>NC_066364.1:112335173-113715798 GCF_013377495.2 Cygnus atratus
TTCTTCTGTAAGATTCTGGTTATTTTCCAAATAATGAAAGCAAAACTCAATAATGTAATGTGTAATGTGTGTAATGTGTACGGCCAAGGTATTGCCAGATTTTCAGAAAAGAGATCCCCAAAAGCTGAAGCAGCTTCACTAGTTCATCCATATTTGGATGTGCCCTCTTCTACATTTGATGAATAGGAAAAGTTCCCATTTTAAATATAGTTAAAGACTCAAATGCCATTTACATTTATCTTTTATCCCCTCTCTGCTATTGTATCACCCTTTCATCTCCGACCACCCACACAGCCTGACAGTTTGGATTTCAATGGAACAGACATTCTGTAATGTCCACAGTATACGTAGGCTTTGTCATTTACACTTCTCTTATCACTTTTTAAGGATTTTTCTCATGTTGCTTTCTGACAACAGGCCAAATATTTCCTCTACCCTGAAGAAAAAATAAAATGGGGAGAAGGAAAAAAGAAAAGGAAAAATCTTTCTCCCCTTCCTAAATTATACTAAGACAATTTCCCTGAAACAAGTAGCAAGTTGGCAAAGTGAAGAGGTGATAAACCCAAAGCAAGCGTGGAAATGGTGGCCCAGAGATGTGAACATCTGCAGCGCCGCAGAGAAGAAGCATGCATGCGGTTATGCTCCATGTCCTCACAGGAGCGTGCATGAGTGCAGCTGACGACCACTCTCAAAACATGCCGTGCTTGATCCAGGCAGAGTTTTCTGCAGAACAACACTGCCAAAACTGAAAGTATAGGAACAGATATATTCCCTCCTTTTTGTGATTTTTTTTCCATTTGTTTTCTAGTATACTTGTAGGCCAGAAAAAAATACCAAGCAAACAAATAACAAAGAGATGGAGAGCAACT
The DNA here is from genome assembly GCF_013377495.2 of Cygnus atratus. Classification (NCBI taxonomy): domain Eukaryota; kingdom Metazoa; phylum Chordata; class Aves; order Anseriformes; family Anatidae; genus Cygnus; species Cygnus atratus. Next base: position 112,336,043 of record NC_066364.1, read on the forward strand.
TCTAAGTATCTCTTTCAGATTTTCATGACTATCATGCAGAATAAGCAACAGCTACTGTTTAGTTACAGTTACTGAACTAATGGGTTATTAGCCTGACAACATTCTGGTCTGAGGATATAAAATACGGTAAGAAAAGATGCAGTAAGAAAAGAGCTTGTAAATACATTAGGAGCAATAAAAATGAAGGAAAGCTCCTTTACTTATAAATACTGAAGTAAGGGATAAATGGAGATGACTGATGCATTCAATGCTTTTTTGCTTCACTCTTCACAAAAATGTTCCATTAAGATCAAACCCGTAACATAATTAAATTCAACAATAATGAAAAGGGATGAAAAACTGAGAAGGAATGTATTTGAACATGTTTAGGTAAAGGAATCATCAATGGATCCTAATGAATCCATTCCAGAGAGTCCAGGGGAATATTCACCACACTCCTGGAGAATTCATGGATGTGGAGAGAAATCCCATAGGACTGCTAGGAAGCAAGGAGGGGTGAGAGGCTGGGGAGCGTGAGGATTTAGGAAATTCAAGAGCAATAAAAGAACACAGAAAGATTATCATGTAGAAACACTAGTCTAAAAAAAACAGGCCTAAGCAAACATGCAGGGGTTAAAAATGCTTGAAGATGGGTAACATGGAGCTGCTAACAACAAATGCTGTCAAACCGACATAACTTCCTAGAGTGGCATAAAGAGAGCTAAAGAGAAAGCACTGGATGAGATCCATCTTGACTTCAGTCATGCTCCTGACATACTCCACATGACAGTCTCCTAAGCAAACTGCAGAAATGTAGGTTAATGTGAACCCAGAACAGAACAGGTGCAGGGCTATCTGAAAAAATTGCTCTCAGGAACAATTACAATTGATTTACTGGCAAAACCAGAAACCACACAGGCATCGGTGGCTCTGATGCTTGATCATTGATACCACCCACGACGGAATAAATACACATATAAAATTGGCTGGTAACAAAGCCAGGAAGGAGGACAATTGCTCTTGAGAATGAAACTAGAAAACAAATCTTGCTAAATTGCAGAAGCAGTTTGAATTCAAAGGTAAGAGAGAAGCACTTCACCTGCAATACACAATTCATAAATACAAATAATCAGTGTCAGACTATGAAAACAGGATTTGAGGATATTAAGACACATTATAAGATGAGTAAATAGCGCAATGCAGAGTTTGCCACTAAGGATGAAAAACAGTATTCTAGGAATGAAGCAACAGGAGTGTAATTTGTAATAACTGAGAGCAATTAGTCCATTGTTATCACTAGTCCAACAACAAAGAAGTCTCCACTGAGTACAAAAAAGGTAACAGCAGGCAAACTGGTGAGACTCCAAAGGAGGACACAGAGGAGAAGTTTAGACAATGGTGCTTTTAGGAAGGTTTCAAGAAGTGTGTGGGTGTACATGTTCAGCCTGTAAAAACATGACTGAGGAAGATGATCCAGCAACACACTGAAACGTGGCTGAGTGGACAGCAATCAAACGCTCCACAAGTCCGGTCAGGGGAAAAATGAGATCTCATCAGCCCAACTGGCAGCTACATAAATTTAAGATACGAGATAAATAACCTCACTGTACTTTCACAGTCAAGCACTGGAACAAAGTAACTTAAGTAGTAGTGCAATCCACATTACCAGAGGTTGGTTTAAAGACAGGTTGGTACTGCCTCAGATCAAGAGGAGCCACCAGACATCTTCCCAAAAGCCTTCACAGGCCTGTCTCTGATCTGCCTTTATGTTTGCTCACAGCCTACACAAGTGTATTGCTGAATTGTAAGCTGTTTTCATACGCACTTTGCTCAGTAACAATTACATTAGTCAGATGAACTGCAATCTAGTTTTAAGATTAGTTCAAACTGAGTCACCAGGAATGCCAGTTCTTCGCCTTTTTTTTTTCAGCTGAACTATATTTCATTGCACTGTGCTATGTATAAGTCTTCAATAGCCATGTAAAAGCTTTTGCACACCCACTTAGCATTTCCTGTGACGTGGCGACCATGAGAGAGAACCACGTGACACATCAAGGTGCATGCTTTAACAGGGCTCCTTCAGCACAGCTCACTTTCACATGAAGGAACGCATCTCCAACCTGTCCTCCTTGCCCCTTCAGACTAAAAGTGAACACATCCAAATCTCATGATTAAGTGCCACATTTCTGAAGACTAGCTGTGACTCAGTATTTATAACACTGAGCTTTCTGCTTGAAGCACTGTTACAGAGTGGACGGTATGTCCAAGTTTACTCCCTACTTTAATGGGACACACACATGAATCTCAAAACACACCTGGCAAGAGCTAAACATCAATGATGTTGATAAAAAGCAAAAAGCTGAAAAGAAGATGTGGGGCTGTCAACGTGCACACATGGCACCTTCTGGAACTACTAAATGCTTTAAAAGTTTTTCAGCTTGAGTCACAAGTTCAGCCAGCAAAATCAGCGTACAGATCTTAGCCTATCTTCTAAGGGTGAGAGCTGTTAACTATGCCTGCTTGGGCAACAGGCAGTAGTATAAAGCAATGGTTATTTCTGCTCAAAACTTTCTAAGGCTGCCTTTTTTTTTTTTTTTTTTTTTTTTTATAAATAAGATTCCAGAACTAGGAAGCTAAAATGAGCCTGTGTCTAAGGCAAGTACAGAAATAAGATCTCTCAACCAGTAATTTATATCATACCAATCTTCTGCAAGGGATGTAAACAAAATATAAAGTGCTATTTTAGCATACATGCAGCCTCTAGGGTTTGTTTGTAAAACGTTCTGGATCAGATTTTCTATATCAGATGCATAAGTTATACCAGGGGGAAAAAAAAAAGCGCAAAGCAGATTTCACTGCATGTAGCTGTCCCTTCCAGGCATTCTGCCTCACGCAGCGACCTGTCTTCAGCGTGCCATTCTCTGCTTCTCACAATTAGCAGGGCATCAGGCCAGAAAAACACATACACATGCACTTCATCCTATCGACTATTTTTTTTTTGGTATATTTTGTTGGTGAATTTAAAAAATGCATGCTTAATTCTAAATATATGCTGGCCGAAGAATAAACTGTAAAATGAAAAAACCCAAAGCCTAGAAATGATAGAAGAGATTCACGCTTACTTTATCTTTCATAAAGAAGAGCAATTGTAATTAGCCTTTTCCCTTGTTCTTCCTCCATGAAAAATCGTGTTTAACAGATCTTAAACATCAAACAGTCAATCCTCACAATAATTTGTGAGACAGGTAAGTATCCCATTTCTTTTTATAGAAGCAAGCACAGACAGATCAAGGTCCAGGCTGTAAGCATCTGCTCGCTAGAGTCATCACATTGTTTCAGTGATGAGTCTGTGAAATAGGTTCCAAAATGGACGTAAAGGTTCACAGGTGGGCTTTAAATGATTCTGTTAAGTTCACAGTGCAAATCATTATCAGAAATTCAATTTAATCACAGGAGTTCCCAGGGGTGTTTTATATGCTCAGTCCATTACAGTAAGCTGCCTCTAGGAACAATGATAAGGTAATAAAGTGGCTCCTGAAAAACTTATTAAATGTGCTTTTTGTATTACCGATACCCGCAGAGATGACTGAGTTTTTCAAAATCATCATGCCATTCTACAGATTGCTTTACACAGAAAGGGTCACAAATCCACTTCAGCTCTTGAGCGTTGTGTCCATAAACAATTTAAAGTGAAAAGTTTCTTTCTGGTATTACAGTTATCAGGGATGCAGTCATATAGAATGAGTATCTGCTCTGCAGAAAATTAACAGGGAAGAAAATGTCACACAAGAGGTGAACAAGTGGAAGATGTAAGAGGAAAGGGCTGGTTCTTAGAAACCACATTATGTGAGTACCCCATACGTAATCAATCTGGGAAACAGAGTGGGCTCCAAGTAGGGCCAAAATGTAGCAGACGTGAAAAGACATAGGAGCACTCTTCTGGCCCGAAGATAGTTCAGACATAATTCTGCTGCTGGCATTTAAATGAGATGCAGTGGTTTCTTCTGAGCCAGAAAGCCCCGAAGAGGTTATATATGCAAAACAGGAAGACCTACCGAATAGATGAGTGATTGCTCCACACTTTCACAGCCTTCCGAGATGCACATGGCCAACTCTAACCCAAAACCTCATTGCTCCCCTGGGGATGGGCAGCCTTCCTTCTTCTTGCTGTTTAGCTGCTTTCCTCACTTCTAGCACCACCCTCACATTAATTACAGCTAATTACACCCTGGCCTGTGTTCAAAACCAAGAGCCTGGGTAACCAGGCAAGGTAATTGCTCCTGAGAGCCACCTGAATTACTGAGTATATAATCTTTTTTTTTTTTTTTTTTTTTTTGTAGGAAGCAGGCTAGTACTGTGGATGTAGCTCTTGGCAATTCTCTTCCCAACATCGCTGCACCTGACAAAGGGGCTTTCATCAGGCTGTGCTAAATTACACACGTGAACAAAGCTGCCAACAATTTACTCATTTTGCACACCTAACAAAAACTGTCGTTTGACATAATTAGTTACCAAGTTATTTCCAAAATTATCATGACAAGTCATGCACACTATCAGAGCAGTAGTAAGCATAACATGTCCTTGCCAGGTTTCTAGGTATTTTAAATTAGGCCCGCTCTCTACAGGAAAGCTAGCAGAAAATGAGTTAGACAGCAATTGACAACATGCTATTTTACTCCAATCTCAGTATGACTATTTTCTGGACAATTTCAGGCACCTGAAGTCTATTTCAGCAACCTGTATCAGGATGGATATTCCCTTGGAGAGAAGGCATCCGCTGGAGGTCTCAGGGCAGGTCCTTGCTCTCTGTCACCAGAGAGAAGCCTCCTCACTGCTGAGGAAAGCACCTAGGCAAGCAGGCCCACCCTGTGAAGCAGCAGGGAGCTGTGAATATTCTACAGATTCACTTTCTCTATTTTACCCTGTTTACCTTAAGCAGAAAAGCCCAATAGAATAAAACAGCTTTCAGAAAAATAAAAGTCCCTCACAGGGTTCCTTATAAAGAATTTTCCCAATGACTGATGTCGTACTTGTTTCATACTGTCTTGTCTGTGCTGCACATACCCTATCTAAAGGCAACCATAATATTTAAGTCTTGCAATAAAAGTTGTGAAACAGGGACTCCAGATGTTATTATTCTTTAAGTCCTAGGTAGCATACTCCCCCAAACTGTTAGAACAATTCATTCCCAAGTTATGTATGTACTAAAACAACTTAAGTCTGCTGTGAACAATTACAATACAAAATTACTCTGCAAGAAGCTCTGCACTTTATGATAAATGCTGAAAGGAGATTAAGTATCTCTGCTGTAGCATCACTTCTGCCTGAAAAAATCACAGAGAAAAACATGCATTTATTCTTGGCATTTTAACCAATATTTTTCCTTGGTATTCAAACACGTTGCATGTTTGTTTTCAAGGCAAGAAAACAAAAAACAGTGACTTCTAAATATTATATAAGCTGCCACTTAATACATTTGGGATAAACTGTTCATTAATGACTAGTTTTATTATTACGCTCTGAGAAACAGAGTCTTGGTCACTTTTAGAAGGAAAGATGCAGTAAGTTAGTTAATAGGGCACCAAGACGATGGCAAGAAAGCTCTGACTTATGGCTTGAAGTAAGATGAATAATGTGAATTAGCAACAGCATTTAGAACAGCTGGCAATGACAGAGTTTGCAGAATTTAATACCTTTCATTTTAGATATGCTTATTATAAAATAATGACCTCTTCTGAAAGCATAGCTAGACACAAGTGCCAGTAAGCCCTCCACTGCACGCTGCTGTTCCACAAGAAGAAAAGGCTACAGAAGAAAGGTTTTTGACAGTAAAATATGATGAGCAAATTTTTCAGCATATTGTTTACAGTAACTCAAAACTGTCATGGACAGCGAAGTCCCAGGAGGAATTAATGAGGCATCAGTCCTTGGACTGCAAATCGTAAATGTCAGATAGGCATTTGCAGTTTCTTACAAATTTGTTACAGGTAAAGCAGACACCTTATGGACAGGTGGCAGAGTTTAGACAACTCCTTTCATTGCGTTGCTAGTAGCAACACTACATATCTATACATTCTTGAATCTTGTCCTGTATGAATACAGAAGATTCGGTCAATAAATTTTATGATTCCAAAGGTGCTATGTTTTACCTGATACAACTAAATCTTATGTTACTCCCTAAACCAGACTGTATGATACTGTAACAACTGTTGGGAATGCCAAGCTGATAAATAACATGCCTTTTCTTGCTAGAATGTCCGAACCCCAAAACAAGCAACTTTCTTTGTCATTAATATAATCAGTCTGCAAAAGTCACACAGATTTTAGCCATTTTCCCTATTTCTGACCCCCACACCACCCCAACAAAACTTGTACATTCACACGCCTGCAAAAAAACATTATTTTTTTTGTATCCATGCTGAGTGATTTTCTGATTCTTTTGTACTTTACTATATTCATCTATATTTAAAACAAAGTAAAGGGGTCATTTCCAGTCACTGTATCCTGGAAACCTGAAGGTACGAAACATTACTTGAAAATATTGTTTTGTGATATAAATCACTGCTGTAAATTATTGTCAGTTATTTTCCTCCCTCCTCCCTTTCTTCAAACTGCAGCTAATCCTCCACACCATTTCCTATACCCATTCCCTCCTCCTGCCCTAAAGATAAATCTATCAATCTGCTTCTAATCATCTGTCACCAAACTCCTTCTCTTGGCTATTTTGTACCAAACCATCTCCTACCCAAAATGATTTGATCAAAATCTTCTCTCTTAACTCAATACTTCATTGATATCAATCTCTATTTCTCTATCTATATTTCATAGGTCTAAGCAAAGCTCTACAGACCTAAAAATCTGCTTTGTTCCATGGCAAACAACTTTGAAGTAAAATAACTCAACAGTTTATTTTTATTTTCCATTTCTAAAACCTCTGCTGGGGTCAGAAATGGTGGCAGACACCCACATAGGGAGAAATCGGGGAAAAAATACAAATGCTGCAGTTCTAGAGATTGATAAGTGATGGTGAAATGAGATCAAAAGGCCTTTCGCTGAGATCCTAAAATTGCAGTGATCTTTTGTGCACCAAAGTTAGCAGCAGATCACTGAGGGTAAAGGATGGACTCTTCACCAATTTCACAAACACCCTCCTGTCACAGCTAAATGGCAGCAGATGCAAAGCCACTTCACTTCTCTCAATCTGCCATGTCTATCAACGGGCTCTTGCTTCAGACTACGCGCCTTTAGTAAATTCATCTCATTGCCTTTTTTCTTTTTCACATACTCAAAAATCATGAACCATCTTTAAGCACTAGAGCCTTTTCCATATAAACCATGCCCATGACCACTTCATAGAATTACAACAACCCGATGCCCAATCCACAGCACTGTACAAATTGCAGAAAACAGTAGAAAGACACATGGCCATACCATGCCATTGATTTTTCTAAATGAACTCCCAATTGGAGTCAATAATGAAATATGCTTACAAATCAATGACATGCCTACTGCATGGTGATTAAGTCTCTAAAATTAAGAAAATCCATTAAGACTTCGATACTTAAATGCTCCCAAGTCACTAACTTCGCTGTTTCTGAAATTCCTCGACTGTCTATCAAGAAAATGCATTTCATTCAACTGCAGCACTAAAGAATATTACAAGTCTCAAAAATCCCCAAAAGCAAATTATTCCAAAAGCTGCAACAAAGAGAGGCAGAGTATAAGTTATCTCAAAGTGCCTCAAGGCCACTATTTATACTTCTAAGTAAAACTTGTTGCAACACTAAAATGCAAGTGTAGAACATGTCTAGAGTGATTTCTTGGAATAGAACTGTTGACTGAGTAAAATTAGACACAGTGCTCTCTGTCTAATCATCCATTTTTGATTTCATCATAACAAAAATTCAAAGCAATCTCAGCCCTCCCCTAGGAGGTTGTTAGTACAAATTGTTGATGTTATACAGAAATGACACACACACAACTTGTCATTGCAACTGAGATAAAACCAGGTTCTGGCTGCACCATCTGCAGGAAAGCAGCACTGACAAATACTGAATATTAGCCAAAATTAGGGATGAAGTGATTCAATTTAATTGAATCAGCCTGCTTTAAGGAACCTGCTTTGGCAGGGGGGTTGGACCCGATGATCTTTCAAGGTCCCTTCCAACCCCTTCAATTCTGTGATTCTGTGATTTCTTATTGAATGTCCCTATGCTTAGAAAGAGAAAAAATCTTTAGCTTCAGGTTCTGCAGCTGTCAGTGATGAAAGTGAGATAAGGTGGACTACTAGTTTGGTCCAGATGGCAATCTCTCTTCATATGGTTTTGGGCAGTTAATTGAAAATGATATTGCATTGTTTTCCTGTTAATAAAAAGTCAGGTAAAAAGCACGGCATACTAGTCATTACTATACACAAACGCACAGCAGTCACTAATGACCATTGTCTGTGGTTGTTCCAGGTGCAGTCAGTGGCCAAGAGAGCCCTTTTCAATTATCCAGGGATTCCTCCTTGGAAGTTAAATTACACCACTCAAGCCCTCACCCAGAAATGTGGGAAAAGTTGATGACTTCCCTTGAGCAATCTTTAGAGATAATACTACTTTACTGAATTGCAGAGTTCAAAACAAAGAGAATTCTGCTGGTAGGTGGGAAAGGAAGAAATGCCAGGAAAAGTTGGAAAATTAAAGAGTAATAAATCAGCAAAACTCTTTCAAGCAAGATTCCCATCCCCTAAGGCACCTGACAATTTTCTGAGCTTCAGCTCTCCTCCCACTGTTTTGGGTGGTTAATGATGCAGAACTTGTCAGTGGTAGTTGCTTTCCACCACTTTTGCCAAGCCCAGTCGGGTTTACAGGTTTGCAGAAGCCAAGACTGTTGGAGGAGCCCAGAACTTCAGCAGGTAACTCCCTGAGGGGTACATAACTTGGGCAGGTCCTTTACCAACTCACCTAGGGAAGCAGTATAGCATCCTTCAACTACCAGATTAGGCAGCCCATGCCAAAACAGTTCAGATATGTGTCTACTTGTAGCTTTAGTCCTGTCCTTCGTAGAATACTTCAGTATTGTACTGTACTTCACCCTATGCTCAAAGTTACCTAACAAGTTCTCCTTCCCCCGTCACGGCTGAAAACAAAGCAAATTCTAGGAAAAACAATGTAGTAATTGAGAGCCTTTGCCACTACAGAAGCCACCTACAAAAAGAATAGTCTCTTTAATTCAGTCATTTTCCTGCTGTCTTTCGGGCTTGCAGTGGTTATAGTTACAGACTTCCAACCTTGCCTGCCTGTGGTCTTCACCTATACATGCTACGTGCTGTCTAAGGGCTTAATACCTCCAGCGGATGTTGTGTTCACTGCGTCAAGAACACCATCCACAGATTGCTCACTCCTAAAGGCAACAGACACACTGGATGCTTTCCAGGTCATATGCAACTGAAGGCAGACAGAAACTTAAGCCCCTTGGTTAATCTGAATTCAAACATGAGATACCCAAGTATTGCTATAGACATACTCTTAAAAGGAAACCAAGAGACATCAGAGCCCAGTCACTGAAAATATTGCCACCTCCGTACAAGATTCAAATTGGCTACAACGGTTTCTTCACCTGTTGCTTAAAAAAAATAAAATCAGAGCCTGTATTTTACACAGTATTTCTATGTATTTACTGTCATCCACTGGCTGGTCTTTCTTTCACTGATTTAAAGTCACAGAAAAAGATTTTTTGTCTGCTTACCATGCAGCGATGCAGCAGGAAATGAAAGATTACCTCTTTAATTGATTTTATTCCGGTGCTTACATGTATGCATCAAAACCACCTAAAAGCATGCATATAAACTGCAACAATGATTCAAATGCTCTTTCAAGAAACACTAAAGGATGTGCTTAAATCCAAGCCCTGTGACTAATAGCATGCATAAAGCTAGGCAGTGCTGAAATGTTTGGGAAAGAGTAACATGCACAGGTACACATAAACAACTCGCATCTTCCACCTCTTCTAGCGAGCAGACATATCTACTTACCACCCATGGCCCTGAGAAGAAATGAGCCTTTGCAGTGTGCCCTGAAGGTCAACGCAGCAGATACCAGAAGGCACATTTTAAATGACATTCTTTACAGCGAGCTATTAAGGCACCTGTTCAGCATTCGCATCTCCTAACTTGGTTTAAATGTTTTAAGCACATGGAGTCAAAACTCAGTTAACATCAAACTTTGGGGACAGCAGTGATACTGTGCTTTTTCACTTTGACCGCTCTAAAAGCTTGGGGCAGATTAATAGTTCAATTATACAAATGCTGAGCGGAGCTTTGGTATTTAAGGTATTTTACCCCTGATCTCTGTAAAGATAGATTTATATTTAGGATGCATCAGCTGACTTAGAAAACATCCAGAGTTAGGCAGTTTTGTTGGCATTAACCAAAAGATCGGGTAAATTATGGAACCAATAAAATTGCCAAGATTTGTACTTTTCAAAACTAGTTGCTGCATTCCTGATTTATTAGCTAGAACTTCAAAGGTTTGTCATAAAGATAAATAAAAGAGCATGGATGGGAGCATAAATACACAGACTCGACAGCTCTAAAATACACTGTTTACAGTGAACCAGGAGAGAGCAGCATTTCAGGTCATATTTTATATCTAGCAGAGCGAAACATCAGAACTGATATAACTGATAACTGCTGTAAAGAGTGCAAAACCATTTTCTCATAGAAAACCTTTAGATATCGTTGACCAATGTCCAGCTTTAAAAACTGAAGGCACTTGAAGTATTACAAATGGACTCATGTCCACTGTGATCCCAGGACCCTTCTCAACAAAAACTGATAGCCCTTTGGGAAGGGGAAGAAATCAAGAGCTCTCTCCACATACAATAAACAATGTAGGAATGCAAAAAGGAGAGCAGTTAATTGGTTCTGAAGATTCATGCATCAGAAACAACAACAAAAGCCCCTTGTCTGCTGCCTCAGTAAAACCAAGACAAAAAGGATGATGATATTTTACCCTTCAAAACTCTATTTGATTCATATGCTGTAATACACAGTACTTCCAGAGGCAAGTGAGTAGGTTACAGACATATGAGAACAGGAGATGTTCAACCAATTTTACCCCAATGAGAAAAGAATCAAAGCAGACAGCATCTCACAAATGACACCCTGGTACCCTAGTGAGGCCACTGCCAACTCCGCTGTTCAGTTTGCTGAGGTCAGGCTTTCACAATGTCCCATTGCATTGCTTCTTGGCCACACAAGCCAAATACTTTCCACTTTGAAGACCAACCTGTCATTTCTCACTCTGTTACCCTGCCCTTTAACTGTCACTAAAGTGACACTGATGTATATCCCAGCAAACAGAAGGACAATTTTTTAAATTTTTATGTGCCAGGAACTCATTCCCTTCTAAGTATCACAGCTGCTGAACTGCTATTGCCTTGTACCTTATTAAGGCTAATGTTTACAATGCTGGAGTGTACACAGTACACTCATTAACTGGTTTTGCAGTTACCAACTCTGAAGTTAGTATTTAATTGCCTGGAAGCACTGTTCTTAAACTCAAGTTCTTCTCTACTTATACCATTCTTCTGAAAAATTACTGTATTACTGGTATCTATACCCAATTTCACAAACTATGAAATTTCTTCTATTTTTTAGTAGCTGTAAGCAATTAACCGGGAATATACAAACACTAAATTTTCAAATAGCTGACAAAAAGTGAAAATTTTCTAATATTTAAAACAAAGAAGTCTCAAGAAACATCTGTGCTTTACCAGAAAAACAGGGGCTAAACACAGCTAAGCCTTAGCATACCACAGCTGATTCCTGGTCAAAAATAAAAATAAATAAATTCTGAAGTAACAAAAATCCTCAGCAGGAAAAAAAAACGCACAAACATATCAGTGAATTTAGTGAATGTTTACTCTTTCGGGAATCAGTTTCCCACCAGGGATAATCTTGTCCTGGGAGCTACGAGAGCCCTGCGAGGCACTTGCGGGCAGCAGGGCTGGTGAAGGCCGCCGGTGTGCCAGTGGCTGCAGGGCACGATCTTCTGCAGCAGCCACGCAGAGTTTCTGGTTTGCAGCCACACAAACCAAGGCTTTTTCCTGCTCCTTAAAAGCAATCCCCAGTTAGCCATTCCTGTCCAGGTGTGAGACACCTGATAATGAAGATTTTTTAAATGGCAACAAAGGTCAGTTCCCAGAATTCACGCTTGAGAGGATCCAGCCTCAAAAGTCCTTAGCACCACACTAGATATTTTCCTTGAAAGAGCTGCTCCCTTCCTGCTTTTATGCATCAGCCAAGTCTCCCGTACCTTTTGCAGAAGGATGAACAGCTGTCAGCTTGCTGGCTTTTCAAACAACACAGTCATTCTCTCGGAAGGAAGTATTTTTGTGCACCTAGTTTTAGAATCAGTACTTGTACTTCTTTCTTAATCTAAAGACGTTCCCTCAATATTCTATTGTTAACGCATGCAGAATTTTAATGTCTATCACTGCCATACACCAGCAAAAACCCAGCATGATGGGGAGCTTCCACCACGTGGAGCATCCCAAAGAGAAGCACCTGCTGCGGAGGAGCTGCTCCCAGGGCCAGCTCCTGGGCAGCTAGTTTGTTTCAGCTGCTCCTGTCAGAGCCACAGGATGGGGCAGTGCCCACTGGAACAGCAAACGCTGCTGCCGAAATTCAGCTGTTCCCCTTCCTACAGGGTCAAAGAACTCACCGGAGAGCAACGCTCCCTCAGCTCCCTCCTAATTTCCCCCTTGCATCAAGTACATCTGGGCCTCTAGAAAGGAAAGCCGACTTCCTGGCTCTGACGGCTGTTCTAGCAGTTCATTTCAGTGCGAGTTTTAACAATGCACAAGATGTGGAATCCACTTCTGCACACTTCTTATATTCTCCATATTTTAGATTAATTGAAATTTAAAAAATAAGAAAGAATGAAAAGCTCTCAATGGTTCTTTTATTTTAATACTGATGGAAATGGCATGTTATCATCCTGGCTAGCACTTGGGATGAACAATGGTGCATTTACTTGGCCAGAACCTTACCGTAACCCAGTGATCTGATGTTTTCAAACTTCAGAATCCATAAATATGTGCAAAAGTTCTCAAGGGCTGCTCGTGAAGCCAGGCTGAGCTCATAATCCAAACAAAGTGAGCAAAAAAAGCCAATACACAGAAAGCAGTTGTATAACTGTTCAGAGACTTAAAATTAGAGAAAAATATACTTAACTCTTTTTAGAGTAATGCCTCAAATTTAAAAGTTTTAAGCAATGGCAAACTCAGTGAAAACTAAAACAAAATCTTCTGTCTTTGCCTTGCTTTTTCCCCTTCTTTCCTTAAATACTTTTAAAATGTCACTGCTCAAAAAAGCCAGATTAATAGCCCCAGATCCTGAAATCCTCTGTCCAAACTTTCTAACAATGCCACTACATTTCGGAGCAAAGAGGGTTATTCAGATTTTCTGCCCATTTCACCACTGACCTCTGTCAAATCTGTCTGGAACGGAAACACAGAAGAGCAGAAAAAAGCATGTGCCCACTCTCCAACAGATTGTTCACTTCATAAAAATGACCATCCAACAATATCACAATTTTCTATAATTACCCACCTGCACTCAAGTTTAAGTAGTCAAGCCGACAGCCTCTAAACTTTCAGCATTCTCCTGGCATGTCAAGACTGAACACGCCATATATTTAAAGAAAAAAAAAAAAAGAAAAAAGTGTTCATAGCTGAAGTTATCTTTGTCTGTGATAAAACAACCTAAAAATATTTTCTATGACTGGACATACTAATTGTAGTAATCACAACTGAAATTTTAATTAAAAAAATCTGAAATGTCCCTTTGTATGACTTTTCATTTAGCAGTATAAACTTCAATGACTAGTTCTTTGCTGCAATAAAATGAATACTCTCCAGAAACAGAACAAATTTGTTTAACTTCTCATCAGCCTGAGGTGTCCTGAGACATAAAAGCAGCGTACTGCTCCCAACCCACTGCTTTACTGCAGACCACAGCTATTTTAGGAAAAGCAGAAAGGAAACAGAACTAAACAACTAAATATATTCCAATTTGAAAACACGTAATTTCTCATTCGCTTGGACAAATGAATGGATGTAGGTAGTCAGAGGAAATCTAGTGAGCGAAACCAGAATAAGCTATACTAAATTTACAAGTTCATATCTAAATTTCTAATGCTAAAACTTCTAATGCTTTATCTCTTGAGATATACTGCTATATTCCATTGCTTATAATTAAAACCATTCCACTCAAAAAGCCAGAAAGAGAACAAATTCAAGAAAAAAAATCTGATATTCACATAGAAGCACTATATAGTTTTCTCCTGTAGCTTTGTGCTAAGGTAATGAAGTGGGATGCACCGCGATGATTTTCCACCTGTCAATATTTTTGAGCAGTGACATTGTTTTCTAATGGCTAATGTGCCCATCTCCTTAAGGAACAGAAATATATTGAGATGCATTGCAAATATATAAATATATATATGAAACTGAGCCATTTTACTGTCTCTCAACCTTACAAGCTATATCATTAGTTATTTTCAAAGCTGTAGGATTTAGGGAACTTGAAAAAAAATTGAACTCCAGATGACGTATGTTTCTGGGGAACTGCATGCCATGCTGATCTCCTGTTGAAAAGCAAGAGCCATAAAAGTTCTATTTCCTGACACCTCCAAAAATTTTTCTGTACTAGGCTGGAAGACAGAAATCTTCCTCAATAACCAGTTCTCAGAAAAAAAAATGGTAACCTGTCTCAGTATTAAATGTAGTAAAAATCAAATATGAAGAAATTCCAAACATTTATGAATGCATTCCGTGTTACGTACACCAAAACCACTGACTTCAGATCAGCTAGATCTGTCTGACAATTCAGCAAGGTTTTTTGTTGCTTCCTCAGATGACAGTTCTAGTGCCATCTCTAACAATGCTACAAAATCAAGTTGCCTATGCAAAGTAGCACATCCTAATTGGCAGCAGCTGAGCTTAACTTCTAATGAGCCAATCCAATTGTATATGTAAATGTCTTCTGGGATTGATTATTGGAGCTAAACAATAGCATTTGGAGTTTAGATGGCTCGGTTTGCTTCCCTCCCACCCACAGAGTTTTAAGACAGTCTTGAAGCAAGCAACAAAATCTGTTTGGCTACAAGCTATTTGGTCATGAACCTCAATTTTAGCAATACTTGATTTGAACAGTTCTGAATTCTGAGTGCATGTAACTGGGGATAACCATACGATAGCAGTTGTGATTATATTTGTAAAAGATTCTAATGGCCTTCTCAAGAATCACTCATTCTTACACCCATATTGACTGTCTGTCCAAATTCATGATCCATCTCATTTTTCTGAAAGAGATTAAAGAAAACAGCAATAATTCTGTCCTCTATTTACATAGCCCATAGTCTAGCCTGGCTAGAGCACACCAGCTTCCATACCCAATGTCACTACAGTGGAAAGTATGATTACTATCATCTGTGGCAACTCTGGCCTCTTAACCCTTATCGACCAGTTAGCTATCAATACCTAGCCCAGAGTGGGATCAGCCTTCAGCATAAATCAACAACTGCTTCAGAGTGCCCTAAAATAGGAGCTTTTATATATAAAAGATAAGACCAATGTAAACAACGCAGAATTGTGAACTTTGACTTTACCCATTTTGGCATAATCCTACACTGAAGTCTCTGTAAATAAATTGACACTTCCAACGTAAGAACAGTTACACCGGAGCAAGACAAAGGTCTGCACAGGCAATTAATTGCCTTTACAACTGGCCAGTAAGGGAAGCTCACACAGGACAGAAAGAACTGGGCATGCAAGTAGCGGTGCCACCCCTGGACACTGCTTCATTAACACAGAGAGAGCACTTCCAAGGACCAGTGTTCCTGGAAGAAAGCCCCTGGGACCTCGAGGTGACTTGGTGGCAGTAGCAGCTGAACGTGCTGACAGAGTGGCGATGACTCACCTGTGGAAACGCTCCCCATTTGTAATCATACTTGAGGCTACCAAACTTCGACCCATTCTTCCAAGGATGCGCTGCGTGCTGCAATCTGCACTCAAAATCTTAGAGCTAAATAGCATTTCACTGCCTCCCTGGGACCTAAAATGAACCCATTCCCATGCACTTCCTCGCTAGAGGGAAGGATCTTGCATTCTGCTGGGCAGCATTGCATCAGATTGCATCCAGCTGATGTTGTCTACACAGCACTTGTACGCTGAACTGCAAAATGAATCATTGATTCTTTCGGTGAAGAATTTCACAGTGTGCAAGTAAAAAGCTCTGTTTGTTATGAACATTTGCCTTCTGATGCTAAGAATTTGGAGTCATGGAAAATTCATACTGACTGTTTGTGTCCCTGGAAAAGAAAACTGTATAATGCAACACTGGTAAATGGACCATGGGTATGGATAGAAACATCTGTTACTAGAGCAACTCGGGCTATATTTTTCTTTCAACATGGTAATATGAGGCACCAAAGAGAAAGGACATCTGGCACAGAATACTTCATTGTAAGCTAGAACTTTTGTGACTTGTAAACGTACTTAAACTGGGGGATGCAGAAAACAGAATTAACATGTATTTTCCAAATCAAAAGCACTGGGCAGAAAACACATGTGTGTGTTCTGTTTTAATTTGTCCCTTTTAAAAAGGGGAACCATTTTATCCTTTCACACAGCAAAAGCAAACAGTAAAAATCTTGGAAGTGAAAACATTCCGGATGAATTTGTTTGTGTAAGTAGAGAGGAAAACGTCAAGTGACAGCTGGCACCTGAAATTTTGTAGGAAACACCACTACTATCACCCTTCTGTATTGTTACTGACCAGATGGTTATTTATGGGCCTTTTGACCTCAATTTCTTTTAACTGGGAGTAGTAGAGTTGAACAGAATATAAGATAAGGGTAATTATTTTTAAAGAACAGCAATGTAAAACCAGAGCATTATTTTCTTCTAGACTGACATTAACTTCCATACAAACCAAAGGCAAATTGTCTGGCAGGAAATGAGGCCATTTCAGCTGCTGATTCCAACTTTTACTTCACATTTTTTATTTCCCTAGGTAGAATATATCAACAACAGAAATCATCACCAAATTTTGCTAGAAATTACCCCAGAGAGTACTCAGACCATATAGAAAAGTAAAAGATTTATCTTGATATCACTTTGAAACCACATGGAAGTGATATCTTTTAAATGCAACTTCTGTTAAAGGTGGGTTTTAAATCACATCCCTGCAGTAGATATTCAAATAATAGAGTGTGAATAACTAGGTTTTGCCTTTAAACAAAGGTAACATGGAGGTTACAATTATTCTAAAATTGCCTTCTTAGACCCATTCAAAGCCTGGTATACTTTAAAAAAATAAAAGTAAAATCTAGTTCAAGACCAATATCAACAGAGCTAAATAATAAAGGCTGCATGGATATCTTTTTAGTGAAGAAAGAAAAAAGAACTGGTCCTGAACACAGGCTGCAACTAGTATTACAGTCACCTACAAAGACTAAAACCATGCAAATTTTTACCAGAAGTGAATGTATCTTATGATATTTCACCTTTTCTTTTTGAAGAATTTCAGACTTTGCCACATCCCCTACAGCCTTATCTCGGAGTTCTTCCTACAATAGTATTTTATTTGTTCTGTAAATCCAGCACAGACCTGTTAACTTTCCGCTTCCTGCAGACATTGCTTTGAATCATCATATTATTTAAAAAGCTGATACCCATTTATACAGAGACATACTCATTTTAAACGAGGCCAGAAATATTATTTCTGCTTCTTTCTGGGAGAGGAGGGGCTGAAAATATGTGATTGGTCTCTTATTCCAATATTTGATTATACATATTTAGTATTAAACCCTTTAAAGATGTATGGACGCAGGTACCCATTGTGCCTCCTTGCCTACGTGCGCTGCACCCCAGCTCTACAGAAAGCTGGGATGCACTATGTGTTCTCATGTACCTTTACAGGTAACACACGTTTCTGCTTTCTGTTCTAAACGATGGCATACAACCATCTCCAAAGAGCGTCTATAATTGGTATGGCACTGCTCTCCGCTCTCCTACAACATGCCTTACAAGCAGAGATAAACAGATGTGGGAAAAGTTACCCAGTATTCCAGTCACAGAAGTAACAGCAAAGCCGCCAAGGAAGGGATAACAGCAGATGTGCTACACATCTCCCATGCCTGCAGAGCAATTTGTTGTGAGAACCACTGCACCATAGCTGGAATGGCAGCTACAACGATCAGACATCCACAGGAATGATCTGGACCTTTTATGCTGCTTTACGGTGGCTCCATTCCCTGTGTTGCTGGTGAGAAAATGTACTCCATCTGACACGCTTGAAGAATCAGAGGATCCAATATGAGAAAATAATGCACCGTGTGCTTTATAAGTAGGTGCCCCTCAAGATTTTGTCAATATTGAAAAACCCTACTGAAAGCAAACATAAAATAAGTGGAGGACATGGAAGCACAGAGAGGCATGGATAAAACAGGGGAAACTCGTTTGTATGACAAGTAATGAAACCAACCTCCAGAGACAGAAAAGATAGCCGTGAAAGAAACGCAGCAACAAAAAATGCACAATGTAAGACCACAAATTCTTGCTCCACCATAAAACTGCCATAGCTAACTTTATCATGTTTACATGGGATGTTGGCTTGAGTTTAAAGGAAACACTCAGTACACTATATACAGTTGGCAAGAAAAAAGGTTCTCTCCAAAGCTTCTGGGAGCATGTGTTTCTCTGAATATGTGGAATAAAAGTAGTGATTTGTGCCATTAGAATATATATTATTCTAAAATGTGTCTGTATGGCTCAATCAGATTTCTTCATTTAAAAATATAATGCAATGTAATTTTATTCAACTTTTTAGAAGTGAAATACAACCCATGAATAACCTCTTTCAAATCTCTGCCATGAGAGCAAGTTCTCTAAATGTTATTCTGAAGCACCAGATAATGACTCCCAGCATCTAAACCCCAAACCACTTGTGAAAATTCAGCCTTTCAAAGTGCTCTAACTCTATTACTTCCAGCTGCTTGCATCTGCCCAAATGTACTGAATCTCACACACAAAGCCAGTAAATCAAAAGAGGAAAGTGGAGGAAAACGAGAGTAACAGAACTCTAAAAAAAAAACATGTACTGAAAAATAATTTGCTGCTATTAGGGTCTACTGAATTCCACATATTTTCAAAAACACCTGAAGTACTGAAGTTCCTCGACAGCTCTTTCCACAAAAGAAGCCACTTCAATCCTAAATGTGCCTTATATTTCAAAATAATTTATCCTCTAAAACCTGCATCTTACCACATTCAGGAATAATTACTTAAGAAACCTCACAATGAAGACATATCCTAGCTCATGATGTTTTAAATAGCTGCAGGTATATAGCAAGTAGCATACGACAACTGAAACTATTCTTTTAGACTACAAAGAGGAAGCTTAAATACAGGTATAGCCAGTTCAAGTAATCTGTACATTACTCATCAGATGCGAAGGTTAAAAATTGTCAGCCTTCAGTAACTTCGAAGACAAATAGCTTAACAAATGGATACAATTTTTGATACTTGATGATTGTAAGTGTCATAAAACAGACTTGCAAATGCTTTTTGTTCTATTTAATTTTTTTTACTTTATTTTTTCCAAAACTGCTAAGAGTACTTTTGATTTCATTTAACTTAAAAAATAATAATAATAATAATAAAAAAATCTAGCCTTCCTGAATATTTTGAACACAAGAAATTGTGATTGCAGTGTTGCTTCATCCCCTTTGGCTCATTACCAGAGCTAGAGGATACTTTAGCACTCTGGTAGTAACAGCAACATTCTCATCCTTCCCTTTTTTTCTGCCTGTTGGAGAACAACCACTCACATAAACATATGTATAAGAGGCAAATATTTGCAATGCCTCTCCTTACCATAAAATAGTACGGTCCTTTCCACACACTCTCAGTTTTTCAACAGACACTTCAGTTGACGGAAAACCTCAAATACAGCAAAATGCAAAGCTGGAAACATCTTTTTAAGAGAAGTATCTTTTTCATAGGTCTTACTTCAATTCAAATGTCTTAATTGAACCTTTCACCAGTCCAAATGAATGTCATTTTGATTTCATAATTAGCTTCAGGTGGCAGGCATGTATGTGCATTATTTAGATAAATTATATAGATGACCTAATTTCCCTACATTTTTTGTTTCCCTTTATTTTGCCAAATCTGGCAAAATGCTTTGAAATACAGCTAAACACAGGAAATAAAATCTCAATTTCACTGAAACCAAAGAATTTGCTATAAAATTCAATCAGAATATCATTTAAGTTCAAGAACAGGCCTTGAGATGATGATCTGACACAGTAGTTAGTCAGGAGCTGAGACCTTACGTATTCCTCACCTTGCTCTTCATGGTGATTGATTTTTCTCAAGTTAACTACTAAAAGACCTTCATCATTTTACACAAGGCCAATTAGCAAGGGCTAGTGGTTACAGTAATTTGGAGCCTAAAATTCTGAATAAGAAAAAACCGTGAACTTTGCCCTGCTACACTTGCAAAATAAAAAGAGAGAAGCTCCCATATTTTCTTACCAATAGCTCTGTCCAAGAAATCTGTACATGTCTGAGCCTTAGAAGGAACTTCGAGTGAAGAAAGAAGGTATGTCATAACCTTTCCTAAACCCATACCGTATTTAGGGCCACCCTTTCAAATTCATGTTCTTGATTTCAGTGGTCTCTTGGTAGGGCACGGCTAAGCTCCACCAGAGAGACTGATGATTGTATCCAACACGGTCAAAACTGTAGTGACTCACACTGATCAAACTGGAGAGTGAGCTCAATTCTCAGCAAAGATCAGCTGATGGGGTCTTGGGATTTAGCCTCATGATTCTGGCATTGAATTGGCATGACTCTTCCCACATGGTTGCTATACTGACTGAAGAGCGGAGGCCGATATGCTTAGCCTACATGCTGTGAGAAGACTCTTTGGTAGCTGTGTTAGGGATACCGATCATGAATTGTGCTTTACCATAAACACTTATCAAGAAATAGTCACACAGTGCAAAGCAAGTACTGAGAGAAGTGGAGAACAATAGTCTTTAGAAGCCACCCCAAAGAGTATCAATTACAAATTGGTCAACACTGAACAAAAGACACACAAAAACAACAGTAACAAATATCAAAAACATCAGGGCTATAGGGTAAATTTGAAATTTTATGGGGGGATTTGTAACAGAAATATAGGTAAACTATCTGGTTTAGGTAAACTAGACAGTAAAGTCTAGTGAACTAGACAAGAAAGTGAAAAGACAGTTCCAAGGACACAGCATAACAATCCCTCAGATGAACGATCTAGTCCAATGTGAGAGATGAAGAGTTTAACTAGAAACTCTGAGAAAGAGTGATGCTGATGCAAAAATTAACTTTCAAAGGCATTCCACAGAGATGGATGTGGTCTACAGTGTTCTACACTGTGCTATAAAAGGGAAAGATACATATTTGCAGGAGCCACTGATTAACATAAAAAGGGCGGTATCTGGAAAGATGAAATGGGTGAGGGAAGCAGCATGTGCTAAAACTGAAAGCTGGAAAAAGCAAAGCCTTCAGGCCTTGGCTAAGAAAGCATGCATTAGAACAAGAGTGTTTTTTTTTTTTAAATGAAAATAAAGAAAGGATTTCCTTAAAGATACAATAGCATCTAAATTGTTTAGCTAATATCAAACTTGAATGATTACTAGTGTTTGCAGTAAACATCAACTTAAGTGATTACAACAACACTCGATTAGTACTGAAAGAAGCTGACATACTTAGGGTTAAATCTTTTCTTCTGTTGGTATCTGACCCTCACCGTACTTGCAGTGCTGCTACTGAGTGGATACTGAGTGATCTTTTTTTCTCTGTCACCCCCTCTCCACTTTTTCCCCCCCTTAAATAAGGCACTTAGCATGCCAAGTATGATACAGAAAAGGTGCACTTCATCTTGTCAGGTTGTGTCTTATCCTCGCTGACATTCCAAGCATACAGAAGTCCTGTCTAAAAGAAACAAATGGCATCAAGTGAGGCCTAAAATGTCAGCATGAAATGTGAAGACAACTTCTTTTTCACACAACTTCAACCGTAAGGTTTTGATACTGCCAAAGCCTGCCATTTTCAAATACAAAAAAAAAAGGGATCAGAGCCACAAGATAGCCAACTGAATTCATTCACCTGCAATCTGCTTCCATGCTCAGGGTCTCAGACATTAAGAGTCTACGTGGGCATTACAAACAAGCTCCTACAGGGAAATGCCCACGTTGTACCAGAGAACGTGATAAGAAAATGTTCTTTATTTAGCATCAAATGCAAGGCAGATAAACGTTTAAAAGATTAGCCTAGCACAGTTAGCACAGGACTTGTGGGAATTTTGTAAAATTGAAGTTAGTCATCTCTCTGGATGAACAATTCCTCAAAGTGAACGCCAGTTAAGAGTCTCTTCATTCTGTATTAGCAAATTTCACGGTGTCCTCATGGCACGCTTGAAGTTTCAGAGTTGCTCACTCCAAGAGTCAAAATTCTGCTTTATTCTGATTTACTTACTGCCTCTTTCAAAATATTAAATCCTTTTCAACCATACAGATATGCAGCCTAGCATCTAATTATATTTTGCCATACAAAGTAGTATGAAATAAACATTCACTTTAAATATCATTATCTTAATTATGGTAATGGCTTCAGGAGAAACCCACAGAATTATGGCTGATGATATTAATCTGCTCAGTCTCAGAAAATAATATACACCCAACAGCAATGTAGGTCTAATAATAACAAGAAACAGCAGAGCAGAAAGGTAACTATAGCTGAAGCCATCCTGACAGTTTAGTGAATGCTGCTAAAATCAGTAAGTCCTGGATAAAGATGTCCTGTTTTCAAAAGAAACCCAGTTCAGCCTAGATTTTTTAGTTTAGTTGAGTTAGTTAAGTTTATTTAAGAGGAGTTCTTATTTTTTTTTTCCTGGTAACATACACGTTGGCTTCTTAGCTAGTAACATGCTCCCTTCCTGACTGAGAGAGCTCCTTACTGAATGAAGTAGACTCCCCTAGACTAGAAATCCAGAAATACTTTTCCGACCTTCATGCAGTCTAGGCTGCACTCCTCTGTGAATATGTTAGAGGAGGAAACAAAAACAGAAGAGGGAAGAGACACAAAAAAATGGCATATGAAATACATAAAGGATCTGTGACCAAAGGAAAGACAGGAAAAAAGAGAATTAGGAAAGCCTCTTCTCTGTGTAAATGATGTTGCTTTGCTCCTGATCTAATGCCATTGTACTGTGCCTCTGGCAAATGCCACCATAGGATAATAGAGCATAAACAGCATGAATGATGATGTACAACCACACCTCATTTATTTCAGACTTGAGTTTAAGACTCAACTTCTTTTCTTGTAATAACTGCAACAAGAACTGAATTGGCTGCAGTAGGTCTTACCAAATAGCTGTGGTTTCAGGTCACTTCAAATTCCTGATGGATTATTTGCGGCAGTAACACAGGAACAGACGCTGTCTGTGCACTGCTGAGTGACACAAGTTGGATAAGCAGTGCCTGCCTGGCCCAGTTGTCCCACACTTACTGAGTAAATCCAGTGTTCTCAGGATGCCTCAGAGGAACTGCACTGCTCATGCAAAGCTCTCCTGAATGTGTGCTGTTATTGTGAAATAATGGGAAGATGCAGCTGTGACTCTTGCTAGTAAAAGTCCTTTGATCATACTGTACAAAGGCATGGTACTGTTGTCACATTTCAGAGAGAGAGAGATCAGCAGTTTTCATGCCCATATGGTTTTCTTAATCTGAGAGCATCACTATCAGTCGGCAAATACCTTGATTTTGGAGCCCTATGACTGGAAGAATGCCTGCTTATTTAAAACAAACAGAAAACACTCACAAATGGGCACAGTCATTGCTAACTAATAATCTATTTACGTGATGATGAATATCCATCAAGAGCATGCCTCTTCCTTCCCTTTGGTCCAAGGAACTGCCCTGAGTTGCAGCAAGTAGACTAGGCTGTGCCTCATACAGATGATGATGGGATTTTATGCTTCCAGCAGCAAATCTCAGCCTGTTCTTCAAATGAAGAGCAGCTGGTTATCTAGCAGGTGTATTTCATGGATTGCCAGGGCTGCTACGCACAGTGTAGTTTAGCAAAGCATAAGCACATGCAGAATCTTCTCACCATCTGGGAACATCCCTGTCGTGTTATTTAAAAATAGGTTATACAAAGGGGATGCTAGTGGCAAAGAGCATGATGATAATGTACAGGCAGAATCCCCCCAGTTATCAACAGCCTGTCTGGCCCTGACAACAATAGCTGTTTGCAGTACTTTAGAGGTCACTGGCATGGGCAAAGCTCACTTAAGAAATATTGTGTGAACACAAAAAAAAATAGTCCCGGATTTTACAGCCTCATTACAAGATAAGAGACAACAGATGGATGCAGAGAGATGTCAACTATTTTCTAAATATTATGCCAAAGGATATTTTTAAGGAAGGACTTCAACGGTTTAACAGATTTTAGCAAATATTTTCAGGGAGAACAAGGGGAATCATTTGCAGGACACATAAGAAGTCTTATCACAATATATGAGAAAGGGAGGCTGGCCCAGCTGAGGAGTGTGGAATAAGGTTTGTAAGTAAAAAGACCACAGAAGTGAACAAGTCCATCTGTTGTGATAGAAAAAAGCGATGCAAAGAAAGGAGTGAGATGGCCAAGGCAAGAGTTAAGGATATGACCTTTACAGCAGCATCCCAAACAGATAAAAGGCCGCAGCTGAATCTGGGAGAGTTAGAGAAAAATAAAAAAAAGAGAGAAAAAAAAAGATAGCTGAAAGTGAAATGGGAGATGATATTTGGGCCAGAGTCTCAGTTCTGTGGCTAGTAAGAAGTGTTTATCTTAAAAATCTTCCAGCCTTAGACACAGCATGGATGTGAGGTTCTACAGAGTAGCAGCAATGGCCTCTCATTACAGGATGAGGGGTTTTACAGGGTGACCCATTTGGGTTGAAGTGATCAGTGAAAGGGATGGTGAGAATTGTTTCAGGAAAGGTGTTTGTGACTGTTAAGAGTGGAGAAAAGGATTTAAGAACAGTAAAGCTCGTGCTTGGCTAAGAGTTTGCCCTCACTTAAGTACATGCTTTAAACAGGTTTCTGAACAACAGGAAAAAAAAACACAACAGTTTAAATCTGTTGTAATCTCTCCCTCAAAAAATAATTGAGGTGACAACACAGTTGCAGTTTGCTGCATGTACAGAGTTGTACTACTTCATTCTTAGGAGAATAAAGTCTTCCTGAAAGAAACTCCCTTAATACATTAAGCTGCATGTGCTTCAATCCTAAAGAGTCACAAAGAAAGTGAGGGGAGAGTGATACATTTCAGGCAATTAGATGCAAGATGACATAGCTGTCATTGCTCATTGACTTCCTTTGACAATATCTACCGCAAATGGCACAGATCCCTACGGAAGCCTTTCAAGAGCTTACACTATTTAATCTGCAGGCATTTTAATTAGAAATAAAAGTGATATTTTCTTCAAACAGTCTGAGAACAGGGCGAACAACAATGATCCAGACAGTCTTAAAACACTTGAGGATAAGGCTTTCAACAAGTGATATGCCTTGCACACACTCATAAGCCACATACATAGGTTGGCATTTTGGGACTCTGAATCGCAAAATTGTGAACATGTTTTCAATGACATGAAAAGTGGTTGTTTGATTCATTCTGCAAAGAATCCGAATATCTTGTTTAGCTTAGAGGCAAAAGCTTGAGGCAGGGAAAGAAAAAAGGAAAAAACAGATCCAGGATGTGGCTAGAACATAAAATCCTGGCTGGCATATGTTATAGCATGTTATCGAACAGAAACACACTGCGTCCACATGCTGCTTACAAAGAGATGACACTACCAGTAATTTTGTGAGAACGTCTCCTCTCCTGCCATCCCATGGAAGTGCTCCGAAAAACCAGCTTTGTGACAACGTCTAACAAGAGGTGAGGGCAAAAGTAACAGCGAAAAGCTCTAACCTTCAGCTCTCGATAATCAGCAAGTGGGTTTTCTAGGCCAAGGATGAAACAAGCCCCTGTCCTCCCGCGCCGGTAGCTGCAGCACAGCACCGTGGCGTTTCGGATACAGAGCGCGGGCCTTGGGCGTTCAGCCACTGTCCTGCCCTGCTGCTCCGTCAGCCCTGCTCCTCGCAGAAATCAGCTGCCAGTAACTCAAAGGGGAAGACTGATTGTGGTCAATGGCCTCACGTACATCTTATCCAGGTTTTGCTGCATCCAGGCCATCCCACCCTGCCAACACCCCCGGAGAGTCGAGAGCTGATTGTCTTTGGCAGATTCTCCCCAAAACTCAGTTTAGACAGCAGCTGGCAATTGCCAGCCCAGACAGCAAGCAAAGGGAGTGTTACTCTGCCAAAGTGAGGAATTCTCTCTTTATCATTAGTTGCCACTTTCCTCCCATTTTGCAACAAATTCAAGACAATCAAAAACATATCAAGCAGAGAGAGAATTTACACAAGGCACTGTGTTTATCCCAGCTGTGTGCCTCCTCTAGGAGAGAAAATACTGACTTTTGAGCAAAGCACCAAGCAAACACAGAGCTACTGACAGTGTTGCCATTACGGAAGGAAACAACATTAATACATGAAAACAAGAAAGCATTATAGTATTGATTTTGCATCAAATTTGCATCTGGAATCAACTGTGAACTGCAAGATGAACCAAGTTTTCATAAACAGATGATTTTCAATAACACCACAAGACTGCTGTTCCTTCTCTGGTATGAGACTCCAAGACACAACTTCTTAAGTAGGCTTTTAATAGTTAAATAATTATTTTATATAACGTAAATACTGAGAAAGCGGTCCATATATGGATTAGCCAAGTGCAAACAGCTGAGAAGTTTTGCAGTAGACCAAAAGTAAAATCAAAAAAATGACCGGATTCTTCCAGTAACAGAACAGGTGGCAAAGAAGTTTCCCATACTTCATTTCTATCCTAGCATAATATCCATTTCTAACAGAAAAACACTGCAAAGAGGAAGCATGCTGAACAGAATTACAGATCCCAGTGAATCTCTCTAGTGCCTTTTTTTTTTTTTTTTGGCTCAAGCCAAAAAGGTTCTGCTTCTTCAACAATTTTTAGTTCGCCACTATTCCATGTTTCTCAGCAGCATAAGTCTCAAGATTTTTCCTCTGGAGAAATCTTGCACAGATTGCTTGTACCAGTCCAGCCACAGGCTGAGCAATCTGTTCCTGTTTTTTTTTTTTTTTTCCCCCCTTTCTTGGCTTTACCTCAATGAGCTCTTTAAAGGTACCACAAGCTATTTCCGTTTATAGCATAAAACAAAAAAAAGGTCTTCAAATTTTAAGTTCCCTTTGAATTCTTGTGTTTTCTAACAACAAGTACATGCTCTAAGTGGATGTTTAGCCGAGCAACAATACAATAACAGACACAGATTGCTACCAGCAGTTTGAACATTTATCATTTTTGACACAAGACCTTGTAAAAATTACATCCATACAAGAGTATAATTTTGCTAATAAATTGCAAGATGAATTTATAAAAGCATCTTCTCCTCTGTTACAGATGCTGTGCTTTTCGGAAGTGCTGGGTACATGTACCAGGGTCTTCATGCAATCCAATAAAAATATGCTTAGCTCATGTGTTTTCTTAGACCCAACAACAGAAGTCTGGTAGCTTCTTGTTACTGCAAGGGGATCAACGAAGAGCTATGCCCCACTGAAGCAGCCCAAGCCATCAGCCAACACTTCATTTTCACTCCCATAAAGGAGAATAAAACTTGTCAAAAGTTGTCTCAGAGTCCGACAACATTGCGGAGAGATGAAGGGTTTTGGACCACCTCTGGTTTGTCTGTCTGTCCTATTTCCCCATTTTGCAGATGACAGCAAGGCATTGACTATTTGATTTTCAAACACCAGCCATTCTGGATCAGAGCCAGAAAGGACCTCAGACTGCTGGAGTCACTGCCCCATGCTTTGACCATCAAACTTCTTTTGTTACTGTCTGCTGTCTCTCAGGGCTGAGCTCTTAATACATGGTCACAGAATCCTGTTTCATGCCCAATAAAAACTATATTGTTGCCAGGGATTAACTGCTCTTGAAAGATGGAAAGGTGAAAAACTAGGCAGCAAAAGAGCAAACAACATTTTTAAGAGTAGATGGCTTGTTCCTAATCCCACGTACCTCAGGACATCTAACTATCTTTACTGACCTGCATCAGAAACAGGGAGGAAGCAGCTCCAATGTAGGTGACAGAGTAAGCATGGGCTGGTTTTTAATGCAGAACCACAGAAAGATAGCTGTCTTCACTGAATTGCACTGGCTTCAGATAACATCATATGCCCATCAGGCAACCCCCGAAGTCATTAATAATGCTCATTGTGACTCTTTACACGCTCATTGATACGTCTCTGAACACTGACTTAAGTGCTTTTTATGCTGAAATGTTGTAAATGACAGTCTGCTTCACAAGACAAAACTTACTTCTTTCTCCCCTGCAAAAGGAAAGGGCCAGTGATCAAGCACTGTTCCAGAACAGAAGGATAAGTTGTAAGGCTTACTCGTTCGTGATTTATTCATTTTCTTTTTAAAGTTTTCCTTTTGGGCAGAAAAGTATCTGCTTTTAATGGAAATGAAATAAAAAGAAACATGGATTTAATAACAAGAATGAGCACGGGCAGAAATTCACATAATTCAAAACTCATTTTGTGATATCCAAAATGTTTGGAAAGAATTTTATCTGCATTACAGAACTTCAAGCTGTACTAAGTTTCCCTATCCCTAACTTCAATAGTTAGTTCGCTAAATATTTTCCCAGAAGGAACATGAA
Organism: Cygnus atratus; assembly: GCF_013377495.2. Lineage (NCBI taxonomy): Eukaryota > Metazoa > Chordata > Aves > Anseriformes > Anatidae > Cygnus > Cygnus atratus. The sequence continues at coordinate 112,364,907 of NC_066364.1, forward strand.
TTAAACATGAAAGGAAAAATTCCACTAAAAACAGCCTAGAGAAAGCAGGTGCAGCTCTTAGAGAAGTGCCTGGCCCCAGTTCAATTTGATGGTGTAAATTACATCTCCAACATCCATGTTGCTGGCATCAGATTAAATTAGGAGTGGAGCCTAGGAATTCCAAAAAGTTCTGCTGATATAAAAACATGGTAAGAGAAGGAAGAACTGAGATTGGGTAAAGAATGATGGGAAAAAGTGAGTGAGCATGGCAGATTATTGTAGTGTATATGAAAAAACAAAACAAAACAAAACAGTATGATTTACAGTCTACAGTCTCCATTAATTCATTTCCGTTTTATATTATTTATTTGTTTATTTATTTTTGCCTAGAGGGAATGTAACATACAGAAGAAATCCTTGTTTCAGATTATGCTTTTACTATTCCAAAAAATTTCCATAACCCACTGGAGTCTGGAGACTTAAGTAATGGAACCCAAACATCACAGCAGGTTGTCAAACTTTTGTTCTGCTTTGCAAAGCTGGTTATTTTGTAAGTGAAGACCTAGGAAGGGACCAATGCTAAACAGTGCTGAATGCCTCCTGCAAGGTGCTAAGTGCCTTGAATGTCCATTAAAGCAAGTGAGAATTGAGAGCAGCCAGCACTTCACAAGAGATGCTAAAATGCTTTGCAACACTGAGCTATGGATATGTCAGACCCTGAACCCTTTTCTCTCTCTCTCTCTCTTTTTTTTTTTAAATTTTATATTTGATTTTTTTCTCTTTTTAACAAGGTCTGTGTGATGCCACTTTCATCTGTGCACTTTAGAGCTGAAGACAGCACTGGAAGCGTGGTCATATGCAGCACTTTGCCATCTGAACCCCTCTGGTTTTGTTGTAACCAGCACATACGGATGCAAAGGAGCAGTGCTCCCCACACTGCTGGTCGGCACCATGGGAACCCGCTGAGCTGGGACTGCATCTGAAACGCAGTTGGGAACCTTTTACTCCCCAGCAGCAGTATTTGGCCTTTTAGAGGAGCGAGGGCTCGCGCTGAGCACAGGAACACATTCCTTCACTCCCGAATGCTGGAGCGTGCAGCCGGTGCCCTGCAGGAAGCAAGCTGAAGCCAAGCGCACCTCTGTGCTGCCAATGGCACCCGCAACCTACGCATCAAGCGAGCTGGCCTTGCCCTGCCTCGCGCAGCCCCCTGCCCTCCCTTGCCCTGGCTCACCTGGTCTCTCCTCCTTCCCAAGTAGGGCAAGAAGTGCTACGAGCCGCAGCCCCGCAGCTTGCCAGCAGCCCAGCAAGCTGCCCTGGGCTCCAAGGCCTCTCCGCTGAGCTGCCTCCCAACAGACCTTCAGTGCCAGGCTGGGGGCACCTTGCTCCAGCACATCTGGGACGTACCTACTCTATTTCCACAATAGTAAATAGCATAGGAATGGTGATCTACATTAAAATAACAAAAACAGGTTATCCAGGCACTTCCAAAAGGGCACTTTCCATATTTTTCAAATGGTATGACTTAAATTGCTGGACAGCGGCTCCTTGACAGTCAAAACATACGAATCAGCAAACAAATGAGTTTCCTAGCATTTGCTAGTTATAAATGCCCAGCTGTACTGGAGTGGAGGATTTTCATGAGGAAATGTGGAAACAGACATTTTCTTTGGTGGACAGCATAATGCAAGGCACTTTCATCTTGTATTATCGCAGCTTGTCACATTAACAGAAGTACTTATTTCAATTTCCATTGTTTGGAGCAGCCAAAGGGAAACTTGTGGCTGATATAAAACCATGAAGCCGTCTGAGAAGCTTTAGAGCAGGCACAGTACTTTCACAAAGCAAGTGCTTCCTGTGAATATAAAAATACTGCCATGACATGACAGACCTGATCTTTAATTACCTCTGTTCAGCACACAAGCATGTGTCTGACATAACGAACGTCAGGAACAAAGCAAAGAGGAGATTCTGTGAAACAAGGGATAGACACAAAAACTATTTCGGTATGAATAAACTGACTCCAAAACAATTTCTTGTCCACTGCCATTTTGACAATCAATTACACGTTTTCAGTAGGATGCTGTAACACAAAAATAAAAGCAGTAGTAGCAGTCAGACTCACCAAAAGACACAGACCTTTACAAAAAGAAGAGATGCAGCCCATTCCTGGAAAAAAAGCAGGAGGAAGAGGGGGAGGGAAGAGAAAGAAAGGGGAAAAAAATAAAAAAAGCATTTCTCTTCAATTTGACAATATTTCATTTATATAAAGTTAGCTCTAAGTAAAATTTAGGATGATATGATTTCAGCCTACGATTCCAAATCATAAGCTGTCTGATATCAAGTGAAGAGGCATCGAGAATACCCTTTTCTAAAGCATCAGCTCTAATTAATTGATTTTCATTTAGTGCTTGCCGATATAAAGCTTTCTTATATCTTTTCCCCTTTCAGATATCTGTCAAGGAATTGAAAACCGTTCCTGTGCTTTTGTTTATCTTTAGCAAATTTCTGACTTAGAGTGGTAAATGGGAATTTGTGAGACAAGTGCAAGAATAATTGGGACCTGCATGATCTCTGTTGGTATGAACATCCCAAACCACAACCCAGCCATTAATAATGTAAACTGCAAGGCTTTGGGAGGCCGAGTGCATCTCCTAGGATACATCCTCGCATCCAATCGCGGCTGTTTCGGAGATGAGCACCACCGGGAATGCAGGGATTCAGGAGGTGTACGAGTGCCAGGGCTGCAGGAGTCTGCTTTCGAATGTGAGTGACAGTCGACAAGAGCAAACTTGCAAATAGAAGAGACGGTGCCAACGGAGAGAAGCCCAATGTGCTCGGATGGGAACAGGGCTATAATGAATGATGTCATAACAAAATGATGTGCCAGAAACAGGGTTTGTAAAAACATATACGGAGGATTATGTTTCCAACAGCGGAGTATAGTCTATATATCCAGACATAACCTCTTCTGGATTCAAAACAAAAACAGTGGTGACATTGCCCTGAAAGCAAGACCCTGATCCAGGAAAGCAATTCAAATGTGCCATAGCTGTTGCATGCACTCGCAGCCCAAGACAGATACAACCAATACAAATAGCCAGAATGTAATAACCTACAGCACAACAACCTAAACAGCCTACCTGCAGAGCTCTATTACAAGTCCCGATTTTAAAAACCTTTAGCTACTAAAGAGAGTCATGGAATTGATTTTAAGTCAAAATCTGACACCTGGCATCACACCTGTAATTGCCCACAAACCCTTAGAAAGGCACGTGCAGCTTTGCAGCACCACAAGCACAGCTCAGCTCCTACTTCTTTCTCCCCTGCAGCTAAGGGAGGATGGGTACAGCTTTCTGTAAGCCCAACTTATCAGGCTATAGCAAAGCTCTAGAGGACAATTCTGCAGCCCAGTTCCTAAGTGGCTGGAGATGGACAGGTGATTTTTAAAAAAATGCCCCCTCCCCAGTCTTGCTGTTTGACCTTCTCAACTAACCCAAAGTTAGGTGAGGAGAGTTTTGATAAGTAAAGAGTGAAATAATCTAGCCACATGGGTTTAAAAAAAAAAAGGGTTTTGCAGAGTGCTCAGACTGCTTCACCAAACACTGGCCTTGAGCCCTGGGAGCTGAAGAAACAGGAAGGATTTGTAGGAGTAAATACACTGCAGTGCTGTGCAAAAGCAGGAGGTGTTCTGAAAAACTGACTGCATTAGCTATAGTTTTAGGAAAGACTATTAGGCATCTGCCTAAACAGACAGTATCCAGGGGCTCGTATCCCATGTCAGTCACAACTTCGCTCAAGAAACACAACCCCGCTCAGACTCCAGAGATTAACTAGTAATTTTTATTATTATTATTATTTTTGTAATTATTGTAAAAGCAAGCTATCTCCAAATGCATGAAAATAAAATCCTGGTACGAAATACACTGAATAAAGGATGAATGTCAAGAACACTCAACACTGTACGTCTGTTTATGGTAAGCGGCATATGGAGAAAGCATTTAACAATTACATATTACTAAATTATTTACACAAATTAATAAGAGAACTCCATTTAATATAATGGGGCAGGTTTCCTCACAACAGCATGGGAGATTTAAGTTACAACCTTACACATACACCAGAAGTGTATACATTTCTAAATATTCGTGCACTGTAATCACTGGTAGTCTCAAGGGTTCAACAAATCAGGATGCTATTTGTCAAGACACCAAAAATAGTGAAGGTTATGAAGTAAATCCTGACCTACAGGAGCCAAAGACAAAATTCGCATTGATGTCATTAGAGCTGGAGTGAGCCTACAGTCACGGCTACAAAAAGCTTGAGATTTAGATTCTTAGCAACAGCGTAGATAGAGAGGCATAAAAATGGTTGGACAGCAGGATGAGTTGAATATAAAATAAGTACGCCTGCAATGTAAGTGTGAATCTAAACAGGCAAAACTAGCAATCTTCAGAGTGCTAGTATTTTATAAATCTTCTAGGCTAGTTGAGTTCAACGGATGTATTTTACCTCCTAATCTATGAAAGATAAGTAATGTATAATGAAGATACAAGAGATTTTCAATTCACTTAAGTTTTTCACGTGATAAGGTTAAAGAAAAAGTTCAATTACAATGCAACATTCAAGTTAGAATGAAGATAACAACGGGCAGGTACTTGTTGCTTGATTGTCTGAACTAAAGAAAAATGAGTACTTGGCAAGGAATAAAAGAAGACTGGCTAAAAATAATTAATATTGACTACCTACGCAAGCATCGGTGACACTTGATATTCTCATTCATTAGAATTACAGAAACATTCTTTTTAAAGGAACATACTTCCCTGGGATTTCTAGACACACACCACATATTCTCCTTTTCCCTTAAAGAAATGTGAGTTTTCTCACAACAATCTGCTCACTAATGAGAGTCTAGATTTAATATATTTGTGTGAGACCTGTTTCATAAAGAAAAGGACAGCAATGTATCGCATGCAAGACAATAAATTCGTTTGCACAAAACCTGCCAGTCTTTTTGATCATTAGAAAGTAAGAAAATAATTGGTTCTCACAATCTATACCTACATAGATTAAATGACATATTGTCTAGTAAATAAAGACAAAACGTATCTGTAGTGTTCATATTTCTCTTTTCATACTGAAGGTAAATGTCTTTTCAAAATGGCTATGCAGCAGTGAAACAGAGTAATCACTATTATTTATCATAAATACTAGAAATACCTCTTACAGAGAATTTCATTGTTCCTAATGAATAGTTGTTTCTCAGCTATTTTCTCAAGTAAGTGCAGGAGTGCATCAGTAATTCTGGATATTCACAGAAATGTATGTTACATAAAACAAAGCCATTGTTTCTAAATATGCTTCTACAGGAAAGGATATTTCTAGGAGAATGCTTTACTCAAACTATTGTCTCTGCCACTGTTAACCTGAACGGGAGATAATAATAATAATGCAATAGGAGCTAAGCTTTTTAGCTGAGAGGAACAATACAAAGCCAGTATAGTAGCATGCTATCTCCCAGTAAAACAGGGCTGTTGCTCCAGCCATCAGGTTCTTTTAAAGTTCTACATGCTTCAAGTTACAAGTTGCTAGGTTATGAAAATTGCTTGTTCTTGTCGAGTGACTTCATGTTACCAGGAGGTAGAGCAGGAAAGTACTCAAACTATCAAGTTATTAAAGAGAAAAAGCTTGCCTTTTTTTTTCTTCTTCTTCTTCTCTCAATGAAGCAATATTCACTATTACTTGTGGAGGTTTCTGTTTGATTTGAAAATCTTTACAGATTTTCAGTGTTTACTTACAGCCTTCTAATTCCTCCTAAAAAGCAAAGCAATTGTTTTTTAGCATCAGACTCTTCACCCAACGCATTTGTTAAAATGGCAGTTTCAGAAGCCCTTATTGCTGTGTATAACACCAAACAGCAAAACTGCTCAAAACATATCATGATTTTCCATACTCTACATTGGGTGTTGGAGTGCATCACTTCATAAGCCCAGTGACTGGATAATCTCTGGACGCTTAACAGTTACTAAAACCTTGGCTTCAGGATGTTTCAACTTTATTTGCTAAGTTTTGAAGTAGACCAATGGGGACAGAATATCAGTCACATTTAGTGTTGCTTCTCCTCATTAGTAATGGATAATCAGCTCGTAAAACAAGTTCACTTCTAATGGCTTGACTTGGGAAAAATTTGCTTAAGGGCAGTGGCCCAATACTGATGCATAATATCTTAAATATTGATGGCCACTCATGAATAAATATCTGGTAAACTATTCCAGCTTATATGACACAATAATCAGCTGAAAATTATCCGATATTAGCTTCTCAGTTCCTGGTGCTGTAAGCATGCCTGTGACAAAAGCTGCTGAGCTAACTCAGCATACAAAATGAACTGATAATTCTAAACATGGGTAGTATATAGAGCTAATTGGAAAGTCCCCCAGCATTAAATAATTCCCATCTGTCTTCAGAAGCATAGTATCAATCACAGTGACTATTGCACTGGTCTTCCTTTTCTGGCATTCGCAAAAGAGGAAATGGGAAAAGTACAAAACATATAAATCATTTTGATATGAAAAGAAAGTGCTTAGGCAACCATGTAATGAATCCCCTGGCACTGTCATCTAGGTTAAAGGCCACAAAAAGTTTTGTAAGGCCATGAGTATAAACAGCATAGCATAATGGAAACCTGGTTTACAGCCCCACATAACAATATGAAACACTAAAACATGCACACAAGCTAAATTCTCAATAATCCCATAAACCAATAACGACAGTAAGGTAAGGATTAAGCTATGTGCTTACTCCAAGTCTTTCTTTGGTTTTTGCATTTGGCTGCAAATACTGCATTGCCAATTAGATTAGCCACTTAAAATTATTTCCATATTGTGAAAAAGTTCTGGCCTGTTTTCAAACTGTCTCTCTTTCCCACTTACTAGAAAGCAGGAACTCGAAAATTCAGTGCAATTCAAGATTCAAACATGATGCTATCTCACACAGTACAGAAAGACTACGGGTTATCACTGATTATGAAAGCCATTACAGAACACTTATCAGATAAAGTGCTTTTTACCTTGTTCAGGACAGAACAATGCTCCCCACTGTTAAAAAGAATTAAAAAAAAAAAAAAAAAAAAAAGAAAAAACAGGTATGGCTAACTTCAGGCATGAACAGTTTTTCTCCATTCTGCTCAACACATGCCATCCTGGACAACTTCTAAGATGTGTCAGCAAATGTTTGCCATGGACTCTGCAGCTCATTGTCTGTGCCTGGAAGTGCATTCTCATTATTTGTATATTTGTGTTTTTATACTTATGTTTATTTAGAACCATCAGCTTTCAATGTGAGGACAGATTCACTAAAATAGATATGACCTCGAAGAAAAAATAGGTTTTGCTTGAGATTTTTGTAAAGAAAAATAATTTATGTAAAACAGGGTTCTGGAAAGATCTGCAGTTAAGAGGAGAGTTATGCCCTTCCATACACAGCCCTGCAGAGCTGTGCCTGCTGCCCAGGGGAAGGAGAGAAGGCTAACCTGAGGGCTCGGTCTCACGCTGCCAAGATCAGCCTTGCATTTAAGAGGGCATCTTAAATGGTTCAGTCTGGTGGCTGTATATATGATGTCCATTGCAAAATGCTTTGATGTTTGCCAATGAAAATCAAAATACAAAGTTCGCACGTTATTCGTAAGGTAATGTAAATGAATAAATAATAGTAAATAATAAATAATTCTTTTACATAAAGTAAATTAAGAGAATAATTGGATCTTGGCTTGCAGGATCCTTGGAAGATTCCTTGGCCAAAATATGATGCAGAATAATGGACAGTTTTAATAAGCACGAATATATTAAGGAGAACACATTAAGTAGATACAAGAGTTTGACTTTACATAAAATTATCATGAGTCCCTTTAAGTACTGATTAATTTTTTTTTAAGTCAATTAATATAACGATGCTGATTTCTAATATACTTTCTATCAAGCTGATAAATATTCATATTACCTTAGCACTGTCACACAGAGACAAAGGTGACATACAGCTCACCAGGAAGTAAAATCTGAGCATTAAATGTATGCATTAGAGAAAGGATATTCAACTATGACTATATAACTCTAAGCTCCATTTAGTGTGGTTTAAGAGGAGATAGGCAGAACGCCAAGACTATTTAATAACAACATTAACAAGGCCAACAAATTTTATTTCCATTTTCTGCAATCTAGCAGCCAATTTCATATTTTAGAAGTTGTAAAAATTCCTCTGTCAGTGCTATGGACACCAACAAAGTGCTTACAAACCTGCAGATTACTCACATTAGCCCGTAGAAGTTATCTTAAGCTTTCATCAGGCATCGTTAGCTTTTATGAAACTTTAGGTATTTTTACATACTTAGACTTCTTTCCTGATTCCTCCCTGTAGGATTTTCAGTTGTCAGTAATTTAACTAGCATATTCACTTTCACAGTATACTAAGTGGATTTTCCTACCTTTTGGGGAACTTATTTGCTCCTCTGTCAGCAAAGCAAAAAAAGAATTAAAGCATTTCTGCTACTGAACCAAATGTTGACATTCAAATGGGACAATCTCATTCAGATCTTAGGATACATATCAAAATATTTCCAGTAATGAGGGATTCAAAATTAAACTAACATTTTTTCACCGCAATTTTACCACCTACAAAAATATTCATTACAGTCCACAAGAATAAGTGACCAGAAAAGTCAAGGCAAAACCCAAACAATACTGATAAAGCAGAAAAATCTCAAGGGCTTTGAATCAATTAAAACAAAGCAAAATAGTTATTTTTATTTGGTTTTGATTTTGCACCATCTTTTTCTACATTTGGACAGCAGAAACGGACAATTTCATCATTCTCACTAATGCTCTGCACAGTAGTAACACGGCTGTTTATCTAAACCTATTTGTGCTTGTAATAAACCTAGCGATCTTGTTATCTCCTTTACTATACCACAGAAGCCCTTATTTGCTTCTTATAATAGTTTCAATCCTACAGTACACTTCTATAAAACTTGTATATAGAGGTCACCTTCAACTGTAAATATGATGCATAGACCTTGTCCCAAGACACACAGCCTCGCAACAGAGCCCATCTGACATGGAGTTTGGATAGACAGATCCATGATAGCTGTGGGATAAATCATACGGAAAGTCCAGCTTTTCAATGTTCAGCATTAAATCAGGAGGCTCCAACTCCATGATGCAACAACTGAAATAAATTTACTCTACAAGATCCTAATAATTTAAGCTATCATAAGCTTCATAGTGCATGTTTGAGGTAATTTGATCATCAACATGTCCACATCAGAGCTGGTAAAATCTGTACTTCTGGATCAAGCATTGATGTATAGATCTAGTATTTGTAACGATAAAACTGCAGTCTAAACCCCCAGTTTCAATTGTTATTTACCTAGCCAGCAATTTCTGTTGCATTTTCCTTATTTTTCCAGAAATTCATCTTTAAGTTCCATCCTTATCAGCAGTAATGATTCTGAATGCCATTAGATATTCATTTAACAAAAACATCTGTTAATGTTTAACAAAAACATCTGAAAAGCTCAGTGTCAGGTCATCCTTCAATATCAAGAGACGGGTCCACATATAATTCCTTCACTAAACTCTCAAGCTGAGGGTCACTGAACTAAATGCACATAAGTATATGGAAGAAATTGCTATTTATGATAATTTTCAGTCAGGTGGGTTTCAAACTGATGCACAGCATGTCTTTCAAAGTCACAGGCTAAAAATACCGTATCTCCCTTGGAGGGGACTTTTTAAAGAATAAGCAATAACTTTTATTATAAAATAAAACCTCTAAGTCTACAAAGCTTTTGTTATACCTTTCAAAAATGTAATTTTTCCATGAGTGTGCTGCATCAGTAGTTACCCATTGTTGTGGTTTCCATTATTTAGCTGAAAATGGTACAAGCCCTCCCTGCCAGCATTAAAGGCGCCACAGTAATTGCTGGAGCTATCTAGGATAAACATGAGAATTGTCCTCAATTTTCATATCTTCTTACTTGCATTTACTTTTAAATTTGGCTTTTCATCAGAGCATTGCTGACCATACTTTCCACTATTGCTGGAAACTTTAAAAAAAAACAAACACACACTGAATTTTCCTTTATTTTCATTAAGTTTCACTACGAATTTACATTTTCGCCTAATCTTTTCTTTCTCAATAAAAGCATCTAACTTGCAAGAAACCCTGAATCTATAATGATTATATTAAAAGCCTGCTTCTACAAATTCCTAACTATATAGTCTTTCTCACCACTTCTCATCTTTTATCCATTAAACTTATTTAAAATCCATGTTTAAAATATTCTGAAATAGGCAAGCAGCATTATGCATTTCAGTTGTCCAACTGAATGTGTTAACTGAAAAATTATTTCCTACTTATCTTGTTCATTTTTTGTACTAGTCCCAGACAGTTTATTATAAGATTTAGATGTTTGGTTTTAAATGATCTTGATTTTAAAAAGTGAGAAAGTTAATGAAGAAGTTTATAAAAAATGTGTTAGCAACTAATCATGTTTTTTTATGCTTACTATACTTCTGATAATAATCAAGAATAGTCAATAGGTACTTCTGAAACCATAAAAAAGTCACTGTCATCTTGCTATAAATTCCCATTTTTGAGTACATTTTTCATGTGCCAACTTTGCCAAATGGAAGATATTTGCTCTCACAGCTGGATTGGAGAGCTGTATTGAAGCACGTTTTCCATGGGGTTTCTTGTCCACATTCATCTATCATAGCTTAAAACATTACCTTATACCAAGCAGTTGCTGCTTAAAACTAAGTTAACGTTTAATGACAATTTCAGGTTTCTTGTGCTAAGTGAGAATTTTTTTACTCTTACTGTAAACATACAGACATACTTACTGAAAACATTTAGGTGAATCAGAATAATTAGAAATAAGCTTGGAAATAATGAGGAACATTCAGAATTTTATGAATCTTTATTGCTTTTGGATCTACAAGGGAAGAATTACCTAAGACTCATTTTGCACACGTAGGGTTGAAAGGCTGACTGGAGTGCGTGTGTGATACTTATGTAGTTGCTGAATAGAGAAATCTCAGGGCAGCTGCTCACCCTAGAAATCGAGCCATTCATAACACAAGCACTGTATTAGCTGTCTTGTTACCAAGTATGATTCAGTAAGAGCTTCTTACAGCCCAACTTAGCGCCTCTCACCGGGACTTCTGACAGTCCCTTCACTTGCAGCAGGAAATCTAGGGGCACAGTGCTCTTGAAAACCAGGCTGTTCCTATTGGTGCGCAACCTCAAATACCCATGTCAAAGAAAATGGGTATATTCCCTCCCACAGAATATCAGAGAGGCAGATTGTTTATTGGAAGTCTTCTCTCTTAACACATTTTGTTCTCTCACAGCTTGAACTATTTTATATTTGCACAAATGCTCAGAAAGATTTCTAGATTTTGTCTGTCATCTCCACTGAACAAGATCCCTAGCTTCAAACAAGCTTTTATTGCAAGGAACATGCTTACAAGAATACTTTAACCCAAAGTTTGAATACTGTGCCTAAAATGCTTATAGCACTACATTAGCTCCGTAATCCTGAAGAGATGCCCCTATTTCTGTGCCACATTTGATGCCCAAGAGTAGATCTAAGTCCCTTTTTCTCCCTCTGAGGTGTAAAGTTGATGACTTAGGTAAGCACTGGTAGGTGCAACCAGGCTTCAGCACCTCAGGAACTGCCTGCCCCACTCCCCCTCGTAGTGGTCACATTTCTTGGCCATACGCATGGCACCAGGAGGACAGAGAACCTGTTGCAGCTCCTGCCACCCTCTCCGAGCTCACTAGAGTCAATTAGCTACTAGGGAGGAGAAGTGCTCTTTTACTCATCCTATTTTTTCCCTTTCTCAAGTTTGAGACCTCCAGGACAGGATCTGTACTACAAAGGGTCTCTGTGCGGTGCTTGACTCTTCAGGTAGGGAGCGTAGGTATGACTGTGAACTGAATTACTATGTAAACATACCCTTAGAAAGCCTGTGACTGACTTGGTGATTTGGCTCTGAGGATCTGAGTTTGTTACAAAACTTCCTCCTCTTTTGCCCTGCAAGTGCACCCATTTAATAGTAGTCGTAATCTATTTTCTTACTGCAAAAATAGAACAGAAATATTTGTCACAGATTCAATGGAAAAATACATTTTAATATGAACCATACATTTTCTAATTCCTCCTGCATTAAATTATCCTCTGGATAACGAATCAGATATTATTTTATTAGCATATTTCATTTCTAAGCCTTTCAATACAGAGAAATAATATTTTTAGCAAGAGACAGCTCTTAGACAATGAAAAGATATTAAATTGTAGGTTTAAAAATGTCCTTTCTTCTCAAAGTCCATATATATTGAGAGGGTAACAGAACAATTGTGTTACCTCAAGATTCATTAACTGCCGATCTCGCTAACAGACGGGCAAGAGAGAAAACGAGGAAGGGAACCTTTTGAATATTTCATTAACTCTGATATTCAATTATTATAACAATGCCACTCAGGCGGGCTTGCAGTGAATTTCTGTTATAGATAGTGTTTTTAAGAAAATGATAACTGATCAATTTGAACACTCACAAGATTGTTTTTCAGTTTCATTAATAATGTATATTATTCATCCTCCCTTTAGAAACAGAAAAAAGCCATTCATATTCCACTAAATATCTTAGAATTTGAAGACAAGACACTTAAAAATAAAATTTTAAATATACATATTTTTCCATGAATGACTGATGTATATACAATTTATTTATTTTGCAAATTGGAGCATATATACCAAGCAGAGTAATATATTTTCTTTCTTTAACCTAAACAGAGAGTGTTTATAAAATAGTGACTTTTAAAAATGTATCATTTTTTACATTATTTCTTCTCAAATTTTGCAGTATTTCTGAACTATCCTCTTATAGATTTCAGTACCTTGCAGCAAGGTCTTATAATAGGGTCATTTTTGTTTGGTTTATTAGACATCTAAAAATATAAATGGGTGCTATGAGATAATTGTCATGCCATCATAAACCCTCAGATGAAATTGTCTTTAAACTGCTCTTGTATCAGAGTGATGTAGCATCACTTCCCCCAGTCTACTCCCCACCCTCCTCAGCTATCTAGAACCAAAACAGAACCATGTTGTTTCAATGCCTTTCCAGTAAGCTAACTAGAAGCAAAACTGCTTTTGAAGGTAAATTAATAGCAACAGCTACAACAACAGACAGGAAGAAAGAAATTCTGCATCTCAGCTGGTGGAGAACCACTTGTCACTTGGAGGCATAGCAACTGAACAGGAAAAAACGCACACATTTCCACAAGTATGCAGGTGAACACCAGTAAGAGGTTTTCAAAGGATGTAGAGTCCTAATGTCCCCTGAAATTCACAACTGTTTGGCCCTTTGTTCCCTGCGAAGGAGGAGGTGGAGCTACCCTTAGCATCGTGCTTTAGGGACCAAGGGGTCTCTCCCAACTCTGTATACAACTTCGCCACTGCACCTCTGCATCTAACTATTTATTCAATACCTACTGGGAACATATACCACTTGAAAAAAATATTGCTTTGGGAACTATTTTACTGAAATAAATTTTGAGATATGATTCATGGATGAATTTTGAGGCAAGTTGATAATAATCAGACTACTCTATGGCTTGTCACAATTACATTACCACAGTTATATTTGGAGTTCAGTACACATAAGAGAAAAGACAGTAGGTTGCTGTTCTCCCCATTAATCTTTACTTTCAAAATGCTAATTATTTTGCAGTCTCATATTACATCTTTGATAAAGATCAGATGTCACAGCTGAAAGTGCTGGTTATCTAATTACACACAAACAAAACACGTCCTCATATATTTTGAAAAATACAGTTAATGCTTACATTTCTCCTGCTGAAAGCCAATTTCACTTGATTTCATTGACTTCAGCAAGAGTTGATGAGCAAAGCTGTCCCTAAAACATGAGCAGACAAAACCATCCCAAGACAATCCTTTTATCTGCAGCTAACAATTATGTGCCATTAAGTCTCTAAAAAAAAAAATAATCAAATCACACAAAACACACATTGAAGCTAACATAAGTTATCAATTATGCTCCCCAGAAGCTAGCCCACATATGAAAAATGTCTCTCCTGCACACAACTCCAGCCTCAACCCAAGCTGTTGCAGTGTGGTCACACAAGTAGCCATTGTAAAATTACTGCCAACTTTGAAAAGGATTTAGAACAAGCTCTATTCAGAGATTCAAGAATTTTGGTAATACTTTTGAAGTCTGTCAAAACAGAAACAAAAACAAACAAAACCCCACCAAGCACATGCAAATTCAGATACTTTGGTTAAAGCTGTCTGAGCCTTATGTTCCCCATTTGTGAGACTACCACAGTAACACCAAAGTCACCTACCAGGGCTGTCTGAAGTTCGTTGGCTAGTATTTGTGAAAAGCTTTGCGATACAAAAGCAAAGTCCCAAATCTGCTCTTTGGCACCGACTTCATTGAGATTCTCATTGTCCAAGGCTGCTCTTAAATAAAGGCTGAAAACAAGCTGACCGCTACCAGATAAGCCACAATATGAAGGGCTGTGCTTGAAAATAGCTTTAAGGAACAATTATGCTTGCAGTTAATATGCTATCTCTATATACTGTGCTTTATTACTATTAAATAATACATGGGTATGCATAAAATTAAATAAACCTTAGCTGCTTTTGTCATAGGAAGGGTCCTTGTTCACATAACGTTGAGGACAATTTAATTTTTTATTTTCCTCAACATGATTATTGGAAAAGATATTTAGTGTGAAAAATCAGACGCACATTCATTTATCTCTCAATAGATAAAAATGACACAAACATATAAATTCCCTTTATTTTCAGTATAACCATTTTACTTCAGTTAAAAACATGTTTATTAAAGGTTCAATGATCAAATACAAATTAATCTTTAACTACTGTTGACAAATGACTGCTTAGGGACTCCTGCTCCTCTAATAAAGTGAATCTGCGCTCCCCACCTTTCTCCTTGCTATCACACCATAAACTATTTTCATAGCATCTTCTATGCAATGCATCACCAGGCACTTTACATTAAAAGACTAATCAGCAGATAAAACACCACCTGAGCGTATAACACTGGCATAAAATTTAAACATCTAGCAAAGTCTAAATCAAAAAGATAAGCTTTCTACACCAATTTACAAACTAATGAAAACATGTACTCCTGCAGATGAGCATGGGTGAGAAGTCCAGAGACGTGGAGCACAGCAATTCAAAGCCTACATTCAATAAACCTTATGCGCAAACATAAGAAGTTACTCAATGAGATTTCAAAAGGCCTAAAATACACACGCGCAATGAAAATGTCAGATGCTAAACCCACATAATACGCATTCAGTTTTCTAAGAACACATTTTAAATATGCATCAGAGCAAAAGCAATTCTAACTCTTTCAAAATTGTCTGATGGTTGCTCATATTATCTCCATTTTGCAAAGTAATAAGCAGCTGTTTCTCTCACCACAGAAGTGGTCAAATTCATTTATTGAGTCACTGAGAAGGTGGAAAAATAAAAATAGTTTGCAAGGTAAATCAACTTGGCCAAAACACAATGAGAAACCAAATGATTCAACATTTAAGGTATTTTGAAAATCACAGCCTAACCTATAATTTTATTTCATAAATATTGGCCAGGAACCCAGTACTCCCCTCCCCTCTCATAGGTATTTGTGGATATAATTACTATCTGACAGGAACCAGGGAAAAAGTCAAAGCAATCACTGATATCAATGAACTACAGAGACAAAAACTAACTATGTGAAAGAACTTCTAGTTGGAAGAGATTACAGTACTTATCTCAGCGCTAGTAAGAATACTCATATATAGGAATACCTCTCCTGCAGGAGTGATTATCAACCAGATTACATGAGCCCAACTCAAAATTCATCTAAATCAATCT
The DNA here is from genome assembly GCF_013377495.2 of Cygnus atratus. Lineage (NCBI taxonomy): Eukaryota > Metazoa > Chordata > Aves > Anseriformes > Anatidae > Cygnus > Cygnus atratus. Next base: position 112,380,856 of record NC_066364.1, read on the forward strand.
TCAGTGTATTTCAGGGAAGAGGGAGGTTTAAGAGGCTAAAAAAATAAAATACAGCAATGAAATAAGAGTCAGGACTTGTGAAAGTCCAGAGCTCAGATGCAAAACAACTTTATTCCACAGTGAGCTGAGAAAAGAAGTGACTTTTAGCTGAAATGCCATGAACTATATATTTTAAAATAAACAGTGGCAAAAGACACACTTCATGTTGAAAAACAACAATGTAGCGAGTTCTCCAATGTGGGATGGGTGTGCTTCACAAGCATCATCACAGGACTTTATATAGAGAAAACACCATTAGGTGGGCTGTACGCGTTAACAAAAGCAGCATGAAGAGCTTTCATACAAATTGTCATGTGCAAATATTTTAACTCGCAAAATCAAATTAAAAGAGTTCCCCTATAAGGAACACAGAACAAAGGATCAAAGAAGTGAAAAGGGTTTGAGATGGTGTGGCTAATGAGGCCAAAGGACAGCCAAACCTATTAGCAATGCTAGAGCCTGTAATAATAAAACAAGATCATCTGGGATCTACGTACAATTCTATGTATTATAATTGGATTTGCAATTCAACAGCAAACATCTTTACAGCCATACACTGTGGAAGTGAAAAATACCTATAATTATCTTCTTCTAAATCCAGCTAACATACTAGCAGATCCCAGCTAAACCTCAATGCAGTAAGAGTTTATTATTGCTGCAGTCATTGTACTTTTTGGCTTTTAATAAAAGCTCAGTCTATACATCTGATTACTTACAATACAGAACGAAACAAAAAAGTACTATCCTCTATCCTGCCTGATGCACAGCACTTTGATTTAAAAATAATATATTTTTTTTGCACTCATAAAGAAAAAAAAGGGGGTCAGACACACATTGTGGCTCACAAATCCTAACCCCATGTGGAGCACTTGCCTGCCAGCGGACATGCGGTAACTTCTCCACGAAGGTACCGGCACATCCATGCACTCAGGGCTGCGCTCTGCAGGCATCACAGCTCCACAACCTAAAGGGACATAAAGAACAGTCTGCCCCCACCATGCCTGCCTTCCCTCTGGTGGGAGAGGTGAAGTGGTAACACACACGAGTCTGCAAGGAGTGACGGAGGACGACACCAGAGATTAATGCTAGAATATGCAACTGAAAGATGGAGAATTAGACTATGCTCTGGGCAGCTGTTCCATAAGTATACTCAGAAATGAAAAACAATAAAATGTTTTAAAAAGTATATATTGATAAATGGCTTAACATCCTTGCAAAATAATCCCCAGTCCTCTTATATTTCCTAGATCTAATCCACACAAAACACGAAGACAATAACATGGAAGGAATAACGTTGGATGTGGATGAATAACCTTGCAAGATGTTCATGCTGTTGCTCATGACCTTGCAAGGTCATGAATGGAGTGCTTCGAGGTGCTCATACAGCTCCTCGTTGATCTTAAACTGCCGAGGCAGCGGACACAGCAACTGCAGGATCATCTGCAACAGATGCGGTATACTGTATACTCCGACAAATTCCCTCACAAAGAGCCAAAATAGGGCTGTGAATAATTACAGGGGAACAAGTAACTATTACAGGGTGCGTGGCCTGCAAGTTGAAAGCCAGCAACAAAGAGCTAGATTGCGAGGCTTTGTGATGAAGAGTGACTGAAAACCCCTGCTCAGTGGATTGTGGTTTGAAAAGCTCTGCCTGAATCGGCCAGAAATTTACATGATGATCAAAGGTAAAAGTAAGTTTAGCTGAAGAATAGCAGAAACGGCGCTTCCATTTTTATACGCAGGATGGGAGATGGGACACCGCAGGCAAAGAGATGGGAAAGTAGCCTGAGTGATGCAAATCAAGGTTAATACATACATTTGCCATTAGATTAAAAAAAATTAAATCAGCTGGAATTAAGTTTTTCACTAATATGCAGGTGTTCAGTCACTGACATATTAAGGCATAATCACTGCACCACCCCACCCCCCAAAAAAGGGCCTAAATATGTAAATACAGATAGTCGCACATGCAGGTACATGTGAACATGAAGGCCAACAACAGAGCTGCTTGGACACCAGCCGGTCCTGATGCACTCCTCTCTGTGTTCAGCTCTTGTCAGCATGTGGAAGCTTTGAATCCAGCAACACCAGAATTTGGGTCCAGTATTTTTAAAGATGTTTTGGACCTTTCAATTTAAATAGCATCATGATCTGGGGCTGAACATTAAAAAGATATCCTCTTGTATTTTTCCTCAAGTTGGGCACGTGCTATATACTTAAATATTCCTGACACCTCCACAGAACATCCACAATAAAATTGACCTTGGAATTGTCAAAAGCAAATCCTGTATTTTCAAGCTGAGGCACTCCTGATGTAACCAGTATATGAAACTGTCTCTTCTAATGTCTCTCCTGAGTGTTATGTCAGTAGGACATTTCTATTAATAGACAGATACATCACATTAAAAAAAAAAAATCACTGTACCTTTCATCAAATAGACAAAAGTATTTTAATATCTAAGGGATAACCTCAACCTTAAGTTCCTCATTGGTAATGTAGTAAGAATATGAGGATCCATTGCTGACATGAGGCTGGTCATGTTTTATATATTTCAGGTTCTAAGTTCTCTATCTAATTAACCAAGCGATGGGCTTTCAATAAAGCTGGTGTTCAATTGTGTTAGGATAACTAGTAATAGGTGGTCACTTAGCTCAACCATGCTCAATAAAACAAATGCCAGCAGGAGATGAAACAGATACAAGCAACGACATGGCAAGAATATAACGGAGAGCATTAATGGCACTACAGAGAGAGGCGCAGAGGACGCCAAGAGATTAACAGATTGTCATAAACTCAGTGTCCTTGAACAGCTTTCAATTAGAAGGCCTTAGACAAGTTCACAAGCGCAAATAGTAAATCATTACATATCTGAGCAGCTTAAGTAACACACTTGCTTACTGGCTTAATTATGATCTAGTCAGAGAAGAACATTTTTATATATCAAAAAAGTCTATAATCAGAAGAATCATTATCCGGAACTACACTGTTATATGGGAGACAGCAGCCAATAGCTATATACATAATTCAAATAGCAAGCTGGGATTACTCACTGGTTCGCATCCTCCTGGGCCTGAAACATTAGCTCCAACAGTCATCAAAACAGCAATGCAACAATACAAGTTGATGAACTCACAAAGGAAAATCATCTCACAACTGTGAATAGACATTTACTAATAATATAACATAAAGGAATGAAAACTCAGGACACCGTTAAGTCAAAAATTTGTACGGAACATAGATGCAGGAGAGCAAGCATCTCAAACAGTTCTGTTTCCCACAGTAGAAAAATTTCCTGACAAAGGCTGTTTCTAATTTTGGCTGCTACCTTGTTCCTAGTATTCAGCACACTCTGAGCTGAAGATGAGGAGCAGACACGCAGCCCTAGGTCAGTACTGGGGCACTCAATAGTTCCAACACACCACATTCACGACAAAAAAAAAAACCACAGCAATTCATGCTTGCAAACCTGCAAAAATTTTGACAGAGTGAAAAATGTCTTTCCAATGTAGACAGATAGGCTCTAACCTACTGCAATCAAACAAAATTTCTCTACTATCATGAAGATACCAGAATAGAAAATGCAAGCTTAAATTCCAGTTTCAGACAGAGTAAAAGCAGAACACATGTATAACTTCCACACAGCTAGTGTCCAGTCCTAAGTCCAGAAATAAAACTTGACACCAGCACCTCAATCACCCCTCCATAAAACATACTCCTCAATCTCTTTAAATGATCCAGTACTGACTAAAGCAAGGGCCAAACAGGGCCACCGGTGACAGCAGTTACATCAGATTTTCAGTGAACAGGATGGCAAGTCCTCTACCTGCACACAACATTCACATAGACCAGAACAGTGCTATGCAAATCCTTTGGGTTCTTAAAATTATTCAGGAGCAAGAGAAAATGAGAAATTTGTAAAATGCGTGGAAAATAAAGTGTAATCCTAATGAATTAAAAAACAAAACAAACAAACAAACAACATTTAAAGCTGGAGAGAGATGCAAGTCAAAGCCTCAGTGCAACATGAGCTGCCTCTCAGCTGGATTAGCAGACTATGAGTAAGAGGAATCAGCTTCCAAATGACAATGCAATTATTTCACCAAGTCCTTCCTCAGAAAAGATAATTATACTCTTGGAAATACTGAAGGGCCATATGAGAAAAAAAAAAAAAAGAAAAAAAAAAGAACTAAACTGCAGTGTTTGAAGAGATGTTTCACAGTCCAAAAAATCAACAGGCAATTTTACCTTCATTTGAGATCAGAATAATATTTATCAGCAGGGTTAAAAAAAAAAAAAAAAAAAAAAAAAAAGGAGAGAAACATATTAGCAATAACCCAGTTCAACCAACATTTAATTTTACAAACATGGAGTTTAATTACGTACTAGGCTGATGAAAGTTTAAAATAAGTTCATATATGAACTTAATAAAAAACAAGCCTAGTTAATAGGAAGATAAATATGGAAGGCTGTCTAACTATCCTGTCATGAACAACTGAATTCCCTCATGCCCTTTAGCTGCATTTGCCAGCAATAGAAATAATCTCATTCCAGATTTTAAGCATGATATCCTGGAGAGCGTGGTCTGTCCCTCACAAGAAGTTAGATTCTACTAACTGCATCATGTATGCAACATTAAGCAAAATGCAAAAGGAAAAAATCTAGTCTTACAGTAGTTCACAACTCCTTTAGCTTCAGATGCTTCCAAGCAAAAATGATGTAAATTAAATAAAAATGTGTCCTGTAGATTTTTAGGATCATACTTTTAAGTCGTATCTTTCACTCTTTCAATGACTGGAGGCATACATCGATAGGTTCCTGTGAAATCCACTTAAAAATCCACGCTCTGAACCTGCCAGAGGTTAGGGAAAGTAATCTCCAAAAAATATATAATGACTACAAAAATAAACTTCCTCTGTTTAACTCTCTATTAAAGAAAACAGACTTAAAAATGAATTTCTGAAATCTCCTTTAAAAAAAAAAGTAGCAAAATTAGGGTCCTCCATTACTTTCGCCTTTGCTACTTCACAGGCTTTCCGCACTGCTTGTCTTTGCTGCCTTGGGGAACCGTAAGTATGATTATACAGTACAAAATAAGTAGGTTAGTCCTAAGGTTGAATAAAACACCGAAAAATTTCTGACTCCTTTCAGGGTTATGAAAACGTCCACTGACTTTTTTTCTTAATAAGATGAGTAAGATGTGCCTGAGGCCAATAGAGTTCCAAGCAGCTTAACTAAGGAGTCTTAGCACAAGTGCAATTACCCATTGGCTTCTTCTGAATGACCCTTTCTACTTCCTCTACACATAGCAAATGTGTCTTAAACACATACACATTTTTTGCCTTTAATACACTTGCCTTTAAGGTAACATTGCAAGAGTGCAGGTAAAATTTCCCAGACGACATCTTGCAGAAAAGCTGATCTTTTATATTTTTCCAAACTTCCCCAATATCTTTCCTTAAGAATAACAACAACAAAAAAAAAAGGAAAAAAAAGTTGTCTTCCCCTCCCCAGCCAGCTCTGTGGATCTATGTAATAATGAATGCTAAAAAAATATTTCACTGCACAAGCTGATAAAAGGTTAGCATTATAAAAAACAATAGGAGTTGATCAAATTACTAATTTGGTCTAAATACTTAGGATTTATGGCTGTGTGGGTAGTGATTTATACAAGTGTTTTTGGCAAGCATTCAGATTGCTATAACAAAAAATAGTGCTATTGTCTCCTCCTACAACTTAACGTCACTTAACTGCAGGGAATATCTTCATGGTGGAAGCCCTCATCACTATTTGATTTACTGCCATAAAAGGCAGCTTGAACATCACAAATGTCTCTTCTGCTATCTCACACGTAGCTGTTAGAAGCCTAGGGATGTACGGTGTAAAGAGAACAATAGATATTCTCAAGTCCCACCATAGGTTTACAACATCTATAGGCATCTACATCTAATGCTGTATCTAAAGCAGTATTTATCATTTTACATATCCACTGTTTTACTTTAAGTGTTGGTTTCAATGATACTACTGTTTGCTCTAGGGAAGAAACTCACAGTGCTTTTAGGAGGTTATCAGAGGAAGTAAAAATGAAATATTAGGGTTTGACAGGCAATTAGCGCAAACAACTTTTCCAATGAAACTAAAAGTGCCCTTTTAGTAAAGAAGAAAACATGCTTTATTACACGAATTCATACAGCTTCGCAAGCTAAAACTCAAACCAGCTTTTGCTGGTAAATTTTGCTGGTAAATTTAGGATAATACTAGTATAGCTAGGAAATTCTACTTATTTTTGGCACAGCTGGGAAAGGGAGCAAAGCTTGCAAACCCTAAAAACTTTTAACAAAAAGACATTGTGCACATGCCTAGTGAAGTTTGACAAGGCAGACTAGAAAGCAATCAGCAGCTTGTCTCAACCTTTCTAGGGTGGATGAATTCAAACAGAACACAGCACTATAGGATTCTACGCATGTACATGTTTTTCACTTTACATTCCCACCAAACCCTTTCTAACAAACTGTGAATTGCAGGTTATGGCTCTCCCTGCAAAACAAAACTCCTAGGTAAAAGCAGAGCTTGCCTTTTACTACATTTGATTCAAACTTCTATAATGAAACTATAATGGAATTGGGTCAAAAGCTCAGTCCATTTAATCATCCTTAAGTCATACTTGCTGGAAGCAAATCCAGATAAATCACAGAATATCCCCCAGCTCAGTGGTTTGGCCACACCGTGCTCCTGAAGTACAAGAGGAAGATGACTAAAATAATGTTTAGACAACCAGCATGTGCAACACGGTCCCTGAAAACTCTGGTGTCACGCAGGCACTCCTATACTTCCCAAACGCCGGCCAGGCTCATAGTGTGGCACTCCTGTCCCTCCTGAACCTCACGGTGCCAAGCTTCCCCATCTGGCTCGCATAACTAAATTGGTGTTACGGCTTAGAGCCAGTTGAACATAAGCAAAAATAAAGCCATTTCATTTGGGATATCCAAAATAGGCAGCACTTTTGCCAAGACATTGGTAAAGAAATGAAAGGAAAGCCATGCTTAAACTACTTAAACTGTCTCCTTTATAGATCTCCTTGCCTATTGCACAGTTTCACTCTGTGCATAATTTATGCCTCAGGTTGCATGACAGGACAGCGCCTACATCTGAGCTTTGTCAGAAAATTTCCCTGTAAGGGAGTTTCCCCATGGAGAGCTTCCAACAAAAGAAAACCCTTGGAAGCACCTGTCAGAGCTCCCCCTCACGTGGCTCCATCTTCCCTGAGCATGTAAGCTTTTAGAGCTAATCTCTCCTTTGAAGTTTCCCAGGTGTCCAGACAGATCTGATCTTTCATTCCAAAATGCACTCTAATCTCTCCTTATCCAGAAGATGGTCTTAGTACTTTTTTCTAATAAAATAATCATTTGTTTCCTTCCTTAGAGATGCAAATGTCTCTATAAGATACAAAGCCGGTACTGAGTGGTTACTGAGCAACTCCTCGCTTTCACAAAGGAAGGAAACCTCTCCCTGCTCAGCAGATACAAACGTCTTAGAGATCATAAACACGTAACTCCCGATTTGTCTCTGGATGAGCATGATGCTATTAAATCTCTTTGGGGGTGATAATGGGTCTGGGGTGACCTTCTCCTTGTTTTAAATACCACGTTATATCTTTATTCTCACATCGTGGTGGTGTTATGCCTACACGGTCACAAATACGCATCGTTTTGCCTAGGAGCCCCCATTGCTTTCCTTAAACTCTGACAACAGCACTAAGGTATATCCAGCCGTCTCAGGAGTCATCTGCTGGCTCCTTCTTAACAGACCTTGCTTTTCAAGTAGGTGCCTGGAAACTCATCTCATCTTTCAAACAATTTTCCAACTGTTGCCCAGGACTGAATACAATAAGTTTCAAGTGCAGATACCTGGTGGGTGTGGAGATTTACGGAATTGTATGGGCAAAGCTGATCTTCAGGGCAGTTGGAGAGTACGGCATATAAGATGACGATACTTGCTCCATTATACTTCCCTCATATCACATCAGTCCTTCCCCTGTAGGGCAGGAAACAGGACTCAGTGCTCATTCAGGACCAAGGAAAGCCTTTCTACAGCTTAATAGGCCCAAGATAATTGGAACCATTTAGAACTCAGATCAGGAAGACTGACAACAGGCATAAATGCACAAATTCCTGCTTATCATCCTCATCCATAAGTACAAGCTTCGCCCTGTTAGCAATTCCCCGTCGTACAGACTCTCCCCCAAGGTGAATAAATGGATGTCTCATTCTTCTAGCAAATCATTTTGATAGCCTGGCAGTTTCAATGCAGGCACACGGTTCTTGTGTATGTTCTGTCATTTGGTAAAACCATAACATTTATCTGGCAGCTCAAACTACAGAGTAAAGCAAGATAATCCACACCTTGCCCACAAGAATGTGCCTACACAAACATCAGGTAACTTGCTCTCGACATTCTGTCCTCTGGATGCTACCTCCCTGTGTCAGAAACGTGAAGTTTCCGATTTGCTCTGTTTACTGCCACACACACACACAGAGTCTGCTAAAGCATTCAGATGTAAAGAGCTAAATAAGTTGAATTATATAATTACATCAACATATACTACATTTTTTCCACACTATTCTTTAACCAGCACACAGCATACTAACACTCACATAATAAGCTCAGGTTGAATATACTGTACCTCTGAACATGAGGAGGAACTAAAGAGATAAGTACTTCTTTCCTCACATCCCCATCTTGCTAAATGCATACAAAGAAAAATGTAAATGATGTTAACTTTTCCCTAGTACCCGAGTATGGTGTTTCACCAAGCTTTACAGGCATTTATGGATTTATGCCAGCAGGGCAAACAAGCAATATTGCAATCTAGTTTACAGACAGGGAGCCAGGAACATTAAAAATGATGAGAGAAAAAAAAAATAATTTGAGCATCCTAATTGGGGTAACTTAGCTTTCTCACTAATGCCTAGTCTAGCCTTCTAGCCATTCAAAGCCAGACCTTACCATCTCTCCTTGGACACGTGAAAAAATTCTGTTAAAATCGTACAGGATGACTCATGCATAGGCCCAGACAGGCACTAGTTCTCAAGGCAGCTTTCTTGGCCACAGCATGATCCTTTCTCTCTTACACGCATCCATCATTTTTTTCATTTTCTCAATTCTGCTACATATGGTGTGACACAACATCCTTATGAAGCTCCTCGAGACAACAGCATCCTTTTTCTACTTAGCTGTGATTTGTCCAAAGCACATGCCATCTGTGCCTCCTGGAGAAAAAAATGTAGCTAGTGAATGCTTGGCAAACTTTTAAGCAAGCGAAAGCAGGTCATAAAATGGGACATAATGGGCTACGTCAACTGCAGATCTCGAAACCAGACCTCCCTAAATTATACATGCTAAGGCATTATGTGTTAATTTTGCTGTTGCATATTGATGCAATGCACAAATCTAAATTACAGATCTAGATGGCAAGCCACCATCATCACTACTATTTTTTTCTCTACTGGAAATTTGGACAGGCATAAGAATAAACTCCAATGCCTTTTACAACACAGCAAACACCCAACGGTCCACCACTGATCAAAAAGATATGGCCCTTCTTCCTTAATAAAGACAAAGACTTCTACATATAAGCTCAAGTAATTTCACTCAGAGAGCAAAGAAGTGGAACGAGAGATTCCTCCTAACACAAAGTGAGAGACAGGTTTCGGGACCCAGGTTAACACTTACCAATGCTATCTCAAGATTTTTATTTTTTTGTACATTTACAAGTAACAAAAAAGAGCTAAAATAAGTGACAAGCCTGGAAAGGAAATCCTGTTCATCCACTTTTATGACACTGAGCTTAACGCTCTGCCAACATGTCTGGGTGACCATTCCCGCCTGGACCATTTAATCCTTCACTTCTCCTGTGAGGCTGCCAGCAGGCACGCTAGTTACTGCCAACTACAGCAACACTTCCCATGCTGTGAAACGGGTACCTGGCACTGGACTGTTCAGCTGATTTCATAGAGGTGAAGAGTTGTCAAGTGACAATGATTTCTGGACACTATGGAAAAAGCCTCTCTGTGGGAAACTCTAGGAAAAAAGTCCTAAGAATGATAAAGAGGGAAAGAGATCAATGTAAAATGTGACATCATCTTGTCATAATGTTATGGCTCTTCTTCCCTTTCCTCTTTCAGACATGTAGCACCACCAAAAAGCCTACCACTATCGTTTTGCTCTGCTGCTCCCTTGGGCTTGCAAGAGCTCAACTGTTCTGGCCAGTTCTCAGCTGAGAGTGTGGACTCTGGAAGCAGCAGCCATGAGATCCTCCCACCCCTCTGCCAGTCTCTATTTGTTTTCCTGATGCTGGTCCAGAAAGCAAAATAGGAAAGGAAGGCAGAATGTGGCCCAGAAAATTAACTTTAAGACCCTCAGGGATTTTAGAAATAACTATGGTCCTCTTTGTGTTATTTTTCTTTATTATTTTGAAGCATTTTATTTAGAACGGGACCATAAGAACAAAGGAACAGAGTGGAACATGTGTCTGTAGGTTGCACAGTGCTGTATTGTATCATCAGGCTGAAGAAACCTCATCCTTTTTCAACCTTTTTTTTTTTTTTTTTTTAAATAAAATGGCTTAAATACGACTTTTCAAATTTTTACTTTATCAAAAAACCTCCATATGAGCAAAGTTCATGCTCATTAACGCTGCTTAAGTGTACATGTCCGTGACATTTTGCCATACCTGTGCAATAACATTTATTTTTTATTAAAGTCTCAATGCCATTTTTCAAGCACGTGAGACAGTTCTCTTTGGATTCATAGGAAAGCACTTTTCAACATTATCACGCAAAATGATTCTCTTACAATACTGTGTTCTGTTAAAATTATTAAATTCTGCCAAAACAAAACAAGCAAATAAAATCCCTTTAGAACATCACCCAAGCTATTAGCCTACATAATAGAAATGTTTTAATGAGAACATCTCCATTTTTCTTCTGAAAGAGCCGATTACAGAATCACACATACAGTTAATACGGCATTTCACAGATTTACAAGTTGTCCTCAGAAGCATCTTTTATCATTGTTTCAGTTTTCACCTACACACAACCTCCCTTGGGAATTCTGAAAGGAAATTTGCATTTGTTCAGCCTTACGCTCAGAAACCTGTATTAAGTAGGCTACAGGTTAACCGACAGGTTAAGTGGAGCTGCTGACAGCTGGAAAACATTGCATCATTTATGAAAAGAATGGTCAAAATACTGTCTGTAAATAAAGATTTTATTACAGCCTACAGAGCAATCTGTTCCTGTGATCTGCAGCTCTGCTAACCAAGGACAATGGTACCATCCACCAGCCTTTTACCAGCTATATCAATGGTACAGCATCCTCAACAGGACGTGAAGTGTTTTCGAGTGGATTCCACGGAACACTACAACGTGATGCGCACAGAAAGCCACTGCAGGAGGAGAGGGAAGTCTAAAATAAAAATACTGTTCAATATGCAGAGGATGAAATGGTGGCAGGGAAAAAAAGGCAGACTCATTCATATTCCCTCATGGGATAAGATACATCCTTTTCATCACTTTTAATTTTTCTACATATTCTAAAGCCTGTAACAAAAGATGACCTGCAGGCACTTTCTGTCAAATGCCTATCAACGTTATGTTGCATGTAACAACCTAGAAGGATAGCAACTAAAATGTGCTAATATTTCTTAATGCATTATTTGAAACTGTTGCTGGTTTGGGGCTGTACTGTAATATACTACTATCTTTATTGCTATAATTTAAAGTGATAGCAACTGATAGGGTAATTATCCTTCAAGGACCATAGTGGTGTAGCAAATGCTCTTTCAGTGTCACTTGCCGGTGATACTTCGCTAGGAACATGTAAACCATCTGGAATAAATGTGTGCACATGTAAGTTTAGGGGGACCTAATCCAAACACAACTTTGGCTGATTTCAATCAAGTTGTTCAACTCTCCTTTTTAATACCGAGAAGTAATGTAAAAACAAAAGGAAAGGGTGTAAAAACCAACAACAAACGCTGTCCTTTGTTTCAGCAATGATCAAACCAGACCACAAGAAAGGAATATCGCAGAACAACTTCTGCTCTTTCCACCTTCAGCCCAGGAGGATATACCTGGCAGTGCACCCGTTTTCTAGCCAACTACAATCTACACAGTTGATCAAGATTCTGCTCAAGTCTAGTACAGCGCTAGTTTTTAAACTCTGGAGGATGATAAAGTATGTTAGCTTATCCTTATAATCACTTCCTTTTTTTTCCCACTTTGTGAAGAAAAATTCTATTTCTGGGAGTGGGGTCTTTGTTAGCTTGTTTTTTAATGGGTAGGGGCGGGAGAGTTGAAAATATTTTGATTTATCAGTTAGATATTATTTTGCCATCAGAGGAATTAATAAAGTCAGATTTTACCACTGTGTTTTGTAAAGCTGCTTGAAAGATATTTCTGAAGCTTAGGAACTTCACCCTTAATATGCATTTAAAAACCACTAGTACTGAGTGTGTGGAACATGACCATTCAGAAACGTCAAGGTATACTTGCAGCTGTTCCCTTTCAAAATTACAACCCTGTATCAGCATCTTGTAGAGACAGGAACAACACAGAGGATCCAATATACCCTTTGTAGTAACTATGCAGATCCCACTAATGCACTTTAAAAAATACTAACTGAAGAAACAGAGTATATACAGCATTTTTGTTTTTGTTGTTAAAACACTGAGGTCAGATTCTGAAACCTTGTATCTGGCTTCTCTAGATTTCTGATGTTTAAATACTTTGCTACAGCAGCAACTCTTCTTAATCTTCCTTTCCCCAATGCATTTAAATGCCTAGGTATCTATACAAAAGCCTGAGTTCTTTGGAATCTCATTAAACCCAAGTGGACGCCAGTACTTCCCGGGGAAACCAAACCCCCCCAAAAAGCTAGACTATTTGGCTGCTTAAACACAGAATTAACATGGCAGCATTAGGTGTTCCTGTTTGAAAATTTAGCCAAAGAGCAACCTGGGCTCTACAGCACTGCCACTCTCAGTTCTGACTCCTTTTGCCACTGGCAAACAAGTCATGAACTCCCTTTCATAAAGTGATTAAGCTCTGTCTTAAAACTAATGAAGCTATTTTGTCCCCTGCTGGACAGGTTGCTCACAATTTCTCCACTCTGATAGTTAAACACACATTTGCCAGCTTCAACTCATTTGTGGCCAGTTTATCTCCATTTGCTCCTGTGCCAGCATTGCCCTCCAGCTTCAGCAGCTGCTCTTGCTGTTTACCTGCCTGATGTATTTACAGAGAGCAGCAATATCCTCTCAGCTTACCTTTGCTAGGTTTAACAAGCCAAATTCTTTTTGCCTCCTCTTAACAAATCAGCTCTCCCTATTGTTTTTGCAGTTCCAGCCTGTGCTCATCCTTGGTAAACATGAATTATCACAATGGTTTGCTGACTCCAAGACCAGGTTTTGCTAGAGTCTTTCACATCATGATTATGTCCCTATTTTCCCTAGAATATTTCACACCATACATCCTAAGATTGCATCTGCCTTAGCCATAGGCTAAGGCTTCAACACACTGTTCACTCTCAGTCATTATATGATTTAATAATCCTCAGTCTTTTTCCTCTCTCATTTCTAGCTGACAAACCCACATGATATAGCAGAAATTATTAACCATAACATGCATTACCTTATAACTGCCCTGCAAATTTAATCAGCTTCTGCTACTCAGTCTTCAACATTCTTCATTATTATTATTGATAATGCCTCACGGGTTTCCTCAACAAACTCCACTGGTTTCATCTAACTCTCACATTGAAGCTCTCAGTGGAAATAAAGAAAATCAGAACCATAGCCAAAGCTTGAGAACTGTGACCTTCCTCTAGCCCACTGCTGATCATAGCCTCAGCCAGTTCCTGTAAAATTCTCCTCAGCTCTCCTCCTTCTTCAGCTAACAAAAGTATGCTACATAATTTCGCATCATGTGCTTCATTAAAGTGCAGGTAATGTCTAATGCCTCCCTTCAAATAAGGAGTCAGGTCCACTACAATGAAAAATATTGATGCGATATCTGAAAATACCTTCGGCAAAGCCATGGTTCCATTTTATCCAAGTCCTCCATTAATCTCTGTGCCTTTAATTATTCTTTACTCCTTTTCTTGCTCTAAAAATCTGCATATTGTTCAGAACAGATTAATAAGTCTGTAGTGGGCCAGATCACTTTGTCTTCCTCTTTTGATTGGTCACCCCTGATTTGAAAGATTTATTACCAACCTTGCTATTAGAGAAACTATTTCATATTATCAGGTCTTTCTGAATTCTGCAGAGGAGATTATGTTGACTGCCATGACTTCAGGGCATTTATGTAAGGACTTCAGAGCTTGACTTCCACCTTCATTATGATAATATTCATTTCCATATACTAATTCCTGTGAGGCCCCCTGTCTCTGCCCTACCTTCTCAGTGAATGTCTTTATTTGAACTGTATCTGTGCTAGCTTTAATTTTTCAGAGAAGCAGATTTCCATGATGTAGTCAATATTAATGAGTGAGATGATGCTATCCATGTGCACACTGAGAATATCTTACTTTGAAAGTGGTGCAGAAATCAGCAGGGTTTCTCACAGAGAAGAAATTACTTGGTGTGAAAAGAGATGGCATAAGGCTTTTAAGACTTACTCTGAGAAACAGACCAACTGAACAGCATCTTTAGGATAACCTGGAAGGAAAAGAATTCAGTCTCTGGGAGGAAAAAAAAAAAAAAAAAAGGCAGAAGTGTACTTGCTTCTACATTCCTGAGACGAGTGCACACCGAAATGAGGAGTGTTCTGCCAGGTTATTTGAAGGAAGGGTCAGGACAAGAGACACAACTAAATCACAGCCTGCACCTTTCTGAGATAGGAAATAGCCCAGGGCAACTGTCAGACTACATTGCTCGAGGAGAAAAGCAGCACCTCCAACGCTGCCTTGCTTCGCCTTCTTGTGGTCACCCGGTTTTCTCCCCAGAGAGAGTGACAGTAGCTAAGGACAAGCAGCATCTCCCTGGGTCAGAAATATGAAACTAATCTATACTAAGCTGAGAATGTGAAACTAATCTATCCCAGGAGGAGAGCTGCCAACTTGGGCAGCTAAAATTGACAGTTAGAGATAGCTTCTGGATGTGGGAACTAAGCCGGGATGAAAACCACTTTTACAGTGAAAGGTGCGATCAGCCTTTGCTGGGAAAGAAAGGTTGAAATGAGAAACAGGAAACACCAACCCATTATGGCAAGAAAAAGCTGTTTAAGATGTAGGAGGGCTCTGAGCTACTGCTACCCGAGTAGGAGTGCAAAGCCTGGCAATAGCAACAAGGACAGGGAGTGAGAAGAAAAAAAAGTGAAGCAATAAAGACAGAAAAACAGAAAGTTGCTCCTACTAAACAACACAATATTGCCGCTTAGGCTTCATCTCACAACACTGTAGCTAATCTGGAACAGAAGAGAGCATGTCAAATGAAACAAATTCCTATAAAAGCATTTATTATCCTGGCCTTGGTCAATAAGTACCCCGTCCCAGAAACAATCACGTCAGTATCATAGGAAACCCAAAGCACTTTCCCCAGTTTGCTATCGCGGCTTCATGTGCCAAAGACATTCAAGAAGATAATTGCATCTATGTTCCAAGCTACTGTCCCAGCATGCAGCAAACAGCGATGCCATGGTCCAGCACAGATCTCTTTCCAAAGCTTTGCTGGCCAGAAGTGAAAAATGTCTGAACTGAATCAAGCTGCATTCTCTCTTCCTCTTTGAATTCGTCCTCGAGATTCACCTCTACTTTGAAGCCTGGAAGAAAGCAGCCAAGCAATTATGGCTAAACAGTAACTGGGGATAGCGGATTTAAAAAAAAAAAAAAAAGTTTTTTGAAAACAGTTATGCAACAAATAGCCAGTGTAACAATGCCATTTTAGTTTGTATTATCTCTATTATCCCCTTCTGTTCCTTTCATTCATCACACTTGTGCTTCATATTAGTCTGTTACCTATTCAGAACAGGGATTTATACCTATGTAGCACAATGGGACAATGATAATACTAAAATAATAAATAATAAGACATGCTCAGGCTATTAAATAGGTTCTTGTTTAACAAAGCTGTCAGGAAGAGATTCTGCAATCTCTCACTACGCTGTAGTTTGATTTTATTTTATTTTTTAATTCCCTCAACATCTCCCTAGGTTTATATTGTTACAAAGGAAAAAGCAGCTCAAAGCCACTGTATGTGCCAGTTTAATGATAATTTCTGCTACAAAATTTACTGCAAGCAAAGGCTAAAAAGTCATCTGAAGACTCCACGGGAGCATTCTGTGCACTTTCACCATCTTAATTTCAGTGCAGAATGACTTTGATTTTTATCCAAAGGCAAAACCCTGTCACTGACGACAAGGTGCAAAAAGTGCTGATTTCAGAAAAGAAAGCAATTGTGGTGATGACAGCATTTAGCTTTGGTCTACTGGTGGCAGATATGTCACTTCTATGCAACTTCATATAGAATACACTAATAAAACATGATAAAAGTCTGCTCTACTTACAGAAGCATGCAGCTGATGATAATACACAGTGGAAAGTTAATTTTAAAAAGTCAGCATTTTAATTCTGCTAGCAATTTGTAATTCTCCATTTTAAAAAATAAATCTCCCCCCCGCCAAAAAAAAAAAAAATTATTAGTAAAATTGGATACTCTGTGTTATTTGGGTTTAAGTTGCAAAATATGCTGCCATTTCCAGCTAGGCACTCTGAAATTAAAACCTCTCAAGCATTAGGAGTACTAAGATTTATTTTTTAAAGCATTAATTTTTGAACAAGTAGCATACACAGAAATAATAGTTTTCCAGGGAAAGTTTGTGTTTGTCCTTTAATAAAGCATAGCGGTATCCCGCCTGGCACAATATACAGGCACCAAAACATTCCAATCTTCATCAGTGAAGATGCCCAGAAGTAGTAACTCATACTATTTTCTGAACTGATTGTAGCAGGCCTAATAATCTCACAAGAACTGCTCTTCTCATACAGCCTGTCCCTCCTGCTTTGAGCTCCAAAGAGATCCCAGAAATAAAGAAATTCAAGACCTTATTGATAGACTTGGAAAGCACGATGGCTTTCTGTTTCCATGAGGTTCATTTTTATTTCAGGGATTAAACTCACAACTATTCTTATGTGAATCATCTCTCCAACATTTGCTTATCCACATTAGGAAAAAAAACAGTGATAACGACTAGCTGTTTGGGGAGCCCTATCTGTCAGAATTCTCTAGCTAGCTGAAGAGTGGCAAACAGGAGAGGATCGTGCACACTACATCTTACATAAAAGAGTCCACATGCCTCTTCACACTAAAGTAACAGCTATGCTATATTAAGTATAGTGATGGTCATCATCTCTTCCAGCAAAGCCGTGATTGAAGAAAAAAGGGGAGCATGGGGCACTATTACCGATTTATATGGATTGAACATTTTTTTGGTCACAGTATCAAAGAAAACTTTCTTCTAATGCACCCGGGCAAACACATTAAACAAATAGCTTGCTAAAACCTTCAGATAACCACAAATACCAACTCTGACCTGCAAAATGGTAATGGAACAAACTGTAGATTCCATAAAAGTGATCAGATCTTTATGATCATTACAAATACAGAACTTAATATTTTTCATTTCCTTTCTTTTTCCTCCTTTCCCTTGATCTAAAGCAATTTCTTAGAAAAGGTTTTTCTTTTTCTGTCTCATCCACATCCACATTCCACACCCAGCAGAAGCTAGGAACGTATACTATACAGTATATGCTGATACTTGCAAATATCAGCATTGAAAGCAGCATACTACAGCACACATCTCAGAAAAGGCTACAATGAATCATTTTAGCACGCTGATTTGCATTTTTACTACTTTTAAATTTCATCTTTCATTTTTTTACTGCATCTTAATGCACTGTTCTTTCCATCTTTGGCTGCCTGCAACTCACTGTTTGTAACTAAAGAATTCTTTTTCTGGTTTATCTCTGACTATAAAGTAGTTTATGGTGTTCTGCATGGTGAATAGCATATATAAAAATAAATTGTATGCTAAATTTGTTCAGAAGGTAATACGATAGCAAATCAAGAAATAGGAAGATTTAAACTTCCCTTGCTTCCCAAAAGACAAACAGCTTAGTAGAGAAGAGGGATATCAGCTTTGGTTCAATATTCTACTTCTTCTGTAGAATACATGTTTGTATTACATATACAGATGATATGTTTTATAATAATAAATAGTGTCTCATACCACTCCAGAATACAAATAAAATAAAAGGCTGGACAGGCAGCTGCATTTCAATTCTCCATACAAAGCCAGGGCATTTGTTTTCTGCTTTTACTGCCACCCAAGCATCTAAAGGAATGATACAAGCCTGAAATTACATTGCACAAAGTACTCCATCACACGTTCACACGGGTCAGCAAGGCATCCAGGCACACGCTGGAGGTTACACACATGCTTCAGCACTCTGCTGGGTGGGGGACTTAACTGTGGAGCAAGACCACTAAAACTATGGCTTTCCAGTAGCTATTCCTGGTGCACGCACAGCTTGATGAGTGCTCGCTAGAGCCAAACACTCTCTCCACACTGCCCTGCCCTTCCAGGGATGGAAAGAAAACTCTCCATCCCACAGGAACAACTTCCTGCAGTGCACGATACATACTCCAAAAAGGCTGCAATGTGTTTGTATATCCATATACACGCAATTTATCAAACTAATTAAAAAAAGCATTAACTTTAAACAAGGTCTTCAGAAGTTAAAAAAAGCTATTACACTGTGTTACACACTTTACTACTCAAGATCACTGAGGAGGAAACATATAACCATAAATAACATACTACATTTAATAGGAAAACTGTAAGAGGGCTGTATATCAAAATCTGCTATTCACTTGACACAATTCACACAGCAAGCGCTCTTTTGTCGTAAGTAAATCAACTCAATGTAAACAAGGACTTCAGGAAAAACAAGCAAGAATTCATAGTCTAACTCAGGCAAACCATAAATCTGAATGTTTCTGTATGAAAAAAAAAAAAGAAATCCACTGCTTCCATCAAATTTTCATCATCCAAGAAATTTATCTTGTTAGTGTGCATCATATCATTACAGCACTATTCATTGAGACGCCAGAACTGAAGACTCCCCAAACAGTCTGAAATGGACAGATGGGTAAAGCTTTTATGATGTTCCCAGAATGGCTGTTTTCATGCCTGAAAGAAAACACAGATGTATATGACCCTTTTTAATTTTCCTCCTCCAAGACAGTATGCTTCACTGAACAAGACACAGTTCAGCAGCAGGTCTCAAAGAGTGACGAAAGCGAGGGCTCCGTTTATGACTCCAGAGAAGTAAAGATCAGGGCAGTGGATCCCAAGTAAACTACCTCCAGACCACAAACAGATACTTGTTCTCCATCCAGACACACTGCAGAGCTGTAAATATCAAACTTGTACACCCAAATTAATTTGCAGAATTGCTTCGGGTGAAGAATTCCCATTGAACAAGATAAGCACAAGCCATAAACCTGAAATGTCATCACTTCCCATCAGCTTCTCATCAGACATTCAATGTTCACAGTAATTTATTTTTACCTAAGAGGAAAGCTCCCTGGTTATGACACCATCTTCATACCACCATCCAGTAGGCTACTTTACTGCAACGATTTTTAGATTAAATTATATTGATAAAACATGCAAGTGTTAATAGAATCACATAATAAATTTATGTTTTGAACAGCTGAAACTACAGAAGCAGAAAACTATAGTTATAAATCTGCATTACATAGTTTTATTTATCTTTACACAGTTGGAAATGCTACTTAGAACAATCCAAGCCAAATTCTTATAGCCAAAGTAGGAAATAGGTGATGGTAGGAAATATTCTCTGCAAATATTCACTGCAGAATAAATTTCTGAACACCTTGTTATGTGCTGATGACTCACAAAAACCAAAGCACAGGAATTTACTCAAGGCTACCCACCAACAGCACATTTTAATCTTACATACTAAAACATTCAGAAGAAAATTATCTACAGTATGTTCACATGCTGATTTTCTGATTCATGCTGAGCTGGCTGATCATTCAACCCTGTAACATCAACATCACCATGTGACTTAAGTCTAATTAGTACTTCACAAATTATGAATGGCAAATACTGCCAGTGAACTGTTCCTGAATAGTCTGAAGGCTGAGAAATAGATACAGAACTTTCAATTTTTTTAAGAACGTTTCATTTTTAAAAAACTGGTGGTCATTTTATTCTTAGGGAAAAAACACAGTAGTACTCTCTCCTATCTGTTAAATGCATAATAGACCTAGCCACATTAGCAAGTACAAAATAAAACAATAAGCAGCAAGAGGAAGAGATTTCTGTTTAGCCTGGTTTAGCAGAGAGCTCACTTTGCCTTGACAGATAGTTGGGTATTAAAATAAATAAAAAAAAAAAAAAGTGTTTCACAGGGCTAAGTCTTAGCACTGAAGATTTTAAAGCACCCAAAGCATTAGGAAACCATATGAGCATCTACTTCCCATGCAGAGGAACTCCAAATATAACCACCATTCATTCAACAAACAAGCTGGCTGATGGAATTTAGCATTTCTTTTTCTCTTAATTGTATCAGCACTTGATCTCTTCTTTACACCAGTGCTCCCTATGCAAAACTTGACAGAATAAAACCTGATGTGTAAGAAATTTGTGTGAGAGGACGATTCTTTCCATGTTGAATCAACTGACATGTAAACTCAAAGTCCAGTTCTCAGGAGTGAATTGGGAGCAGGTTCAGTGAAGCATTTGATCCTTTCGTAACAACATTAAACAAAAAACAACTTATCGAGTAAACCGGAATAAAATCCTATTTACTCATGTAAGTGCAAAATCTTATATACAGATTCTGTTGAGGCTGGAGAATCTATTAGTGAGAACAGCTGCTTGTGAAAACAAACAAGCACTCATAGTCAGCCATAGTCTCTTGCTGCTATTCAGTGTTCACCAAGTAAGATTCCTTACAACTAGAGTGAAGGAAAACACAAGAGCCTGTTACATTGTGTGTGAAGTGTTTATTTCCCAGTGCTTATCTAAGCTCGCATCTAACTTGCCTATGTCAAAACTCCGTGATTGCTCCAGCACATACACAAATAAATACTTAATATTCTGTTTACATCAAAGAAGCTTCATTAGTGGCACCGATCAGCAACAAATTAACTTCACACTGCCAACACAATCCAAACACATATCAATCTCTGATTGTTGTGAGCCAGATTGCACCATGACAAAAGACTTGAGGACAATCTTAAATTTAACACGCCACATCTAGTACTTTCCTAAAAGTTAATTATCTTATGATGCCAGTTCAACAAAAGTAAACGTGACCCAGCCTTTTTGTGTGGGTCTTTGAAGTTTCCTTTGCAGCCAGCAGGAAAGGAAAGCTCTTTCCTTTTCCATGAAAACTAAGATTCTTGTGTGATTATATGATGCCAGTACCTCATGCTTTAAGGCAAGCAAGCTACGCAAAATTCACAGTAAAAAAACATTAGCAAAAAGCAGAATTATCGGAAGAAAAAATGACTAAGTATTTTTCCAGAGGCATCAAGGTCATTTGGCATGTGTCTCCTCTGTGTGCGTATTGGGTAAAATTCATTCCTGTACAGAGAGAGAGCATAAAACCTGTGAACCACTTCACACTCATTTAAGACTTTAAATTAGCACTAAAGTGATGCATAGACCTTCAGCTGGACACTAGCATGGAGGTGAATTTTATCCAAAATGGATATTGATCTCATCACAACTGGTGCTGCTCTTACATTAGGTGTACATTCATGCATAATTCATTTTGGATAAACAAAATGATTCTACAGCTACCAGGCATTAACTCTCTTGCTGAATAAGCCACATGAAAATTTCATTAAAAATGAAACCAATTTTTCAAACCCATCCTCATTTAGAGGAAACAAAGCACTCTGTACTACAGTAGCTTCATCCTGTGACTCCTTAAAAATACCTCCCTATTAGCCATGCTAAGCCAATAAACCCAGAATTAAAATTTAGTAAAATAGTAAGCTATTTCCCATCGATATGCCTATAACAACTAAGGAGGCATTTCATAACAGAAAGTCTTTGCTGCCACAGCTAAGGCTGATGTGTGTATTACCAATGTTTTTTAGGGATATCAAAATGGAGCAACTCTAGACCCTTCACACACATTACACAGCAGTAGAGCAGTTCAGGATTTATAGCGGATGGTAGAGAAAAAAAGTATTGTTTTTATCAGGAAGTAACACCATGTAAAAGCAATGCAGAAATTCTGACAGCTTTCAGGCAGTCCTCAATAGATCTTTTTATTTACTTTGCACAAGAATGTGTAACCTGAGCTCCTGCACTTTGCAATGCGATATATAAAAAGACAGGATCCCTCCTGAAAGTTAGATTCTCAAAAAAACTCACAATACAGAGACTACAATTTACTGAAAATTTAAAGGTTGCCTTTGGAAACTGCCAACCAAGTGCACAGCAGTCAAGAAGGCTAATGGAAGATAGTGACACGTTAACTGTGTGATATATACGGAGGCAAGTTCAAAGCTGCAAATATAGTGCCTGAGGAGAATGGCGAAGAGCCAGATGCTGCTTCTGGCAAAACGTCTAGGAATCGTTGCACTGGCATCCATCAGAAGAGGACAGCACATCAGGAGATGGTGAGTGTAAACTGCACTTTCCCACATCAAGCACCTAAAGTTGATTCTGCTTTTAGAAAGACTAATTAAGGAAAAGCGGAAACTTGGACAAAGAAAAAGATATGCAGAGAAAACATGACATTAAATTCTACAAAAAAAGCACCGTAAACAATGGTGCAGGGACTGCATGTGATAACGGATCCTACTGGTAGACCTTGTGGTGGCCAACCCCACCATGAGGAGCAAAGACCTACTTCATGAAAACAGGTCCAGATAACACCTGGAGAGATACTGAACAAACACGTGTTGCTTGCTACTGAATTAGGATTCAGCAATGGAAGAGCGACAAGGGCAAGGAGGAAGGCATACATACTACAAGGACGTAGAGAGAAGCTGTATTGTATTAGAAATGTTGCTGTAAAAAGATACACCCTAACAGGCTCCCGATCAAAAATATCTAGAGTTCTTTGTTTGTTAGTTTTTCTTTCTGGGGGCAGGATGCTATTTCCATGGACACTTCCACTTTCTTGTTGGCAACAGGTAGGAAGGGGGCTGAAACTATTACCTGTTCCCTTCAGCCAGGGAAGCCATCAGAAGAAAAGGCATCGTGATGCTAGTTGCTTGTACTGAAGCTCCTCTAGCTGTTTCTGCAGGGACCTGGGGTCAGCAGGGTGCTGAGCTGAAAAGTTAGCGGAATGTATTTTGCATTTATCCTAAAATGAATGGGGACACTTGAGAAGTTTTCCTTCTGGTTCAAGCTGTGAATTTCTGGGCTCTTCCATCCAAGAATTTGACTCATTTTGCAGTCTGGGGAAAGACAGAAGTAGGAACATTTGTAGCTTTCTCTGTGGCGCGATCTGTAGCTGAGTCTCCTTAGTGGCAAGAAACATTTGGCTGGAAATATGCCTGGGAGGAAGGAAGTGAACATTATCTAGTCAGAGCTCTTTGTACCATATTTTAAAAGCAGCTTCTATGTAGAAGAAGAGAACATATCCAAGCTTGGTTCAAGACTCTAAGAGCCAATTTAATGCTGGCGATCTTTTTTTAATGCCATAGCTTAAATTCAGTTGAATTAGAAGTGCCAAAGCAAAAGGAACTCCATATCAAAATGAAAGATGTACCCTGAAAATGTCCAGATGAAAGAAAAACAAGCTCAGATAAACACAGGAAGGCAACTATCCTAATACAAAGCAAATTCAATATTGAAAAGTCATTTACTGAAGAGGAAAGATCACCTTCTAAGGACCAACACTCAGAGGGGAGCCAGAAACTTAAAGAATGAAGCCTAATGCAAAAATCTATATCTTCATATTTTACAGATGATCATCTACATAATTGCTATAGATATTATTGGATTATATATTCCAAGACAGAGGACATAATGAATACTAAAATATTAATGAGAAATGTGAAGTCTATATCAAGTATTTAGGCCGAGTAATAACATACAGCTTCGGCATGAACTCTTAAAAGAAAGAGGAACATTGTTGACAACTAAACGCTGGAGATAGTCATGTTCTAACACACACAAAAATAGTGCACCTATTGCATTTAGAGCATCCTAAGAAATGCTATATAATTTATCTAGCTCCCTAGGTAGATTCCATAATTTAACTTCTACCAATACCATTTAAAACATTGGACATTTCTTCAACATTTCATTAGAAACATAACTGCCTTTTACTTCATAGGCTTACATTTTTGAACTGGTGTTAAGAGCCAGAGAATCAGTTACTCAGCATGAATCTTTACAAAAGTGACACCCCAAATCAATCAAATCCTTCTTCCTATGCCAAATCCATAGAAACTATCAGTTTGCAAGCACAGATAATAAACAAAGACAAAATAATCCAAATATTTGACAGGTCCTACACCTTCCCTCTACTTCCTGCACATCTCCAAGTTACAAGCACATTTACAATGACTTGCAAGCTACTTTTTTCTCATTTCAGTGTAGTCAATGAAACACAGATTGCTAAGCTAAATGGTGAATTTTTATCATTTCTTCTATTGCTAATTCCTGAAAGAGGGCCAACCCCAATTTATCATTAAATATGAGGAAAGTATAACACCTTTGTTAAATGCTTATACATGTATTCACACGTGTGCACATTTTTCTCTCCTCTGAAATATTCAGAGGATGTCTTCATCTGAATTTAAAAGACCATTGAAGAGTGACAGATTTAAATGAAAAAAATAGAGAACTAAGAGTTAAACAGACATAAATGGCTGACTGCTTTTGCCTGCCTGAAGGGCTTCATCCTGCTGAGAAAAAAAAAACAAAAAAAAGTGCTCCATGGATTCATAAAAGCAAGAGATTTATTCCTCCAAGCTGTTATGCATGTGCTGAACAATCACGAGGGATCAATTCTCTGAGCAACCAAACTTAGGAAAAAATTCCTTATCATTTTCTTTCTTCTTAAAACTCAAGAAGGAAATGAGCTTAGATAACTGTCTAGAAGAGAGATCTGCTTACAACAGAGAACTAAACAGTTCATCAGAATTACATTATATGATCAACAGGGGTCTCATGTAGCTGATTTGCAGCTTAATATTTACCTTGTACTACTGATTTACGGGCACATGGGTATTTACTGGACTGTGAGCATACCATGCAATTCTTTCATCTTTCAATGTGCTTCTTGTACCTTTGCCAAAAGTCATAATTTTGCAGCATCCTAGATAGTTCCATAGCCAAATGATAAATGCTTTCTCAATGAAGAGAACATCATTTGATTGCATTTCTCCTTAGGCTCAAGCCTTCCTCATAGTAAATATATCGATCAAAATTCTGCCTGCTTGGAAGCAAAGGACAAGTTAAATAACTACTTTAGTTTGAGAGTACATGTGTGGGAATCTCCACTTCTATGGACAGCTTCAGTGATTTTGCTGAGACTGGCTTAAAAAAATAACAATATGTATAGACTGATGTGTCCGAAATTCAAGAAACCATAAATCAAAGAAGCCTCAAACAGGCAGAGTGAAATGGGAATACAGAGCAGTTGGTTAAAAGGCATATTAGCTACCAAATGCTTTGCATATATTCTGCCGAGGAAACATGGCTTCAAAATGAGGTTTATAAAGACAGCTCAGCAAACTACCCTGCTCTGTGAAGTCATATGTTCAATACTTTTCCACTGAGTAAAATCTCCAGTCTCATTTCCTTGTTATGCACACAAGGATGCAACAGGCCACTTGAGAGGGCCTCTACTTTTCAGATGCGTTTGAATCAGTTGCTTCATATAAAGAAAAAAGGCCAGTCGTTCCAGTACTGGGAACGGGCTCTTGGTAATCTGAAAACAAACCTGGCATAACAGATCAACGATTTACACCAGGGATTTGCATGATCCAGTCATGTCTGTTACTGCAGCCTATCTGCTACTGGGATCCATTAAAAAAAAAAAGTGAAAAAAATGCCAGCTTCATGCCCCCTCAAAGCACTCACCCATGACGAGGAACCTGACAGTTACCAACTAGGGACATGAACTACTACAATGGCCCCAGTGGGCCTTCTGGGATAACATAAGCTTGTCACCACAAGGACTGCATTATAAATTGTAACCAGTCTAGGAAAAGAACCTACTAAAACCAAGCCTAAATTGAAAGATTTGGAGAAATCTGTCTTTAGAGTACCACAAAGTAACAACAGCGAACTTGTCTTCAGTAGAAGGCATGAATTTCTGAATGTGATGGTTTCGTAATATCAGGTCTTAAATGTCATTGATCCCACAGAAAAGCACTGATGTGCTTTGGCATTGGTTCAGCACTGTATGGGTATGTACCAGGCCTCGAACCAGTTTAGCTTTCATTACCTGAAATGTCATTTTGAAGGGTTCCCCATTTAATATATAAATGCCAGATGCCAAAAAGATGTTCAGTGACCTTCTAAAATAGTAGTGCTATCATTTTGCTTTAAGGTACACTGATTTTCTTCTAGGCACAGTGCCCACAAACCAGCCTACAACGTAGTAGCACCGTCACAGTATGATATTGGTTGAAGGAACCTTAGACTAGAAATGACAGTGGACATATGGTGACAATTACTTTGAGGCACAGTCCTGGCAGTTCAGATGTGTCTGTATTTCCATCTGAGGTATCGGAGTCCAGCTGAAGTAAAATTGTCAGAAGTACTTCACTGTTTAGGAGCTCTGGTTACATTTCCAAAGGTTACTTAATTATTCAGGACAGCAGTTTTCACGGAAGGCTTTTGAGAGTCCTCACTGAAAGTTAATGAGAGTTTGCTTTGTAGATGTATGAGATATGCTTGAAATAAGACAAACATCTGAGTAACATAAGCATAGGTAAAATATTTGAGTGCACTGTGTTCATCCTAAACTTAGGGGCTAATGGCAAAATTACAAAAACCTGGTAATAAATCCCAATTTTAGTCAGTTTTATTAAGTTCTAGAATCACTGTATTTTTATAGATGTTACTCTCTATCCCTCGCATCCTAGAAGATGATGGAAGAATTATAAAACTATCTCAAACTGGTAAGAGAATGAACAGAGTAAAATCATTGGGGATTTTTTTTTAAACAGTGCACTGAAGGTAGCATTCATACTACACACTACCTGAATCTCTACCTAAGAGACCTCTCAGTAACTGAATTTTCTTCTGGAGTTCACACTAATCTCAACACAGGGATAAATAATAATAATAATAATAATAGTAATTATTATTATTATCATCTGGCAAAGGAAGAAAACAGGCAGTATTCTGAAATAATTTATCCCACAGCAAGATAACCTACACCTTGCTTCTAAACAGAGGTGGAAAAAAGGCACTACATGAACACCTTTTATTTGATTGTCCTCCAAGAGCTTGCTTGCCCATCTCGCTTAGCTCAATTCAGGAGAACTTCCACAGTGACCACAGTCATGCAATTCACCTGCTCAGGAAAAAGGGAGCCTTCCCTCCACAGAGCAGTTCAATTTCACCCTCCCCAGAAGCAGAAAATGCTCTGAGAGATGAAAATTGAACCCTCTGCAATAGATTATTTTAGTGTGAACTGACACAAAATGTCAGCTGTGACTTTCTTCTCAGATGTAGACAGTCACCTGTCTGCTGTTCTACCTGTGCAAAAATCACCTTCAGCACCAGAGAGCCAGCTGCATGGAAGGGAGATGTGTATGCATCTGACCAACAGTAGCAACAAAACAATCAAGCGAATGTTTTGTAGAACATCTTGAACTTGTGGGAAAAAGTAACACAAACTGCTACTGCTTTTGACTTAACTATATTTATTAAAACAAACAAACAAACAAAAACAGTTAAAGGCTTGGTGCCCTCTCATTTTAGGGCACCATGCCTACAAATATATTCTAAGAAGAGCAGGCAATTTTCAGAGTTGTCAAAAAATATACACTATGCTCTCAGGCCCATGGAGACTTTCAGCACAGAAAAATAACCTATTTTTAAACCACAACATCCTCTCCCCTATACAGTCCACATGTAAGCTGTATCTTTATCTTTCATATAGAGTAACAAGCTGCATCCGCCTAAACTGATGCAGAAAAAGGGGATGGTAAACTCACCCAAAACTTCAGAAGTTTCCTGTTGGTCTTAAGGGAGGTTTTAATAATCCTTGAGGAAATTACAAAAATTGTGCAACATACTCAGAGGTGAAAGAGAATAATTCACTGATGACTCCACTCTATTGTCCATTTTGACCTTCTGTTATGCTACGGAGATATAAGGAGCAAAAGGAAGAGAATACTAGCAGACAACATTCTCCTTACCATTACTCCCGTAGAGTAAAAGGTCTTGCATGCCTTGTCTGGAGGCACAGAGAGCTTCCTACAATATAGCAGTAATAATCGCTGTACAAGTAAAGCTGGCAAATTTGCTAGTGCTAACTTCCAGATTCAGGGAATTCAGATTTAAATTTCAAGACACAATCCAACACCACACCAATTTTCTGGACCAATATGGTCCAATTCGATCATGGAATTTTGTAGTATACAATTCAGCAATGAAAATCTGCTGAGATATAGTTGTAATCATATCCTGACAGGGGCCAGAGTGTACAGCTGTATAAATGGGCTATACATTAGATGTCACGTAGTGCCTGGTCTTTACATGCGATAAATTGTCCAAGCCTCACTGCCAGGAGCTGAGAAGTGGCAGTGATACCGTAATTACACTTCGGTGGTGAGAGACTTTCTTCATTTGTGCACTGTCTCCATATATTTTTAAAAATTATTCTTTTACATATTTTATTCAACAGTTGAAGTTGAAATTCAAATTCTTCCACTGTTTGGAAAACTTAGTTTTCTACTACAAGGAGATTGGATACCTCTAGATTTAAATAACATCCCTGTCAACTTATCTCTAGAGATCTTTGATGTTACTCAGAAAGACATATCCTGTCGTGTTTTTCACAGTAAGGTTTGGTTTCTAGGTATGATTTTAAATAGGCATCTGGTAGGAATATTTTCAGTGTCACTTCTAAAAGAATCAGTATGTGAATTAAATTATAAATCTGCCTGGACAAGTAATTATCAGTTCATTGTAGCATCCTTCCATAATAATGACAGTACAGGAAGACTTCATTTAGGATTTCTTCAGAAGGGAATTGCATTTAGGTCTCTTACAACTAATACATTTGTTAAAGCTTTTATTATGCAAGCATTGCTGCTGCAAAACGTTGAAGGTATCTTGTCCTACATCAAAAAGTAAATAGAACTACAAAGAATCAAACTAACTCATAACTCTGCACTATATGAATCACAGTTTGTTCCCCAAACTTTTACTTCAGGATTGAAAAGATTTTGCCAGCCTAGACCAGAAAAAGAAATTTGGGGACAAAGACCCAGCCACTTCACACTCCCCAGATGTATTTACCCATATGTAATTAAGGAGTGCTTTATGAAATAAAATATTTATTCCAAAATCCAATGAACTCTCTTGCTGTGTATTTCCCCTCACTTGCTGACCCAGTACTCCTACTTAACCACATTAAATATGAACCATTTTCAAAAAACCAAGATGATTATTACATTCCTCATAATCTCCTAGTCCTGAAAGCCAAAGATAGTAAAATAATTAATGTCCATGATGAATGTCTGAAAACTGCAGCTTTGTTTCTTTCATGGGGGGAGGGGTGATGAGGGAGGTACAGAAAAACACTGAGAAAAGCCATTGAGCCCTTTAATATGTAGCCACTACATTTTTTTTTTTATTTTTATTTTTAAAGTTTTCTTACAGAAGACCAGCCTCTGAAGCATCAGAAATAATTGACTCTTTTCACTGTTACACAAAATGAGAAATGAGTGCCTGGCCTTGCAGTGTTGTCATTGTACAAAGACAATCCATGTGGAAGAGATAAAAAGCCTACACATTGCCAGTTCACCTCCATGTGGATGAGGAGAAACAAAACCAGAGGGTGATGCATCTTTATCAACAACTGCCAGTCACTGCTGTTTTGCTGTATGCAAATACATTAGTGTTCGTTTGCCGAATTTGTTCACTAAAGTAAATTGCTTCTGGAAAGAAACTGCTGACAAGTATAAGGAGCTGTCACATGGAGCACTTTGGCAGACCTGGCTTAAACTTGCTGCCTATTGTCATCTTTATTGAGCTTATAATTACAATAATAACCAGCGCCTTGTGTTCTTCTACTTTCATTCCAAAGATGCAAAATGCTACTAAAACACTGAATTCCAGAGAATAGGTTTTGATCTAATTTTCTAGGGACGCCTTCTCTTCGCGTTCAAGTGCTTGCCATACAGCGCACATTGAAGCTATCACCATAAATTGTCATTTTTACCTTTTTTTTTTTAGTTTAAAATGTAAAATTTGTAGATGTTTTAGCAATAATCAGACCTAAAAATCCCCAAACCATCACCCAGAGGCTTACTACAACAAAAACTTAAGTATCCATGCATTTCCATCCAAACCCACCCAAAACTGTAGGCCTCTGCAGAAGGCTTTACCAAACGTAATGATCTATGCTCCACCATGAAGAAGCCTATGGCCTCCCTGTTGACTCATTTTCACTGGAAGCAAAGCTACAACAAAGCTGGAATTTACTGTATTCTAAACATCTGAATGTCACTTCTCTGATTTTTTTCTGTTCACAGGAAACAGCCGAAGAAATAATTACCTTTTAATATTTTATTGTTTATAGCTTTTTTTTATTGGCCACTGTTATTTACACATACGTCTAGAACTGGTACATGCAGACCAATCAGCAAGCACTGCTTGATTCTTATTGCCCCAGAGACCAACAAATCTGCAAAATTTATTGACAAATATTCTATAAAGTCACCACTCTCACGCATGACTTGTACTACAACGATGAAGCATTGCTTCGTATCATTATTGAGAACCAGGTCAGTTTAGTCAAAAATATATTACTGAAGCCATGTAGATAAATCAGATTATCTGATTTATCTACATGGCTTTACATTTAGTAAAGTCATAAATCACAAAAACAAACAAACACACACACAACTAATTTAACACAACAGGTGTATATGGCAACTGTTTCAAGTCTTGTTAAGGCCATGATGAGCTGCAATGTTTACTTTGGTGTATGCAAGTCACTCAAAACACCTCAGTCACACAATCATTTGTATACATTTACCAGCATGACTTTCACTGGAATTTCACTTCCACTAAATTTGTTCCCTTCTGAAGTTAGCACAACCTACTCGTATTTCTTCTCCCATGCAACTCTCCATTTAACAAGCTGAGTAAATAGTTGAAAGATCCATGTGCCCATGGGAAAGGTGAAATATATTTAAATGGGTGTTCGCAGTGGCAGTTACGGATGGCTGATTGTTCATAATCATCTGGAAAATGTTTAGGCCACAAGGAGTTTTTTTTTTAATGTGGATTTTTTTTTTCTTTTTGAGAAAACCCTTTCAGTATTCTCGTGAAATAGGAAACACCCTATATGGTACCTTTATGCAGTCAGAGGGACCACGGATCATCATAAAGAACTTAGGTCTGATACTAAATGAGAGTACAAGGCAACACACAACTAATTGATTTCTCTCTTGGTATACAAAACCATTGGACTACATTGGACTACAAAACTACATTGGACTACAGTCCTTGATCCCCTCAAAGGCCTGTACAGTACAACATATACTTAACAATATGTCACCCCAGTACTTGCTAAGGTCACTGCAATTTTAATTACAATTTGGGAGTGAGGGGGATGTTTGATGACATACACAGGTCAGCCTTAACACTTTATATATAAGCACAAAACATACACAGATGTCTACCAAGTACAAACAACACTGCTGTTTTTTATTACAGCATATGAAGTGAAAATGAAAGACAGTAAACAAGAGAACCTTCTCCACCCAAACGTCATATATTGTGTAGGTACGCAGAAGGTAACTAAGCTAGGGAGAGGCAGAAAAAAGGAGCAAGAAATACACAGCAAGGAACTAACCATAACCTGGAGGCCTAGAAATGCTTTTCTGACTTCAGGACTTGGTGCCCTTATCCTTGTGGCAGGAGTGGCTCTTAAACTCAGCTCTAACACCTTGCTTTGAGCCTGAAGTTTCACCACAACTTGCAGGGACACAGGTTGCACACAGACCTCTCCAGAAGAAGGAAAAGATGCATTTCTTACACAGCAGAACACAAATCCATCCACACTGCCTTTCTGAGTGATGCTAACAAACAGGTGGCCCGAAAACATCTGCACATCACTGAAAAGCCCTGTTTTTGTCCACCACCAGAGCTAGCCCAGCAGCACCAGACCCTGGCTACCAAGCCACAATTGCCAGCACACGAGTATTTCCAGGCTGGATGAGAGACGGGGAGCAGGACAGGAGCACACTGTTGCTGGAGCACAGAACTATGATCTCGTTGTACAACTTCACATTCCGATTTTCAACCTATCAAACAAATAAATAGCAAAGTGATAAGATGTAAACAAAAGACATGGGTCAAGAATTAATTTCACCTTCCATCATGATCTGCATTTTATATACTTTAGAGAAGCACCTCCTGAGCTTCCGAAGGTGAAACAAAATGTCCCAAAGCCATTGTCTGAAGCCCAACTTGACATGTTTTGAAGCAAAATGACAAGAAATAGAACCATCCAAGACACCAAGTTAGACAGCCAATTTTTTTTACATGCCACTTCCTGCATTGCTTTTGTTTTTAACAGAAACGTGTCCTGCCAGTAAATGAACAGCCAAGCGTTTATTGTCACCAGATCTCTGAAGTGACAGGTCTTTAATAAGGCTGCCTTCCACAATAATCCTTTTCTGTAAGAAGAGATGAAAATTGTCCCTCAAAACATATTAGTTAGACTAGATTGATTTATATAACAGCACAACAGAATAACAAGTCATGAAAGATAAAATAATTATCCTAATAATGTCCACTGCAATGATAAACTGAAGCAGTTTGTGCATTAGTAGGCTATTTATGTACACTTTGATTGCATTAGGTTTCTCTGTCTACAGTCACCTCACAAGTGCACCATCAGGTCTGTAATTCACATCACTTTGTGGTTTATTGCTAAGAGAGCAGCAACTAGTATTTCACCTACTTTCCAACTTTTAAAGCAAATATTTCTGCCTTTTTACTAGCTGCCAATGGGAGTATGACAGAAGAAAGAGAGTACCTTATGCACTTTTTTGTATAATATTTAGATATTCGTGACTTTTTTTTATTGCTTGCTTTTTAACCCTTACCAGATGTGAAGGACATGGGTATATTACATCTTCTTTTCTGTTGCCCAAAAAAAAAAAATACAAAATTAATTCCTGGTGAGCAGAGACCATATCTGGACTTGTGGCATTACTGGACCAAGGGAACGCCATATCGCTTGCTTGAATGGCTTCCATCCCCATGCCCCTGTTTACATCTGATCTTAGGCTGTGGGGGCAGGAATCTGAAATAAGGGGAATACTGTAAAAACACAACAAAAGGCATTTCCCAACCAAGTGATTCTTCTAATACCAATACCACCTGAACGCAGGCAGCAAAGGTGTTTTCCGTTTAAAATCCTGCCTCAGCAAGAAGAAGAAATAGTTGTTTCCTGTCTTTGACCAATCTGCGGCACTAGAGGAGCAGAAGATGAACAGAGAAATATACTAAGTTCCCAGGATGAGAAAAAAAAACACGAACTGGTGGATTCACACAGCCTTGGAAGGGGGTTTGGGCGTGTGTGTGCATGTGTGTTTTGTTTTTTTTTTTTAAAAATAAAGACAAGCATTGTCATCCAAAATTTCAAAGTGCAAATAGTTCTGCCTACTTCTGTAGGTTACACATATGGAGCAGTTTGAAGAAATGGAGCTATTACAAAGCTATAAGCAGGTTATACAGAAGCCATTGAATATACTTTTCAGTGGTCTTTCGATATTGACTGCTGCAACTTGAGTTTTTCCGATGTATCTCACTGTGCATCTAAAATGAACTCTCTCTCTTTACAGATTACAAATTAACCTCAGTGTGTGGGAGTCTCTTGTATTTTGCAAGACATTTAAGGTATATTTAGTAATATGATATTTTTATATAGTTATCGTGGTTATGGCATCTTGTATTGCTTTGACACTGCAGATAAACAAACTGATATATGTTTTGTTTAAAATAGACACACCTTCTTTGTCATGATTTTATAATTTCCACCTCTGTTTTTATTTAAATGTTATTAAATGCATTTAGTTTTAAGCAACTTTAGAGAAATGATTAGTGATAGAAGCATTTAGATAATGGTTCATTTATTTTTGTTCACACTGACATTCCAGATATGCCATTCTTTGCTGGACCCTGAAAGGGTGGAAGCAGTGTTACACAATATCCACCACCCCCTAGTCTTTTTGTTAATCATCACTAATCAGCTGTTGCTTCACAAATCAAATTTTTAGTCCTTTTAGGCATGTGGTGTGATGCTAATGTGTGGCAACAGAATGTTGATTATAGACCACTGGGTAGCACTAGCTGTCCCATTAGTGGTATCCAGCTGTCCAGATTCATGCATGAGCAAGAAAGATTTAATAAGTTAAGATGAAGAGCACTGAAATGCCTGTGATGCAAATAAGGACAATACAGAAATAATTAGTGTGAGGCAAATCATCTTTTCTAAGCAGAATTAGTTCTGAGGTAAATGACTGTTACTTCATTAATCACTAGGTATATTATAAACTTTTCAACTAAACTGCTTTCACACCACAGAGGAATGCAGGCTATTACTGAATCCCCATACATAATCAGGAAAGTGAAATGAAATTATTTCAGAAGTTGTACAACTCATTCCTACCCTGTGCATGAAGATACAATTCTGATCATACCATAACTATTCTGAGATTATCAAAAAGCATCAGTATTTAAGAACAAACAACAAGACTATTCAGGCCATAAGGAATGATATTTCTTCTTATTCTGAATGGAACAAGATGAACACAGCCACTTTTTCTGAATCCATTAATCTTATCATGCTGTTTCAGACCCAGCAGCTCTTCTCTGGTGCAGAAAAGTAGCAACTCACTGGGTGCAAAGTACAGAGGAAGCAGTCTCACACGCTCACCACACAAATACTACCGTGTGTATATTGATGGTAAAGTCAGGTCTCTCAACTGACACAAGTCTCTATTTCTTGAATTAATGTTGAAGACAGGACATCCATGATTATTTCAAATAACAAAACCAGACTTTTACTCCCAGTGACTTAGACGTTGACATTCTCTAAAATGATTTTAATGCTTCTGTCAATCCTGTTTCTGGCAGTATTGAACATATAAGCAGAGTGCAAGAAACTGGGCACTTTAAGGCATACAGTACTAAAAATGTTCATGGATGTCTTGAGCAGTATTCAAAGGAAGTACTGTTCTAACCATTTAATTAACACAGAATGCTGTTACTCTTCCAGATCGCTGCATTTTCAGCTGTAGAATGCATCAGAGTATCATTGGCCTCAAACTTAAATTCTTAAACATTGGCAGATTGATGTTTTTAGTGGTGTCTTTTAAAACCAGACTCTGGAAGCTTGCATACGGGAGTTTCCCTGTTTTTAATATGTAAAACATTTCTGAAAGAACAGAAAGCAGGACCAGAGTGGTGTTGGCTGTTCCTTATCAACTACCATTACCTCATTTACTATTTTATTCCTACATTACTCAATAATATGAGCTTTTCTAGAGCTCAGTCTGTTTTTTTTTTTGTTGTTTTTTTCCCCTGACCTTAAACTTCTCCACGCCTGCTATTTTTGGCCCCTGGTCACAGCCTACAGAGATCAAAACCCTTCACCACAAGTTCCTTTCCAAAGTACCAAAACTTAAGTACATCCCCAAAACATCTTATTTACCTCTATATCCTATCACTATAGATTCAAATAAGCATCAAATAAAAGTGCTGCAGGTTGAGATTAGCCCATCATTACTTTAAAAATGAAGACAGTGCTATGTTTCTTATTTTATACATCCTGGCCTGAGCTTCCTTAGGGTACAGAGGTTGGCTGCATGTCCTGTGGCATAATAAACAGTCAATGCTTCCCTAAATATTAGGGTCCAGCTACTCAGCTGATGCAAATTGACTTAAATACAGCTCAGCAGACTGACACCAGCTGAGGAAACAGCTCAGTATATCTAATTATACACGCAGCAAAAAAATCACTAAGCACTCTATCTCAGCTCAGCCTATTTTACGTAATTAACTGCACAATAAAATGTTCTGTGATCAAATAGCTCAGTTCCTTTGAAGTTCTTGCTTTCCATTTCCTTCCACAAGCACATCCGAGAAGAAATTCCTTTAAATGTCCATGAACATTTGAAACTAGCAGCACTAAAGGCTGCCGTTTTCTATTTTGTGCTTAATCCCAGCTACTCTGGAGAGAATAGCAAAACCTCCAGCTGGGTGCTGCTACCTCAGGATCAGACTCTAAATATAATATCAATCAGTACAACTAGAGTCACATCAGCTGTGATAGGGACCAAAACCACACTCTGCATCTCATTCTACACAGGCCAGGCTGGTGCAAAGGCTAAAAAGCTCTCAGACAATAACAAAATGGTCTGGATTTGAATTGGTGACCTGGAGGTGAAAGGCTTGCTATCCCCTTACTAATCTTGTTTCACAAAACTGTTCTCTCAAGAAGTAACCCCCATCCCCCTTCATGCAGACTCCCTTCTTAGTCCTCATTCTAAAAACAAAGATTCATTCATTTTAAGCTCTGTTAAGTTTGAGGGGGAGAAAAGACAGTAATAAGCATGCCTCAGTTACATACATGGTTCATTTCTTAAACTCCTTGTCAATTCATTACTCCAATTTTTGACAAAGCAGCCAGAATTAAATCCATAAGTAAATGGATTTATGTCGTTTAGTCACTCAGATTTTAAAACACTCTGAATGCTCAGTGCCTTGCCCTACTCCTACAGGAGCTTATGTGCCGTCCCCACAGACGAAATTTATTAAGACCATTACATCAGTATTTTCTAAACCAAAATTCTCTATGTATTTTAGTAAATTGCCTTCTAGAATCAGGGTATACAGAGTTGGAGAACTGTTAAGGTTAAATAACTTCTTTGGTTATCTCTGCTTAAGTTCTTTCTAGAGGCCTTTAAGCCATTCACAGCAGTCCCTGACAGAATGTGCTGGAATACAATAATATGTCAATTAACTACAGTCAACCAGCTGCTAATACTATTTCTCCAAAATGTCTTCATTATTAATGGAAAGCACTGTGGTGTGGCAACATGCTAGAAGAGTAACTGAAAAAGAAATTATGACCCAGTTCTATGAATAATTATATCACATTTGCTAACCTTTTCCTACCATGTTAATTAGTTTAGTTGTGGTTTTAAGTTCACAGATACAATTTGACCTCTTTTAGCAAGAGCCCACAGAGGTCACCCAGACAGCAAGACCCTATACTTGCCATATATTTTCATTTGATGAAACTTTCTAAATTATACATGAGACAAAGCTTTACATTCATAGATGTTTTCATTAACCACAGAACATTTCTTCAAAGCCACCTTTCTAGAACAGGAGAAAATAAACCGGGAAAAAAAAACAACAGCTCTAAACTACTAAGTTTATTTAGCACCCATGTAATTCTAATGCAGTCTGCAACTGAGATGCAAGAGCTCAGAAGATTATCATAAAGCATAGAGCCCTTTTTGCTCGTACTCCATTAGCTCAAACACAGCCCAGGTGACGCAGATAGCAGCAGGGGCTGCTTGGTGGCCCGCATGAAATGCACCGATTGTCTCAATCCCTTTCCAAAGCAGCAAGTGTCACCATTGCAAAAAATGCTCCAGGAGCTGGCACAAATTGACACCCTTGTTGGCAGCCTCGGCAGTGGTGCCGACGGCTGAAGGGGGCTTACGACTGCTCTCTTCTTTCTCTCACGGACATCGTCATTTCTGATAATGCTGACATCTCAACATGCCCACAGCCTAACACCTGTCAACCCTCCCGCCCTGCAACCTGCCGGGCAGCAGCACGGGCAGCAACAACAGTGAGTTACCAAGATACCGTCACAGCATGTATAGACTTTTTTTAGAGATATCCTGTAATTAAGTTCAAATCTCACTGCTTCTCTAAACAGATGTAGGTTCGAGCAGTAATGCAGTGTATAACAAACAATGCATCATTAAGACATAGGAGGGCTGCATTATAGTTCATAGACACTAAGTTGCTTGACAGTATTTCGAGTCCAATTTTGTTTTACGTAACAGCTGTCTGTGCTGTAACGGTGTCCCTGCAGGAGGGAAAAAAAAATCAAAGCTAATGCAGAAAAAATACTAAACCCTCCCTTTTTCCAAAAGGAATTCTTCAACCATTCAGTCAATTCAAATCTAAAAATAACAATAAAAAAATACTTGGACAGAAAAGAATGCCTTCCTAATTGCATATTAATTGCTATACCCAATTGTAACTTTCTTTTGCACTAGTAAGTAACATCATTTGTGCCATTATAAGGCTCTCGAGAATCCTGCCAACAGAGAATGTGCATGTCAAATAATTGATTCAACCTGCCACTTCCCACAGGGTCAGTAAGGAGCAGCTGGACTTGAAATCCTACCTAAAAACAACAGCTGCAACACAAGATAGACCCAGAGCAGAGGTACACTCTTTGTTTCCTCTCTCCTGATGCAAAATGCTTTGTTAAATGTCCAGGCAACAGAGCACAGAATAGAGAGACAAGTTTGCCATTTTTTAGAGGGCAGAGCAGGGATGACTGAAAGGAAAAACCTGCAACGAGAAGGAAAGTACAAACGAGGGGAGAGCCAGAAGCACGGAACCTGCCAGATCCTTACATCAAGGGTTCATTTTTAGTCTACACAACCACTCTGGATATGTAGGACATCCAAAATCAACTTTTTCCACCAGCAAGCCTCAGAAAGCCCAGTAGCTAACACTGTGCTTTCAACGTCTATTGCAGCTTTCCCTTTCAACTAGGCTATCTGGGAACTGAGAAACCAGATCAAATAGCTTCTCAGTACTTCTCTCCTAAAGTTCCTGCAATACTCTAGGTACAAGACACCATGTCAGCCTACCTTGCTCTTGCCTACTCCCAGTCCTGACCAAAGGGAAAAAGCACATGTACTGCTCATGGCTGTCCGCTGCTAAGCATCTGCCCTCTTTTGCCAGACCCTTGCTCATCAGATCACAGCAGAACCCTTCTTTCCCCACATACAAAACCTAGAAAGTGACCAGAGATTGCCAGTAATGACAGGTTACTGACCGTTTACTTGGAAATCCCAGTTCACTGGGCAATCGAGCACTAAAGCAATATATATACTTGTTATTATCTGTCTATAGAGAATTCTTTATTCTCTAATAGTCTCCAAAAATTTTACAGTTACTTATTTCTCTCTCAGCTTCTACTATTTGGAGGCATCACACAAGCTAGATTTATTTTTGCAATACCATAGCTATAAATTGCTTGTGATGGGATTGTCCCTCAAACACATCTCTGTCTCTGAGTCCTGCAGAATCTGAAACACCATGCTCGCAACAACACAAGCGCTAGTAAACATACAACTATTCTTTCTGTAAATACTTACACTTTAAACATGGGAGCCAAATCATTCTTTTCATCTACCTCCCCTAACAAATGCCAACACTGCCATCATTAAAGATACGAATGCCTGCCCTTCCTCATTAGCAACTGTGCTGCAAAAATTCTCTCTGTTAAAATTTAGGAAAGCTTTGAGAACTAGTGTTAGTCTGTAGAAGCTTACCCTCTAGTTTTACACTCAGAGCTTTGAATTAAAAGTATCTTTGATCATCTCTGCTATTGCAGTTCCTTATATCCACATCTCCACCTTGCTAATAGGGGCTTCAGTACCAACAGTGTGACAGGCAGTTTACAAATTTCCATGAAGACTCAAACCCCATCCTAAGAGCATTCACACATAAGAAACCTGTAGTTATAATGAGATTTATTCTCATATGATACATCCCATAAAGACACTCTTAGAGAAAAAAAAAAAAACATGCCTAGGGTATTTAAAAAAAACACGCCTAGGGTATTTTACAAATATAAGTATGCATATTAATTAGATTTTGTACTTAAGCTATCTCCAAAGCTGTATCGATGCACATATAATTAAAAAAAAAATCAAGGGCAGTTGTGCTTCAACTGTCTGGAGGGAAATATGTTTGCTTTGTAAATATTAATGAATTTAATATGGTATCTGTAGGGAGAAGTTTTAACAGGGAACACAGAGCATCGACGCAACAGAGTCACAAGGAAAGTCAGTAGGGCTAAAGCATGTAATTCCTATTGTGCCTTCTGAAATATTCCCCCATCATGAGGTTATCATCATACAGGTTGTATATTATTAGTATGAATTCCCAAAGGAAGACATTTGTTTAAATGCCCAAAGGGAAGAGGTTATCATCTAACACATACCAGG
Organism: Cygnus atratus; assembly: GCF_013377495.2. Lineage (NCBI taxonomy): Eukaryota > Metazoa > Chordata > Aves > Anseriformes > Anatidae > Cygnus > Cygnus atratus. The sequence continues at coordinate 112,421,442 of NC_066364.1, forward strand.
TTCTAAGATTGAGTTCAGGGAATTCAAAGTGTTGTATGATAAGTTTCTTTCATATTAGGGCAAGGTTTTGCATTCACTTCAAAACAGCAAGCAGCAGTGCAAGCTCAAAGACTTCTTCCACACATGGAAAAGACATTTGACGTATAGTGTTGCAGAACAAGGGAAAATTAAAAAGAATTAATGAAATTAATCAAATATGCTGTACTTTGGGAATAAAGCTACAGTTATAAATTAACATCTCAACTAAAGGATAAGATGAATATGCAATTAGAAGGCTAAAGCTTTTTAACTTTTTGGCTTACAAAACCCAAAGGTGAGATGAAAGGTGACATTTCCAGCAAAAGAGGTTGAAAGATGCATATAAAACCCTTCCCCCCTGAGCTGAGAACATGTAGCTGGACTGAGGCTTGAATACACAGGCCCTGGTGTGTTGAAAAGCTGGACAAAAGACAACAGGAAAGAATGCAGACCCTGAAAAACCCTTCCTCACACCTCATCAAATCTGGCATGATTAAAGATGGGCTAATGAAAGGCTGTACTTCCTTGCAGGGGGTAGAAATCATAAAGACACACCTATCCCCCTGGATTTCTTGTGCATTGATCATCCATGTAGCTGCTGGTTCTTAGATTATTTTTTTTTCCCCTAAGACTACAGTACTAAAGAACACAGCAGCATATTAGCACATGGTATTTTTACTCTAATAGCCAAGACAAGACATATGCTCGCTTAGAAAAGTTCAGTACTGATGGTTCAGAATAGCATCCCAAATTCAGGAGAACTCCAGTACACACAGTTCAATTCTGGTAATATTACAATGCACTCCTGAATCAGGATGAAGAAAGAGGGAAAAAGAAAGAGACATGGGCAATTCCAACCTGGTTATTTACAAGGCAGCATTACACATGCACATGACACCTATGCTCTGCCACACTGACTTCCAGTTCAACTGTACAATTATGTTGCTCTTTAACCTACTTAATTCTGATTTAATCCTCAACCAGTATTGGTCATCTAAGCCACTGACTGTTTTCCAGTTACTTTACCAGTCCCAAAGCATGTCTTTTTGGTTTAAAAAAAAAAAAAGGAAAAAGAAAAAAAAAAGACTTAAATGAACCTGGTTTAGATTTAATGCCAGTAAACAGCCTGTGGTAGTAAATACGAACCTTCACTCTTATCTCGAGGGAGAACAGGTTAGGAGCAAGGTGAGAATCTGAGCAGGAGTCTTTTTGTAGCCTTTTCCCAAAACTCTTCTCAGGAAGCACTGTTTACCTCTGCTGCTACTAAAGGAAACAATATCATAGCTCACCTTAGGAATAATTTATTCTCTGCTTTTCATAAATCCCCCCAAAATGGAAGAGTCGAATAATCTGTCCTGAAGGCTAAGTAAGAAGGCAATACACATCCTTAATCTGTGCTCACTTTTGTATTTAAACAAATTGTTCTGTATTAATTAACAGGTATTTCATCTTGGAAGCCTGTCAGTCATTCCCACGTTTAAACATGTTCTTATTGTCAATGCTCCCCACATCCACAGCGCTCTTCTCATTTGTTCTGTCATTTCACATATAGTAGACAGACTCATTTTTCACCTTCCCAGGAATACAGTATGATACAGAACCTATGAAGTATGTGGCCAATATCATCTAACCTATTAAATGTCAGAATCATATATCTCAAACTATATGTCAAGATGCTGTAGTCTGGCAGCAATAAACTCATTTTTTTTTCCTCACAGGGAATGCACTCTGGCTATAAGAATCCCATGCGGGATTCATCCTACATAGATTTGATTGTGACCTACTGCTGATGGCCAACATGCTCGGAGAGGATGGTAGGCATTGGTCAGATAAAAATCTTAGATGGGAAGACAGAATAAAACTTAGGAAAACATTCCCTTTACAGTTAGCTACCTTGCACCAGATTCTCCCCGCATAGCATGATATGAGATGGTTGTTCAACCAAGAATCACTTAAAGTATTTTTCTATTTTATTATTTCACCTTCACATGCCGTGCTGGACATTCTACTTGGACAAAACTGTAGGCAGCAGAACAGAGCTTAAATCGAACAGAGGCGGCAGCTTTCCAGAAGCAAAACAGCTACGTGAGTTTATTGGAAACAGAGCACCAAAAAGCAGACATCGTACGCTCTGCAGGATGCCAGGAAAGTGCCAGCAGAACAAAGCGTGTGCTCTTGGCTTGTGCGTTAGGGCCGCTACCCATGCCAGCAGAGCGGTTTCACTCAGCACTGCATTGTGCGCTGCGGCCAGGCAGGCGGCACAGCCGTCAGCTGGTACGTGGCTGCGTGTGCTTCCAGCACACGCTGGGTGCAGGGCTAAGCACCTCCAGGGCACTCAGAGAGGCTCAGAGCACACGGCCTGGCATTCCTCATCTGCAAAGACCAATGGACACTTCACCTAAGTTGGTTCAAAGAGCTGATAACCTTGCAGCCCAAGGAAACCCCAAATCTGACATCCTCTGAAGGCTGCAGAGCGGGAGGCTGGGTGCTCTGCTCCCTGAGTGCCCATCCTCAGGAGGGCATGCCTCACACCTTTCTACTGAGTCTCCCCAAGCTCCATCTTCATCATGGGATCCTCCTGGCAACACTCCATAGAGCCAGAGGCAAACCTTCTCCTGCCTGCATTTCCTCTTCCCCCATCTGCTCAGTTCCTGCTAGAATCCAGCTACAACACATGATACAATTCTGTAGGACATGAAGGTATATCAAAACATTTGCAACTATTTTTTTCTCCCTCATTTGAAAACAGATTCTAACAGCAATTTCTCTGTTACTTCGTGAAGTATTTTATCCACATATCTCACAAGAACTAAACAGATTGTTATTTATTTCCAGGTATCCACAGGGAGAGGAGCATAAGCCAACTTAAAGGAAACTGCCTCCTGAAATGTAGCTACAATGACTAAATTTTCCCAAAAGTAAGGCTGGGCCTCTTTGTTAGCATTATTGGGATTTCTGTCTGAAAGCCAATGCTGAAATAAAGGGATGTTATCATGATCTTTTTGTCATACAAGAAGTAACAGGAAAGAAAAAAGTAACATTTTTGGAATTTGTTCTTATATGTCCTCACTACAGCAACCAGGCTCCTCCAAATATACAGAAAGCAAGAGGACAAATCAGAAACAAGACAAGAACTCTGATCTACAGATCCCTTTGTTAATTTACCTACATGCTTTACAGACATTTGTAACTATTCAGCTTCTTGCTATCATAACTGCCGTTAAATTGTAAGGATAAAAGGAATAAATGCTTTGGCAAATTTCAATTATTAGATGGTTAACTAGTGTAAACACAAAAGAACCCATGCAGAGACCTGTCTTGTATTAGTGGCATTAATTAGCTAAACTGGAGTTATAGGAGACATTATTTCTGTGGTACACTAAGTGTATTTAAATCCTCACAAAGATGTATTGATTAAAGACATCTACGGTATGCATAGAAGTGGGTTTCCTCAACTGTCTGGGTGGGGATGGGGTGACAGGAAGCCATGTCTCCCCCCTTATTCCCTTCTTAAGGTTTTGTATTTGGTCACAAGTGAGTGACAGAAATGTCACGTGGGACAACCACAGCAATCACGAGCTCCAACATGTTTTTCCAAGAGGGATGCCTTCCTGCCTTCCCTTAATAGCTGTATCAAAAGTAACAAAAGCTTGTTAAGTTTAATAAATAAAGTATTGTGTATAATGAATATGGGCTTTGTCTGCTTTGCTTTATCAGCCTTCCACCTGAATAGCAGTCTGAAGAACATATAAGAAAGCATCACTGCCTTGGCAGCTTACTTATCTTTTCAGAAAATGACTTGTCTGTTGGGATGATAGTTAGGTTTGGGCTTTAGGGACAGCACTGAATCTCTTTGAGCCCACTGAGAGAGCAGCTACAGAGAGCGAGTAAATCATTTTAATTTTGTGCAAGTTGAAAAGCATTTTTTCCTCGACTTCAGCTAGATGACAGTGGCGTGATGGCTGATTTTCATTTCAATCAGAGCAGCATATGATTACCACCTAATTAGAATGTAGAAATAGAAAGGAGATCATTTTTTAACCTACCCAAGAGAACGGTGTTGGGGGGGAGAGGGGGGATTATGTTAATCAAATGATAGTGGCATATAAGAGCTACCAAAATAGCCGCCTGAATTTTTACTGGCACCCTTACTGTCCTTGAGAATCTGTCAGTGGCTCAATAGAAACCCATATTTTGAGAGCTTTATTTTTAAGTAATAAATATACTTGAAACTAAATACATGTCAGCACAGGCCCAAACTTGTCATAAAAGACATCACCTTAGGCATAAATATATGTGCCTTTTTTTTTCCCCAAAAAATTTCTCTTTTTTTTGACAACTGTAAAACCATAAGCATGAAAACTAGCTGCCCAAAACCAAAAGTAATGCTACCTTAGGGGGAATTGTCTGTATTGGGTCATTTTTTAGAAAAATATTTGCTTACATTAATTAAATATTGTCAGCTAGCTATTCCACTCTTTTCTGGAATAAATGTAGAAATTTAGTTGCTGTGCCTAGGGGAATATAACTGACTTTACATTAAAGTAAACTACATCAGACAACATATTCTAAGACACAGTCTCCATCTGCATCCTTCTGCAGGGACAAAGACAAGACCTCATCTCAAGATGCCACTTTGTTTAATTGTCTCTGAAGAATGAGGAGCCTAAATTAGGTTGCAGGGACCACCAAAGGGAGGGGGGAGAGAAAGTTAAAAATACAGTGAAACAACCTCTCAGTCACACATTACAAAAATATTGAAATTGAGTTGCCCTGATGTTTTGATGGGCTCAGGAGGTAAAGAAACTCTGTTAGCCGCCTGACCCAATTTTGAAGGGATAGACGTGAGCAGTGATCCTTCCCCGGTGACTTACACCTCCAACATACATACCTACGTAACGCACTGCCGTGTAGCACAGGTACTGCCAGATTAACGCGGTACCTGGAGGGGTACCACGGGGTGCCATGCTCACCTGTAGAGAGCTGCATGCAACACGATGCTGTGACCACATTAGTGTGCCCTGAACAAAGCTCTAGTGGCTTGGAAAGCTCCCTCAGGCATGCCTGTACCACTCTGCCTTACGCAACAGAGAACAGTGGCAACTCCTTGCACTGTCCTCCCAGGTCCCTCTCCAGAAGGACATCCACCTCTCTCCAAACCAGATGATACAAGTCTCTGCAGTCACCTCCACGTGTCCCATTGCAGCGAACGTTTCCTCAGCTCCCACATCCCAGCTCCCTGTGTATGGCCAAGTACATGCACATACAGGAAGTGGTGCACAGGAAAGGTAATTTCACTTGAACTATCTCCCAAGTGGAAAATACCACCGTGATTTGGATGAAGCCCGGTACAAAATGAAGCACAGGTGCAGGGCATCTGTATTGTGGTGTGCCTAACTTGAGAAACCAGGTGTTTCCTCCTGAAAGTTTTGGTCACAAGGAATGAGCTATTGGGATCCTGCCCCAGCCACTGAAAGCAGAGTTACACTAATTTCACCTGTACCAGGACTACATTGCTCACCCTGTTATGCTGGAAATGCAGATGTTATTTTTGAGGGGGGGGGAGGGGAGGGAAAGGAGGAGGAGACAGGACAAACACTGCCACACTGGGATGATGCGCGTAACTACTTGCTAAAATCTAAATCTACTGTGCTTCAGGCAAAGTAAGAAAGTCTCTTTTCAGAAGTGATTCTAATGAAAAGGAATCAGGAATGTGCTGATTTATTTTCCATCTATGTGCTTTTAATCTGCATCAGTTATTTCAATGTAGCATATATTGCAATCACACTTCTGTGGTTGTTGTTCTACTGAGGGATGTAATAAATGTTGAGAGATATTGTGCAAGAGAAAGAACAATACTTTGAGCTAAATGTGCTGTTAAATTAAAGTCTTTTCTTGAGCAGGGAAAAGGTCCTGAGGCTTTTCATGTCAGTGACATAAGGTAAGGCATACAATGAGCATTTTCATTTTTCACCCTTTCAAGACACATAGCATGATCCTAAAGTACAAGCAAATAACAATTACTAACTTTCCAAATGTTCTGCCACAAAAAAAAAAAAAAAGCAGCACCAACAAACATAATGCCACCACCTCTCCTAAAATGTCGGGGGGGAGGTTAAGTATTTAAAGGTGTCACATTTCCTTTGTGATATGTTATGGGAAGTCAAGTGGCAGTATCTCAGACCTTGCCAAATTATCCCAGAAAGAAACATTTCAAATTGCTCAAAGAGCTTAATGTGCATTTTTAAATGAATGCCAGTGTATAATTCCTAAAGAACAGGATCCAATTCTATTTTGTGCTCTGAAGAATTCTATTAAACCTTCAGAGCACTTTGCGAAATGTGAAAATGCAGTTTGCTAAAGAGATAGCCTAGGTGGTCTGCAGTAAATTAACCCAGTAGTGCTGACTGTTGCCATTCTTGCAAGCTTGCTCCGAGGGATTTCTATGCTTACAGTGTAACACCATTTACCAGCTTCTAAACTAGATTTGCCCTCTGGCTGCAAGTCAGCAGACCTTGGTGTAAAACATGGCCAGAAATTAGTTTGACTTAGAGTTGCATTTCAAAACCAGAACAGTGCTGCGTGTTACATCCAAGTAAGTACTAACCATTACTTACAATATTGCTGTTTTCCCTAGCGGACTTTAAGTAGTTAAGTTTTAGGCTGCTAGATTGTGATGGCTGCTGCCCTGCCTAGCTGGTGTTTGGCGTTCAGTAAATTACAATAGATCTCTCTCTGTTGCTTTGTAACAATTAACCTCAGAAAGGCGCTAACTCCATTTGCATGGTAATGAGACATTCATCTGAGTGACATCGAAGTTAAGCATGCTAATAAGTTTTTATGCAAACACCTGAGGGGTCAAGCACAACAATGGACTTGGATAAGAAAACCTTTCATTAACTGTAAATCACTTTTCTTGCAAATACTATGACAGAGAACTTCCGAGGACTCTAACACAGCTTGCAATAAGGGAGTCATTTAGGTTATTTTCAGGGCCCCAGGCAGACTTAGGAACATAGCCACTGATTTCTTTGTATTTTGAATTAATATCAGGTTGGATAAAATCTTCATTTTAGCATCAAAGGAGGCAAAGCACTACATGAAGGTAGAGAGGAGAAGACAACGATATTGCCTTATCTTTCATAAATTTGTCACAGTTTCCTGGGATGCAGAAATACAGATACAGCTGCTGCACAGCACAACAAGAGACTTACAAACATGTCAGGTTTCTATCTTATTTACCTATTTGGTTTTGCTAAGTGTGTTGCCATGTAGGCACACTTCCTAGTGAGCAGATTACCATTTTGGTCTCTATTTTGCACTAAAACTTCATGCGTTCATTCAATACACACCCTACACACAGAGTCTGAGATCTTAGGACAACCAGCACCAGACATTACCACAGGGATAACTGGCTGCCAAACATCTTTGTGACAGAAGGAGCAGAACCTGGACAGGATTTCTCAGGTGAAGACAAGGCAGATTCCACAAGAAGGAAGGAAAGGAAGAAGGCAACTGATTCATTGAACTTCAGCACAGCCTAAAGCAAAAGGCCTCTCTTGTTCAGGCAAGGAGGCTGTTAGCAGGACACTGACCCATTTTGATAGTGCAGCCAGCATCAAGGGAGTGGTTCTGGTTAGACATAACAGGAGTGAAACATGGGCAGCCTTCTGAAAAGCTGGCCTCACAGCAAATGGAAAAGGTTTTGCTCCTAGGCTAGAACATGTGAGTTAAATACATTTAAATATCCAGTGGCTGTATTTGGAGCTGCTCTGTCTTCATGAGCAAAGTTTATAGAAAGGTCTATATCACGAGGTATGCAGTAAGAATAGACTATATTGTTGAGACATTAAAAAGTCCCTGTCATTTTGGTTGCTGTACAATGAGCTACTTTGGGGAAAAGTTTGGGTGATGTACAGTATTACTACTTAAAGCCCAAAACCTAATCCAAGGGAATAAAGATATGCAAATACAATGGGTCAGAACAACACCTGACACTGAGCTATGGCAGTTTATTTAATATAGCTGAATTATACACGCCTTCCTATAAGCATTAAACAGGAACCCAACAACTGTATGCTTCTCAAAGATCCCTTTCACTGCATAAGTTACTGCTGTCTTCAGTAGAAGTACTAAATATTTTTATTTTGCTGCTGACCTACTTATGACATGTAAAATATGCCAGTATGCCACAGTCTAAAATTCAAGACAGTAGATTGCAGGAACAGTTTATGAAGAGAGAAACCACTGTACAAGAAAGTACAAAGCTATGGATAACCCTGCCCTCGAAACCTATCTTGACTGAAATCTAGCTCTTTGAGTTTGCTTCTGAATTCTCTGATAGGTAATAATTGCTGCAAATTGATCATACGTATGCCTTCAGGTACACCAAATAGCATGAGACCTCAACATCATGACATTTCGATTCAGGGTGTTCAGAAATGTTTAATACTACAGTCATTAACTATAGTAATCCAAATTGAAAAACAAAACCAACAAAAATAAGACAAAAAATACAACTGTGATGTAAGCTTAATAGTATAATTTTTAACAATACATCTGTGGTCAGGACAGCCTGTGCTCCTTTCACTATCCAAACTTTGTAAACTACAACTATTAACTTAAAAAGAATACAGATGAAATTGGAATTTGTGGGGAGTAAGTAGGTTTAGAGCTAGAGTGCCAAGACAACCAAGGAAATAGAAGGGAACACATTAGAGTGAGGAAGGAGGAATCATGTTTATTCGGTGTTCCTAGTTTACAGTAACCTGTGCAAACCACAAATGTGTTGGAATTTTGTGCATTTCAATCACATTTGCACAAAGTGCTTAAAGCTCAGATAAAAGACTAGAACATATACGATAAACACTGCCATTTCAATCACTCTGTGCTGTGAACCGCAAGTCTCCTTCCAAGACAGAGCTGAACCTTTCTGTAAACAAGGGAAGGAACTCACCTGAAGCCTATGACGGGAACCAAAAAAAAAGGGGAAGCAGCACACACACTAACTGAAAGTAAGAAAGAGGGAACGTGCAGGGCATACAAGGGCTTGCAGGCCAAGTCAGGCCAGAAGCAGAAGAAGGGAAGACTCAAAGTGTACATTAGAAGCGAAAGTCGTCTTACAGCTGAACTACAGAGCAAAATACTCCAGAAAAGAGTTTTCACTGAGAAAACAACTACACATTTGATATGCAGTCTACCAAATAATATTTTTTTTTGTAATAACCACAAAGAAAAAAGTAATTAAGGGGTATATACACAACACATACTCAGCTTTTGAAAGAGAAGAGTTTAGTTCCAGAATCAAAAAAAAAAAAAAAGATTTTTAGCCTCTTCCATTATATAGTAAAAATGCAACCAAATGAAATTACAATATAGTAAGGCACTAACACTCCATTTTCAAAAAACATAAGCCTATAGTTAGGCTGATAAGATGACACTTAGGCATCTTTAGTGTTAAAGATGACTGTCCATCCAAAATTGCTTCACTGCTCAAATATCTAATCTACGAAAAGAAAGCTGCTAAGTGCTTCATACCGCATTGTCCAAACATGCACATTTCTTGGTGTACCTTTTGGCACTCAGGTTTGAATATCTCAATTTACCGTTCAAATCTCATCATGCTATTTGCTTTCGGCTCAAAGTTGGTCAAAAAGCAAACAAAAAACGCCTACAACCTACTAAATCGCTACCCTTGTTTATCAGAATCTCTTAAAAATAAGGCCCCCAAAACACATCAATAAAAGAAATATACTACTAATTATGCTCCTGTACCTAATGTTTCTCCACTCCATGCTTTGTTAAATACCTTCATACAAAAATACTGAACAACTTTAGCTGTCTGAGATCTGCCTGCTGACTGTCATTACCAGGAAACAAGCATATCCTCAGTTCAAGACATAATGATTACAATATTCTGTCACTTCTTTGTTGAATTCTCCAATTCAATGCTAGAAACTATCAGCCCGCTAAGAACAAAAACCAGAGCAAGAAAAAAAACTAGAAAGGAAAGATATGGATATCATTCTGTTGAAAGCATTTTGTCTTGTAAAAATAATCACCATCGTGTTGTCACTGGAAGAACACCAGTCCTGTTAAAAATTCAGTTGTGTCACAAGTTTAGCAAGCATTTCAGGGAAAATGAACACTTAACTGTAAGCAAACCAAAAATTAATAAAAATAGGAAATACTATCATACAGCTCTTTACTGTAAAGTGACCTCTGGAACACTACTGACCTTTGGTGACTGTTTCCACTGACAACTATTATACACATTTCCTTTCCAAGAATCTCCTCATTATTAGATGAAAACTGTGACGCTCAGAAACAGCTTAGAAAGAGAATAGTCTTCTACTTTGCCAGGAAAGATTACAATACAAAGGAAATGCACAGTATGGTTTCAAACAAAGGTATTTCCCTTGAACTCCAGTGTAGCTTTTTAAATATAACAGTCTTCCCCCAGCCACATTGTCCTAACCTGATTTCATTTGTTTTAGACTAAATATTCACTTCAAGGCTCAAGCTGACGTTTACTCTTTCTACATTTCCAGAGCCAAAAGTCCATATTCATAAATAAAAATTTGGGAAAGTTATATTTTATTTCATACCTCGTTGTGATTCTTGCTTAACCATTCCTTAATAGTGTTAAGGGCAATGACAGCAGCAGGCTCGTTTGGAAAACCTAAAGACAAAAGAAATGAGAAATAAATAGAAGGCACACATTTTACACACCTATAATAAAATAAAAATCTGGATTCTGCCACCCACCGTCTTTGGACTAGGTTTGAGATTACATTTGGTGACCACCCTATTCTAAAGATTTGTTTAGAAGTTTTAGGGGACACTATTTAGGTGTCCCCTAAAACACCCCCAAGGTGTTTTTTTGTTTGTTTTGTTTTAAGTCTGGTTAGGAGAAGTCCACAGCACAAGACCACTAGAAACAATAGAGTTATACACATGTCACACTAGGCAGGCAATGATATAACATATATCACAGTAACAAATGCTAGGCTTACATCTCATGGCACACAAGAAAAATTCAGACATTTCTTAAGGCTTGAGATCTTCTTTAATCCATCTGTCAGCAAAACTATACAACACTATGATCCTAATGCCATAGGCCTCATATAGATAAAAATGTTTGAGTTACAAATCTCTTAATTTATGACCTAAAACATAACAAACAACTTTGGAAATTAAAGAATTCATGAAGCATAAGCATATGAATTTAAGGCCTGATACTGCATGATATACTAGCAATAGCAACTCCCCCCAGCACTAAACAATATCAGAAATCTTTCTAGGGATACAGTCTTTTTGCTTTGATGGTCTCTATCTATCAAATCTAAAGATGCTTTCATTACTTAGGCAGCCTTAATTTAATTTTCCTTTAAATTCCTAACTTGAGGGCAGCAAATCATTTTTGTGAGGATTTAAATATAAAAACCCATAAGCTGTATGAATAGCCCTCAGTAGGTTAGATTAATAGAACAGCCTTTGAAGAGGTGGAGCTGCAGGCACAATGTACAAGCAAGCAAAGGCTCTAGACAGAAACAGTCATGAAAACTGGCATACAGCTGCATACATACACTTTTTTTTTTTTTACACTATACAACAATGTTGCACATAAACAGAAAATGCAGACACTGCAAATATTAGTAGATGCACCCCGCTTTTTGACCTGGCACATTATCCTCCAAAATCTATATCTTCTTTAACTCTTTTCAGGACTTGTGCAGTGCTAGATGAAAAAACAAACAAAATCCCTCTACCCCTCTTTGTCCTCAAAACATTACTGCCCAGAACTGAACTCAGTTTGTAAGGATTTTTTCTATTGGTACATACACTCTTTTAAAGTCACAAATGACAACAATCCGTAGCAACAGTAGTAGGTGAAATAGTCAGTGGTTGGGTAACACTGACATTTAGCATGAGCTTCCTTTCCCCACATCTCTCAATAAAGTATAGATGTATTTATTTGTCCCCACCCCCAGGTCCAAGATGCAAAATTAGCCAAGATCCATCAACTGTTTCTGTGGATACTTCCACTGCTGCTAGGAACTTGTATTCTTACGACATTTAATAATGCTGCTGATATCATCAAGGGACGTGTCTTACAACACCAACTAATGAACGCTAACAGAACCCTAAGCCTGATGTTGGTCATATGAAGTAACAGACCTCTGAGCAGTCTGCTCAGATTAGCAATATTTTATCCAACAAACCACAACTTTGTAACACAGAAGTGCTGTGCCCAGAGTTTGGTAGGTCTGTGTGGACATACAATGAACACCATGCAGAGGGAGGAATGCATATTTCAGACAACTGATATACCATTGTTTATGCACTGAATGGTTTATTTCCAGAACAATCCTCCCTCCAGCAAGATTCACTTTTCAGGCTTGTTTTTCACTCCCCTGCAGTAGGGCCTTTGCCCAAAACCGTGATAACACACTAGCAATTTTATAGAATCATAAATCTCTCAATAAATTGTTCATTATTTAGGAAACTGCTGCCTTACTAACCAGTCTTATATAGAAGCTTATCTACAAAACTGGTGTTCAATTACTCCTAAGTAACCACAATGTAAAAGAAATTGTTCAGCAACCAAAATAAAAAATACTTGAATCTTGTGTATGATTTCAGAAAACACCTTAAAATCCATAGAAAGCTTTTATGACCACAATTACAAAAAAAAAAAAAATGTTTTTAGCATTTTACACACATTTCTGGTAAACTTAATGAAAGGATTACCTTCTTGGCTTTTTGTAGAGGTAGGATGGAATTTAGCTTCCTGTTCCATACCCTGCACCAGCACAAAAGGCCCTGTGTCTCTGATTCTCAAACACAAAAACATTCGGTTTTATAGGACTGGGTTAAAGGGAGATAAACTGATATGGGATCTTTTTAAACACATTGTTGTGTTGTTTTTATCTCTAAGCTACATTTGTCTGCCATAACATTTCTGGCCTGCTCCCATACACACACACACACCCTCTCCCCGCTTTCTTTCAGCGAAAAAGCAATCTCAGTGAGCACGTGGGAATCAAATTACTTGAGAGAAATGAGCTCAAGGAGCCTCACAGTTAACCGACTGCTGGAGCAGCAGCTCAGACAATTCCAGCTAAAGGCTCAATTTCACAAAAGATAAAACAGGTAAAGTAATAAGAGTGACACTGGCCCATGTTACTGCAGTGAGCACTCCTCCAGAATACTGAAAAGGACAAGGGCACAAAAAGGCAAAGAAGCATTCGCCGTAAGGTGCAGGCAAGCAGTGCCTCTGTAGGACCTCACTGGGTTTATGTGGTTATAGACGAAGGGAAGTTTGCAGGCCGTATGTCATTGACAGGTGCGGTCTGCAGCGTGTACCTACCAGTGCTCACAGGACTCCACATGGACAGGTCTTCCTACGTGCCCAAGTGGCAAAACTGGCATTTTGGCAACAAATCCTGCTACGCCACAAAAAATGGCACAGGATATCTTTGGTTCCTGAAAAATTCATTGGTTCCTTGCTATTCCAGCAAGGAGGGATTGCGCCGCAGCCCTCCCCATTTTGCAGTGCCCATTAATCACAGCTCACCATCTATTACCAGGATCAACTCCCAACCCTCCAAGTGCAGAAAATGCTAGGAGTGATTAGCCGCTGCCTCTTGTGCCCCTCTCAGTTCAGGAACCCTCCTTTAAAGTACAGCCTTATTTGCTACTGCTTATGTGCTGTGGTGGGGTTCGTGCAAGCCTGGCACATCAGAAGGAATGAAGGTCCTGCAGCAAGTCCTGCTAGGAAAACTCTCATGTTCTTGCCCAGTTGCTTCACAGCTCAAGTCATCGGGTGTCCCTCCAGACAGATCAGCTGCCTTCGTATACAACTATAGAAACATGACTGAGAGCTTTCACAACAACTTGGGTACCAGCATCAGTCTAGCCGCAGACAAACTAAAAAATTTCCTTTCCTCCTCTTTGCATATTGCTAATAGATGTATATACTACTACATTCACTCTCTGTGATTAATGACTACACCTTCATACTCACCACTAAAACAACACATCCTAGTACCATCGCACAAAAAACGCCTCATCTGAATTTTGTTGCTTCTGGTACATCATTGCACAGATATTACACGCAGAGACAGTCTATAAAGTCTTTAAAAGATCTTCTAATTTAGAAGCTTCTGCATCTGTTTCCAGGACTTCATCACCTAATTCCTGGAATTATAGCATTGACCTGAGACATAGCTGGTGAAACAAACTGGACATTATGCAGGTTCTAATGGTCATAATTTTTGAGAGGAGTAATAAGGTTTTACGGAACTGTTTCATATATTTGATATTAAATGTGCTCATTTAGAGAAAAAGTGTGGAGGGGGACTGAGAAAGAAGTGTGGAGATGCATGCTGAAGTTCCTCTTATATTGTCAGTTAATTCCCTGGAAAACAACTGGTAAGAACATACAAGTCCCCATGTTTCATTAACATTCAGAAAATATGCGATGAACTCCCTGTTGTTAGACACTCTAGGGCAAATGCTCAGCCTTTTGTGCTTAGGGGATTTAGCATAGAAACATTCATACTATTGTGGATGTCTATTACTGTATGCCTAATTTGTCTGTGTAGTATCTGGAAAATGTATACCACGAGTTCTTCAATGAATAACAGTGTAACAACGATTTTGTGAGATAAAATTAATAGAAATCTATTTCAGGGACTGCCAAATTGTGTGGAGATGCTCGTAGCTTTATCTGTCTCTTTTAGTGTGCTCAGTCCACTGTTGCATACTATTAAAAATGTCCAGCTTACAATCAGGTAACGCTACCTCCCCATGAAAAGTCCACTAAGAAAACCTAAGTTCAGAATAAACAACCTCTAGTATGATATAGCTGAAGATGATGATAACAGACGATACCTGTTAGGTTATAATGCTAACAAGCAAACGTCAATCCAGAAAATCACTTCAATAGCTGCAGGGGTCAGTGTTATAATCTGTCACTTTAACCGAGATGTTTTCTGTAAATCAACCTATCCTTGTAAAAAAGGTCTGCATCTATTATTATTATTATTTTGTTAGCACAGTCTAAATACTAGATAGGTTTTTATTCATTTCAGACTGCTCCCTTTTCTGTGGTTTCCAAACACCTCATCGCAATCTCAATATACTTATTTGCCAGCTTTAATGGTTTCATTTCAAAGCAAATCATGAAAAAAACAACAACAACAAAAAATTGCAACACAAATACTCATTAGGAGTTTCTCACACTTTCTCAGAAAGATATCTACACTGGCATGTTTGTGCATATATCAAGGATGTACTTTAGGATGTTTACGGACTGCTCCTGTGCTTTAAAATCAAACTCAATTCCCTTTGTTTAGTCAACAAGACTGCCAAAATGTAACAACTTCCATTATTTAGTTTATATTAAACGATGTTTAATAACATATGAAGGAAGTTGTAACAGTAGATCAACAGTAACGTTTGACACTGTGGAAGCATACTGAAGGTCCTCTCTGCACTCAGTACAATGGGGTATTTCCACCACACATCTAGTATTTGCTGTGTGGGAATCATCAGCACCAGATGGTATAGAAAACAAACTTTCTCCAGGTTTGTTTTTAAAAAAAAGGGAACTAAGCATTCATCCCATATATATTCTGAAATCCAATATTATTACAAGGACTAAAACTGCTTTCTGATTCAGAACAGACATGTGAACAACTGAGCTTCATTATGGTCATGTGGGTTACGGCTGGCTATTGACAACACAGTAATCATAACACTTCAACCTCATCAATGTATGACAATAAAAAGAAACAAATGAGATGCATAGCCCAGCGTGCCTGAGGTGAGGTTACTCAATACACTCACTTGTCCTTCAGTTGTGAAACTAGCAGGAGTATAATCTTGCAACCGATCCCATATAATCATCTTGTCAAAGACGTATTTTAGTAGTCAAAATGAATTCACTCATGCTGGGCTGATTCCCATTACCATGGTAAATCCAGCCTTTCTGGAAGCTGAGATAGTAGCATTCTACCAACAAGTTTAGGCCGTCACTACTGTTGGGCCATTTTTTTATTTTTATTTTTTAATAACGGCGGTCATATGATAATTGGATAAACAAGCTGACAAGGTTCCTAGCTGGATCATTTTTGAGGATACTCCTGATCAGAAAAGAAATCAGCTGCAGCCCTAATTTGGATTGGCTGCATTGAAGACAAAAGAGAAAATCCATGAATATTCTGCCAAATAGCCTACTTTGCCTTATTGAACTTGTTTAGCCAATGAAACCTTTCCGGCTGCCCACTCAAATATTAAGTCTCAGAAAGACAATGAAACTAAGTATTTTTAAAAGAAAGTAACTTCTGTTACTCCAGTAAACAGAACTGCACCTACTCACTGTATCCACTTTAAACTCTATGGATATGCTAGAATAAGTAACTAGCATGCAAATAAAATAACAAAGGAAAGTGAGAAAATTTCAAAATGCATAAAAAAAACATTTGTCTGAAGAAATGTCTTTAAGTTTCTCTCAAGCAAGGAGCATGCTTATTCATTTTCCTTGACTAAAGAAATTCAGCAGCAACAGAAAAATAAATACAGTTCCTGAAGAACGACTGCCAATTGCATTTAACCACTGACATGATAATGAGGCAGCTGGTAGAGGATGGTTAGTAAATAAACCCAAAATGTGCATCTTGTGCATCTAGCAGTGAATACAAGAAACAGAATGTCTCTGCTCTGCCACAGTGACACAAAGCAGGTGGAGTACTGAAATAACAGAGGGTCCTCCTTCGTTCATGGAAGTGCAACGGGTAACTCAGCGATCCCAAGTTAAGTCAACCAGGGCATGCACTGGCACCAAGAGATATCAAACCACGCAAGTCAGCAAAAACAAGACAAGTTGCAGGCCAAGAAGCACTGACTCCTGACAGCAGGGCTGGCTCTATCTCAGCTTGTCAAAGACACCCAGAGCACACTCATCGCTGTGCTGAGCGACAGCTGTCTCCTGCCCCATCAGCACGGTGACACACCTTCATCATCTACAGGTCAGCTGCGGTTCTGTACAAGTGCAAATCTGAACTTGGCTTACAGCCGCACTTAAGGAGAGGTCAGTTACAAGAAAGCGGTTGGGATGCAAGAAATAAACAGGTCATCTGCTGGCTCTCTGACACACGTTACCGTACCATACTTCATTTCACACTCTACTTCATAGATATCATCAGAAAAATATCCATCATATAGTGGAGATAAAAGTATCAGCTGAATATAGAAATATACTATAATTATTTAGGCCAATTGAGCAGAGAGAGCCTTGTACTAACAAGTCCGAGGACTCCACTACAGGAAAAAAAAAAAAAAAAAAAAGATTTTAAGCTTACTTAGCTGTTTGATGTTTGTTAGCATTGGTGGGGAAAAGAAAAAAAAAAAAAGGGGGGGGGAGCTTCCCTATGAGCATGAGAGCTACCTTACTGGGAGAGACAACATACCTGAATTCTGCAGGAGAGCTGCTTATTTGCAAGAATTTTACTTTTCTGCATCAGTCAGTACATTTTTATTAGAAGTTGAGATTGTGATTTCATTTTTTTTCTAGCTTTTATAGGGAGTATGCTTGCAGGAGGACCACATCATGGATAAATGCATTCTCTAACCGTCATCTAAAAATATGTGGCAAGCAGTACTCAGACATTCTCAGAAGCAAAATGCTTCAGAGCTGTGCTGTTTACTGTGTTGTATGATGGAGCTTTTCTGTCTGTCAGAGTATTTTAAAATGCTCATGTGGAACATTAAGGCTTCAAGCTGAACATAATAGGGGAACAACAGAAAGATACCACAACACTGAAAGCGAAGAGATCTCACTAGTCTGGCAACAAGCATCCTAATATGGTAAGAGAAAGCATATATAATGCAAATGCAAGCAAAAGATATACTTAGAGAGGTACTTACACAATTATAAAATCTACCTATGAGGATGTCTATTCAATGTTTGTGTAAATTACACAGCCATTTACACATATATATACAGTTGTTCATGAGTTGAAGCACATTATTCTTTTCAAAATGCACTCTACACCCTATCTAGAATTGCCATTCCAGAAACAAGGGTCGTACAGAGAAATGTTAATTGAAAGAGGTTTCAAAGTGTACATGAACTCCTTAATGCAAAATATTTCATCTTCTACTTATCCATACATATCAAGTTGGCTTTTTTAATTTGTTTGTTGTATTTTTTTTTGGGGGGTGGCAACATAATACAGCAAAAGCAATTTGATACAAAGCGTAATGCACTAGTCAACTGTGAAATCTGCCATCATACACTGAATTGAACACCAATGGGATATTGGCTTTATTGTAGTTACAATTCCAACAAGGTTAAACGTTTATTTCTACCCACTGATTTGAATAAAAAAATGCCTTGTTCTTTATTGAGCCAAAGCATAGGAAATCAATCCTACCCTCTGGAAGTGTCTTTCAAGAGATTAAAAGAAAGGAGAAAAAAATGCCCACCTCCCACTTCCATTTTAAACTGGTTGTTTTTCTAAAAAACATTGTTTAATGCAGTGATGCTTAACCTTTATTGACACTATCCCAGGCCCTCCTTCACACGCAACTCTCCTAAGCACTGAGGGAAGCCTAAACATCCAGAGATCTGCTGCTCAGCAATAGAAATAAAGTACAATCCTGGACCTCACAAAGCCCTGTTCCCCATGGGAAAGCATCCTGAAATTGATTGCAAACTCTAATTGAAGCCTCGCCTGAAGTTGAGATATTCTCGACATGCCTCTCCATGCTGGAGGTCCCTGATGTCTACTAATGCATCTGCCTGCACTATAGGCTAGGTCAGGGGGGAAATCGCTGTGAGAGGCTCGCTCTCCTCCTTGCTGAGACGATCTTTGTGCAGACAGGGGGAACAGGCACTGACCGTAGTGAGGATAAGTGCACTCGGGTTCAGCAAGATGGGAGGTGCAGCAAAAAAAGGGGGAGAGAGCACAGGAGCTCTTGCTGCAGGATGGGGTTCTGAGTTCTGGGGAGGAGGATTGGGTTTGCAAGAGAATGTCAGGGCTGTCGGCTCTGCCAGAGCTCAGAGTATCCTGACTGAGAATAGTTAGTAGAACATGGCACAAGTTAGAAGTGCAAGGATTTAGGGATACGCATGTATATAAGGGAAGACAAGCTGCTACAGTAAAATGAAAAGAGATGACAGTAGAAGTAGTCTGAGAAACTTCAGAGGAATAGGACATACATAGGCAATGGACAAAAATATACACTCACAAAGAAAACAGCCAGCATTGTCAGCCCAGCTCTATCCTTCAAATCACTTCCACCACATTCAATTGCTCTGACAGATGCAACCCAAAGACCTAGCTGGATTATCTAAAACCAACAGAGTACTTGGTGAAGGCCATAAGCGTACAAGAACAAACAAAACAATCTGACATTATTTCTACTGAAGCACAGTTCTTATCTCCTCTCCAAGGGAAATCAAAGATTTCCTAAGAGCACATAAAGAAAATCAGCTGAAACTACATATACTCAGCTCCTTGTGGAAAAAAATGAAACAAAGATGTTCTTTTATCTTTTTCCCCAAAAGACTTATATGGAAAAGAGTTATAGGGCAGGTTGGGTGAAAAAGGAAGACACTGTGCAAGGCATGTTTAATATACTTAGTTTACTCTTTTTCACAAATACGTTATTGATTCTTGGTTTTGGTATATTATTCACACAATGTATTTTTTTCCATTATTGCCTCAAGTAGCGATAAACCGTGCTACAGGGTCACACAGACCAGCAGCTATTGTACTCAAGAAATCTACATTGGCTCATAACTGAAATATTTCCAGATAATCTGGAGTTCTAAGTTGTCACTACGTTTTCGAGGAACAGAGACAGGGTTGCATTTTTTATTTGATGCTTAATGGCTACTATTTTTCAATGAACATTGAGGTACCTCATAATTACTTCAACACCAACTACATGAATGCTGCTGAAACAAAAGTGCTCATGCAAGATGTCCAACCTGAGACATCATTATATTAACATTTTTTGCATTTTTTTTTTTTGAGGCAGCATTTTTTCCTCCTTGCATAGATGCTGTATCACTTCTGTAGAAAATATATTTCAGTCAAGCAAGAGATGAATTCCATATGAAAAAAACTAACTATGTACAGCAAGGGTTACAGCACACCTCACTTGATTCTATGCTACTGTATGTTATCAGCTACCTGACAATGCAGTCTAGATACTTCATTTCAGGCTGTATTGCAGTACCTTTGTGAAGTGAACAGAAAGTGCATGGAAGCTGCCAGCAGCTACTTCACACTCCCGCCAAATGCTGCATTAAAAACGTGTTGTCCTTGTTCTGTTCTCTCAGATCACAAGAAGTTACGCAAAAAGAGAAATGTAGTTAGAAAGAGTTTGGGGGATTAATGGGAAAGCTGACTTAAACCACAGATAAGGAAAACTTGAAATTCAAAACAGAACAGAAAACTTGAATCCAGAACACCTGACTGGGTACAACCATGCATCTCATACTTTCAATGCTCTTAACAAGTCCTCATATGCTAAAGAGCATGGAACCAACAACTAAAGGGTAAAATTCACAAATATCAATCTCTTGCAAAACATGGACTCTTCTTTGGCCTTCTGTTTTTAAGGTCTCATTCTCTCACATGATAATTCAATTATATATACCTGTGTTAGCAACCCTTATTGCAACACGTCTCTTAACTGACAGTCAGTCCCTGGCATCAGTTGCCTTTTAGAACCACAGGATCAGAGAATATCCCGATATGGAAGGGATCATCGAGTCCAACTCCTGGCACCACACAGGTCTACCCAAAAATTCAGACCATATGACTAAGTGCATAGCCCAAATGCTTCTTAAACTCTGACAGGCTTGGTACCATGACCACGTCCCTGGGGACCCTGTTCCAGTGTGAGACAAATCTTTTAAATCCAAAATACACAAGTTGATAAACAAAATGTCCTGGAGCTCATCAATTTCTTCATGATTTCAAAAGATCACAGTATTAATTGTTGGTCAGGTGTTTTTTTAAAAAAATATGATTTCTGTTAATATCTCTAATTTGCATTTCACTCACAATTATGCATTTTCTGAGTCTTGCATACTTGAATTAAAAAGGAAATTAAATAACTCATCAATGGCACTTCCAATCCTATGAATTCATATCCAATTTAGTCTTGATATGAACTTTACATCTTAACAATTGTTTTAAATAACATTTTCAGCATGTATTCTTACAAGTTATTGGTGTGATAGTTTTTTGAAAAAATCATTATACAAGCAAATCTGTTTTGCTTGAACAAGTAATGGAAATTCCCAGTGTTTACAAATGTTTAACAACTATCTGCGCTTCTGGTTAGACAGACATTGGCATATTTGGCTTTACAGTGAAAGGATCTCATTGTGCAAGAGGCCATTCTTCAAGAAAAATAAAATATTATCAATGTCATTTTGAACAATATTCACACTGATATAGGAGAAAGAGAAAGGCCAATGCAAATGACAATTACTTCAGTCAGAAACAATGCCCATATTTGAAAAGAAGGAGCCTATGCTATGGTTGGTTAGATCAAGCAGTGAAGGATATGGAAGACTAAAAGATTTCTTTTGTCCAACAACCCAGTACAAATAAGAAGCTGATCTGAACAATTTAAATGTAAATTTCTTACCACCTGTCAGACAAGTGAGATTAGAAGACCTCCACTTAAGAAACAGGCATCTCCAACCTGAGTCCTTAAGTGAAAATTGACCTCCCACCCCAATTTCCTTGTAAACGTGGCAATGTGGCAGCAGAAGTGGTGGCTTATTCCAGTACTTTATTAAATTTAGCTTGTGTATATGCTCAGCGTGAGATCACCCACACCGTGCCTCAGGAAAACTATACTTTCAAGACAGATAACTGCACTTTACATCACAAACACAACCAACCCTCTCAGAAACACAAAATCCCAGATAGATCACAGAATCACAGAATTGTAGGGGTTGGAAGGGACCTCAGGAGATCATCGGGTCCAAGGCCCCTGCCAAAGCAGGTTCCCTAGAGCAGCTTGCACAGGTAGGCATCCAGACAGGTCTTGAATATCTCCAGAGAAGGAGACTCCACAACCTCCCTGGGCAGCCTGATCCAGTGCTCTGTCACCCTCACCATGAAGAATTTCTTTCACATGTTGTTGTGGAACTTCCTGTGCTCCATTTTGTGGCCATTGCCCCTTGCCCTGTCCCCACAAACCACTGAGAAGAGGTAGGCCATATCCCTTTGTCTCCCACACTTCAGGTCTTTATAAACATTGATGAGATCCCTCTCAGTCTTCTTTTTTCAAGGCTGAACAGACCCAGGTCTCTCAGCCTCTCCTCATAGAGGAGATGCTCCAGGCCCCGTATCATCTTTGTGGCCCTCTGCTGGACTCTTTCCAGGAGATCCCTGTCTTTTTTGTGCCAGGGAGCCCAGAACTGGACACAGTACTCCAGGTGAGGCCTGACCAGGGCAGAGTAGAGGGGGAGGATCACCTACCTTGACCTTCTGGCCACACTCCTTTTAATGCACCCCAGGATCCCATTGGCCTTCTTGGCCACCAGGGCACACTGCTGACACTGAATCAGTTCAAAAAAGCTTTTTACATGACTGAAACAGTGTAAGAATAAGTCAAGCTTACTGAGTTGCTAACTCGCTAACACTGCCCAGCCTCTACATTCTTGCTCTTCCCCTGTGCAGGTGTCGAGGGGTTGCAGCAGCGCGGCCTCTGTGAGGGAGCCGGGGCTGCCCCACACCGGTTCCAGAAGGTTACGGGGGGCCCAGCCCCTCAGCGGCTGGAAGAAAGGGCAGTGTGGTGCTGGGCAATTCCATTTTCTTTCACCAGAACACAAAATTTAAAAGACTGTAAAATGAAGTCATGGTAGGAAACAGAAAGAAGCTAATAAAAAAGGCAGAGAGTGGAAAATAAAGGCACGAGGGTGCAAATTTGTGAGATCAGCATAAGAATTTTTTTTTAAAGGTTATTGGGTAGGGGAGCAATTTTTGTTAGATTTACAAAACTAATAGTCATTCTACAAGAAAGAGTGTTGATTTTTATAAATCAATTGCTAAACAAAGGACCTCCACAACAAGGCAATAAAACATACAGTGCCAATGAGTCAAGACCAATGGGCTCAATACCTATGTTTATTTAAATTACACATATTTGTATATGTGCTTTGCAAAATATTATTACACAGCCTCATGCTTATATAAATAAAAGCTAGTGAGCAAACACTACCTACCTGGAAATACGAAAAGAGTAACAAAGTTGGTATGTTTATGCCGCTGCAAGTCTTAATATCACTACTAAAATTATTTGTAAAAGCAAACAAAGGTACAGTTGCTCTCTGAACTAGTTAAGAATAAATCCAAAGAAATTATACCAACACTGTAATAGATGCTAATTAAGCCATCTTAAAACACCTTATATCCAGCACTTGGTGTTTAACTTAAAAGTATTCTACGAACAGAGAGAAATCAGTGGTGGACATTGCAATGACAGAAGGATCTCCAAAGTTCAGAAAGGTCAAAGAAGCACGGTTTGTATTCCTTTGAAAATAGGAGATTGTAAGTAGACCTCCCTAAGATGCAGAAGAATTTGAATGAACAGAATGAGTAATTGCTACAAGGTAACCTGAGTTCATGCAGGCACTGAAAGAAGGGAACACAAGCTCAAATTCAGAAACCGCCTCTTCTATAGAAACTGGGGAAAAAATTTCCCTACACAAATCAAAAGAGCAGGAAGGAAAAAAAAATGCTAAGGATAGCAATCAGACTAGCTTAGGCAAACAGTTTCAAAACTGGTTAAAAAACTATCTGAATAGAGAGCTACTGTGCAACAACACTGCTAAGAGTCAAAGGAGGAAATGATGCATATGTGAGCTTCTGGGACATTTCTTGTGCTGAAAGTATAATGTTTCTTAGAATCATAGAATCATTTAGGTTGGAAAAGACCTCTAAGATCACCTAGTCAAACTTTAACCTAGCACTGCTAACTCCACCATTAAACCATGTCCCGTAGCTCCATTTCTACATTTCTTGAAGACCTCCAGAGATGGTGACACAACAAATTCCCTGGGCAGCCTGTTCAAATACTTCCCAACCCTTTCAGTGAAGAAAATCATCCTAAAATCCAACCTAAACCTCCCCTGGCAGCACTTAAGGCCATTTCCTCTAGTCTTATCACTTCGTGCTTGGGAGAAGAGACTGGTTCCTGAGTGAGTGTGCACAGCAGATCGTTGATAAAGATACTGAGGATGCCTTTCCCTTGTTCTGTATATGTGAAGGACTAGGATAATACCATCCGTTACACACTGGAAATAATTGATGATTGAGAAGGGTGGAGGTACTTTTGAAAATTTAGTGAATGAATGAATGGAAAAAAAATAGAAAAGACAGAACACCAAACACCAACTAATTTTAACAAAGCAAATTCAGGGTCGAAAGACATCATCTTCATATCCAGCCATAACAAGACAAGAAGATGCTGACTCAAGCAGCTCTTCCCTGTTCTCCAGGAGTTACTCCATGCTCAGATCTGCTGGCTGAGACGTTTGTGTAAATATTCTCCATGACTCCTTGCACTGGACAGGCTGAGGGAAGCAGCAAGACAGAGAGGTTCAACTCAGCACCTTAAAACCCTCAAAAGGCTTCATGGAATGCACACCACTCACAAGGAGCAGTAGCCAAATATGATACTGTCTTAACCACTGAAAATTATAGACAGATAATTCAGAATTGGATGAAGCACATGGTTACCTCCTAGTGTTTATTACGCGGATATTTAGGTTTGTTGTGAAGGAAAAGGAAGACAGTTTTATCAGATCTGACATTGTGGGGGAAGAGAGGAGCATCACCATTTAGAGATTCACAGACATTAATATATTCAGTGGGCAGTGACAAAAACAAGCAATAAATACCAAGTAATCTAAATAGCAGGGATCATACGTTAAAAGCTACAAAATTAAGACTGCACATGAAATTCAGGCAGAGCCATTTTGCTTAATAAGTAGAAAACCAATGAAATATGTTGACTGTAATAGTCATAAGAACAAATAATAAAAAATAAGTAAATTAAAAAAAATGTAGAGGTAACAAAATTTAGACACCAAGAATGACAAAGTGTGGAGCCAAAGTGCAAATATCAAGGTGACCTCTTCCTAACCACAATACCAAGAAGCTTCAATAATTTGTCAGAATTGGTCTATTAAGTAAACATAATTCATAATCCAAAGTATTTTTAAATAGATAATTTCTTGAAATCATATGTAATTTAAGCATGTTTATCAACTACAGGTCTATGTTTTATTGGAATAAGCACTGATGTAGAAACATTTCTATCTGTTCCTTTTCAGAAAGTGTTCAGCTAGGTTAAGGTCAGCATAAATGCCATGTAATCAACATGGGAAACTCAGAAGGTCAACCAGTAGGAAAAAAAAATATCAAAAACAAAACAAGCTTTAAAAAGACTTAGAAAGTTAATTCTTTAACATCAAATGCTTGAAATTCCACAACTAGAACATCCCTGACTGCTCTTAATGAGACAATTCTGAATAGGTTGGCATTATTAAAGAAATTCAATAGTTAGAATAGTTAAGTATTTTCGTATCTTGAACTCTAGCATAGTTTTGGAAAACATGAATTGAAAACATACATGGGGAGTTAATAAAACCTTGTGTACGTACATAAATTAAACAGCTAGAGGTTCTTGCACATTCAATTTGTCAGTTATTGTCCATTCTCCATTTCTTGGTTGCCAAATATGATAAATTCAATTGCTGCTTCTGATTACCTATATTCAATAAAATGGTGACAACTCATTAATCAGGCCACACAATAGGGAGACTGGTATAAGGTTCCATAACCTGAAGTCCTCATTAGGAATGACACAGAAGCATTGCCAATATGCACCCTCATTATCTACATCATGGCTGACAGCTTGAATTAGAAGGGAATCTAACATCTTCCTATGTGAGGAGCCCACTATACATCAGTAAATTATTAATATTACTGAGAACTAGTAAATTATAACTTAGGAAGTCCACAGCAAAATAAAATAGAAGATTCTGAGAATACAGACCAGCAATCGGTATGCACCCTAACTAGCATTACCATCTCTTTCCATATTGTATTTGGTGCTGTGGAAAACGCAGTACTTGTTCCTTCCTATTGCCTTTTGGGAGGTAGGCTTTATTTTCTTAAAACAGACAAAAATCATCTTAGCTTTATTAAGCAATGCCTGTTTAGCAACTGAATTGTTCTTTTCTCTCATTCCTAAAGACAGAAAAACAGAAGACTATAATCAACTAGCAAATAGAGCTCAAAACATTGTTGGCCTTACATAACAATGTTTCTAACAGCACTTGGCTTAAAAAAAAAAAAGAAGTTCTGGAATCATAATGCTCCGCTGTATTACGTCTACTAGCTACAACAAAAAGAATGGTTAAAAATCTATCAGCAGCATAATGTTCAGCACCTATTATGGACACAAGCATAACTACCTTACGGTAATTAAAGGCATAAGAAAATTATTAATGTTCTGAAGACATAAAACTGCATCAGTTGAAAAGCTATTATGATTGCACTGTCTACAGCTCACAGCCTACATGGGGCAATTTACACTGATAAGCATTCTGAATAAGACTTATACTCATTTTTTTTTTTTCCAACATTGGGTAATGACCTGGTAAATAAAGCTAAAACTATACACTGCACACTCTTCGCTTCTGGAACAGTTGATTTACCCTCATCCTAAAGCTGAAACTGTTTTTTTGTTTTGTTAGGGTCAGGAGGGTGGCTTTTTTGTTTTCTTTTCTTGTGTGTTGTGGTGTTTTTTTGTTGTTGTTGTTGTTGTTTGTTTGTCTTTACAGTTACATTCTAAATCTGCCTGTCCTGTATTTTTCTCATGTGCATGTCCAACAGTTCATACAGTCATCTCTACTTTAGAAATAGTCTTTTAGCCATAAAAACAGAGAAATGGCAAGATTGACACGGAAAACATTCAACCCAGCTGCCAGCTAGACCAATGTGCTGACATCCATACTGGTCTGTGTTTAGCTCAAGGACCTCTGAACCCGGCCCTTCCTGTGCAGGATCAGCATAACATTACTTACATTGAGCAGCACCTTCCCTCAGCAAGTGACCGGCTGAGACCTCTAAGTGCTGCTGGTTTGCTTAGTCGAATTGAGAATTTGGCTTTTGACAGAACAACAGTCACAATATGTGATGAAAGATGATGTTTTCCATATGCAGTGTTACAAACTCCGTGAAAGTGAGGGTTTAATGTTCTTATTCCCGAGAGAAATGAAAATAGAAGGGGACAGAAAGCCTTCCAGTGCCACGACATAACATACAGTAAATTATTACCTTATAAATAGTATTATGCATTATTTCTGTTACAGGGTTCTTTCAAACATCACAGAGAGAAGAAGCAAAAGAAAAACAAAAAAGTATGCTGTCCAAAACTAAATTGGAAAATGATAAATAGAGTTTATCATCTACTAATATTTAGGAAAGAATGCATTCCACTCTTGTATATAAGTAAAATATTGAAAGGAATATTAGGAGGCACACAAATTCTTTACAGAACAGATTTTAAAATAGTGTCCTTTCTAAGTGGTTAGAAACTCCTTCAAGAAAAAGATAGCAAAGTCTTATCTGCCAACAAACAAACAAACAAACAATGAAACAAACAAACAAAAAAACATTATTGGGAAGATATGATACAAATGACCAGACTTTTTGCCTGCTAAAATCAATGAAATTATAGCCAAAGTGAATTGGGTCAATTAAAAAAAAAAAAAAAGCTAGATCTATTCCTCTAAATGCAATGGACTATTTCACAGCCATTGGAAACCATTATAGCTCTGCAACCAAGGTACACTGACCAACTCTAGTAAGAATTATTCAGCTCTGTTTCTATTTTAGTTACCAGATGAAAACCTAAAATCATAATAGTAGACAGTATAAAGAACATTATTAAGAGTAAGTCTGTTAAATTGGAGTTTTACACTCCAAATATAACCCAAGGTGTCATGAATGTATTGCACCAGTCCAATAAAGATATTGTAAGAAAACTAAAACATCTAACAAGTTCTCAGTTGTTTTCAATAGTCGACAAAAGCTTCAGTTCATTTCAGTTGCTGCTTTTTCCCTTTCCACTTGGAACCACAGGGGTCCGATTCCCTGGGACAGCTTCACAGATGAGTTAGCTTCACTCAGACCTGTTCGCAATAATCATTGCTGTGACAGGCTACTTGCATTGTAGCCGCAACACGTCCACCCCAAACAAGGAGCCATTTCAGTTCTTATGGGATCAGACACAACATCGCTCCACACAATGTAATTCAGGTCATGCTCTCTCGACCGATCTCGTAGGCCATTGCACAGTGACTCTTCCTCATCAGGACTAACCCAGGTGATCCTCGTCCCTCAGTGGTGATGGACGAGGTGCCGGGCAGCACTCAATAACCTTTATCACACCCGCCAAACCCTAGCACTGAGCCCGAGCAGTTTGTTTATGGGTGGTGCTGGTGACAGGCACACCAGCTAGTCCCCACGTTCAGCCTAACGGGGTGAATTGAAAGATTAGTCTGTCATGCCAGCATGAGGCCTCATTTTTCTTCTGTGCTACATAGGTCGCCCCCTTCCCGCAGCCTGTATTTGATTGTGATTAATTTGTCAAGCTGGCTATAGCATGGAAATGAAGAAATGGATTGCCAATTACAGTTAGTCTTCTCACAGAATACCTCTCGAACTGGCGCTATTCTGCAGTAGTGACAGCTCAGAAATAAACTGAATTCAGCTCTATGGAGCAGAAATCTGACCCAAAGTGTATTTTAAAACAGCAGAAGGTGACTTTTCCCATCCTCCTCTAACCAGTCCTTCGAGTAGATGGTTGGCTTCTATCCTGCCTGCCTGGCAGGTACACAAAAACTCTATCCGCATTTATTTCTGTAGTTACCTTGTTAAGAAGTACTGAACTTCTGACTTAACACTTAAACAAGGTGCACATTTGTTTCTGAACATCTCACCCTGAGTAAGCCTGAAGGAGAATTTAATATGTATACCATTACTGCTCAGTAAACAAAAGCAGCAATGATTCTACTCTGCACAGATGCTCTTAAGAGCATTCAAACTTTCTCCTGAACAGTATTAACAGAACGGTAATTTTTGACTCTTACTGTGCTTCCCCAGCAGTAAGCCACATATGTTTTCAGAAGCTGTTTAATATTTCATTAACACAGACAACTAGCTTAAATTTAATCTATCAGAATCCTATTATTCATGAAACAGAAAACAATTCCAGAATGAGCTGATTTTTTATTAATAATAATTAATAAGGAATTTGAGAAATAATACCTCAATCCTGACAATGCATGCACACAATTCATTTTATGCACTGATACAACCTTCAGCAGATTACTGAAGTTGCATAAATTTAAAGCACGTGTACAAATCTAAATTTCTACCACCTTAAAAAATCAGTTTTACAAAAACACTCACTCAAGAAAAATCAGGCCACTGTAATACGTGTTTCCTTCCATTGCTGTAATTAGCTGTATTTTCTACTGTTGTCTTGGGTATCACTTCTCCAGGCAGAAAAAATGAGTGAACAAGTTTCCAAGAGTCAATGGCACACTGGCCTTAAACAGGTTTTGAAGACTAAGAGGCAGAACTCCCTCCTGGGCCCATGGTGGTCTGTCAGTACACCACCACCATAAACAGCAACGTTCATCTGACTTTTCTAGTTGTCTTCTGCCTCAGCAGCGGTTGCCCTTTCCAATGATATATGGCAGCATTCCTATCTCACAAAGATGCGGAAATAAAGGACAAGACAGGGGCAGAGACACCTTTGAATTAATTGTCTTTCAAGTACCATGATGAGATGCAAAATAGCATGTCTGTTTTGATCATCTTTATTTTGTTTGAAGGGAATGAGAAAGTATCTGTCCTTGCAGAATTTTTTATTTTTATTTTTTTTTTTTATCTTTCACAGGCTACCTAAAAGCCCCAATATTTCTGCATATACCTCTTGCACACTTCTTTAAGTAACTTCCAGACATCAAACATCTGGGAGAACATCTTGGCAGTTCATAGTAAATTTGAGCATATGGTGCCTTTCTGTATTTGTACTGGAGGAGTATTTAGGGTCATCAACGCAGATGAGGACCATCACAATATGTATTACATAAATACACAGTAAGAGAAGCTGCCTGCTATGGAGAACAGAAAATGCGGCAAATAATGGGCAACTCCACAACATTCTGTGGCTAGGCCATGGCATCACTGACCAGAGTATCACTGTGCACCAGAAATAAAGAAAGAATAAGAGCGAGCAAGCTGTTTTCCTCATGTATTAAATACATAACACAGTTACAGAAGTTCAAAAAGATGCAGTTAATACCTTTGTGGTAAAACTAATTGATACACATCACACCACAAATATTATTCCTAGTTAGCACTTGTCTTAGGGCTGTTAAAAACTATATAAGGACACACAAGCACAGGCTAGTGTGACTATTCTGTTCTCCTGGAATACGTTTTAAGTCATAAGTGGTATCCAGTATTAACTGAATATGCTTAACACTTCATTTCTAAATGCGAGTTAAAACAATTATTCAGTATTAAAGTGGTTGTGGTTGATGGACTAAAAATATTACCCTAGGCAATTTTTTTTTCTTTTTAATTTTTCTAGCTGCTGAAGTCTATAGTATTTGTGATGTATAACTAATATTATACACAAGACTAGTCATGCTGCAGTGCACGGGTAAATGAAATCACTGCTCCTATGGCACACCTCAGCTCCAGTGCAAGTTTTCAAACCAAGGAGTAGTTTTACAGCTGTCAAGATGATACCTATTCTTCTTTAACTAGATTAATTTCACATGTAGTTCCTCCTTTCAAGGAAGCTCAGTTGCATCATGAAATTTGACTGAAACCACTAAAATAGCTGTACTTATTTTCACAATGTGTTTAAAACTCAAAGGTAACGTACTTCACACACAACATACACTGTAAAATTGTGGGAGGCATGAAAAAGATGTTCCAAGAATTGCTAATTTGTCACACTACACTTAATGATTATATAAAAAAAATAAAAATAAAAAAGCTTTGCTATAGCACCTGATGACATCTCACCAAGGAATCTGCAGTAACAGTGTGGTTCCTTGATGTGAAGCTCACTTGCCAATGAAGAAAACATAAGCAACTCAGAATCACAGAAAAATAGAGGTTGGAATCACCAGAGCACCTCTGGAGGTCACCTGGTCCAACCTTCTGTCCAAGCAGGAGAAATAACAAACTTAGATGAGGTTACTCAGAACCTTAGGGAATCCCAAGAGTGCACAGCGCTGTCTTTGCTTCTCAAGATGAAAAATATATGTAGAAATAGCCGCAAATAGCAACATACACACTTTGCTGATTGATTTAATTGTCTAAATAGGCATCCAAATAATTATACTAGTTGCTAGTAGTCTCAAAACTCTTTGAGGTAATGAATTTTAAGTTACATCAGGCCACTTCATTTCCTTTTATGCACTTAAAGCTAAATAAAGTGAAAATTGATAATTTTAAACATGGGCATCCTTCAGCTATTTGCTGCTTCTCTGATTCTGTGGTATATTCCACACTCATTAAAACCAGTGCAGACAATGGAATTCATGAATGGATTAGGCTCCAAGTTTTCTTCTGGGGAGAAGGGGCAAGATTACATCAAGGAAAAAAATGATACTGATAATTGGGCCTTTTACCAAGAGCTATTTTATACTGCATATATCATGTTAATGTAAAGTCTCTGGGACAAGGTCCATACCTTTTTTTCTTTTCCTTACTTAAATTCATATGTTAATAAATTGGCTTCAAAGAAGCCTCGGCTTTTCCTGATTGTAAAGCCATAGAACACACATACGATGGATGACCTTGCTGACATGGGCCAGGAGAATTTACAAGAGGACATTAAGTGATGTTATTGGTGTACAGTGACACAGGAGTTCAATTTTTGTCATGGTAATTGAGACAGTCTTAATTCTGTGAATGGAAAACTACGAATACCAGAACAAGTATTACATCTGACCAGCTGAAGCCCTGGTTCTGTTATCAGCAGTATGTTTTCTGGACATTACAAATCTTTTCCAGCTTTTTTATATGTTGCAGAATAGCTTGCCTGGGAAAAAATAAAAACGTGACAGAAAAATGAGGGAAAGCAAGTGCAGTCTGGTTTTAATGCCTTTGGAGATGTCACTGGCTTTTCCTCACCAGTCTGTAATACCTGTACAGGTCATTGCAAAAGACACTACCTATGAGTTACAGCCATGCTAGGAACTTCAAGATATAAGCCACTATGAAACAAGAGCAAGAGAGCACAAAAACAACTGTTTCTGTGAAGTTGCAAGATTGAAGCGAGCAATTAACATATACAAATATAAAATCAGAGCAGTAAATATAACAAAGAAGCCAGACCTCCCAGACTTTACAAAGCCTTAAGTTCTTTATGCTTCTACCATTTTTAAAAGAGAAGCAACTACATTGGAACTTTACCTATCTCTTCCTAAAAAGAAAAGGGGGAAAAAAAAACTAACAATACCAGAAGGCAATTGAGGAAAGAATATTGAGTGTTCAGTCTAAGCTTTTGAATTTATTTATTTTTTATTATGGATGGTACCTAAACAGTATTTTAATGAAGGTTAGGATTTGTCCTCTAAGATTCAGGTGAAACACTTTAAGTCAGACAGTCAGCAAGAACTTCAGAATAGATAAATTTCATGATAGCCTTACTACAATATCCACAAAATGCCAATTTCCACAGAAAAAGAGAGCTTATTAAGCCTCTCTTTTGGAATCAAGTTTGAGCTCCTCCTTTCTAAGTATGTCAAGTGAATGTTAATTTTAGACTGCTGAGAGTTCATTGATTTACACTTTCCAGTAATCATTTTTTAGTATTTAAAATATGGGAAAAGACCGATTAGTATCACGGACACTACACTGTCTGAAATAAGAACACTGTTAAATAATGTATGCAACAAATTTTTATACAAGCAGTAATTAGATTTCTAGGATTACTTGAATATTATAATAGTCATTTCATAGCTGCTCCTATTATTAATTTTAATAATAGTCTCATTTAACTGGCAATCAGTCCCAAAAGAAGCAACAAAAAATGAGTTATCATACATCTTCATTTTCACTAAAATATTACATTACACAAATTACGGAGTAAATAACAAAATGCAATTAACTTCCCAATGAGTTACAGCAAATGACTGTTAAAACCACGCTGTGGTGTCAAATATTTGATGCAGTCTGGGCTGAGGGATGAGGAGCTGCTGATCAGGTTAAGAAAACGTTTTAGTAATAGGAAAGATTCCTCTTAATGGAACATTTCCTTATGCGACCTACTGGATTCTTCCCCTCCCCCATCAGAGAATTTATATTATAATATCCATTTTCCTAGGTCACCACTACTGACAGCACAATATTCAAATGCTGATTATCACGTACAACGTCAGGCCATTAGGATGGCTACAAGGACTCAGAGCATCAGACTGCAGATGAATACCAGGCTGCTTCATGGTTACCATTATACCACGTGCATTATTTGTGCATTAGTGGCTCCGAAAATTTTGAAGCTAACTCCTTCTTTGGAAAGACAACAGTACAACCCTTATTAGAATTGCTCATTAAAGAAATACATCTCTTAGGAACAAAATGCCAACAGAAAATGAGGAGAAACAGATGGGAAAGATAGAAAAAGATTGCCTCAACCTTTAGCCCAGTGTCAGAAATTCGTTCTGCCTTTGAAAACATTTGGTTTAGTCTTCTGACTCAGATTTTCAGAGGGCTTCTATAATCCTTCGGTGGCGCACCTATCGGTTAATCCCTTGTTACACTCTATCTCGGATCACCTCACAGTGAGAAAAGCTGATGGACACGCTCCCAGCCCTGTGTAGATTGCTAGGATGAATTGTTCTTCGGGTACAGAGGACGCCGTGCTGGAGGTCAGGACAGCTGTGTGACAAGCTGGCACTGCACCGAGGGACCTCTCTCCGCAGATGGAGACAAGGCAGAGTGGAGGATATGTGATACCTTCCTGCCTCCTGCCTTGAGACTGTATTATATACACACTGCACACTTTATTTCACTCCCCCCCCCCGCTTCTTTTTCCCTCCTTGCTTTCCATGCCTGCTTTTCAGACTCTCCTGCAGCAACACATAATAAATTTAACCTTGCAATGTTTTGCCATGACCAGGCCAAAAGCTACGAGTAAGCTTAAGCGGCCTGATTCTAAAAGAAATAAGTCTTACTCCAACGTAATAAGGGTGTTTAAAATGTGGTGAACCTGAGCATTCCCACTGCCTACATCACTGCAGACCCATTCTACACTTTCATGGCTTTTAGACTTTTTCCCTTCCCCTCTCTACATTTAAAAAAAAATGCAAATCAGCATTCACACCAAAATCTAAGAACTGCCATTATCTTTTTTCTCAGAAAGGTTAGATGACACTTTGATGAAAGTCAAGCTAAGGTAAAATATACAGTTACACTGATGTAGAGACGAAAAGAAATACCAGCTGAAGATTTCTCTTCTTATTGTCTTTCTTCCCCTCTTTCCTTTTTTCCTTCCCTAAGTTTAAAATAACATTTAAATTCTTCCCTATGTTGCCAGAGAGCAGCTTACGTTGCCAAAATAAGTATCTAGGAACAGAAGCCAAAGCCTGTATTACTGTAAAATAACAGAAAGAGGTAACAAATAAGGTGTGCATAGACCATAACATCCCCAAATCCTTCCATATGTAGTCCAGCCCATAATGATCTCTCAACAGAGCATGTGATGAAGCATGAAAATTCCTGTCTTCTCATATCCATCTGCAAAGCCTTGTTTTAATTTTGCAGCTCATAAGATTTGTAGCACCATATCAGACATCCCTGTTCACTTTGCAGGCTGCAAACACCATAACTTGTGGATAGCTTCTTAAAGACATGATAATGACGTGCGCTTCCATAAAAACTACCCAAGGAAGTCACTTTCTTTCTTTCTTTTTTTTTTTTTTTATCTTCTGTCAATACCTCAGATATAACAAGGTGGTAATGATGGGGAAAGTGGATGTGTAAATAGTCATCACTGTGTATAAAGTGAAAATCAGACACAATACAGCCTAAAATAACTCTTTTTACCCTCTGGACTATAAGTTTGTCTGTGAATTTATTTTTATCACCTTTATTATTTTTTTAATAGCAAAATTTCTTTGAAAAAGAGAACAGACAAAAAATAAGAATATCCCTAAAAACGAAACAGGCCTTCATAAAGCTGCAACAATGCTAACCTTGTGCTCCTGGCTCAAGGCTGAGAATTATTGAACTGCGGCTCTGCCACTTGCTGCCCCAGTACAGGGCAATCCCTAACGATATGGGAGCGAGTACAAGTCCTCTGTACTCCCGGAGCAGTTTTATTTATGAAACTTCATGCTCTTGTTATAAAGGAAAGCATTTATTGCAACAGAAAGGAGTAACCCAGGGATCCATGGGGACATGAGGCTTCATAACCTTTGCTTTCTTAGACTGATTATCAGTTTAGAGGCATATTAGAGCTGACAGGGATCTCTTAGGAAAAGATAACACTATTTTTTTCTCCAAAGCGTCTGTGGGTAGATCCATACTTTTTCTGCAGACCTTACAAACATTCAGTATCAGTTGCTTCTACCTCATTTTTTAAAGATTTAATCCCTCATTTGAAGCTATCAGACTTTTAAAGCAAAGATCCCTCATGAGTGAAACTTTTGCCAGCGCTCTTTAAATAGGAGCACATTAAAAGCAAAGTTTTGACTCCTGGCACAGCGCCCTAGTGGCAAATGGCCTTCCCAGGGCTCTAACTCATCCAGGCTGGAACCTCCCCAGTGCTGTGGGTGGAGGTGGGGCTCGTGGAAGTGTTTGGAGAGGAAAGGCAGACCTTTCCTCCATCCAACACCCTCTAATGAAAAGCAATCTGCCCTTGGTCGAAACCTCTGAAAGAGGCTTGCTTTCTTCTTCCCAGCTTCCTTTTTATGGGAAAAAGGGAGTGATCAGCAGTGATGCAAACAGGAAAGGACTGCTCTCCAGAGAAGTGTGACTACTTTCATCTAATGATAATAGAGAAGACAAGCAATGTAGGCATTTATAAGAATTCGGAGCAAAATGCAATCCAGATTCTTCAACTGCATCCACTCAGTCAATCTCTTGCAAATTTGTCCCCTTCCGCTGGGAGGTGAAAATCAGTTATCAGCCCAGCGTTTCTGCATGGGCAGCACTTGTTCATCTGGATCTGAGGTGGGAAATCAGGGCTGTATGTTCCTTCACCAGCACTTTACTGGGGTAGTCCAGCATTAATTGTACGATTCATGAAGCATTACTCATCAGCTAGAGCACCCGGAATGAAACTGATCTACTTGCTTGTCTAGACACTGACATTATCTAAAGGAATGTGTATGGATAGAAGGGAGAAAAAACAAAAAACAGAAAGATGAAAGCATACCTTTCTGTGTTTGGGGTGTACCTTACACCTCAAGCACAACATGTAGCACAGTTTTAGCACTGCAACTTCTGTCAAACATTCTTGAAAATACTGGCACCTGAAGCCTGATACAGGGTTGCCCATTTAATTGCTACACCAGCACCCAGTACGTTTGGGAGTCTGGAAAGAAGATTCTTCCTTCTCTCCCCCCCAGATAAGTATTTTTTCACTGAGGAATAGAAGTTATTTATTGAAAAGTAAAAAAGCAAAATCAAATTAGAAGTTAAAAAAAAAAAGCTATACAAAAAACATCATCAAAAAAACAGAATATTTTACAAGAAATATGCCTCGATTCTCCTAACAAAGGTGAAAACAGCAACCAATTATTCAAACAGCAACTGCCACACTAGTGATGTTCCAGTGATGTCACAGTCTACCAGTTAAAAGCCAATGCTAACTAAGAAAAGCATCCATTATCCCAGGAAAGTAAAATCTATATTCCTACTGGAGATCCAGCATCCTTTATCAACTTCAGGTAACCATATTCCTCATCTGCTGGGACCTTTTCTATTAACTAGGCCAATTATACAATGAAATTGCTATTATATGCAAGTTCCAACCACTAGTAATTTCCATATATTGACACCATGTCTTGCCTATTTTTGTGAAATAATAAAAACGTGTCTGTGGGGAGATTTAGAGATCAAGGCTTAAGTCAGAAAGTCAAGAACTAAAATACAGAACCTTCCCTGAAAGTTCAAGAGTTGGACCTGAACTGCAGGCTAAGACAGAGCTGTCTCTGAAGCCAGATTCATTTTCAGTGACTTCTGGTGTTTGCCGGAATGGCATCTGCATGTTTTCTGCACTAACAAAGGTGTAGTTCAAGTGGCAAAAAATACTAAAGTAATTTTTTATGCCTTCTGAAGCCTAATTCACATTTACAGCCAAACATAGCAGCTATATCATACTATGGTGATACACGACTACATTTTTTTATTGCTTAGTTTTTTTTCTCTAAAATCCCCAAATTGTAGAAGTAACCTAACCTATTATCACTTGTACGCGCTCAGCGAAGCTAAATGAGAGAAAAAAATTACAGCCCACGTGATTTTTTGTGACAAAATACTATTATCCCCTGGTGAATTTGCACATCCTTTCACAGATTTCTCCATATATATTTCCCAATATGGAACAGTGCATCTTTTTCCTCCTTTAAATGTCATGCCCACTTCTTCCACACTGCCAGTCAAAAAGCAGCTGACTATGAGTGGTGGATTGCCTTGAAACTACAACAGCGCAAGTGATTAACTTTTATCATATCCTTTTCCCTCCATATCTTCAGACAGTATTAATTTGTGTGTAAATTAGTAAGCTAAACATGTGGAAGCACAACTCCAGGGAACTAAATTTCACGTTATTCTAGAAAGTTTGTTTGAGGAAAATGCACCTTCTCCCCCAGCCTTGGACACTGCAGAGCCTTGCTTGCTTGCCTGCCTTTTGGATAGAAAATTTTGTCAAAACGGTGTTTTTCCAATGTTGAAGACACAAGCAGTGTGTTTAAGAGCTACCAGAGCTACAGGAGTGTAATCACAGTGATGGGCACTGGCTGGCAGGCTCCTCAGGGCTGCACGACAGCAACCATTTAACAGCACGCTAGTATCCAGTCACAGTCAAAGGCTTTGGGTCTCTTATTTAACACGGTATAAGTAGATTCGCAGGTCAAAATGACTGACAAGACATCTGATATGAAATACCCCTGGTTAAACAACTAATAATAGCAATAAAAACAAGTAATAAGTGACACCTAAGGTCTTACTTACCATAAATTCCCGTTGAAATGCAGGGGAATGCCTGTAAAACAAATGAAAGAACAAACATCAGCGGGATTTGTTTTCTGAACTTTTTATCAAAAACTGAGTATATTTTTAAGTGCCTGTTTTTCAACACCCAGCAATTATATATTGGAGACTTCACTGTTACAGCATTCACTCCACAGGCATTTTCATGTCATTATATGAAACATATTCCATATGTTTTCCTTGCTGCTAAGTTAATAAAGCCATATTCTTTTTCTCATCTCAAGCTATCAGCAACATTTGAACCAAGAATCATTATTAAAACTCCCTTTTGAGCTAAAAATTATCACCATGAGCTGAAAATTAATGCCATGAGCTAGTATGGTAGAAGAAAGTTGTATTCTTTGGATAGAGTTAGACCATGTTTCTTCAGTGGTGAAGTAACCTTGGCCAGCTTAAACCCTGCCCTCCCCTGCCTCTTGGCCACGACCTGGTTCACTACAACCTCCCCTTTTATTTCAGAGCTTCTTTTTTCACCTCGGTTCTTTCAACCACAAGGTATATGATGCTACCCAACATACAGTTTCACTGGTACAGGTCAGGTGTGCCAACCGGTACAGAGAGAGGAATCAGAAAGTGATGGGCAAAAAGAAATTTTGGGGGCCAGCTTGGACACCAAAGAAAATCATGCAGCAAAAAATCATTACACTGTGCTATAAAGAGCAGCAATTTACATTTCTCCTAACTGTAAGCCTTGTCTAGAGATTTGCATTTCCAAGAGTCAGACTCAGCCTTCCACCAGAAGAAACCCAAGCTGTACTAGCGACATGGTTTCACCAGAGAGACAATTTTCTTTGTGTGCCGCTGATATGTGATATCACCTTTGCCTCCCACCTCCGGACTGACAGCAAACACAGCTCCAAGGTACAAGAGCACCTGGAACAGGAGTCTCAAATATCCACCCTCAGGCTTGCTCCAGATCCCCTGGCGATGAGTCATCATACAAAAGAAAGGAATTCTTTAATCACACAGGAAAACATTATTCAAAGCTAATGCTTGCTTTATATTTAACCAGGGAATTAATTAGGGAATGGTGATTAAGAAAGGAGAGGTCTAATGGAAAGAATACAGCCTTCCCCTCCCCTCTGAAAATACTTAAGTAAAATAAAGTGGGGGAGAATTATAGTCTCACTCCTTCTCACAACCACGATGACTTACATCCTGAAAAATACTTAGCTTTGTAGTTTGTACCCAATAAATCAGCCCTTTAAGGAAATGAGGAATGGAATAGAAAAAAAATGCATATGGTTACAGAGCTCAGGCTGAGGTGGCAATGGGCACTCCAGCAATGAGAGACAAAAATGATGATTTTGACCAGTTTGGCAAGAGATTTTAAAATGCACCAGCACTGTAGTTCCACGTGCTGAGAGAAAATTGCTCCAAACAAGTGCTTTGCTCTCGATTTTTTTTGCACAACTCAAGTAATGCACATGCTTTAGATACTCCTACCAGTCAAAGGGAATGAGAAAGGGAGGGTTCAAGTTCCTGCTCTTGCACCATACCTAACTCTGGGCACAGGGAAACAGCTCTCCAGCACCCCTGAAGTCCCATCAGCCCCACAGCTCCTTGGGCTCCACCACACAGGGATGCAGCACCACCAATTCAAATACGCATGCGGATACACAGCCACTGTTGTTGGGGCCATAGGGCCACCAGCATGCACTGGTGAGACTTCAGAGAACAACTGAGGTTGGAAGGGACCTCTGGAGGCCATCAGGTCCAACCCCTGCTCCAGAAGGGCCACCTACAACCGGCACCCAGCTGCAGTGTCCGCTGGGGCCCCTGGAGCTGAGTGCTAAAGGGGAAGCCTGCAGACTGCAGGTAACTGGGCTTCCTTTTGAGCTCTGCTCAGGGAAAAGGAGATTAAACAGAGTTGCATTTTGGCATTACTACATGACAGATGCTTATCGCATTTCCCCATCTTCCTTCACAGAATATACTGCTCTGAGGCTGTTTAGCAAGCTTCAGCTAGCAATTTGCGCTGTGCATGTTTCTTAATACCTATTTTAAAATTACTGCATAGACGCATCATAATCATTACCTTGCTTTCAGTTTCTATCGTGTACCTTAAATATATGTGAGAGAAGCTAAAAGATTGTGTAAAATCCTATCAAGTGTCTTCCAAATACCAGCCTGTGCCATAACTTAGGTGAACTCTGCCCTCTCCCTCATTGAGAGATGATCATCGCATATAACCAGCAGATGTAATTTCATAAAATATGACAGCGCTTTTATTCATTCAAGAAAGGCCCGTGCCTCAGATCGCATATCAACTATGTTTCCTCTTGGCTCCTAGGGAGACAATTTAGTCTAGATGCCAGGTTGAAATTACTGGCAGAGCAGTAATGGGGAACTCACAGCATGGATATCAACATACTACAATATTTGGCTGATGGACAAAAGATGTTAAGGTTTCTAACCTTTTCTGTGCATAATATCTTAATTATATATTTGATTTCAATAAAAAATCCAATTTCACAGTAGGAAACGTTCATTCCTATTACCACAATAAAATGTTCCTCATCTTAATTTGTTGCCAGTAACTGCTATTTATTGACTAACCTTTAATTTCTTTACTACCGAAATAGTGTTTGCTTTACTTGGGGGCTAATAAGCAATGCTACCCTGACAGCACTCAAAACGGTTTCAGCTCTGGAGTAAAACACAAGTAATAATGGCAAGAGCTTCCTACTCTGCTGCTGCCATCATCTAGAGAAAGAGGCCAAATTAAATCAGCTGTGTGAATACTGCAAGACTGAAATTGATTTAATTCCTGTAGGAGAGGATGTGGGCACTCAGCCTCTGGTACTTTCTAATCTAATGTTTCTTTACTAAGGCTACAGCTAGCAGCACTAATTAGGCTGAAACATAATGCAGTTTCATGAGGAAAATTTACAATAGTCACCATGTGGAGGTTAAGTTGGACTCTCAGAGATTTAAGTGAGAGAGACCTGGGTATTTAAATACTTAAGGGCTTGTCTACAACAAGGGGTACTATCTCACACTGAGCCGCAATGTATTAACTGTTATACCTTAGATGCACACAATCGCCACGTCTACATGAGCAGATACCTCCCACTGCAGGCCTAATAATTGCTTCCACAGAGCAAGAACTTTCTTTAAATTAAGTGCTCAGCATTCTGCTTGGGCATCCCAGGGTCATTTCTGCCACAACAGAGCCCCACACTAGGTAAATACTTTTCTCCCAGGACACACACAGCAGACAAAAATAATATCAAAGACAAACTGAGCTTTCTCTGATTTCAGTGCATCACCTCACGAAGTGCACTAAATAACATTCATCTTTGAAAGTCATTTCTTCATGCAGAATCCTTCATTACCAGATCTTCACAAATAATTCATGACGTTTTTTAAGAAGTCCTTGTTTTTACCAACATTGCAGGTAGAAACATGTTTCTTTTTAATATGTAGTTGTTCAGTGAAGTCAAAATTTCTCAATATCTCTGGGTTGAAGATTACACTGTTACACAAAACACCAACACAAGCTTCTCCAACGAGTTCAAGGCAACAAACATTCCCTCAGATGGAAAAAAATGTTTGGCCTTACGCTTTTTACTTGGGACTTTTTTCTTGGCCAGTCTCCTTGCTAGCTGGGGCCTATGACAGCACCGCAGAAAACCCTCCACCTGAGCCTGGGGACATTCAAACATTACTGTTCTCAGCATAGCAGCCTGGAGGAGCAGAAGGGGACCAGAAACAAAGCAAAGTCACTCCATGTATCCTGAGCAATCTGGGACCTGAGCTTACAGACATTTTGCTGGCAGAGGTGCAGGTAACCAACATTGGGTAAAGGTGTATTCAGCAAGCAGCTTGCTCCTTTGCCATCTCTAGAAGCTGCATCTTCACCTTCCTCTTCTTTTCCACAATCTGAAGTAGCAGCCAGCCTTTGCTTGATTAACATGATGCCTTCCTGTATCAGCTCAAGCTGGGTTTCTTCCCTTCCCCTCCCACCTTCCCCCAGAGCCTTGTGAAGCCTCATGTGCTCCTGAGCTGCCTGCTTTTATCTCCTTGAGACACTGCTAGGAGTTATCCACTCAGAGCCTCTCTTCTGAACCTCCTCTCCTTCCCCCCCACCCTTTTTTTTTTTCCAGCAAGTGGGAGGTTGCCCTGGGTTTTGGCTTTGAGCACTGCACCAGTGCAATTTTATTCTCCACGGTGGCCAAGAAAATGATATGCAGCCTGTTTTTTATGGACCAAACATAATTAAACTTACCTTCCACTTTGAAATACTGTCCCTACAGAGTCTTCACAATTGTGGAAGCACTAACATCCAATGCCAAAGAGACCCGAAGCTCCAAAAACCTAAGTGCCAAAACACTTGCCATGTCTGAAACATGCCTGAATCCTGGCTTCAACAGGAGGAGGATGCACCGTCCTGCCACTCAGAGGACCTGACCCCAAACTCAGCCAACCTGTGCTCTAATTGCCTCAAAGGGCTTCTTTAT
Organism: Cygnus atratus; assembly: GCF_013377495.2. NCBI lineage: Eukaryota > Metazoa > Chordata > Aves > Anseriformes > Anatidae > Cygnus > Cygnus atratus. Next base: position 112,464,292 of record NC_066364.1, read on the forward strand.
TAATAAATAATAATAGTAATAATAAGTTGGACCCAAGTTTTTGTCTTCCAGCTTCCTTCATTCACACCAAAATATGAGAGTAAGATAAGCTCCTCCGTGTAGTACACATTCTTGTCTTAAAAGGAGCATGGCAAGCACCTTTGCTAGATTGTTTGTTGTACGGTTGGTGATTGCCTCATGAGCTGAAGTGGCAGAGGAGTGGGCAGAGAGAAAATTGCTTGTTTATGAGGAGCCCTGACAACCCTGCTCTGCCGTGATTCACTAGGGTGAATGCCAGAGGAACTCTGCAGAAGCAAAGCAGAGGATTGCAAGGGAAAGCTGCCTATGCTACAACAAGCTCTGCTGCATAGATTTAAAGTAGTAAAATGGGACTTTTCACACCTTAAGTTCCCATGTGTATTATAAAAGAGTTCACTGTAAATATAGTATTTGTAATAACTTCATAGAACATCACAGATTAATAATGTTCTTGTTTCCTTGTCACTTATCTACCCCTATAACACTTCCTGTACACCTAAAAAAATGCGTTTACTGCCTAAATCCTATGCTTTCTACCAGAAAAAAAAAAAAGTCTAGATAGGATACTATGAATATCCTTCGACACACATATGCAACAGCTCTTTGGGATTGTATCACAGCATTACAAAGTGCTGTTACCAGGACTATGGCACAGTACTATGAAAGCTAAACCACAACGTAAACTAATTTAAAGGATATCAATCGTTTGAGGAATTAATCATTTATATTCACTACAAAATTTTATGATTCAAATGTAGTAGGTGGTGAAGAGATGTGTGTGTGTGGGGGGGAATACAGCATAACACATTTATAATTCAGAGCACTTGGTCAGGGTGCCACAAAGGCAGGGAGTGTACAGGACCTCAGCCAGGAAATGCAAGGATGGAAAAGAGCTCTGCATGGCTGGACATAAGGCTGTTCTTCATGTTCCTTTTTTGGCTGGCAAAGTGTAGTTCCTAACCATTCAGTATTGCTGACATTTAGGGATGAATTGTGGTTGCAGAGCTGGACTATGAAGTGGCAGAGAAAGCACGGTCCTGGATGAACTTAGAGAAAACCTTTCCATTCTTTCAGAGGCAGCAAATGACATTTAAGCCACCAGTTGGCATGTGCTCCAAACCCAGTGCAATCTTTATTTTGGATGTACAAGCAGAGGGACTGAAAACCGGAAACCCCGCAAGCTCATCCGTACTCATCATGGCAGTGTCCCCTTGGACAGCTGGCATGCACAAGCCTACCATCAGGCATGCACGGAGGTACCACCTACCTGCTGCAGCCCACTCCCCCCAGTATTTCAGTGCCACAATAACACCCAGTACACCTTCTTTTGATTAAACAGCAGAGACTTTGACTCTGGTTTATATCCTTAGCTTGGCTTTCTGGTAAAATGCTTACAGCTACTTGTTTTAGTGGTTAGGAACCGATGAGCATGCAAGGCTAGACCTTGCCTGGTCTCCCTTTTACGACGACTGTGAATACATCCCTGCCACAACCGTATTTCCCGAGGGCTCTGGAGAGGACAAAGAAAACCAAATTGCACACAGCCATACTGCAATGCTGACAGCTCTGTTATGCAGACACTGACTTGTGGTATGCAACTTCACAGGGCATCCATCACCTATGCCCACAGTTCGACAGGAGGATAATCTATAGAGCTCCAGGACAGCACGAGGGATGTAAGCACGCTAGCTGGCCAGTTCATCAGGCAATGAGAGTTAACAACAGAACCACTGCTCCTTTCCCCTTGCCATGACCAGTCTGCCTCTACTTAACTTTTCCAAGTCTAAACAGTCTGAATCCAGTTGTACCATCATTTTCCAGTGAGCATCAACTAACTTCAGCATCAGCCACACTGCCACTCCTGTTGGTCAGCCAAAGCTCCTTTGAAAATGAGTGCCTTACATGCTCCTCTTCAGGATTCCATACTCCATAAAATCACATAACTCCAAAAAGCACCTAAATCTAGAAACTTCAAGGCCTCTTGTACCTACTAAGCTGCACAAATTATTCACAGGGTAAATACACGCATATTTAAGATAGCAGTAACATCAAGCATTGAGAGTCAGATTTCCACTAGTTTTAATAGAAGGACTAAATTTGTAAACCAAACCATTTCACAAGCCACTAATTATAACACTATTCGGTCGCCTTTTAAAAACCGTTATGTTACTATTTGGAAAAAAATAGAAAAACTTATGTTATTTCCCAGTCTCAATCTCCAGTCATAAATTCTATAGTTGTCATAATTCTGAACTGTAATTTAATGAACAACAAATTTTGCAAATTACTATCATTCAGAGAAGACCTATTAACAAAACTCTAATGCAGTTTCCTATACTGAAAATGAAGAGAAGAAATTAAGTGGAAGAACTGAGTATGAGAACATTTAAACTCAGTTTTCATTATAGACCATATTAGCATGTTTATTAATCTGTCTTTAAAGAACACAAAAGTAATCATTGCCTCAAAAAAAAAATTGAAATGTTCTTTTGAATATGGCAGATCACATTTAAACCTCCACGCTTTCATACGAGCTTCCTCATTCACAGAGGAAATATCCTCAAAGGTTAGTGATAACTGAGAGAAGATGCTTGTCAAGGAAACAGAGCTGAAGTTCAGATCCAGTCCCAACGTGAATCATCCTCTCTGTACCAGGTATCTAAATTCTTCTGTGCACCTCCATTTACCAAAATGTAAGTCAATATCACACAATCAAAGTACAGCTGGCTTAGATAATGATACATGGCAGTGATTAAAATCTAACAGCTGGATTGCAAATGTTTATTGATAGATGGGACCTGTCCCAAAACTACTGAAAGCTGACTGAACGGCTCCTACTTAGTAAAAATGACTTGCAACAAGCATGTAGAGAGCTTCACCATAACTCAGGAGATCACAGAAATCCACAACAGTGTTTGAGTTTTTCCAAGATCACCACAAGTTTCTTCTGACCCTACTCAGACTGCTCCATACAAATATTCACCACAAATATAGGCTGCATGAAAAGCTACGGTCTATTTATACAAAAGCACAGTTGCTGAAAGAGGCCACCTGAGAGGCTAAACAGGCCGAAAGAATACCTTTAATGTTTCCTGTAAACAAGACCAGAGGCTGTGGGGGAGGATTTTCCTTTTATGACCTGCTTGCCACAAAAGCAGCAATGCAAATCAAGTGACAATTTTGTTTATTTTTTTACTTAAATAATTGCAAACCTCAACAAAAGAACATTCAGTCAACAGTGAGAATGGGGGGGGGGGGGGGGGGGGGGGGGAAGAGGAGCCACCATGAAAATTTACAAACGATTTTTAGCAGCTGTGTATTCTAACTTTATATGAATTTAAAATAGATTTTTGAAGACATTGAAACCAGCTGCTAAAGTGATCTATGCAAAACTGTACAGCATTACAGTTACTGAAACAGAGTGGAATCTATTTAAGGAGATACACTACTTGAGGATTCTCACCAGATTTTTATTTAGATAATTTGAAATCCATTATTTTTCAAAAAATAAAAACAATAGCTCAAATTAACTACCTAGATCAAGATCTGGACTGAAAATCAGCCAAATAATTTGATTTCCCTGAGTATAAACGCAGTTATGGGGGAGGGTTACCTTTTTTTTCTGAACTATTCACACATCCATAGCAAGAATGAAAAGCTGATAGGGGAACTAGAGACTAATACTTTGGTACACATTTTTGAAAATCATACAACATTCACATTTAGAAATCCTCAGCAATAAAATTATACAGTCTATAGAAATGTTTTCTCAAAAAAAAAAAAAAAAAAGGAAGAGAAAGAAGAAGAGCTGTTGACGTTTCAAACAAACGGAGAATAGCTGAGGTTGGAAAGCACCCCTGGAGATGATGCAGTCCAGCCCTCCCACTTAAAGCAGGGGAATGCAGAGCAGGTTACCCAGGACTCTTGTGCCCAGTCGAGCTGGAGCATCTCCAGGGATGGAGACTCCACAGCTTCCATGAGCAGCCTGCTCTGGAGTTTGACCAACTGCAGAATAAATAAGAAATTTCTTATATTTAAATAGAATTTCCTATGTTTCAGTTTCTGCCCACTGCCTTTTGTCTGTTCATTGAACACCACTGGAAGGAGGCTGGCTCATGGTCTTTCCTCCCACCCATCAGGTATAATATCACTGATAATACATCCTTCCTGAGCTGTTTCTTCTCCAGGCTGAACAATCCCAGTTCTGCTATTCACCAGGAACCCCCAGGTCCTTTTCTGCAGAGCTGTTTTACAACTGGCAAGCCCTCAGTGTGCACTAGGGCATGGGGTAATTCCTCCCTGGGGCAGGGCTTTGCAATTCCATGTTGAACTTCATGAGGTCCCCCCCCGGCCCAACTCTCCGACTTGTCAGCATGCCTCTGAATAGCAGCACAACCATCTGGCTTATCAGGTACTCCTCCCAGCTCTGTATGTCTGAAAACTCCCTGGGGTGCACTCTGCCCATCATTTAAGTCATTAATAGCATTGACCCCGCTATTGACCCCTGGGGTACACTGCTAGTGACCAGCCTCCAGATGGACTTTGTGCCACTGACCAGAAACTTTTAATCCCAGCAGCTCAGCCTGTTTTCAATCCATCTCACACATAACAATAAAATACAGACAGATTCATATTAAGTGGATGTATATGGCAGCATTCGCTTAAGATGTTCAGGAGTCATGACAATTGGAACAAAAGCTTACCAGTTAAAGCACTAAAAACAAACAAGGAAAGAACAGAATGCTGAATGTGAACCTAGAATGGTTTTTTAATTTAATTTTTTTCCTATACCAACCTACGCAAAAATGGCCTGGAAGTGAATGACAACTACCTGATTTTTGAACATCTATGACGTGCTGCTAGTCCTACTAGAGAAGTTAGGAGTTTCCTTGATACTGAAGAGGAATAAATTAAAAATCCCCTTCCATTTTTCAAAAAGGGAAAGGGATGCTCACCTATGTGCCCTGTATTCATTAGCCTTTCAGCACTGCGGAACATGAAACTGTTGGCAGGTTTTCCTCTGGAGTCATTAAACTATTAGTATCTAACTATTATATCAAGAAGAGCTTGAACATACAACTTCCTTTATAAGAACAACTCGGATACAGCCCTTAGTACTATCTGTACTATCTCAAATCAAGGAACTGAACCACTTTCACATGACTAACAATACTGTTTAATCATACCTCCTTCAAAAATACTGTTGTGTTAAAGGGTCCCATTTCTTTAGCCTCAAAGGTCTCCTTCACAGTAGTGTTTGGGCATCTCACCCCCACTGACACAGTTCTACTCACAAGATCCCGCAGGATCCACCGACCTCATCGTACACCTGTATTGCTAACCAAGAGGAAAAGTAGGATCCAGCTTCATCTCCATTAAGCCATGTCAAGGCTGGACTTCTAGGTCTATGATTCTCGCTACAGTTAATAATGAAGGTAATTCAGCTGTTTCAGGTCAAATGAATGGCTCTCATGGGGAACCACTGACTACGGAGCGAAGCTAGATACCTAAGCTAAATTTAGGTGAAACAAATCTCTCCCTAAGCACAGGAAATCAGACATATTTGCCAGAAAGCATATTCAGAAACTCTCTCTCTCTCTGGAGTCCTAACCGCAGGAATATTCTTTCCACTGATTCAATACAGAATTACTTCTAATGAAAAATGATGGGCCAGACTTCCCCAGCTTCATGAAATCATCATGTATAGTAGTCAGCCTCATGGGTGCAACGGCAAAGGGGAGCCTAAAACAGTCCAGGAAAGGCCTGTCTGGCACATTCCTGCCTCAGACAAATACAGACACCAGCACCGAGCAGGCACCTCCAGGCTAGCTAATATACTGTGTTTCTCAAAAAGGACTAATTAAGAGCTACACAGCATCCTCAGTCCTGCACACTGGTTTCATTTCCAGGAGCACAGCTGGGAAAATCAGATCTGCTGGCCACAGTGCTGGCTCCTGGTAGTCCAACGTGACTTCCACCCCCAGGGGATGCAAAAGCTGAGACATCCACTTATTCTCAGAGGAACAGGCATTGCAAGCCTGTGTGCTTGAGCCCACGCAGGTTGATAGGAGAAGACGTACCTAATGTAGTGTTTGCACATTGCAACACATCTAGAGATCAATACCAGCTTTGCATTTATAATAATAATAAAAAGGATAAGGACCCACAATGACAATAATATAAAAACATTTGAAAGGAGATATTTGGCTACAGAAGTATATACTGATTTCAGTAAATGCTCCACCTTATCTCTAGGCTGTATCACCCTTACTGCTCCACCTAAACCAACACACACAAGGAAATATAATTGCACTTTTTACTGTGGTCTGATTCAGATCTGAGGAACCTTGAGAGAAAAAGCCATAAAATCACATTAACATAGTATTGAGATCATTCTCTGACAACTTAGAATAATGAGGTAAATTAAGGAGAGATGGAGGTTGAGCCTTTCCTCTAAACGCCCTTAATTTTGTAGGTTTTAGACATACTGTCTCTTGAACCTCGGTGCAATTTTAGTTTTACTATTTGTGATATTTATAGCTCCCATTTATATAAGTAATATGTAATTTTAATGCAGGTCTAATGGTTCCAACTGCCATTGACACAGATTATAAAATGAAAAAGAGAAGATACCCTGTTGGGTAAGACACTATTTTCTTTCTTTCCTGCCACCCTAGCCACTGTGACAAAGTGGGTTAATGTCTTATTTGGATTCCAACCTTGCCCATGCAGAAATTGTCCCAAGTGAAGAGGAGCAGGGCTATGCAATTGATCTCCCCTAACCTGCAATGTCTTTGTCACTCTGGTCCAGGGTGACCGACCAAAACACGTTTCTTTTCGAGGGAGGCAAGAGAGACGTTGATTGCCTTGAAGTAGTACATGATGATGAAAGGTAGGAGACAGGAGCAGACCTTGGGAAATGTCAAGGGAGATCACAGTTAAAACTGCCTTCTTTATCCAGAATAAATAACAGCAGTTGTGGATTGCGTGGCTGTAATACTGTTGAGGAGAGCTGATAGCATAAATCACAATAAAGACAAATCAATATTCTTTCTAAAGACCAAGGAGATTGTGTTTTTATTTTCTACTGTTCCCAGACACAGTCTCTACACCAATGCTTCCACAGCTATTATGAGTTTCCTCAGTGCAGTATTTTCCCCTTATTTTTATTCCCCCACTTCAGCTTTTTCCTTTCCCTCCTTCCATCCCCCATAAGTGACAGATTGCTGCCATCCACTCCGTTCTGAATTCACTGCTTCCAATATCACTTCCCTTACAGCTGCAGCACATCTGCTTTCAGATCCACTTCACAATTTTTCCTGAGGTCCTTCTTTGCTTTCAGAGTTGCTGGAGCGCCTGTGCAAGGAGAGCAGCAGCTACAGGCGCCTTGTTACCATCTGTGGCTCGATTCAGAGCCATTGCAGGCAGCAAGAAATCCTAAACTTAGCTGGAATCCAAATCCTATTTCTACCATTGTTACTCTTCTCAGGCTGCTGTCAAATGATGCAAATAAACAAGCTGTGACAATATTGCCCAGCAATAGCCCAGCAATTCCAGATGCCTCATTTCTGGTACCTCGGGTCAGTTTACAAAACGGAAATCACCACTCTGTCAAAGAAGGTTTTGGAAAAAATCAGTGGCAACGTGTTCAATTGGGCACTCAGGAAATGAGGAGTCCTTGAAGAAAGGCCAATCCAGGTTTGCAGGTTCTTACATTTTGTCCTTACAAGTAACCCCTGACAGAATTTCCACGAATTTCAATGAATCTGAATAATGATTCACTTGGCATCAGTAAACGTGTCAGAATAAGGCTCAATAAAAATTCAATGTCAATGCAAGAATGGCCATCACACATTAAAAACGTCAAAAAAGAGAGAAAGTAAAAATATTTTCTGTAAGCTCTTCCAGCTTTCATTCTCTTCTAGACATTTATTCTCTCTCTCAATAAGTGCTGCTGCAAAAATACAAGGTTAACTATTTTAAAATGGAAGCATGACTTTAACTTTCTATGCCCTCCTGTGTAATATAATGATCCAGACAGACTTTTGTATTGGATTCAAGTAACACTTAAAGCCTTGTCAAATTCTTCTTATTTCCAAATGTTTTGTTTGGAAATAGCTGGTACTTGTATTTTTAAAATAGTAAAAGAACCACAACTGAAAAGGCATAAAGTTTTATTGATTCTTTTAAATACATATTTCCCAAATGAAAACTGCACAGACTAATCAAAACAGAACTGAAAAATATAGCTATTGCTTTGATTTCCTTGTCTTTTCTGCTGAGTTGCCCCCAGATGCCCCCCCCCCCTTTTTTTTTTTTTTTATTTTAAAGCATATTGGGATCCTTGTGTTGTTGCTTGGAATTGGTTTAGTTTGGTTGTGTTTTTTTTTTCTCTCCCTAAAGGAAAGGCAGACATGAAAAGCTCTAAACCTGAGATGCATTATTATTCAAGAAATGTTATAAGGAACAACCGCTTGCATTACTAATACTTCATCATTCACACGAACCATTTAGCGTGTGAGACAAAAGCAACATATATACATCTAAATAACTATGTATGTCTGATACCAGTTCTGGAGAACAAACAGCAGAGAAAAAAACAGAAAGGAGGCAACGAAGAAAACGAATGAAATGAAAAACTTGCATCTGTGGATGGCAATGTCTTACATAAAAACAAAAGGGTTTGAAAAGTGGTTTTACAATTTGTTTGGGGTTTATTGTTTGTTTTGTTTTCAAATACTCTGAAGAGAATTAAGAAATAACTGAAAAGTTGTACCATGTGGTATGGTAAGGACTGTACAAAAGAAAAAGGGGTATGTTAGTGTTAAGGCCCTGGTTCTTCTGTCTGTCTTTTCTCCAAGCTCCCATTGATTTCAGCAAGAGTTCTGTACATGCAATGACTCCAAAACGGGGCTCTAATTGCTTGTGTTTTCAGACTGATGCAAAGGCATTAGCACTGAGAAATTTCCATCTGTGCTAATGGGATCTGTATGGCCAACGATACTTGTTTTTCTTCCTGAGAATATTCCCCTGGTTCTTGCTCTTTGGAGATCTGCTTCAGCAGAACACTTCTGTCTTACATTAAAACACAATTACGAAATTCATAACTAAACAGTGCTTTAAACCATATTGTTTAATCTACGACTTTTCCTCTGACAAGTGTGAAAACGTGCGCAATATGACAGAAGGTTTGCTATAGTAATTGCATGTTGTGATTGAATGATAGAGTAACAACCACAGAAATAACTGTCTTGCTGAAATCGCTGCAGAAGGTAAGTTGCTCCTGTACAGTTTTAACTTATGCACCATCTGTTTTGCCAGTCCTTTAAATGTTCCTTTAACTAGTTACGGGATTTTATGGTTGTTCGTGGAGGCAGTACTACACTTTCTCTGACCTTTCACACATTTCCTTTGGGAAGAGTCTCTCTCCCCCTCTGTCCCTTTTTGTCCCTCTCCCTTCAAGCCCACCCTCCCCACCTGGGACTCATTCATCCACCACCCACATCTGACAGACCTACCACCCACATTCACTCAATTGTTGCCTTGTTAGCTAGAAAACAGGAGATTATACATGGTCAAAATATGTGGGTCTTTGAGTATTTTTCCAGTAGATGGAGACACATCCACAAAGTGTTCATTTCCCTAAAAGATGGCATTATTAACCATCAGTTCAATACTGAAGTAATATCCCCAAATTACTGATATTCAAGACTTCCCCAGTCGTGAGAGAAGAAATATATTTGGATAATAATCACATGGTAGTCTTAAATTAAAATGCTAAATCACTTGCAGTATAGCACAAAGTAACACTACATTAAATTTAAAAGATTATCAAGACTTTAATTCCACACTGAAAAATGAACAGCTGAATTAAACAAACAACAACAACAAACAAACCTCCCTTTAATGAAAGTCTGTCCCTTTTATACAAGATCAAAACCCCACACTGAAATAACCACCACAATAAAACTGTCATAGGGTGGTACACAGTTACAGCACATTACATTGCAACAAAAATAACTCAGGATCCTCCAATCAAACTTGTGGGTGGACAAAAAAAATGGGGACATTAAATGAAACCAGCATGCTGTAAGTTCAAGACAAACAAAAGAAGATGCTTCTTGACAAAAAGCACAGTGGATATCGTACGAAAGTTTATGGGAGTTAAAAAAAAAAAATCAATGTTACAAATTCACCTCAGAAAAAGCCAATGAGGGATTTAAAGAATGAAGATAAAAGTTGTGGATCATGAAGTCCCCGAGTGATGAAAAACTCGGGCTAGGAAAGTGTTTCCGACAACTGTCATTAAATCTTGCCCTGTCCTTACCCTCTTCAGTAAGCATCGGTTCCTGGCCATGGCAAGGGCAGGACACCTGGTTCAACACGCATTTGGTCGTCTTCAATGATCTTTCTGCATAACTATGAACAAAATGTATGGACAAGCTGACAAAAGAAGAGGAACTGGTTTTTTTGCAGGCTAAAACGTGTGAAAAGAGCAAATTACATGAGAACAAGTTTAATGGCCAAGTAGGACAGCCACCAAAGCAGCAAGCCCTGATCACCGAGCTGATGACCGGCTCATGGGCACATCGCCTGGGGAGCCACCAGCTAGCTCACCACCAACAGCATGTGCTCTTGCTTCCCTCTGGCATGAAAAAGGATCATGTACCACACTGGTCAGTGCTTACTGCAAAAGGGACTCAGACCCTCCATGTCCTTGCTCAATTTACCTGCAGCCACAAGGAAGCCTTCTCCCTTCCCCTGTGAGGATCTTCTCTTTGGCCTTCATTAATGCCTTCCCAACATGCTGCTGTAGCAGGCTTTATGAAGGACTTCACCCCTTAACAAGTAACAGCTCGCCAAAACAGAAAAGTAAAATACTACGTCGTCTAACATCATCATTACCCTTTTGCTTTATAACAAAATAAACATGAGGAAGATGCACATTTTAGATTCTCCTTTCATGAAATATATTGAATACAATGATTGTCATAATATTTTACATATTTGACAGATCTTCACTACTTTTGTTATATCCTTTCAGGTAACTCAGTGTTCCACCTGACAGCAGCATTCAATTTACATCCCCTCTCCTCCCCCACTAAAAAAAGTTAATCTATAGCCACATCGTGAACAGCTGAGCATTTTATTTGTCTCCCCAGCCAGGACTGTTTTCAAGAAGTCATCCAAAATCACTTTCAGAAATTTTTTCCCCAAAGAGTTACAACTAATTAAGAACCCATGCGCGTTTTAGTCATTTACATGATTCCATTGTGGATTCTGCAATTTTTATCTAAAGACTTTGAAGTTTATATACAATGCCAGTCATTCAGAGTCATCAGCAAATTATAGCCCTCTCTACTGCACTGCTGAAAACACTTAAATATATTGAGCAAAACTGGTCCTGACACTGCTATCCCTAACACTACTGCACCTCTTTCATCAAGAGAATTGATTTTTTATTCTTTGCATTCATTTCTCATCTGCTAACTGATTTTTAATCCGTATCTTCCAAAAGCTCTACACTTCTGTGTCCTGTGACAATTTTTATGGTCTACTCTCAACATACAATGCTGCCCATTTTCTCAACAATATCCAGCAATGAAGGCGAGGTTCTCACTGCAGCGCAAGCCTTCTTTGTCTAGCTGGTGCCAGAAAAACACAAGAGCCTATCTCTAGGGCTACCAGACAAGACCCTCGAGACTGCCACCTTAGCTCAGTGAAGGAGCCCATGTTGTCCAGGACAGGTATGTGGGTCTGGGCAAAAAAAACACCAATACTAACTGCAAGTGGAAATGAACAGAAGAGAGGGAGGCTAATGCATGTAACATTTGAGTTTTGACCTGTTCTAATAATAAACGAGAAAAATGGCTCGTACTCTACAGGTTATTGAGCGGTGGTCCCTGACCTTTATACGTCCATATACCGCAAGCAACATCAGTCATTGCCTTCCCCAGCACATGGACCACTGTGACAGCATCGCTGGCTTCAGCTCGCTCATTCCCATCACCACAGCACACAGAGCACTGATTGAGGTCTTCGGAGTTCCTTCTTAAAAGGAAAAGCTTTTATTTTATAAATTTAGTGACAGCAAGTGCCATTCAGAAAAATAGCGGCACATTGACTAATACTCTGAGTTACAGGAGTATATTTGGAGCAGTTTGGCTGATTATCAAGTACCACAAATGAGGCACCAAGCTGCCTTATTTCTCTCCTTTAAGTTATTCCTTAAAACTTCGACCCTTTATGTCACCGTTAAACATCTTGTCAAAATGTAATCTGGCGTTATGCTGAGCCCACTTCAAATCGTGACAGCTAACAGTACCTCTTCAGTAGGCTCCTGGTCTTTACACAGTGCTCTTAAACACCAGCAAGGAAAAACATCACCTGTGACTGATTTGTTCTATTGATTAAGTTAGTAAAGACAACCCATAAATTCTTTATGGACTAAAAAGGAGAACATTAAAACATATACAGATTAAGCTAAACCCAATTTAATTATAATTCAGAATTTTGGCTGCTGCTTCACCTGTAATTAACAGCAACACTAATGTTTTACAGTATTGCAATAAATATAGCCAGAAGTCTAGTGTTGTGGTACAGAACAGAAAATGGGCAGCTCCATAATGTGACTCAGAGAAAAACCATACGTGATCTCGTAAAAATGTGGTGGCCTCCCCAATCGCTGTCCCTGCAGCTGCAACACCCCTAAATGAGGACCCCAGCACCATGACCCTGCCGGTGAAGCAGCATGCAGAAGGATCGGTTATAGGACACCCTGAGCAGACTGCCATTTACAGAAAAGCCTTGCCTGGGAACAATAATTAAGGAAAATCGGTGGGTGATGGAGGGTAGACAGGGAAAGCCAGTGAGGATACAAGTCTTACTCCAAGAAGGTTTGTCAGATCAAAGAGCTTCAAAGAGGATTTGGTTCCAGCTACATATGCCATAAACCATAAATCTATCATTTTGTTTTAATGCATAAACTCCAACAACAAAACAATAATGAGCCTAATTCATAGATGCTAGCATGCCTCTCCTAAAAGATAATTTACCTCACTACATATAGCTACATGGACAAGAAAAAGGAGAAAGGGGGAAAGGGCTTGCCCCTGCCTCAAAGCTTTGTAGAAAATTCCCAGAAAGCAATACAGATAACTGCATAACAAGTATGTAAAGGGAAAAAAATGACTTCCCTCAACTTTTGTTTCCTTTTGCAATCAAACTACAGCATGAGCTGCATCACATTTCCTTTTTAACTATCGTAAATAGTCTTAGAACATCATTAATTACTGTGGAAAATCTGCAAACCAGAACATTTCTTCTAAAAAACTTGCAGATCACAATGAATGTCCACCAGCCGTTCTTTCTAATAGCATGGGATATCCCCTTGCTAAGTTATGTTTTAACCATCTCCAGGTGATGTGCATTTAATGATTTTAAAGAAAAATCCAGCCCAACTACTGTATTATGTAACTGAAGTTGCTCATTTCTCATGATCACATTTAATGAAATTCACCCAGCACTGCAAACTTCTGTGTAGTAATAAACCACCTCTGAAGATGTGAGAATTTGCTGTGCTACAGGTTTGCATGAAAAAATAACACAAGCTCTTCCTAAAGTAATTAACAGCTTCTCCTGATTATCTTAAGTTAATTCTCGGGAAGCAAGAATTAAATCCCAAAAAGCCAAATGACCTAAACCAATAGTTTCACTGTTTTTCGTTATTGTCAGGAAACAAACCCTCCAGAAGACAGAAAACATACATTAGCACAGATTCAGTAGACTGTTGTATACACAACTGACATTATAAGTTTTTCAGTATCATCTCTACTTTTTAAATCCACTTCTAAAAATGGAAGAATCTTTAGTGCCATTAAAACAAGTTACAGCACAGCTTCAATGTTTTCCTTTTCCAAAATAACTCTTCATGAAGGGCAGGAAAGTCCATTTGTTTGTATTTCATGCCAAAAGACAACAGCATTGACATACTCTGTTTCTAATGACTTACATGAAAAAGGAAACTAGTAAGTCATAAATTTTACTCTACAACAGAAAAAGGTGATACACAAACACTTTTCACCACAACCTAGGTGCTACACTTCACCATGAAATCCACATGTAATGGTCAAAATCCCAAGTCCAGGCTATGAATTACTATCAGAGACAGTATAAACTGATAAAGCTTTGTAGTCATCAACTAGAATAATGCAAATTTTTGGGGAAAAAAAACTAAAGATAAAAAACCTTAGTGCAGCACTAGCCAGAAAGAGAAAAGATCCATATGTGATAGAGGCCTGCTACTGCCAGCATATTTCACACAGCCTATGCTCAGAGCACAAGGCTGGAAAGCGATACAGCACATGGAGAGGGAGTCTAGACCTTCTGCCAAAGTGGAAGAGGCTGTGGGATCAGCACTGCAACCACTGGGGATGCACAGGGATGGACTTCCAGTCCTCGCTGCCTCTGACATTGAAGCAGCTCTGTGTTGAATTACCAGGCTTTTAGCACTCAAGTTTTACAATATTGTTCTTTTCTGTAGTAGAAATAGTGATCAGCTCAAATAAAACTAATAGAAAAAAGTGCATATTCTTCTCCAAAATCACTCGTGGTGTGGGGAGGAAGTCAATCACATCACAAATGGGACTGTCAATGGCTGCATCTATGTAGTGCACTCAATTTCCAATAACATTAAAAACTTTTATGCCTTTGTGTTGATACCATGTACATTTCACATATTTTAAATACATGGCAGTAGTTTAGCCACAGATAAAAACAATTTTCCATCTCACCAGTATACTAAATTCTTTCCTGACAGAGAATAACTGAGGAAGAAACAATACTCAAGCTGGATTATGCATACTATGTGAAAATCAGCTTCACAAAGGTATTATGCTATATTTAACCAAAATTTAAGGACAGCCAGCAAACATTTTGTTAAAACACAGTGGGATAAACACGCCAGCAAACTCCTTGTGCATTTGGAAACCCTGCAGAAATGCAACACAGAAAACCTATTCCTTATGTACTTCTGGTACAGGTGTCCTTGTGCAGACATGGCTTGTCTTGTTTCAAGTCAGATACACAAAAATCTGAAGCTGACCCAAGAAACAGTCCTTGGACACGTCATTGTGTTCTACATAAGAAGAAAAATATACATAGCCTGGATGCTACCAGCACTGCAGCAATAGCCTTAGCTGAACCTAATCTAGGAACAATTTCCCAGGAAGTTACTTTCTCAAATTGTCAAGGAAGGGGGAAAAGTCAACATTTGAGGATTTAAACAACACAAATATGCCATTCACAGTCACCTGTCCGCAGCATCTTGTAATAAGAGATCTTACTGGCCCTGTAAAGCCTGCAAGCTCCAGGAAGACTGCTGCATATTCTCGACTAAGCCAATTTCTCCATTAGGTAACTATTTGCATACAAACAGACTTGGTTACAGAGCGTGCCACGACATTCAGGATAGAAGGGAAGCAAGCATCACAGAGACTGTTTCCAAACACAAACATATTTGAAGCTTGCAAATTACTTCCTTTGGCACACCGAACAATTTTTATTCAGCCACCTCCATCGCATGTTGAATTTTATATAAATAAGCTCTCTGAGCTACCAATTGGATCATTCAGTTCTCGGGAACTAGTGGAACAAAACTCGGCATACTAAGACAGGTTTAAAAATCATTAAGGCTGCCAACGTGTATGTTCCAAAATCACAAAACTCTAGAATTAAGACTGTACATATAACTGCTCATTTATTTACTCTCCCTTGGATTTTTTTAACCTTTTTCTTATTATTATAAATACACGATTTAATGATTACTGCACTTCTTTCTGCTGAGCCCCGCATTGTTCAGTTCATGAAAGCACAATTCAAGTCAAAAGCATAAACTAGAATGTTTTAATCATCTTCTGAAGGGTGTGCCTCAACTTCTTCAGCCTTCCTGACACCCCAAATCACATATTTAACATGCAAGACTCACTAGAGAGACTTTGTAAATGCCTGGATCCATCAGCAGTAAACGTCTGACCTGGATTCAGAGGGACCCATGACTGCATTTCCACTGAAGCAGCCAAAATGCCACAAAGTTTACATTGGCTCTGAGCTGGCTATACTATAGCAGACAATCACTAACCCAGCATAAAATTAGTGGGGTGCAGAGAATTAACATCTAGTATGACAAGGTTTTCAAAATTGAACCTCTGTAATGACTTTATGCCAAACCAATGTTTTTAAATGCATAGCTCTTGCAGCTCTACTGCAATTGTGAGAGCCCCGAGATAGATTTACTATATCATCAAACCACAGCTGAAATACAAACTACTTGATTTCTTTCTGTGGGGTTTTCACACATGAAAATAAATTGCTGTCAGTTAGACACACAATTGCCTAACTCGTTGCCCTGTTTTGACTAGAGGTGTGTTACAGCTGGGGAGAAATCTGCATGTCTCTCTGGATCACTGAAGCATTTCCCTTGCATCTAGCCTTTTAGAGCTAGACCAGAACAAACTGCAGCAGGTAGCAGCACATACCTGTTCCTCGGTTTGGCTAGAAGGCAGTCCTGCAGCATATCACGGGGCCGTGCTGCTCGATCGCAGGTGCCACCAACTCTCCCGCTCCCAGTAACGATGAAATGAAAACTGTGCTGTACTGGTGGCAGCAACACAGAGGAAACACGCTTCTCGTAGAGCCCTGCGTTGTGTTTCCAGACTCTCTGTGACCCAACGCTACCTGGCTTATGAAACGTGGCCATATCACAGCCTGAGATGCTAAGGCTGCAGGCAGCCTTCAAACAGCAGCAACATTGCTCAGGCTCTCAATTCTGCTCCTTTAGCATACGTGATACAGCTGCCTCACAACAAATGCTAGCCTTTCCCTTTTCTGCTACTGAAATCATTTGCTTTACAAGTTGGAAATGTTTGCTTCAAAAACTATTTTTAAAAGAATACGATTTTCAGAGCAAAAGTGACTTCATGAGACACACAAGTATCTGAGAGGAAAAAAGCACAAGACGGCGTCAGACAATGTCTGGTTACAGAGCATTAAAGAAAGCTTTCATGTATTTACAAAAAGGAAAAGAAAGGAAAAATCTTTTTACCCATTAAAAGAATACAAAGGCAAGAAATTTAGGATTCATTTGCATTTTGGTATGCTCCCAAATACAAAATTGTTTTTGTTTTTGCTACCCTGATCTTTATTAAATATTCCATTTCCAGTTGCATCCTTGAAGCAATGACATCTTACTGTATATCAGTCTTTGGTTGGAGAAAAAAATCAGTACTTGTCCTACTGGGATCTAATTACCACAGCTGGATTATGTTTTTGTTTTTTAAATCAAACAAATGCTTGTAGATTTTCTCCTTCACTGTTTGTTTCTGGAAAAGAGCTCCAATATCCTTTCAAAAGTTTCCCACACTAGCTGTACTCTGCTAATTGAACCTCACAAGGAGTGCAGGAATAACCTTGTGTGCTCCACCTGCAAAAGAGCTGGAGGTTCTCTATTTTGAACATATCAAACTGAGCAGCTTTTCCAGAGAGCCCTGGCTCTCAGCACAGCCTGCCCGACAGATCAGCCCAAGGCTGGAGCTTCGCAGAGTCATTTTCATTATGTAATGCATCAGCAATATGACTCAGGTACATCATTAACATAATCTTGTTAGCTCACAAAACCCCCACACATCAAAATCCTGTTTCCCTAGCAAAGGAGAAACAAACAACTGCAGGCAACTTCTCAGCTCAGCAGCTCCCATGTCTGCAAAGAGCCAGCAAATGCCAAAAGGTCAAGCTGGGGATTGGGTCCCACCCCATTGGGGACAGGGGCTCCTGTCCTGAAGAAGCAGCCAAGAGCCAGAGGCTCTTGCAAGACCAAGAGGTGACATAGCAATGGAGTTTGATGGCTTCTGCCAGAGGGGTGACTTCACCAGGTTTTCTCTGCACAGCCCCAGTCATGCTCTAGTAAACTCTATGACCAGAAAGTCCCCTTGCCTATTTCCACTTGCAATTACACCCACAATTATTTTTTCCAGCTCTCCTCACCATGCACATCCACGTCTATCACAAATCTAGCCATCTTCTGCATTAGCAAACAGTACTCCCCTCTTTTTAAGGATATTAGGTAAAGAAAAACGAGGCCTGAGGAGAACATTGCTGGGTACCAAGCACTTGATATGAAGTTCCACCCGCCACACCTCACATGGAGGCATTGAGCAGTTCTCCCAGGCTTTGTCTGGGTGCTGAACACCACCACCAAGTGTCATCAGTGCTCCAGGGCCACCAGCCTCCAGTTACTCCTCCTACTTTCTGCAGGAGTTGTGGCCACTGAAACAGGAAGAGAGCTTTCTTGTAACAGATACTTTCTTCAGTTTCACACGTGGGAACATATAAAATAATGGAAAAACGATAAAATAAACTGCCTGCAACTTACACCTCTCCTCCTGTAAGGCTGTGAAGTGTCTCAGCTTTTAAATTCTGACTTGTTTGTGCTCAAATCCCCAGAAGTGCTCAGGAGACAGGCAAGGTTACTCCAATGGCAGGTTTTGACCCATATCTGCACCCATGAGTGTATTTTACCCTGATCTAACCACACAAAATCTCCCATAATCCTGTAAAATCCTGAAGATTTTCCTCATTGACAAGATTTTCCCTTGCAGGGTAGGTGCACCACAGCTAATTGATATGGCAAAGCCAAAGCTGACATGCTGCTGGCTGGATCACAATAGAACCCAGACGGATCCCAATGAAAATGAGTTGACAAAAAAAATGGAAAAAATGATGATTTGTCTCCTGCTATTCTCCTCTTTCTTCCTTTGAACTCAGTCAGGTTGGGCTGGGTTTGACACAGTACTGCATTTCTCTCGTCAGCTGTTTGTGGGTTCAAATATAACAACATACACAAATCACCAGCTTCATATGCACAGCTGAAGCTTACAGGCTTCATACCCATCTATTCGCATTCTCCAGCTTAAACCATGAATAGCAAAATACCTCAGGAAAAAAAAAAAACAATGGATAGGGTAAAGTTGGAATAGCTCCAAGCTGTCAACATGCCTCCCAAAGTATTTTCCCATTACTCTGAGCTATGGACACAGCAGGCCCCAGCAGAGCCACCTCTGTAATCTGACCATTGTATGACACATAAGAACAGATACATCCATTGTTAAAATTATAATAGTGATCAGAAACCCCTACAATTATCACTGCGCAATGCACAGTTGTGAGAGAATAAAAGGAGAAAAGAGTCCAGTTATCAACCCAAAAGGCTCCATGCTTTGGTGAACGGGGAGGGACAGGAATCCGCGTCAGCTGACCTACAGAGCTCTGCACTCCCAAATTATCATTTTTTAACCTTGGAAAAAAATGAATTCTGGTACTGAATAAATTTAGCATAGAGTCAACTTAATGATCACATTAGTCCCTGTCTGTTCTCCCAATGCCCATTCACTATTTAATTAACCTATTTTCATAGGTTTCTTCTTGGAGCTATTTTTAGGCAGTTTAATCTAAGTTGTCCCTGCTGTAAAGATGGTAGCACAAGTTACCTTTCCTCTACCAACTGCATCATAGCCATTTAGTTACAATGACAATGGTTACGCCAAATCTAGCTCTGATGTTATTTGCCAGAGTCCACTGCCCATAACTAATACGGTAATTTTTTCCGGTTCATACCTAGGACAACAGAAAGCATTCCTGCTACCTTACCAACCTGCAGGAAGATGGATTTTCTTTACTCAGGCCAATAATGCAATCATCATCATGGGCTGATTTAATTACAGGGGGAAAAAAAGACCCCATACGTCATTTTCCTGGAAGCAAGACCCACACACCAGAGTTGTTATGACAAAACCCTCGCATGCCAGCCCGCACAGATTGCAGCTGTACCAGCCAGAGGGATGTCTGGTGTTGAATATGCTGACAGAAAAACCTTATTATACAAAATGGGGAAGTGACGTGTATATTCTTTTTGTCTGCAATGGGTGCAGTATGGACCTGACTAACAAGTGAGAGGGTAGTTATTGTGGTTTGTTTGCTGCAGCTTATACTTAACTGTAAGGCTAGCAGCAAACGGCTCCAAAGATACCAAAATTGCTACTAGGATAGAAGCCCAGCAAAGGCTTAAAAAGGAATAAAATTGCCGTTTATCATCTGGGATTTGCCTTAACTGTTTAAAAAGGGAACCTCAAAAAAGAAATCCTATTTCTCCAGCTGTTCCATAGAGAGACTGGGCATCTTTGTGAAGAAACTTAAAATTACCAGGGTAACATTTTCAGCAATTGGGATAATGGCTGTCAAGATGCCACTTGTCTTCAGCTGTAACAGATTGTTGTAGACCAGTCTTTCCCCTTGCTGAAGCCTTAAAACTGAGATTTTAACTGGGAAAAACAAACCTGTTTTGCTCTGCATTCTTACTGCATCGTTGGCTAATCTGCTAGCATATCAGCTTTTCAATGTTCAGTCTCAGCTTATTGAAAACATGTCCAATAATTCCTTATACCTCTAGTGGCTAAGAGATGATGACTAAGGCTTTCGATGTCCTTTCTCAAAATATCTCATCTTTGTTTTAGTGAAAAAGAAAGCTTTTTGGACTGGGGGTGGGGATGTCTGCAGAAGACCTTAGCTGTCTATTATTTTGACCAAGTTAGCTGATGTTCCTTAAATGTAAGGCAGGAGCTCAATTCTGCAGTACAAGGATTGAATTGTAACTCCATATTCCCTATGCTCTTCCAAGCATGTCGGTGAAGAAGCAGAAGGTAAGGGATTGTCTTCCAAGTGTTAAGAAGATAGTTTAAATAAAAAATTAGAAGCACCTTTGACAAACATAAGAAATGACATGGAGAAACAGAAAACAGTAATGAAAAGACCAAGTAATCAAGAGATTAGGAGTGATAAAGCTTCAACTGTAATCATCAGCTTTCAAATAAACTCAGCATAAATATCAAACTTTTGCCTTTTTAACCTTCAGATTAAAAAAAAATAAAGTTCCGTTTTCTTTTGAAGTGTTCATATACACAAAAATATAAAAAGAATACTCTAGTCTAGCACATTTTGTATGCATATGTACATGTTCAACAACAATGGAGACTGGTAAAATGCATATTTTTACAAAGGCCTTACCAAGTAAGGATAGAACAAGCTATAAGGTTTTCTTCTAATATTAGCAATGTTTTGGTTAATAATAAAACCAAAAAAGTTAAATATAAGGTAAATGTAGTATAAATAAAGTGTACAGTTTTCTCAGGCTGGGAGGTTTACAGGAGAAAGACAGGAGCATGCATACTCTAAGTATCCATTCTTTCAGTATTGACTGACTTCCAGTATTCTACTGGGATCTTTTTAAGACTGCCACCCTAATTCATCTTAGGAGACACCATATTCATTAATTTCCACAACAGATTCAGGATTTGTTATTTGGTTAGCATACTTATTAACTGCAGAAAGTTAGGACTGGTGCACAACCTGTAAAGTTCGTGTTGGATAATTGCTCTGAGCTATTTTATTTTTATTTTTTAAAGTGTAGAATGGAACATGTGGCTGGATATGACAACTTCTGTGGCAGGTAACCGCACACATACCCCCCTCATTAATGCAAGATCCCCCAGCAGATACAATCCTGGTAGCTTTCCCCCCGACACGTCTAGAAATAAAATTAGATCTTCAAAAGGATGCCTGTTAGATTGAAGAAAAGTTGACACAAAACAGAAACTGAAAAGAATAGGGAAAAACATGGAAGAAAATTCTGGATTTCAAGGTTTTAAATTCCATGTTAGTTTACCATTAGTGTTGTCTTTAAGTATTCCTCCCTCCAGAAAACTCACAATGAATTTGTGGAAGATGACTAATTAAAGAAAACTAAACAGCATCTAGTTAAGGAGCAGAGATATTTTTAAGTTTCACCTACTCCAATTTTTGTCCCTGAACACCGTTCTCTTTTAAACATGTTCTTCTTTCTGATAACTGCCTTAAAATATTGTATATATCTTGTAAAATCCCCATTGAGCTGTAAGATTACCTTTCAGCTCTGCTGCAAGTTGATATGCTAACAAACCAGCAAGCAGTAAGCTTTCTTGACCTTGACAGGACAAACTACTGCAATGAAGAAAAAGACCGTATTTCACCAGAACTGTAAAAACATCTCCAAAGCTTAGTTTCTCCATTCCAAGCCCTGATTTCACGTGTTGTCTTACTGAAATTTGGAAATTACATGTCAAAAGAACTTTGCTAAGCATAATACAGAGTAAAAAACCTCTTTTGTAAAGAGCTAAGGGAGAAAAGATACAGTGTCTGCATCACCAAAATTAATACTGCATTCACCATCAAGAAAATCAGTTAACAACTACTAATTGCTCACATTTTCTAAGCCTCGAAGGGATTTCCTGAAAGCAGGTCTTGAGAAATGGGGATGGGGAATTCCAGAAACAAACATTTGGGAGGTCTCACTGTGAATTGTAGCAATGACCAAGAAATCAGTCACGGCTCTTATCGTAACATATATGAAGTCTTGATCAAAATCCTCCATTTGGGTCAAGCTAATGACTATTTGTTTTTCATCCATCAATCTTGACTGTGGAGAAGGTTAACAAGATTAGAACTAAATTTATCATGGTCATGACAAAAGTTGTATACAGTATGCTTCTACAGATACTGGGAGAGCCTTGGCCCTGTTAGATGTTAGCTGTTTTTGACTAGTAGAAAGTTTAAAGGGATTACTGATATTATTGCTGGGTGATTGAAAGTACTGCTTTCTTTCTATGGGGCAGAGGTTGCAAGACGTAATCATTTGGTCCGTACTCAGAATGTAGTGTTCTGGAGTCTATAGTCTTACCAATGCCTGTTCCTGCAGTTTTGTCTCCTCCTTTGGTTCACACAATGGAGAAAGGCCACAAGTAAGAATGGAAAATATTCAAAGCCTCAACTGTTACCTTACAACTCTCTGCCTCTCATCACGAACAGATAACACTGATTCCCCTCTTCCCCTAGCAACACTCATGGGCTAAAAGTTTTTATTTTCTTTAACTAATATTCACTGAGAAATGTCTATATTGTGCCTGACATAAACATTATTTGTTTCATCAAGTTAAGCAAAACATGCCACCGTGCTTAAGAGTTTGACTAGTAGCACAAATGCGGTAATGATTCTGTACATTCCTCTGGCAAAACAGGACCCAGGACCCTACATGGTCCTCGAAGTTCCTCTGTGCAAAATGCCCCAGAAGCCTGCCATGTCCCTCCTTGGTTTGGTATGCACGTGGAACTCCAAAAGGAAGTACTGAGATGCTTTGGGATCCATGCAGCATCCAACAGCATAAAATAAACTACGGAGTTTCACAGGGAAAAACATAGTTGTTACAGTAACCGTATATTGGAACTTTTCTCCCTTTTCCATGAGACAAAAGGCAAATTACTTTATTAAAGTTTTCAACAATGCAAACCCAGAAATAACCACTATAATAGTGAATTCTGACCATATTATAACCATAGCTGTCAAACAGTACCTATCACATACTCAATAATTGTAGCCGACCAGAATACATTTTTGGAAAGACATGGCATTTTGCTTTTGATAATATCAATGGACAGAGCACAGACAAAACCAAAAGTTATTTAAAAACAAAACAGGGAACCAACAAAGTTCCTTTTATGCTATTTCTCCTTGTTTCTCTACCTCCCATCCTCTCCCTACTCACCAGCTAGTAGCTTCCAGTTATTCTAGTTGTTCTGGCATAAAAGCCTACATTAGGTAGCTGAATTGTTATCAATTTCATTCCATTGGTTTTCTTGGTTTAAGGTTTGATCTTAAAGTAAAGTTGAGGACAAACACAATTTTTTTCCACACCGCTTGCTTTCAGTGATTTATGCTTGTGTAATGAGTGAGGGTTTAGTCTATAAAAATCTATCAGAACAATTTGGAATCTCTATGTCAACCAATTTGCCCTATCTTCTAAAAGAATCAGTAGAGGTTAGAATTATATTGCACTATCACAATGGTGAGAGTTTTGCCACTAACTTTAAGAGGGACAGACTGGACCTCTTTTTCTCATTTTATCCAGCTTCCTCAAGGGGAACAACTCAAAGTCATGTAAAATTTTAGACAACTGGCTTATGTAGACAGTGAACATAAGAGAGAGATAAAACAGATGGTATACACAAAGCTCATTTCACCCTTACTAAGGCCACAGCAATCATATCCCTTAAATTTAAAAACAGGCGGGTGAAAATAGTTTAAATGTAAGGGTTTCCAAAACTATTTGTAGTCTTGAAAACTTTCACATTTAACAATTAAAAAAAAAGTTGTAAAAAAAATTAAAGAAGTACATTCACATGATCCGTGCATGATCTGTGCATTGAACTGTGAGAATAATTTCTAACAGGACAAAACATAATCATAACGACTTCTACTCTAAGACTTGACTCCACCAACAGTCCTCTTCCAATGCCCAAAAGAGGCACAGCGATGGAATCATAACCCCCGGGTGGCATGCAAAGCACTGAATTTCTAGTCTGAATAGTGCACTGTATTCGTTGTCTATTCTTTAAAATAATGGCCACAGGACAACTCCACAGGATCACTGCAAGAAGCCTTTAGAAAACTTACCAACTCTGACCAATACATTAGCTACAGTTTCAATTACATTGTTAATGTGAAATGTTCTTCAGCATACAGCCTCACAGAAACCAGTTAGCAATACTATTAACTTCACACTTAGCAGATGAAAAATTGAGAAAGATTAACATTCAAGGAAAGAAATGCTTAGCTGACTTATGCAGGTAATAATCATGAACACATAATTATGCCAAATGGGAAAAAAAAAGAAAAAAAGTAATGAAAATGCCAGATCTTAAAAGCAATCCTATAATGAATAATAAGGCACAGGATATATTATTTGTAGGCAATGCTGGCATACAAATGAAAGGCGCTGAAAGAAAACTATCCAATACAGCATGCAATTGGAAATGTTGAAGTGCACTCCATAAATTCATGCAAACAAAAGAAATCATTAAAAACAACTTTGTTCACCAAAACCAACATAAGATAATACATCTCCTTTCAGACAAATTCTCCTCTGGTATAACAAATAACTATATTAGCCAGCAATACAATGAGGAAAAAGAACACTGTAATCACTAACCCCAAACCCACTGTTCTTGCAGAAGTAAATATCCCTTTAGAATATATCTTATTTGCTCTCCATATTTAAAATATAAGATGCCTTTTATGAACTGTAGCATTCCTGTAATACGTCTTCAGAAATGGCTATATTTACTGTAGCAACTGAATAATGTGAATTAAAGCCAGTTTCTACTGATATTTTACTTCTTTTCCTAAGAAGCAACGTGAGTTCTGATTGTGAAAATTATTTGAATTCCTGCAGTATGGCCCACCACTGAACAAAGCATTAAGGCTCTTATGTGATTTGCTAAATCGTGATCAGGTTAAGCACGTACTTAAATACTTTTGAGTCCTAATACAATGTTCTGCTAAGCCTGACTGCACGAGATTGTACACTCTGCCAGGCTAGCACAAGCTGGCATATAAAACTTTGTTCATGTGCCAAGGAGGGTTTGCTATAGCTCAGGTCTTAAACATTTATATGGAAAACTATATGTACCAATGACTAGGTCCTGCTAGCTGCGGAATGCCTTTAGCTTTGTCTGTTAAGACGAACTGAAGATATTTGAGAAATGCAGAAGCCTACAGACTATGAGTTTCAATCACGGGGGCACAAGAAGCTGTTCAAGACAATTATGTCACCTTAAAGCTAGCACAACATTCAGTTCAGGAGAACTTCATTGAAACCCACTTCACTTTTCGTGGTTGCCTTTCTCTGATAGGCAGGAAACGTCCCTTAAGCTACTGCACTGCTGTAACAGGACAAACAACAAAATACAGGACATGCACAATATTGCTCATCACAAGGCAATGACTATTTAGAATTTGATAGGAAAAAAATATTCTAAACAACTTTTGGACTCGCACCACCCCCATAACAGAATTCCTGACACAAAGATAATGCAGGACCCAACTCCCTTCACCACCAAATTCTTTAGGACATCTTACAAGTGTATCTGAAGCCAAACCTTCCCAGTCCTCAACATCCTGTGATGTCCTGGTTTTTAGAAAAATCCAGCTTCTGTGGCACACGCTGGCTGGATGACGCTACAACTGCCATCTTCCATGTAATTTCTTTCTTATCTCTCTACATCCACATCCTCATTGCCCCCATTTCGTAGCTCATCTGTCTAGCTGATCCACACTAATGTGCTCAATTGCTCCTCAACTCACTTCATCTAGCATTTAATCTGCTCTCTTGTTAATTAATACAACTCTAAGCTGCACGATCTCAGTAAAACCAAGCTCAGCACGCAGTGGAAACCTGCTGGCCGTACAACTGGGGGGCAGACTCCAGAGGAAAGAGGGCTGCCTTCCAAACCATCCAGCCCTCTCTTCCCATGCCTGCAGTGCAAGGATATTTCCTTGGAGGACTTTTATCAAGGCCTCCTTCAGTTTAGATTGCTTCAATTGCTGCTTTGCATCCCTGCTGCAGGCTGTATGCTGTGCAGGAAACCACTGTGCGTTTCTAGAGGCAGAAATCAAACAGAATTGTATTCCTGTGAAAAATCTTCTCAGGTCAGTGAAGCAGTTTCAAAATGTCCTCAGTGCTCCTCTCCTCCTGCTTGCAGCTCTGTTTTTTGAATTGGACTTTCCAGATAGTTTGGATGCCAGCACAATTATTTGGCAAAAGCAGGTGGGCTGCTACTTTGGCAATTTCCAGATTAAAAAAAAAAAAAAAAAAAAAGAAAAAAGAGAAAAATAGAAAGAAATCAATCTACAAAACACAAAACGGCCAAACAGATTACTCATTGGCTGGTAAACCATATCCCCTGAAGGCTGTTGATCAAGCTCTACCCCTGGCTGCCAGCCTGCTGTAGTACAGATGGAGGAACTGGCTGCTAAAATGCTTCTCACACCCACTGCTCAGCAGGAGAAGGGATCCCGAGCTCTATGAGAGAATATTTCTTTGGTAACTTATTTTGTACTTATCAGTGCCTGTCTGCTGCAGAAACTGTATTTCTTTTCCTTGTGTGAGATCTGGAGGAGATTATTGGTAATTTTCAGGTGTTTCATTCAAATCAGTTACTCCTTGTAGAACACCGAGTGCAGTTAATTGAAATTGTTTCCTTGTTCAAAGATTTCACTTTCATTGCAACAGAACTGGAAACACTAAAGATAAAAAATGTGCAGCTGTTATTTTGGAGGCTTAACTTCTTCATTTCCAAATATCATGTCATTCTCTTTCAGTAATTTTGACAAGGTCTTACCTACATTTATATTCAATTTGTGGTGTTTATATCTTACACCTACCTGTATATTTCTGTAGTAAACAATGAGCTCAAAACCAAATAGGGTCTACATTACATCACTACGAATCAACAGATTCATATGTAATTTTCTTCCACAATTCCCTGGTTGTATTAAGAAAGTGCAGTATGGTTGGTTTCAATCACAAAGCTTTGTTTAGAAAACCACTGGTATGGCACCGTGTGTATTCTGCTGATGCCTGGGAATGGAGCAAAACCGATCCCTGGCTGTGTCACATACCTGACATTATGACACAGACATGACAATGATGCATGGACACAGCTATTCATCAGTATTTTTTTCAATATTATGGAATTCTGATTATTTAAGCAATAAGTGAAATAAAAAGCTAGGAGCAGGAAAGATTCATGTCATCAAAAATAATGTTCAGATGAAATAATCCTGCAAGCACCAGAGAAATCTCACAGATTTCCACAAGGCATAGAACAGCAACATCAGATTACAGGAATTTTATCTCAAAAACACTGAATTAAGAACTCTTCCACACCTGGATCAAAGCCCACCCACCTGTCCAAATAACCCTGCCCTCTGTATTTTAAGTTATGCACCCTATGTCTGGCTCCACCCAGCCGTTCACTGGGAAAATGGAGTAGCGCATGGAATTGTTACCCCCTCATTCACAGCTTCCAGAAGTGTTATTTAAGGCCCTCCATAGGCAAGATGTAGACAATATTCATACGTTTTCGTATTTACGTATACAACTCTACTTTGTCACAATTTATGGCATCCCATCAATTTCCTTGGCGCATAGTACACAACATACAAGTTACAAAGAATAGTTTGGTTTTAATCCTCCGTTTCAGTGGATTCTCCTAAAAACCTCCTGACATCTTGACCTCAGCTGGTGGCCTTCCCTTCTCTGAGCATGCCCACCACCACATTTCTCCATGCTGCAGTGGCATCCCAAGGACCAAGCAATCAGCATGAAGGGACCGCTGTGTGGGTCAAGCACCCCTCTCCCAGCTTCGTTGTTTGTTCCCAATACCCATCATGTTTAATCTCCATGCAGTGCCAAGGGCGTGATATTAATCAGATGTTTGCATAACTCTTGCTTCTTAAATTATATTTTCTACTTCCACCAGGCCTGCTCTGAGCCAGCAGTTGGCTTCGATGACAGCCGGGGGTCCCTTCCAGGCGGCGCGATCCCGCGGGCCCTTCAGGCTGTGGCTTGGCAGCGGGACACGCTGGGATGCGGGCGCAGCCAGCAGAGCAGCAGGACATCCTCCAGAGCCTGGAAGGGACTTGCCAGTTACCCAGCTGATAGCGACAGCACGTCGTGTTGTCATCTGCCTAGCAACTTTATTTCCAGGCCCCTATCAAGTATTCCATTCCTACTGTAATCAAATCAACTTCATTTCATCTTCACTCACAAATCTGGGACCGCAACAAAGATGTCTGGGAGCAGGGACAGACACAGAGCCCCCTAACCCCACGAGAGCTGCCAGCTCCTCTTACTGAGGATGAATGGGCAGAGCCTCCGCATGTGCTGGGTGGCTCTCCAGAGCCCGGGCCCAGCTTTCCCAGGGCTGTCAGGCTTTGGCTGGGGACTGCTGGTAGTGAGTACCAGGCACATGAAGAAGGGCATCCCTACACAGGCATTTGGCTGGGTCCCTCTGGCAAAGAACTGGGGAAAGAGTTTACAGATCCATTAATGTTCAACATTTGGGATGACTTTTTGCCTGCTAAGAGTTAAGATGTAGAAGGACAGTCACTAGCAGAGAGGAAAAAATATCTCTGATTTCTTGGCTAGCACCAGGATATCAGAAGCAAACAAGCAAACCTAACAGAAATTGCTGAGGTAGTGGCATCAGAAAAGGTAGAGGCATCAGAAAAGGTAGCAGTCCATATTTTCAGAAGGCAAGTAGTATGATGAGGAAGCAGGGGACTGTCATAAGCAGAAAGGTGAGGGAGACCATAAAACACAGAAGAAAGCTGTTTTTGTACTACAGCCAAAACTAAAGCCAGGCTGTAATAAATCTTTGGGGAAGGTACACAGAAGTAGAAAGGAAAACTGCTTCCTCAATCATTTTCAATAGGAAAGACAACATCAGGACTAGATAAGGGTATTTTGTGGTATTATTTTTAAACAAACACAAGAAATTGCAAGGAGTATAGGAAAGGTAACATAAGAAAGGAAAAAATAAAAGTCCTTGAAGTGATAAGGAAGAGGGCAAATGATCAGCACGAGAAGTGCAGTTCATGCTTAAGTGGAAGAAAGTCAAGATAGAAAACCATTAATCTCCTGTGTAATATTTTCAAAGATTCAAAATCACCAACAATAACAGAAGGCCTAACAGCAGAATTTCATCCGTTCCTACACTGCAGCTTCATGTCAAAGCTACCAACCTGGTTTTCTTACTCCTTGATATTTCCTTCCAGCACCCGCATTTGACTCCAGTCATTGCAGTAAATACATGGCAAGCTGTGGAAAGTATTTTTGGCACATAACTCAACTCGTAGGTACTTGGCAGGCACAGCAGACAGTTGCACTGATTGCCTCGGTGTTGCCTCTGTCACTTAGTAAAGTCAGTGATAGATTTGGCCAGGCTGCTACATCCTCCTAATGCTGCATTCAGTTCACTCGCTCTCTGTTCATTCTTAAAAACAACATATTCAAAATCAATGTGTGAGACGAAATATATCACCTAAGATCCACACACAAGGTACTTTCGCTGCTGAGCAGAAATGTGTTCCACCATAAAGCAGCAACTAACAGCAGTTCTCTCTGTCGTGCAATTGAAATGCCCGAGCTGAAAATGAAGCAGTTGAGGTAAAGCGGTTATAGAGAAAGATAACAATTACGTGGGACTATTACTATGAAGGTCTCTTAAATAAACTTGTAAACAATAAATAATAAAGAACCAAGCTGATTTAGCAGCAGCAGGCTGTTACTGCCAGTTGGGAAACTGGAAATGTATTTGTTAAGTCTGTCCTTCTGTTCCAGGTGCAAAAGATTTTTCCTCTCCAACCATTTTTTAAAGCTTGAGAATTTTCCAGGCTACCCTTTCATCTTTAATGTGTGGTCAGTAATATGCAGTGTAGGCAGAACAAACGGTTGTAAAAATAAATAAAAAATAACATTTCCCTTGTCATTTTCCTCTTTTTTTCATTAAGTGCACAGAGAAGCATTATGCAGTCATGTGTTGATACCTACCCAGTGCAATAGAGCTCTAAGAATAGGCTCTTTCATTGTTTTAACACCTTAAGAACAAAAGTTATCTGGCCACCATAAGCTTGACTCTTGGAAAATACCTGCAAAGGATATTGCAGAATTTAATAGTGGCAAGCTGGGGTAAGCAGGAATGTCTAGTTCAAAAAGAAAAAATGGATTTATGTTTATCCTAATGTATAGCAGCATTCCAACAGGTCTCAATATGTATCATAAATCAAGCTTAACTATAAGAAAATAACAGTGAAGCTAAACAATATAGGTGTTTTATGCTAGAAAATCATAGCAACTGACTGTAGTTTCGTAACAGCAATAGAAATGTTCAACGGTCCTCGACTTTCTCTTTATTTTCTCTTACCAGTAGTAACCACTTGAAATACATTATTTATGAGAAAGATACCACTTAAAAGAAAAATCCACAGATCAGGCAGACATCTATTCTGCAACTTGAAAATGCACATGCGATACCATCATCCCACGCCCGTTCGCGCTGCCTGGTACAATGCAGGAAGCGCTCATATGCTCTGCATCTCAAAACCAGCTCACATAACAAAACATGATGCACGAAGCAGGCAGAATGCTCTATTTTAATTGAACGGAGCAGAGCACAATAATCTTCTTGCCTTAGAGATCTGCCTGCAAGTGACTCCTGCTGTTGTTTATGACTTGCATGTATTACGTAAGCTGCATGCCAGAACAGGACTTGTTTGCATCGCTCAGATCTGGCATGACCCCTTTCTGATCGCTGTGCTGCTGGACGGCACGGAAGGCATAGATAAAGATAAAAGCACGCAAAGCACAAGATGATACAGGAATAAATTGCATAAGAAACATGTACGAGGATTTTCTAGCCCCTCTCACAGAGATCAAAGTAGCAGCAAATGAAATTGAAAAATAGGAAGTTGAAAATGCAAAAGGAACTCGTGATTGTTTGTTGCTTTGTGTTTTGTTTTCCACAACACAGAATTAATTATGGAACTAACTTCAAGAGCATGAAATTGAAACAGCAGATAAACAACACAAAAAAATCAAATACTAAATTTGAATATAAGGTATCTGGCATTATAAGCATTCCAGAAGAGATGCTATGTCTTCTTGCATGAGAGTTTAAGCTAGCCTCTGCTAATAAGGGTTTAACAGTAGGTAGCAGCAGGATATCCCTTAGCTGTGTGCTACAGCCTTTTTTCCTTGCTCTTCTGAAGCAACTGTCAGACAGCAAGCCCTGAATTAGACGGACTCCCACTCTGATCTGTAAGGGCAATTCTTACACAGCCCTAGGCAGAATGCCAGCAGCTATGGACAAACTCTTTGTAGAGCTTTGCTTGTACATATAAATCCTGATCTAAAGCACACCTGTTATTTCGCTTCTCAATTGCTCTCAAATCAGGCAAGCAAAAAGTGTCAAACTAGGTGGGGGTCCCACTATGTCAACAAGCAGTGACTTGGGCCCAGAGTGGTATTACTGAATTCTTTTTCTCTTCGGATCAAAAGACGTAGTTTCTTGTACTGAAAGACTAACACAGTCCTCCACAGTCTCCAGAAAACCTGGCACTACTGTGTATCATTTTGGTAGCTTAATGCCCTCCCCTCTTTGAGGATCAAAATCAGGTGTAGCAAAAAGGGAGCAAACTGGCAAAGTCATTATACAACACTTCTTAAAGTGAAACAAACATGAACTAGATTGCTTCCATACATCACACAACAAATTTCACTATAATTCTACATTAAATGACCTTCTGACCATACATAATATAAATCTATCCATACATAAACCCACATATATATGAATTTATAGATCCACAGTAACTGGAAAGCCTTGGATGCAAATAACAAATGCAGGAGTTACTTTAGTAACATGCGCTTCGCTGGCTGATTTCAACAGATTATGCCTTTAAAAACTGTATTTTTCTTTAACCAATGCGCAACAAAACTGTCTCTTCTGCACACAAAAAGCCATTAAAACTCTTCTTCTAATTCAATCAAAAATTTCAGCACTGACAATGCAAAGAGCAGCACGCTCTTCAGATCTTTTCCAATTTCCTAAGCTATTGCAATCAATTTCTTCAAGACCTGAAACTTATCCTAATTAAGATCTTTGCTTTGATATGCTGAGAATGACCTCAAGGATTCATTCTAATAAACAGAAATGATTCTTGGTAGTTTGCAGCCCTCATGAGCATTGCACCAGAAATCATTTCACTCATTCCTTGACAAAATAACTTATAGTTGATCATTCTGCCCCAAACACTACCTGTAACACACTCACATAGGCTTGAAAAGCAAGGCATAGATTGCTCGTCTGATACAAAAACTTGTCCTATAATTGTTTTGATGATTTCTTTATTTTGACAAATAAAGTGAATCTGCCACAGCAGTAATAGAAAAAGACTGTAAATCAAACAACACCTTGCTGAAGCGTGTATCTGATTTATGCCTCCAAAAGACAACAGTAATCCAGTTCCTGCCAAGGTTCAAGACTTCTGCTATCACCCAAGCTTCCACTTAAATCAACAGTAGGCTTTTCACAGATTTCAGCAGGAGGTACCTTGGAGTAAATGGCCACAGGGGAGCTGTTAAACACCTCTGAAGAGTTACTTACCAACTCTAGTTTTTATAGTCTACACTGTTTTCCCAACATAAACTAACAATTTCAATGGAAGAACTTAAAAAATGCAATCTTGGCATAAAAATTTACTGATTCCTTGTTAATAACAGCATTTTACTGTAAAGGTGGTCAAATACCTAAACATTTTTTCCAACGAGGTTGTTGGGTCTCCATCGTTGGAGATATTCAAAACCTAACTGGACATGGTCCTGGGCAACCTGCTGTAAGTGACACTGGTTTGAGCAAGCACACTGGAAAAAAGGACCTCAACATGTCTTGACCAACCTCAGGTATTCTGTGGAAAACAAAAGTAATCATGAACTATAGAGTGTAAGATCACTGCACTGTATTCTATAGAAGATCACATTAATTTCAGCCTGCACATGGCTCATTAATAACCAACTCTAATTAAAAATTTAGGTGGATTTCATATGGAAAAAAACTCCGCAGTCACAGAAACATCCCCACTACCATGAAAACATTCTTCATATCAAGAAGCTATTCTATGCGGCTAAAACTTCAGCTTGCTTTGTACACATGTAGAAAAAAGTCAACACTGAACAAGGCTTAGTCAAATATCTTTCATATGCCACTGGAAAGAATAAGGTCATATTAAATAATAAATCTTATCTACTTTTGCAGATTCCAATATATGAGGGAGAACTGATATCAAAATGGGAGTGCTTTGAGTTTCTGTTAATGAACCACGCTACTGTGCTAGGTCAGCACAGTTCTGCTGTGCTTTACAAATGAGGTAATTTTTTCCCCCACTTTGTAAAATAAAACTCAAACATTCTTACTTTAGAAAAGACAGACAAGACAGCACTAACGAATCAGGCTTTTACATAAGCCCCAATCCCCATGTTATCAGGGGAGCATACAAATGTGCTAAGATGGAAAATCATCTCCATTTTCTACTGCCTCACAGAGAAAAGCGATTTTGTTCTGAATACTCACTCAACTCTTGGATATGTCCAAGCACACAAATGGACAGTGCTGTATTAATTGATTGAGTAGAAATGCCAGAACTGTTTCTGGATGATACCATGAATCTTATAGTTATAATGTATTAGGGAATAAGAGCAATGCAAGTCTTTTACTCATTATTGCTTGTAACTATCTGAACGACAATCATTCTTTTCTCTAAATTTGCATTTGGTCACTAAATTCCCTTTTATGATCCTCCGTTTTCATCAGTGACACTTTATATGCATAAACAGACACACACACATATATAAACATATATAACAACTCCTTTAATTGTCCCTTGGAGTTCTGTATAATTCAAAAAGCTCTGCAGATACTTTTTCAAACTTACAAGCCATTGACCTCAATAAAGATCTGTAGCCTATTTGTTATAAAGTGGAGAAACGTTCCCCTTTTGTAACAGCTTATAGCATAAGCCTCTAACGAACACAGAAAGCCAGCAATTCTGTGCAAGTACTTGAGGTTTTTATCCAGAAATCAGAGTTGTGATCTTCAAGCTCATTTACCATAGTAATACATGTTAAAAAACACATTTATCATTGAGAGAGAGGGTGCTACACAAACCCATCCATTTTTTCGTCTCTCTGGGGCAGGTCACTTTCCTTGTACAAGGAAGTGACCTACCAACAGGAGTGGATAAAACTAGCACTAGTTGAGATTATAGGAAGTGAAACGCCTCAAACCACCAATGAAGTAAAAAATGCAGTATAGATTTCTTTCCCATACTCCTACAGATTAAAACCGATCTGCTGAAATCCATTTTGAGATTTCAGCAAATCCAGTTATCTCTGTTATGCACCCTGCTGTCTTCCCATCTTACTTATGCCACTGCCTAAAGTTCAGATGAGGAAAAGGCAGACATCCTTAGACCTCCAGCGTACACAACGGAGCACACAGGAGGCCAGAGCCCTGTGAGAAATGCTGCAGAACTGGATGCCATCCTGCAGCTACTAAGAGAGCACTACTCCCAAAGCCACAAGGGAATTTCTGGAAAACATCATATTCCACATTGACCATAAAACATTAAGAGAAGGATTTTCAGTGATTTCAGAGCATTATTCTATTCATTTGTTGGGAAGTCACAGTAGAATTACAATGGATTTCAGTTAATTTAACATTCTTGAATATCTCTGACCAGAACCTTGACTAAAGTTGTTTTTAATAGTGATCTGAGGCAAATAAACACCAACTAGCAGTAGAATTAAAAATGCAATATACAATGGTGTTCATGCACCTTCTTCCTCCATTCCAAGTATATTATTCTCTGCTTTTATGTTTCTTAGTGAAGCTTTTTTCTCCTCTACATCTGTAGCACCTACAGCAATTTGACCAAAATAGTTACACAAATGTTAACTAACCATGTGTGCATCAAACATGGCTAAGTTAGTTAGGGATGGTTACATGCCAGGCACATTGTCACAACTGGCCACAGCATAACATAACAGAAAACAATGGTATGGTGTTGTGACTTCCTCAAGGCAAGATTTCACCAGCACCTTTTTTTTCCCCACTTGCCATGAATACATTACTCCTAGTAGTTAAATTGCAGAATATACACACATCTACTAACCATATTTCAAATCTAAGTGTTCATAATTCTTAGTGTTTTTCATAAAAAACATTACCAATTTTACTTTGAACAACAAAAAACAGTCAAACACTACTACATGATGTAGCACAGCACATGCAAAGCTCCAAGGTAAGTTTCCCATCTACAAGAGTGTTCCAACATTGCTTAGATATTCCTTGACAGGAGTTTCACATTTTAGAGAGAAGAAAGCCTTTACTAAGAAATCTACCCCCAAAATTAGAGTCGATAGGCTGTAGCTGGAACCTCCATGACTGCAAGAACAGACTGCGCGTTTCTACATCAGCCTCTAGCAAAGAAGTTTTGGAATACGAAGATTTTTCTTTTTCCAACCAGGTTTGTCCTATTATAGTGATAGGACAGAATACAATCCATACAGAAGAAATATAAGAGATTAATTCAGCTGAACTGAGCATAAAGATTCCATTTTGACTAGCTGGTGTGGAGCACTCTCTCTGCTTAAGTGATATCACTGTCTCTCGCATACTTTAGTCACATCAAATTAATGCCTAAGGATTCTGCTCGCATTGTGTTGTACAGGTAAATGATAACGCATCAAGCCAGAAACTATTTCTTGTTCTCAATTCTTCATGAAAAGTAACCCAAGTCAACCAAACTTACTAAGCTTCTTTCAGATGTTTTATTACATTTCTATTTGTTTCTGAATGATGCAACGCACACCTCTTGTACATGGAAGAGGGAGATAAAAAAAATTTAGAATAGGCAAGAAACTTTCTTAAAGTACATATTGAAGTATTTCCTTACGTGGCGTTGTGTTAGAGGGCTATATGTGTTTTCTTTTCTTTCCTGTAGTAGCCCTTTGACACTCCAATATTTACCTTTCATTTGTCAAAATGGCTCATTACTAAAACTTTTTTTTTTTAAATGTATCAATTCATAAGGCACAATCTCATTCATGTTATACATAACATTCATATTCATGTATCACACAATGATGTATGGATACATAAACATCTTTATAGCCTGAGGAGACTAAAGGAAGAGTAAATGTAGCCCTTACTAATTTTGGGGGTCACATTGAACTTTGTGAGCGAACAGGAACAGAATACAAGTTAAGCAACCTTGGCAGAGAAATTCTCAAAACAGATGAGAAAGATTTGGAACCAATTTTACTTCTGCAATGTTCTGCTTAAAATAGCATCCACATCCATCCACCCTCAGTATTAACACAGTTAAATTTATGGGTACATCTTACACAAATTTTAGGTCTCCTCTTCTCCATGTTATTTGGTCAAGATTTGTCTTATTAGATAATGGCTAATAATAAAAGGTCTTGTCATGGCAAAAAAAACACTTGTAGTTAACAGTGATTGGTGATTTAAGTAATGAGATATAATTATGCACCTGATTCATGACATGAAGTTCAGAGCTAAGATACACACTAAGTGAAGACAAAGAAAAAGGTGCAGCAACACCAGCAAAGTTGCCTCTGCAAGCAGAATAATATCAAACGAAACAGCGAGCCAAAGCACAATCAAGCAAGAGGAAAACACAAAATTACACATCATCTGCCAAAGGCTAACTGCAGGCATGCAATTGTTAAACATTTCTTAGCTATTGGAATTGGTATTTCTTCAGGCATAAAATACGGAGAGATGAAAAAATATAATCATTAATTCCATCTCTGAGTTACAGCAAGCAGTTCACATACAAAAAGGTGGAATAAAGAAACCTGCTAAAAGTGAGGTTCAGGACAGACAAAGGCACTGGCAGAGAAGAACGTGAATATGTTGTGTGAGCTACATCTTCATTTTTAAAGGAAATCATGCAAGACCTCCCTCTGTCCCCAAAGCTCCTCACGTGCTGGGTCAGTGGCTCCCAGCCGACAGGCAGCAAGGCACAGCCAGTAGCTTGCAGCTGCTCCAGCAAATTGCATTAACCAGTAAAACTGCCAGGTCTCAGCTCTAAATCATTCGACAATGAAGAACGATGATGTTTTCTTCAAACACTGAGACCCTGAAAGCAGCCATTTCCTCCAAAAAGTTCGTGAATCACTGTCTTGGGTGTTTATTATACAAGTTAGATCCACCTTCAGTCAAAAGTGGAGGGAATAAATGTACTTGCTTAGTTTATACTCAACTTCAGCACTACCTTGATCTAAATTTAATCTATAGCACTTCAGCCTAACAAAATCTTTGTTCCAAAACAAAGGTTTAATGCCTCAAATGAAGGTCATAACTATTTGCCTGTCTCTAACCTCAGTTCAATATTTTCTCCATGTGATTTGAAAAGATCAGAACAAAGGTTCTAGGGCATATCATAAAAAAATCCCAGACATAACTAACAGACATTTGCCCTTTACCAAAACCTATCTAATCTTCACTTGTGTACAATAATATATTAGGGAATTAATATTCTATAGTAACCAAAACAGAATCCCACCTTAATTGTTTGACTTTAATCTGAAAATATTTGCCAAGAACCAAAAGCAAATGAAAGAATAAACGAAAATTGGATTCACTCTTTTCCTGAGAACGTTTTCTTAAATGTCATCAAAACTGCTTAGCTCAGTTAAGATAAAACACCAACTCCTCCCAAATTAGTAAAACAATCAAGCATCACTATTTTGAGTAATTAGACTCATTAACATTCCTTAGAGACTGATTTGATTCCCTATATCAAACACACACTTTCTTCTTGCAAAGCTTGTTTTTTCACCCCAAAGGAAGACTCTAAACAAGTACCAGAGATAGCAAATACTCCATTTTAACATCTTAGAGCTAACTTCCAGCAAAAGAGTAAAAGGGTGCCATTAATATGCAACAGACTTCAATTAAGCTCAGATTAAAAAACAACTCAACATCTGACAAAAACCTTATGCATACTTGATAGACACTGTATTGAACTCAGGAGACTAAAGAAAGAGAAGCTGTCACAGAGCAAGCAATCACATTATTTCCAACTCTGCCAAAAAATAAAAAGTTTTACAGGTTTTTTTCCCAGTCAGATGTAGCCATAATGACAGCATGCAGCAGATCAATACAGCAGCTTATTGAAGCGGACCGATTTCAGAGCTGGCCTGTTTGACATCTCTTTCCAACTCATATGTGATTCTTCCTTTTCTTTCACGTGGAGGAAAATGCTTTCCACCACAATTGACTAGAAGTTTTAGGTACACATATTGCATGAGGTGAAGGATGGACTTCATAAAACCCAACGAGAACCTAAAGCTATTTCTTCCACATTCACTTTGTGGATGTTCCTTCAGCGTGGTAGAAGAACATGTGGTATAAGGTGATGAAAGCAGTTAAATTCCTTTTCACACCTATTTCAAGAGCAACTTTGCTAGTCAGCAGATTGAGGAGTTGGGGTCTGTCACTTAACCTGTCCTGTTGAAACTGCTCTGTTTATACAGACAACTCAATGTTTGCTTTCTCAGCAAGAGGACTGACAGACGACTCGCATGGTCTCCCCAATGATGACAAATTCCCTAATTTTTAGCATCAGTCTCTCTGTCCATATAAAATACTCATCCTAATGAATATTTAATTAACTGTAATAAGTAAGATGGGGACATCATGAGAAGCCAAAGAAGAGGCTGATATGGCCAGCAAATGTTTAGAGAAAAGCTGCAGAGCCAGGGGAACATGCATTTCTCACGGCTCAGGAAACTGTCCTGTATATAAGGCTCTAGCTTAGCCTCAAGCCAGGGTTCCTGCATATTGCTTTGTTTGGGGGAAAAGATTCATTTGTTCAGAAAAAGATTTTTGGTTCATCCCACAATTGGAACAAAAGAAAATTGTAAGATCTATAAATTTTTTGTAAAACTGGTCTTTTGAGCAGTTCAATTATTAAGATTTCATTATCCAAGTGTTTTAATTAACCAACTTTCAAAATTCAAGAAGAAATGAGTAATCTCCCCATCTCAGAGCTAGAAACTGCTGGAAAGGAGGTTTAGACAAGTTGTTAGGAGGTTCATCATTAGGAGCTTGTCAAAGATCAGCTGCCTAGCTACCTGTATGTTAAAAAGTGTCAGCTTTGAAGAAAATGTACCAGCTCCTCTGTTTAAGAAAGAAAAAGTAAAGCAGCATCAATATCTTTAGCTTGATCTCCAAACTCATTAACAAAGGGATTTGCCCCCACTTCAGTAGCTCGGTACTAGAACTGCCTCCCCGAATCAACCACACTTGCCAGCGCCAGGGTCAGGGATGAAAGGACATCACATCTAATCCAGGAAGGCAAGTCCTATCACAGTACCAAATCTAAGGAGATGGACAACTGAGCTGTGACAGCCTGGTTGTACTGTAGTAATAAAAAAATTAATCTAAAAAAATCCTTCAGGCATTAAAGTACTGAAGGTTGTTGAAGAGCAAAATAAGATTAGGAAGCAGTTAAAGTATGACAGAAAAGATGTAAACGGAATGGGCTGGAACAGTGCCTTAAACATCGACCCCAAGTCATCTGTGAGTTATGCTGAGGCTGGGTTAGTGAAGTATCAGCAATGCAATGCTGTCCTGATGAGCTGCAATGCATTTTTGACACCGGCAGTCCACAAAAATGGTCTCCTCCCTAGAGGCTCTGGAAACATGCCATTGTGAGAGACTGAGACTACAAATAACATGCAGGTTCACTATAGAAGCTCCCACTAATTTCTTGTGGATTTTACAGTGACGCCTACAGTGATGTAAAGGTTCAGCACTGAAACTTTGTGGTATGTCTGTAGCATGACACATTTTATCAACGTCTGTATCGTAACCCACCAGGTAGCAATGCTGGAGCCAGCAGTTCTCGCTGCTAGAAGCAGGTGTCTGTACCAGATCCTCAGCTTCACTTTTGCCTAAGGATAAGCTTCTTGTAGTTGCAGACAGTCCAGCCACAAGTGACACGGCAATTACCTGTCATGGGTGTAAAATCTATATGCACCAATGAAATTGCAGCTTTTGAGATGGAGGATCTATTCTATTACTGACAGTAAAAAAAAAAACCTATCAGATACAAAAATTGCTGTAAAAAATGAACAAGTTGAGCAAGTACTATCTGTGTTGCCCACAGAATTAGTGGATCAAAGAGATATTGGCAGTTCCAGAGCAGCCTTTAAATAGCAGAAAGAGATAAGGGCAGAAAGGATTTTAAAAACTGAGTTTAAAGTTTTACCTTACATCGTCTATTGCCCCTGTTCATTTATACACATTTAAGTTACTTTTATGTAATGGTTGAGCCCCTGATTCAGCAAGTTATTTAACCTAACACAATTCCTTCACAGATCTACACTCTTGCCAAAGGGTTCTTTACAGGTAGATATTACACCAAATTTTCTCAGACTGCTTATTTTAATAGAGGGAGGAGCAGAGCTTATAGAGCAATAAGGTCATCTAAAAAATAGCATTTCCATTGAAGACTATTTCAGTTTCTCAATATAGTCTAAAATTTCCACCTATCAGACTGTATCCTAAGCTGAATTTTTTTTTTAGGTACTTTGAAGAAATTGATTTGGCCATTTCTGCATGAACAGTCAAAACATTTTTCAGAAATATATCATTAAAAATCTTTGTTGTTCAACTTCTTCTGGACTGAAATGGCTGGAAGTTGAAAGATGGCATTTTTCTGGAAAGTATCCTTCAGTGCTAAGTAAATAAAAATAGAGTTCACTGGATAACTCATTTGAATAAGCTTTTTGAAATTATATGTGAAATTTGTACACTTTAAGCACTTTATTTTGTTTGGTTTTGTATGCATTACATAGGGAGGAGCTTCCTTTCTTCCTCCTCTTCACCCCCTCCAAAAGACAGAAGTAATGAATGCACCTGCCTATATAGCTAAGTGAGAATTTACATACTGCATTTCCAAAGACTTCAGATGTTCTGGAAAACAGATGCACAACTGTGCCATGCCTTATGCATCAAGCAAACAACTATGAATTTAGTATTTTATTCATGAATAAGTACCAAAAGTTAAAGGGAGCTTCCCTGAGAGTCTAAATCATCAATCACTTGCCAAATGCACTGTAACCCTTCAAACACTAAACTAGATTCAGGTAAGACTCTGAGCATGGGCTTGGGTCCAACAAGCAGAGAAACTATATCAGGCCTAAGAAAGGTTGAATAAAGTAAGGAGAAAAACCATAATGCATACATACAGATACTTTTGTTGTTTGGCCCACTCTCACAAATAAAGAATTCACAGAATCACAGAATCGTCTAGGTTGGAAGAGACCTCCAAGATCATCTAGTCCAACCTCTGTCCTAACACTAACAAGACCTCCACTAAACCATATCACTAAGGGCTACATCTAAACATCTTTTAAAGACCTCCAGGGATGGCGACTCAACCACTTCCCTGGGCAGTCCATTCCAATGCCTAACCACCCTTTCGGTAAAGAAGTTCTTCCTAATATCCAACCTAAACCTCCCCTGGCGCAACTTTAGCCCATTCCCCCTCGTCCTGCCACCAGGCAGGTGGGAGAATAGACCAACCCCCACCTCTCTACAGCCTCCTTTAAGGTATCTACAGAGAGCGATGAGGTCTGCCCTGAGCCTCCTCTTCTCCAGGCTGAACAACCCCAGCTCCCTCAGCCGCTCCTCATAAGACTTGTTCTCCAGACCCCTCACCAGCCTCGTCGCCCTTCTCTGGACTCTCTCAAGCACCTCCATGTCCTTCTTGTAGCGAGGGGCCCAAACCTGAACACAGTACTCGAGGTGCGGCCTCACCAGAGCCGAGTACAGGGGGACAATCACCTCCCTAGACCTGCTGGCCACACTGCTTCTTATACAAGCCAGGATGCTGTTGGCCTTCTTGGCCACCTGAGCACACTGCTGGCTCATATTCAGCCGACTATCAACCAGTATTCCCAGGTCCTTCTCTGCCAGGCAGCTTTCCAGCCACTCATCTCCCAGCCTGTAGCTCTGCTTGGGGTTGTTGCGCCCCAGGTGCAGGACCCGGCACTTGACCTTGTTGAACTTCATACAGTTGACCTCAGCCCATCGCTCCAGCCTATCCAGATCCTCCT
Source organism: Cygnus atratus (assembly GCF_013377495.2). Taxonomy (NCBI): domain Eukaryota; kingdom Metazoa; phylum Chordata; class Aves; order Anseriformes; family Anatidae; genus Cygnus; species Cygnus atratus. The sequence continues at coordinate 112,507,005 of NC_066364.1, forward strand.
GCAGAGCCTTCCTTCCCTCGAGCAGATCGACACACGCACCTAACTTGGTGTCGTCTGCAAACTTACTGAGGGTGCACTCGATCCCCTCGTCCAGGTCATCAATAAAGATATTAAACAGGACTGGCCCCAGCACTGAGCCCTGGGGGACTCCGCTAGTAACCGGCCTCCAACTGGATTTGGCTCCATTCACCACAACTCTTTGGGCCTGGCCATCCAGCCAGTTTTTAACCCAACAAAGCGTACGCCAGTCCAAGCCACGAACAGCCAGTTTCTTGAGGAGAATGTTGTGGGAAACGGTGTCAAAAGCCTTACTGAAGTCAAGGTAGATCACATCCACAGCCTTCCCCTCATCCACCAAGCGCGTCACTTGGTCATAGAAGGAGATCAGGTTCGTCAAGCAGGACCTGCGTTTCATAAACCCATGCTGACTGGGCCTGATCACCTGGTTGCCCTTCAAGTGCTGTGTGATGACGTTCAAGATAATCTGCTCCATGAGCTTCCCTGGCACTGAGGTCAAACTAACAGGCCTATAGTTCCCCGGGTCTACCCTCCGGCCCTTCTTGTAGATGGGCATCACATTTGCTAGCCGCCAGTCGACTGGGACCTCTCCTGATAGCCAGGACTGCCAATAAATGATGGAAAGCGGCTTGACCAGTTCGCTCAGTACCCTCGGGTGGATCCCATCCGGCCCCATCGACTTGCGTACATCCAAGTGCTGTAGCAGGTCGCCAACCATTTCCTCATGGAAAGTGAGGGCCACATCCTGTTCCCCATCCCCTTCCACCAGCTCAGGGTACCGGGTATCCAGAGAACAACTGGTCTTGCCGCTAAAGACTGAGGCAAAGAAGGCATTGAGTACCTCAGCCTTTTCCTCATCTTTTGTAACAAAGTTTCCCCCCGCATCCAGTAAAGGATGGAGATTCTCCTTAGTCCTCCTTTTTGTGTTGATATATTTGTAAAAACTTTTTTTGTTATCTTTAACAGCAGTAGCCAGATTGAGCTCCAGTTGAGCTTTGGCCTTTCTAATTTTATCCCTGCACAGCCTCACAACATCCTTATAGTCCTCTTGAGTAGCCCGCCCTCTTTTCCAAAGATTATAAACCCTCCTTTTTCTCCTAAGCTCGAGCCACAACTCTCTGTTCAGCCAGGCCGGTCTAGTTCTGCGCTGGCTCGTCTTTGGGCACATGGGGACAGACCGCACCTGAGCCATTAAGATTTCCTTCTTGAAGAGTGCCCAGCCTTCCTGGACTCCTTTGCCCTTCAGAACCTCCTCCCAAGGGACTCTGCCAACCAGTGTCCTGAACAGCTCAAAGTCAGCCCTCCGGAAGTCCAGGACAGCGGTTTTACTGGTCCCCTTCCTGACTTTGCCAAGAATAGAGAACTGAACCATTTCGTGGTCACACTGCCCAAGACAGCTCTCGACCACCACATCTCCCACCAGTCCGTCACTGTTTGTGAACAGAAGGTCTAGCGGGGCACCTCCCCTGGTAGGCTCTCTAACCAGCTGCGTCAGGAAGCTACCTTCCACGCTCTCCAGAAACCTCTTAGACTGCTTTCTCTGGGCTGTGTTGTGCTTCCAGGATATGTCTGGGAAGTTGAAGTCCCCCACAAGAACAAGTGCTGATGATTTCGTGGCTTCTGCCAGCTGCCTGTAGAACTCCTCATCTGTCTCCTCATCCTGGTTCGGTGGTCTATAACAGACCCCCACCAGGATGCTTGCCTTGTTGGCCTTCCCTTTGATCCTAACCCATAGAGCCTCAACCTTATCATTCCCAGCCTCAAGTTCCTCAACATCAAAACACTCTCTAACATAGAGAGTCACACCACCACCTCTTCTGTGCTGCCTGTCCCTTCTGAAGAGCCTATAGCCAGACATTGGAGCACTCCAGTCATGAGAGTGGTCCCACCACGTTTCCGTGATGGCAACCAAGTCATAGCCTTCCTGGTTCACAATGGCTTCCAGCTCCTCTTGTTTGTTACCCATGCTGCGTGCATTAGTGTAGATGAGCTTCAGTTGGGCCTTCTTCCCCGGCTTTGCCATTGTTCCCCCTGGTACAGCTCCAATTATCTCCATATTTCCTATGAACCACCCCTGCTTCTTCAGGAGTCCTCCCATGTTGCAGCAACCAGTCATTCTGTCGCACTCTGTCATCTTAAACAGTGTTCTGTTGGTGTAACTAATGAAGAGAATGATCTATTCCTTCTAACTTGTATCATCAATAACACTATGCCAATGTAACTCTTATGTTTCTCATATTGTTAAGTGGCCACAAATCATAATTAAAAGTGTAATTTATCTAAACTTTCGATCTATTCATACTGAACACTCTGCTGCTTCTCACCAACAAGACTTCGAGCCATGCATTAACATTTTACACTGTTCTTCTACCTTTTCAAAAGGTTCTATATAGAAAGATCCACAGAAAATGTGTTTGATCATGAGAAACTTTTTACTGCACTTAAAATAACTTCATTTTCTCCACTTCCAAAGAAGTTAAGATATTGAAATAGCTCAGAGACTATCCTCCATCTTTCCATAGAAAATTACCTCATAATTTAACTGCAGTATCACACCTCTAAAATAACATGGCATTTATGGCATTTTCTTAGCAGTGGTCAATACATTGTAATGTCTGTATGCAAATAAGAATGTCGAGAGATCATCATCTACTTGCTTAATCTTGCTGTTCTTTTCCCTCCGGGCATATAAAACATGACCATTTCATTTTAAGGACATTTAAATCCCTATCTAAATAGAAAATTAGCATGTGCCAGGAATTTTAAAGCACAATAGACGTTAACAACATTTGCTACCCCCATCACAAACCAAGAAGGATGGCATTTTTGAAAGAGTTCTGCTCAGGCAATTCTGTCCTCAAAGAGTTTCACCTCTAGTTCATTTGGGAACTCCTCCTAAAAATACAGCAAATTGTGACGATGGCTTCCTTTATATTTCAAATGTCTCTACATTTTCAGAAATCCTAACTTCATAAATATCTTGCCTTAAGTTTCCAGTTCTACCCTGTAGATTTTAGTTTGTGTGTGAGCACACTGACCTTAGAGTATGAGAGCCTCAGCTTCTCCAACAATTCCTTGTACTCAGAAGAATGTGAAAGAAAAGTATATTCAACCTTAACGATGGGTGGAAAAAGTAGAGAAATAGTATATCTGAGGATATTAGAGCATATTAAGCATTTGACTAAAGTTCATGGACTGACATTAATAAAATTGAGTTAACTCAGAGTTAAAGATAACAAATATCTCATAACAGTTCCTATGTATGATATTGCAGAAATATTAACTGGGATCACTGCTATAAAGGATATATACTGCAAATATATATACTAATATATATATACACCAAAATACTGCAAACTCTGGCACACAGTGGACAGGTGTCGGCATGGTTGATTTGAGAGGTTATGAGCACACTAAGTAGCACCAAACGTATTTTGTAGAATTAGAGAGGGTTCAGAGACTCCTGAACTGCCCAGAAAAGTCCTCATGAAAAGCGATTGAGAAGACTGGAATCATTTACCTTCAGCTACATCTACATTGCACTGGGTGGGTTACATGCAATGAAGCAGATCAAATCAGCCTGTGCAAATGCCCACACAACGTTCCTGCTCTGCTTTTGGTGTCCCAGGAGGCTTGCTTTAAACTGGCTTAAATATTCGGTGTGCTCACGTGTCAGAAGGAAGATGCATAACATGGAAGACTGAAGTACAAAGGTGGTTAATATACAGAAACAGCAAACAATTGTTTTCTTTTTTTCTTTTTCTCATATTGTGAAACTGTGTCACATTACCCTCACTTCCAATAACACATTATTAAACTGTGGAACTCACTGCCACAGGAGAGCTCCGAAGTAAATCCACAAGATTTAATAGCAGTCTTCTTGCCAACGGTTTCAATAAAGCTTCAATGTTCCTAATATTAATTGAGACATGATTTTAAGTTTAGATGGGAGCTCTGAGAACGAGTAGGGGATGGGGCTTTTTTGGAGACTAAGGTACCAGAAACCTCTGAATTTGCCTCAACATGGAAAGAAACAATGAAACCTACAACATTTCTGAATGGAAACTGAATCTAGTGCTGACTACTTCCTTTTCACATTTGAATAAGACAGAAACACATCCATATGGGCTTGCTGATTATTATTAGAGAAAGATTATTCTCCGTGATGCATATTCATACTGTGCAGCATTTCCATAATTTGTCTTTTCTTATTCTGACAGCCACTTTCATTCTCCATTTTTTTTCCCCACTAAGAGACCTCAGTGGAGTAGCGTGACATTTTCAATCACCAATTTTTCCCTTCAAAAAACTGAATTGGAACTCAAAATAGTTGATTTTAAAAAATAATGAAGCTTGTATAAGCCCACCCCCTCCCAAATCTTTCAACACAGAACTGCAAATCCATCCATCAGTGGAATCAGGATGCAGTTAAAACTCACGAAGCTTTCTGCTGGACCGAAATGTTAACACCCAAGTCCAACAAAATGAGAGTCTGTTATGCAAAATGGCAGGACACCTCTGACTCTCCTTGTTCCAATGGGTAAAATAGCAATAAAGTGTGATTAATAAGGCAGTTAAACTGCTGCATCTTTCTGTGGTCCTTCAAAAATCATTCAGAAGTAAAGTGCTGCTTCTTCCTGCCCGTGAGATCAGATTGAGATTTTAATGAATCTTCCAAAATCCAATATTCCTGCCAACTGCTTTGTCACAACCTGTTTCTACTTGAAAACCTTCTGTCTATGACTTTCCAACAGTCAGCAAGGATTTATATACATCTTCAAAGGCTGCCCAATCACCAGTTTTGCAAGATTTCTGAGATAGAGACAGATTTAAAAGTGTGTGTCCTTGACTACAAGCATTACACCAACCTCCTAATTCTCTCACATCATACCAGGACAACTTAAAACTGATAAGATTATGAAACTTGCATTTAACTGTCAAGAAATGTAACTGCTAATGACTTAAAAATCTTTACTAAAAGTTTCCGGTACCAAGAATAAAAACAAGAAAATTATTAAAACTATTATTTAAGCCTGACATTTAAATTGTGTTCTCTAGGAAAAAAAAATCACAGAGAAAGTGTAATAATTACTGAGAAAATAAGCCATCCTACGGTACCCACTTTAATATATAAAGGACTTTTTTTTTCTTCCAGATGAAGCCTCTGTTGAAGCTCTCTTGGTATATTTTAAACAACGTATGAACATACAAAATCCCATGACATCTTGACAATGTTTTGAAGCATCACTTAGTCTGGGAAGAAAGAGGGGCGATTATTATTATTTAAAGTTGTTTAAAAGCAAAACATCACCACCAGTTAAATGCAGCCCCGCATCTCAGTCACATGCTTTCTCACTGGGTTGTATTTTGTGTTCTGTCATCATCCATACATTTTCCTAAACTACCCTGCATAATACTCCTTTAGGGGAAAGCTTCCTTCTAAAGTGACTCTGATGTCTTTCCTTTCAAAAAGTACACCAGAAGATACACAAGACAGTCTTTCAATTAACAGGTTGTAACAGATTTCATATTCTCTTTTCAAAGAGAAGTGGGTTTTCCACTCATCTTCTGAAGTGTTCCAGATCTGTTCCATTACCAAGGAAAGTCTACTTTATTTTATTTTTTTAAATCTCAAAAGCTGTCACTGGGATGTGTCTGCACATGCCCTGGCTTTCTGCAAGCCCCAGGCTTCTTTCTCCATCCTCCAAGGTTTTCCATCTCTTGACGTCACTCGGACACTACTGCTCCTTACGCCTCTAACCGCAGCCAGGCGAGTGCACGCACATTTAAAAACCCTTTGAGCTGGTTGTCTTATGTCGCTCTACAGAAGAGGGAAGTGCTGCGTGCCCACGTGAAGCTGACAGCAGTAAAATGGGAAAACTGGAGACTATGAGAGCCGTAGCAAGAAATCTTTCTGTAAGAATTATTTATTTTCAAGGAAAATATGAAAGAAATCAGTAGGTGGCATCTCAGGAAGAAAGAGTGTCTTCTGCTGTGCTTTCCACTTGGGCAAACTCTGCTGTAAGTAGAAAATAGGCAGGAGGAGTATCCCAAAGCGTTCTTGCAATGAAAGACACAGATTACTGCAATTTTCCTTTCTCAGCCATGTGTACTGAAGGAAAAAGAGAGCCTAAAGTTCAACATGAAGGAGTTGCAGAGTGGATTACACAGCCCTGCTTCAACTCCCCTTCCTCTAACACTGAAGGGAAACTTTCACTGCATTGAAGAGAAATGGAAGGAGCAAACACAATCACATAGACTTTACATTACAATTTCATGAGTCTATAATTGGAGGGTCTATGGCTTTCAAGTCAACATCAGAGAACAAGACAGATAATTAAAAATACAAATGCTCCTGACAATCGTCATCACACTGACTTTTCTCTAAGGAAATAAAAGAAGTGCTGCTTCTCCCCAGGCACACAATGATCAAAACATAGCCAGATCTGGGCAGAAGATTTTCACAAAACATCTAGACAATCTACTGGGTCATACTTAAAATGATTCTATTAAACACACACACGCATGAATTAATGAGGCTGCCTAAGGCATGTAGCCCCTTTCCCAGAATACCATACCACAGATGTGTGGCATTTCTTCACAGGAAACAGAAAATCTTTTGAGAGTAGGGTTGTTAAGACACTAATGAAAGACAAAGTAGCAAATGTTAAGCAAAACTCCTTTATTATCTTCCCACCAGAGAAGTCATTTGTTGATTTACACTCCCTGCTTGGAGCAAAGCAACCCAATGTCTCTCAGAGGCATCCATCTAGAAACGTTGACAGCAGTTTAGTTTCCTATGAACATCCAGAGTTTGTTCACTAGTAGGAGCTCACCAACAATGCCTTTAGCCACTGACAGAGAAGAAGGCTGCACAGAGAAATGTTTTCTGCAATACAGTGAGAATGGATCATTTATGGAAAAAAAGATGGACAGCAATACCAGCACGAGCAGTCAGAGCAGAGAAAGCACACTGATCTTTCTAACAGCAGTGCAACAGGGAGTAGAGTCTCTGGAAGAAGTGTTAAATTGTAAAGTCTGACAGATTTGGACCATGGCCTGCCAAAAGGAGCATCTGACTTCAGAAGCCTTAACCCACATAAAAATATCAGCAACATCTGCACGGGTGCAGTGTTTCTGATTCTAAATGTATTTCCTATAAAAGCCGAAGACTACCAAGCCAGAAGCTGATTTAGATGGGCACATCACATGAGAAAGACTCTGAAAAGCCAGTCTTACACCTACCAGTTTAAAAAAAAAATAACTCCAATAAACTACTATAAATTTTACAGTAAAGAGGCAAAGAAATGCTCAAAAGCATTTCTAACAATGATAGGTGCAATCAATCCCTTACTGAAATATTTGGAAGAGTTTCAACCCTCAAGACTGAAGTCTCAGGACAGTCACGCACACACCCCTTTGCCAACTCCTCTAAGGCTCAGCACAGACAGCCATCAGCAGCCAAGAAAACATCAATAAGCCAACCAACAAACCTGTCCTTTGGCAGGGACCAGCGCCTGGGAGAAGCTATTCAAGACAGCTAAAAAACAAATCCCACTGCAAACAGCTGCAGAAAGATGCCACAATAATTGACTGCTTAGGTGATGAAATGGCAGATGAAATACTATGTTGACAAATGTAAATTAACACATTGAAAAAACATTCCTAACTTCACTTACACAATGATAAGCTGTAATTTAGCTATTAGAACTGAGAAACAAGAGTTTGGAGTTATATATAATTCTACAAAAACATCAGCTCAGTGCTTAGTGGAGATTAAAGAAGCAAACAAAGATTAAATATATCCATATCGCTGCACGCTTCTCCTTTTCTCATACTTTTACTCGAGCATTTGCTATTAGCCACTCTGCAAGCAGAGACTAAGCGAGCTAGATTTCTGTTCTGAATCATTACAACCTTTCTGGTGCTCCTGCTACAAGAACAGTGCAATTTGATAAAGGGACTAAAAATTAAAACATTATTAAATTTACAAGAATTTCAATTTACTAGTACCAACACTAGATAGGCCATAAATGCTTTCCTGATTGTTCCATATTTTATTTACAGGATGAGCCAGATGGCTCAACAAAAACTGATACAAATTTGGAAAGGTTTATTATTGTATATTGCTGTCGCAGGTCTAAACAAAGCAAAATATGATGTGTCAAGTTTCCAGGTGCCTCACCACACTAACACTGTGCTTTTACATTTTTATTATTATTTATTTTTGCCAAAATAAGGAAAATAGAGGAAAGTTGTAGAACTTGTAAAAGTCTGAAATCAAATCCCACTGAAGTCAGCAGCAAAATCCCATTAATGAAACTGGAACAGGCTTCTACCCCGATAGTGACACTTGTTTAGTTAATAGTAATGACATATAGAGAACAGGCAACTGCAGTCCACCTCAGAAAACTCATCCATCTCATACTACATAATAATGTGTTACCAAAGAATGTCATAAGGAGAAACACATCATATTTGAGGGCCAGCCTCCTGATCTAAGTACAGAATGCAAAATTTTGCACAAGTCAAAATCCAGGGCATCATTCTTTCTGAGCACCACTGAGGCCACCACAAAGGAATAGCTTATGGAAGAAAAAATGAAAATCATTTAAAAATCTACCTCCATAAAAATTCCTGGCATCCAATACCATCACACAGGACAAGCAACTAAAACCATAGTAAAAAGAGCTCAATCCACTGTATAAAACCGTTAACTCTTCCTTTTTCTTGTTTTCTCAAAGCGTAAGGAAGAGCACAACTAACCGTGTGCTCAGTAAACAAAACAAAAGGTCCCTGCCAAGCTGACAATGCTAACAGTAACTGCGTTGAAAAGAATGGTTTTGCATTCTTGCTTGACTCATCACAAAGCCAATGCTGTGCTCCACAACACTGCAAGGGTGATGCATGGTCCTCTCTCCCTGGAGCAGGAGAGACTTAGTTTCCTTCACCGTCCCCAGGCTTTGTTAGTTCAGTCCTCATCACTTCTGGTTGCACAGCCTAAACCCATCTTCCCCTAGAACCAAGTCTTTATTGACACAGGCAAACATCACATTAAAAGTCATTTAAAACAGCAAGTTTTGTATGAATGAGACGTCACTGCCAGCTTAACGCCTTCAGCTCCAACATCAGTTGTTTCGGTGACTGAGAGAACCGCAGCAAGGACACGAATGCTTCTGCACAATCGTTCCTGCTGCCAACTCGAAACAAAAGCTCATCAGACAACAAATATGCTGAGCTCTTATTGCAGTAGATTTAAAACTATTTTCCCCCCTTTCTGAAGCCACTCTACTGTAAAAACCATTTGATGCCTTCTATTGAAAGACATCAGGTGCACTGAAGGGCAAGACAGAAGAAATAAGTAAAATAAAAACATTACAAATGAGTGAGACACTAAAACATAGTAGTAACTATTCAGTAGGAGAAAATTAAAAGATGGAGAAGGAAGGATTTAAACTCCATTTCTATCCCTTAATGATAAAGAAAAGAGCCAAGTCCAACTCTAAGTCCTGCTACAATTTTGTGTGTGTTCTTTCTGTAGAAATAATTCTGCAAGTGAATCCTGAAAAGGACCAACGTCTTCAGAAAATATATTTGATGAAAGACAAATTAAGCTTCCTTTCAGAAAATATCTACTCTACATCCTTAGTATTATTTTGTCTGTGAAAGAATGAAATTGTTAAGGCAATTCTTTAACGTAATTCTAATATTATATGACTTTTCCTTACATTTATCTGTTCCCCAAATATTTCATACCAGGATATACAACAAAATGTTTAAGAATCAAGAAAGTCCTCTTAAAAACTTTTAAAAAACTGTCACGTAAACAACAGATCTGATTAAAAAAATCTCTTAGGAACAAAGGTTTTGCTCGATCTCTGAAAAATCAACATTTTAAAGGAACAACTTGCAGTCATCATCCTACAGTTTCTGTTGCACTACTTGTCTGGTTGGGAAATTCTTTCCCTGTTTGTGATTTTATGGCACACACATTTCAAACTACGCATCTGAGATCCCACTTGTTAATGTAATCAGAATAAAAACTCTACAGCATCACATGGATGTTTTGACTGGCTGTCATTTTTTTCCTTCCCCACATCCAAACAGACATATCAAGAACGATAACTACAGTATATTAGGAGCTACAACCATCAAGACTGAGCAAAATAGAGAAATACAGGTTTAGTCCTGCAATATTGTCCAGGAAAGAAATTAAATAAAAAAAGATAATGGAAATCCTATCACATTCTTCAACAGCAGAGTTCTTCTGAAAAGCTATTAGTTTTGATAATCTTCCATGAAACCACAAAACTGCATTTCTTATAGCATATGAGAAATCAAACAAAATTGCTAGGCAGAAGTTAGTCATTCAAAGAGTGTGACTAAGCTTGATTAGTTTTCTGCTGAAGTCATTTCAAGATGTACACATTTTCTTGCTAAGCAATACTGCCAGTGGATTATTAAAAATGATCGCTTAGCTGTGTTACTATTTATGAGCTCAGAAATTCCATTACAGACTTTACTATGCATAGAATTTGTCTAAAAAGTCAAAATAACCTAAAAAAGCATGCAGACCTATTGGGTAGGAAAATTTAAAAAACTTTTTTTTTTTATTTTAAAACGTTTTTAAACGTTAAAACGTTTTAAAAAGTTATTTATTTTAAAAGTTTTATTTTAAAAGTTCAAAGTTTTCCTATTTAAAATTAGCATATGAGTTGGATTGTTATAATATTTTGATGTCTAGGGAGGCACAGTCACATACAACAACTTTATTCAAGTTTTGCATGCTGTAAAACAAAGACAACAACCGCACCACTCAATTGCACAAGGGCAATCTGCTAGGTCTTCAGAGAAAACGCGCGACTTCCTTGCACGAGTGTTGGTGCTCCAGCATCCATATGGGATGGTTTCATTTCCTCTTGGAAGGAGCTGCCTTACAGCAGCCTTCCTCAGTTTCACCAACTTGCCTGTACACATCCACAAAGCTAATTCTCTTCTGTGATGTAGAAAGGTGGCAGACAGTCGAGGCTCCACTAATCAAAAAGGGCACTTTCTAGCAGGGTATTTGGTCTTGCTGTCGACAACAGAATGGGAGTTGGGGTAATGTAAAATCCTGGCAGCCCTAACAGACACCCAGCCTCCCAGGTTGGGATTTACACAGGCTGGACTGGAACCTTTCCTTGCTGAGTGCAGAAAACAGCGGTCCTTAAATAGCTGATCTGGCAAGCACCACTCATTCAGGCTCATCTGGCAGAAATAGCATCTGCAAAATCACTGGGAGTTAATAATGCATTCATCGATTCTGAAAATGACTGAAAATTCCCTTTTCACTTATTATCCTACCTCTCTAATATGTTTTAAAAGGAACTGTAATTACCATTGTGCACTGTTGTTAGGGAGGGGAAAAAAGATCAAAGCTGCTCTAAAGCAGACACAGTCCAATCTCTCCTGCTCGCCGCTAAATAGGGAACATGTGCCTTGAAGTGATTGCTCCACAGCGAGAAGTGACTTGCGGGATGAGTTGCAGTGACCTTGAGTTGTTTACTGTGAAACTTATCAGATCTATCACTTCGGCAAGTGCTGAAGAGATTTAATGTAAGCAATCCAAAGAGTTAAATCTAGGACAAACAACAGCACCTTCTAAAATGCCAATTGCAACCCAGCAAATATAATCCCTGCTTCCAAACCTTATTTAATATGTTCAGTATGGTTACTGGTTGATATGGTTCACATCTGATCAAAGACTAAGCAAAAGCTTTCCTAAGAGAAATATTAACATTAAGCGCATATTTCCAATTTCCAAGTAAAAGACATATATAATACAAAATGCCCTAACCTCCCTCTCCCCAGGTTTCTGCCACCCAGACGTCATACATGCAAACAAAACAGGTGGAACATGAAGATGAACCAACACACCAACAAAAAACACTGTCAGCAGAAGGCAGTAAGAAATGTCAACCGTGCCGCATGCTTGGGAAATTTTAACAAAGCTGTTGCTGATGAACGGCTATAAATATAAAAGAGTAATGGGACATTAACAAGAACAAGAGTCCTTAACCACAACAGAAACATTGCCCGAATGGAAGAATAAATATAGCTAAACATTGGTTTTGATTCACTAGTAATTTATAGGTCTTGTATCTTTGCAAACATAACTAATAGGAGCCGTAAAGACAATAACAGTTAAATATGTATTACTATAAGTTCAAAGATCAATAATAGAATGTTAAACGGTCAGCATGCTTAAAAAGCTTCACGGTATCTAAAAAAACCAACAGAGCAGTTTCTCCTTTTCTTGGAACCATACAATCTGAGTGAATTAGGGCCACGCTAAATCACAGTTTCTTTGCTAAAAAACACGAGGAAAACAAGCCTTTGAAGAATGAATGTTGCATGTAATTTAGGTATGAACAATAAGTATGATATTATTATTAAGTTAATAGCAGGGAAAGTATCAATAATAAACTATATGCAGCAATTTTTGAATTCCCTCTTACATTGGGGGGGGGTGGGCAAAGCAGATCCTGTTTTCACTGTATGATAATGAACTGGCACAGGACAACCCACACAAGCCACATGGAGGTAATTTATTTGCTGTCTGTTATCCTTTAGCCGTCTGCGAGGTCTGTTGCTTAAATCAAATTACCAGGCACTGTGTGAATTATAGATCACTATTACATACCATTACACCCAAGTTGGCCCCCACCGTGGACAGGAGCTGTGACTCACAGCCCAGAAGGGGAGAGATGATGATTTGCAAGCTAGTTAGTAATTAATAGCTTCTAATCAGCCGGCCTGATTACTAATTTGGTGATCCCTACCTAACCTTTTCCCAAAGATGAAATAGCTAACAATATCACTGTTTAATACACTTCTGATACAATGCAGTTGAATAACAAACCAGTATAATAAAACCAGCTGATTGCCTCCATGATCAAGTATTAGTCCCTTAACCTCTCTCTGCTCACCTAGAAAATAAATTAAAAAGCATGGTTTCACTAAAAAGTGCATGGCTTATGAGCTGTGTTTTCCTGGAGGAATAAATTGGTGCCGCACTGCATATCTGATTCATAGCTCTGCTCTACCTAGCTAAAGCTAGCTTAGTTTGAATTACAAACAACTGAGACTTGGTGTGTTATTCTCCCCGCAGTATTTAGCTGTCAAAGATACTGATCTAGAACATGCACTGTTATTTAGCCTTTTAAAACTTTCTATAGCTGTCCTCCCAGTGAAAAACAAGGCTTGCTGTTTCAATGCTATCCTTCCAGCTCCCTGAGCTTAACCAGGCTTTGTCTGGCAAACGGCAGCTGGTCCCGAGCAGCTCAGGGAGGCGAGGTCACCCCGACCCGCAGCTAAAGGAAAAAAACCACCTGCAGCGAGGACAACAGTCCCTGACCACATGAGAAGCCAAACTTAGGCCCCTGAGGCAGGGCAGAATACCCCAAAACGCACCTCCTCTCCCGCTGTAAACTACCTCAGAGCTCATTTTCCCCACTGGGGAGCATCACTGGCTGCTCCAGGGTCATTTAAAACACCTTGCTAGCCACCGCAACAGGGAAGGGCTGCCAGGTAAGAGACAAACCAATAGGGGCAGGGAAACGCTGCAAGCACATGTGGAGATGTTTGCCATCCTATCAGGTGAACACCAAATACCCGTGTGCTTTCGGACACAGGGCTGCTCAATAGCACCTCATGAAGTGATGCTCCGGAAACGCTTCCAGCTTCTCAGACCTGCTGAAAAAACTTCTACCTCCAGGATGTACTCACATGCACGAGTAATATGGCATTCCACGCCCCAGCGCTCAGAAGTGTCGGTGGCACTGCTCTGTCATTCAGTGCTGTGAAGTTATTGATGTCCTAAGGGACCGTGAGATGCTAAAAACACCACCAGCCCTTTGCTTTGGCCTGTCCTGCCGGAGCACAAGAGACTTCACAATTATACTCTGCTGTCTGCCAAACTACAAAAAACCCACACAAATATCAAGCATCAATTACACGTAAATTTTGTTTATATACCTTTGTAGCTATTCTACTCCTTCAAAGCATCATGGAAAGGAGACTCATTTTACAAAGAAATAGTCCAAAAATAGAAAACTTTCCACAGTATTTACTGAAAGTACTAACATCAAGTGGCATTTTCTAACTTTTTTTTCCTCTCTACAGATCTTCATTGGAAACTTTTTATTTCTTCCACACAAAAGCTGCTTCTTCCAAGGAACATAAAAGAGCAGCAACAGAAGCAACCAGGGCTTAGGGCTTCCATTACCACGAGTGTGAAATAAAGCCATTTACAGGGCTAGACATTATAAGCTTTTTCTCTCTTTCCCTTACCTCCTTCTTGTTGTCCTCTTCTGAAAACAGTGTATGAATGGAAATACTCTAGTGCCAGAAGAGACGTCAGCTAATTTTGTGAGGAAATTCATCAGCCAACACACTTATTGTAAACTGTATTATTGGGACGTCAAGCAACTAAATTTTACATTGCAACCACATAACCACTCTTAGAACCATTTATTTTACGAATTTTATTAGCAATGTATGCCTTAAAAGACATTCTCTGATATATTCTCCCATCAGCATGCCGAAAATAGCAGCTATAGAAATTTAAAAGGACTTCAGTCTTTCCGATGACTGGAACTAACAAAATGCACAGCACACTAAATGAAACAGTTCTGCTTGATGAAGGCTGCAAGTTCTTTGAACAGTGAACCAACTGGGATTCAATATTATAATTCTCAATCATATAAAACACCATGATGGACAGCTCTGTCAAGCTCATTAATACTAAAGCAACTGCTCATAATTGCTCCAGGTTTCAACCTCTAATTAAAGCTAAGTGGAGAGATTTGCATATAGTAAACAATAGAAGTTCCTTGCAACCACACTCCCAGAGGCCTTATCAGCTTCACAAATACAATATCATTAAAACTTGAATGCTAATTACGGTTAATTTCTCAATGCAAATAGGAGTAATTCACTGGATATTTAGGTCTTTCTTGTTCAGACTTAGCTCTGTAGTTTATCTAAATGCACCCTAGACACTTACCAAAAATAACACAGCAGGAAGAACAAAACATTCCATCACTCTCCCTTCTTCATCAAGTTTAATTAAATGATGTCAAATGTTATCAAAAACATTCAGATAAATTGAGTAAGGTAAATCTATTAGACTTTCTCCATTTGTTCAGTTTATTTTGGTAACAACGAAAAAAACAATTAAAAATATTTGAGGCTAAGCTGCTGCGCTCAACATTACCTCAACAGCAAGACTTTTCACCACTATCGCTGTTTTTAACGATACCTATATAATGGCAAAAACAACAACAAAAGTGTGGAAGTTGTGTCTGTTGAGAAAACGGAAGATACATTAAGGCTCCTAACAATAACACTCTTCTGGTGTATCTGCAATCTCTCCTTCAACCTTCTGCATTGATTATAAGAAAAAGAGGGAGCAGGGGAACAAGGCAGCACAACACATTTCCCTCACAACACAGCAGCAAGCACTCCACTGGCCCCAAGAGCCAAGCTCCAAGAGCCAGCTAAGGAATGAGCTCAGAGAGCCAGCCTGCACGCCCCGGGACCCTGCGAGCACAGAGGACAGCGAAGCACACACCACCAGGTTGTGCCAGGCTCACGAGCAGCACCAGGGAAATCACTCTTGCTTGAAGACACAGCTCCGGTGCTCAGCAGTACGTGCAGCAGCGGTACATACCATCCCATTAGCTCAGGCTTTTCCCACACAGCTCCTTCAGAGAAATCTGGAATTTTCTCCCAGCTGCTTCATTTCACATCTCCGCGTGGACTCAAGTGCAAGTTCCTAGCATGGAGTGACGAGCCACCTAAGAACAGCTCATCCGCAGCTACTGTAAAACTACTAACACAACACTGACAATATGACAACGTGGCTAATTACTGACTCTGGATGTACCAGCGAAAAGTTAGCTTTCTTCCCACTGCTACGAAGACTGCATGAGTCAGGTTATGATTTCCAGTGACAGTCCCTACTATTTTTACATGCATACCTGCAGACTTGCTCACTCCTCCAGCCCACACCAGTTCGGTAACAGCTGGAAAGTGGGTAATTAGGATTCAGCAATACCTGTTTCACAACAGCTGTTTTGTGCATGGAAAGGAGTAAACTTGACTTTCCCTGTAAAGAAATACTGACCCCGTGTGTGACCCACAGAGCCACAAAGGCACCCCTGCCACTGCATTGCCTAGAACCTCTTCCACTGTTGTCCCAGCCTGCCTCTACCAACACTGCATCTGCCTACCCACTTTTCCAAAGAAAAAAACCTCCAAATCGCAGTGTGAACATCTTTACGTGGTCAAGCATTGTCTTTTCCCCTTCTCTTTCAGAGATCCTTCATTTTGCTTCTTCACTACCCGCTCATCCTGGCCTTTTCCATATATGCTGCAACCTTGAGGTCACCTCCTAGGACTTCTCCCAAAACTGAGCTGTGGTTTTACCCAGAATACTTAAAAACAAACACACACACAAACCTGACACATTCTGTCTAACTTGTCTCTTTCCAGTTCTATGGTACTGTGACTCAAACCCTTTTCTGCAACTAGATCATTTATCTAATGAGATAACCTAATTTTGTCTTTCTATTGCATTATCTTTCACTCTTTCTGGTCTGTTAGCAATCCCATAATCAGAGGCCCTTTAGATTTCATTTCCTGTCCCCTCAGGCTTGTCTTTTTCCATGCTGGACATGGCTACAGGGCTGCCTCCAAAGTTCAGTGAGGCAAGGCTTTCACTCTCCCTCAGCTACACAGGGCAGGACACGCAGACCACACTTCCTCTACCAGCTCTCAGCCATCCTTATATACTGTCATATTGCTTCAGTAGGGAAAAAGCTTTAAAACAAAGGAAAAACAAAGCGAACATAAGGAGGGGCTTAGTTCTCCATGCACACTGTATTACCTGCTGCAGTTTATGAATCTGGAATCCATGCAAGCCACACACCGTCCTGCAGACAGAGTATCATTATGAACAAGACAGAGCTACTCTTGCATTTGCCCTCAGCACATATCCAATTATTACAAAGTCCTCCACTTCTGTGGCTTTGTCTGTCACTGCTCCTTACAGCAAAAATTGCCTACGAGATTTCAAAGTATACCAGCATTTTTGTCTTTTAAATTATTACTTTGCTTAAGCCTTTAATCATTTTTGTTACAGTGCGCTGATTGGAAGCAGGGACCATCAGCTGCAGTAAGCGCATTTAAATGGCTTGCAGCAACAGCTGAGCCCTTCTGCAGTGAAACCCCAAGCATATGATGGTTCGTGTCAAATTCAGAATAAAAAGGTATAGGAATCCACAGAAATCTTTCTGCAAAAACTTAAAGTTTTTTTTGCTCTTCTACCACAGAACACCGCCGCACTTGGATTATTTTCACTGATGACATTTTCTGATGTGAAGTTGGTGACGAGCGATGTACCAGAACGCTTACAGAGCCCTCCCTTCTCCAATCTGTGATTTGATTAATTATTGACTGCAGTCATTATGCCAACTGAAGACATTTTGGGTCATGAGAGTTTACATTCACACTCTAAGATTTACTCCAGACACACAACATGGAAGCTCAACTCCATTTGCTTTGGCCAAGGCCAAATTTTCATCTAGAACAGTTGGGAAAAAGAAAAAGCATGCGATCAGTCTATTTGGAAGTCAAATAACTTCATATTTTTGTTTCTGTAAAAACAAACATTTCCTCATGTGTACCTTAGCAATTGCTCAACACCATTGTGTTCAAGAGCCCTTGAAAGGTTTTATTGCTCTTGATAATACCTCAGAAAAGGTTAGTGGTATAGCCACAAGCCTACTCTTCACCATTAAGAGAACCTGTTGCATTAAGGGGGTTTGATTTTTTTCAGAATAAAATATCACAACAATGGATTCTGAAAGAGCTTAATAAACATACTAGAAGCACCCTAGAAAAAGCTACAGAAAATAGGAAAGAGGCACATTGCATGTGTTCCCTTTTCCTACAGGTTCCATACGTTCAGAAAATTTACCAAATTAAAATTTATTCTTACTCCTAAACTAACTCTCATTTGTCATAAACTTAGCTCACTGGCCCTAAATCCAGTTCTTTCGGGACAGTGCTTTCCTTGATGCCCACAGAACCCAGAAGATTTACAACACGAGGCTTTCCTGAGCCATCCAAGGAAAAAGAAAAACCACGATAGCTAACAGTCTAGGGGCACAGAGGGTTTCCAAAGACCACCTCAAGGCAAAGGCCTGGACACCCACTCATTACAATTAGAGTTTTTTTCTCAATACAAAACAGTTCCTCCCACTGATGGAGAGACGAGGATATTAATAGCACCACTAGCATTTACTAATTACTGGAGAAGCACTTAGTCTTGATCAGCAGCCATTTCTCTGTAATGAAATTCAATCTCTTTTGCAGACCAGAAGACTCTAAGATGAGAGACAAACATCTCAAGCAAGGTGAAAACTTCTCTACTGTCACTGTCCCATGAGCCATGCTCACACGACATACCAAGGTGAAAGATGCAGGCACAATGAAACAGCAGCCCGTAACTCTAAGGGCAGTGTAATTAAGTCTCACAAGCCATATATTCATAATATAATACATGGAATGGTCAAAGGGCCAGCACATCAAATAAGCTTTTAGGAAGTCTGAGTTCAGCATTACCAACAGAGGCCACTAGTCCCACTGTACCTCAAAAGCACTAAGCATCTGTGTGTAATTACCACTCTCCATAAGCATTCCTACAATTTGAGGCTTGCCTGGGGTTTTCCAAGCTTGTATTTTTCAAGCTTTTCCTGAACTATGCTTAGGTTGCATTCACTCGCAAGTATTTCTGCCTACTCTCTATCCTCCGCTTCAGATGTCACAGAAGAAATACGTGCTATTCACAAATCAGAATATGAACACGGGAATTGTTACCTTTAACTAACAAAATCAGCCCAAGATATCTAGTGTTTTATTTGGCTGGAAACACTTATATCAAGCCCAGATCATTATTTCAGTACTAGTGAGAATTAAACTTTGTATTTTATACTCCGAAGCCTTTTCTAGAGCCTGTCATTTAACTAAAACCTCCCCGACACTTGTGTAGCATTTCATTATTCTCCCCAAACTACCTCATAAAGACTTGCAAGGTGCATGCGTTTGTTTTATAAACCATCTCAGCTCTCCCTCCTCTGGCAGGACTAAGTACGAGGGAACCAGCAGAATGTCATTTTGTAAAATGATGCTTGGCATATTTATTCAGAGAAGTCCTGTGCTTGGGGAAAACGCAAGGGCTGGCTTTCTTAACAAGGAGATAATAAAGAAAAATGGTTTCATTTACTTAAAGTACATCTGCACTGCAATGGAAAAGTAGGATGATAAATCGTACTAACACATTCAAGCTACCCAGCTCAGGGACTACAGGTGGTGCAGCTACAGCAGAGCTCTGTTTGGTCCAGGTTCTTGAGCACAGAGCCAGGACAAGGAGACTTTGCAGCTGGGATTGACTCTCCGGCCATCACAACTGCTCTGGAATCAGCCTGAGAACTTTCCTACCCAGCTGAAACATGCTGCAACATCTCTGGAGCCCCATGGGAATTTCCATCTGCCTTTATATTAGGAGAAACTGGGCCACTTAAAACCTCACTGAAATGCATTCATCTCAGGTTATTTTGTTACACTTAAAAAGTTACCAAAAATCATGCCAGGTAAATACTTTCACAATTAATATCTATTGTCTGTAGTCCCCTTCAAACAAGGATAGAAGCTCTGGATTAGGCCTTCCAAAAAACAAATCCTACTTAAGCCAAATTCACAACAAAAAGGAAAAACACCCACCCCCCCAAAAAAATAAATAAATAAATGAAGGAAACATACCACTGAAAGCTCGTGCAAATGGTGATGAAAAATACCAGCAGTACCTGCTTTTAATAACACATTGTTAGCAATCTTAATTCAAGTCAACAGTGCAGCAGATGATTTAGCTCAGCATCCTTAAATTTATCAGGTGGGCTGGTCCCAACACCTGATTACAAGCTGTAGTCACACCAGTAGCATCAGGCCTAAGTAGAATTAGCTGTCATTAATGTCAACTTCTACAGGGAAAGTCCTGAAATGAAATATGATGGTTATACACCCTCTCACATTGCAACTTTAGGCATTTAAATGAACCTATGTCAGACAGCATTGCTACCTTGCAGTGTTTTTTTGTTTAATTTTATTTATTATTAAGTAATATGCTTCTTGGACTGCCAAATAGTTGGTGGTCTAATGAAAAAGATTTTTTTTTTTTTATGATTCCTGTTATTAGCACATTTTTTTAATTTGAATTTGTCTAGATATGGTGCTGTAGGCTTGTTCACTTTCCTAGGAACACAGGAAGCTGCATTGCCTGACCTGGTGAATTATAAACCTTCAGATATTAATACTGCATCAAAAAATTCAGCTTATATGCCACCATCCTCACCATTGTGCCAGGATCACAGAGACAAAAAAACCGCATGAGATAAACAAGAGAATTTTTATGCATTTGCTGTTTTAGTTAGGACTGCATACAACTTTGCATCTATATAATGCAGTGCTCTTGGTTCAACTCAGCAGCTCCGATAGTCAAAGCCCCTTCGTAGCTTTTCAGAGGATTAAAAAGGGGGTAATAATGAAGATACGTGAAAATACAGAAAAAAAGGGAGATGGAGAGAGATTAGGGAAATGGATAAATAAATACCCTATAGAATTTAACATTATAAAACACATTGTGAGGGATCAAAGAAGGGAAGTATGTAAATACTTAAAAGGAAAAAAGCTACAGACAATAACACACATAATGACTCAAGATTGCAGTAAGTAATAATATGATGTTTGGAACACAGTGTTTGTCTGTTAAAGACAGCAAATACAGTACCACAGTTCGTAAACAGGGGATTAGAATGCAAGGGAGACATTAATTCAGCAGAAAGAAAGAAAAAATGCCAGTTTGAAGAGTTCTATTTGTCTTGAGCTTGTCCTTGTCACCAAACTTTGTCTGTGTATTTGAGATTGGAAGAATAGCTAAGAAAAGGTCAAACAGGAATGCCTGTAAGTAGCAGCTGTATGAAGAAATGCTTTGCACCACTGCATATTTTGTTTGGAAAATAAAATTCTGAAACGCAATGATCCAGTTGGCAAAGCCACTCAGACAAGGACTTAGAAAGGACATAAATAAGGACTAAATAGGAGATGGAGGTTTAAGATCAATATCAAAAATATTTTGGTAATCCAAAATCATAAGCAGCAACGTGTCATCCTTCTGCAGGAGGCAGGCAGGCACAAAGCTTCGTGTATCATGCAAACACCCAGATGTTCAGCTTCAGGGACATGGCAAAGGGGAGACATTTCATCTCCAACGTGCCGAGATAAAGAAGCATATTTACAGGGGTGGCCAAGAGGAATCTAGGTCACCCCAAAACAAAAAGCACAATGAGTTTATATTAAACTAGCACCACCTGCTTACAAGCTGGGAGGATTAATCCCATCACAACTATGCCAGTAACATTACCTGCACAAAGCCCCTCTCTGCTTTGCTTGGGGAGGGACCAATTCCTCAGCAGGGCACACCAACAGGTGATGGATATCAAAAACTTGCTGGGCTTCTGCTCTTACCTTCCATATATGCTCTGACACACTTGCAGCTTTCCTCTTTGCAGGGGAAAAAAAAAAAGCCGTGGTGTGAAGAACTGCATGTTAATCAAAATACAGCAGCAGGATCACGTGTTCAAGGAGAACATGTTAAGGGATAATCCTGCCCCAACACTATTCAACCTTTCTGTTCAAACTATTTCATTTGGTTTGAACAAAAATGATCATGGTACATCTACTCCTCTTCTGGAAATGCACAGTTGTGTGCAATTGACGCAGATAAAGATGTAGCTAATAAAGAATTAATCCAGCCAGTACATGTGAGAGAAAGCTCAGAAATGTGTGACAACTCAAGGAAAAGCTCACCTAGGAATAGGCTGACTTCTTTCCTTAGAAAAACATCTGCAATGTAGTATTTTCTACATTCCAATTCAAAATAAATAAATAAATAAATATATATATATATATATATATAAAAATAAGACCACTAGTAAAGCTCAAGAAAGCTGTAGTCTACAGAAACGTGTTCTAGTCTTATAGTTTTAGTTTAGGCAATCATTTCTTAGGAACAGAAGAGAAGAGAAAAATAATTCCTTTACCTGTAATTACCTCAATTTAAAAATAAACTCTCTCCCCCTCTCAGGAAGTCTTCCTATGGCAAGCCACAGTAAGTCATGCTACAATACTTTTTTTTTTTTTTTAGTTGTTTCCTTTACCACAAATACTAAATTTGTTATATTTGCTTTCATCTGAGCTATGAACAAATCTCGAAATCCTAATTGGCAGACATCACTAGGATCTGATAAGCAGCTCAGCTTTGACAAAATAAGTCTGCTTAAACTGTTTACTTCAATATAGACTGCACACACTTTACACTTGGTGAGAACAATTTTTCCAATTAAATATTTCATCAGAACACAATACTGAAGTCATATTATTTCAACTAGATTGTTCAAATTTTACTGGTTTTACAGGGTACAAGCCTAAAAAAATTAACACTATCATCATACCAAAACAATATTAACAAATCTCAGGTAAGGGTGCAATTTTTGTAGTCAACTACTAATAATTGCTATTTCTTTATGCGTAGCTATGACACGATATATCATTACTGTACAGTGTACATGGCTCAAAGTGATTATTAGCCATACAGGGAGAACACATTTAATGAGCTGGCAAATAAGGCTCATGGAAAAAAAGCCCCTTCTGTTTATTTTTTCAGAACTAATTCACAGTATATTTATTCTAATCCGAAATAGTTATCATGCTGCAATGTAATACATATTTTTAACCTCTCTAAATATTACAATGCCCATCCGATACAAAAAATTATTTGTGCTTTTAATTTTTTATTCCTTTGCTTTATCTTAGCTACGTAAATATTGTAATGTTCAAAGTGATCATTTTTCTAATATACTATTTGAAAATTGGACTGGCTCATGGGAAGAAGCAGATAGAAATTTCACACTATAATTTTTTGTACAGGTAAGTGAGGGCAATGTTTAAAGAACAACAAATGGGATATACAGAAGAGTCTTGAAATTATCAGATGAAAAATGTCAAGTGACAGGGACCTGGAGAGCACCACGCAGTGCTAAACCACAGCATCGCACATTCTTTTCCCCATCATTAAGCTGGGGGTGAAAAAATCTGATAGCGACAAGCCACTCTCTGCCAGGCAGCCCTTCATACATTTGTAGGCATCTCAGAGGGTACCTCCAGCAGGAAAACCTGTGAATGAGCAATTTGTAATTCCACCAGAATTCAACTCCACTTCTGATGGAGACAGTCACTGTGGTCCATGTCAAAGAATTTGACCCTGTTGTAACTATCATTTTCTATTACTGCTCTTGCTGTGAATCCCATGAGTCTTAACAGGGATTACACCTTCAGACTGTCCTTATGCAGCAAATACAAGCCCTCCAAAAGAGCCTACAGACTGCAAACACGACGACAAGGAGAAAGTCAATGGAGAGACACAAAACAATGCCTTCGCACAGAGCCTGATAGCCACAGCTACAGGCTTTGTTAGGAATTTGTATGCACCACCAACTTGTACCACTAATTTCCTTTACCAGGACCTGGTATTCAAATGTGGACAAACATCTTGAGTCCAGACAACTGAGATTTATATGCAAATAAGAATTCCTCTACACTACTTTTATAAGCTTTCTTTTTCTCCTTTTTCTATCAAAATGAAGATTTTTCAGTACAATTTCCTCTGGACAAACATAAATCCTCCTCTTCCCCTGAGCGTTACGGAACACACTTTCCAGCAATCCCCAGTTTTTACGAGCTGTCTCTCTTAACTAGCATCTTGGTCCACTGCCTGACAGATTTGTACTTTGTCCTTCCCTAATGAGACAGGTCCTCAATTATCAAACCAACAGGCCATGTTTCTAAAAAGTTTCAACCTTTTAAGCACAGGATTCCCACAGGGTGATGGGTCAATTACCACACTTGAAACCCACCACATACACAAACTTGCAAAATTTATTCCTTGACAAGACATTTCCTTTTTACTCCTCAAGTTCAGTTTTTTAAAGCGTCTATTCCATGTTTCAGTAGACAGAATCAAATCAACCAACCTTTCTCCCTCTTTTCCATCACAAAATCACCAATGTCACAGAGCAGCTACATCACCATCACAGAACAACCAAATGAAGAGTCATGACATAATGCAACCTGTTTATTAAAGCAGAGCCATTATTTCTTTATACTACCCTAGACAGCTGTTCGTGGGCAGACCAGTGGGGTGGAAAGGCTACAGTGACTTTGTCTTCGGCTAACGGCACTTGGTGCAGTACCTAAGCTCCAGCATCGTGAGACCCATCTGGTGGCAGGAGTTCGAGCACTTACTCATTTTGGGGCTGTATTGTCTTTGTGCTCAAAACATTTCTAAACAGCTGGTAGGGGAAGAGGGACACACAAGTTACACAAGTAACTTGTACGTGGAACATTATTAAAAAACAAACTTGTGACTGACCTAGGTATCCCGCCGAGCTGTCCCTACCACTCTTGATCATAGCAAAAAACAAACAAAAAAACAACACCATAATGTGTTTCAAATGTGCATCAAATTAAAAAAATCTGCTTCCTCTAAGAAAACATATACAAAATATGTAACTGCACAGTGGCAGAAACAAAATTTAAATGCCTAATTTTTCAAAAAAGTGCATGCAAGCCCCAAAAAGGTTTTTACATGTGCTATATGCACACACCCAAGGCTGGTTATCTTCATGTCTGCACAAAACCCTTTGTGGTGAGCAAGATGGGTAGCGAGATAGCAGGAAATCAAGTGCATTTATTTCAACAGGAAAACTGTTCCCAGCAACACACTGGAAAGACAGAAGAAAAACTGGCAAGGAAATAGAAAAAATTGTGCAACTATGTGACCAAAACAATACCAATACAAAAGAAGCAAAACTTTTTTTTTTTTTTTTTTAAAAAAGGAGTTCTGTTGGTTTGTGACAAAACAATCCATCTCACTCTGCATTGCACAGCCAGCTTTCACAGCACCTAGGCTACCTGCCGATTTCCACGAGGCTGCAGCAGCCTTGCTGCTGGAGCTCATCCTTTTGGCTTTGGCAACCCTTGGGCTTTTAGCAGCAGTTAATGTGTTAAAAGCCCAAGTTTAAACAAATGGTAGCAGATTGCCCACATGCAGACCTTCAGCTCAGCCAGTAACAGTGCTCTGCACTGCTTTCAATATGCCTAGATCAGAGATCATTTACACAGGTTGTAAGAACATCTTTGGAGATCCATGAACCCAAGAATATGATTACTTTGACCAAGAACCCTTTCCATTTACCAGCTAGCTAGGTCATGTCAGAGGGTGCATGTCATAAAGATGCAATCCTTTACTTCGACCCATCCCAAAACATCTAGAACATCACCGTTCATGATTCAAACCCTTAGAGATGACTTGAAGTCATTTTCCAATCTTGCACCTAAAGAGACAATAAACAGTCAGCAAGTGATGGTACCCCCAACTTTGGTACACACATTTGCTAAGTCTCAGCTCTACTGGAAATCGCTTCTGACTGTGAGGTATCTTCATTTTCCCCTTCAGCCAAAGCACAAACCCCTCGTGGAAAATATTTGTCATGCTAACCCTTTAAAACATACACTGATGGATCCATAATATTCTTACACAATTTTCCCAGTGCTTTACCATCTTTCCAACCAGGAAATTACTCCATCATTGACCTAGAACTCCATTCCTATCAATTCAGACCATTACTTCTTGTCCTATCCTCAGACAATTTGTTAACTTTTACTCTTCAGCAGCCTTTCATCCATCAAAATTTATCTTCCTCTTCTCACCTTTAGACTTCTCTCTAGATTAAAAAAATATAATTCATTCTTTCACTATTTTTGGTGCTGTTTCTAGCTCCCCAATCATCCCTGGCTGAAAAACTGTCTCCAGTTCCCCAAAGAGGACATAGCAGAGCAATATGTGAACTTCATAGGCCTTATTTGTTCAAGTGTCAACACTATAGCTGCTCCTTTCTTGGTTTTCCCCACAACACTGACTCACTTCTGATGCATGCCCCACTACAAACTCCAGCTTATTTTCTGAGGAACCTCGGACTGGGGTTACAGTCATTCTGTAACCTTTCTTCCTTTAATAAGTACCTCCATTTAGGTGTGACAAATTACACTTGATCTTGTTGAATTCCACCCCATTTAATGAAATCCTTATTGAATCACAATCCTTTTTCTCTAATCTGCCAAGATCACTTTGGAATAAATGGTTGGGAGAACATGGGATAACTGACAGCAGATTCACCGTGGGTTAACAAAAGCAGGACTAACTGTAGCAATTCCTATATCCAAAAGATCATAACCTCCTGAACCAATGCAGATGTATAAAGCCAAATTGGTTATTTATGGCCAATTAAAACCAATGCAGCAGCTTTAATTTTAAAGACATTATCTGAAAACTATCTAAGAGGAGAAAAAAGTTAAGCAAAAAAGTAGGGCTGTTTGAAAATGTAAGATCAGTCCTATGATAAGCTTAGAAGTTAAGCAAGTGTTTAAAAAAAAACCCACAAAACAAATTAAGTGGATTTATGATCCTGCAGAAATTTCCTTCCAAACAACTCTTCTGCTAGATGGATATGAATCTATATCAGAAAACCAGATGATAAAATAAAGTCAACCTTTAGGAATTTCAGACTTAACTCATTGCTATGGTAACACTCTCAGCAGGAAATAAGTTTCCTTATAATAAAAAATAAAAAAAATTACTTGACTTTTCCCTAAAACATAACTCTACATCATGAAAGAACAAGACAGGTACAGGCAATAATGTAAAAACAATCTGTTAGACTGATCCTTTATAGCACCCCATTCCAAGTGCCTTTCTACAATTCAAGTAAAATCCCTATTTGATGAATTTCATAGTTTAGAAAAGGGGGGGGGGGGGGGGGGGGGGCGGGGCAAGAACACTCAATGTTCAAGAATGATATTAAAAGTTTAAGTCCATGGGTTATAATAAAAGATTTGGGCATGACAGTGGCTATGTGTCTCCACTGAAATGAAGCTCAAAGACAGTGTACCCTATCAGAAGGAGAACTTGCTTGCAAAAGTAAATACAAATACCAAGAATATGACTACATAACTGCGAAGTATTTTTTTAAATCCCTGTCTATATGTGGGAACAAATATCTAAGGCAATTAAAAATACAGTTTAGTTATTTCCTCAAGAAATAATCCTCAAATAATACCTCAATTTTAAAGCACTACATATGCACAGCTAGTAATATGCATTGTGTACACTGACTTCAGACCCCAGATATGGATGCATGATGCAGATTTCACAAAGCACATTCTGACCTTGCAGAGCATCCTTTTGTGTACTAACCACAGCCCCAGGGCAGCGCGAGCACCCAAGGCCAGGAGAGATGCCTGCCCTCCCAGAAGCAGCCTGCCATTGCAGGTCAGGCTGCTGCCAAACAACTGCTCTCCCAAAGGAGCATCTTTTGCATTCACAGCACAAACATACAGGCAGAAAGACAGGTGGGTATTTTTGGCTGTGTTGGTTTTTGGTTTTGTTTAATTCAACAGCAAGCTAATCTAGCAAGGCTCTAGAACAGCATGATCTCTTCCCCATCTGACTCTAGGGATCCAGCAGAAAAACTTCTCCCTTTTATATCTAACCCTGTCAATACATTTGCTGGTGGTAATGAGGACTCTTTTGACAGCTCACAAAGCCTCATTCTTTGAGGATTTCCTCTCAGTCCCACATTAGCTGTAGTTCTCCCTATAGGTGGAGGTCACAGAGTGTGGTCTAAACTGGGATACTTCTTGTTCAAGCTTTACAATCGCCCCTGCCAACAAGAAGTAATCCCAAAGATGGCACTGCTGAATGCAGTCCTGAACAGAGCTACAGCCCCATATAAAACTTCTCCCTTTCAGTAGCTGTGGCAGAAGCAGCCTGTCTTTTGGTTGAAGACCAGCACTAACTTCCTTTTTCTACAAATGCACTAAAGACATTTTGACTTGGGTCCCACCCACAATAATGCATGACATTATTATTCATTATTATTTAATTCTCTGTGTAGTTGAGAAAGTTTCTCTAACTACAGCTTTGACTGACCTCGATGGATTGAGATTTTTCAATCACAGGCAAAGCCTGAATGAAGTACATGGCAGGGAAGCGCTCGATGTACAGGCAAGTTCCAGGGTACCGAATGGCTTCAAAGCAGCGTATGCAAAGTACAGCAGAGCAGGAGATCCTCCAAAGTCAGAACACACCAAGTAAATAATCTCTAACAGTGTGTAAACATCGGGCCAAAATAATCCTTCAAAACAGCGATTACAACTCCCCTGGTCTGCCCAAGCTAATGATTAATTGGCGTGTAAGACTCTTACAGAGGAAAAAAGATACAGGCAGAACAGCTATCTATTTGAATGTTTTTACCTCTGCTCCTTTCAGAGATTTGGTGCCTGTAATGTATTCCTAGTCTTTCAGACAGAGGAGATTTAATTGATGCAGCATAGTGTTTTCTACTAATGCGTTAAGAGACCACCAACAAAAACAATTTCTTACATTATTAGGAAATTATTCTGTACATTTAAGGAACTTAATTTGCTTAAATGCCAATATTTACTCCTAAAATAAACTCCTTGTATGACGTTAAATATTTTTCCTCCCCACTGAACTGTAACAACTTAAGTGGAGATAAACAGAAACAACGCATTAAGTATCCACTTAACCAAATGGCTGTATATGTAACAGACTCATCCAGTGCAAAATGTTCATCCATGGCCAATGAACAGTCAGAATAGCATACATGTCCTACAGCGGGCACAGCTACATCAACAAGTGCAAAGGCAAAAGAGAGGCATGGTTTGGGGAATGCAGGATACCAAGTACACACACTTGGGTAACATAAAAGCTAGATGAAGTAGCTGACCTTAAGGAAACTGAAAATAGCTGATGCAACACTGGAAATTTCATATTGAGCGTAAAGGGTTGGGGGGAAAAAAAAAAGAGGCAGGAGACAAGTATCAGGGGCTGTGATTTCTCTCTCTGCAATTCCATGGACGATCAAATTTGATCCTGAAACTCCTCTGCCATAATGGATATGCAAATTCTTACCCATGGCTGGACTGCTGGTGAATTATGAACCTTGGCAATCATGCTGACTGGCATTTCATTATACTCCCTCATCTCATTGCTGGTTTTACCCATCACATCTTTTTTATACACTGAGATAACAGCATTTTCAGATGAGATTTCAGTGCCCCTTCAAGAGTTCGCACAGAGGTGCCCTGATCCATGCCTGGAAATCTCAGGCACTAACACAACTGACATTATTATCAGCTACACCATTTAACTGTCATTTTGTCATGCACACAGTGAGACTTTTCTCTCTCCCCCCCTCTATAAAGCTGCATCTCACAATTTGCACGGCATGTCAAGATCATGGCAAGCCTCTCTTCCTCAGGTGTAAGATGTATTTATACACATGGGTACAGTTAGGTTTGAGCTGTTCAGAATCTTATTCCTGTTCTCCCCAGCCTGTTTGGAACAGAGACTACAACCTCCGTGACATCCATCATTTCTCTGTAGGCAGCTCAACAATATGTAATACCGAAACAAAACAAGTCACTGCTCTAAGTATATCTAATTTGAGGCTTATTATTCAAGACCATTTCCTCATTAAGCTCGTTTTCCACTACTCTTCTGCATTTGACTGTTTGTGAACTGGGTTATTTTTCCCCACCATATGCTACCTCATCTTTTCCCAAGCTGAGTTACTCTGTAGCTGTCAGCTTTGGTTCTGACCTATCTTCCACTGAAGTGAAGGCAGAAACTCCCTTCTGGAGCTGTAGCGGATGCTAGATGAGGTTATATTCGCAGTCTCTGTAATCAATTGTCATCATATATCTCTGTCCTTTTCTAGTGTTTGCAACACTGCCTAATGTAGCATCATTTGTAAATGTAATTAATGAGCTGTTTATGTACTCTTCAAAAATCATTAATAAAGATGTTAAATTAAACTGTGCTTAGCGGTGCACCCTGAGTCACCCTGCACACTTCTGTCCAACTTGATACATTGCCATTCATCACTACTCCTCATTCATAACGCCTCAAGCAATTCTGAATCCTATGACACGATTCACATTCAAAATGGTTTGAACAGTTTACTTTTTTTTTTTTTTACATTAATTCCTAGACTTGCTGGTTTTTCTATTTTGAAGATGAGCAACACATTCACACTGTTGCAATCTCTTAATGCCTTCCCACTTGCTATGAACTGTTTGTGCTCCAATGCTTTCAGGCTTAGCTAATTCTTTTAGTGTACCTGGGCTTGCTATCACCAATTCCTATTGATGTCAACAGCATACTGCTTCTACTCGGGACCTATTACAAAATTCTCCTGTTTCCTCTTGCCCATCCACATGCATTTCATTTTTAAGAGGCAACCAAAATTTGCCATCACTCAGCACATCTGATTTTTTCTTCCTCATTTAACATGGATAACCCTTTTCCCCCCAGTTTATCTTGTTTATCTTCTCCTTATTGCAAATATATCTGATGCCATAATCCAGTCCACGCTGGAGTTGCCTGTTAGAGTCAAGTTAAGTAATTCTGTTCTCTGTAACAGCTCTCTACAAGCATTAAAAATCTGTGTTTTTTTCCTCCTTTCTTCTCCCTTCTCTTCAAGTCTACTATATTGGATCTTGTAAAACCCACTTGCACTTTGTATTCTTCTCTTCAGGCTTGCAGTAATCTAGCGCTCCTTAATTGAATGAATTATACATCTTAACTTTGCTCCAGGCTTGATTTGTTCATTAGGGTAGACCCTCAAGTAGCCTTTACTTCCCAAAGCATCACTGAAATCACTGGACTTTGGGCTTTTCAGAACAGCTCACGATCTGTCATGTGGACTTGAAAATCCATATTGCTTGCTAAGCTTCTTAATGCTGGTGTGAATGAATGGCTCTTGGCTCCTGCTCAGCCTGTGCAGCTGTGTCCTGAAACTCTGGGTGTTGTGTATTTTTTTTTTTTATTTTTATCTCAAGCAGGTGCACAGTCAACAGCTCCTAACCAGCACGGAAATAATCCGTGGATGATTTCTCCCATGGTCATTTTTTCTTACTGGAATATCAAGCTAGTTTTTAGTGAAACCCTTGAAAGACTTGAGTAGGACCATTCCTTATTATTCCATGTTACATACAAAGCTACCACGTATAATGTCCTAAAATTACAGAATCCCTACAGATAGGAGCATTACTAGGCATTGACCAATGCCCGGTGCCGTTTTCTTTTTAATTTCATTATCTTTCTTTGCTCACATCATTTAATCTCTCCCCCCACCTCACTAATCTGAATGGCCCGAAAGCAGCATGTATACCCAGAGCCTGAAGGCAGGAACAACGGTGCATGTGGGTACAACAGCACAGAGACCTTACTGCCTCCAATGTGAATCACAGCAGAAGAAAGAAATGCCCATGTGTTTAAACAGTCCTGGAGAAAATTCAGAACATCCCCAGATATTGCTTTCCATTCTAATTTACGTACATAGCGTTAAAAGAAAAATACAATCATAATCAATTAATAACTCTATTTGATATCAGCTTTCTTTAGTAGCTGGATAATGACAAAGATAGGGCTCATTGGGCAAAATGTTGATAAGTATAGAGAGGATTTTATTAGCAGGAAGAGCATGAAGAGCACAGTTTGCTCCAGAAAAGAAGAAATATTCAACTGCTTTGGCTCAGTAGGCCATATGTAAATTGGGCTAAAATCCTTACGTCTCACATGTCCCTCTCCTCGAAAAACTTTTGTTTTCCAGTTTAGGAAATTGTGTTATATTTTTTTATATTATATCGTTATGATATATTATTTAATATTATTAAATTATTATAATGTACTAACATTTTTATATGTCAATAGCTTTCCCTTACAGGATATTTCACCCTATTATAACACCATTTGTCCAATTAACATTTTTTAGATATAGTTAACATTCAAAGTTGCAAAAAACACACATGCTATCACACAAACATAATTCACTCTTGGCAGCAGATTTGACAGGTAGTAGAGTTCAGCTAAATTAACCTAATGATGCATTGCTTGATAAAAATTCTTTTCCGCAAGTAATCTGAACTTGAGTGCCTGGTATTTGTGCCGCTGCAGAAAAATCAAAACACTGTATCACTAGATCAACATCAAATGAATGCATAGAACCCTGGACTTATCTTCCTTTCTGAGCAAAGCCTGATCTTCAGGAAATAAGCTGTACATCACTACCATAATTACATACAGAGACAGAATACATTATCAACAGCAAAGTCCACTTAGCTAAAGAGTATTTTTTAACTGTTCTAAAATTCCACCTCATAAAGCTCAGATTGCACTATAATTTCCATAACGAATGGGGAATTAGCTGCAGAATTAGGGGACAGAGTTAGCATACATGTAGACATTTAACTGTCTATGTTACTTTCAAGCTGGATTACTTCGCAGCTAATTTTTTTTTGACAAACAAAATTTTATCAAGCCATAGTATAGCATGCTACTGTACTTGAAACAGTTACAGAAACAGTGTTTTCCTTTCTTACACAGTTGGAATAATTTTGTTTTGATTTTTTCCACCAGATTGCATCCACCTACTCCTTCCCAAATCTTGCAGTAATAATCTCCCACTTCCCCTAGCTGGTCATTTATTAAGAAATGGTTTCTTTACAGCCTCTCTCTGTACACTGTAGTTAAGGGCAACACGATATTTAATCATTGCAATGAGAGAAGATAGCTAAAGAAGGATTCTTGACTGTTCATGACAGTGAGAGTCCCCTCCATGCAGGGATTTTATTTCACCCAAATAATTTGTGGCCAGAGCTCATGGTGTGCCAGGTTTGGCAACTTTGCATCTACATTTGCCATGCTTCTGCATGGACATCCCCTGCATGGGACAGGCTGGGGGATGCACACACTATGGCACGGGGACCCACATGAAGGCTACACCACTTTGCCCCCTTCCACCACCTCCCCATCAGTCTCTGCTAAGGCCACCTCTGCTTCACACGCACCTGAGCAGAGCCACAGGCACACATTTGGCCCTCTACACACTGAACTACTCACTCGTGTGTTTGGCCTTTGAAAATCTGGCTTTTTGAGGTACAGAAGTGTAACGTGCACTTCAAGCAATCAAAGAACCTTCACAATTAAAAGCAAAATTATATAAGAAGCTATTTTAAACCTATGATGATTTATTTCAGCAAGGTGATGCTATAAAACCCTGCCACTTGGCCAATATGCTTATTTTTAGGAAGGTACATTAATGGACAGAATAAGCAACAATTAATCACTTCTCAGCTGTTGAGGCAGAGCTGCATACAGTTACGCACTTGACCAGCAACTTCTTAGGTCATCTTTAGTAAATTATAGAGTATG
Source organism: Cygnus atratus (assembly GCF_013377495.2). NCBI lineage: Eukaryota > Metazoa > Chordata > Aves > Anseriformes > Anatidae > Cygnus > Cygnus atratus. The sequence goes on from NC_066364.1 coordinate 112,540,540, forward strand.
AAACGAACAACGGGAACAGCTACTTACCTTAATGGGAGAGAGGTTTGCACACCTATACTTGTTGTACACTACAAATCCAGTTTTTCTTACTCTTTTATAGAATAACCCTTTTCTTTGTGTAGCAATTATTTTGGCCAAATATATAATTTCTCGCTTTTTCATATCACATGCAAGCAGGAATTTCTTCTGGAAGCCTATTATTATATCAATAATTACTCCATAACAAGTAAATAAAACCCTCCCAAAAATGACATGCTTGTATACTTACAAGTGATCTGATGTTGTTTTCTTTTGCCAGTTTCAGAGAGGATTTATAGCAATTTGCCAAGTTTTCTTTATGAGTGTCAGTAAGATGTCCTCTTGCGATCGGCCCAACAGTATGGATCACATCTGCAAGAAATGGGGAAAAAAAGGCATAACTATTAATTATGGTTCTTAAGATGGTTTATTACTTCACTCGTGGCTCCACAGAACTACTACATTGCAAGTCAGTCCATTCTGATATGTATGTAGACGCAAATGTAGGAGCAATATTCTAAGAAAATGTCTTTAACTGGTAAACGTATAATAAGCGACACTTGCACAAATTAAATCGAAGTGAGAAACTGTAAGTGCCAAATTTTGAAGCAAGATTACATTTGGGCTAAAGGAAAAACCAAGAAAAACATACTGTTTGTTGCATGTGTACCACAATCCACACACAGGATAGGTCACAAGTTTGAAACAGTTGCCTTCACCCCTTCAAGGTCTACTCATCAGGAAAGCTCACCACAAAACCTTGGCACATAAAGCAGTGATATACAGGGATTCAGTTTTCGTCTAATGTTTGAAACCTTTCCTCAGCACCCATTTGAAGAGGGGTAAAAGTTGGGACCTATGAATGCGCTAGTTATTCAAAGAACCTGCTTTCCTCTCACATCAGACCAGATGGAGACACTGTGCAATAAAACAAGAGTATCTTATTCTGTTTGAAGAATTTTAATGAACAAAAAGAGAAAGAACAGTCAGGGAGTATCTCAGGTATGATGCCTCTGGACGCACTGAAATCAGATGTTGCAATCAATCAGTGTCTTTAAAGTGCTGCAAGAGAAATGAAGTAAAAAGCCTAGGGTAAAAAAACAGAGAAACATACAAACTAAAAGGTATCATGAAAAATTATTTCCCGCCACACACACGCAGACTTGCTGACTAGTAAGCACATTTACTTTTCCAACATCATTCTTCTATACCACATGCAAACGTGCTACAGTGAGTTATGGTGGCAGGTACATCCTTCCTGCCACTTTCCCTTTATCATCCCCTACAACATCCAGCAGCAATAAACAATGGCACCCTTTTTTTGTAACGTTGCCTCAAAAAGGGATTCAGTCAATGCTGTACAATTCAGGCACCACCAGTCCCCTTTGGTTATGTTGTGTTTGTCCCATACATGACAGGCTTCCAAGCAACATCTGCTGTTGTTACACCCCAAAATAATTTAGTTTACTGGCAAATCCTACAGAATTCACACCAGTATTGTTTGTCCAAGCGGCCTTTGATTATTCCCCTCCAATCTATACCAAACCATTTGTGAAACTGGCCAAACTTTTTAATGTCAGCTGTCTTCATATTTGTTATTATTCCAGTCAGACATCATCTGCCAAGTCCTGGTCTCTACAACTTAAAAGGCGGCTTATGTACTGAAACAATGTTTTGAACATTTCCAAAACTTTCTTGACGTTAGCCAGAAATATTGGATACCCGTATAACGCACATAACTATCCAGTCCCTCTGATCCTTCTAAGTTTCTTCACATACCTCCCAATAGCTTTCTATGTGTCTTAAAGAACCCTCTGCTTTTCTCTCATGAATTCACTCCGGAAAAGAGAAACATCTTGGTGGCCACCATCTTGCAATACCTCTGGCATAGAAAGTACCTTTACAGTAGTTTTCTGGTTAATACTGAGCTTTGCTTTTAGAACTCTGTGCACTGATATTCAGTAAATAAAAGCATGTAAGAGCATCCCAGTGCCCCAAAACACAGAGGAACTGGTTGTGATAGAAACCTGAAACTAAACTTCCTAAGTACTGTGAAAACCCACCATACCAAAAAGTAAATAAAAACGGTTAACTACTCTTCTTTTCATTTTGATCACAGTAATTTTCTCCAGTTGTGGGAACAAGATGGATAGATTGGACAATTTCTGTTGAGCATCGCAGCTGCTGTACAATAACTACAGCAAACCCTCCCCACAGCATTTCAGGCAACTGAAACAAGAAGTAGGTGTTCAGTCTTGGTCTGCTGATGATGGGAATGCAAGCAGGCGATGGAAACAAGTAGAGTGGTTTTACCCAGGAGTTCAGAAAAGTTATTTCACAAACACATTTTAGCTACTACAATAAACTGAGTACTATTATGACCTAGGAAGAGAAAGAAAGAAACAGCACAGCTAGCTTGAAATTTGCTTCTGCTTACAGAGATAAGGTTATATGAGCACTTCCATTAGGAAAGACCATAATTTCAGGTGTCTGTAAACTGTAAGTACAGCAGTTTGCTTCAGGTTGAAACTTTCCAGGGAAGGTTTTCATTTGGAAGCATTAGCACTTGGCTGCTAGCAACTTCAGAAAAAGAAAAAGCATCTCTTGACACATTTTTCTTTATTATTTGTTTTTGAAAGAGGCAAGCTGCAGTTATTGAGCACAGGGAAGGAATATACCAGTACATCTGACCTCAGTTAAGGCCATTTTATGTTTATAGACACTAAGATCAGAGGTACTGCGATGCATTTTAAATTCATAACACCTACTAGCCAACAAGCAAATAAAGGAATGACTATAAAACTAACTTAACAGCCCAGCGTAAAAGATGAACAAACAAAGAGTCACAGAACAATTCCCTCTTTCTGCATTTCAAAGTATAGCTCCTCAAAAGCTGAAGCCTAATAGCTTAAATTAACGATTAGTTACTAACCAACAAGATGGGGGACTTGGGGAACAGCCCAAGGACCAAATTCTTGCTAGAGTCTTTCTATACACCTCCTCAACCCTCATTGGCAGAGTTTTCTTCACTCATTTAATGTTAGACTCCGTTTCTTTCATCCTCTGTTGTTAAACATTAACTTTAAAAATTCTCATCTCAACAGTGGGAAATATTTCTTGTATTTTTTTCCAGAATTTCCTGATTTAGCATTTTCAAGGTACCTCATTACCAACTCTCTATCACTGCACCAGATACTTCATATAAATCGGTAACCTTTAATATAATTATTGACTTTTGTGTGTTAATTTCTACAAGCTGAGAATAGGCGCCTCTTTGGACAGGACACTGAAGATGGTTATAAATTGGTTTAAAACATAATTATAAACATACCATAATTGTTTAAGAATTCATCATTGTCAAAAATTGCTTTTCTTAAATGCATTCTTATTCAGAAATACATGACAGTAAGATTTTACAAGCAGAGCAGCATTAATAACATGCCAGTCTGTTTCTTGGTCAACAGATGAACAGGACAGTAAAGATTTTATTGGTGTACTTTGTCAATAAAATCTGTGTATCCATACATTGCCTGAACTATCTATTATTCTGCTGAAGCTATTCCCCAATATGTTAAGGCTTGAAGCCAGGCAAAATCCTTTGAGATTATACAGGCATAAAGCAAACAAACCAGAAAATAAAACGAATTCCACACCACCCCCAGCCCAAGAAGTTAATATACAAGGATCAGACTTCACAGGCTGAAGCAGAGCCGTTTATTTTTAATATAGCTACAAAGACTGTGTCAATCTTCCAGTGTGTCTGTCACAAGAAAGTTTTGTTTCTGCTCTCATGCTTATCCAGCTGCACAAAGCTGGCGAAATTCAGATGCTGCAGAACTGAAGGACATGATGAGGAGGTTTACAGACATTTATCCCTGAAAAAACTAACTGGTATCCCTGAGAAAGCTGTAAACTGCTGCCCTGCTACTCCAGCCACCTGCAACAGCAGCCAGCTTCAAATGTAAACCCATGGCACTGCTGGTGGGACACAAGCCCTATTTGATGGACTCCCACATCAGTCTACCCATGGCCAAACAGGCATTCACGCTAGAGAAGCCCACAGCCCTTCTGAAACAAGTGCGACTTCTGGGTCAGACTCCAGTGATAGCAGAGGACTTGGATGGGGATCTTGCACAGACATGACTTTTACCCAAAAATAATGCAAACCAGGGGAAAAAACAAACAAGAGCACCAATGACGGGGATGAGCACGATGAGAAGTTTAAGCGAACGTGCTCACAGATGTCTAACAACATGACAGAGAAGCGGTCCATCGCCCAAAAATTCTTAAACTCAAGGAAATTCAGAGAAACACCCAAAAGACTTGTTTTGGTTGGAAAAGACTGGTAGAGATGCCTGCTACCAAGCAGCACTGGCTCTTCCTTGGAGCTCCTGAACTCCCTTTGCTCTCAGGGTGTTCTTTAAGGAAGTGAAACAAGAGCAAGGTATACAGAGAGAGTTCCCCAACATGTCTCCAGATGCTTTTTCTTTTTTTCAAAAAACAGGTAACAGAGTAAAATTAGGCACAGCCAAATCTCAGAGAATGCCACACTCACCATTTGTAACATTCTCATTTTTATGCCAAATGGAGGGGCCCGCATTGCTTTGAAGCTTCTGATTTACCATAGTCAGTCTTCAGGCTGAGAACTTCGATAAGAAAGCTGCAGTCCCTGCCTTCCTAAATCACTTTCACTGTACATACACAACACATACGTTTGCCCTCATTTTTAAGAGTACATAGAGGTGAAGAGCCCCAGAGGTAGGTGTATTTTCATCTGGAATTCAGACCACAGCAATGGATCAAAGTGCTTCTAATGCTAATGAAGCTACTCAGTATTAAAGTGATGTTTATAATAGGGAAGGAGTTAATTTTCCTCCAGAAACACTTCCAGAAAGAGATAAAAGTGGCTGAAAAAGCATTGACACAGACCTATGCTCTATAGACATGTTTCAGAGCTCCATTAGGGGTGACAACTTAGTTTTACACTGGGATCTCTAAGGTTTGTGTTGCAACATGTGGCTGATCCAAGTAGATCTTACTGAATCTGCTGCTCTTTTTTTCCCCCCATTGTTTGAGTTTCAGACTTCTGGTTAGAAATTCTGGCAGCCAAACAGAGGACACATAGCATTGACACATCGATTTGAATGAGCACAGGCTCTGCATCGGCTAGGCTTGTTTTCATTCAGTTTTTCTTCTTGTTTTTCTCTGAAGCACTATAATGAAAGCAGGCATCTTGTGCAAACCATTAACTAACCTTGAGGTATAACAAGCACTTTGGCATTTAAAATATCCCTGTCCATACTTAGCCATTAGTGAAAATAAATATAGTTTATGCATTTAATCAACATTTCACAAGCACAGTGACTCTTCCCTCAAATTCCTATTCGGGACAGTGAAAAATGAGACCACGTCTGCCTTATCATACAATGCCCACATGTAAAATGACCAGTGAGGCTTGTTTTCTCTGGCCTTCTTCATTAAATAAATCAGTCCATAAATCTTAACTTGCTGTTTTCCTCACAATTGTGTATCCACAGTGCTTCAGAAAATGGGCAAAGCAGTGTGGGCCAAGAGGAAAAACAACCTTCCAGCTGCAAAAGCATGAAGTAAGATGCAGCTATGATTCACAGACACCACAGAGGACACTGATGTCACTTACACTTCCATTATTCTCTATGGAAGTGACACTAAATAGCAAAAATATTAGAATAGTTTTTTTTTTTTTTCAAACAAATGAAAAAGAACAAGGAAGTTTCTCTCATGTCTTCCCTCAGAAGCAAGGGCAGCCCATTCACAGCATTTACAAGCCAGCAGACCAAGGCTATTGTCACTCACGTTTCCCTCCTTCATCCCATTTGTGCACTCACAGCTGTAATCAGCTCATCTTGCAACTGCATAACAAGACTGTCCCCTGCCCATCATAGCCTGAGCCAGGGGATTTTTAAGAAGTGCACTGTGTGCTGTTGAATAAAAAAATAAATCGAACAAACGTCAGAAAACTTAGGGCTCCATTTGTAAATCTTTTCAGTAGATTTACTCAATAAGCACTCACCATATTGGTCCTGAAAACGTAGCTAGGGTTCAACTGATAGGAGGTGGAATTACCTTCAGGCGTTCTCTTGTGCCCACTACCCCTGCTCTTGAAGAGCACATGTAACCTCGCGCTTTGGTATATACATTTGCTTGGCTTGTTCATTTTCTCTTGCTAGTTACATGCACTCACACAAAATGTGTGGTTTTGACATGTAGTAAGCAACTGCTAATTTAAGTGCAACCTAAATGAATCCCCCAGGGCCTCTGCCTAATTTATTTACTAATATATGCCTCCAAAACTTGATTAGCTGAGCTGAATAGTTTACAAGCAAGAAAACATCTTTTGTAGATCACACAATGCTACACTTGACATATGACACAGCTCTCCAGTTATGAAGTATTTGCTTTGTATCTTCTCACCTTTCTAGCTATTGCAATCAAAAATTTTGTAAAAGCACATCACTTATACACAGAGAAAAATTGCATTCATCAGCATTTAAAGCAACTGCCTCAGTTTTTAGGCTTGAATCAATAAGCACAGCTCAGCCTGAACTCTGTCCCCTTCACAGGTTCCTCCTGTGTTTAAATAGGTGTTTTGGATGAACCAAACAATGTTTCATTAGATGCAAAAGCTATGATATCTAAAAGCCATTTGTGTAAAACATCTAAGCCATTTTTCACCTAAATGGCATTGTCTGCCCAAGAAAAGGTAAAGTATGTTTACTGTTAGATGATTAACTGGTATCTTTCTTTGCAGGCTAGGTGTGTATTTTAAGTACGAGATGGCAGAAATGGACAGAAAACAATAATCCCCAAGGGAGAGGCCAAGGGCAAGGTCCTTTGGGAGCCGCAGCAGCCAGCGCTCAACAGCCGGCGTTTAGCAGAGCACGATGGCTCAGCCTCCATGGGACACTGAAAACACAGAGGGCTTGTTCACAGCGCTTATACCACTGCCTCAACAGCCGGACAGAGAATTAGGTCCTGCAAGTTGAAACCCAAGCACTTCTGGCACTCATAGTCATCATTAAAGAGAAGGCCATGGTGTGCCCGTGCGCTCCCAGCTGCCATCGCAGCCTCCCCATTAGCCACTGAGACAACAGTAGGCTCTGTTCAGGCAAGAGAAAAGGTGCAATTAAGAGACACTACGTTATATCCCAAAGTAATAGGTTTTACAAAGCAATTTAGCACTATGATGACAGATGTCAAAGCAGCGACTAGACAGACGGCCCCACCACTTCTATGGAAATAATTGCCTACATGTAAAACTGAAACACAACGGCTCCACTTGGGATATTCGTAATGCGATGCAATACGAATGAACTTGAAAGGCACACGACGTGACTTTACATGAAATTACAACATCCATGACTTGCTTCTTTTTTCTTCTTTAATCTGGACTTCTAACAGTAGCAGCAGAAATGCTTAATTGCTATCCCTGTTCACCTCTGCAAGCCATCTATCCAAACGAAGACCTTACAATAATTAGGAAAACAGGACAGAAAATGAAAGCACGTTGCCCCAAGCAGATATTTTGTCCTCATCGCACCACAGCAAACTCCATTTTGCTGTAGCAACAGAGGAGCTCTGCCAAGCCCGGTCTTCATTGTGCGGCTGCTCAGGAAACACACACCGAGTGACCTCCTTGACCCAAGTAATGCTCTCCACCTTTCTCTGACCATTGTTCCTGGCAAGTGGCCAAGGCAAGAGACAAAGAAATCCTAATCTGTCTTTTGGATTATTCTTTTTGGATGTAGGAAAGCACAAGCCACAAAAGATTCTCTATTTCTCTCTTCATTGAGCAGTGAGAGATGTTTTGGGGGGGTTGTTTGTTTTTGATTTGTCAAATAATTTAATTGGGCAGCTTTTCAGCACACAAAACTTGTTTGGTCTTAAATTGAGAAGACTTAATCTTAAAGACTAAATAAGAGGGAGTTTCGGTCTGCTCTTCCACACAAATTTCAAACCAAAGTAGGTAGCATGGCAAAGGATGTAACACTATCAACGGCCACATAAATCCACAGTATGTTTAACCACACTTCACACTCGATTCAAAGCAGAAGCTTGAAAAAACATGACCCTTAGAAAACATGCAATACAAATCAAAACATCAAAAGATACAAAAATATTTCCAGTGTGCATTTTAAAATTAATCTTGGTTGCATAGTTTTGGAATTGGACTAAACACAGGGGCACAGAAATCTGAGATGAGCTAAAGCTCTCAGCTTCTGGAAACCCAGACCCCTTGCCACACTTGGGCTGTTTTTAGTGTACAGCCCAATAACCCAATTCCATGAAAGCTGATATAGTCATCTCTGCTGGTGTACCGCAAAAGCAAAGCACAGATACGTCCCTTTGGATGGGAACACGACAAAAACCACGACTGGATCAGCCTCACTGCAAAACATAATACCAGACTAACAAAATTTTATCCAAAAAAGATTTACATTCAGAACTGAAAGTCTTCAATTCTTCCACTGTCCTCTGAGTGGCAAACAGAGCTAGTGCGCTCTAATATTTAACATTAAACTATAGGAAAAGCCCTGGATTTCCTGGATAAAGGGTTTTCCAGTAAGCAAAACAGGAATTGCACATCACTAACATTTCTTATTAAGCCACATTTTATTATTAGGTTGAGGTTGCTGCAGGGACACTGAAATAAAGGAAGGCATCCCCAGAGAACTACAGAGAAATGACTAACAAGCCAAGGAAGTGACATGTAACACTTGCCTCAGGCATGGGAAATCTCGAACTGGGTCTCAAAGAGAAGCAGACTCCCTTTCAGGCAGGAGGCATCACTAAAGTCTTCAAGCGAATTTCTGAAGCCTAGATGAGGGCCGAGTCACTGGGTGCTGACTGAAGATACCATATCTCCTCAGTCTCATGCTTGAAAGGTACGTATTTCCTTCAGGGAAGCCAGAAGAGCTACATAGATAGCTATTTTTAAATTATTTTATCTTTTAATCAGACCACTTCAGGTAAAAAGATTTCTAAAAATTAGAGCTGTCTCTCTAATTGAAAATTTTATGGGATTCTTAAAGAAGCAATAAAGAACTATTTAAAGTTTCAAGGAAAAATTTATTATATTCATAGTTTTATTATGGTTTATCTATTCCTTGACACTGACACACCACAAAGAGTTACCCTGTTCATTTTTTCATTTACTTTTTCTGCACATTCTTTTCTTGCGAATAAACTCCTTCCACCTTCAATATTGGAGCACACCTTTTTCATGAAACACTTCTCTAATACATGTAACCTGCACAGCAGAAAATACATGCTTTTCTAAGGATTTTGCTCATTTTCATCAAGAAAGAAGTGATTAGATTACAGACTCTCCATGCATCTTCTAAAGAAACTAGTGGTAGTTATATCAGCCTGATTACCTTCACAATTTTGACTCTTCAGACTTTGGAAACCTTGCTAGAAAAGTTTAGTTTTTCCCTTGCCACAAACACGCTGCTCACAGAATACAGATATGAAATGGTATGAACAGGCAGCACAAGGATCTATCATCTCCCAAAGCAGAGTGGATGTAGGAGGAGGAGAAAGGTGGAAAGAAGTCTGAACACACTAAGTATTTTTTAAAAATACATGTTCTGAGGTTAACTAGGCAGTTGAGGAAAACACAGAAGCTCTGCTACAAGACTGCATGTTATATGGGAGATACAGTATTTCCCTCATAAGCAATAAATGCAGTGCTTACAGCTCTCAACTCCTAATCTGCTTGCAAGCACGAGAGCAGTCCCAGTGAAAGCAGTGAGGCTATCAGGTGGCTGAAGATGAGCAAGGATCTGAGCAAAGGAAAATGACATGACGCCTTCCAGTATAACCAGCTCCCTCAGAAATGTTTTCTATCTCTGCACCTTCGGGCCCATCAGAATGCGATAAAGAGAGAAGAAAATGAAGTATTTGTCAATTTTCCTCTTCACTATCACCAGCTCTCCCTTCCCCAGTTTCGCACAAACACTATGAATAGGAACAGGCACACAAGTGGTACCCAAAAGCAAGTTTCACTCATTTGTAAGAGCCAAGTAGATTTCAAGTTGGCAGTGCCACTTTAATTGCTTCAAAGAAGCGTGACAAGATAAATAACTGGACAGCTCCTTGAACCGTAACGTGAGTCTTCATGCCTAGAAGAAGAATCTCACTTTCTATCATCAATTCTACTTTAATTTAGGTGGCTGAAACCATATTAAAGCTCCCTCCTGATAGCAACATATTTCAGATACCAACTTGTGAAAATGCAGAGCATCAGTGATAAACTCTTCTGACCATTTCCTCCCAGTCTCTTCCTCAGAGCCACTTTCTACTTCAAAAAAGTTTCATCAGCTGGCCACAAAACAAACATCAGCTTTTGGAATTCACTACTCTGCAACCCAGCTTAAAAGCAAACCCACCCAACAGATGCTACAGGTATGAGCACGCCCAAACCCAAGCAGGAAACAGCAGAAAGAGGATGATGAAATATGAAATATGATGGAAAACATACATACCTACACAGCCTATATATTACACTGTAGACACAACACTTTTAGAGAAGAAATTCAGAGCCTCAATTTTGCTGTCTGCATGCAATATTAGTAAACAGCTATTGCTTCTCTGAATATTGCAAACTAATTGAGCAACCTAGAACAAGTAAGTGTATTATCAATAAAAATGGACACTGCTTTAGCAGAACTAAGTAACAGCAAAGGCTTCAGTTGAGACAGAGGGCAGATCTTTTGCAGAGATGAGAAAAAGATGTACTCCTTTTGCTGCCTGGATTACTTTTGTGCCACCATGCCTAAATTTGGCAGATGCTTGAATTCATGTTAAAGCACACATCATAGACTGTGACCACATCAGTGAGGCTCCCATGGCATGTGGTCCCCGAGCTGCCTGCTTCAGCCCCCAAGCAGGCAAGAACCAAGGAGGTGGGAAGGAGCTGGAAGCCTCCAGCAAGCCTGCTCTGAGTGCTGGCAGATACAACAGCAAAGTGGAGAAATGAAATGTATCCAGCAAAGATATTTAACAAAAATTGTGGTATGGTATTTTGTACAATATGTAATGCTTGGGTGGATTCAAGTGAAAAACAAGCTTTGACAAACATCTTGAGTGTTTTGCATCAGTGGAATTTGCAAATAGCTGAATTTGCAGGAGAAGGAAACATATAAAATAAGAAGCAAGGCAACTGTGGTTTGTTTTTATTTCACTTTTGTTTTGGTCTTTTTTGGGGTGGTGGTGGTTTTGGTTTTTTTTTTGGTCAAGAAAAAACAAGTGTATTGCAAAGCAAACTGTTAGTAACTCACAGAGGCTTATTGCACTGCTTCTGTTCTCCTTCATGTCAAGCACCATTGCTACAAAAAGCTCTTGGAAAAACACTAGTGTCATACCTTGTTCAGCTCAGTTGAGAAAATGTACTTAAACAACCTTTTGGAAAGTCAGGTAATGACCTAAAGGGCAGTCTTGAGCTTAGCCTTCCAGTAGAAGGAAAACTGATGTAAATCAGTTTAAATTCTGCTCTAAGTAATATCACAGGATCTGTTAGCCTGTCACTAGCATTTCACGATAACCACAGGAGTGGGATGTCAGGTTCAAGCCCCTTAAATAGTTTATAGGTGTGTAGGAGCTGAGAACTAGAAAGAGCAGGGCTAGAAATGATAGCAGGGATTTGGAAATATGGTAATGCCTTTAGGGAAAAAAAAATCGCAATGGCAAAACTTGCAAGGACAACTGAAGTGTTGGAACACGCCATTTCCAAATGCAAGGCTGTAACTTGCTGAGGGGAACTGCTCAATACTTGGGAAACCACAGTGAGAAAAATATTTGCTGAATTTTATTGCACCTGTTAGTGAAGCAAAAAGTCTTTTTCAGCCTGCAATGCCCACAAGCTCAAAGCATCATTTCTCTACAAAGACATGAAGAAGCTACAGGCTCATGTTACCCACTTTTATCCCAGCTTGAGGATTAGGTGGAGTTTTTAGAGAACTATGCACAAAGTTGTACCTCATGTCATCTCCCCTTGCACAGGCTGTTGGGAAAGACATACTGCTATTTCAGCAGTGAAATCACTTCCTTCAAGAATAATGTCAGCTCTGTGTGTTTACAAAAAGCCAGAAATCACAGCACATGAAGCAGCAAACAATTTGGATGACCTTGCTAGCTGAGCATATACAGTCAAACAAGAAAAAGGATGATTGACAAGACGGCAGTAACAAAAAAAAACCTACGTAGATCGGTGATTTCATGTGTTTTCATGAAATCATTGCATTTTTTTTTCTCAAGACAAGCCAAATGTTTGATATTATTCAAGGTAAGCATCTTGTCCTTATGCACATAAATGTTTTCAGTGTAGTTCCCATGTCTAAAGACAACACAACAGAAAAAGCAGAACCCAGTGGCTTCAACTTTTTCCAGGGTGATATGCTTAAACTTCACTGGGCCACGGTGTGTAGAAGATCACTGTACATCAGTGGCTACTAAAACTTTGAGCAATCTGCAGATGCCACTGATGCTACAGCAGCAGTTGGAAGAGAGACAAAGCACAAGGCATCAAGGGTGCCAACTTCATTGTGTTCATTAAAATTTATAAAAAGGCAAAGCATTGTGTAAACACAATGGTATTTTCCCATTTTTAAAAAAACTCAAGATGAATGTTTTCCCAGATATAGTTTAGTAATATTTGTGCAGACATTATTTGTGCATATTTGACATAGTTGACATATTTGTGCAGTCAACATTTTATAATTTAAGTATTAGTAATATTTCAGGACTTAGCAGAAACTTGATCTTCCAACAAAGCTAGGATTTTTCAGTTATTCTTCTGTATGTCCTTAAAAATAACTGAATGCATAGCATTGCATCTTCATCTACAAAATTATGATTTCATCTACAGGTATTATAATTATCTTCATGATAACTTTCTAAACTGATACCCTTGCTTGGGAGGAATGGGGGGAGAGGGAAGAGGAAAAAGGGAAAAAAAAGGATACCCAACAAAACCAACTCCCCCTCCTGATTTCCCTCAGAACACCATTCCAGTATACCTGAATGTCTCCTTTTTTCCTGCTTCTCAACCAGCAAAGGTTTTGTTGGGAAGTTCACCTCTTTACAGTCTTCACCTTCTAAGCAGTTTTCAGCAACAACAAGCCCTTTCATAAAGCTTTTGATATAATGTTATTCAACAAACATGAGGGTTAGGCTTTATGAGAATGATCTGGCACAGTAAAAAAAACAGGACTGTCATTTAGTAGAGAAATACATGCATGTTCAGATGAAAACAATATCCTTTTCTTCAGGGATTTTTTTCAACCAGTTGCTGCAAAGCAGAACTGTATAATAAACTTTTAATTTCATAGTAACATTAGGTAAGGAAGGAAAATTACAATAGGCCAGGTACCATGTCATCCCTGATATACTACTACACTTCTTTACGAGCACATTACAATTCAGAGAGCTAATAATAAAAAGAAGTGATGCTGAGATGATGAATTGATGCTATGCAATTAGACCTATTAGAATTCACAAGAGCCCACAAGAGCCGACAGGCAATAATCAAACCACTTTCATGCTGCCCATTGCAATTATCTTTGCACTTAAGAATCAACAAAGCACATAATGACTTGCTCTCGATTAAGGAATTCATGAGAAATGGAATTTTAATTAGCATGTAGAAAATTTGGGCCATTTATTACTTCACAGGACAACAGATCGTGAAAACTAGTTGAGTAGTTATAAGCATTCAACAGAAGTGCAGGTCCAAAAAGTTTACACCGACTCATCCAACAAGTTCCCATCACTTCCCTTGAAGCAACATAGCCAAAGTTCACATCCACTTCGGCTAAACTGAGGAAAATTTGTTGGAGCTTGAGACTGAAATGCTATCCATTATGCTGATGTTTTCAATTACCACCTGATGAACAAATGAGATCAAATTACATTTATTCATGTTATGAGCCACAAATACCACAAGGTCTAATTCTACATTCTAGTCACAAGTAGGACAATAAGACAATGAAAATGTATCATCAGTTAAAATAAACACAGTCTGAATAGTAACTTGAATGTTCATTTAAGTTTTCTTTTAAAAGCCCTCAATAGGAAGATTGTTTAGTTTCAAAAGAAATTACTTATTTGCTGACTCAGGACAAAACAATTTACTAATAACACGAACAAAAACACCAGCCAACGAGTATTAGAAATGCAACTCCTTGATCGTAGAGGTTGATTAGGAAATTGAACAATTATGCTCAACTAAAATGCTAGAAGATGCTTTTCTTTTTTTTTTTTTGAATACAGAAATCCATATTTCAAGTGTGACTCCCAACAGTGTAGAGATGAAGATAACATGATCTGCACAAGGAAATGAATCATCAGTGTGATACAAAATAACACATTAACTTTGGAAAAATTGTAGTATTCATTTAAAAAAAACATTACTAGAGGTCCAAAATCGTTCAACAACAGTTAATACTGAGGGTATCTGGATTACTCACAACCAAATTATTTCTATTTGGATTATTGTGTCATTATTATCTGAAAAAGCATGCCCTGTGCTTTTCAATCCTCTGAGTTTTCTGTTTTACTATGGATAAGCAATCAGATATTTAGTGCTTAAAATCTGTCAGAACGATATAATTTTCTTCCACTGTCAGGGAAATACATCAGTGTTTCTGGTTCTTGGTTCGGAGGGGGGAGCCCTGTCTAATAGCCCCATTAAATTAACACTCACTGCAGCCCAAGCAGCTCATTCTCAGTGATGACATTTCAGAAAAAAAAAGAAAAAAAGAAAACATAGTAGGCATTCACTCTTAAATTCACCTAGGTGCTGCATGCAGCAGGGGCTGTGGGTGACAGCACGAAGGCAGCAGGCACTGCTGCCCTGGAGCCATCCCTCTCACCACAGGGACCTCAGCATGATGCTGGGAGCCACCACTTTTGCTCCGCGCAGCATCTCCAAGGACAGGGCACTCGTGGAGATGTCTTTCCAGCCCCGACATCTCCGGAGTCACTGGAACAGCCCCTTGGGAGCAGGGAGAGTTCATGGCAGGTTGAAGCAGCTCAACATGCTGCTGTCACTTGCGATCGGGCGAGGACTGGTGACCAGCTGGCTCTGATGTGAGGACATGAAGCTGGCACCAACCCCTCCCTGCTTCGCTTCCCACCTTCTGCTCTTATGTCAAGTGCAGCATGTTTAAACCAGCACGTCTCAGCCAGGGATGTGGCATAACCCATTTACTTTGCTGGAAATGATGAACGTGAGTGGTTTCTGTGAAAATAATGGAATTTGACTGGCTTAGGTGTTGCGGCAAAGATGCTTTTGGAAAGGCCATGAGAGTGGTGAACCTCCTTGGAGTCCCAGGGTGGGCATGGGGTGAATAGTTCAGACATACCAGAAGTTTTTGTTCAGGAGGCGAGCAACAGTATCATACTTGAAAGGCATAACACAAGTCATTCAAAATACGCTTACAAGGAAAAAAGATACACACACACAGTTACTCCAAAAAGGCCTTCTAGATTAACATCATAAAAAGCACCACACTGCTGAGGATTGCTCCAAGTGAACCTGAACTAAGTGATTCTCTGTGCAGCAGGATTTACAAGATCATGGCTCAGTACCTTATTAAAATTAGGGTTCCATTAATTAGAGCCTTCTTTCAAGTGATAGATGACTACTATGGATACAAGCTGTGCATATTGTTGAAATTTCATATTAGGAACAGATAACACACAGGAAGTGGAGAGCCCTCAGTGGAAATAAATCTGGGAGACTGCTCCTATGGAAGCAAGGATTAGTTATAGTGCAATACAGGAAGGGGTGGACATGCAGAAGATTCTGTGAAATTCACAACTTAGAAGCACCCCAATTTCCCAAGAATCTTTCCCCATTGCTAGAAGCCACAGAGATTTACAAGGAGACCTGATAGTTTTAGCAGCAACTTCGTTTTTAGCAGCAACTTCCCCCTCACACACACACACAAAGTTCTTTCATCTGAGAGTTTATGAAATACTTATTTCATTTAAAAAGACAGGATGACAAAGAGAAACAGAAGACAGAAGTGTGATTGATATACATAAGACACAGGCACTTGGTTATCCTGAAAACTTTCCACCTAAAACCTCCTAGATTTCTTCATTAAATGCTATTCAAATCTAGCCCTTAGACAGCTGATCCTTCCAAAAGCTGTATTAGATTCCTTAATGCTATCCGTATTAGATTATCTGTATTAGATTCCTTAATGCTATCTGTGTTTTCAGGGAATTCCAATTCCTTATTTATTCCCATGACTAAAAAATAATCTGAACCTTGGTATTTTAAATTATTAATGAAGCGTACGAGGACTCTAGGTTGTGTTAGAACAAAACCAGCTGGGAAGATGCTCGGTTTTTTTCCTTCACATTTCAAAGAGCTAAGAGCACTTTGCTAACCATACTGAGGGTCACTAAGAGCTCTGAACCACGAGAAGCCTGTCTGCACCAGAGACAACAGATCCACAAGTACCTTCTGCAAATAGAGCAAGCTGAATGTTTGGGTAAAGCTTCGAGAACTAGCTCAGAGAGGGCATTGACACAATTGAGGAGACTCGAACACATGGGCCTTACTCCAAGCTTTGAGCCAGTAAATGCAAAATCTCTAAGTGTACAGGCCTACGTGCAGCATGAGCTCAATTTGAAGTGTAAGCATAATCTTATTTCTGTGCACTGTTTCTGCAACTTCAGGGGGAATCAAGACAGCAGGCAAAACTACAACTGCAACATATTCTTAGCAATTACTTGGTTTTGGCACTGTAGGTGTCAGTGCTGGCCTATGGAGTAACTAAGCACAGCCACCCCAATAATTAACATTGTGAAAAAGATAAACACACTGATGAAACAGTGTTATCAGGAGAGTTTTCTGCCTGTAATGAAGTGAGCCATTCCCAGATGGGACCTAGACATTTCTGTACCTTGGCCTGGTATCATCTTGATGAGAAGCTGCTCCTCTCCCCTGCTCTCCCTCAGAGGAAAGCATCCTTGCTCTGGGGAGCTAATTCCCTGCCACGGCTCAGGGCTGTGCAGAAAGACATTCTGCAATTAGGCACAGCTACAGGAGCCTTCTTCAGAGGGACGAGGCTTTCAAGAAAGTAAAGAGGCAATTGGGCCTTGTTGACCAGAAACCAGGACAGTAAAACCCCAGAGAATTGGCACTGATTGGCTTTTTATTTCTGCATTTTACTGCAAGTAAACTAGATGAATGAAATGCAGCCAGACATCTTTCAACCACACAAATTTATTTAAACCCAAAATTTCTACCTTGCATTCAATTCTCTTGCATAAGGGTGCCTCTCCTTTTTCACTCTGCCCTTACCCTTCTTCATTAACATGCTAACAAATGATAATGATTTTCTGAAATACGGAATTAAAACAAATCATGTTTTAATAGAAATAAATGGAGCAGAAGACAAACAAATTGAAATAGAGAAGTATTTTTTAACTTTCATGGAAATAAAAACAATTAACACATTAGCAGTGGATGTAATAATAAAATCAGCCAATTAGGATATTTAAGTGATTACCAAATTGAATCAAAAAGATTAGCTGAGAAAAAAATGGATAAGCTCTGCTGAGATAGCAAAGAGATAGTCTGCACTGTTCTCCTGTGCGTCAAATAGTGTTTATGAAACAGCAGATTTATCGCCAGAAATGCTACCTAATCTGATCTCTCTTGCTGTAATGGTGTTTGAAGAAGATACCTTAAAAGCAAATGAGATTATAGCTCTGCCCACATTAATTGCTGCTGTAATACTATTCACAGCTTTCTTTCACATCAAAATTTACTATGGAGTTATAATCAGTTTTTTAGGAATGCTACCAACTAAAAAACAAAAAGGTTTAAATATTAATAGCACTCGAAATGCTTCTCTCCCAGATGGCAACACAGCTGACTGCAGTTCCCCGCTATAACACAGTGCTGTTTATCCTTTGAACATCCCCAATATAAAACCGTTTTAATCTTTTGTTGCTGTTGTAAAACTTGATCTGCTGTGGGACAACATAATTAAGTGTCAACTTTGGGATATATGGTACGAGAAGCAGATAGAATAATCCAGCCCGTACGTCACCAATAATTCAGTTTACGGCTGAGTGGTAATGGGATTCCAGATTATTAGCTGAAAGGCACAGTATTTTACCCCATCGCAGGACTGAGCTAAGGTGTATTTCTGTTGCACTCGGTACATTTTCAGTGCCTTTTCTTGCTGCTCCTTTTTCTCTTCCGTTAGCCTAGTTAAAAGCCTGATGATCCTCACGCTGGATAGCTGCGCCGCATTGCCAACTGGAAAGAAACAGCACTTTGATTTGCAGGGCCCAACGATCTCTTCTGTTAGTTCTTGTAAAAGTTATGGAGCAGTTATGAAATCAAATATATGCTGCGTAAGGAGATTAGCAGAGGAATGGGATTTTGCATCAGTATCTTAAAGATAAATGAAGGACAGTGAGCAATTAAGAGTGCTTGTCTGGGATTTGAACGCATGTCTGGACATCCGCCCATGCCCCTCTGCAAACACACGTACATGGGATTGAGTGCCACCAACAAGCCAGCGCCTACCCATGTGGTCCCTATAATAAAGGGTAGGTAATACACATTGAGCACAGGGTGACTGGGAGAAAAAGCAGCAGAAGCAGAAGAATTTAAACTAAGCTTTAACACAGATTAACAACTGTTGATCTATTCATTGGCTTGAAGCAAACTATTATGCACTTGAAGAAAATAATGCACTCAAAGTAGTCAGCTCATGCTGAAAAATGCCAGGCCATCAGAACAGTCATCACCAGCCTCAGCAGGCTGATGTGACCCTAAGAGGAAAAACTCATGAGTAATCCATGAGCCTGGATCCACCGAAACTGATGACATAGGCCAGGTTTATCCCAGGTCCCATGACAGCATACTGAGTAAGAATGGCTGAGCAAACAACATGGCCCCCAATGCACCAAAAGGCACCCCACAGCTCATATTTGAAAGCCCGGTGCTCGAACAGGGGATGCTCCTATACACCAGCAAGACTGGCAGATAGAGCAGCTGCAGTACCAGGCAGCTTGTCTGAGGGCCCCTTCAGCAAACTGCCCCATTTTCCACTAAAATGGCATCAAAACACTCCGCCACCTGTTCTGCAGCCCTATGCATGTGGCAAAGCTTTTCTTCCTTCTTAACCACCACAATGAATTGCTCCTCCCAAGGGCTGAGCCACACTGGGTGAAGCAAGGCAGCGAGATCTCATCTTCGAGGCACCGCCACGAAATCCCTCACGCAAAGGGCAGAAGGGTTTGCTTCACTGGCATGCAGCCTCTGTCTACAGCAGTTAACCTAAATGTGTTTACTTTATTACCCACAATGTGCATCCGTGGAAAGATGCCGCAGCGTGTTATTTAAACACAAGCCATTATGAATATTTTTACACTGCTGCTATTCCCCCCCAGCGCACATTATTTCCATTTTAGCTCAGTACTTTTCTCAACGAAGGCTCTTTGGCGTAGGTCCACGTGGGAACATCAACTGATAAGACTTTAAATCAACCTCCTTGTTAGTGGAAGCACACAACACCATTATCCAGTGACTTGATATTCCTGCTAAAGAGCAGGAGGTCAAATCTCTTCACTGAGTTAATACCTCCACAGAATAATTCCCCAGCTGGCATGTCAAGAGAAAGCCGCCTCGCTGCACAGCCAAGCCCAGGCCACCGGGACTCACAGCGGCCCTGGACACGACCAGCTTTGGGAAACCAGTCACTTCCACTGAGCTCACCCACGTAGGCAGATGCTCAGCTCTAAATAGGCAGGCAGGTCAAGAGGAGGACACAGCCCTGTCCTTGCCTCTAGTAGCATTTAAATGAAATCAGACACATGCACCAGCATTTCGACATGACGCTGTTTGGTATTCAAGTTGGAACATAATTCCAGATTTCATTTCGGCATGTGTTTCATACAACTCTAAAAGATAAACCACACCCCTGCACCTCTATAATACCTCTAATAACACCACCAACTTTCCGGAGAGAAGCATTTTCCTACCAGATTTTGAGCAGTTCAACAGTGGCAAAATAAGAGTAAATCATTCGAACCCATTTAGTAACTTAATACCCAGCCTTGAATCACTTTCTTTTTGAGTAGTTAAGAAGCTTTAAATCAAAGAAGTGTTACAAACCAGAGAAGCTTGAACAAGTTAACTGGACCAGTAGCCCAGTTACCCCACCATTTACCAAGAATCCACCTGTCAATTCTCAACTGATTCAACTGAAATCAATTTGATAATCATCAACTGATTTGTTAGCATATAGAGAATAATAAAAAAAAAGTTAAACCCTTGTGCATTTATGGTGGCTTCAAAATGGCACTGTAGATTATTAGTATTATAATTACATGGCAATTTCATCATGAACAAGGAAACCTATAGCTTTCTTATCAGGATAAAAAAACACAGGAGAATACAATTGGCCACCTGAGTCAAGAATTAATTTTAATTTGAGAAATCTCAATTGTGTATCTTCTGCTGTATGCTAAATGAGAAACAGTACTCTACAGGTAAAATAGGGCTTAAAGTTAAAATATTTCAAAAACATGGAAATGAATGCACACAGATGATGATGAGGTTATAAGGTTGAGAAACACTAAATTATAAAGTTCAGAGATCAGAGACTGATCACAAAACACAAGAAGGATTGCACCAGCATGGTAAATACAAAGCCATTCAGAACATCATCAGAGGGAAACCAAGAAAAATAAAAGTAAGTATTTCCTTCATTTATTTTAGGGAAGGTTTTCTTCAGCACTGAAGTTTGTGATTGCAAAGGACTGATGCATTTTGCTGAACCACTGAACGACCAACCAGCAACAAAAATACGTTTTGCTTTATTGTCATGCTCATGTCCTAGCTTGGTCTACTTGAAGCACTGAGTCTCAGTTCAATTCTGTGCCAGTTACTCCTTGGCCTTCTGGCAGCATTTTTGCCAGACCTAATTGGCTTTAAGGGCTCTCTGCACGAGCTCACGTGTTCATATGATGTGAACATGAGGCACTGGGAAACTGCTGGATTCATTCCTCTCCAGTTAGGCATTTGCAGAAAACATTTGCTATTGAGGAAGACCAAAAAAAAAAAGTCTGACTTTCAGTAGAGATAGGTATTTTTGCCAAGATGCTGTCACATCTTTGAAGATACCACCCTCCATTCATTTCCCCCCCTCCATCACTTGGCCATCTCCTTTTGAAAGAATCAGAGCACCATCTCACAAAAAGAAATACTATTTCCTGATATTAAAATAACGCAAAAAGTCTTCCACTGCAAGATTTTTTAGAGTGGCAGTTACTGAGTGGTTTTATATTACATTAAGTGATCCTCCATGCACAAGCAACATTTTTTCATAGAAACATCCTCACACCCGTTTTTTTCAATAGAAAAGAATGTGAACACCAACTACAACGCTTAAGGCAAACTACAGTTAATGTTTTTGAATACCTAATGACATGCTTATTCTCCTCATTTTCTTGACAGCTAGCATCTTCATGGCATGTTTATCTTTTGAGCCAACCTTATATATACACTGAATAAATATAGACTTCAAGAGTAAGAAGCCAAAAAAGCCAATCTTGCTCTAAGCTGGAAATATATATACATATGTTAATAGAACAGAGAAACCATTCAGCAGTAAACATGCCAACACCGGAAAGTTAAACTATTCTCAATATTGAACTATCAATCATTGTATCAAGCCTTCACTTTTATTGTTTTGTTTCTCTAACAACAAGAGCAACATACCTCCCAATTTCAATTTGCTTACAGAAAGTGAAGTAGCAAGGTAATCTCTAGAGAGTATATTGTGCAGGAAAAAAAAATAGAAATCACTAACAAATATTCAACACATGATTTCCATTGGCCTGTGTATTACTTTGGTTATGCTAAACCAGCTGATTCTAGCATTCATAATCTCTTTTGTATTTGACCATTTAACACAGTATACAATTGAAATACTATATTCAATCACTACATATCTTACAGAAAATTCACTTGCATTTATACTATTTTTAACTGTGCTAATTTGATAACACGCAACCCAGAAAGTTTATTACATTCTATAAACTGAAAGAAAGTGTTTGAAAGCTTGCCTTAAAACAGCAAACAAAATTTGAGTGTCATGTATATGCCCTGGAACAGTAAGACACGAGGTTTTACAAGTGTATGTATTGAACATATTGAACAGAATAGCAAACCTTAGTCTGCAAGATAAACTGCATTCAAGGTTTTAAAAGATGCAACAATCAGAATAGAGATTGTTGCATCACATGAAATTCATCAACACATGATTTCTAAAAGTAACTTCTCACTCTGGCATAACCTACAGAAAACTCGCAGTGCTTAATACTATTTGCAGCACAATGACCGATGAAAGCAGAGCTGGTCAAAAGCAAAACACAAGGCTTGGAAGGTACACAGAAATTCATAGCGATGCTCATACAATTGAAGGGGAAATGAGGGGACAGCGAGCTATGCTCTGCAAACCTAGCCTGCTCCACCATGTTATTACTTTAATTTGTTCTACCTGTCTGCTCAGATTATCTAATGTGACTCTCAGACTACAATTACACTGCTAGCCAAGCCATTGGATAAATTACTTTTGATGGAATTAGGAAATCCATGCTGTAATTGGGTGTTCCTCGGTGATTGACACGGGGCTTTGACTGATCACCACGCTGAGCCAGAAAGGAGATTTCAGGCCTGGTGGGTTTCCCATGCCAAGAGAAGATTCCTGCAGCTCCTTGAAAGGTAGAAGCAAAATTTCTTCCTCACACCACTAACTAAGCTGCTTACAACACTTCCTAGAAAACAGACCTAGTGCTATCTACAGATGCTAGGGACCTTAGCTGAAGGCTTCAGTAGAGGGAAAAAATATATATGAGAATAACGCATCGTCCAATTTAAGACTACACACCCACAGAGCTTACAGAAGGTGAGAGCCACAGGCCAGAAGTAGGGGGGCAAGCAACTCCCTAGCTGCTGCAGGTTGTTCCCATCCTGCCCCTAAGGCAGGATGAGCAGGGTCCTTCGGCTAAGTCCAGCTCAGGACACATATTCCTACCCACTCACCGCACAAGTTTCAGAGGAACACGTTTCTCTCATTTTAGAGATTAGATTGTTATACAAAGCATGCAGACCAATGTTACCCATCAGCATACACACAGCACACATTTTCATCCTCTCCCCTCTTGGGCTGGTTTTGGACAGAAGAGTTGGGGGGGGGAGGGAAGCAGTTTCACATCCTAGAGCCTGCAAGTGGACTCTTGAGTTTTTAGGGTGATTTGTAGCTAACCTCCTGAAGGAACAGAAACTAATGAGAAAAACAAAGTCCCTCTAATCTGTTTTTGCTTGCAAATTCTTTCCTATAATCCCTGCCTTTGTTCCCTCATTGTAGGCTGTTCACCAAATTTACATTTCAGAGTCTTCCCAAACATTCCTTTCATGCTGCTACTGACACAACACACAATCACCCTACCTGAGCCTCCTACTTATAAATAAACAAAGGGACTGTCAGCTTTTTTCTGTGGCTTTGAAAAAAATAAGTGATTAAGTATCGAGAACATTCAAATATTTAACAACACGTTCAGCACACAGAAAGAAACCTGAAAATTTACTTTTCCAACGGGGAGTGTCACCCATTTAAAGTGAATGGGATGGGGAGGAGCTACAGGTGAATATTAGTATCTTCAGTTGTAGTTATAAAGCAGAGACAATACCAGGTGACAAAAACATTAACTGCCATGGGAGAATTAAAAAGCAAAGTGAATGATCAGATCTACCCTGACCAGACATCGGGGTTATTTTTAAAAGGAAGGAAACAAAAAGTTAACATAGAAGTATTTAAATTTTTGCATCAGTTCTGAAATCCCAAGTTTATTTCACGGGAAAGTCACATACGACAATATAACACACTCTGATATGCATGGAAGACGAAAGGAAATGAGATGTTTTGATATTAAGGCATTAGCTGCCATCACTTGAGCTAAATATTGCTATTAATTTCCATCACCTTATCTCACACATTAAAGAGCTCAGATCGCAAGAGTCCATAAAAGAGCTATAAATCACTTAGTGAACAGAGTTATTTTAATACATATAAATACACTAAAAAATTAACAGATCTGTTCAGATCCCAAGTAAAAAGGGGCAAGGAAGACAATCTTCACTGCCTTGGGCTCCTTACTAGGATAAGTCCCTGAACAAATACATCCCCCCCAAGTCCCTCAGGGGCTGTCTGAAAACACGCAGACCACAAGAGATTTCCTCAAAACAGCAAACAACTACTGTCCTCTCTCCCCTCTGCTTCAGCATCACCATCCTCAAAATGGAACAGGAAAGTCATGTAAAGTCATGTAAAGGGATTGCAAAGCTGCATTTGACGTTTTTTTCCTCAGATATTTTTAGGATTGACAAGGCTGGAAGAGGTCACCAAGATAAGCTGCGTATAGTCACTCAACCACAAAGCCAAGAGAACGCATTTTACGAATTTAAAAACCTGACCCTTGCAAGAAGAGTTTTCCCCTTTCTATGACCCTGCTTGTTGCCTAAATTCACTCTTTAGGGCTTTTGCCCTTCTCTTAGGCATTGGGTACCAGCCAGCACAAAGGGAAGAGCTTCCCAGACACATGGCCCCACGTGGAAGTGAATAGTACGGTGCAAGTCACCTCACTTTTCATGACCTACAAATCAACTCTGCCAGCCGTGCCTTTTTCAGCATCTATCGCTGCACAAGAGTCATTAACAACAAAAAGTTACTGATTAAACGAATCTCTTCGTAAAAGATAATTATCTTCTAAAGATGGCTTACTAACAGGAACTGTTCATCTTAACAAGGCAGAAAAAAATGACTTCCAAGCAAAACTCATGTTATTTTTAATATGTTTTAAGGGAAGCATTGAACATACACTCGAGGTTCGGCTTGGTTTGTTTGGGAGCACAGGGAAACAAACACCAGGGAATCAACATGAGGGACCATTCGCCAGGACGAATATTTAGATTCGGTAAGACCAGTAAGGGCTGCTGGGGTTGTGCCACAGCCCTGTATCAAACCTATTAAATCTTTCTAACTGCTGGCATTAGTAGAAGCATTTGATTAACAGCCTAATGAACACACTGGTAACTTTGTTTTTTTAATCATCAAAAGGGAATTCTTATCCCAATTCCCAAACTCAAGGATACATCTGTGTGTGAATATTAGGGCTGGTTATCACAGCCATCTCAAACTCCGTCAGACAGTACCATAAGCTGACAGGAAAAGCAGAATAATGAGATTTATATCAGTATTTTCACAACGGTTTCAATTAAAAGTATGCAACAGTGATACCATCAAACCAAAAATTGGTTCTGCATGACTGAAATGAAGGCCTACTGCACCGACCGCACTTATACTCAGTTGTTGAGCAGTGACCCTTGGCTTTTCAGAGGCAGGCAGCCAAAAAGTGGCATTTAAACATAGCTCAAAATCCAGCCAGTTTCCAGAGCTCTCTATAAGGGAACGAACTCTGTACTGGGCAGAACCAAATTAATTTCAAGAAGTTCTCTTTGCCCATAGTTCAGTAATTCCAGCCTTTTTTTTTTTTCCTGCTGAAAGATCATTTTCTGAGTCACCAAGCCTAGTAACATAAGCAGTAAGAATAAAAATGAAACAAGAAGTATACTCACATCAGGAGCAGCTCGTCGCCCTCTCTCCCTCCCCAGACTCGAGGGGCTATTGCCCAGCTCTCGTGTTCCTTCTCACTGTGCAGGTTACTCCTGGGTGTAGGCAAGCCCTGCGCCCAGGATCCATATGTATGCATACAGAGGCACGATTTTGGAACTGGCAGCCAGAGACCCTGTGCAGCAAGAACCCCATGCAGTCTTCACGCACAAAGCATGCATTCTGTTACTGCCATCCTGACACCTCATCCCTGAGCTAAGAGCTTCAGTCGAGACCAAGCAAATTGGGTCCTAAGCTTATAAATTTAGCTTCTCCAACATAAATGAAATTAACACCCAGTACTAAAAAAATGTTGAAAAGAAAATGCATGGACATCTCGTCTCCTGTCCAAAATGCATTGCATGTTTAATTGCTGTTAAGTTGACCAAACTCAAAAAACCTGTGACTCTTTCCAAAGCCTCCACAGAACTTTGAAATGTCACCGATTTTTATTTTATTTTTTTACTACCAGAAATACTTCAGCCAGAAATACAGCATTTCTGGCACAAACAAAATATTTAATATTTTAATATTAGAGACACCAAGAGCCTATAGTTTCTAAAACACTGCTATAAAGCATCACAAACCAACAGAAACATGCTGTGTACAGAGACAAAAACTTAACTTAGCTTCTGAATTAACTGTTTTTTGTCATTTTATAGTTCTCACACTGAATACAGGAATCTTGTTTGTATTTCATTTGAGATTGCCAACTGAAATCATTACAATCATGTCTAGAAAAACATTACCATCTTAAGATATTTAACTCCTTTTTTCTTGAAAAGCACTTATCCTTGGAAAAATATCATTAAAACATACCAGCACTTAGACTTAGTACAAATAAACAAGTAAATAAATATAGTTTTAAAACATAGTGTTAAAAAATATTAACATTTATAAATATGCTTAAAACACTCTTCAAAAAAATATTTAGTTCAGAAGCATGCAAACCGCTCTCGTCCAAAACCACATCACGATGAGATCAGAAGTAGTGAGAAGGGATACGCATGCATATAGGTATGTGCTTGGGCGCTTGCCTGAACACGTGTGCTCATTCTTCATCTCACACACAAATATATACTTATTATGAAGATGCACAAAACTGCTCTTCCAAAAAGCCTTGTTGCATATGACTGCGTAAACATAATGGAAGAAGTTCACACTAAAGTGTTTCCCATTAAAGATCTGCAGAAACAGTAATAAAACATCAGGCTGCCAGAGCTCCTGAGCCGTGACTTCAGCTGCCCAGGGCACTGGGAGGATTTAACCGTTGCAGGCAGAACCTGCACCAGGCTCTGCAGAGAGATGTTACACTGAGACAGAGGCAGACGAGTCCAGCTTCTTTCTCCCTTCCATGCAAGCCTGTGTTTGGGGCTGTAAATCCCCAGCTTCATGCAGCTGCTGCATTTGACACTGGGCATGGTCTCAAGGTGCCTACAAGGTGGGCCATGGGGCTGCCTACCTGTGGCTGCACCGCTGCACCCACCACACCCAGGGCTTCACAGCTCAGGTTTGAAGGAGCTTTCTGAATTAAGCAGGCAAGTTACCCAAACCTGAATTACTGCTGCACTCACTGTTTATTATTTTGAGTCACTCCAATACTGTATTCACCATGGCATTGGAAGAGACCATGACTACAGCTGCTCCTTTTGTTTTTTTCCTCCTCAAAAATCAATGTAGTTAGAGATTCAGCTGAATGGCAGCTTGCTTAGTCTTGCAATAGAGGAAGGGTTAGAGATATCTTTCTCCCAAATCAGAGAAAATCCTTGCTGTAAAAAGGTCACCAGAGCTTTCACCAGCATTCCCCCATCAGTATAGCAGAGTCTGGACAGCGCTGGTGCTCAATGCAGGGCACCCGGGCACAGCAAATCCAGCTATCAGGCTCATGAGGGGATGGGTTAACTCCACCAAGCTTCTGCTGGCAGAGACAGCTCTCAACCAGCCAGCTTTAAAATGGAAACGCCCTCTGAAGTGATGCTACTGGCAGTTTTAATATTTTTCATATATTTCAGAAGAGATCAGTTTATCCTATTACTGCTGATCCAGCTTTTTTTTTTTGCAACGTATGTCAGCAAAATAAATCTTTTCCTGTGAACACTGAACAGTAGTTCTTAGGCAATATCAGAACAATTACTACTGCAATATTGATAATGAATACAAATCCCATTAAATCTTTTCTAATCATATATTATCTCATTTGAAGAAATACACAGGTATCTCAAGAGCAGACGCAGCTATTCCTGTTAACCTTGCACCTTACTGCTGTCTGGTTTATGTCGTCATCCCCATCTGCTTTCTGTTTCTGTGAAATAAAGCAGATGTCTCCCACAAAGTTTAAATCTTCTTAGCCAAAATACAGAAGCCAATCGAGTCTACTCCTTCCTCCCTCCCCACCCCAATCCCTTGATGATAATAGTTCTGAATGAAGACTATACATATAAAATGCCAGATGTTAGTCCAAATTACTTGTGGTTACCTGACTGCAATTGAGGTTGTTCATGTATATTCTGCAGCATGAAGCCATCCATGCCCCCTTCCCCTGGGCACACTTTATTTGAACAACTTAGTCTAATATTTGTCTGTGGAAGGGGGATGGAAAGACGACGACTGCAGGCCTCTTTGGAGATTTCCAGTGCAAGCTTTCAAGATATTATTTTTGATCTTCTTGTATTGTTCTCCCTTGTTATACTTGTACACTATGCTCACATCTTATTCAATAAGGTCAGACTGCCTTCTCCTAGGAAGCAAAGTAGTGTGCTGTTAAATAATACCGCTGCTCTCCTAAGGAAAAAAAAATACAGGATTTGCCAAAGTTTGGCTCAGACTGGGCATTTAGACCACAACAGTTTCCCTGCCCTTTTGGACATCCGTGACTCCTCTCCAGCTATTGCAGGACAAGCCTTGCACATGGAGATTTTTGGCCCAAAACATCCTGCTGTTAAAGTTTGTCTTTCCCTCTACAGTTTCTGAATTACTATGTGAAATTTTTTTAAGTGGTCTCAGATGTGATTAAAACATGTAGGAAAAATGCACACCAAGCTACTAAAAAAATGCTCAATCTAAATTTTTTGAGTTATACATGTCCTGTGAAAACCAACACCCCTGTAACACTTCAGAGACAAGTTAAGGAACCAAAAATATTGTAACCACTGCATTTTACCACGCGTGTCAGCTACAGCTGCTGCAATTTGCCCCAAGTGTCAGGTAAATCACCATGTAACATCCTTTTGACCACCAATTCATTGTAATTTCATCAAACAAGCATACAAATCCAATAGCCGCCAGACTTTTCCAGCATTAATAAAAAGGCATTTGTTTCCAGGCACACATGGTATTAACTTATTAGCATTAACTGTGCACCATATCAGTGGCAGATGAGTCTATGAAATGTTTGTATCCCTACAAGCCTTTCATTTCCTTTAAAGCTTTAAATAAAGCCACTGAGCTCTGTAGTGACGTGGAAAAAGGAGGCACTTTGCCTG
Organism: Cygnus atratus; assembly: GCF_013377495.2. NCBI lineage: Eukaryota > Metazoa > Chordata > Aves > Anseriformes > Anatidae > Cygnus > Cygnus atratus. The sequence goes on from NC_066364.1 coordinate 112,569,791, forward strand.
CACAGCTAAGCCCTGCACAGACAGCAATTAGCAGCAGTTGACAGACCCCAAATGCTGAGGAGTCCAAGACAAGCTTTTCTTGTTCTTCCTGCCCTGTTCTGGGGTTAAATGTTACCTTTTTTTTCCCCTGCCCTCCACTCCCACCATTAAGACATTTTCAGGGAAGAAGCAGGAAAGCATCCTGTGCAGGTGAAGTGTTACTGGATCCCAGGCACTGCAGACCTGCCAACTGATCCGAGTGCTGTGCCAGGTACGTGTATGAGGATTTTGGATACAGGGGAGGCTGATAAGGTGGTTTACTCTTTGAAGAAAGCATATAAAGGGTGCCTCTCTGGGATGCTCAGTATCAACAGAAAAAAACAGCGCTAACAAATACTCATGCTGCAGGCAGAAAGGATCCTTCCTGTTGGAGGTTCAAGAAGTTCAGATTGCAGACATTTTCTCAGTATCCAGAAAACAGTCCAAAAAAACATTCAATAAAACAAAAATGAAGCCCTGGTAACCATCCCCTGCTAACACATGACAGCGCACATGAACTGGAGTCTGCACTTACGCAGACTCCAGCAATAGTGTGCCATGATTAGCACAAAGCACCCCATGCCAGCAGCACGAGGGCAAGATCTCATCTTTCTGCTCATGCCCAGCAGCTCCATTTACTGGATGGAGGCAAGAGCTGCAGGCTCTGACCCCAGCCCACCTGTGGTCCAGCCTGGGGAACCCTCCTCCTGCCACCCCCTGCGCCCTGCAACTGGAGGGCCTTTCCCTTCTGCATCCCCAACAAGAACATCTCCCCCTGACCTTGTGCCCCTAAAGATCACCACAGTCAGCCCTCTACTTGCAGAACTGCATCGTCTCGTCAATGAAATAGCTTGATTTCTTCCAGCCAGAATCGCTAGGTGATTGTCTCATTTCCTGCTCACCGAAAGCTGGTTTTCACAGTTCCAGAGCACATGATCTAATTGGAAATTTTAATGAAAATACCACATTTGGTTGGAGCTGAAGCACTTCATAGAGGCCTTTTTCTCCCTGCTGTACCCAAACTAGCTGTCAGGATTAGACTTCAAGTATTTAAGCCAACAGGTCAGTAGCTTAGATGACGGGAGGGCTGGACTCAGTTCTATGCATTGTCTCATTTTGCAACATATGATGAAAAACTTGCCCTGGCTGACACAGATCAGGGACTTGAATTTATACTTCCATCTCAGTAAAGTAACTGTCCGTCTGTAAGGCTTATATATCTTCTGTACACAAAGAGACTTTTGTAGTTCCCCGGAGAATGAAAGCTAATTGTGAACATTGGAGAGCCACTGGAAGAAATTCGCCTCTGACACGGGGCTTTGTGGAGCTCCCTGGGCTCCAGGTGCACTGCTGGGCAGCCACAAGGGTTGTGTTACCATCTCGTGTGACCTCCTGCATGACACAGGTCACGGCATTCCTCCGTGCCGTGCCTCTGTCTAGCCCAGCCACTTGCAATGGCAACAGAGCATAAGATGCTATTTAAACTCCGGCGGTGATGGGCAGCTGAGCCACGTCCACCAGCAAGTTGTTCCAAGGACTAATTGCCCTCACTTAAAAACACGCCTCGCATTTGCCGTTTGATCTTTGCTGACTTCGGTTCAGCCACTGGATCTTGTGTTTTTTGCCTGCTACTTTAACGAGTCCTTTGCTCCAGACATCTTATCCCTCAGTGGGTACTTACAGGCCATGATTAAATAGCCACTTAACCTTCTCTTCAGTAAGGTGAGTTCTCTGAGAGCAGATGGTGCTGAGCACCTCTAAAAATTAGTACCACAGCTATTTATGTCTGTGAATTGCCAGCCGATCGTTTTGGAAGGCCGGTTATGAAGAGCTCCTGGCACCTGCCTCCCCATCGACAGAAATTACAGGCACTCAGCATGGTCCGGCATTTATTTTGCCTTTAGGAACTGGACTGTGAACAGAGCAGCCTCCCGTGCTAGCTCACCTTTTTCCAGAAAGGACCATAGTACTGCAAAGAGCACATCATTTTTGGTATGATAAGTAGCTAGATAATCACAATACCTGTATCTTTAGCCCAAGCAGTTTATAGCAAGATTCTGAAAAGCTCAGAGATGTCAGAACTTGAAACTTTACATGACACATGGAAAGCACAAATTCCCACTCATGATGAATTCCAGCCTTAAAAAAAAAAAACTAGTCATAAATAAAACCATCACACTGATTCCCCATCATTGTTACTTTTACCTCCTTGGGGGAAAGAAGCCCAAAGCTGTGGGTTCTTCTGACAAGCAACCCTCATGAACACCCAGAGAGTTGAGAAGAGACAGTGATATGGGGTGTATTTAAAACAAGAACTTCCCTCAAGCCCCTGCCTTGTAAAGCACAAATAACTTAAGTCACATGAAATACCAAAGTACAGCCCTTATTCTCATAATTGAGAATAGCTTCCAATGAATTGAATTACAGTCTGCAGTTACGATCTGAATGAAACTATCTTTTTACACCTGGTGAAAGCAGAAAGAGGGCTGTAACCTACTCCCACCCCCTTCAAGAACATGTATACAGGTGCACATATACAAAAGGCACAAATGAGACCAGGAGACCTAGAAGAGGGGCAGAAACTGTGAATGAGGCAGGCTACAGGCCAGTGAAATGCTCCCCAGATTTCCTGCCAGTAAGCGTCAATTGAATACTAAGCTACAGAGGTATAATTACCTCTTTATCAATCCTGACATTAACATTTCTCTAGCTCTTCAATGACAATCGCTTCTTTCAACACTCCCTAATAACAATTCATTTCCTTACCCTTTTGTGTATGTGTAAGACTGCCAGTAACTTCACATCCTTAAAGCAAAACTGGAAAGCTGGGGATCAGATGCACCTACTGAAACCCATCTGGATATCCAAAACCACCAGGATTTTTCAGAGGACAACTTCCACCTTTTTCAAACACAGGGGCAACACGCAAAGATCGTTCATCTTAGAGTAATAAAAACTGGAAAAAATAGTACTAGAAATGCAAAGGTCATTAGGGATAAACAAGTCCATATGACCCTTCCCTGCATGTCCTTTCGAGCAGATTAGGAAGCATTTCCCAAATACATGCATATAAAAAGCACAAGAAAATCCATTTATTGTTACAATCTTTAGCAATGACAGGTTGTACTCTTTGGTCAAGTCACTTAGCATATTCCTAGTTAATTTTCCAACAAATGAAACCTAATGGTATTCTAGCACCTTCTCTTTTAAAATATCAGCAAGAGCCATGAAAGAAAGACACAATACAGTACTTCACATAATATCAAGTCCTACTGATCAGGTCACAGCAGCAATATATTAACACTTGCTGATGCTTTCTACCAGTCCTTCTGCCCCATATCAAACATGGTTAAAGCAAACCAACTACTCCAAATAAAAATATATTAACATGGCATTCTTCAGTATGGCCCTACCCCCATGATCTGCTCCCCCCCGCCCTTTTTTTTTTTTTGTTAAAATACAGTTTTAGTCCTTCTGACAAGATATTTTCAAAATACAAACCCAGAGACTAGACTGCATGGATGAACAGTTTGCTTTTCCTTAATTTTTATTTCTCCAAATGGAAAAGCAAAGTTATCTTTAAAGACTGTAGAAGCTCCTGCTTCCACGTTGCATGAAGGTTGTGTGATCACAGAGGACAGCTGTTCACCAAGGAACGAACACCAGTTAGATATGAAGGTAAAGGAAGGGGTGTATGAAGTAACCCGGTGAAACAAAAGAGAAACAAGATACAGAAGAGAATACGTATTAAACGTTTTTTTTTTCTTTCCCATCACCACAAACTCAAAGCAAGTCGGCATGCAACAAGACGACAATAGGAAAGTATTAATTTCACCTAAAAAAATCCGTGGTATGAACAACTGTTGCAATCCTGGTCCTCAGTCCATGAATTAGTCATACGAGGCCCCAAAGCCTAGCACCGAGATACGTAAGAATCTAGATCATGAATCATGATCTCACCACAATTATTGTGCTCTCTAAATTCTCCCTCATCTCAGACCACTTATTTAGACCCTTAACAAGAAATTTCCCAGATAGTTGGACAAAAAATAAACAACCTGGATGGCTCAACTCCCCTCTCAATGGATCATCCGTCTCTGGTTTCTCAGAAGTATTAAGTCTGGTCAAGAAAAATTCTTGGTCCTTGCTGCCAGACAGACCCCTGCAGGATCATATAAGAGAATCCCCAGGGTTCAAAGGTTAAGAAGTTTCTGCAGGATTTCAGGAACAAATCACTGGGAGTCAGCCTGTGCTTATAATCCCAAGTAATCTTTAAACCTTCTTCAGAAAACTACTTGTTTTTGGTGAACTGCCACACAACTCCAGAGGCTTGCCTCCGATGCATCTAGCTCCTTCACTTGTTTGCCACAGAGGTAGGTCTGATATTAAGACTGCTAAGCTACCATCAGGGTCTAGCATCTTTAAAATCCAAACTAACATTGCATTTGGAAAAAAGTCAATAAATCTCAATTCCTATGCATCTTCCATAACATGTAAAATAATAATGCCAAGTAATAAAACCCTTATGCGAGCAGCCAAGTGATGTTGCACAACAGCACCTAACTTCAGTCTCATGACAAACTCCCACAGTGAAGAACTTCTCTGGATCGATGGCTGACAGAGACCGAAACAATTAAATAACCCCCAAAAGAAATGAGAAGCATTAGGCTGTTCTTATCTAAAAAAGAGCCAGTTCTCTCACCTTGGACTCCTGCTCTTGTTGAAGTCAACAGCAAAACTCCCATTGACTTCAGCAACAACAAGGTCACGGTCCTCCTGTGCTGCTGACGGGATGAGAGCATGGTCATAGGTCCTGAATTTAAAAGACGACAGAAATCAATAGAAGCAGCCTACAGCTGTCTTGTTACATCTCCCCAGCTACTAACAGACTCACGTTGGAGACTTCCACTGCTTCTTGCTTTCTGGACAACACTTTCGTATGCAAGTATATGATATATGTTAGGCTTCATCTGGGCTCCCGCAGGGGTTCGAGCTGCAGCATCACCAAGATAAACGTGCCTTGCCGGTGCCTGGGTGCCCAGCTGATGAACTTGTTCCTTGTATTTTATATGCAACCCACTGTGAACACAGCCAAATATAAAGCTCTCTTATGGAGCAGCTAATGTCAACAGTGGTGCCTGCACCACATGATTTTATAGATCAGGGAAGTCCAGCTCAAACACTTCCTACATTGCATGGAAGAGGCATAAAAAGTCAGACCAGACGATGACTACAGTCATTTTGGTATCCGTTTCCATTCATGAAAAAACTAAGCACAAAGCTTGCCCTGAATAAGTCCAAATACAAAACTACCTTGTCTTTAAAAAGAAAATCAAAAAGAAATAAAGGCCATCTGCATGACTATTCATAACAAAAAAATGCAAGTCCTCTCAGTAAGTATACATACATTGCATTCATACATATACAAATGAGAATCTTAACCTTCTGCCTTACAAAGAACAGGATTAAGTTTACAGGAATTTATTCTGTTTTCAAACGTGTTTTAAAATCCCTCATTAAGCTTAGTGTTTCCTTTGCCTGGCATTAAAAGGAAATATTATAAAACCAACAGCACAAGAGCATTGCTGAATGCAATCCAGAGATACAAACGTATCTTTACATGACCAGCAATCAACTATCCCTGGCTTAAAACAGAGCTACAACCCCACAGCTGCTTAACAAACAAACGTTTAAATGTGCTTTCACTGAACTTCAGCATAAACCATGCAGCATGCATTTTGGAAACTTTGCACTGTGGTTTTAATTAAAGCCAAGAGTCCAATAAGCTGCATTACTTCTCCTCCTTTTTTCCCCTTGAATTTGTCAGCTCGCTCTCTCCCTGACTGTAAGCGAAGAGGCAGATTTGTCTGAAGCTACGGCCAAAGCCAAAAATCAAAGCCAGCTCCATTTCCTGGGATGGCTGTGAACACAGTTTGCAGTGAGGAAATACACCCACGCACATTACGGGTGACCTTGGGAGCATCAGTTCATCGACTACGCTTCTGGCAGCTGAAAGTTGGATCATCAAAAATCCTCCTGAACATGGAAACACACACAGTGCTGGCAGAGAGACAGAGAACCAATACAGTCAGCAAAGCAGGGTTCAGAGAGGAAGCAAAGCCTGTGCATACAGTAAGAAGCCAATCATGTTTCATTCAGCTTTGGAAACTGGCAGAAGCAACACAACGTTTACCTGCCACGTTTTTACTTTCTGAGAGGACTTCCTACATAAGCACCACAAGTATGAATACAGTTACACAATACATGGCAGCTGGCAGAGGGCAGTTTTACAGAAACATATTAGCTGACCTGAAGAACTTTTGCCAAAAAAAATTTTTTTTCACCTCCTAAACAATGATGACACCCTTCTAGTGTTAAAATGACAACCCTATATAAAAGTTTGCAAAACCTTATCCCCTAGATAATTCATGACAGAGCAATAGAAAAGCAAAACTTACGCGACTTTGAAAGTACTGACTGCAAAAGCAATCCGTGTTAAAGGCAACATTCAGAATTTTCAACAAGCTACAAAGGTGATCTGAGAAAACCTGTCATGTCGGGATGCACAAAGAATACAATCCTTTAACTGATTAGAAACAACACATTGTAAAAAAAAGATCCAAAGCTATTAATTAAACATTAATCATTCAAGTGGCAAACTGTTTGCATCTTTGTCAAGAAATTATAATATATTGCCCAAAACTTTTAAAATTCCATTATTAGCAATACCCATCAACAAACTTGAACTTTCAATCAAACACTGTCTACAGAGGAGTGATGAGGCAAATTATGCAATGGTAATTTAACGATCAATCCTTGTCATTTCAGGATGACAGTACTATTTGGTAAAAAGCAAAAGGAAAATGGATTGAAGTGCTAAAATAAAGAGTCTTTGTTCGTCTGAATAAAACATTTGTAGCTCTGGTCTGAGAGGTTACTTTCATTTGCAGCCAGTTTGATTTGCCACTCATCTTCCTTTGGGAATCATTCCGTTTCAAGTGCATTAAGAGATGATTTATTTGCATAAGCCAACAGAGGGTTATTCTTCCCTCAAAAAAAAAAGAGAATGACATTGCTGTACAAATGAAAGAAAATGTTAACAACTTCTGAAAGTTCTCATAGGTGATTAGTGGAATCATGCCACGTATCACAAAGTGATCAGTGCCAACATGGCATATATTATATTTTAAGTACAGTTGAGCTTTTGCACTTTTTCCCCAGCTACTAATAAGCTTATTTTTGAAGACATTAAAAATACTTGCTCTTCAGTAGGACATTTCAAACTGAAAGCAGATATGATCCTTCGTTTAAATCTTTCCTTCTTTATATACAATTTGGAAACAAGTAGCATCCCTACTAGTTTATTTTGTAACCTGTCTTGAAAGAAGAGAAAGCGAACCTGAAGATGTTCTTGGGTATTATGTTGTTCCGTTTCTGAGGACAGAGTTGCATCGTGGCAAGGCACAAAGGCAGTTGTCACAAATCCACTGTTGCCATACCTCCTGTCTGTGGATGTCACTATTGCACTTTGTAATTACAAATATTAAGGGTGACATTCTGTCTCCTGCAGCAGAGGATCCCTCGGCAGCAGCCTCTGGCGCACTCTGGTCTTCCTTTAGCGGAGCTGGGCACGCTCAGCGGCTGCCTGCCGCGTAGTGCTGCTAACCCAGCACAGAAACCCCAGGTACTTGCTCCGTGCCAAACAGGCTTTGCAAGTTGATTTAGCCAAGAGGACAGCCACAGCCTTCCGCCCCTCCTCGTCTCACCATCCTAACACATCACTCCATACAAACAAATGTTTTCCCGAGTCAATTCCATTTATTTCATCCTTTCAGCTTACAATCATGTGCAGCAGTGTGCCAAAACAAACCGCAGAGCCAGCGCATGATTTGACTATTAGCTTTATTCTGATGCCATCCATTCCCCTTCTCCTATCCCACAGCTCCCCAAAGAAGCCTCACCTTACCCAACCAGCCCTTGACAACCTCAGATAAAGGCAGTTTTTCAAGCACATCCAACTGAAGGACTCAGTGGAGTAACACACTACACAGCCCCCTCATGCTCAGTGCAAAAAAAACCAAACAAAACAACCACAGAAAAAAACTCTCTAGCTGACATGTTTCTGCTGAATAATTTAAGCAATTAATGTAATAACTTACTGTAACGCCTCATTTTCCCTCTGAAGAGTTGCAACACTGCTCATGCTGTTAGAAGCTAAGACCAGCTCCCTGAACTTCACTGGCAAGCCTACAAATGGCAGTGCGCAGCACTGTGCCAGACAGGACTATTAACAATAACCTTCAGAGATTTCTATTCACCTTATTTCTCAAGGTGCTGGCAACTCTTTTTCACTTCGCCACACCACGCAGACCACTGCTCCTTTCCAGAAAAGCCCAAGGAAGGGAGCTCCTCCTTTCAAGTAAGGGCTTCTGTAGTCACTAAGTCTCCACATTATGCTTGTACATCCTTGAGTAAAAAGGGGTAACGTTGCTTTTTTCCTTTTGGTTCCATAAGGAAAAGCACTGTCCCATCACCTACTAATTACTCTAAGGCTGTTTTCCATGGAAGAGGACAAAGCATATCATTTTTTTCCTCTCTCTCACCAGGCCACAACATGACCAAGACCAAAAGACACAGGTGAAAGCCTGAACCTTTTAAAAACCCAACTCCTTTGTAAAAAAGGTAAAGGAAACAAAGGAAAAGGAGTGGGGAAATGACAATACTCAAATCACAGTTGCCACCTCTTAACTCATCCAGCACACAAGCCAAAGCAATTATGAAGAGACATATGTTGATTGCAGTAAAACAATGACTTACATTCTGTGCCTATTTTAAATATTAAGTGCTAGCAGTGTGTTGTTCAGAAATTTAAAAGCCCTCAAGTTTTGGTTGCAGAATGTGTGAAGAAACCACTGCATACGGAAGAAAGTCAAAACCCAACGTTTCTTTGTTTGTATGCTGAATACCTATAATATTATGTAATTGAAAAATGATGATTTAGAACGAGCTGAACACTGCAAGCAATTTCCAAGCAAAATTTGGCATCAAGGATGACCATTTATATGCTAAAGTCTGATTGTACACTAAAATATGTAGATGCATAACAGCTTATCTTTAAAGATAATATACTGCACACAGACGCAAGTACTGGATCTAATTTAACAAGATTTGTGGTTATGAACACATGGACACCAAAAATCCAGCATGAATGCTAAGTTACAGTCCAATGCAGTTCCAGCTGGCTAAGATATAAACATTTCTTCCCCAAACTGCAGTTGCTAGTGGAATCAATATAGTAAATTTGATCATACCTACAGCAAATGCTTGCTGTATATTTTACTCTTTCCTAAAGGAAATGCATCAAAAACCACCCAGCCCACTAGCGTCCTTTTAGCTTCACTCTCTCAGCTAAGGGGGCGATTTGTGTACCACAAAACAAGTGGTGGACCAAGCACACTGCAAGTCTGAACATGAAGACCAGCTGAGTTTGGTCTCACCTTCATCCCACCATTTAGTATGGCACATACGTATGTACGTATGTAAATCAGTTCCTAACAGGAACTTGAGTAAAAACAGAATGTGGTGTTGTAGCAATAAATGTGTACCCAGGCAGCAATGAAAGCCTCCTCATTTGCTAATATATGGAATAGGCATGACTGATACATTAATGTCTTAGTATAAAGAATAATTAGTTTGCACATCTGAGTCTGCGTTGAAGCAAAATTCAAAGCATTACAAAGACACTCTGCCCAGCCAAATGAATATCACATGGATCTTCACATGGATCTTCTATTGAGAGAATCCTTTTCCAGAGAAGTAATGACTTACCAATTTACATTTAAGGTCTCTCTGTTGGTATCACTGTAACCGAGTCGCAGCTTGTTGAACATTAAGCCAATCACAGCAACACCAGCAAAGCCACAACACCTGATCTTTGATATTAAGCTCCTGGCTATTTCAATAGGGTTGGTTTTTTGGTTTTTTTTTTGACATTGCTGCTGTTTTGCTTTTAAAAACACTGTTTTAGTAAGCATTAGGGTATTATTGCAAGGTATCCACGCTGGTATCAATATCATCAATAACTATCAACTAGCAATGACTTGAGAATCATTGCTGCCTATAGAACCAATTAATTTGTGTTGCATACTTATAAAAGAGACCCTTATGTAACAGTGCCTAACCCACATTTAACAAACCAAAGTTAAATATTTATAAACAAGACACATTGAAAGCACAGGAAATCCTTATGGAAGATATACTCCAATATGATTGACTATTCATGTACAGAGTATGACATATGATGGAAATGAATAAAAAGTAAACAACGTACTCCATTACTCCCAACATCTGCAAAGCCTATTTTCAACTTCCTAAATTACACAGATGTAACAGCATGGAGCTCTTAAGCCTCAAGTGAATACTGATGAGATTGCATTTCTGGTTTTGTGATCCTGAAGTGAACAATTAAAGAACATACATTCTGCACTGCAACTGAACTAGTACAGAAGGCTAGTATTTCTCTTTGCAAGGCCATCTGACATGTGCACATCTGAGACAAATTAGGAACTTGACAGCAGTTCACAGAGAATACCATATCTTATATTTTTTAAATAAAATTAAGCAGATTGCCACTAACTCAGGTGTTTAACAGAGGTGTTATAATAAACACTGAGATTTTCTTCTTTGCAATACTTATCATCTGACATGAATTAGCAGTAAGAGAAGTCTATGTAGACATCAAGGAATAGCAGAGACTAAACAAATGCCACAAATTTCAAAGGTGACTTTGAAAGCTCTGGAAAAAGTAAGTTCTTCAATCTAATTTTTCCCTCCCGTGCTTCTCTATATGCAAAGCCTATTCTGAACTATTCTGTCCACTGACCTCCAGGATCACATCTCACTTTCCTGCCCGAAAACTGCATCGTGGCAGATGCTAACAGGATGGACATTCCCTGTAAGCTCCAACATCAGCATATTTGTACTGGCGCCAGAGTAAATCCTGCAGTAAAACTAGGGCAGGCCTTTACCAAAAAACACCCATCAAGCAAAAACACTGACCCCTATATGCATCTTTTGATTGAGGTCTTCACAATCTGAGGACTCCAAAAACAGAGAACTCTTTCACTGTAACCTGCCTTATCAAGTCTTTGTGACACTAAGAATAAGGTCGTACTGGGAAATGATTATGTTCAGACTGAACTTACTCCCTGTTTTTCATTACTGAAAACAGACTCTACTCCTCTTACTTCTCCTCAGACTCTAAACAACAAAACTATTTTACAGATGTACTGCTGGCATCAGGACTGCTCTTAAGAAACCTGGGACTAGCTCTGCTTCACCACAGTTGTTCCAAGTGGACTCAGGTGTAGCATATTCTTCCTCTGTTCCTCAGCTTTCCATCTGAATAGGACTGTGAAACTGCAATAGGTTTTGTAATTCCTCTAATACAGTCAGAAAAAAAAGGGCACTACAGCAGAGAAATAACTTATTTTATTTTTTTAAACTTTTGGCCCTAAATGCTCAAAATCAGAGCAAAGCATGGCTTTCATTACAGTGGCCACATGTGAAGTATAAAAGAAAAAGGAGTTACTGAAAGACAGGAAAATGCGAAAGCAAATCAAGAGAAAAAAGAAGGGGCATGGGCAACTTATGTGTTCCTTTATAACAGAGTCCAGACTCAAACACTGGTAAGTAAAATCTAGAGAAAGAGGGGAAAAAGACTCAGTAGAAATAAGTTTTCAGGAAAGCCTGGGGCTCAAGATCATACTAAGATGTGGAAGTTAGATGTCTCTAGAGCCCTCGATGAAACACTCCTACAAAAAAGTTCTACTGCTGTCTGTTGTTTTGAGAAAGCGGTGGAGTGGTTGATACAATGGCATCAATAGCCATGGAGCCAAGTGACTACATTAATAACCTTACAAATGAGCAGTATTATCCATTGCAGTTAAAGATCAGTGCAACAGCTTCTTAATTGCTTTGTATCTGAGATCCAATGACAACTTTGACTGGCAACACAACCGCATCATTTTTTTTTTAAATCTCATTTTCCTTTTGTCATCATAATCATTGATTCAGCTCAACACTGGTCCAAAGATAGATAATACCAATATTAACAGAATGAGCAAAAGTGCCATCTTAATAAGTACTTAGCTCTGTAAGCCTTTCCACTTAAAAGGAAGTAAACAAAACCCACAAAGACAATGCCCTTTGCTGCAAGAATCCTTCTCAGAACTACATGTCTAAATAAATATGACAAGAAAATCCAAAAGCTTTTTATACGAGAAGCCAGACTGGAAATGAAAGTTATTTACTAAAAAAAATTAAAAAAAAAATCACTGAAGTTCTTCATTGAAAAAGATTTTAGTGCTGCAGAGGCCTTAGTGCCTACAGAACACTACAGGACTCTGCAATCAAAGTCCAGAGCAGGAAAAAAATATCAAACATCCTTTAAACCTGTGCAAGTGGGTTTTGCTTTTTGTGCGCACTCTTTGTTCCATGCTTCTGTGTGCTGTTTGCCTCTAAAATATAATGCAACCATGATGTCATTTAGCATCAGAGCTCTCAAAGCCTGGTAGAAACACTATTTTCAATTTCATCTGGGATTATTATTTGGAAAACATTTAGAGAAATATAAGGAGGCCAACGTGAAACTCAGATCTAGCAGATGCTGCCAATTGTCTTTGAGAACAATCTCAAAATCTTTAGCTCAAAGCTACTTGCTTTACGCTTTTCACTCTTTTTTAGAATGTTTTTTTCATTGTCTGTGCCCTGTTTCTATAGATATATTTTTCCATCCAGGGAACAAGGAAGCTGCTGCTTACTTAGGAAGCGAGCTTCAAGGCTAACAAGAAAAATCAACAGCTACTGGACGCAGCAAAAAGCACAATCCAAGCACAGAAGTGCGCTAGAGATGTTGCTTAGAAAATATCTCCATACTGTAAATAGCAATCACAGCCACAGCATAACAGAAGCCTCAGTGTAGGTTAAGGAATCATGCTGAAAATCCTACACTGTAGGTGGGTCTGGGTCCCCCATGGGAGGATGACAGAGGAGACAATCCTTTGGGAAGAGGTGCATCTATGCCATCACTGCATTTTTATTTTTTATATTTTATTATTATTATTATTATTTTTACATGTTTTACACCTCACATGGTTTTGAGCAGAAATGCTGAACCTGAGGATAGGTCACCATGCTGCACACAGGTGAAGACCCACATGAAAAGGCATGAGGTATCCTCAAGTGGAAAAACATGATAATGACAAAACATTTTTTTTCCCCCATAACTATTTCATGAAGCAAACTAAATATTTTCTGGGTGACTTGATAACAAGGTATGTTGTTTTGATGGCTGTGTCAAGGCCAGGACCCTTCTGCTTCACAAACCCACTGTGCACGTGTTCTTGAAAAACAACACACAGCGACACATCTGAGAAGGGGCCTGGTCCCTTTTCCAAGGCCTGTAACAAGCTGATGAACATCAAGTTCACCAGTAACAACAGGGAAATGAAAATGCACCAAGAACGATTCAGTGTTCAAAACTAATGGTTAATGTTCAGAAAAATGCTGTTAGCCCTGCAACATTACTGTCGAAGGAAACCACAAAATGAAAATATACAAGAGGACCTGCTAATTTACAGGGAATTAAAATTCCTGGACAGAGCACAGGGAGAAGAGATGTTCTACTTGTCGCCTTTTTATTTATTTTACATATTTGATTACAGGAGTGGGATCTTATAATTTAAGTAGTTTCATGAGCAAATTAGACAATGTTTTATTCTGTAAGTCAAGCATCTCACATTAATGGAGAAATTCCTTTTAGATTTTAATACAATCTGTCCTGCAAAAGAAATATTATCCCAAAAGTGTCCACAGTGCTGCTTTTGGAAAAGTAGCTTCCTGTTAATCTTCAGTGACTAATTACATCTGTAAATATTGCTTCAAAAAATAAATCCTAAAACGTTTAATACTGAATACTCACTGGAAATACCCACCAGGAACAGCAAACAGTTTAAAAAGGCATAGCAGAAGCAAGCAACTGGAGTACCTAGGCAGTACAGAATTGATAGCAGAGTATCCCACTTTGTGATGGAGTGTTCCACAGATTCATTTTTTTTAAAATGAAGGTGCTGTGTTATTATGGATACCCAGAGGAACACATTTCAAGACAGGTATCTAAGTATGCTTTCAAAACTGTAATTACACATTTCCATGTGTAACAACAGTCAGGAGTCCTTCCGAAAAAGCAAGCCAAAAAAAAATGTTTGAGTCTGTTACAAATCCACCTCTACTACCCTGCAAACAGAGCTGCTGGAACTGAAACCAAAAGAGGCCCTCTGAAGTGTCCATCCTGAAGCACTACTGTCCCCATGCTGCACGCCAGGCTCCTATTGTTACCTTTCCTGCTGCGCTGTGGTGCAAGTAAAACACTACTAGTTCATTTACAACACGCCTGTCAAACCAAACCCAAAATGCAAGCAACAGCAACTTTATTAGCACTTACTGATCCCAGGGGTGATAAATACGTTTGTTTACTTCTGTGTGAGCAAAGCTGGTGGTGAAAAGGAAACCGATCAGACTGTTAAGTGGCTAAAACTCACATTAAAAAAAATCAAATGATAATATAATCCCAGGAAATTGCCAGGATATAGAGACCCAAAGTGCTGCAATACCCATGGCCATGCTGGCATCTTGCCAACAGCCTGAGGGTCAAAGCTATTCTGTATGTATATTTACATAAATTTACATCTGCTTTGCATAACAAGTAAACATCATATTAAATGCACGTTATATAGGGAGCGTCCTGAACTAGCACAGCCACTCTTGCAGGAGCACAAGGTCTGCACTTCCCTTCTCTGTTTTTAACTTCCCTTGTTTGGTTATACAATGCAACCACACGAGAAGACTCAGGTCCTTGGTACAGGAAAGTTACTCCTCGGCTAACAACGTTTAATCCATAGGTGGAAGAGGAGTGGGACAGTGAGCAGAGATACACTACCTATTTACTTCACTAGCCACTAGCAGTGCAGACCCCTTACTACTATGCTTGACCAAGAATTGAGGAAATTCTTCTCCACTGCTTTTCTCCTTCACTCACTCCTATGGCTCTTTCCCATATTCAAGTTGAGGGTTCAGATTTTTCCTTCTTGCTTGCATGAAAGCTCAAAAATCTTCTTGTCCAATGTTTTAAGTCATAGAAAAACCTTTTCTCCAAGCCCACATGCACAGAAATGCTAATCTTACTCCTATGATGCTGATGGCCATACATGATAACATACATACATGTCAGAGGAACCAGAAAGCATTTTCACAATAAGATTAAAACAAGTTATCACAAGCATTTTCCTGGAATAAAAATCTTCTCACATTACGACACACAAGCACAATCAATTCATCTGCAGCTACCATCTGAGTAATTGCTTCCAACTGGTTTTGTGGGAGTTTCAGGGTAAAACCTATCTGAATCCAAATGCCAGTCAAACCATGCAAAAAAAGGTGAGTCCTGTTATTGCTTGCAAAAGGAAAGAGCTAAATATTAACTACACATACTATTTTCTTTAAGAAATACAACACTTTTTGCTTCATTTCTAGACTTTCCCTCCCACCTAAATTCATCTCATGTTATATTCAGAGATTCGGCATTGGATGGTTTCAAAGAGCCATCCAACTAACTCAAATGGAAATTTCAAACATCGGAAAGCATCATATTATTCTTGTATTATTGCAAAATAGGAACTAGTAATCTGGAAATCTTGCACAAACAGCAAAAACAGTAGGGAAAGAACCGTGAATGTGCTTTGGACTACACCCCCCTACCTTCCCCACCAAAGATCTGAACTTTAACTGTTCTCCCTGACTCGTTTGCATGTTTGGGGAATGCCTCCCAACTCTGTTGTTAGATACTTCTAATTACGGTTAAAAATTAAAGTCCTGAACAAGGCCCAGTCATACAGAAGTCAGGTTTCCTATTGTCAGGTCTGCCCTCTCTGAACATGTTCTGCCTTCTGTCCCGAAAAAGCAGACGCCGAATGCCAAATAAGCATTACAGCCTTCAAGATATTAAGCCCTGGCTATCATTTTCCCTTCTTGCTCCTCTTTCCTGCAAATCTATCTCATTTTGTTTAGAGATTCCCTTGAAAAAGCTAACGTTTCCACACCGCCTTTCACTTGGAAAAACAGTCCTGTGACTAAGTCAAGTCTCCAAGGAAATCTTGTAACAACAAGCCACAATTAGAAGGAAAGAAGTCAGGAAATTTTGCATGGCAACACATTTTGCGTTTAATCTTCCAAGGAATTCGGCTAAGGCAATCAGACCTTTTTTCTTCATTTCTAAAGACAATTTCAGACATCATCTGTAATAAATTGAAATACCTTACTTCTCTGAACTGATGGCTGCTGGGGAATGAAGCCAATGCATCTCCACACAAAACCACATGCTTCACCATACTGCAAACGCCATCCATCTCCCTCGCCCCTCCAGTCATTTTTCTTCTTATCTGACCAGCTACACCTCTCATCAGCATCAACCGTCAATTTGTACAATCAAACTCAAGCTGTATTACTTCAAAGTTCATAAATCCCTTATGCTTCCTTACAATCTCTGCAAGGCATGAAAGTGAGATTTGTCTGGACAAACAACATGTTCGCCACGTTAGCACAGTTTGGCTTGAGACAGCAGCTCATCTTTTCACTTCCAGTCTTGCATTTTAAAGAAAATGTCTTAATGCAACTGGCAGAGTCTCACAAATGCAGCAGTAGCAACAGCTAAAATGTAATTTTCCTTTATGTTGAGCCACATAAATGACGCTTAATCTGGGTACTTATTTTTCTTCTCAACACTGCAACTGCATGCAAGGAGGGGGAAATGTTTCCTCAAAGGGTGATAGCTTGTGATTTTCTTCCTCTACGCATATATTCATAGCAAGAGAGACAAAGGGCAACCTCTCTAGAAATTTAATCTTATTTTGACCCGTTTCCATCCATGCTTGATGGTACTGGACAGAAACCAGTCACCAGAGCGGTGCCCACTGCAGTGACACAGGTCTCACTGGGAGCAGTACGAGCAATGCTGGATAAGCTGCACCAACACAGTGGGGACTCGCTATCCTTCTGCATCCCGCGTTGCTGAAGTGCTCGAGATTACCTGAGGTATTTTTATCTGTCTGTGGGAGTTATCACAGAATTACAGATCACATTCAAGAATAAAATATGGCACGGTCTGATTGGCATAAAAGCCCAACAGACTGTTTGGGGAATAGTTTGTTCTCCTAATGTTGACATTATATCATTTGTTTTTGGCAGCTCAACACCACCAACAAATTTTATCTTATTCGAATTGTCATGAAAAGCTTAATAACTCTCTATTTGGCATATCTTTTAGAAGAAAAAGAAAATAGATACATTATTTGTAAAGCAACATATGTCTGATGACTTTGATCTGCACTGATGCAATGCCCTTCGAGGATAAAAGCAGAGCTTTTTAAGAGGAGGAGTCATATGAATATACACTTTCTAAGCAGCCTTTTGAAAGTATATTTCTACTCAATTAGCGCTTACAGCGATATCTAATTTTAGATAATAAATCACTAAAGTTTGTTTTCATGCTACAATCCTCTCCAATTAGAGCAGAATTTATTTAAAATGTTTCCCCAACACATTCTATGTATTTTCTCTGTCTAAAGCTGTCTGCTTCACTATGTTAATACACAACTATACACAACTGGGACTGAAACCCAGGCTAGTTGTTCATCTTCAATTCCCACAGGAAAAAAATGAAATTATGGAGGGACATTGGTTAAATACGTAACAGAGCTATAACCTGACAGGACACACATTGTACCTCTAGTTGCATGTCCTATGCCAGAACCTAATTATTTGATTCATTCTTAGGTATAATGGCTGTTTCAGGATTTCTGACTATATTTAATCTGATTTCAACTTTTAATTGTTCATTATGCAAATGTATTTAGACCAGTTAAATGAGATTCAGGGTTATGGGTTTTGTTTTGTGCATGTTTGTGGTTCTTTTTGTTTGTTTGTTCTAATAAGCACTGTAAAAGGACATGATAAATAACATTCCTGTGAAGGATACAATACAGCCACACATGTGCTTGGCATTCAAGTTTACACAGATGCTGACCCTTCATCTGGGTTATCCTTTGTCTTTCATTTTGATCATCTGGACCATTTTCCCAGACTGTTTATTTCAAAGCCAAAAAGCACTTTAAAAAATAAACCCTGACACATTTCTCCGCTGTGGCCGTGCAGTTTATGCATGGTGCAAATGAAGTTTATTGTGAATATGTACCAGATCAAGAAGTGCTTATAGAAGCAGATCAGCACTTGAAAAAAAAAATGGAGCTCAAGAGAGTTTTTGATGGTTAGAGGACTGGTGAATCAAAACTCTTCAGAACAATTCTTTCTTTCCCAAACACAAGTAGGTTCTCATTAAAATTCAAGCTTCAGTCATAAAACCCCAAACATCTAAAGGAGTCTAAATCCAAATCACAGATATGGTAGGCCTCTCTGACCATACCAGCTGGATGAGACTTGACAGCAATATCTAGCAGCAATATCCAGATTCTCTTTACTTAACAACTCATAAAGGAACTGATTTATAAACACATACTACTTTTGCATTGTATATTTATGCAGTTTTATGAGTGCATGTCATGCTAGCTGTTTAATAACTGGATATAGTTATATCTGTATCTTCAATTTGGGTTGATAGGTTTTTTTGGCTGTTGTTGTCCTGGTATCATATTCCTCACTCTTTGTATCTCTGTGTTTTGTTACCTCAGATACTGAAGTCAGAGAATTGTGTAGTCTTACAGGAGACCAACTATGTTGTTTGATTGATTTGAGAGAGAAGGAATACATCATTTTTTGAATTTTTATGCTGACACTAAAAATGCTCCACTGATTGTTCCTTGCATTTTGCCACCTTTCTCTGAAATGCTGCCATACCACTTCCTGTGTGGCATCTCTTACATAGACATCTCCTCTGATCAACTTCAATTGCTGTTCCCAAAATTATCTTCTGATTGTTCCTGATAGTTCAGTCAAGCGGGCAGGAAACCTCTTCCATCCTTTTCCATATACAGTGAAGCTATAAGTTCCAAAGTACGTCTTCAAGAAAGCATGCTTATTTCACTCATCAATATAACTGATTCACCTGAAAACATTAGGTGCCATGTCAATTTTCCCTGTATTTCACTCCAGGAGAATCAATTATATTTCTAAATGGCATCTTCCTCATAGTCAAACGCTTTGCATTCTACAAACCACATGTTCACAGGTGTGCAACGAGTAACACAGAAGTCTGCATCCTCTACAGCTGCCTTACAGCTATTTCCAAGATTTCTTTTGAGTTGACATTGTTTTACTGTACCCAGCAATATGCTATAATGGATTTTGATTGCATTTGCCTTTCAATATGTTGTGAACATGCTATTTGATCATATTCTTTTTTTTTTCCCTTAAAAATACTTTGGAAGTTCTGAACTTCTAGTCGTTATATACCCCAGTTGTTTTGGGGGAGAAACCCTCACTATTCAGTTCCTATTTTCACAGCCATCACAGATCACTTAGGTCTTAGTTGAATAAAGCAATTTCATCATTTTCTATAAGAAAACTCATCAAATTTATATTTGGGAAATCACAACACTTGCGGTACTTTTTTCCATTACGATTTCTTCTGCTGCATTGTTTGCATTACCTCTTCTTTCACAAGAATGTCCACAGCCAGCCAGTTCATTTGAATCAGCTGTGCAGCTCCTCTTTTTGTGCCATTACTTTTTCCATCAGCTCTTCCACTGAACTTTCATTTCAGGATCAATAGACTCAGTTTACTGCAATGCAAGACTTTCCTGCCATCACAATGTCATTTTAGTCACATTTGGTGGCTTAAACATTCAGTTTCGTTCGATGAAACTCAAAATTGCTTAGCAGGTAAGATATGAATACAAATTATTATTCATAATGTATCATTAAAAAGAAAATAAAGTTCTTAAGAGGAAAGAGTCGGTAGCTGTGCCCTACAGTGAGAAAATGGATTAATCTCTTGCATTACACTAAGCATCACAGATCACTCTTACACAGTAGCTTTGAGTTTATTTGACCAAATCTAATCATGACTGATGCTACTACCTCGAAAGCAGTGAAATTCAAATATGAAATTTGAAACCATTATTATTCTACTCTTTACATGGACTCTCTCTGCATCACTAAAATGATACAGCAGAATTTTCCAAGAAGCCAATCTGATTATAGTATAAATTTCTCAAGAAACTCAAACCTAATCATGAAAAGCAATGGCACTGGAGAAAAATCAACATATTAGAATCATCTGTAACTACAGTATAACTGGAAAAATTTAGCCTTCACTTGCACAGAGATTTTTTTATTTTTGCAACTGTTCCTTGTGTGGAACAATCAATAACATAATGTGCTTAGTAAATCATTGACAGTTAAAAATCTAATTGGAAATCCCACCTCACTCACAGAAAAAAAGAGCAGCTAACATACACAAATGCCTACTAAAAATCAATTGCCTGAAAACTAATAGGGATCCATTTAGTTACTGGAATGGTTCTGCATTGATTTCTTCCCTTATCTTTTGTATGCGAGAGCGTGAGCAGAAGTACATCGAAGACACCGCTGCATATTCGAAATTGTTACTACTTCTATTACCTAGGAAACACACTGATCACTTTTTTTTGTGTTCTTGTTAAACGAAAGTAAAACTGAATTCTAGCCCTGCAGATGCATAGGCTTAGGTCAGTTTGTTGAAGGAATGCATTAGTGAGAAAAACAATCCTCACTTACAAAAAAAAGCCCTGGCTTCTTTGACACGAGCTTGCATTCAAGCTGATGCTTGCCGGCCTACAGTACAAAGCCATCATCACTTCCCCATGGCGTGGCTGCATTTTCCAGCTGTACTGCTCCAGGTGGACAGGCACACAGGTCTGAGTGGGCACAGAGCTGGATTTAACCTTG
This sequence comes from Cygnus atratus, assembly GCF_013377495.2. Classification (NCBI taxonomy): domain Eukaryota; kingdom Metazoa; phylum Chordata; class Aves; order Anseriformes; family Anatidae; genus Cygnus; species Cygnus atratus. The sequence goes on from NC_066364.1 coordinate 112,590,806, forward strand.
TGCTCATAAGGGCCGCACACTAACATTGCCCTCTGCCCCCAACACGGCAGCAGTCCACGTGTGGACATGTTGAGCTGTTTAACTCAGTGTCAGAGCTTCAACCTTTTTTGACGTAGGCCACCAGATCTGGCATTCATTGCACAAACATGATGTTTGTGCTTTCCCCAGCAATTCTATTTCAAGTGATCAAGAAATGGAGTACAATAGCAAAACAAAAAACACATTGACATGCAATGTTAAGGCTACTCCAATTTATCATGAGGCAAGGTGATGTATTTAACCAAAACTGGGAAAAGCATTCCCTCAACAGTCAACAAATGAGTCAATCACACAATGAGTCACATTTTTGTGAAAAGGATTAACAGAAAACTGTCCTATAAAATGAACTGCAAAGTCTTCTGACTCAACACTGCTGTTATGGCCCAGCCAAATTGCATTTCAGAATAAAAACCATGAAAGAGGAAGGGAGGACCAGAAACTAAACTCCATAGCACTACAATCCCTTAGGATGCAAAATTACCTTGTCCCTAATACCATAAACAGAAGTCTTGGCTGAAAAACACGATAGAAACCATGACTGAATGAGGCACAGTTAAGTGATCACAAATCATGCTGAATTTGATTTTAGTGGAATGTCACGAAAATAGACATTAAGTATATATAGCTCCTAGTACCTACAGTCAGATTTAATTTTAAATGCCTGCAGCTACAGAAAACAGTAAGATAACAAATGTCATTTCATAGAGAACGTATCTCAAAATTTTGAGGTTTTAAGCAGCTCCATCTCTCAATGTATTTTAGAAACCATTTACGCCGAGTGAAAAGAAAACCACACCAAAAGCCACTGGGTTTGCTGCTCATCTCTGACTCAAATACAGTGTGATCTACTTCACGCTCCAGATAGTAGATCACTCTGAGATTGCAGTGTTTTAATTTGGAGTCAAGTTAGGACAACAAATCACAGTAGGGCTGTGCAGAATAAGGCTGAAAGGAATCCAAACCTGAAACCCTCTGCAAACTCTTCCCTGGGCTCCCTTTTGGGGCAGCTGTTCACTGATATCATCTTCCCAAGTCCCCCACAGCAGCCAGCTGCTACCTGGAACCCTGCTGTTTCTGTAGCAGACATCAGCCAACCATGTCACTGTCTTCATACACCCAGATCCACCAGAAGACAGAAAAATCATAGAGCTTATACCTAAGCAGCACCACAATGGTTTCCTACGGAGCCCTTGCAAAGTACAGACTATAAAGCTGCAGAGCAGACCAGCAAGAAAAAACTTTATCCAACTTAAGCGCCAATCACAGTCACTGTATTTGAGGATTTTGAACTGCATGATTTTAATAGCAGCTCACTGGTATAGCAGCACTACACTGAGTTTCCGTGGGCTCAAGTCTCGAATCTGTTCATTGAATTTCACTCCCCAACAACCCTGCATACTGGCTCCACCTGGCTAGGGGACTTCTCCTTGTCTTAGGTGTTAGAAACCAGCCACCTAAACGAGGCATAACACTTGCCAAAGCTTTCAGACATGCTAGGGCAGTAAACTGCAAAAATAATGCTGCAACAGATAAACTGTGCTCTAACCACGAATCCACCAACAGCTCCATCTACAGGGAAGCAGAAACCTGGAACCGTGAAACCTCCTTCCCTGTCATGAGCAGCCCACACAACCACCTTCCCCTAGCACCTGCATGCAGTTCTCCTGATCGCCTCTCACTCCATGACCTCCGCAGATCTCTGCATGCCTTCCTTCCCTGCAGAGAGTGGAAGGACCTAACCTTTAACTGACAAACACAGAAGTGCATTCACTGGCTGACATCCTACTGGAAAGTAGCACTGGTAGATACCAGGGAAATAAAAGTTGTAGTGCTGGAGAGCCGTACATCTAACCCACCCCCTGTGGGCAAATCCCTCAACTATGGATGAAGAGCTCACCGTTTCTAAAACCTTGCCCTGTTCTACCTCAGCTCTCATAGGGGACCTATCAAGGTGGTAGCTCATGCATACCTAGTGGCAAGCAAACAGCAGCTTCTCCACCCAAAATGTCCCTTCTGGGTTCACACAGCAGCTGCAAAAACACGTGTTGGCCAGCCCCACTGATGTCCTGCCCTTGGCAAACAGTCAAACACAGGGAGCCACTGGGAAGTGGAGAACAGCCAAGGGAGATGCAACAGAATGGGGATTTTTTTTTTTAAATAACAAAAAAAGTTGAGAGGGGGGAAGATGAGAAGACCATAAGGCAGAAGAAAGAAAAGGGCATGAGAATCTGGGAAAGTGGTGAGATAAGTAAAGCACACGAGGGAACAGGCTGTGAGGAAGATGTCTCGCCATCAGCACATAAAACAAGGCTCCTGCTGGAAGACAGTTGGGAGCAAATGACCTGCAAGAAAAACAAAAATAAAAATGCTGCAAGACAAAAAGAGCTCAGTCACATGTTAGGAAGCAGAAACACTTCCCAGTCCACAGCTACTCCAGTGCTGATAACTGAGAAAGCATCTCACTAAAAGGTTTGGACATTGTCACTGGCTGTGTAAGTAGGTTAGGCTTGAGGAGAGATGATGCGTATCAAATGCAAAATGGATAAAATCAAACATTCATTGACAACAGAAAGTTGGGCTAAGCATCTGAAAATACTGAGCACTACCAAAATGCATGTCAGGCCCTGAGACGGGCCCTGAGACAGCCAAGTGAGCCTCCTACCGCTTTTAGCTTAAACGGCTGGCAAGCTATTCCTTCAGGTCTTTCATATAGCAAAATTAGGGCTTCAGTTCCTGCCGACTGCTTTAACTGCTGTACCTGCAACTCTTGCAATTTGCCACAGCTGGGCTGCTCTGCACATAATGGCAGCCTTCATCAGGCAGGGGCTAGGCACACAGCACACCACATCCCCTCGGGGCCAGGGAGGAGAGAAACAGCCTTGATCCCCCATCAGGTAGGAGGGCATTTATGTCCACACGCTCCTCTTCAGAAGAGGCAAACAAATGAAAGCATTTTTTCCTCTTGCAGTAAGAGATACCCATCTGCCTTTCTAAACCCAGCCAGGACAAAGCAGAAAAACATGGAGAAGAGAGAAGAAAGACTTCTCTCTGCTGGAGAGGGAGATGCAACGGCTTACAGCAAGTTAGAGAACAGCCAAGAAAAGAGACTAATTTTCTAAGCCGTATTCACACACTATTCAGATTTCATTCTCTCCTACGTTTATAGGACCTTGGAGTCACAGAGGAACTGTAACCTCAAATTGCATGTTTCCTGGGCATAATTGAGAGGAGAGAAAGCTGCTCTCCAGCCTCCGTACTGCAGCATTGCTCCTGCTCCCAAGCTGCACATCACTTACGGACACAAACTGCTCTGGCTAGGGGCAGCACTGCATTTTTGTTTGCTGCTGATCATTGTTAGGTTTGGGTGGGGTATTCTCCCCCCTCCCCCCCAGCCAGGAACATTATTTTCTGTATCACCAGTATGTTAAATGTGGTTGCCCTGGGAAGATGCGTTACACAAGCACAGCTGAATCCCTTCCTGCCACTATAGGAACATTCGTGCATCAGAAGCATGACATGGTTGTCACTATACTCTTTGGGTTAAATATATATATATACATATAAATATAATTTATGTAGACAGTGCTTCACTCAAGGAAAAGCAACCTGCTTAACCATAAAAAACAAATCTATTTTGAATGTGATCTGCAAGAGAGGATTTTTCTCCGCAGTTTTTTAAACAGCGTGATTTAAGCTTACTTACAGTTAATCCGTTTTTCTAATTACATTGTTTCTCTCACTACAGATCAACAGTCGATTAATCAGACTATTCAATGAAGCAGTAAGGTGTCTGACCCATTACTTTCTGTATTTGTAATGAACTTCATCTCCTTCAATGAAATAAAAATGCAATCCAATTCAAGCTATCTTTGGAATATCTGACTACCTACAGGGAGCCCATCAGGAGCTCATCCATGGGCAAGGCTACCACATCTATTCTGTCAGCACTTCACATGTCTGGCAGGTTACTACATTCCCTTGATGTTTAAAAAAGGCATTTCAAAAGCCTTTTTTCAGAACATAAGCTGCATTTTCATGTGACAACTTCACAGTTCCTCGGGACAACCACATACATACAGCAGGGCTGTAATCCAGAACATCAGCAGGCTCTCCTGTGAAGCTACAAGAGACCTCCATTAGTTGTGAGAAGAGCTGTTGTCACTTACAAGAGATGTAAGCACTTGTACTTCTTGTGCCTCTCATCTGCCAAGTGACCAAACAAAATCTCAGCAAGCCAACACCCAGACGTTGGCTCGCTCTCCCAGGCACTTGCCAGTACACAATCCCATCCCACTCACACAAACAGAGGCAGGGTACAATATCCAGTCTGAGAGTAGTAGGGCTGCTGGGGATTTGGGAAGTTGTTTCCCAGCTTTAAAAGAAGATCAACTGCCAAACTTTCTTCTATCTTTAAAGATTCCCAAAGATGCAAACTCCATTACCTTCCCAGGTTGTTTTTATAGATGCTTTTTTTTTTTTTTTTTACAGATGGGTAGTTTTTCCTAGGGTTTAACTTCCTAGCTTTTGCTGTTAGTCTTGTTCTTCACAGAAAGGCAAAACAGGTTGTTCCCATTCTCTTTACTGCAGGACTCAATAATAATAAAAATCTTATATTTTCTTTATTCTCCTCTTCAGGCTGAACATTTCCTATACATACCTAGCAGAGCCACATTTTCAAGAGCTCCAGTCTCCTTCAGATTTTCTTCAAATGTTTGTTCTCTTCCCCAGCTGGCACAGCATGCTAAGATGAGTCTTTGCCAAAGCTGAACAGAGTTTGGGAGAACTACTTTGTACCTCTGGCAGGTCTTAGCCCTGTTTATACTTTCAAGTTCTCTCTTTGTGTACCAATAGGATCTTGCTGACTCCTCATCAGCTTGTGATCTGCTACAACCCCAAGATCCCTGCCTATCTGCTATTTGTACAGCTGATTTCTGCTATTTACTGCTGGTAGCACAACACTCACCCACGCTGAACATTATCTGACTTTTTGGATTTGTTTCTCTAACTCACCATCACTGAGTTCTACTCCTGGCTTCTGGTGTGCTCACAGTACAGCTTGAAATGGCAGCAGATCTAATAAGCACGCACTCCACTCCATCTCCCAGGTCATCACAGAAATATTGAACAGGTTTACATGTTATTTGCCACGTTCAAAGATCAACAGGGAACAAGCTATGATCAACCCTTGACTCTTAGTACAACCCAACTAAATCACTTCTTCCAACTGTTATTGTAGGAATTGGGGTGTAGTAACCAATATCCTTTCATGCTTATACTATCTAGCCACATAAAGCAATACAGAAATGGCGTATTGGTGCAGTGCCTACAGAAAAAAAACATACTATGCGAGGTGTAGAGTCACAAAAAAAAATCCCATGGAATTCAGATTCCTTTTTCACCAACAATGAAAGACATTCAGAATAGGTTAATGATAACCCTAACTAAGCCTAAACTCTTGTGAACTTCAACATCCAACAGCTGAGGTTGTGAACGCTGCAAGTGAAAAAGCCTACAATTGCAGTGAACTACCCCAATTCCATTTTTAGAGAAAACAGAATTAGTTAAAGTTGATCTTGGTTCTGGCTGACTTATTTCCCCAAGTACTAAAGGAGTACTAACTGCATACATTATTTAAAACAGAATTGAGATCCCCGCCCCCCAAAAAGGGGACCATGTGTACAAGGCACAAGCACACTTAAAGAAATAGCCTGGGCTATTCATTTATAAAAGCCATTTTATTCCACCGCTCTGTTTGTCCCATGGCTCCCCACTAGTCATTTGGCTAGCTGACTCACTCCTTTAAACTTACATGGTGTCAATTAATGTATTATAGGAGCCATTGATTTGCCTTTGAAGTTCTAGTTTATGATCTCTGGTCCTCTTGGAAGTGAGTGGGTATCTACATTGTGACAGCTCACATCTTCAACAGCCTGCAGCAAAGGCTCCCTTTACACTCCATGAAAGAAGACTAAGTAGGACAGTGAAAATGGTATATAAGTTCCAAATACCTGGGTTTCTAGTGAGGAGTTCGACTCTCCTAAAAGCAATTTGTTCATAGTCTTTGTTTAGAGAGGCCAAAGACTGCAACAGCAAAGACAGTACTGCTAAGGCATACATTGAAATGATAAGTATTTCATATTTTACAATATTACATGATACAAGCATTCTGCAGATCAGCTCAACTCCTGCTGAACACAACTTGTGTACTAAATCCGCACTGGAGTTGGGACTGAGGCATCCAGCCCACTGAGGGCCCATGGCTTCCCAGTCATTGCTCGGTCCTGGGAGGACCGCAGGTGTGGTCCCTCAGCCTCCCGTGCTACCCCAAGGACTCCCAACAGATACTAGGCTTCCCCATCACTTCAAGATTCACCTCTCAGTGCCAGTCTAGTTAACCAGGATGAAACAACACCTGAACACCACAGAATGGCTGTTGGGCGGTGGGAGCAATATGTATGCTAAAGCATAAAACAGTGAAATGGATCTTCTAAATAATGCTCTTCATTGCTCTTCTTCACTAAGCACCTGTCCGATTTGCACATCAGACTCCAACATGACAGCAGCTAAATATTTCAAATGGCAAGTAGGTTTCAGTGACCTCCCTCCAACCGTACTACTTCATCTTCTTTAGCTGAGCTTGGCAGCGTCATGCTGAAAGCATGACAGAGTCTTGTTTGAATCTTGTACAAAGTTTTGCATTTTAATCTTCTTACATTTTTAGTCACTTATTGTGTCTCTTAAGTCATTGCTCACACTCTCAGGTTTCTTCCAGAACCGTGAGTGTTCTCCGATTGGAGGCTCCTGAGAAAGTTTTAAAATACCACATTTATTAATTGGAAGATTAATATTTTCAGAAACTTAGTACTTAACTGAAAATTAAAAAAAATAATCGAGCATCCAAAGGGATGCTGTGTGAAAGGGAGAGGCATCACTGCGTTATCAGCACACCAGCTGAAGAAGCCTTACTGGACTGAACATTACTGAAGTCACTTGGTTATTTTTAAAACTCTTAGAAGATACAGAAAGGGTGGTTACCCTTTCCTCCTAAATCCCATCTGCTTTGAATTCTTACAGCTTCAAAATAAGCAACTAGTTCTAATTAATTTTAACGATCCTTGCTGAATTACTTTGCATCTAAACAAAATTATTTAATTCATTAGCAGTTTTGAATTTTACTGTTTCATCTTTGCTAATTTATAAGTGTTTTTCATAAAGAGAAGGTACAGTTCATCTGGAAGGAGATTCTTTCAAGGGTGATGTATGGCTGCATATACCTGCTGTGTCTAAGCACATTGGTGGGACAACATTACATTGTGTATTCATTTTAATTCAAATGCAGGTCATTTAATACTGTTTCTGGAGAGTCTCCCAAATGAACGCAGATCTCAAAGTAAGAGGAGGGATATTGAAGTTAAGAGGACCAATCCACATTCATGTAAATTGAGGGCAAGGAAGGAAAAAAAATCACCATTTAGCAAACTTGCACATCTTCCTCAGTTAACTTAATCATTTATCATCAAGGAAAACCTGCACAGTAACATCTTTTGTAATGGTTTTGTTTTAAGATGCACTGTATTCAACGGCAGTCCTCTAAGGCTCTAAAATGATATAAGAAAAAAAAAAGTGTGATTGCGACCTCAGCCTTCACATGACCAATGCTTCCCTCAGTGAATCAAGGGAGTAGCCTTGGCACTTTAAAGACTTCTATTTATATCACTGATCTTAAAATGCTTATACACTGGTATACTCTGAAGCTTAGCCCCATTGAAGTCAATATGGTGAATGTTAAACCTGAATATTCACATTGTAATCACTAACACCACAGTCTCTCACTTACCTGTGCTAACACTCAGTTCTGACGCAAATGTCCATCCAACCACAGTTCTTTAGAGATACGTGAAACCCATGTTGAGAAAAGGCATATACCACGATCACAAATCAACATTTCTGTTAGCCTCACACCGCTCCCTTTTTACTCTCAATACCCTCTTGCATTCACACTAAAAAGAGTCACAAGACATAACTCCATGAATTTGATGTCAAAATACCATAAAACAATCAACCGTCCCCCCCTCCCACTTTAAACTCAGGGTTAGTTCTGAAATATCTGTGGTCTCTTGCTTTGCTTTTTTTTTTCCTTAGCATCTTCTTTTGTACTTGCAGAGTTTACAGCAATGACAACTGGCATTTAATAATTAGTTTCCCAATTTCCACAAAAGCACTCCTATTTCGGAGAATATGACCTGTGGGTAGTTTGCAGACAGACACTTTAGCCTTACTGACACTTTCGGGGAAAGGAATGGCTCATTACAATGCAAATTAAACAAACCCATGACAGTGGCTATTATAAATTAAAACAAAAACATCCTTATGGGACTCTACAAGACCCATTGCAACAGACATATTACAATAGAGCTCTAGGTATTAAAGGACTATATATGCTTTTTCTGGCCCTAAAATCTGTAAGTTTTGAAGCATTACCAGCACTTATTTCCTACACACAGACAGCAAACTCATTCAGCTTTTAAAATCATTTGTTCTCCTGAAATCAGCTTCAGCATTTGATTCATATATACTAGAAAACAGTTATCCCTTCACCAGAAATACACACAAACCCCTAATATGGGAACACATCTCATTTCTCCAAATTTATTTGTATGCTGCAAAGGGAAATCACCTACATACTGGGTTAAGGCCATCAGAATAGTGGGGGAAGAGGTTATGTTTATATAATAAAGCATTTCCCTGCCTTCAAAATATGCTACATTATTCTATTAATAATATATTAACAGCCCTTCTCCTCCCTCTCATGGAAGCTTCAGTCACTGATGACAAGTCAGGATGTGGCACAAGTTAGCAACCTATTTTCCATAATTTCAATTGACTATGCAAAGAATAGCGTAAGTGGAGGTGATCTTATTCAAAAAAATTACTCTTTAGCATCTTGAAAGGGAAAAACACTTAGTTATCCAGATACCATGTTTGATTATCTCCCCCACACCAACCCTGCTACATAGACAGGATTTATTCTACCTCAGATCAACAAAAACTGTCAGTAGATGTAGACAGCTTTTTCAAATTGTTTGGGAAAAAAATTGATTATTTGTCTGCAACTCATTTGACAAAACCATCACTGCTCATCTCCCGTGCATGTGTCAAGGCTATACAGACTTGACAAGACTTCTTGGACTTGATGCTCAAGCGTTAGAGATTACAGAATGAGTCCATTATTGGCCTACATTTTCTATTTTCCAGGGGACTATGAAGTAGCTTTGAAAACAGATTTGCAGCCAGCAACCAGAAATCTGAAGAGTACAGAACTGTGTGCTGTATTCAATCAACTTAACTCACAAAGCGTGTGTTCATTCCATACCATTCTAACGTACTGCATATCAGTACTTGAGTTTCTTTTCTTCTTTTAAAAAAAAGCTTCTAAAGCTTGAACCATGATCAATTTAGTATTATTTCTCTGGTGACTTGCATTGCTCAATTATGACATTTCATTTCAACCTTACTCTCCTAACACCTTGCATTAATCCACCCAAATAACTACTGGAGACGTTTTTGAGATGATTGATTTTTCACATCTGAAAGACATTTGTTCTGGTATGCTAACAGTAATAAATGAGAGAGGGGCCTTCATGAGTACAGAAGGAAACCGAATGCCAAGATAAATGTTACATTTCAAAGTATAATGACTGAAAATAATCATATGAACATTCTGCTTTTTGTGAAGAGGCTTCTTATTTTCTTCCACAACATACGTATGTTTGTTTGTCATCAAGGATTTGAATGCCACATTATCAGCATTATTAGAAACACAAATTGACCTATTTGTCATACCAATAGCAGCTATAGCCAGAGGATCAAATATCCGAATTTGCCCTTGCACATCAGAGAAACCTCAAGAAAGCAAACTAGTATTTCAAAAACTCAGCAGGGAATACTTGACAAATTAAGTCTCCAAAATAATTATGACATCCCAAAGGGAAAAGGTACTTCACTTGCAAATTACTCCTAGACTGTCACATATCTTTTAAAACACATTTTAAAAGGGCAGTCCTGTCATAGTTTAAAATATGTTGCCAGGATCTAAGGGCTCATGCTATGAAGAGCAGAAATAGATCCCCCGCACAGGACATACTTGCCAGTAATATCAACATTCTTTACTCTGAAAGCCATCTACCTTCCCAGGAAGGATATTTTCCATGGGTTTTGTTTTAAATGCCATACTGTTGGTATTTATACTGACAACACTTAATACGGTGGACCCACAACATAGGTTTTAGAAACGCATGCATCAGTGCTTCAAAGTGCAATTCACACATCACAACAGCAGGAGCAGCACCCACAGATGGGCTCACCGAGGAGAGCAGGAAAATAGTTGGCGTTCACAAAGGGAGGATAAGGGTACAGAAAGTACTGAAATAATGTGTGGAATTCCTAGAAATTGGTCCTACTTCAGGCGGTGCCAGAGCCACATAAGGAGCCACATTAAGCTTTCCCTCTCCCCAGCCCGCTGGTGCAGCTGTGGCACACTGTTTTGGGAGTTCTATACAACTTCCAAGAGAACCATTAATTTCTCTGCAAGACAGGTCAAGCAGTGTTCTTATTTCTTCAAAATGAATTCAGAATAAAGAATAGAAACACAAAATACTTGAAAAACAAACGAAACAATCCAATAGACTTAACATCTGTGTATACACATCCAACTACAAACTGTTTTCTCTTATTCAAGCCAGAAAGATCTGTTGTCTGAACCTGAATCAGAAGTCTGACATGTTAGCAAATTTTAAGTCAATCACTTCTCTAGCTTTATACTACTTTTTACTTCCATACAGAAAAGAAAAAAATTAATTTGGCAATGCCAGAGGCACCTTCAAGTCCAAAAATAGTTAGATCTGAAAACATTTTTTCTACAAGTCAAGGAAGAAAATCTAAAGAAAAACCTTTGTAAATCCCACTGGCAAAATACTAAAAGCAACGAGTAGGCTAAAGTACATTAGTTGTTAGTAGGAATGCATGAACAGACAAAAGGTTGCAGTAGCTTTCATATGTTCTTCTATTAAAAGACTTTAAACTGTGTTGTGGTGCCAGCTTATAAAGAGCAGTGAAACTGAAATTCTGGAAGCCATAAAAATGAAGTATGTGAAGCAAGGAAAACATTAAAAAAACTTGACAGATGCTGTAAACACAAAGAGATCTGATGACTGCCAGGAAAAAGAAAAAGCAATGTATGTAACTAAAAAAGCCGTACCGCTTGCTCCACATAATTCTTCTACAGCTTGTTATGCTCAACTCTTCCCATTAATGAGTTTGGGTTTTCAGAGAAAACATCTTTCATAGAACCACCAAGCATCACCTTGATGTGAACACAATACCCACCAAAACCATCAGGCTTGTGGGCAGATTGCTTAGGTGTCACAATTATGTCCACACTTCACAAAGGCCTGGAGAGCTCATTATTGTGCTGAAGCTACATGGGAAATCTTTGAGCAAACAAGAACAGACACAGCCATACCCCAGTGTTCAGACTCAGCATCATGGAGCTCAAATGAGGAAGGCATGCCGAATGCCTGGGAGTACATCCCTGGAGTTTGGACCAGGAAACCTACAGCTCCCCAGCCAGACCAAGGCTCAGGATGTTGTTTGGTTTTCAGAAGGGACAACCCAAGATATTTCCACACAATAGAAACCGCAGCACTGCCAGCAAAGTCAATTTTACACCTGCTAATTAAAAACCTAACTGCTCCAGTATGAACTTTGGAAAGCCTCCTCTACAATCACAGGTGTTTTCCCAGAAAGGATGTGTTTAGAGCCATTACAGCCTCAATCAGAACGAACTCCAGCATTCACAGCTCAAAGCAAGGTTCTGGTGTTTCTTGTATGCAGGCCTAACTGCATTCATTCAAGCACCTATCGAAAAGCAGCATCTGATAACATCCGTGCAAGAAATGGCAGGTTAAACTGCTTTTTGTTACATGTTGAAAGCTGCTTCCACACACAGGCATTGCTTCATTTAAACAGACTTACGCATCTGAGGATGGCAGGACTGAGTCTGATCAGAACAGCAGTACTACCAGATAAGCTTTTTATTTTTTGGTTATTAAACACATACAGTCAGCAGCAAGGCACAGCCTGATTGAGACATGAGATAAGTACTCCGATATGTGATTTTATTTCACATTTCTGAGACACAACAGCATCAAGCCCCAGGCAGGTCAGTTATCCTCTACTTTAACTTCAACTCTATAAACAAATGAAATAAGAAATAACACTCGTACACTTCCTAGCCATTCTTCAAGAATGAATGTCTGATTTTTTTCCCTGTATGCCACATCTTCACAGCCATAAAATTGAGACAAAAGGGCCAGAACTTGCAACACTGCAACTGCTACACCAATTCTGAGCTTATAAACTTCCCAATGCTACAATAAATACTGCTTTCTTTGTCATGATGTGTGTTCTTACCAAACAGTTTAGTCAGCCTAGGGGGGGGAAAAAAAAAGTATCAGCGATGAACATCATCTATTTTGTTTGTGAAAGAGCTTGTTGCAGCCTCAGAGGGCTGCTCTTTAACATACACGTGCGTAATTCCCATCAGCATTAGTGAAGCTTAACTCAGACTTTATGGAGAAAAATGAAGGTTTTGTAGCAGTCCAAGTAAATGGGTTGTTTTATCTCTTGGTCCCTCTTAATGCAAAGTAGCAGTTGCTTTTAAGCATGCTTTGTAGTTAGGCAAGTCTTTGCTGCTGCAGAGAAATGTAAATTTATGGGAGTGAAAAAAAAATTGATTAGTGACACGGAAACCACTTAATTCGTGCTTCCCGTATGGGAGATTGTTAAGCAACAATTTAGCCCGTTTGTATTTTGTAAGGAAGATGCTGCAATCCTTCAGCTGAGATGCTGGAAATTCGAAGTGATTGTCTTTTATTGTAGCCAGTCTGCAAAACTACAGTCTCCATGCAGCTCCACACAGTCCTAATCGTCCAACTAAGATTTTAGAGCACAATGAGGTGATGTGAGGGAAAGCACACTATAATTCTAGTTTAAAACAGCTACTAATTGTTGCTCTATATTTTTCAGTCATCTCAAGCCAGAGGAAATGATCTTTGAGTACAATCTATGCAAACCCAAACATGTAGCTAAGGACCTTAAAAAGCAGGCATATATGCAAGCCACATATATCTTTAGCTATAGCATTACACAGTTGAGTACAGCAACAATTACCAGGTCCCTGTTTTTATATAGTAGTAAATAGCACATTGTACATGCACTCTAAACATCATCTCCATCTAACTTCTATTAATTCTGATGCAAACGCAATCCATGGTGATCAAATAAGGCTTAATTCAGATACACCTCTAAACACATTTTCCCCCACACATCTACATGTGATAAACCTCACCAGCCATTTTGTTTCCTCATTGTTGCAGTTTCATCCAAGCAAATGAAGTTGACTGACATTTTAGAACACAATGTAGAACTATAGTTCATAGATAATTTTACAACATGCCAATATAAAACTGTCTCTTCCTGACCATATTGATGTAAATTCGTCATTTTCCTACAAAAAGCTCAGTATTTAAAACCAAGTACAATAGCAAAATATTGAATTGACGCTTATGATAGAATGCATTTGATTAAGACTTAAGTCTGTATATTACCAGTGAATAATGCATTATAAGATAAAGCTAGACATAAAGCAAATAGAATGTCAAAGCTAATTCCAATGTGCATTTTTCAGCCATATTACTTATTTTATTACTGCACTTTAAAATGCACACAAATTCAATAGCATTTTTTTTTATTATTATTTGTCTTTAAGCAAGTAACACAATAAATCGCTTGAAGAAATTTACCTGATTTAGTCACACGGCTAAATCAAAATCAGTGCAAGCTGTCCAGTAAACTAGTTAGTTCCTTGTCTTTCTTCATACTCCAAAAAGCATGGTTTAGGAATCCAACACTTCCAGAAAAACTTTCAGAAATAAAGGGCTGTTTTTTCCTCTTTGCATGAGGAAAGAAAATACCAAGAAAAAAAAGAAACACAAGCAGTGATCAAATATTTTAGCTGAAAGTTTTGTTTTTAATAAGATATTTTCTTCATATTCTGCATGAGCCTTCCCAAACACACAAACCAAAAACTAATTGTCTCTCTAAGTGATATTGCACACACCGGATGTCTAAGCACAGAAGCATACACTTGAGGCTTATGTAAATGCATCTTTTTCCATACTGGTAGCTGGCTGGCCTTAACTGAACCACAACAAGTTCGAAAAGTACCTTTCCAATACCTGAAGTTTAAAGATCATAGCAAAGGCAAATATTTGTATGTAAAGCCCGCAGCAGACTGCTTGGAAAACACATCTCTATGTCAGAGTTAGAAGTTCCAGAAGTGAGGTGCCCAGAACAACCGTCTCCCCAGTTCCCAGCTCATGTTCTCACCAAAACTTTAAGCCAAAGCTTACAATAACATTTGGAAAAATAATGGCCACATTGCTCCTTTTAGTCTCTGCGGATCAGGATGAGATAAATGTACCTGAGAAGGAACTTGCCCTTTGAACAAGTATCAGAAAAAAAAAAAATCAAGATGAGCATAAGGTTTCAATTGCTTTCCAGTGTTTTCACTCTGGAAATTTTCTCCCTTGGTTTTCCAGCCCCCTCCCAATTGTTTTCCATCAGTGCAATTCCATCCCTGCTTTTCATCTTCCTTTTGATTTGGCAAGTGAACAAATGTACCCTCCCTCTCCCACAGGGACTGATAACTGCAAGCCCTCCCTTTGCCTACATGCTAAAGCCTATCTTTCACCCAGCATTTATCTTCTGTGCTATGGATATACCCTCACCATATACACTGTCATCCTCCTGGAGCCACAGATGAGAAACAGAAGACATGAACAGCAATTTTAAAACACTTAGAATTTTAAGAAGTCCCAAAGTCAGGAAATTTCAGAATAAGCCACAAGGTCTATTTATATTTTCACTGAGCTGGCAGTGACTCTTTTCACTTATTTTAAAGCTTAAATAATTGAGTTTAATATTATGTTGGAAGCTTTGACGTACAGCAGTATGCAACTTCTATAAGTCTTACTTATAACTGAGTTTTGTAAGCACTGCAAATATTAAGGATTAGTTTAATAGGTTACGTTGTTGCACAGAAAGTTAACTGCCTTTTTGTAGCAATAAATCTCAAGAAAATAAAGGCAGATTATTGGAAAACAATCATCAGGGTCTCTGCTTCAATGTTTCCACTTGTTTTTTAAATCACTGTGTAATACAGTTGTATACACACAACAGATCACTGTTGCTGAAGTCCCTAGAGCAACTACCTTCAGCATGTTTCAGGGTTTGTTTGCTTTCTGAATTTGGGGCTTTTTCTCCCCTTTCCCCCTGTGAACCCCCCCACCTCCAGTGTCCCATGTAGTAAGGACCTGGTCCTTACATTCTTGGTTTTTCCTGGAAAAAGCAAACACTGCATCTCCTATCTACAGCAGCACCAGTTAGCAGAAAAATAGAAGCCATATAAATAGAAAACATTAGAGACGAAGCTTCCAGTGAGTTAGTTCTTGATCCAGGCAAGCACAGCTGCTTCTCGTGCACGAGCTCTGTGCACACCACAGACTGCAGATTGGCATTTGATTCCACAAAATTACACATAAGTTGCCAGTGCAATGCTTCTTCACACAGAGTGCTCAAAGTGAACCTTCTAGAGATAAGAGATAAGGAGTAAGAGCAGACTTCAGGTGTGACTTGGGAACTGCATGCAGTGACCACCAGTCCCAGCCGAACAGCAGAGGAATATCCTTGTTCAGCATCAGCTGCTCCACACCCACTCCAGGGCAGATTCACTTGCGACTGGTTTGCAGGGACCGCTGAGCACTACATACACTCCGAGCCAAGCAAGTGATTGGGCCACATCCTGGAAAGTCCTGCTGGAGTGGATACCTTCTGATTTTAATGGCAATTTACAGACTGAAAGCCAGATAGAAAAAGCTTTTTTTTTTTTCCTCCTTCCAAGAAAGCTCCTACAAAACTCAAGTCTCTCTCTGAAGAGAGAATAGGATATCCAAGAACAGCATAAGAAGCTTCATGGGTAAACTAAATTCAGTTGCTACAGATTAAACCTACTTGAACTATTTCCTCTTGCCAGCTACACTTGAAACACAGAAACGTGTCTTGTTTTGAGCACTGAACCCACCAAGGAAGCAGTGCCCCAGGTACCAGCCTGGGAGAGCAGCAGGACGCAGGCTCAGCCTTCCACCCCACGCACAACCCTCTGCACTGCCTCAGTCCAAGCTACCAGCTCCTCTGAGTCTGAACAACTCAAAAGGCAAAAATTAGAGCTCAAAATCCTGACCCTGCCCCCCACTAAGTTTTGGTAATTACCCCTAAAAAATCATGACCCAGTAAAAAAGAACACCTGTTTAAATATCTCAACTTTAAGAACAATACATCCAAGAAGCTTTTTAGCAGCATCCTAGCCCTGCAGCCTCTAGGATTTACATTCTAAAAACATTCTTTCCAAATAGGAAAAAGAGAAACTTTCTGCTGGTAGAACACAGGGCTCTGAGTAACTAGTATAAAAAGTCAGAGTCTGAAGGAAAAAAAAAACAGTGCAAGGGAGAGGGACACATGGTCTGCTTGTCTGGTCAGTTTGATGGGGTTTTTATTTGTAGCCAGGAGCTCACTGCTTGCACCAAGTGATGAGTGCTCTCCAAGTCAAGCTGACATAGCAGGGAAAGAAAAGGCTCTTAGGCCAGGGCTGGCAGCAAACCAGCCCTGCCAGAGCGCTCCCAGCCAGCTCAGAGCTCAGGCAGAGCTGTTGAAGCAGGCTCTCAAACATCCACGAAGGCAGATCCACAGCAAGAGGGACCTCACCCCACCCTGTCCCAGTGGCAGCACTCGGAGAAGCTGCAGAAAGCATCAGTGGCCCAATTCCACGCGCAGCGTAACTGAGCACAGCTCAACCCAGAATAATCCACACAAATTTAATTCCCATTACATCCACAGTTGCCAAGGTACTCATTGAAATATTCTTCCTAATATGCTAGGCAACAGAAACAGTTCAAAGTTGTTCACCTTCTGCTTCCAGTCCCAGATTTATTACAGGGGCACAAGAATTGTGTAACTGGAAGATAACTTACCGGAGGAGAAAACAGAAGACAGCCAGGAAAAGGATACCCAATGAGAAAACATGGCACATGGGAGCCAAGGCAAACACTCCTAAGTGCTTACAGCAGTGCTTTGCTTACACAGTAGACAGGACACTGGCAGCATTTGTTATAACTACTTTTAAAGCTTTATTATTTACTCAGATAATCCTGGCCCATCTGAAGACTAGAAAGCAAGTTCAAAAGTCAACTCACTGGAAGAAGATTCATTTGCTTCATTGCAAACTGGTCTTTTCAAACCGCCTGTTTAATCAGTGCTTTACTATGATACAGCAGAAATTACAACAGGTTTACAAATCACAGACTGCAGTACCTGCAGCTTAAAAAAAATCAATTTCAGGGCATTTTCTCATGAATCTATCCCATGAAATAACCATAAATGCACATTTTAAGTAGCTCTCTTGGTCAAAGCATGAAAAATAAAAATCACCAGAGGATCATAGAAATATGGAGCTGAAACAAGTACGTAGTCCTGAGCCTTCTACAAAAGCACATTTCCATAACTTTTACAGAAATCCATTTGCATATTTACAAAGCTGTTCCTGATAGATCAATATATACAAATTCTTCTAGGAAGGAAATTCCACATAAACAAGCTTCGACCTTAGAAACTATTCTTACATAGAAGGAAAACCAGCTTTGCTTCAAAATCAACTAATTGCTTCTTGGACTCATACATCCTTCAAAATGAAATCCATTCCTACAATTTTCTCCAAAGCCATGCGTTTTCACTTCTTCTTTGCAATAAGCAGCACGATTCTGATCAAGTAGCCTCAGAATCACCTAAACAGAACAGCCCCCACCCATTTCCACACAATAATCCTAAAGCTATGCTCCCCTGAACACTTCTTTGCATTATATTGCTGTCTCAGTGGTGCTCAGCAAAACATTGTTCTAAATTTTAAAAATATTGTTCATTTTGGTAAGCTTCACGTATCAGTTCCCTGACTCTAGGAAGTCAGTGACTTCATACTAGAGTCAAGAGAGATAACTGGACATCTCTATGCTTCGGATCCCCATTGCTTTTGTCCTCATACCAGCTGCTATGCAGTTCAACAGCTCAGTCAAAATTACTTAATAAAATTTGGTTTTGTGTTTGCAACAAATTCACAAGGGAGATCTTATTTTGCTCCCAAGTCTCTCCTTAGCCATATTTTTGGCGTCTCAAAGGAACCAGCTTTGACATTTTCTGAGTTTTAAATTTACGTGTAGTTCTTCATATAAAGCAGTCTGCACATAGCCTATTACTTGCCGGACAAGATAAATGCTAATCAATAGCTAACTCCTTCCATCTAGCAGTTTTATTCCCAAGAGTCAACCTTGTAACTTGCCACTACCGTACGAGAAGACTAACACCCATCATCACTTATTGGTCTCGCCTTAGAAAGCCAAGGAAGAAAAGTTATCCTAGGAGAAATATATATGCATTTGAACTCCACAAAAAGAGATTGTACTGTTTGGTCCACTTAAGATCTCGAGTGCTTTCTAATATCTTTCCAATCTGTCTGCTTGTCAAAGCAACCTAAGACAAATATATAGTATTTCCCCTCCACCCTTACACATAACTATGGAAAAACTAGAACTGGCACTTCCAGCCTCACCCACTTACATCACAAAAAAAAGTACTTTTTCAAATATGGATCATTTATCTCTCTAGCCAAAAACTACAGTGCTATCCTGGAAATGCGCACTGCAGAACTCCTTCAGCTCTCACCAGCTTAACATGGAGCTGCACGGTGTGTGGGGTCCCCCCCATTTCTTCAAGAGACATCTGGAAAGGAAGTAAAGCTTACCATTGATATAAAGGCATGTAGGATAACTTAGGCTTAGAATTTTATAACTTCACTAGTACAACAAGATAAAGGAAGTATTTAATTAACCCCATTCCTAACAATTTCTCCTGAGTTGTCAGGAACAATCAGCAAATGACAAGGTCTACATCATTAGTCTCTTACGACTGTTTTCAAAACAACTAAATTATGATCACCAAAGGCTTAAAGCACTGCTGGTCTTATTGATTATCGCTGTGCAAAGACATTTTTCTTTCCTGTGTTCTCTCTCCAGCTTTGCACGCAAAGATAATTAAGCAGCAAGATGGAGCACTGCTGATAATGCACATCCCCAGCTGGGCACGAGGTGCCCGGGCAAAGCCAGGAGCCTTTAGTGTGCACACGAGTATGGTAACCAGCCCCAGCCTCTGTGCAGACCACATCGAGCTGTTGTCAATAGTAAGGAACATGTTGGTACTCCTATGTCGAGGAAAACCAGCAAAATGACTGCTGCTGGAAACAGCACCCTACATTTTCAAAGTGTGTTACAAGCATCGATTTGTCAGGACCTTGATTTATTATGTTTTACAAAAATTGTTTGAATCTGTAATTAAAGAATTGGGATTAAATACTCTTGGAGCTTGCATTTTTCTTCCTGAAACACAATTTTCGCCTAGACACAGCCACGTTCCTCCTCTGTTGACAGTTTAAAAGAAGTTGAGTAACCAAGCAGCAATGTCACTGGGATATTCCTTATGTACAAGAAAATTAAAATAAAACAATCTCAGTGAAACAAACCATGCTTTCCATGGTCTGAGAGGACAAGGAGTCCTAAGAAAAAGGAACAGCTCTTTGTAGGAAAGATTTTTGTGTTTTCCTTCTTGTGTGTTCATAATGAGCTGTGGCCACCTTCACCCAACCTATTTTCGGTTTCCCTTCGCAGACTCCTCTGGGAGCAGCATAACACTGCTGCAAGCCCACAGCATGGGAACAGAGAAGCTGCCTCAGTGGTAGCCTCATGTTCAGGAGCAGCTCCAGGCTCACCCACAGGTATTTCTCCTCAAAGTCAAGCAACTGTTTTCCATAGCCGGAGTTAATTAGGAGGAATGCCAGCAAGATGACCAAGAAGGGCTCTTGTCCAAACTTCACATTATACAAGCCATTAATAGGTTTCATATACCGTGTGAACTGGATAAAAAAAATACAATGCTTTAAACAATTCCATTTGTCTTTACAAAGCAGACCCAGAACAGATGGAAAGTCTCTCATCCAATTCAACGTATGCTGGATCAGGACCTTAACAGTTCACAGATCTGCTACGGGGGCATTTCTGAAGCGCACATCAAATAACTGTGTGACATCGGTATCTATACATTTTATCTAGCAGTTTATCTAAAATGTATTTCTGTTGGCAGTGCTAATTTTCTTTTAGTACCTGTGTGTGCATAAGCTATCAAAAGTGTATATAAAACTTACCAAAATTATTCTCTCGTACATTTAACAAGCAGATAACGTGGCTGAACAGGGAATTAATGTGACTAAGTGTAAAACCAAGGGAAAAACACGAACAACAGCTACTCAAACCTGATCCATAATTTCACAACCTCTGCAAATAAACAGATCAGTACAGTTTCCACTGTTTTATTCAAATTTCACACTAGCTTTAAAAAGTTAATAGCACAGTTGTGTGCAGAAGTGCTCTCCAGTATGGCATGACACCAGAAAAATTCTGGCTCTTTCAGATCACTGTAAACATCATTAAAATCACAGATTCCTTTAATATATTTCATAAAGCAATATGCAAATTTCATACATGACACTATTGCTGGAAGTTTCACACAAGGTATTCATCCGTAAAAGCATTTGACTTCAAGTTGCTATACTTAACAGGTAATGTCATCATACGGAATTAAAAATTAACCAAACGTACATTTTACAAAACTTGCTCATCTACAAAATGTGTCAAAATACTAAAAATCTAATGCATCTTGGCAGCGAGCAAGAAGGAGGGAAAGCAGAAAGCAAGTCAGTGTGGAAGGAAACTGAATTCTCCTAGGTAATAAAACAAACACTCAGGGATTGGAGCTATTCACTCAGACTGCTTACTGCCATACAATTGACATTCTTGAAATCCTCTTCAATCCCTACATGTGGACTAGTTAACAAAACCCAAAACCACAGGAAAATGCAAGGGAAAAAAACTCAGAAGAGATTCCAGTCTTAGGTTTTGACTCGAATGTGTACAGGAATTCATGGAGCCCACTGGATACTGTTAGTGACAAAAGAAGTTGCTCTACAACTTGAGCCATATTCCATTTAGAAGTACTGATGGCATTTGTCAGAACCCTTAATGAGTTTTGGTTATTTTACTCCTGAAATAGCATCTTCCAAGAAAATAAAACACCATCTACCTCTTCACAATTATTAGCTTGCAAAACTCTCTATCATGGAAGCTGTAAAGCAATGGACTAATTCCTGTCACAAGGACATCGGGAGACCTCGGCCACGTGCAGTCCATGTTGCCTCGCCACGCTGCCATCGGTAACACAGGTGTGCTGTACACCTCAATTAACACACCTGCCCACAGAAGTGCAGCTAAGAGGAAAAAGAGAGAGGCAGCAGAGAGGACGGATAAAATTCATTTGTTGTCTGTCAATAAGCCTATAAACCCAGCAGCCTTGTTAGTGTGCCTCTTTAAGTGTACATTTGGAAGCAATAGAGCTGCTATCACCTGCTTTTAATTTTTTCCTTATGCAAGCAACTGAAATAAGTCTTCTTCATAGCCACAGAATATAAAGATGTTACAAATAAATTTTATTAACTCCATTTCATTTCCTATGATATAAAGCAGAAAGAAATGAGAAAAAACACTCAAAAGACTTGAAAAAAATAATCAACAACTTGAGGCTCCTTACTTCAAGGCTAATGTGAATGAAATTTACTCAAGCTGAACATCATACCAATTACAAAAGCAAAAAACTGTACACTCTGCTTTCTAACAGTAGAGGTAGACACGCCATTTCCAGAACACTCATTATTTATAGATTTAAGATGCTCCAGGGACTGATTAAGGCTACAGAAGTTCTATCAATACCATTAAGCTCACTAAAATGCAGTTCTCCCCTCTCAAAGCATTTATAGCTTTTAAAAATGAGGATACAACTACAAATGTTTTAAAATACTATATAATGTCATGGTTGCTGTTTTTTCCCCAAACTATAATAAGGTAAATTTTTAAAAGTAATCAACTACCACAAACACAAAGTGACCTAACCTACATAATAGAAAAAAATACAGCAACACAGAAGCAAGCCCCGCACAAGTTTTGGGTGATGCTGGTCCTTTATTTTAGTTATTAGGCCAGAAACAGAGAAGAGTATCACATTGAACAGTGTCTTAAAACAGCATGTCCAGAAAGGCTGTGCTCTTTGAGAATGTTCCTCAGACCATGTTTGCTTTGTGTGTCCTGCCCTCCTTTTATTATTATTACTATTTTTATTTTTTAAATTACTTCATCCTACATCAGTGGATTAATACCTGATTTGACTACTACAAGGTTAGCCTACAAAGAGGAGCTTCAGATTGGAAAAGCTGCTATCAAAACTATGTACTCATGCAACCTGGAGTTAATCTTCACATGCAAAAAGTTTGCCTTGTTCCTTCACAATGAAGAAAAGTTAACACACACATGGGTTTCCCCTTCCAAAAAAACATCTACAATCCAGCAGAGGACCATGATCTTTTTGGTGGTAATCAAGTATTTGACTTCAGAGAAAAACACTTACTTGGCAATGACATTCATGACAAGTCAGTGTATCATCCCAATAAGCTTTCCAATAAGTAGGGGTATTCAGAAATTTGGAAAAAAATGTTTGCTAGGAACAATTTTATTTGTTAAAGAGCAATTTTGTTCCTTTTTTAAACAGTGGAGAAAGTAATCTACATGCCTGTGAACAAAACTTCCTTCATAAAAAGAAGCCTAGTCTTTTCACATTGAAGATGCCTCTCCAGAAGAACCTAAAGACCTATAATCACACAGATTCAAGAGTGACTTTTTTTATATTAAGCAGATGATACTATTAGGATTGCCAGATTTGGACTGGCTCCTTCAGACATCGCTCCAGCACACCCGCGAACAGCAGACAGCCCTGCTAGGACTCTACTTCCTAGGTGCTAGACAGGCACAATCCATGCATAGGCTGGTAAATTACCTCCTCCTAAAACCAAACTAACTGAAAACCGTGGATTATTCTGGTTGTACTCACAAGCAGAAATTGAGTCAAAGCAAACTTCACACCTCACGAAACTTAAAGCTCCATGCATACCAAGCAATCAGCTAGCTCAAGTCTGGAAACAGAGTCCAAACATTGCACTGCAATCAGTGCACAATAATGACATCAGGAAAGCACAACGTTATTTTCATTAAGCCCAAAAATATACTCAATGAGAGCTTATTCTGACCTGACAAAAGGACTGCAGTAATTTCAGTAGTGATATTTACCGTTATTAGGAACAGGTAATTTTCTTCCTTCTTTAGAACATCATTTCACTGTTACTTTTCCAAACAATGTCATTTTAATCTTTGTGGCATGCATATGAGAAAATTGTGTAGGTGCAGTAAGACCAACTGTACCAACACTCTGTCCTAATACCCATTCCAAGCCAACATATATGGACGCATAGAGGGAAGAACAAAAGGGAGAATTCAGTGAAGAAAATTAAAATATTTTATGCCAACAGAATGGTGTGCAGAATTCCGGTTCAAGTAAATTGTGTCTACTCAGAGAAAACAGAAGCCATCTCAGATGAGCTGCTTCCAATTATCCATAGGAAAAAAAATAAAATAGGGTTACCTTTTAGCTGCTGATATTACTACTATCTTCTTGGGAATGTTTAGTTACTTTAGTGAAATCAGATGTCTTCCTGGATCCCAAATCACTTTAAAGACATACAGATGGTCTAAATGTTTGCTTTTCTTTTCATCTTATTGTCCACTAATACACATCAGCCCTGTACTGGCCAGGCCATTATTAATGATACCAAGCACTTAATTCCCCCACATTCAGATAGTCTTCTTGGCTTCTTTTTTTCTTTTTTTTTTTTTTAAAAGCCAGAGGCTTTAAATAATCATTTGCTAAATGATTTGTCCACAAATAACAGACAGGTGAGCAGCAGAGAGGAAGTAGTAATCTAAACAGCAGTACATGTGGACAGCACTGTAATGACCTGTAGTTAAAAAAAACTATAGAAAAATGTCGTATATCAACAGCTCCCTACCTTTCTTCAGACTGTCAGCTTTCCATCATGTAAAGAGTGATAGAAGTTGGGAAACTTTTTTTTTAATTAAAATTCTTGTCCATTTTATTTAAGTATATTGACTTAGATACAGGACACGTACTCATTTTCTTAGACTTCCGCACTCTACTGATTAGAAGATGGCCTTGCAGTACATCAGAAGGGCCATCCCCATTAGGGATTTAAAAAAGTTGGTCCATTAACTACTTGCATGAACAACCGAAGACTTCCTAAAAAGCACAGAAAATAGACATGAATATGTACATTCTGAGCAGTACAGTGCTACAGACATTACAAACATGGCAGCTGTTATTTTTAAACTCCCCACAACTTTCCCCACCAAGGGAGAAAGATTCTTCTTCCACAAGAGATTGTCATTAGCTATTAAAAAAAACTACTGCAAAATGCTGATGTAGTCAAATGAATTATACAATAATTATTTTCTTATTAAGAAACAAATGCATTCCTCGCTTTGGCTGTCTCCCAGAAATATTAATTAATGTAGATACTACATTTTATTTGCATTAGGAAAACCAGAGAGGCAGCTAGGCCTTGCAGAGATTTTAAGAGCTGCTCAGGCTGGATGCACAGATGAATTAACTGCTTCTAGATATTCTCCTGTTCTTCACATCCGTATCTGCTGACTAACATGAAGCAACCCATTAGTCATCCAACAGCTAGTCCAAGCCACACGCTAAATGAATACACATTGCGCATTTACATGCGGTTACCTTAATTTAATATATCAGTGGCTACACTTCTGCATTTTTTAAACAGTGAAAACGTCGCTTTTACATTTTTAACTTGCCAGAATCATTCAGCTCTCGTAACTTACGTATAATCAAGGCAGCCATTCTTTCATGGCAATAAAACAGCAAAAGCGCAGCCAATGGTGCATACCTAAAAAAGCAGGGCCTACAGTTCCATCTTGCGTCCTGCATCTATTTAAAACAGGCACAGACTCCCAGCCATTACACTTCAAAACCTAAATTCTTCTGAATTCCCATGGTCTTGAGAGAAGGGGCAAGGAAATGATTCTTGCACCTTCATCTCTAAGATGCTCCTTGCTTACCATACACAATTAAAGCAAACAATTATGTGCAGCTGACAACTGATTTTCCCAAGACAGTATGCTAAATTTTGCAATAAAATAAATTGGATTTAACATTCTCTTATCATAAGAAAGACGACAAACACAGACTAAAAAAATTAGAGATTGTTTTCACCTTCTAAAAGTAACCCATTCCATTATTCACACATCCTGTGAAATCAGGGAGCTTTGACAAAGACATGATAGTATCCTGAACATATTATACATGCTTGCTAAATATTTCCATCCCTTCAAATTTTTAGAAGAACATAGAATGTAATTAGTTTGACAGTTTGAGTTGTACATTACTGCATCTGAATTACTGCTACCATGAGCAGACTAACAATAGATGAAAACAAATAGTTAAAAGCCCAATTTTGGAAAAACATCCATATTCAGGTATTAGTCTTCAGCAACTGTTGCCTTAAGGGATTCCTGTAGGCTGTGAACACTGGTGTTGCTGAGATAAATCAGGGGTTTTTTTGTTTGTTTGTTTGTTTTTCCCCCCAGAAAGGATTCCACCAATTTTTCCTTTATCAGGATGTCAGAAGTTAGAGGTGATTGCAGCTCAAAGTCCTTCTCCTGATAAGGTAACAAAGTGCAACAAAAAACTGAATTAGTCTAAAGCGATGCTCTTGTACTCTTACTCTTCTGCCGTTTTATTGAAGACAGCTGTATTTTACAATATACAAATTCCTTGTTTCCACCGTTTTAGGATAACGAGTGTCTAAGCTTTAAAGGGTTTTTAGTTCTATTTTATCATCTTTACGACAACCAAACATGTAGCTGAAACCTACACATACCATTGCAGGAGAAGCACAAACTTCTTCCTTGGAAGAGAAATAGATGGAGATGCTAGCTGGAAGAGCAAATTGTAACAGAAACACTGCAGAGCAGCGAATGCAGGGAGCAATGCCCATGTATTGCACTTTCTTCAGCTGAAAACAAGTCCTTGCTCGAAGCTTTTTCTCTTGCTTTCAGTGTAGCACAGCTAATCTTCATTTGACTTTATTCTGCCTCTCCCTGCACATTCCTTCAGTTTTCCTCCTCCTGCTTTAAACCTACTCTTTCCTCTCTTCCCTCCTATTCACCCCAAATAACTGTAATCAAACAACCCCATAAGCACCTGCCTCATCTTCAGGTCAAAAGCACTCTGGGGGAGAGCTCAGCCCTTCCTTCATAGCACTGGACTCATCTCAGACTTCTCATCTTCTTGACTTCCATTGATCACCATTAAACAAGCCAACAAACATATATGTGCATTTCTAAATGAAACGTTACGTGGCTTTTCCGAAACTTCAGAATAAAATATTTAGCAGTATTTTTAGCCAGCATTGCTTTTAAAGTCAGAAATTCTGTTTGGAACTGGCCTGGTGATGCAAAAATGTCTCTCATTCAGCGGTCTCACGAGGCAAAACATTTTGCCCCCGTCTTTTTTTTTTTTTTTTTAAACAGAACACTAGCTTACATTCAGCTTCAAGATATTTTCCGTAGATCCCCTGGGAATTCCCACTCCATATTTGAAATAACTCAAGTTATTTCACTTACTGGAAGGGGCAAAACAAAGAGAAGTAACATCCTACAGACAACACGTCTGGTGTTCAAAAAATATACATTTCAGAAACAGTAATTAAGGAGTTGATATTTGTATAGAATTTTTCCTTGGATAAGCATAAGAAAGTATCACTAAGTTGTAGCATGTCCACACAGTAATAACGATATTAAAATGAGATGAGAAAACTTCTTTGAAAGAAGTGAGCAGCCTAACAGGTAAGTCCCTACTTGGCCACATACTTGAGAACCCCTACATAAAGTCACTTACAATAATTAAAGATTATGAGCACCAAGAAAACTTCCTTCCCCTCTCCCTGTAGGATGGTGGGGGGAGAACCAAGTGGGGACAATGCCAGAGCCTTGTTTTGGGCACCCGGCTGCAAGCAACACGTAACAGCAGCAACCCTTGCACCGCTCACCCCATCCGCCAAACAGCAGAAGGAACCAACCCCGTATCTCTGACAGCAGACATCTCACACAGCAACTACAGGCTACCTTCATCTTGGCTTTAAGAGATTTGGGCTAGCTAGCCAGAGTTAAGATTCATCACAAGAAAGTACTTTTTCCCCCCATTGGAGCTCCTCTCTCCATTTCATTTCAGGAACAAAAAGGCCAAATATTCTGATTTATATTCTAACAGCTCATGAAATCTATTTGCTTAGTGCTCTCTCCTTGTCATCCTGCATCTCTTCCCACACGCCTGTTGAGGACCTTTGTGGTCCTGACAGCCTGAATCGCTTGCACTGAGGCTCCCTTTATCCTGAGGTACTCCCTGCACGTATGAAGTGCAGTTAGTGGAAATTAAGGGATAAAAAGCAGATATGGTAGGAAAAAAACAACAAGTCAACATGCCACCATTCCTCCAGCCTCCCGTGCAAGCCAAATAGCCCTGAAAGTGCCCAAAACCTCTTTGCCAGCCTTCAGAGCAGCAACAGACTGTTTTCCTAAAGGTAGCCAACACCATAACAGCGCTGACAATAAGCTTTACTTAGCATTTCATTCAAATCTTACCAAAAAAAAGTGGCTTTTTTTTTTTTTTTTGAGTCTCAAATACCAGTAGTACCTTGGCCTTGAAGAACGCACTCTACTTGCATTATAATGACCCTAATTAGTGCAAGCCATCATTTACTGTCAGAAACTAATATCTCCAACCAAGTATATTAAATTCAATACATTTTCATTAGTTATAATAGACAGAGACTTGGCTTTTAACTGACATTCACTATATATTCATTGTTATTAGTAGCACTACACAAGATAATGGAAAAGTAGTTGGGGAGAAATGGAAGATTTAAAAAAAAACAAAAACAAAAAAACACCATGAAAGGAGGCTCTCAGTTTTCTATGCAGAAAGTTGCCCAAAAGCTCTCCCCTCAAACTCTGAGGAGCTCTGTGTTTTTAATCAGGCCTCCTATTAGCTATTACAGAGCATACAAGGAACTTAAATACGCTGTAAGCCAGAAGACTTAGATTTTAATGAAAAAATGTTATATTCAGCAGCTTGCATAAGCAGACTTACTTCAAAGAATTCTCGCACACTGTTATTTCAAAATGAGCTGAAAATAACAAAAAGCCCAACTCTTTTGTGACTTGGACCCAGTAAGCTGCAGAAACATAAATAAAAGTATACCTTGACCCAAAGCATGAGCTCTTTGGCACTCCCAATAGAGACCTGCTGGAAGAAGCCCTGCACTGTTGCTTCAAATACAATGCCAGGCTTCACCTGCGTTATTCCCCCTGCAGAAGCCATTTCTGTATCTATTCTTTATGTGGAACTAATGAATTAGCCATTTGTACTTTCCAACTACCATCCAGAGTATTTATCTTCTTGGGTGATATGATATTATAGAGTAACACAGTTATTGGAAATTAATTACATGAAATAGCTCCCCTGAAAATTACTCTATGCATCACATTTAATTATGAATATTTTTGTAGTGTCACTAAACATGGAATATACTTTGTGCATGCTAGTGCATTTCAGATTACAATCCCCACCACAATCCATTTCTTCCTAAAAATCTCTTTATGAAGACAATTTGGTGCTTAGAGTATTTCAGCTCATTTTCATTACACCACATAATGATGGCAAAATAATAGATATGACTGCCTGCTGAAAGATGATGACAAAATTAAGGGCACAACACCACACTTATACCTGCTGGAGATTTTGTGTTTTTTGTTTGTTTGTTATTGTTTTTAAGGAAACATCATTTGTTATAATTCAATGTTTTGTTGAAGATTAAGTATATTAACAAAAACTAGATGAATCTGCTTTTTTTTTTTTTTTTGCAGATTGATCTAACTCATAAGTAATTTATTCTCACCATTAGATCAGAAAAAGTAAATAGTACCTACCAAGAGGTATCTAAGTCACCAGTGGTTATTTTTAGTATGTATTCTTCATCTTCTGCTCACTAAACTCAAGCCATTTCACTACAGTAACCAAACTACTTCAAGCGCAAACTTCTCCAGTAGAAACAAAAGCAGAAAGACCCACCCAACAAATACATTCAGGTAATAATAAGCATTTGCAAAAGGTTTCTCCTACAACTTTCTTACTGTCCTCCCCTAGTAACATGCTAACTGCTAGTAGCAATATGTACTAGCATCCAGATAATACATGCAAACGTAGAGAAGAGGGGCCTCTTGCATCTACTAGTTCAAAGACAGCATCACAGAAACCCTTTCACACTTTTTTTTTTTTTTTTTGAGTTCCCTCTTTGCTTCCTCCCCAGCAAACACCAGGACTTGATTTTTTTGAAATTTTTTTCCAGGCTGAGGCAAACAGATCGTGTTGGCAGCAGCATTTCTCTTCCACCTCCTTGCCTGGTGTACAACCCCACACACCAAGGCACAGCTCCCCTTTCTCCCAGGGAACACAACTCTCTTCTCCAACATCCCAGCAACTCCTCACCTGTCCCACAGAGATTTCTTGGGAGGCAGAGGACCAGAACCTTATCTTACAAGCCAAACGCTCACCTTCCCCAGCACTCACAGGGTACTCCCTGAGGCCCTGCAGCCTGCATTTCTCTTTTTTCACAGCTGCACCTTATCAGCATCGCCATCTTCCCCTCAACAAAGCTTCACAGGTGCAGATAGTACAGCTGGGTCCGTCCCTGGCCAGCCCCTGCAAGTAGGCCACCCCACAAAAATGGGGGGAGCTTTTAGTATTCTTCCATTCCATGTAAGAGCCATTTACCCCTTTTTTCTCTCCTTATACAACTGCAGAAGTCCCCCCACATTTAGTTTGTCTCCCATATCTTGTGACACTGCTGCGCATATCTTCCAAAGCATCCTTCTTTTGGATCAACCACATCCTTTGGGTGCTGGGGACCCACAGCCAACAAAACATCGCTACTCAAAAAACATGTAAAGGTTATT
Source organism: Cygnus atratus (assembly GCF_013377495.2). Taxonomy (NCBI): domain Eukaryota; kingdom Metazoa; phylum Chordata; class Aves; order Anseriformes; family Anatidae; genus Cygnus; species Cygnus atratus. The sequence continues at coordinate 112,621,111 of NC_066364.1, forward strand.
AAAGCAGAGAGGCTTACATACTATTGCTGACTGGAAGCTATTGCTCCATTTAGTAAAGCAATTAAATACATGATTATTCAGAAGTGAACTCATATTCAAACCAGCTGAACCTCCCTTATGTTTATCATTAAGCAGACTCTAAAGAGGTTGTCTGAAAGAAGTCATATGGGTCTGATTTTTTTAATTATTTGTGAGCAAATGTGAAGGGCTAGCTATCAAAACAGTGGAAACAAATATGTCACATATAAATAAATCTAAATAGTCACTGGTTTGCAAAATCTTCGCTATTTCTGCATTTATGAACATAAAATTTAAATCACAAGCAGGATGACGATGCTCCGCATGAACATCAAGATCATCTTCTGTCATTCACAAAGTTGTCATCTACATCGGATTTTATTTTTGGATTTTGCCATACCCTGAGCAGTACATTCAATGCGCAATACCACCAGGTGGCAACTTGAAGCACTAGCATTTGGATCTTCCCTCAGGTGCATGCCATCATTCCACAGCAAGCTAAAGTGAAAAATCCTGGCATTAGGAGCAACTCAGCTAATTACTGCTAGAATAGTAACAAAAAAAAAGTCTGTATTTCTATCTCAGACAACATTCTCTATACAAGAACTTTTATTTCTTCATTACCATTTGTAAAAGTTCAGTAGCAAAATACCAAAATGAAAAAAACATCAATGTGTTATATATGGAGGGTTAGAAAGATGAAGAACACAGATGGAATCTAATCTAACAGAAACTGAATTCTGTAACTAAAAATTAATTAAATTGGAACTCTGCTTTTTGAAGAGGATATTGGAAGCAGAATAAGGAGACCACACCATGGAAAATCTGTTTACAGCCCTATGCCCAGCTGTGTTGTTGTTCTTGTGTGTGTATGGTTGTTTTGTTTTGTTTTATACAAATTAGTAGGAATTATGAGAATTGCAAAGAAGCAGCAGGAAGTAGAAGACATCACTGTATGACTGAAGTAGGAAAGCAGCACTGAGGTGAATATGTGTGCAGGAAAAAACTTTGAAATATCACTGTAGTACCTGAAAAAATTGGGCTGGGTATGGGCATGAAGAACTGTCAGAAGAAGGGAAGAAGCAGGGTGATCTTGCAGACTTTGTAGGCTGTAGATTGAACTGGCAAGGGATATAAAAGCTGAAGAGTTTAAAGAGACTTCTGAAGTCCTGAGTGTTTATTTGTAGAAAACCTTCTGTGGTTCTCTTAGCACAGATACAGATTTCAGGCCTACATTGTGTGTTATCAGGTAATTTTACAGTCCTAACAGCATAAGTCAGGTAGAATCTTTAGTAACTAACAAAATTGATAGAAAATGATAATATAACAACTGGAACCTTGCTTTACTGTTACACTTCACTTGAAAGGGACAGAGGAACTGTTCTCATTCGAAATTCCACTCTATCAGACAGTAATGCCCAGTATGGCTGCCACACGCCTCCTGGAACTGAAGACAACTCTAGAGAGAGGTCAGCTTTAAAATAATTAAAACAGAAAAGTTCAAAAACTTTCTTTTCCCCTGCCAAAAGCCCATGTGGAAGTTTAGACAGGGGAGTTACTCATAAGACAATTAAGTGGCAGAAACTGAGAGAAGGTATTGAAGTCCAAGGCCTGGTCATCATCTTAATTGGGAGAAAGTTCTATCACTCTATGGAAGTATTAAAAAGTAAAAAGACAAAGTCACTTAAAAAATTTAAAAAGCCACAGTGAGTGTTAGAAGTCAAACAGGGTCAGACACAATGGAGAGGACTGAGCCATCACCAGTAACAGGGACCTCTTCAGAAGCTTCTTTTGAATTCATTACCATGCTTTGTATGGGTAGAGCAGGCTGCACCCAACAAAAGGCAACTTCGTGCTTCCTCCTTCCAAGTCCTTGCTCCACGGGAAGGACGAACCTGAAATACTCCATTTTTGTATCCATTTTGCACGTGGAAATGGTATCCCTGACATGCAATTTCCACGTGCATAACGCGGCCTGAATGCACATCCTGAACCCCAAAACCAACTCTCAACAACCCAAGACCATCCCTTGGCTGACAGCACCCTGCGTGGGGAAGTTTCCGTGCCTTCATAGCTCTGCAGGACACCCAGCAGAGGTGGCCACCCATGACGAGGAAACCCAGCACAGTTTGTGGAGCGTGAGCACGGCCCCATCTCACTGCAGAGGTGACACACTGCTCTTGGCCAATCGTTTCCAGAGCTATTTTCAAAGGCACGATGGACGCAGCAATTCTAAATCTTAGAAGAAGAAACACAATAAATTATCACTTAAGAATCCTGTCTTATGAGCAGTGTCTCCCTGTATCCGTGCTTTTCCATCCAAAAAAATAAGGATACGGCCAGTTGTTTAAGCAGCTTTAACAATTAATGCATTACAATGCCATTTAGGTGTTACTAGAGGTAAGTATAGGCCTTGGAAAGACAACAGCATACAGCTGAATATGTGGAGACCAGAATAACTGATTCATTCAGAAAGCAATCATTCTGACCATGCGGTTTAAAGCTTGCAGAGCAAGAGCCCCAAAGACTGAGCACATAAACCACAGACTTGAGCTAAAAAGGCAAGGATAATGGAGTGTGCAAGAGACCTAAGTGGTGAGGAAAAGAACAGCATCAAGTGACATGCTGTCACTTTTCAAAGTAGTGAAACAAGGGGGAATATTAATGAAAAAATTTCCTGGGGATAGAAACCCAAAGATTTTTACCTTTAATCTAGATTGGGTAATGCAGAAATGTGACATTCTCCAGGCTGAATGATACTGTCTATGCATATGAGGGCAGAAGCTGCCCCCATGCAGATGCAGCAGCTTTCACTGCATCTGACTGAGGTTACAAAATGCCTTTACATCCAAACTGGAAGCTAAAAGCAGGAAAGGCAAATTGTATGTTTCAATTCCCAGATTTTTCTAACACACGTCAATTCCTAAGGCAGAAACATAGGTATTAAAACCCAAGTCACTTAACAAGCTGTTAATCACTCAGTAGAGTCTGCTGTAAAAAAATTTGGAGCAGAATGTTAAACGTTCATGTTTCAGGAAGTAATCAAAAGACGAGTACTTCGTATTGGTACTGGAAAAAACAGCGTACCTCTCTTCATCCTTTCAGCCTCTCTTACAAAGAAATACGAGATATATTTAATTCTTTAGCCACTAGATTTTCTGTGTAGGTTTCTTGACAAACAACTCTGATCTTTTCTGGGATTATCTTCAAGTACCTATATATGCAAGGAAAAATTCTGTATTAGCCTTCGAGGTCTTTGAACTTTAGATTCTTTCATTTTATTCAGTTTTAATAGACTGAAATTCTAAAGGACCTTTACAACACTTCAGATTGTATTGCACCATTTGTGTTACACGAGTCAGGAAGCCATACAGGGGACTTTTGTATGGAGCCACAGAGGACAAGTGCCAAACACAGCCTGGATATTGGCATCGCTTGGGGCTAGCTCGCTTTAAGGGAGCAATGGTACAGATTAACCCCTGCATTCTGGCTTACTCAGGATCCTTACACGGTTCACCCACGTAACCACCATTTCATTTTACGTACTCCAGTTGATAGCACACTTCGGTTTATAGAGAGGATAACCACATTAGGACATTCAAGCTATCTGCCGTAAGACATGTAGGTCACAGAAACACAGTGTCAGATAAAAGGAGCTAAGCCTCATCTCCCTTTTGTCTCACAGATTACAAGCGATTCCACAGTCTAAAAGAAGATGTGTAAATCCTGATTATTCAGGACTGCCACCAGTATCAGTTTCTTGCACAAAGGAACACCTGGTAGAACATAAACCTGAACAAGCCTGATGTGAATGTTTCTATAGAGGACTTCCTGGGGAGTGTCTTCCCACTCCAGCTAGCATCTTCTCATTCCAGCTTCCCCACCTTTGTTTGCAGCATGATGGGAAGCTTAGAATCATGCTCAGATCATAATTTAATTAAGATAATCAACTAGAATAATTACCTACAGAAAGCTATTCTCCAGCCTGCATATGGCTTAAAACTTGATCCTTTATTCACAGATAGGACCCCCGCAGCGGTGATTCAGACACGCACCATGTTGATTCCCCTGCCATAAGTAGGCATATCTGTACCTAGAAGCAATGCAGAGGTTCAAGCTTGTGCAGTGTGTGCTGCTCTGAAACACTTATTAGCACTTTTGCAACTAGAAGGGATTAATTTGTTTCTCTGTCCCTCACAGATACTATGGTATGCTCCTGGTAGATTCTGGCACACATCTGTTCAAGCTGAAAACCTTGATCCCAATCTCCAGAGCCATTCCACAGAACAAGCCCCAGCTATACCAGTCAGGGATAATACGTGCATTTTTACATGCCAGGCTGCTGCACTCCTTGGGATTGTGTAATCTGTAAAGCCTGAGATGGCTGCGAGTGCTGTTCTTATTCAGAAGGATTTGTGAAATGAACTTTGTGAGCCCAAATACTTTTACATGTTACCCGGCTAAACTAACGCTTTCACATCACATGACACACACAGAATTATTTACTCCCCAGTCTTAGATTTCCTTACATAGGAGGCAGACAACCCCTCAAACACTAATGGCAAGTGTCAAAATAAAATAAAAGAAAACTGCAATATTAGAAGTCAGATGAAAATGATCAGCCTATTTACATATTTACAGAAAAAGCTTGCAACTTCCATGGCTCTATTTCATATGCCCGGAGACACAAATCTCCAAGACTTTGATATAAGAATTTCATTTCCAGCAAAATGTTATTTACCAAACAATATATGCAGATAAATTCAAAGGGACCATCAACTACTTGGCTTAAATACACTAAGCAATTTCCCTTCCTAAATTTTGCCTTGAATGCTGTTTGACATATTTCCAGAAAGAAAAAAAAAAAGAAAGAAAGAAAGAAAGAAAAAACACAACATTAATTCTTCACTCGTGCATTGTATAAGCTATGTGATTTACTAAGAGGAAATCAAAGTTTTCACAAAGTGTTTGATAATGGACCACCTTCATCAATCACTATGGCATTCCTCTCCAGCAACTTCCTGTGAAGTCTCCGAATGATCCTGCTTCCCCTCCATCCAAAAGGCAATGTGAGTTTTGTTTAACTCCCTTAACCATAAAACACAGCTCTTCTGTTAGCCTGTCATCTACTAATCAAGGCTCTATCCGGAAGGGCCCTGAATATCCATTAGCAGTTGGAATGCTGCATTCAAATGCCAGTTTCTAGCAGAAAAATGACAGATTTCAGAACTATTACTGCTGTAGGATAATTCTTCTTCTGCAGATGCAGACGTTTGTGTGAGTCATTTTAACAGTTGTAGTGCAAAATACACCACAAATCCCACAAGTGCTAATATAGAACAGTCCCATCCGCTACTCTGATAGGAGAAAATCCCCAAACACATCTTTCTATTACAGCCCAAACTTCTGAATAAAGTTTCTTTGTAACAGTGTAGGTCTCTGGCATATCAACTGAAAATATTGGATGCTTTGCACAATGAAAATATGACCTCAGATGATGAAAATAACCTCGTTTACTGATAGTCACAGATAAAGTATCAGGAGAAGCACACTGCTGTTCCTATGCTAGATGAAAGATAAACCTTAGTATGATAAATAACAGCATGTACTTAAACAAGAAAATTTACCTATATTTTGCAGTGGAATAAAGTGGCATTTCACAGGGTGGCTACGCAACTATGTATTCTGAGAATCTCTGCAAATTTCAGAAGTTTCTGAAAGTTAGCACAAGTTAATTTCTGTCATATAATCTTTATTACCAGCATCTTATTCATAAGGAACTCATTTTGTTCTATTCATACATCCAATATGCAAGGTAGGTAGAGGGACAAGTCCTGCTCTGTTTAGACTACTTTCATCGTCTGTCAAATGAATTTAGGACTTCACTGCTCTAAATATTTTAAAGGGGGAGCAGTGAAATTGTGCACAAAACTCAGTTTCAAAAGAGTCTGTTGCTTTCTACATACATTGTAAACCCAGTTTTGACAGTATTGTTTTTCTTCCCCACTGGTTTCACATAGCTATCCTAGCCGTTCTTACCACTTTGAAATGGACAAATAGGAACAAATATATTCTACTGCCTTACATGAATTGTTATGAAATGATGGTAAATACTGCAATGACACTGATGCATTAAACATCTTACAACTTCCCAAGCAGAAACAAAAAGAAAAAACAACCAACGAACCAACTATACCCTTACCGCTAAACCCCTACAGCTGCAGCAGCAGGTACTGGGCCAAAATACAGAATATATAATAAGAGCACGTAGTAGTACATTCCAGAAATATTAAGATATATGACTGTTACTTTACCCCAAAATTCTCCAACGTCAAAAAGTGGTGTGGAAGCAAGTGACAGCCAGGACAACAGGTGTGTGGGTAATAGGTGGTTTCTGTAAAACCTCTTCATGCAAAAAAGGTCAAGGGATGCTACTTCCACATGAAGACATTCCGGATGAGCATAGTTCATCAATAAACCCTAATCCCTGCCTTCAGGCAGCTGATTTACTAAACAGAGACTGTTAACTGAACAGAAGAAAATAATTTAGGGGTGACAAGAGGGAAAAAAAAAAATCTAAGCCTTCCTTTACTGACATTGTGAAGGTTAAAAATTGGGAAAGGCTGCTGTCAGAAGTTCCTGCTCATTGGAATTCCACACATCAAAACCGGGAGCTTTCTGGAACTATGGAAACTTACTCCCCAATTCAGAGACAAGCACACAATATCGCAGATGAAAGACTGCTGACTGCTGTGCAGCTAAACTACTAATTTACTTAGCGTATTCTCTTTTTCTGAGATCTCCTTGCAGCTGTTCATTGCAAATGATCCAAGGCAACATTCACATGCCGGAGACAAGCATAGCAAATTTGAACTAAGGAAACATTTTTAGGAAAAGGTGAAAAAGGATCTGAACTCAAGAGAAAAAAATAAATGAACTCCTCCTGGTTCTGAAGCATCGACAATGTATGCACTCGTTTTGTCCCTTTCTACAAAGTGAAAAGTTTATGCATGAAATTTAAAATAAGAAGGATTAAAGGGTAAAGAAATTAAGCTCTTGTTCTAGATATAAGGACAAATGTTAGCCAGTGAACTTGTATACATGTTTTGTCTTTGTTGCATTTGTATTATACTGTTCAGATTTGCAGTTTACTTTGGGAAATAATATTATATATAATTAAGTGCAATTATGAAATGGTGGAATCATTGTGGAGTCTAGTCTGGAGAAAGCGGATGAACAGCATTTTGATTAAAAACCCAAATTAACAGACTACGAGAGAGAGGAGAGTACGGACACTAGGAAACCATCTGGGAGCAGAGTCTTTTCTTTGCAGCTCCTAGTCAAGGCCTTGGACATCTCCATGCAGACAACTGCGAAACGACAGTGATGCCCACCTGGGACCAGGGGAATGGTCCCTGGAATGGGGCTGGGAAGTGCTCCGGTCAGTGGGGCACGCTCACTGAGCTACAGTTGGTATCTGTGGTCTTCCCTGATCCGCAGCAGGTTGGAGAGTGCTGTCTTCCAGCACTCTCCTGACCTCTGCACATTTTATTTGGATTGATAAAGTTTTGATAACGGAGTTTTGTTTCATTTTGCTTTGTGAGTAACAGTTCAGAGACTCGAGAGACAAAATAATTAATAACTGAGATTCTAAGGCTTGAATTCTCTTGGAATTTTGCTCATTTCATGCTGTATAATTTAACTTCTTTACTCAAAGCAAAACAACAACAACAACAACAACAAAAACACAAAACAGCCTGTGCTTTCTTGCATCCATCTAATTCCATTTGCCTGTTAACAGGAATGAAATGTGAAATGAAACAGAGAGCTGAATATTAGATTTTGAAAACCGAGTGTGCTCAGGTAGAGACTGATACTGATCATTTTATTGAAATACAGCTCCTAGAAACCTTTATAAGAAACAGTTGTTATTGTTAATGACACCTCACAAGACATAAATATGCCACCATATGTGTATACATGCTCCATAGCCTTCATGCACGTCTCGTGGTGAAGACTTACTGACATCAAGGCACTGATGCAATCAGCCATGCAGTTCTTTGTACAAGATTTCTTTCCACTCTTTTCATAAGTCTCCCACTGTTATTTCAACCTGTCAAGTTTTCTGGGAAATAGTGTCAGCTGCAGTTCTTATGTTATAACTAGACATGTCATGCACCCATGTGCTCTCGAGTTTCCTTTGGTCTGAGTAAGTATCAGCTCGGTCTCTTCTGGCAAGAGTTACAGACAGAGATAACTCCCAGCTTCCCTAGTCCTTCACATGACCTCTCCTAAAAAATTAACGACCTGATGGATTAAAACCTACCCTTTTCTCACAGATCCGTCCTTCTGGGCACCCTAGGTTACAGTCTCTCTCTTTTCAGGGACCAGGGTTGGATGTCACAGGTAACATGAGACTTTCAAAAGAGGTCCTGTGAACTTCTATTTTAGATGTACCACAAGATAAAAAGAATTGAATATCTATATCTATCTATATATATATCCCTCCTAGAGCACAACTTTCTTCACTCCTGAATGTCTTTTGGAATTTAGCAGAACCCTCTGTGATGTCCTTTGGCAGTTTTCCTTCCACGTACTGCTGTCCCTCTGTCCTCCAGCAGCTTCCTCCATCTCTCAAGAAACTTCTGAACTATGTTCATCCTACCACTAATCCTGGTTTCCTTGCCCTGCTTTTAAATTCCACTTCTCCTCAAGACTCCCAGATCTGCAGGGGAGGAGGACGGGGGAATCTCAGGTTTTCAGCAGAGCCCACACTGTCTTTTGTTCTAAGTAAATTATTATCAGCCTCTGAGAAGGCACCTGATAACAGTAAACAGACTGGCAGCCAACAGCTTGGCCCCACTCTCAGAATCAGCAGCTAAAACTAAACTCAGTCAAAAAGCAGCCACTGAGCCCAAATTAATTATATACAAGGCAAGGAGCAAAGAGGAGAATGGTCTACTGGGAGCTCCTGAAGGAAGCTCAGTTGACCTGAAAAGCAGCACTGGCAAATTTTATTTCAGATTTTCATGGTACTCTGCTGACACTCCTGGACCTAAAAGTTGTGTTGTTCCACTTTATACAAAATCTAACGCTGTCAGCTATCTCTCCACCCAGCAGATGCTGTAAGGTACATGTAAAACCATTATTTTCATATAAAATGTTATGTTTTTCTTATTTGCCTTTTTAAAATTAATTCTCTTAAATCTTGCAAATCTTACAGAGACATCAGGGCATTACAAAGTGAGACAACTGCCTGTTGAAAACACGATTTCTTTACAATATTGAGAAAAACTTGATTCTCTCACACAATTTTGAAAAAGAAGAGAAAGAGATATGCTAAAAACTCTCATCAACACCACTGCAAAATACAGGCTCTTTTCTCTGTAGCTATTATGTGGGCTGTTAAGTCCTTGGACAGAAGATAGTTTTGCATTCACCTCTTGCACAGCCCTGTATATATTGTAGGTATGTATCTAAAAATATCAGATTATTGATAACAACTTATTAACAACAGATAGTTAACTGCAGATGCCCAATCTCTCTCCATCATGTGGTCTGGAGGAAAAGTCTGAAACAGAAATCTAGTCACTCTTCAAACAGTAGAAGCAGCTGCAAAAACTGGCATTTTCTGGTGATTCATAGATTTCTGACATTCTGATGGGCTTTCCCATGCTAACTGCTCTTTTGCTTAACAGATCTTTACTTTCCCTCCTTGCCCCAGCTCTTTAATTCAGTTACATTGTTTATTCATTTCTCTTTCAGTGTCACATTTCCTTTCAATTATCTTTTATCTCCATCACCAATTTTTCTTCTTGTCTCTCTCCCATAGTCAAAGTGGAACTAGTCTGACATTTTCTGACATCAACTGTTTGTGGATTTTTACCACAAACTTCTACCACTATCACTCACTCCTGGCTAATTAGATTATAAACCCATCTCTATGCGTTTCTACTTGACCAAGCAAAGCTGGTCTTTAGGCATTACCAAAATAAACAGTATTAGCAACAATTAAAAACAGCTTGACTCAAATCCCACTGCGCATGGTTCCACCATGAACTTGCTTAAATCATATGTTCAAAAGAGCACATATGTTTTCATTGCTTTTACTGATTTAAATCCTCACGCTTTTTAAAATGTGATTGAGGGAAAAAAACAACAAAACACAAAGAGATTTCTGAGGTTAAATACTGCAGTTAAAATAAGCCAGACTTAAAATAAAAAGTTGGCATTTTAAAGGCCTGCAAATAGGAATAACTCTACCCATGTCTGTATAAACATTAATAACGGGACCTCCTTTCAGATCTCACGTAAGATGTATGCATCTGGAGTCACACGAGCACTAGTGCGAACTCTCTAATTTGCAACCAGAAGGTCTGGAGGTTGAAAGAGGAAAAATAACTCAATGGAAAGGGCCTCTAGGACATAGATTAGGATCTTACACTTTCAAACCTCTGTTTCTGTTGGCTGCAGCTCTGTCTGACCACTGCTGAGCTTGAGCACTCGCCCACTTTAGCACTCTGAAGACAAAAAATGCAATTCTTTATTCAAGCTGTTTCTCAGCTGAGCACATCCTATGTAGCAGGTTTCTGGGCCAGGTAATTTCTCTCCCCCCCACCCCGGTGCTGGAAAAGCACATTACAGTAATGAGTAAAACCATGCTCTCGTTCGATTGTTCCTGTTTTTCACTACTGCAGTTCTACTTCTGAGTAGTCCTGGCTAATGTGTTCTCTAATTTCCCACTGATACTTGCGGAACACTTTTCTGCTGCAAGCTACTTTTAAGAGGAGCCTTTGCTCCTCTGCACAGGCTACTGGCACGGTAGGTCACTGTGCACCAGGAAGAAAGCAGTTCTGGTGGAGAGCTTTTCCTTTCCTACCTCACTGAAGACACCGCAGAGTGGATGTGTTTCAGACACACCTGTGCCCCTTAGCACAGCAAAGCAGAGAGAGAAAACAACAAGAAAAAAAATCTTTTTGATTTTGGGTTTGTTTGTCTGGGACTTGGGCTTTTTTCATGTTAGCCAAGAAGAAAATCTGCAGTCGGGATCAGATTGGCATCTCTTGGTCTCAGTTTGATTCCCATGCTGCCCAGGGCAACCTAACAACGACGTGCTTTCCACATGGGGCAAAATGCAAGACTGCAATCTAGCCTTAGAGCTAGAGGACATTACATTCCCAACGTGTATGAGACTCACACGTAAGCTATAAAACCTATAAAACTCAGCATTTGCTCAGTTGCATGTATAGCAATGCATAGGATACAACGTACAACTTCCCATATCCATAAACTTGATTCAGATGAGCCTATCGTAAAATGGGGATTTTACCCTTAGAAAAGAATAGCAGAAGCGTAGGAGTTAACAGTTTAGCGGAAGAAGTTTAAAAAAGAAAAGCCTGAATATAGCCTGTAATATATAAAGTGAAAACTGACAAAGAGATGGTAGCAATATACCATCAAATCCTTTGCCAAAGCAAATGAAAAAGTCACCCGGGCAGATAACATCTGGATATATGCAATCTCAATTTAGTCAAAATCCCAATGTAAACAAGTCCACTGATAGCAGAAGGGTAGTTAAACATTCCACTAGCTTTGGATAATTGAAACCATCTTTTTTTTAAAAAAAAAAAAGAAAATAAAAAACTTTCAATGATCAAACTCAGAGGAAGAAACTGACAGCCATTGGAAGGATTCCACTAGAATTCCAGTTTTTTACTTAGCAGACAAACATCTCTGCAAACAATATTTTTGTTTACACAGGCTAGAAATTGGTCAGCGTCGTAGCTCTCAAATGGCTTAATACTAGTAAACACTAGTAGTATATAGTATACACATTATTTACAATATAAATACAGTATATTTTGATCTGATTTATCAGAGTTAGAGTAACACATTCTGCTAATTCTATTATGGGATTATTATTTCCAGTGATATGAATATTAAAAGAAAATCTGGGAGAAAATACATTTGGAGCTGTATAAAACATGGAGTTTCTTTAAGGCACTCACACCACCCTGCAAGAATCCTAGAAAAAATGGCAGCAGTCACTCTGGGAATGGTAAAAATGCAGCAAACGAATTCAGTCTCAAAGAAATTTCATTTAAAGGCTATGTAGGATCAGTGGAAATGTATCATGTTACACAAGCCTAATTATATATTGCAATAGTCACTCAGTCAACCCGTATGTCAACTTACTGCATTAGTACATTATCACTGATAATGAAGTTCTGACAGTAATCTGAAACATCTGCAACAAGTACCAGCAAAGCCCTTGAATGGAGAATAGCATTAACAAAATACTTTTTTTTTTTTTTTCCAGTGCTAACAACTTAACATACTTCTGGGGAAAATGTCATGTTAGAAATAACTGTAATCATATATAAATCAACTTTCATGCTTATTGCGTGAATGCACATGAAATTAAATAGTCTATACATTCTAGCAGTATCTATGTAATTTTTATGAAACAAAGCTGAAGCATATAGAGCAGGTCAAAGTCAAATGTTGGAGAGCACTAACAAGGTTACGAAGCACTAGGGGGTTATGAAAAGAAAAAAAAATCCAGTAATGCTCATTGCAAAAGTAACAATTAAAAGGAAAATATCATTCGTATGTGCCCCAGCAAACCCTAATGACAACTGTCTAATTAAAAAATAAACTCTAAAAATTCTAAAATTCTGCTCTCCTGTAGCTCACAAGGCTAAAAAGCTCATTTTTTAAAATAGGTCAACTCTCTCATCTCCATGTAACAGTGACAGAAGCAAGTATTAAATTGGTTCATTTAAAAAGAAAGGGATTATCAGAATACTTATTTGCACACAGTTATGCAGAAAACATCTCAAATGAAATTCAAGAGCTATTTTACATTGAGTAAAACTCTTAAGTAAATCTAATAAACAACACAAAACATGTTAGGTTTCAAAAAAAAAAAAAAAAGAAATTAAAGAGGAAGCCCCGTATTAAAAAAGTTAAGAGGACAAAACTGAAAAGCTTACTCACAAAAAACTATCTAGTTTACATGAAACTATAGGCATAACATGGTGCATGTGATGGTCATTGATACGGCATTTTAAGAAAGATACCCCACACCCTGACAGAGATAACTGATTACATTCCCGTGTATTGCAGAAGGTAAAACAAACATGAACTAATGTCTGGGTTAGGGCTGGAGCTGAATATCAAACTACAGACCCTTTGAATTGATTTGCACAGTAAAAATCACATTGCACTGTCATTTAATAATGAATCTAGAAGAGATATCTGACTTTTGCTGTGTGCACCATGCCTAAATATTTACGGACAACCTTTGTACAAGTGCAAAGATAAAAAGGTTCAACTGTCAAGACAGTCTGTGGGACAGGCACAAAATTAACCATTCTGAAAGTGTTATTCTATCGCCTTGCACTTTGGATAAACTCATCGTGGACACACTCGGTATTAACATATCCATTAGATATTGGTATGGTAACAGTGCTGCATTGCACATGAATGGCATAGTTCCATCAATCAAAGTCTTTGTGCTTAGATCCCATTTTTCTATTGTTCTCCAATGTTGGGCTGCTTAAATATTATCATTCAAACCACAAATGTATTCATGGAAATAGGTCTCAAAGAGCATGTTTCAATCATTCATAGTCCTGCTGCATTTTTCAAGGTATGACTCACCAGCAGCCATGTATCTTGGCTATACTGGGGGAATGTTTTGTTAATTTTATAAGGCTTTTCTTCTATTGCAGCAAATATATATATATCATTCTAACAGTATTTGATTGATATTGTACTGTTCATTAAAAATGGAATGACTTCTTTCTGCTGGAACACAGGTTTCCAAATAGAAAAACAAATGAAAAACAGTAGCTCAGAATTACCTAATTAGTAGACCTATCAATCTCCTGAATCATGTTTTGAAGAAAGTGAACATGTGCAGAGGTTTTCCTTTTTTTTTTTTTTAAAGATACTGTAATTCCAATCTTAAAATTACACTGGTGCATGTATTCATTATTAGTTCCATGTTAGTTCCAAGGCACGTTGGGATAGTTAACCTACTTCATCATGGCATAATTCAGCCAGCTGACAAAGTCTCTCATTTAAGTACCACCCACAAAATTGCATTGCATGTACCGGGCATTTTATCGACGACATTTTTATTCCACCACATTGTATTCCTCTAGGGGCTCCATTTTTGGAAATTGCTCAGTGTCCCCTTTTGAATGTAGAATGTGAAAAGAACACATCCCTGCTTGACCCAAACTTGCTTGACCCTGCTTGACCCAAACCTGCTTTGACCCTGCTTGCAGCTCTGAGATGCAATACTCCAGAACAGAAACTGCAGTTCCCAGCAGTGGGAACTGCTTTCTCCTCTTCTTCCTCCCTGAATTCTTCCAGAGAAAAGAAAACAAAACACACACCATATCTGAGATACATCAGTCTGGAAGATGTTCGTATACTGCAGAATTCATAGACTTCTCGATGAGATTCTCCAACAGCTGTACTGCCCCAGTTCAGAAAAAAAAAAAAATCTGAAAGGTATTTACACGACGTTAAACTTGGATCCCCTGAGCAATGCACTGAAGGTAATCACCAGTACATCTGTTTCTGTCATATTTAAATTCATAGCCTAATTCAATTGCAAATAATTAGCTATTTATCACCATGAAGTTCACATTACAAAATTAGAAGGGGCCAACATGACCCTAACCATTTAACAAAAGATTCAGGTCTTAAAAGGAGGAAAGGGGAGAGAAACAAAATAAACCCTAGCAATCAATCCCCCAGTAAATCAAACACAATCAGTTCTGCTTGCCCATCATACCCCTGCAAAACCCAAATCCCTTTGTTTTTTCAGACTTACAGAATATATTGCCATACATATCAGTTAAGCCCATCTTTCATTTTTATAGCCTGAAGAGGAGAATTATTTAGTCAAAATAACGTGAGTACACAGCTCTTGTAATACTTGTGACCTCGGTTTCAAACACCTACTTTGAAACACTACTATAACTCAAGAACTTTTTTTCACTTGCAAGGACATCTTAATTATCCCACCCGTGACATGAATGTTTTTGGAAGATAAAGTCTGTAATTAACTTGTTGCCAAACAATATGTTTACTGTCCCTGAAGGTCAGTTCTCATATAAAGACATAAGGACACTTAACTTTGGGAGATGTGTATTGTAACTGCCATCAAACATTAACTAAGTGGTCATCCATTATCTATAGTAGCAGCAATCCCAGGTACGAACATATTCCAAGCGTTATAAAATGGTTCTGCTAAAATAAACTTCTACCAAGGCTCGCAGAAAATAAGCACGACCACAGACATAGTGCTTGACCCACTGTAACAGGACTCACTAGAAATTCCACTTAATCTCAGTAGTCAATCGGTAGTGGGAGAATTTGCTCAAGACAGTCAAACGCAATTGTTTCTACGCTGCAGAAATCTCTCTTTGCTGATTGCCCTTGTCAGGGAAAATGAAAATTTAAAAGATTTCACCAAAACAGCTGTAAGGACTCCTTGCCTCATTTTGTACTGAATTTACACCAGAAATTCGCACACACCGGTCGAACTTGGAAATCTGTGATGTGCAAAGGGCAGTGGGAGGGTCTGTATACATCAAGAGGTTTCATTAGCCCTGCAAAGCCTCGAAAGGCAGCTGTACACTCCTACACAGTTCAGGTCCGCTGCTTTTTTTCTGCTTTCTTTTTCTCCTGGACACTTTGGACAGCATCTCCAAATCCATGAACCATCTTACAGCTATGCTTAAAAGATGTGTTTGGTGAGGGTAAGAGGTACAATCCATATTCCTAAAGAGCTTCCTGGCTTAGGCAAATGAGAATGCAGCCATGGTTGATTAAATATCTCCTATGATATATCAATTAATTGTATACATGTGCTAGGAGAGGTACAAAGAGAAAAAAAAAGGAAGGAAAAAAAAAGGGAAAATTAAAATAAAGAAAGATAAGTCAAGCACTTCCTGTGCTGTTGTACCTAGCGTTACTCTGTCTGTGACTCACATCTCCATCGTCATTCTGTATTTCAACAGGAAATGCAGCACACACTTGGCCCTAACTCTGACTTACACTGTGCTTACAGGCAGAGACAGATGTAGGGAATGGAGGGCAAAGAAAAGCAGCTAATAAAATTCAGGAGGAATAAGACAGTCTGTGTCCAATAAGGCATGTTCATCTCTTCCTCAGCTCACAGCACGCTTTCTTCCGTGTACAGGAACAGGTAACAACCGAGAACATGCGTTTCCCTCAAAGTGTCGGACAAATGGGAACAACTTCACAACATACTGAAGAAATAATATACAGAAGAATCTGAACGTGGCAAGAGTGAATATACATTCAGATGAGAAAAAAAAAGGATGACGGAAATGACGAACGTTCAAATAAGGGATGGAAAGACTCAACTTCGCAAGGGAAAATAATAAGAATTTAGGAAGGGAAAGAAATGAGAAATTAGGAATGCCAAAAAAAAAACAAAAAAAAAAAAACAACCACTGAACAAAAGAACTGGAGGAGGAAGAGGAGTCTGGAGACCATCACATACAGGTGTGGCCATTAGCACTGTAGTGAACTAGTAAACAAGAAAGCTCTCTTGGCGTACTGCAGCTCATTACAGACAGTATTTTGTACTTGTACCTTTCACACAAAATTAGTTGATTCTTGGTCTCCATTTTTTGAAAAACTCATGTATGTCAGCACTTTAGATACTGGAATAGCTTGTAAGCATTGAAACGTGGACTATTTGCTGTTTTTCCGTTGAGAATAGATTAGATTTCAAATTCCCCCACTTTGTTACCAAAAGCATTTCCATCAGCTGGAAACACTTTTCAATCCATCTTGCCAACATTTGACCTATGCTAGTTTCTTTTGGAAGGTGAAACCAGTCCAGATCAGGCATGGATAAGCAATTCTCCACTGAGAGCATGTCAAATAGACACACAGCCTTCTACGAGCCAGAACGCAGCAAATGTGTGTTTCTTGAGAACGGGCACTTACTCTGAGCTGTTCATATGGAAGCAAATAACAAGAACCCATGTCACTCGGCAGTTTCTCTTGTAGATGAGCCGAGGGAACACACATGCTATTCATTTTCTGAAATAATATTGGAGAGTGCTGTTTATATGCTGCCTATAGACCATCTAATTTAAAGAATGTAGCATATTAAAGTAATTGAAAAAGGCATTTGTTTCTGCAGCACAAAATGAAGAGTCTGATTATTAGACAAAATAATCGACGCACTGTTACACTATCCACATTTGCCTGAATACTGTGGTATAATAAGCTACTACATGATAAGAGAAGACTTCAGCTAATCTCATCCCAGAAGCGTTCACCCTCAGTCCTTCACTACTGTCAGTGACCACCCTCAAGTGCCGACCAGCTGCACGCTGATTTTTGAGTGAGCTCCCCCATTTCCATGTGAAATGGAAGACAGAGCAGCTTGTGGCACCTGATACCATACCAGTACTATCTTCAACACACTGCAGATGGAAGTATACCTAAGTCCTTCCTCGTGTTCTTCCCATCCTTCCCCTTCACCATCCACCCAGTTTTTTTTTCTTTTAAAATAGGTCATCACAAGTCCAGCTCTGATGCCTCTCTAATTTCCCAAACGATGTGCTGACTGACTTGGGGTTTGCAGGAAGGAAAGCTTCCCGCAGGCTGACTGCACCCAGCAGAGATTACAGATGCTTTGTGGCAGCAGGAGGAAGAAAATCAGAGCTGAAGTCATTATCCTTTCCAGTACCACCACACTCCATCCTCTGTGTAAACTCTCTGACAGCATCTCCCCCTTATCTTCTTCTAGAGTGTCACGTAAAATGAAAAGGTTAAACCTGATGGCTTTTGCAAGGCCTTTGGGTTAGATACCCACTTAAAAAAAAAAAAGGCACAAAAAACACAAAAAGCCTATATGCAGCAAAATGTTTTTAAAATCACAGAAACACGATGGCTCAAGAATCATAGAATCATAGAATATCCTGAGTTGGAAGGGACCCATAAGGATCATCAAGTCCAACTCCTGGCACCGCACAGGTCTACCCAAAATTTTAGACCATGTGACTAAGTGCACAGTCCAATCGCTTTTTAAATGCAGACAGGCTTGGTGCAGTGACTACTTCACTGGGGAGCCTGTTCCAGTGTGCGACCACCCTCTCAGTGAAGAACCTCTTCCTGATGTCCAGCCTAAACTTCCCCTGCCTCAGCTTGACACCATTCCCATGGGTCCTATCACTGGTGACTAAAGAGAACAGATCAGTGCCTGCCCCTCCACTCCCCCTCGTGAGGAAGCTGTAGACTGCAATGAGGTCCCCCCTCAGCCTCCTCTTCTCCAGGCTGAACAGGCCCAGTGACCTCAGCCGCTCCTCATACGTCTTCCCCTCTAGGCCCTTCACCATCTTCGTCGCCCTCCTCTGGACACTCTCCAACAGTTTTACATCCCTTTTGTACTGTGGTGCCCAGAAATGCAAACAGTACTCGAGGTGAGGCCGTACCAGCGCAGAGTAGAGGACTCAAGGACTAAATTTGCTATCTGAGCTGAATTAAACAGTCTAATATTGCTCCCCAGAGAAATTTTTGATATTTTGCTTCTCAAACTAACTATTGCAAGCCATCTTTACAAACAAAATTTTCTTCCAGTGTCCAACAACATGCTTCCAGTGCAAATCCATACACTTGGAAATGCCACACACTTTTACTTTGTTCTTTATACAAAAATATAGGGGTATTAGAACAAACAGGTGAATGTTCTCAGCTTCAATCGGGTCAAGATTTCCCTATTTTCTCTCTTTAGCATCTCCCTGTTCAATGCTCTTTCCCTCTTTCACATACCCACATTTCCTTTTCTTCTTCAAACGGAGGATACCTGGACACTCAGGCAGACAGAAGTGCAGACGTACCGCTGTGAAACCCTCTAAGAAGCCTGATGTGAGTGAGACTCACTGGGATCACAGGCTACTACTCAATTTCACTCATAGTAAGAGCCAAAGGTAAAGCTTCATGTGAAAGGAAAGCGTTACTAAATACTCTGCTTCCAGTGCTACATGCCAGCAAATATCCCCTGATGATGGATTGCCTCGCATGCTCCCTCCGTGTGCAGTCACCCATGGTGCACCCGTGGCTTGTTACCTGAGGCTGGAGCCTACTGAACGGAGCAACTTTTGGAGCAGTTCAAATGTCCTCACAAAACAGCAGCTTTCAGTCTTTTACAGTTAATCCAGAGGTACAGGGTCAAAATATATGAGCCTTGAGTTTGCATTAACACTGTAAATGATCAAAACAACTCATTAGCTGTGATTCATCCATTTGTGCTGAAACAAGGAAATGTCAGTACTGTCAGGAAAGGGAAAAGTTTATGATTAAGCTCTGGCTATATTCATTCCTCATAATCTCTGCTCAAAGACAGCATTCAAAAGCATTTTTAAGAGATTCAGCACTCGATTTTCCAGCCACCTCACTGAGATAGCATTGCACAGAATTCATACAAAAGAACAGTTATGTAGAAACACATACCTTTATATTCAATATTGTCATGTGAAATGGTTTTGCAATTAGCTTCATTTTAAGGCAGAAAAACACTTCAACAGCAAATGACAGAGGATAACGTGAATAAGCATAGAAAGCAAGTGTGCTTAAACAAATGCAGACATCAAGTCAAGGATCTCCTGCAATTCAATGGAAAGCTCATGTATAGTTCTCCGTTGTCTTAACTGAATACTTAATTACTGGCAGTCTTAACCTTTCTGCTGCACCAATTTTTGATCTGCACTCAACGAGAAACAGGGAAGCCACCCCGTTTGCCAGCATGCACAGAATAACTAAGCAATCCATATAACGAGAAAACCTCCAAACATGTCCTGTCCGTCAGTAAAGACCACTGAGGGAACCCTAAACCAAGGCATTTGAGTCTGTTTGACTTACTTTATGTTCATCTTTACTTGGTCAAGTCACAGCAAGGATAAAATAGGAAACCACGTAGGGCACAGTACAGAGAGACCATCTTCCTGTCTCATGAGAAAAGGCTCTCAAATTAGGAAAGAGCTCTTGAATTAATGCAGTCTGAGTTAATAACAATAATAAGATATTATACCTCTGGGTATTCTGAACATGGAATTAAGTCACTTATTTAAAGTATCATGTAACAGCTCTAGAACCAACAGGCACAGACACTTTATTTTTTCTGATGTACCAACAAGTTTTGCATGTAGACCCCTAGTGCCTTACCATGTCATCACTGCAGAACAACAGCAGATACTTATCAGCTTAGTCTTAATTAATTTGCTCCCAAATGGGTTCCAAATTTAGAAGGAAAGAAATTGTAATTTTACCCTGGAAGACCACTTCACACAAATGGGACTGAGTGTTACCTGATTTGTATCTGTCCTCTCATTGAGGCTTACTACACGGGACCTTCAAGTAATTCTAAAAATATCCAGCTGCTATTGCATGTAAATATTGCATCCTTCTCTCTGGACAGGATCCTTCTGGGGGAAATAGCTAAGTTGCTCCAGGCTTTTTTTTTTTTACGTCTCACACGGACATGCCTCAAACACTCCTATCAGTGTTCAATCAAATTTTAATCACCTATGTGGAAACATCCACAAGTTCAACCAAGTGGCCCTGCCTGCGTTCTGCTATTTTGCTGCTTTAATCGCGTTACTTCATGCAGCAGAACTAAGGTTGACATCAGTACTAAATCTCACAAAACATCAGTTTAACAGTAGTTTCCCCCTTAGGAAATATATTCCCTTGAGGACAGCTAACATAGGCTATATTAAAGTCCCCGTTTCAGCCTAAAATCTTCTCAAACAATAATGTTTTCAATGGCAGCATTATGATTGGTCTGAAGCACAGGAGTCTGAGAGGTTTATTTATATGTTAGCTCTTCTGTGTGTGTGTGTGTGCATGTGTTTTCAAAAACAAAAAAAAGGAGTAAAAAAAAAAGATACAAAAATCTGATATTAATTCAACAGTACTGGCTTTGGAACAAAAGCATGATAAAAATTAACATTGTGCTGGAGATGTACAATCCTTATCGTTTTCCTTCATCTCTTCAAAATGTTTTACTAAGGAAATGGTCAAAGCTGTAATACAAAGACAAGTGTCCAGCAAATAAACATCTAAAAATAGGTTTCACAATAGTATCCAGTGATTCAGCACGTCAGGAGCTTACACAGACTTTACAAGTACCGAAGCTTATCATGTTGCAACAAATTCCACTAAATCATTTTTTTAGAACCCTAATTGCTGCTTTCAGAGTGGCCAAATTAAGGCACCACAGCAATAACTCTCTAAAAGGAACCCAGATACCTTCCCTATGTGGTCTAACTGTTAATTGATTAATGAAAGTTTCTTCTGGAGTTGAGGGAGCAGAAATCTCGCTCTTGCATGACATAGTTTCTACGGAAGCAGGGGATGGTGCAAGGATCTGGTAGGGATGCACGTGGATGCAGACTGGGGTCAAACTCTACAAGAGACAACAGGCACAGGCAGCCACCTGCAAAGGTTTGGTTGCTTCCTACAATATCTTAAGAGAGCTGTGAGAAGAGGAGGAAGCGGAAGTGTGCAGTTCCATGGAGAACTCTGCCCAAGTCTCCCCATTGCTCTTGCCTATTCTTTCAGTTTGTCCATCAAGAATGTGCCACCGCGTCCCTCTCCAACGGTGAGCCTGCCCCATCAGCTGAAGCGTTTTGTGAACGTGTCCCCATGCAGCACCTCAACGGTCTGCATTCCCACCTCTGCATTTTCAGCCAATTTACAAAGGGAAGGCTTGGCTCTTGCTAACCTCTCTCCTTTTCCCCCAAAGCCCTGTCAAGAGGATTTCTGCATGCTAAGAGTCAGCACAGAGAACTGCAACTCTTTACGGTTCTCCCATGGCTATCCCTGGAAGGCACGATGCATTACTGCCCTTTGTTTCACCTAGACCACTTGCCTTTTGGGAGCAGGACTCAGAAGGGGAGGGAAGAGGTTTCAAATGAAAGCAAACAGATTACACTCCTTTTTGGCTGAAAACAGGAAAGTCTGCAGTCCTACTGCTACAGACAAGTGGCCCACAAATCCTCCCTTGTTCTGCCCCAGGAGATGCTCTTCCAAAGAGCCAGCGTGTACTTGCTGACCCAGGGTAATAAAGACACTTCTTGCAGGCTGGCCCGTGTCACAGCTTTACATAGCCTGTTGGGCCTTCAGCTGCCCTTCCCTCACCTGGGTGAACATAACTCTCACTAAATTAATTTTCTCGGAGAGAGAAAAGAGAGAATCAATATTTATTCCAGGATAAAAATGCTTTTCGCTAAAAGAACTCAGCAGTCAAGAAAAATGAGGAGCAATCATTTTGTTCCCATGACAAAGAAAAGCTTCCTTGCCAGTAGACACTGTATATTGACAATAACCTGTAAGCATAGTAGCACGCATAGTAATAAGATGGTATTGTGCTGCAGCGGATTTCTATCTTGCAGACACTATTTTTTCACTTCAAACTGATTTTTTAAAAATCAAACTATTGTATTTTCCATTAAATAGCAACATTAAAATTGTCACAATTAACAAGCACCGTATTTTTTTCCCATATCATCAGCTTTACCTAATGTGTCCTAATTTAAATACTGAAGTCATAAATAATGACAAAGAAATCCCCAACCAACTGAAGACACACAGAACAGAAAATCTGTGGTGCTCTTTTTTTCTTTTTTTCCTTTTTTTTTTTTTTTAAGGAAACAAGTATTTTTATTTTATTTCATTGCAATTAATTTGGCATCCAATCTACCACCAAAAATGTCACACCAGATTAACTTCACTGTATAGTCTTTTTATTAACCATGGCAGGTCAAATAATTAAAAACTGAAGGTGTCTTGGTAATGAGACTTAAGGGGGGACACTAATTTACAATGACATAGGTACCTCCTTTCTGTATTACCTCACATACTTGGTAAGAAATCCTTGAAGGGTCAAATTCTTATGTCACCTAGTAAGGAGTTTGATCGCTCCCTATCTGAACTGTATTCATTTTGCTTCTCATACAACTCCCAGTTTTCACCCTGTCACTTCCACTTGTCATTTAGTGGCTTGATTCTGTTTCAAAAGATGTTATAAGCCATGCTTGTCATCACCTGCTGCATTACATAGACCTCAGCGGTAACTAAGTCACAGGCCAAATAAAAACAGCTTTTGTTAGCCACCCACTGACTTCTACATGTATGAACAGTTCTGGACCTGCAGTTCATAAACCAGCATAAAATGGCATAGATTGATATTTAATCAATTAGAAATGTTTGAGTAAACACCAACTCTCCATTGCTTTCCACACATCTCAGAATATGGCTTAAATACTTGCAGCAGCAGTGTTTCCTCAAAGGCATTGATCGCATCCAGTTCTTTCAAATGGTCCTTAATCAAATACAATATAATCCCATATGTACCAATGCACCATGATGTAGTATGTTTCTTCTGGTTTGGATTTTGGGATTAATTCCAATTTTTATTTTCACTCTTAATTATTTATGTATTCAGAAAAATAGCACCAGTAAGAGTGGTCAGTGCAAATAAATGGCAACAGTGATGCACTAACTCACACTTCAATAAGATGAGACTGTGTGTAGGCTCATTGTATCCTCTAAGTACAAAGGTACTTTGGTACTTAGCCCAGTCTTGAAGGTGTAATCTGATGTTACAATTCTGGATCTTATAAAATGGTAATTAATATGGACTGGGAAGACAACAAGCAACAGCCTAAAACACAACCAGAAGAGGTTTGTGGTTTTTTTATTTTGTTTTGTTTTGTTTTGTTTTGTTTTTCAGCTCAGGAAAAGCCCTGAGCTGAAAACAGGTAGAGCTTAAGAGAAAACTTTAGAGCAGCATAATCTATGCCTCCTCTGTTCCTGCTCTTCCCTTCACACTCATTTACGGTCATTTGGGGACCTGCTACTTTTTTTTTTCTTCTTTTTCACACCATTCTAGAAACACAGCAACAGCCAGCTTTGTGCATGGAGAGGATGGCGTAAGCTCCTAGTACATTTCCCAGTCCCCAAACTCATTTAATATAAAACCCTCAAGTTGAGGACATAACAGATATTAAATTGATAAAAACATATGCTACACTTGATCTTTGCCAAAAGGTCAAGAAGCAAACACAAGTCAGCAGACTCGATGGTTCCTTGGTCTGACTCAGTGAGCACACCGAGACTGAATCATCACAAGATTTTAACACCACAGTAGCAACAATTATGCAGCTTCATCACTCAGATTTATTTCAAGAAGCTGAAGACAGACTACAGACCCCAAATAACTCACTCCAAGATTTCAGAGAGCTCATGATTTTGCACACACTGTAACTGTAGGGGCTGTGCTGTGCATTTTTTTTTTTTAACTGCTGTGGTTAAAACCTCTAGCACAGCAACTTGGGGAAGCTAACGATGCCATGTCAAGCCCCCCAAAATATTCCCATCTTGATCTGATTATTTCTTAAATGGCAACTAAAAAAAGAAAAACATACAATAACCTTCCCTCCAGCCTTCTGCTAAGCCCCCACCCCAAATATTTAAGCATCGTTCTGGTTTCGGAATCATTATGGGGTTATTTTAGAGCTTGTTCCCCATGGATTAGACAACAAGTCTTACAAATTTCATAGATAAATAGAAGAACTGGGGTTGGGGGAAGAAGGGACAGAAAGTGTATCAATTCTAAAAGTTGAGAGCTTTTAATAAATGACCCACTAATGACAGAACTACATTCTGAGGTGTATTTTCTCAAAACTTGCTGGATTCATTACAGTATCTCACATGCTTATTCAAAAAGTACATCTCAGCCTTGCCACAGCACGCTTTCACTCACTCTGTATCAAACTCTACAATAAATTAAGATGGGAAATGCCCCCCCAATGAACACTAAGATAACACTGCCAAAGCTGCTGTGTGCTTGCTTTATGAAACCGCATTTTGAAAAACCATCCCTGTGCATGGAGACCAAAAATGTCTTCTGAAGTTGATGAGTAATAACGAAAGATGTTTGACTAACCCGCAACAAGACAACAATTTCTCAAAAATTATTTCCATTTTCAAGAACACTTTGTAAACAAGCTTGTAAAACTTTGTATTTTTGTAATGAGTTTGCATTCTCAATCATGAATTATAACCACTAATTGTTTGTAAGAACAGAACAGTAGGTCAGAAGTGAAAAACAAGGTACTGTCACAGCAGACATACCTAGCTAATACACTCACGTTGGCATTGCAAGCTGCACAAGGGAGCCAACCAACAACAAGGTAATTGCTTTACTTTCAATATAGAATATTTAGTGAATCAGTATCAGCAAATCTACTGGATTTTAATGAGTTAAAATATCATAATAGCATACCTTTGTTCTTTAGGTTAATCACCTTTCCCTAAGGCTCCAAACAACGTTTAAGCTTGTGCTTAATTTGCTATTGAAGTCAACAGAACTTGCAGTGAATACTGGAAGCTAAACGTGTGCTTAATGAGATTTACTGAATCACAATGCATAAAAGCGATGTGAGCAGAATCAAAGCCCCAAGGCATTAGCACGTCCACCCCACCCTCCCCTAAAACTACAGGGCCTCTAAAACAAGAAGGAAAAACGTATTATTATGACGTGTCTGCTGTACATCTGAAATACTTGCATAGCAAACCAGCAGCAAATACACTTGCATTTTCCCTAAAATACCAACAGAAAGCCTTTGTGGCTCTCTATTTGGTATCGTTAGTTAAGCGATGCCCTTTGACATGAGACAAGTGTTGATTTGTCTCATGTTTCCCCCGAAAAGAAAAAGTAGTACAATTAAACTGTTTCCATCAGTGGGCAGGAGGGAACGGAGGGGCGACTTATCATGTATACTTAGTTATCTGTTCCTCTGTGAAAGAGAAGGAATGTAATCCAGTATTAGGGCCTTGCTTCATCCATCATTCAGGCAACTACGTAATCCTCCCAAATCTGCATACAAACATATGCCTTACACCAGAAGACACTCTTTCTCAGATTAAATTAAATTACCTGCACACCTTCAAAGCCCCTCTCACTACCAAAGACTACCATTTCTTCCTACTGCAGTGGAGTTTAGCTTAACAAATCATAACTCAATGATCGTTGAATGCAGCGTATATCATGTAAAACTGCTCTTCACTATTTTGTTTGATATTTAACTGGCTTTAGTGAACATTTAATTGAATTACAACTAATGTTTTCCTTGACAGTATTATATATATATATATATATATATATATATATATATATATATAAGGATTTGAGTCCAAGAGAAAATTCAAACCTGACTTAGCAATATTTTAATTCTTTCTCTTCTAGCTTACACGGAGGATCTGGTTCTGACATTAACATTAAACTTTTTTTCTGTCCAGAAAAAATAACAGTGCATTGGAGATATTTTTAGCAGTTTCTCTTAATAACCTACTAGCACCAATCCTTTCTCAGAAAGCCTGTCAAAATCAGCACATCTGTTAAAGACAAAACCTTGCAAGTTTTAGTTCTGAACATAACAATTGTTACTTCAATATGGCAGTCATCGGTGTGCAAGGAGTTAACCTTTCCCACTCTTTTGAAAGGTTAAAAAAAAAAAAAAAAAAAGGTAGAACAGCTGTCACTCAGGTGATGAATGCAAGCTGCCAGCCTTTTAAACAGCAGGTACAGCATTTGAGCTCTGAATTAATTAGCATTCGGAAAGCCTAAACACTGCTTGATAACTCCGCAAGATAATTTTTGTCCCTTCCTGCAAATTAATACTGCTATTAAGATGAGCAAGGACACAATGCGGATCGTAATTGTACTCATTAAACAAAGTTTCACAAATAACAAATCAAAGGTTCTAGCCAAGAATGCATCAAGTCAATAAAGCATTGCTGCAAAGAACATACAGGAATTCATCTTCACTTTTTCACTGCATTCACAGAAACACACACAATATGAATTCCCGTGTAAATGCATGAAATGCTTTCTGCA
Source organism: Cygnus atratus (assembly GCF_013377495.2). Classification (NCBI taxonomy): domain Eukaryota; kingdom Metazoa; phylum Chordata; class Aves; order Anseriformes; family Anatidae; genus Cygnus; species Cygnus atratus. The sequence continues at coordinate 112,648,097 of NC_066364.1, forward strand.
GATGAGCACAGGCTTTTCAAAAGTTCAAGTTTCTAAATGTTTAAATAGTGCCTTTGTCTCAAAAGCATTCAGGCTGCTTCCATACAAGAGCCCCTTTTAACACAACGCATGCAGACTGAAACTACAAGTTAACAACGCCCCTGTGATTCTACTTACAGCATCTTAAAAAACAAGGCCTCCACCAAATGCTGTTTCAGCACCGCATCGAAGTCTAAACAACCTGGCCTGAAAAAACGTCCTCCTGTATATATCATTCGATTTAAACAACGAGCATATTTTAAAAAGCACAAAAATGATTGATGTCAGAATTTAATGATGTTTAATAAGTGGCCATCTGTCAACAGTCAAGGGCTAAAAAAGAAGCACATTATTATTCCCCAAAAGATTAGAAATATTGATGCTAATTAAAAGGCACATTATCATTATCTCAAAGCGATGTCTAAACACTAATCAGACTTCAAGTCCAGCAAAGAGGGAGGGCAAGCCCTACGGAGAGGAGTGCTCCCCAAATGGGTCATTTGAGTTGATAATCTCTCAGCTGGTGTCGTGAAAACGCGCAGACTGAACTTGGCAAGTACCAGGTACCTCCTGACTGGGTGGGCAAGCCATTAAACCTTGACCTGGCGCATGAAAATCTTTTTTTTTTTTTTGACTCCTGTCTGTAGGAGAAATCCTTGATGCGTTTTTAAAAGGACTGCAAGAGAAGAGAAATATGCTAAGCATGGCATTTGACTATTTATTTTTTCCAATGTTCCATACGCAGTATTTCAAAACAAAATAAAATTTGGCATCGCGGTGCCCAAACGTATGATTAATTGCTCCACACTAAACTGCAAAGTACTGGGTATTTTTAGCTGAGAAACGGATTGATGTCACACACATGTGAGGGACTTGCATGGAAAAGTGTGGCTGAACCCCCCCCCAAAGTAACAAAACCATGGACATGGTGTCTGTGAAGTACTGGTGACATTTTTTGACAATTCCCCTCTGAGGTCCAGGGCTGCTTCAGCTGCTCCTGCCCATGCTGTGGAGGAAGAAGATACATAAAGGTAGGTGGTTCAGGCAGCTGCTAATGTTTGCCTGGAGCTCTGCCTTCGACATTAATAGTCAGTTTATTACCTTTTAAAATATGGTATTTATTGACATTTTCATAATTCATCTTGATCAGAATCTCTTTTAAGCAAACAGACCTCCACTAACCTCAAAATCCAAGCTTCATGTTTGAACAGAGGCAGCCAGCAGCGCACAACATGCTTTTTGTCTTACCATGCAAAACGCCGACAGACTCCAGGCGTTTATTGCTTGCAGAGAAGCAAAGTTATAGGACACTGGCAAATGTTTCCCTGCCCCTGGGATATGAGAGATGTGTAAGGAAGATATGCCTGATCCCACCTCCCACGTTGTGGAAACCATATGTACGGTCCCAGATAGAGCAATGCTGGCTCTATGAGCCTTGAACTTCAGCGGAGCAACTTTATCAGGGTGCTTGAACGGTTTTGTGATGCCAGAGAAAAAGGGCAGCACGGAATACTCTGGTGGTGGAGATGAGCAAAGCACAGATAAACACGAAGTAAAATCTTCACGGGGAACAGCTGGGAAACACAGGGATGGGAGAATCACGTCCAAAGTATGGAAAAGTGGCAAACTGAACGCGTCACAGCTGCTGCAGCCACAAAGCAGAGCTGCCTGGGCAACCGGGGCCTGGGGCAGGAGTGCCCACACGTAATTAAGACCAGTCATTTTCTCCCACTGTATTTTTAACAGCAAACTTTTTCACCTGTAACTGCCATTATTAAATTACCATCTCCACAGCGCAAAGCCACCTCTAGTCTTCCTCCTCAGGTCAAGGAACCCATTCATCACCATCAAGTGAAGCATATTTCTATTTTTACTTCTTATTTTCAAGCCATCACTTCACACAGGTGTGACCTCTGATCCTGATTTTCCTTCCAACACTCCCTTGCCATGCTCTCAGCGTCCTCCGTTATCTCCTCCCTAAGAAATATTTAAAAACTTAGGAAAGATGTCCCTGGTTTTGATTACCCTACTCCAGTCTAACTCCTTGATCTTCAGCATAAACACTTCAATCATTCTGGCATTTTCATTGACTCAAATTAAATGCAGAGCCAGTAATTATTTCACAGTCCCCTTGCCCTTTCATACGCAGGTCTTCTGCCTTACACAATGACAAAGTATTACCTCCCAGATCCTTAAACGGCCCAGATACTTCAGATAGGGTGTGGATATGAATCTGACATGAGGGAACTCTTAAGTAAACCTTGTGAGGCTTACCCAGTGCTAATTATTAGCAATTACAGTGCTTTTCTAGCGTTGAGCTCCAATGCTCAAACATGATGCGAGCCATATAACCACACAATTGTTGCACTGATTAACAGGTTCCTCAGGGTGATTACGAGCACTAGGTACAAGATCCCCTGTATTTCGCAGCCTGCTAAATGTAAATTCTGTGGAACGGATGCCAAAAGGGAAATTCATAGTACTATGGAAGTAAATTCTAGACAGGAGGTTTAGACAGACAAAGAGAAATGAAAAAATACCATCCGTATCCAGTTTTACTTCTGTTATTTACTTCCATGTTCTCTACATTTGCTTTAAACTATCACCAAATTCTTGATTCTTTGTGCTTCACAGATTTGCCTTCTGACTCTGTGCAACTGTTGTACATTGTATAGCTGTCAGAGCAGAAGTGGAATGCATTAAAAGCCGGGTAATTGTGAGCTGGGGCATATGGCACTAAGGAGAATGTAGGAGGTAGTGGGAAGAAGGGGGTTTTGTTTTGATTTTTTCAGGAGTCCGGATATGACTAAAGCTTTTTCCGGTGGGCAAAGAAAATACCCCTTGTTTCTCTGTTTCTCCACAATTTGAAAAGTTGTTTGCCTATTTTTTTTTTTTGGAAGGGGGGAAGAAGAGAAGGAAGTTTAGCATTAATTCAAATTTACATGAATAATAAGAAACCTTCCTTCTAGTTTCTCTTCTTCTCCCCCAAGAACATACGTTCTTAAACAGCATACATTACAGTGAGCTTTTTGGAAAAAAAGCACAGAAACGGACTAGCTGCTGTGAAACACGTCAGACTTCATAGCTCACATGCATTGAAATGACCACCACAGTTCGCTCTTCTCAAAGGTATTGCTTCAAGCTGATTGCTGACTCAAGACAAGAACACAGCTCTGGTCTCAGTGAGTTTCTGAGTATTTTCTCTGCAGCTGCAGGGTATAGAGGGTTTTCTGTTTGTTTTGCTTTTTTTCCTCCTTTTTCATATGAAACCTCAGATTCTGAAGTACAGTTTGGCAGCACCAGGCTGAATTCGCTGCCAGCTTCCTAGGGCACAGAATCTCTGATAACACAAAGCCCTGACTATCTTCTTGCCCAATAAATAATCAGAATTTTGCACCACAATCTTCCTTAAAATATGACTTTTTGTTTTCCTCTGTCGGTTGCAGCTAATCTCTTCTGCCAGCGAGGGTTCATCTGCAACAAGGCTGCCTGTGACACAGTCGGTTCCAGCGCATCCCTTCACAACCCCCCCACGCACAGCGCGGTTCACAGAGTGCACGGGCTGCAAAAAGGAGCGTGGAGACAGAGCCTCTCTTCTCTAATGGGATCAGAAAGGCTGCGCTTTCACAGGGAGGACGCTCGTCAAATGAGCGGATGGGAGAGACGGGAGGCACGCTGCTGGGGAAGTCCAGGCTTACGTATTACATTTTGGGTGCAGAAGCGGCACACAGCGTTCCCAGTATTTGTATGCTTGAACACCCCTCCTGTCAGGTTGAGTTATCGGTCACGTGTTTATCGCTGTCACGCTGGAAAGCTGACCCAGGCGATGTTTGCTTCGGACTCAGCAATTTTAAACAGCTTTTTCCTCAACTTTAAAGGCTCGCACCGCGTAACTCACTCTCCTTTTTTCATCTTCTTCCCCGTCCCTGCCTCAATATTACACTTGTTCGCTATCCCCAAACATATCGGAAGAAAGCCCATGAGGCAGTAAAAAGTGGGAAAACACTCGTCAGGTGTGAAGTGTCAGAGGCTTCCCTTGGTTTCGCCAACAAAATAAAGGGAATAAATAATCTCAGTGACAGCTGTTTGCTCTGCCACTTGTTTTCAGAAGAAGGTAAGAGCCCCCTGCCTGCCCAAGTGCAGTTCTGGAGGAAGGAGGGGAACAGACCCCAGAGCACTCCCCTGCTCCCTGAAGCACCTGCACTGAGCTGTCTAGCATGCTGCCACTACACTGTGCGACTGTTTCCTTCCATTTTCCAAGAGAAAAGGCTTCATTTTCATCTCATCGACAAGAACATGCAAAGTGCACTTGAATTTGCTATGGGGACACTTGACACCTAGGGGCGCCATTTCTTCCAGTGATCGGGGATTTAAACGGGTTCCCACACTGCCCTCTGGGCTGCTCCGAAATCTTCCGTAAAGCCAAGAGCTTCACTTCAGGCAAGGACGGCAAGTGCCGTGCAGGCTGCTCTCGGTGGGAGCCCAGCTGCGGGTAACAGGTAGATTGCAAGGGCTGTGTAATCAGAAATTACAGGCATCCAGGCTCATCTTCTCAAACATTCAAGAAAAAGGGCATGCGTGTGTCTGTGTATGCACGCAGGCGCTGTCCCGTGGGGAAAGTGAGACCGTGCAACTGAGGGCGCTTGGAAAAGGAGTTCCTTACGAAGCCCGTGCTTGGGTCAGTGTGGGGTGCAGCAGGACACAACTATGCACAGCGGCAACGTCTTAGCTCACACACTGCAGCACTTCAAATCCCTACAGATGTAGCATCCTGTATCATCTCAACAAATAAAAGTAGTTTAAAAATATTTAATTTTTATAACTTTTTAAGTAATTGTTATTTACGTTATGTTCTCTATAGCTATTTAATACTGCCATCAGCTGGGACACCTGAAGTATACCCTAACATTCACCTAGGGCTTCCTGCTGTAATGCTGGTATTGCACGACCTCTGCGGGACATCTACACTTAAGTAAATACCATCACAGGCAATTAAAAAAAAATAAAAAATAAAAATAAAAATCATACCCACAACTTCCTATATACAAAGATCCTAAATGAACACATGGCATTCATTAACACCGTGAATTAATGGGCACAGATTTCTCATCATGGACTCTACAAACCCTCAAATAATTGCAAGACAAATACTTTGCTTTTGTGAAATAAGAAATGAGAAACAAGAAATGAGAAAATTTTGTTTATTTCCCTTTTATGATGAAACATTCGAGCCCCCTTTTTTTATGAATATATCAATGCTTGTACAGAGCCCAGATGGGAAGAAGTATGAATTTATTTTGTGCTCCCTTTTATATGTCCATAGCAATATACATTTAGATGTATTGTATAATTGCTAACTAAATTTAAGATCCATTCATATGGGGAAAGCACGCTGAGGAACACCCAGATTCCTGAATGGATGTTTCTTGTTTGGGTCAAAGGAATTAGGCCACAGGCACTGTACACACCTTGTAATTTGGTGAGATCCTGAGGACTTAAAAAGAAAGAGAGGAAGAGAGGGAGGGAGGGAGGAAGGAAGGAAGGAAGGAAGGAAGGAAGGAAGGAAGGAAAGAAGGAAGGAAAAAGGCACCTGAACAGATTTTTCCCAAAATGGCTGGTCAATCAGCCCACTGTCAGCTAAACAACTCAGGAAAAAAAAATAAAAAGGAAGAAAGTTCACTGGCATTGTTTACTAGCTGTTGAACATAAAATGAGCAACACAGCACAACTTCTGCTCTTGCCCATGTAGAGAAGCCAGCACATACTATTATTTCAGGGACACGTTTACCTCTCCAAACAGTAACCTTGGTTCACCAAATGAATCAGTTCTATGTGCTTAGATCCCAGTAAATTCAGCTGAATTTAGACACACATTCAACTTCTCTTTTTTTTAAAGCTGAATATGAAAGCAAAAACACCTCCTTACAGACATCTTACAAATGAACCTGATTTCCTGGAGATCCTAGAATATCTCCTGGAATATCTCCTGGAATAGCGCAATAAACAGAAAAATTGCTGAAATTCCACATAACGGTCAAAGACTTCAGCTTTTCAAGGCCTCTGGTGATCTAAACAAGTCCTCCAGGACTACATGGTATGTACATAAATTAACATTTTGTTTAAATGTCAATCAACAAGATCTTTCAATTCAAACCCAGGTCAGCTGTACTGGCAGCTGTTAAAGCAGCGACACTCCTGACTTGCACTGGGGACAAGGACCAGGCAGAAACACCCTTCAACTTCCAAAACATCTCCCAAAAAGCATACGCTTGACTTTTTTTTTTTTTTTTTAAATTTTATTCAAATAAAAGAGTGGTACATTACAATGATTGGGCATAACCTCCCCAGTCCCTTCCTCCATCCCTTTCTAATTCAAAACATCGGAGGTTAAAATCCCAAGCCACCAACTCTGGACAGGAATCGATGCAATTTTCTTACATTTTTCCGTATTGCCAGTCATCACTGTCATATTTTACTTTACATCTTGTTTTACTGGGCAGCAACATTGCGCAAACTCTGCAACAAAAACACAGAAGGAAAAATAGTGGCATAAAACTTCGATCGCCGGATCACCCAGAGCTCACTAAGGATTCTGTTGGACCGCCCTCTTCCAGCCATGAAGTTTGCAGAAGGGTTGCATCTCGCCAATCTGGCAGTGCAGTGTGAGCCTCAAAGCCAGCCAGATAAAACCATACAATTTCTTCAGCTCAGCACCACTCGTCAGAGTTGGTCTGTGTGCCCTTCTCTGAAAAAGGCTATAGTGAAAATTTCACTATAGAAATACAGGCCAAAACATGCTGTGATGGCACACTTTGGAGGGAGCTGGGAAAAGGCATTGGGGCAAATCAGTAAGAAATAAAAACCTCTCACAAAACCAAATAAATATCCTGGGTCTTCTCTTTAATTGTGGATCAAAATCTTATGTAGCTTTCTTTAACGAGGTTCATTTCTTTCAGTATGAAGCAAACATTCCTAAAACAGCTTGAATTTGCTAAATATACGAGGAACAGCAAAGAACATCCACAAAAGCATTCTCTCTCCTTGCCATGTAAAAATACAGGATCAAATTGCAGGTGATAAACAGTGAAAAATAACAGAAGCTAGCCTACTTCACTGCAAGTGAACAAGTTATGCACATAATCCCCTTTCTAGCTATTCCTAGCACACTATACACGCATTTTAAACTGTGTCACACATGACAGTTCTTCTAATACCTTTAATTAAAACACTACCAGAAGTTATAATGAAAAAGGATTACTTTTTGAAATACCCTAAAGCCTCGAGCTCTTGCTATTTTACATTCTGGTAAAAAGGAAATGAACAATGAAGCCACATTTTGGGTTTAAGATAATCGTAAGATTTTAAGTTAAAGGGCAGGAAAGGGGCTTCATTTTTAAATTTGCTTTTAACAGATACAAGTCTTACGTTCTGTTAATATTACAAGGAGTCTCATTTAAAATTTCACCCATTTAAACTCTCCCAACATTTGTTCACAAGCTGCATCTTCCCTCTGCCCCAATATAAATGACAAATACAGGCTCCCGCTGACTGAAAGGAAGCCAGTTAATAATTGGCTTTATTGTCATTACTGGCTGTCTCGTAACACCCTCTGGATTTTGCTCTGAATGCAAAGTTCTTTGTGTCATCCCAGTTTTCACAGTGCTTAGCACACTGCCACGTGACCCCTTAAAAAAAAATAAAAAGAAGGAAAAGGAGGAGGAAAAAATAAAAAGGTATTTGCTGTTTGCAAACACTCCCACTCCCCTCTGACAAAGCCATTTTATCTCCTCCATTTTACAGCTGGGACATGGGGGCACAGCAAGACAAAGGTCAACGGGCTCCAAGATCCTTGCACACATGCAAAAAGCCAGCAGGTCCAGTGTTCAGCACTTTCATGGGGTTCAGAGCATCGCTCCCCAGATTTTGGGGCAGCTGTAAGAACTGTGAGCTGCCCAGACCTCTGTCCATATTAAAACCAGGAACTGGGACAAGGGCAAGGCTGCCTGGGTTGGGTGACCTCTGGGGGTGATGGCAATGGTGCTGTGCAACGAGACAAGGAACGGGCTCATCTCTTCTCCTCCAGAGGACTCCCACCACACCCATCTCGCAATTCCTGCAACAAAACAAAGCAGGTAGCTCCCTCCTGACACAAGCCCAGTCCCTAGAGCTGTATCGCCTCCTGCAACCAAAATCTTTTGGGCTCTACAGTCACGTCATAGAAAACTGAATGATGATGTTCATATACAAAGACTTGAACACAAGTGTGCAAATGGTTTTAACGCTCTGTCCTTCTTTTAATGCATAGCTTCTGTGTGTCATATCTGGGTTTGTGAGGTTGGGAAAGGAGTTTGAAATTGTTTTGTTTTTTTTTGTTTAAATATAAACTAGTTGCCTGGATTATTATTTTTAATGTAACCTGGAAAGCCAAACTGAAATCCCATCACGGAGTAGCATGTCGATGCTGATAAGCGTATCAACCATTCCAGAAGATCCATTTATCAAAAATCTGGTACCTAAACTGCTGAAGAGAACGACAGAGGTAGCAGATTCTGTGACAACGGGATGATAACATGTATCTTCTGCTACTGTATTTCATAAAGTATTTGCTAACAGCAGAGAAAAATCCCAAGTTCAATTCCAGGCTCTTGATTAGGGTGCTGCACTTATTACAGATCCTTTTGATCCAGCTCCATTTCTCCTGCAGCACACAGCTCTCAACTTTTAACACCTCTGCTGAGCATGAGACAATAGTGGTTTCCAGTGCCTTGTAACTTTGAAGAACTTAAGTAGATGGTTTACAAGGAAAATCAAAAAGCATAACCCCTTCGGAATTCTCAAATCCTTGCTCAAAGCACTGGAGCTCTGCCCTTCCCCCCCCACTTAGGAGCTCTGCTTCCTAATAAAACAAAATTTTTGGAGGATTTTTGGAGGGGGGACAAAACAGCATTCTTCCTTATTCTTGGTCTCATAAATGGTTCAGCTGTTTTTAAATGAACTTTTCAGGGGGGAAAAAAAGCCATGCCAATGCACACAATGGATATAGAAATGCTACCTGTTCCACCCTCAATCGTTTACATTACTGGAGTTCTTGGAGACCCAAATTAACGCGCTGTTCCCCATGAGGAACTGCAAAACATCAAAGTCCCTGTTCTGAAAGGAATTTATGAATGTTAGTCTTAAAATCATACTCCAATAATACTGCCACGCAACTCCGATGAGAGCTTGAGTATGACTGTGCTGTACAGAGAACTATGGCCCACTTACAGAAACAAAACCTGATTTAATAGATTGAGAAATTTAGGATCTAACCATAATATGATATAAGACAGAATATAAATTGATTGTCACTGCCAACATATTTTGCCGGACTGCTCTGCCAGGTCATGTCGACCTGGGAAAGGAAGCATGCACACGCGTGCAAGTCTGATTGCTGTATATGCACCTCTTCGAGAAAAAAATACCTACACAGGATTGATGGCTACGGACAGTATTTCTAATGGCCTTTTTAATTGGCACTATGATGATTAATTGGTGCCTTCACAGAACTCCAGGAGCTCTCATTACCAAACAGCATGATGTCCCGGCACACTGTGTGGGTGACCGTTATTACTAAATAGTCGCCAGATCATGAGTTGCAGATAAGATAAATTTCGTACAAGTCTACGAACCCCAGAAACTGAAGCCCACTACTGAGCCAACGAGAAAATTCTGTTCCTTCCTTAATATATTATTCCAGCAGTGCCCATATGCTCAAAGAGAACAGAAAAGGCCTTGTGAAAGATATTTAAAATAGGCTAGGTATGTAATAAGGACTAAATGCTCCATGCAGTATTTCCTGCCATTGCCAAAAGTTTTCATTTGCTCACGGCTGTAGTCAGGATACCGCAGTTATCCCCACTGACGGGAGCAGGAGCTAACCAGGCCAAGCCTGATTACCTCACGCCAACCATTGCTGGGGAAAGAACAGGCATCCGCAGGAATTGGGTGAAAATATCTTTCCTACACCCAGCCACTGTTGCTGTTGCCTGAGACAAACACCTCAAACGCACTGCTTCTGTGGGGAGACCTCACAGCGCCCAAAGGGGCCTACAGGAAAGCTGGGGAGGGACTCTTTGTCAGGGGGTGTAGTAACAGAACAAGGAGTAACAGCTTTGAACTTAAACAGAGGAGATAAATCTTTCACGAATCATAGAATCACTAAGGTTGGAAAAGACCTCCAAGATCATCTGGTCCAACCAACCCCCTACCACCACCGTCACCCACCAAACCATGTCCCTAAGCACCACGTCCAACCTTTCCTTAAACACCCCCAGGGACGGTGACACCACCCTGGGCAACCCATCCCAATGCCTGACTGCTCTTTCTGAGAAGAAATGTCTCCTCATTTCCAACCTGAACCTCCCCTGGTGCAACTTGAGGCCATTCCCTCTAGTCCTATCACTAGTTACCTCTGAGAAGTGCCTGACCCCCAGCTCCCCACAACTTCTTTATTAGATTAGATATAAGGATTAGATATAATTAGATATAAGGAATAAATTCTTCACTCAGAGGGTGGTGAGGCACTGGCACAGGCTGCCCAGAGGAGCTGTGGATGCCCCATCCCCTAAGTGTTCAGGGCCAGGCTGAATGGGGCTTTAGGCAGCCTGGTGTTGAGGAACGTGTCCCTGCCCATGGCAGGGGGGTGCAATTAGGCGGCTTTAAAGCCCCTTCCAACCCAAACCATTCCATGATTCTTTGATTCTTTCACACAAGTGAAATTATTCTGGGGGGCGAGGAGCAGCGTGGCTGGCCCCACCCTTAACTGGTACAAGCCCACGGGGAAGCGGCGCGTGGGGTCGAGCAGCAGACAACACGAAGGCCGGGAAGGGCTCAGCTTTCGCTGCAGCGTCCATTTGGGGGGCCTGAACAACAGGGGCAGTTCCCCCCCGCCCAGCCTCCAGGACTAACCCCTCCCCAGGGCCGGCCCCGAGCCCTGTCAGGACTGAGGGGGGAGGTGGGCAGGGCGCGCTGCGGCAGCTGGCCCCGACCGGCCCCAACCGGTTCAGACCGGCCCCACACAGCCGCTGCGCGCCAAAACGAGCGTGGGGGCGGGGCCTGGCGCCGCGGCGCGGCTCCGTGTCACGGCTGTAACGGCCGGGAGCGGCACGCGCCGTGACGAGGGGACGGGTTGTAAGGGAGGAGGGCGGGCAGCCCTCCTCAGCGCGGCCGCAGCCAGTGCGCGGAGCCCCCGGCTGAGGAGAGGGGGCCCCCTCGTTGTGCCGGGGCCGCGGTGCGCCTCCTGCAGCCGCCGTTGCTGTCCGGTACCGCAGCGGGTGGCTGAAAGCTGCTAATCGGCTGTAAAATGGGTGGAAAAGCCCCTGGCTCCGAGGTGTTTCCAGCCGGTGACGGCGCCACCACAAGAATGCTTCAGGATGCCATTTTGTGAAGTTGCCGAGTAACTTGTGGTGCCTGTGTACTGGTCTGGGCTTTTTCACATGTACATAACATAGGGGGCTAATGACCTTGAGTACGTTCGCAAATTTAATGGACGAAACCACAAGAAGTCCATGAGTGTACCCACTACGCTCTGAAGAAACATTTAGCCGTTTTACAACGTGCTGTAAATAATCTTGGATAACATTAACACCATCTTAAATGCTATGAATGATGCAGGATTTTGTTGCGTGCTGACGAAGAACTCAGATTCTCATTAGAATTATACAAAATCTTCTTATACAAATCTGTCAGCCTCAATCCATTAAAAATAATAAAGGTATGTTCAAAATCAGGGACCAAAACAAATTTGGTTTAGACATACCGGCTTCAATTTACTATGCTGTTAACTGGATAGCACCGATGCGCTTCACACTTCGCGTTGACAACATGGCCTGTCAGGACACTGGACTCAGTGGACTGAGACTCGTTTACATCACATTGCCAAACGCTGTCCCAGCAGTAACTCAGATTCACCCCCAAATTAACCACTAGGGTGCTTACCACCAGCGAGCTGCCATGCCAGAGCATCGTCCCAATGGGGTGTGCTGGCTGTTCTTGGTTCCTACCTCTGCTCTGCGAAAAGCTCTCCACAGAAGGGAGCAGCAATAACGACTGCTTGCAGACCAGCATGGGAGAGAAGCCAAGACGCCATTCCTTTCCTTCAGCATCTCTTGCCCAACTAACCGTTTTTTTGTTACCTTCCTTCCTTTTTCCCACTCCAGAAAAATTGAGACATCGCTAGATCTAAAAAGGATCTTAGCCTAAGTGGAAGAAGTCAGGGGTTAGATATGATGACCAGCGAAATAAAAGCCCTGTGAGGAGATGGGAGTGGTCTCCAAGACTAAGCTTCTTCGATAAAGAAGTTATCCTTCTGATGAGGACAGCGCTCAGGACTGTGTTTCCTGAGCTGAGCACGTTAGGCTGGAAGGCAGCCAGGAACTGGTCCCTCATCTGCCACACCTCCAGAGGGGCAAAGCCCTCGTAGGGCAGTAGGCCGCACGCCCCAAGTACCCAGGGGCACACAGTTTCGTACGGGACAGTTTGGGGTGCTGTTTGCAGTTGAGAAATTATTCATCTTTTTGTTGGGAAACAAACTATTTTTCTGAAAAATAGACCTACTCAAGAGCATCTCCAGCTGATTTCCACCAAACAATATATTGCAGTAATGTACTTTTCCATCTCATTTTGTGACTATATAAAGGCAATATCAAGAAAAAACAAACCAACCAGTCAGGTTGCAGTCAGGAAATCATCCTTTTTAGCCATGCCACTAACGCTAGAGTAAACTGACTTTGTGTTTTTGAGGGTTTTATGAACCAGTTTTAAATACACTCAGATCATTAAGAATTAGTTTAACTTAAACTCCTCTGGGAAAGAAACTAGTGTACAACAATCTTACTTGAAATACACAGGAATTGCTAAAAGTTGCATCGTACACTATCACTAACCTGCATTAGCTTTCAGCACCAAAGTAAATTTAAGTTTCACTGAGGAGATGAAGATGCCGTTCAGAAACGGATGTTCAAGTGTCATGAAAAGCAACTGCCTTACTGAACAAATGAACTTCTTTACAGCATTAACAAAAATACAGACAGGTTAAATAACAGATGCACTGTTCAATGTTTTTAGATGGTGTAAGTAACCATGTCTACAAATCATGAAATATTGCCGTCTTTCTGGAAATTGATATTAATCTCCTCGGAACATGTGCCCCTACACTCAGGACGCACTGCAAGGTTGCCCACAAGAAATTCGTACATTGGGAAAAGAAGAAAAAGAAAGAACTGACATACATGACACGTTCATAAGAATAATTGAGCTGGTGAAGCACAAGTCCCGGCTTTTTCCTGGGAGTATTGCGTTTTACAGAAAAAAGAGAGAGGAAAAAAAGTGTCTCCATTTAGCAGTGATCTATATTTGCTAGATGTTTTCTAATTTTGAAAATGATTCTATTTAACAATTCAAAAAAAAAAGATAATAGCACACTAACTTGTTAAACGAACCTTTACTTCAAGTTTGATTTAATAAGGAGTTTGTAAAAATACTGCGATATAAATGAACTCAATATGTTCTCTTCCCTGGCCTCCAGTAGACAGAAAATTATATTTTCAAAATCCATTGACTTGAGTCAAATTGTCTTGCCTCTAGAATTTTTATGGTTTCAGACATTCCTGACATATGATTTTTTGCTACCCTCTTGTTAACTCTCTGGAATCATTAGCAGCATTTCAGTGTACAGGCGGAGAACACTAAATTAAAGCGTAGATTTCAGTTTTTAAGCCCCAGGGCAGAAGAGGTTGAGCACATCACAGAGAAAATGTATTTTACTTCCAGCTCGGATTGCCTGTGCTCTCATTACGTTACCTCAGCACCCCTTCAGCTTCTGTGTGAAGCAAAGGTATATTAAGCTCTGAAGGGAGCTCATTCTTCTGTCCTATAAGCTAAAGAAAGACATTTCTGGAGTGATGAGAACTGCTTGAGCTGGATGGAGAAGATACTTGAAAATGCCTCGTGGGGTTCCCGTTGTACAAGCCTAAGCATAATAGCAGCGAATTGGGGGTGTGGTGCACCAGAAATTTATAACTGCTGGTGGACAAAGCTTTGTTATTGCCTTCAGAAACACCAAGATGAAAGGGGAAAACAACTCTACACCGAGAGAGGGGAGAAAAAAAGGGAACGCACACAATGGTTTTTTATATATTAACCAGACGGGCTTCTGTTGCTGTGGGACTTTTTTCATTCATGGAGCTAAGAAGATAATTTTGCGGTGTGTCAGCAGAGCAACGAAAAGACTTAACTGCAGTGAGGAGGCTGGTCGGTTCCTGCACACCTTGACAAATGGCTAATTGCAGCTGTGGGCTGTTTTGAAATTCTGAGCATTCATATGTCAGCTAAAGAAAGCCGCAGTGAAATCTGGTAGAAAGGGAGAAAGGAAGAGCACCAGCACAGAGGCAGGGAGGGAGGAAGCGTTCATTATATGCAGCCACAGAGTAACTATGAAAGGACATAAAAGAAGAGCACCAATGGGTGATGGGTGCCAGTCATGAGGGGGGTCTAGAGAAATTTTGCATAGAAACCCAACGTACTATTGAAAAATTAAAGCAAACATTCATGTTTTTCCACAGTTATTGAAACTACAAGGGTTCAGTTCCTAGAAAAGCAGGTTTAAGGAGGAAAAAAAAAAGAAAAAAAAAAGAAAAAAAAAAGGGAAAATGAAAACAGGAAAAAAAAATAAAAAAAAGAAAAAAGTGAAAAGAAATAAGAAAATGAAAAAAAAAGAAAAATAGGAAAAGAAAAACAGGGAAAAAGAAAAGATAATGAAAAAAAGGAAAAGGAAACGATTAAAAGCAACAACAACAACAACAAACACTGCCAACAAAAAAATCAACCTCCTTCTCACCCCAGCTCTCTTTTGCTTTCCCAAGCACAGAAACTGTAAAATGAAAGAAGAAAGAATCAATTCAATTACCTGAAGTCAGGGGACAGTGGATGAAGCTTTGAACATGCTGAAAATCTGGGATAAGATGACTGCATGAAAGCAAAAGAGAGCTGCACCAGCAGATTAAAAAACATAACTAAGTGTAAAAAAAAAGTCTGTTACATAGGTTGGAAGCAGGAGCTCAGGTCTTTAACATTATTAATAATTTAAAAATATTGGTAAAATGCCCTGTCTGAAAAGTCATCCAATAAATAAATAGAATATGCTACTTTAAAAGGAATACGATAAAAATACTAGAATACTTCTGTCACATGGAAGCTCTCAGTAGCATTTCTTCCAGTCCCAGGGAAACACTCACAGAAACCTCAGTGCTACCTTACTCTTGAAGGATCTAAACTGCTGTCACCAACGGGGAACTTAATCTGCCTTTCTGTGGAGCTGGCCCTCAAGGAAGACCTTCATCAATGTCTTTGCAGCCCACACATAAGTACTCCTCATTCCGAAACGGCTGAAGATGCACTGCATAATTTCTGTTAGGACTGACATGCTACAAAAGGTGGTTGTGAAAGAAGGGTGCCCAAAATATTTCAAATTCGTTTCAAAACACTCAATACACCCTGCTTTTCAAAATATGGGCTTTTCATGAAGCATTTTACAGTCTAACTCCTCTGAAGAAATAAATTCAATTAAAGAGGAAAAAAGGTACAATTTTCTATAACTGGAAAAGGCAAATCAATACTTGATAAAATATAGTATGCTCTAAGATAATTAATTTTCCACAATATGTTCAACTCTCAAACAGTGAAAACAGTGTAAGACCAAATTAACGACTAAATATCTACATACCAAGAGCAAGAAAACATTCTTTCACTCTAGTTAAATAGATTAAATGGAAATGGTTTTCTATGTCTGTCAAACTGCAGCCAGTCGGAACACCTTGGATTCTAAACCCTATGGATAGTACCGTAATTGTCTTTTCTTAAGGGTTTGTTAGAGGTTTCACATTGTATCAGAAACCTTTGTGAAGAGAAAGGCAACCTTTAAAGGTCCCATTCATTTGGACTATTCCTCATTTCCATTATTCCCAAAGCTCACGTAGATTTTAGCCGTCTCACTCTTTGCAAGGTCATATTCTGTCATTTTACTCATTACATCCCGAGCTTCAAGATCAGCAAACAGCCTTAAATGCACTTCACCCTCACACTAAAAAAAAAAAAAAAAAAAAAAAAAAAAAAAAAAAAAAAAAAACCTTTAGAAAAGGCGATTTTGACATTGGATGCCTGCAGTTTGACTCCCTACTGCTTCGCAGTGAAATCAAGAATAATACTTCACTTTATAATGCTCACCTCGAGATTGCGTCAGTAATGAAACACTCCAAGCAGGGATCAGTTAGAACAGCAAATGGCTTTAACATTTCCAGTGAGCAAAAGAATTGAACCATACCACACTCCACGTTTTCAGAACAAAGAGCAGACCAAAAAACACACATTAAAAAAAAAAATATATATATATATTTCTTCATGGTGGAATGTCTTGGAAGAGTGAACGTGTAAAGCTAAAGTAGCTGCTATGCTGTATAAGGCACTAGGGTTTTGTTAACTGCAGCTCGAAGTCAACACTAAGTGCAAGATAATTTCACCAGAATATTTTTTATAAGTATTTCTTTAAGATGAGTTGTAAATTTATTCCCCAGTTCCAGCATCATACACACACGTACACGGGAAGTTCAAAAATACACAGAGCAAAGGAACAAGCAGAAAAAACAAAATCTAGTCATAAGTGCAATTTTATCCTGAAGAGCGACAAGTTAAAGATAGCTCCTCCTATCTTTAGATCTCGTCCACGTGCTTTCAGTATTTAGCCTGAAGCTACAGAGGGGGATGACAGTTAGCTAGATAGAAAGCGTGAAGCCTGACTCTCAAACTCTTGGCAAAACAGCCTGAACATGCAAGCAAATATTTTTATTTGTACACACGACATCTAATCGGAGTCGTTGAGACAAAAGAAATGCAAAAATTTCACATCTCCAATTACATTCCCTACACACACTTCTCAGAGCATGAGTGTGTCTCTAGAAGAAAAGGGCTTAGAAGTGCGCTTTTCAGGTGCAATGAACTGTTACTAAGCTGAAATGGGTCTGTGAGGATCATAGCCTGTGTGAGAGAAGCGGTCGTGTGGTGGGATCAGGCCTAAGAAGATCATAAAGGCCTGCTGGTGACGCCACTAATGAAGTCACTCCTTGAGCTCAAGGGCTTTGGTACTGTCAGCCGTATACTCAGTCCTTGCTGAATATATATCTGTATCTGTTTAGACTTTCCAGCTTCCATGTACATTTTAAGCTTACTTAAGGAGAAAACCATACTATTACATTTTTTTTATATAACAGCAGCACTGAAAAAAGAAACCCAACAACCCATTTTCTAAGAAACTGAGAGTTCAGAATAATTCAGAGCAATCACCAGAAACTGATAATACATATCCCGATTTCGGTATTCGCAAACTTGAGCTATTACAAGCACCACTATATTGTCAGCTGCTCAGACTTGAAGGTATTCATAAAAGGCACGGAAATATTTTAAATTACAGCATAATGATGTAATATAGATATACACAAGAGAGAAAATATATCTATGTTTTGTAGTTACAGTAGATATTCCATCATATTTTAATTTTAAGATAAGGCTGGACATAAACTAGCAGGAGGGAAAGTCCTCCATTAAAGAACATAATGCTGGAAAATCTAATAAAAAAACCTTAAGAAAGTCCACAAGGATTTTAGTTCAGGCCTTTCTTATTATACTATTAAATGATTTAATGTCCACTCTGTGTATGAAGCAACGTTATTTATTGCATACCTTCTTCCAGAAGAGCACTTGAATATTTGCAGAGAAGTACAAATACACCATAAATTTCCCTGTAACTAACATTAAAAATGAAAACAACTGCTTTGTATTAAGGAATTACACACTGCCAAACAATACATTTGGAAGAAAAACATCAAAATTGCCTAAACTGGTGCACCTGGACTGGTACACCTCCACTGCATTTAGTCCCAGGGTTAGTTAGGTTACTTAGAAGTGAAAAGTTATGTTATTTTCTACTGATCTCATGTTACTTTTCCTATAGACATACACAGATAGCAGAAATTTCCGTGTCATGCGTAAATGGAATTTCAAGCTCCCACCCCTCTGGTTTGGGGCAGGTTACTGGAAAATCTGATATTTAGCTATTTTTTTCTGCCCTCTTGAAAAAATAATAAAATTAAATCAAATTAAACTTCAACATTAAACCTATTAACTCAAATACCAGGGCACTGCTGAATCACGCTAGCTTCATTTCCAAGTTAAAACTCATCTTTCTAGAACTCAGATGTGGTGTAATCAAACGAGTAGAAATAACAGAAGTAGAAACAGAGAAAAAGTTCAGAATAGTACAAAAGCAGGATTACAATTCACACAAAAAGTAACAGGAAAGTCTTATGTGACAGATCTTTGCATTGCAGTATCAAAATTGTCACTTACCACCTCGCAAGGGTGAGGAGCGCCTTCACACAGGATTTGTCCCTGGTAAAATCATTTGTATTAGTGCATGACACCGGAAAGTAGGACGGGCAGAACACCAGCAACGGAGAGCATGGGATACCAGCGAGTGGGGACTCGGGTGGAAGATGTCAGTCCGTCCAAAACCAAGGGAGGAGATTGTCTGGGTGTACTCCCATCACACCAGAAGGCTTGGAAAAGACAAACCCTCCGTGCGAGGAATTTTTGGGGCTGAGCAGGGGCCTCACCTGATCCCCGGTGAAGCCCTTTGAGTTGACTCAACTTGGAAGCACACCGCAGCTGGCAAGGGGACAGCTCAGGCAGCAGGAGCCCGAACTGAGGCTCTCCAGCACACAAATGAAAACCAGGGTCTGCAGCAAATGGTTTTGAAGAAAGTAGATTAAGAAAAGCCATAGCCCTTACCCAACCTCTGCGGTCCGAGACCAATAAATAGTATAATGATACAAGGGGACCCGTGAATGCTGTATTATTTTGGGGGCATGTACGACTATAACTTCCTAAAGGGCTTTGCCTAGTCTCACAGTTTATCCTGCTTAGCTAAAGGGATTATTTTACCACTCAAAACAGTACCCATTCGCAGAGTTAACTCCTGATTTTTTAAGAGGGTCAGGCACTTGGCTACAAGAGGTTATTTCTGGGGAGGGCAGTTACAACTGGGGATCACTGAAGCGACCTGCTGAGGCTCCTACCTGGCAGAGCTGTTGGCCAGCGCACAGAGCTGCTGTGAAAGCATGCTGAAGATCGCACCCACTGGAGGACAGAAAAACCACCGATAAGGACTGGGCATCCTTGACGTTGCTTGGAAAACTTGAAAAATGAAGATATTGGGGCAGTTTTTACTCTGTTTGCTACCTTTTATTTTAATTTTCAGGAAGTCAAAATGACAAACAAAGTTTCTGAAGAACACTCAGAACGCACTAATTCACGGAAAGGAATCTCTTTAAGAAAAGAAAAAAAATAGAAAAGCCATGAAACCTAACCTGAGGATTTGATTGGGCTGTAATTATCCTCTTGAAACTCAATTTTGCTGGCATCCCACCTCAAAGATGAGCAAAGCACAACATGATTCTGTGATTGAAACCTGTCTGCCGTCAATCCACCTAACTGCCTTATACTTCACATGGACCTGCTCATCTTGTCAAGCAAAGAAAAATCTCATAATCAGTTTTAGCACCCCGGAGCCCTTCCAATTCTCAAAGTAATATTCCAAACAGCTCAAGTAGAGCACAGTAACGCACAACTCAGCAGCCAACCTATTGTAATGCTATGAAAGAGCAGAACTTCGGATGATAGAGGCCATAAATTTATAAAATCCTTTTAAGGCCATCTGTACAGCAATATGAAACTCAAATGAATGATTCTCACCTGTTTGGGTTTGGTTTTGTTGGGTTCTTCCTGAAAGAAGTGGGAAGCAACAAAGCAAGAAGCGTCATCAAGCACTTTATGCTGTGTATGTTTTAAAAAAAAAAAAAAAAGCCTACCATACTCCTTCAGTCTATTCAGCATGCTACAGAACAAGCTATAAACAAATTTAAGAAAGACTGGGATCGATCCTATTACTGCGTGTATGCACAAACACATGCACCAGGCTGTTCCTTGGAGTGGAGATATACCCGCCTGATTTCCTATTAGCTGGTCCCTAGAAAGGAATCAAAAGGAGGAACCCATAGCCTGTAGCTATGCTAGAGCAGGCAATATATTTCAATTGTTTGGGGAAAATCCTATGGGTAATACATTTATAGAGTGCTATAGATTTCTTATTAAATATTTGTATTCCTGATAATAATTATTTGCAATTATTTATGTCATTTTATTACAATCTACAAATGAAATAAATACAATGAACAAATTGTCCACATGTGTGGGAGCAGCTTCCGCTAAGAAATCTCTTTAACATACCTGTTTTCTAATGCTTTTGATACCTATTTCACCAGCCTGTACTGCATTTTTTAATTGATATTCTCAAGCATTACTATAACATAAGTAGTAAGGCTCCTGTTAGTTGAAATGTATGGGACAGAGGAAAAAAAAATTCAAACTGCTAAAGAAATTGTTAGTTTCATATATAAATACAGTCACATTAAAATTATGGTCTGGGGACAGGGCATTGTTTACTACTGATGATGTTCCCATTTATGAATCAATACATCAAATCTTAGAGGATGAGATGGGAGTGCAAAACCGAAGAGGAAAAAAATGAAAGATGGACGGAAAAGAGGCAGCGCTGCTTTAACGCAGGATTTCCCACATCTGGAATCCAGCAGTGGGAGCCTGAGGAAGGGATTAGGAATTCATAATTCTAAATCAATATTTCAGCATAACAATGAGCTGTATCATCTGGCTAAAGAATGCCTTATTTAGGTAAAGCTTAAACATATGTCACTAATGTTAGTATCTGCACATATCTTGTAAAGCTCCTTCGAACTTTCATCTAAAAGGAAGTTGAGCGCCAACCACTTCTGATATATTTTCTAGAAAATAAGCTAGCAAATCTCAGGCAGAGGGAGATAAGGGTTTAAGTTTATGTTTTGTTTTGTTTTTTAAAGAAAGAAAAGCCCATAAAGTGGTGCCAAACTCTGGCCCAGATGATGAATACACTGGCCTTCATGTCATGCTTCGGTTTCTCTGTAGCTCAGCCCTGCCAGCCCTTTGCATGCTGACTCTGCTGCAGAGAGCAGTAGATTTGCCAAGTCCATTTCTCTCTGCAGTAAGCTGTGTAAGCTTTACACATGAAAGGGTTGCAGAGGGGAACTCGCTGAAGTAGTAGTCGATGTCCTTCCCAAGGCCTTTTCATGCATAGAGCCACTTCTGCGTGCTGGAGTCCAGTAGCAGATGAAGTCAACATCCAAGTGTAAATACAGAAGCCACAGAATGGAGTGAAAATAGTGCAGATCCACTGTGTAATATTTTATGTCTATGCAGCTTCTGCAATTGAGGAAGCAAAATCACAAAAAAAAAATGTAGGAAAGGAAAAAGAGGCAAAAGAGAGACAGGAAAGGCAACAAAATGGAAAGAAAGGAAATATGAAAAAAAATGGAGGACATTTTTTAGGATGTAAAAACAAAGATTCAGTTGCCATCCACTTGCCAAAGCATCCTAGTGTCCTAGAAATTTGCATTTAATTCCTATCAAGATATAATAAATCTGACCCAATGGCTTACACAAAGAAAGTCTGGAAAATGAGGCAAAATGGGGAAATGAATGGGGAAAGGAAAGCTGACAATTCCTGCGGTCCTCACAGGGGAGCTGCAGCATTTTCCCGCTACGCTATACTGAAAGCACAGGTTGACTTCATAGAAATAATTCAGCATGTGCGTAGTGCTTAATTTGGGTGCCATTTCAATGCTCTTTGGTAAACAATTATACTTCACCTTTGTTGGCAATGCCAAATTCTAGATTAAGCCCTGAATCAAAATTCTTGCCAAAGAATGAATTTGAATCACATGCTCTAAAACAATTCCCACCACTAACTTTTCTCCTAGTAAAATTAAAGACAAGGATTCAATTCAAATACCCGTAAGGCAATGTTTCAACTTACTTTAATAGTTCAAATTAAAAACATGTTTCTGCCTTTACAACACAATCCTAAATTTAAGTTTACCACAATAAAAACAAGAGTGACACTAATACTACATAGCCATGGTGTCTCTCCAAACAATTACTGCTTGTATTTTCAGGTAATGGTCTGAACTTTTAAAATGAAAAGCCTTTTTTTTTTTTTTTCAGTATTTCACAGCTGAATTACTCAATGAGTCTTACCAAGGTCCTGCAGGTATGTCACTGGGTGACAACATAACTATGTGCAAAAGCCTCCCTAGTCCAGTTTATACCGGGGCTTTACCTACTTCATTGTGTCAGACCTGTCCTGACTGGAAACTAGACCTCATTAGGTTACGTTGCGTTATGATAAATTCATAGCAGTTCCTAATGAAACACTGGCCATCCAGCAATGTAAGGCGATTATGTAAACAGTGCTGCCGCATGATACCGTGTGGCACAATGCCATGGGGAAGGCTTTAATTGCCAAAGTTTGCATTAAGCGCTGAGCTCCAAGTGAGATAATCTGAATCCGAGGTGGTACACGAAGAAGTAGAGTGCTCTGATATGTCTGGACTACACATCTAATGACTGGTGGGCAGAAAGACATGCAGTCCAAAATACCTGCAGTGAAGAAAACATGCCTGTGTGCCTATGTATATGTGCTTGCCATTTTTTAAACTCATATAAATTTGAGAACCAGAGGTTGCATTTAGGGCCCATACATGAGGTCACATATGTGTCTTCACAGCTGCTACCAGTCAGATCTTCCAGTTTGCA
The DNA here is from genome assembly GCF_013377495.2 of Cygnus atratus. Taxonomy (NCBI): domain Eukaryota; kingdom Metazoa; phylum Chordata; class Aves; order Anseriformes; family Anatidae; genus Cygnus; species Cygnus atratus. The sequence goes on from NC_066364.1 coordinate 112,670,906, forward strand.
AAAGCAAACATTGAGAGACTGATCTGATGCAAACCTCCACCCCAGTTACACCCTGGCTGAGCCCCATGTTTCGGGCACCCCACTTTGATGTGGGCAGCACGTGGGCAGATGTACGCATCACCTTCAGGCGCACGCCGGCTCAGCAGAAGCGAAGGGCTCTGCCCCCGGCAGTGCACAGAGGAGCTGTGGCCTTCTCACCCTGCCCTCTGCCCCCAGTAGGTCACTACATGCCAGCACATTTCAGAAAATGGGGCCTAGGTGGGAAATTGTCAGAAGAGCCGAAATAACTTGGTGCCAGCTTCCTAAGGGATATGGATGCCAGCGTGCTAGTGTAAGCCAAAAGGACTTCAGATTGTATGAGGTCCGGTCACTTCATACTTTGAAAGCGATGACTGACGATGGGAACACCTTTCCCCTCAGAAAGATTTTCAGGTCATTTGATGAATCCCCAATACACTTCCTCTTAGCAGAGCAGAACACCAGCACAGATATGTGAAGCCTCACAAAACGCAGGTCACGGATGGCGGCCCAGCCACCGTAGGTGCTGCACACCAGCAGCTGGGCCTGGATGTTTTCCCTGAAACCCGGGGCCAGACTTCCAGACGGACACAGGCTCTTGACACAAGCAAATATTAGACGGCACTAAAGGAAGCCGCTCATCATTAAACGGAATAACACAGCTTGAGAGGGGTGCTTTAAAACTAAACAAAAGACTACAGGCCAGAAGACATACCATATTTTTGGAGGCCGGGTTATCTCCTACTGCTGGGTAATGACGAGCCAGAAAACCTGCCTCCCCCACCTGTCCTGCTGGACTCTCCACTTCAGCATTCCCAGCCCGGGTGCACCACAGGGTTTCGGAGCACTGGTTTCATGAAGGGCACCCGGGGGAGCACAGGCCCCTCAGGCCACCCAACAGGGCCGGGGACCCCAACCCATGTGCCCAGGGCGGGCGGCGAGCACCAGGAACGCTGCGCAGCTACCCCAGGGGAGCGGGGGCCGCGCTGCCTGGATTCTGTTTATCTTCAGGGGTAGCCTGGGAGAATAAAACATGCTGTAAGCTAAACAGTTCCCCTTCCAAGACAAATGGTGGAGGTCGGGCAGATACTACAGTGTGGCTTCTGATCTGCCAATGAAGTGGGCTACAGCTGCAAGTCATTACCCTGAAGTGAAAATAGATTAACTGAATACATAAACTGCCTGATCCTTCTGTACAACCGAGTGGAGGATTTGTGGGATCTGTAATCCTGGTATTCAGGTCTTTCCTTACATTCTGCAGAGACGCCTGAATCTGTTTTAGGCATGTCATACAGCTTTTTCAGCTGAGTCCTCCAATACTGGAGATTTTAAAAAAGGTCTTTGCACCAATATTCAGCTACCCTAGACACTCGGTATCACAGCTTTAGGAAAATGCGTACTCGTATTGCCATTCCCCTTTGGAGGGGGATATTTATAATGCAATGTATACAGGAGCACATAGTATGTGGCGATTGTACTGCTGCGACAAAACTGTTTTCTGAAAGTGTCACTTCTGAAATTCAATTTGCAAGAATTTGTCTTGGCTAGGGTTGTGTCAATTTAGGACACCCTGTCTCTATCAAGGAGAAAGGGCGATGGCCCTAAAGTACGTATTCTAAAAAAATACAAAAGAATACATAGTAAAAATACACACATCTCTGAATAAAAAATAATTTGAATATACATTTGTGCATGTGTACATAGACAGACCCAAGCATGGAGATGCATTAAGGAAGTCACCAGAAGAATGCTCTTCTACTAGAAATCGTAATTGATTTTTACAAATATTTCACTAAATTTATCCAGTCTACAAATGCATATTAAAGAACAAATAGACTTTACCACAGAATCTTCAGGTGATGAAGGTGCATGAGGAGCCTCTGACTGGTGGCTCAAGCATTAAAATTGGAAGCCAAACCAGGGCTTCAGTTAATCCTGTGAGGAGGACAACAAGCAGCATGAGAGGTTCCTTGTGATACAATGTCCGGAAAGTTGGATGCAGTTGTAAAATATATGTTCTTTTAGCCACAGATATTGTCACTGAAGCTGAGGGAAATATTACAATAAGTTGTGTTCTAGAAGAGAGCCAGCTTTTCAAAATGGTCTCCCAAATATCAAGTGGAGTTCTGTTATATGCGATTAACCTAAAATTGTGGCAAAATCACTTCAGCCACGTTAAACATGAATACACTTCTCCTCAAAACCCTCTCAATAGTCCCAAACGCTCTCCACAGGGACTTCTAGAAGAATCAAATAAATACAAAAAAAATATTTTCAAATAAAAAAATATCTTTGAAATGCACAATTTTATGAAGTACAATAATAACTTGTATAAATTTATCATCTAGCCTTATATTACTGTTATTATTATTCATAAATAACTATGGGATGTTGAATTTATATTTTTAAATGATTCTTTGTGACTACTTCAGTGTAAAGAATCAGCATTTTGGTTAGATTTTAATATTTCTTTTTGATTAAAGAAACATGCACACTTGTAATACCAAAAACTACAGTTGTAAGCAATAATCTCTAGATTTGTTTTACAGTGTTAGCATTCAGCAATATTATGTTTGAATTCCAAAAGCAGTGGATAAAAATGTGCATGGGGATCTGCAAATAGACTAAGGTTTTCTTTGAAGAAAAAAAAGGAGTAATTAAATTCCTGTCAGGGAGTGACAGTTTTTAAAGTATCTTTGTCAAGTTATTTTGGAAAGTGTCACTTCCAGCTAGCTGACAGTCAAGAGGATGAGGGAATGCAAACTCTTGAAGTATTTCAGAAGAGAACTTAGACCTTCCACCTCTTTGCTGAATATCTGTGCATCAGAGAACCCAGTATTAGTCCATAATCTAATATCAATATTGGTTTGGCAAGTAATTATTAATCCATTTAGGAATAATAAAGATGAGTTAATATCTAGCTGCCACTTTGGATGTTGAAGAAAGAGTCTGACACTTCTAAAAGAGAGAGATACCAAACCTATTGGCATGTGTCAAGGCTGAGGTATAAATTAGCCACTTTCTTAATGGGTTTTACATGAGTATACTAAAAAAACTCCCCCAAGCCAATTTCCCTTCGCTTCTCCATCAAAATTTCAGTTTTAGTCATTATGTTACAGAGAATAAAAATTTTCTGTTTTAAAAAAGAATTGTAGAAAATCTATTTTAGGAATTCAGCATTTTATCATGCCATAGGAATATTTGTTCTTTTTTTTTAAAGGGATAAATTATAAACTATGAGCATGAGTTTTTCATTACTTTATTTCTACTACCAGCAAGGTCATGGAAAGATCAAAAACAAAACTGCATTTTCCCCTCTATGCTCAGTTAATGTTGTGCTCTTGACAGGGTTACGCGGATGATCAGTTCTGAAACCTGCAATAAATTATTCTGTATGTACTTTGTACGCAGCCAGCATGAAAGGCAGATACACACAAAATAAGCATATCTGTAGGTATCTTCCTGGGTCAGTTTTCAACACTGAAAAAATATAATATTATATATATATATATATATATATTTACCTGAACAAGTCATTTGTTTTCTTCTTCTATTTTTTATTTATAGTGCCTCATGGAATATTTCTTCCTCTCGGAGCACCTCACCCAAATGACTTTCTATACTTTTGCCAGTGAGGATTTTCCCCAGCTCTAAAACTCCCTCCCTTCAGACAAGACTACAGCACCAAGTCACACGAGTTATTTGATCAAGCGCAGTTATAAAACTTATTTGATCATCCACAGATGTTAAAGTAGATACATCCCTGTGCTTTGCTGCGGAAAATTTATGTGTCAGAGGCAACAGCAAAATGGTGGATTCCACGTGTGCTGTAGCCTCTGGTAAGAATAACTAAAGCCTTAACCAAAATCCCTGTGCAACATACAGACTCTCCAGTTCGATGTACAGGTCCACAGCTGAAGTACTCTAGTGAGAAAAATAATTCCCTACAACTGCCCATGGACATTTCAGATGAATGAAAGGTTTCAATTTCAAGTATTTGCCTGTCACTCTGGGGAACAAAAAACAATTAAAAAAAAAAACTATCTTCACTGCAAACTATTTTATTACTTAATTGAATTAATTTTCTCATTCTCTGTACTTTCTCAAAAAAGAAAAACAACCCTACCAAGCAGCTGCAGATCTGCAGGCACAATCCACTCTCTCAGAACTACTAAATTTGGCAAAGAAGTATAACGCAGTCCAAACAAACAAACATAATTGCTAATACAACTCCAGAGACAATCAAATACTATCTAATATCCTAGTGAGGTTTTCAAAATCTTCTGGGGCCTACCTAAACCAAAAATTTTTTGAGATTATGATCGATAGGGGAATTTTTTCCCTTACCTGAAGGATTCAGATGGTGAAACACATAAGCTCTTTTTCCTAAAGTCTAAGTAAAACTGTAAATAAATCACATTGTGAAAGCGCTATGGCATTTACAGCACAGCAAAACTACAGGCAGGAATCATGGACGTAAACATGAAAATTAACACAACAGGGGAAAAAAAGTGTATGTTCAACCATTCTTTGGCTGAAATGGATCTTACTCTTTTCTAAGGGTGATACTCATGCACAAGTCCATCCACAGCCTGAGGAATTCGTATGTCAAAGCCAAATTAAAAAATAAAAAATCTGTAAAACTGTTGCACATTTCAGCTTGGAAACTCAGGTTCTGAACTGAAAACAGCATTTGTGCATTCAGATGTTTTTCAGCCCACTTTGATTTTTTTTTAAACTATTTTTTGGCTGTTCATTTGAACAGTGTACAAGAATAGCGTGTCTATCTACATGTATGTACCAGAAAGGGCAAAGTATTAAAAAATCCTCAGTTTTTAGTAAGCCTGCAGTAACTACAGTAAATAAAATCTTATTACTCATGAAATATAAGGTCAACAGCTCTGGTCTTAAACAATTGCTCTCCATTTTCAGTCTAGTTTAATAAAACAGAACATGTCAGTTTCTAAAATATAAATGACCATCAAGAGACTATGTCCACAGAAAATACGCATGGTTTCACATATTGCAGATTTTGGTTTTAAATATCACTTCATATGCCAATAAGATTTAAAAAAAAAAAAAAGACATAACCAGTGCATCTACTGATAGATCCTCTGCTAGCTGCCACAACTGGATACGATCATTTAGACAGAAGTGGGTCAATCATCTTTGGTGTCAAAACCCAAGCTCTGCTCAGTTGGCCTCTGCTGTATACAACTTCATAGAATCATTCAGGTTGGAAAAGCCCTCTATGATCATCTAGTCCAACCTTTAACCTAGTACTGACAAGTCAACCACCAAACCACGCTACTAAGTTCACAGTTCTACATTTCTTGAAGACCTCCAGCGATGATGACTTAACCACTTCCCTGGGCAGCCTTTTCTAGTGCTGCACAACCGTCCAGTAAAAAAAAAAAAAAAAATTTCTCATAATATCCAACGTAAACTTGTTGCATGTGCTTTAAACCAAGCCATCTGAGTTCACCTTGATTCTGCTTCAGAAAATTCTGAATGCACTGATGAATGAGCATCTACACAACAGCAACAATTACTGAAGCACCGTTCCCATGGATAGGTATCTTTACACCTTTGACGTTCAAGCAGTCAGTTTGCCTAAACACCCTTCATCTCTGCTGGCAGCAGTTATTGTAGCTGCTTTCCTTGCAGCGAGTCTCTCCATCCAGCCTAACCTCTGAGAGGCCAACTATTTCATGCTTGCATACAATGTTTGCTAAACAGTTTTGCAAAAATCTCTTAATATTGTGCTTTTGGAAATTAATGTTAATTTATACAATTATTGCTACTCAGAAGTCAATTCCTCACTAACAAGATGTCTCCTAGTAACCAAAACAGTTTATTCAGCTGACCCAAAGCTCATGGAAGTCCCAACTTTCAATAATCTACCCCCAGCAGACAGCCAGACAGTTCAGAATTAATTTCCTACCACCAAGACTTCGGTGTACAACCCTTCCTTGTTTTCAAAACAGAGAGTCATGACACGAAGGTTGCAACTTATGCTGCCAGAAGGGGAAGTGCGTGCAAGGATCCCATCACCAACAGCTCCTGGCTATGTTACTGCATCATCATAAGTCTTTAACCATCTTGAGTGGAACTTCACGGAAGACGACAACCAAGTTTATCGAGGCTTTTCGATAACCACTTCATGCTAACCTGGTCTTGATCTTGCAAGATCTCTGATTTCTCCTCTTTTGTCAGTAGTATATCAGAAAACTGGAAACACAGTATGAATGCATGTCTAAGTTTCCCTCCTCCCAGAGAGCATTAGTTGAAAAGGCTAGATTAATACTTACAATGCCCATATGGTCTCTGTTGTGATCCTGGCTCCCTATAACAAATAAAGCCCAAACAATATCCTTCTGCCTAGCCATTGTTTTTTGGTGGAAATTCTACCACATTTGGAAACCACTAGTCAGCTTCAACCAGACTTGGAAGAGGAGTGGAAGATGGTGGACAGTTAAGTTGCCTTTGGTTTGCGAAATCAAGAGAAGGGAAGACGGGAGGCACCTAAATTGACACCTCCAAAAAAGCGCGAAGATGCTGCCATCACCGGCCCTTCCTGGCGGATCCCAGAGACACCGGACAGAGGTTCACAGAGCTCCAGGCTCTGAGACAGTAGCAGAACACCAAGATGGTTCAGGGACTAACAACAGAAATTTTTAAGACAACTCAGTTTTTTTACCCGGCTATCTGAAGGACTCTATCTTTTCTCAATAGCTGTCGTGATTAAGGATGCTTTGTAAAGTTTGAGGTTATGGATCATACTGAGCATAACCAAGCACTTCATCTGCCCATCCCCACCATTCATCACGGTCCTTTCGAAGGGAACTGTATTCCCTCCTTTATATGACATGTCAATCCATTTCCCATTATTTCATAGGCTTACTTTGAGTGTAATTTATTGAGGAAAGACATAAAAAGAGAAACAGATTGTTGGAGGGAAAAAAATAATAATAATTAAAAAAAAAAACAAACATGAAAACCAACAACCTACTCACAAAACATCCTACCTGCAGTATGCAAATAAGTTTTTTTGGTTTTCTTGTGATTTTCTTTTTTCCCCATCTATTTTAACAAAGTGAGGAATTGTGAATTTTTAAAACGATAGATTTTTCATTAGAATCTTCCTAAAGTTGGTACATTAATGGTTTGTTGCCTATAATTTGGCATTTATGCCTTGGGGTTGGACTCCAAGTTTACAGTTAAGTAGCTCCATGTTCCATTGCACATACATGCATCTGTGGAAAAAGAGCATTTGTGTATCTGAAGAGATATTAATAACAGATAACAGATTAGTAAGATTAAAGTTCCATACTAAAAGGCAAAAGACTGAATAAATATTTGAAAACATGTTGAATCACAAGTAAAATTATTAAAAGGGCATTTTGACAGTATTCTAATATATTCCTCAAAACATTAAAGTATGAATCTTAGCTGTAAAAAAATACAAAATCCAAGTCTCTTCATATTGTACATATTTGTCAATGGCAACTTCAGCCTTTGCCAGTGGGCACAGAATCAGTTTAGTTTCTCAGCTGAGAACACAAAAGATCTTTAATAGTCTTCTAGCTGTATTTGAATGATATGGATGCAGTCCTTAAAATAAACAGCAAATCTGTATAATGACATAATCAAATATATTGTTAGCCATTACCTCCAGACAGAAGATGCTGAAGAACTGTTCTAATTTTTTTTTCTTTCTCATCACATTATGCTGTGACGCAAACTTAATTTTTTTTCACTGTTTCAATCTCATCATGGTATTGAGAAAGTTTTTGCAAGAAACTATCAATCCTCTGCATGTTGCATGCAGCACTGTGCAGGTGTGTTTACACATGGCACGAAGAGACATTAGAATGAGTAGAAAAACAGGCTCTTTTTGGAGATCCCATATCCCCATGTAAAAGCAATTAAAAAAAAAAAAACAAAACAAAAACACAACTTGAGAGTGTTATGGAAAAAGAAAAAAACAAAAACTGTATTCATACTGCAGCAAATCAATATACAACATTCCACATGCTTCCCAACAGCTTCATTGCAATTAGCTTGGTTTGTACAAATATGGTATTTTAGTAACCAGTTCACATCCCGACTACTCCTTCATACATTATTCACTGCAAATGGCTCCATTCTGCTCTCCTTTAAGTCAGTATCAATACTCAGCAACTATTTTGGATTGAGGTTGAACACGAAGAAAACTTTTGTACTGTAATATAAGTTTATATATTTGTCCTTCTCACCACACTGTTTTACATACAAGAAACGTATTAGTTGGAGGCATTTCCTAAATTCCCACGTACAACAGGAAGAACTCAATTTTCAGAGCATAGATGACCACAGCAAGCGAGATCTACAGTCCCAGATTCTAGTAATCCCCAACCTAGGGGTGTGTTCCAAATAGAGTGAAACACACCTTCATTTGGATTTATGAAATGACAGAAACTTCATCTTTCTACTAGATTTAAGATAGCTTTTTTTTTTTTTTTTTTCCCTTGACCTGAATTATTTTAAAACTTTTGGACCTACATGCTCCAGGGAAACCAAAGATTCACATCTTCCCTAGCAAAGCTTACAGGGCATTTTTGGATCAATATCTCAATGCATTAGACTGCTTTCCAGTGCCAGCCTTTCTTCAACATACTTCCTTTCAATAGTCTTCTTCCCTTTTTTTTTCCTCTTTCCTCCACCATATATATATATATGTATATATATATATATTTTTTTTTTTTTAACCAAACTGACACTCTTAGTCAGTGCTTGTCCGTGCTCTGCCTTTCCTTCAATCTTTATTTTCTGCACTGGTTGCAGACATCTCAGGATCTCAGGATCTTGCAGTTTTGAAAAGAAATTCTCTCTTCATACTTTTCTGAATGCAAATGTGGGATTATTTGCATCTTTCCATTTTCTGTCCACCACCTCCATCTGTACACACTACTACTGCAGTAGTGAACACTATTTAATCTTAACTTTTTTACTCCTTTCCCACATAAAAATACAGCTTCTGCACATCTGGCACAGCTGTAGGGTTACCAGCTTTGCAGAAGTGAAGGGTTGGGACGAAGAGAGGGAGAGTATCTGAGCACTCCCAAATGCCTGCGTAGCATGAGCTGATGTTGAATACAACTTCTTCACTTACCAAATGATAGCTTCACCAAATATCACCTATGCATCTCTGGGTAAAGATTGAACCTTGGTTTAGAAAGGGTGATTTCCAACAGAACCAAACATTTTGGAAAGTTTTGCACATGAATACATAAACACAACTGAAGGGAGTATTCTGGAGGAAAAGACAAGTGATCTTGAAATGGAGAACTGCACACCTTTCCCAAGCTCTGCCAAGGGCTTCCAGCTCCACAGAAGATCAAGTAATTTCCTCCAGATTAGACCACAACACTTACCACTTAAACATACAGTTAAAAACAAACAAACAAACAAACAAACAAACAAACCTTCTTTAATGATGTGTTCAGGAACATTAGCTTTTTTAAAACATCAGATACCAAACACTGAGTTATACGTATCTTTCTCACTCTTTTCTTACCTCATCCCAATGGAGGTAAAATGTAGTCAATAGAAGTATCCCAGACTCACAGTACAATTTCAGGAAAGTGTTTTGACTTTAGCAGATCTTTTGTTGTTTTGTTTTTGGGGTGTTTTTTTTTTAGGGGGGTGGGAGATTAAAAGAAAAAAAGGGGGGGGGGGAGACAACTTTTCCAATAGAAAGAGTAGCTTTCTGTGAAAACAATATGCCATTGGGACAAATTGATGTAACTTACTGAATTTATCTGAGCACTTTTGTCACCTCAAGTCTTCTTCAACCACTTGCTTCAGGACCTTCTCTCCATGAACAAGTCCAATAGTTTTGAGCACCAGGATCGCCCACCCACCACCCACCTGATGCTCGTTAATTCCCCGACAGGACTCTAGTAGGACTGATGTTTTCTTTGCTTGGGTTGGTTACAAGTAAAGAAATAAGGGAGCCATCTGTTTGTGTATGTTTGATGATAATCTTCCAAATATAAGCCTCTACGGGTCTATCTCTAGGAAGATAAATTAATTTTATTTTAATTAAAAACTTAATTTCCTACAAAATTGATGAAATGGATCCCACATCCTATCATGCCCTTCCAGATACAATTTCCTACTCACCAGTAGCAACCCAATCTTCCAGTGCTGTCATAAGCCTAGACGCAAGTCCTATTGAAAATTTAATCTCAATGAGTCCGGGAGGAAACTAACTAGGAGGATTTATTTTGCTTAATAAAATTTATTCTTAGCATGAATTTGCTATCCATTATCTACCCATTCAACACACTCCAGAATTCCTGTAACTTCAGGATCAAATTCATGACCATACTTTTAGTCTTTCTTTCTACTTTAGTCTAGCTGCTGCCTTCATTTAACAGATCTCTGGCCCATGGAAATAAGGCAGTTCAGATCCTTTTTGGTGTCACAATCAGAATGTGACAACAACTCTCTTCTTCCCATGACTAACAGGTTGGAGTAGAATTGCATAGCCTGCAAAAGACCCAGGCCTTGGGTCTTGGAGTATTACTTTGGGAACAGCTGTGGGCCCTGTCTGACTTTCCTTAGCCTTTACACCTGGAAGCAAAGAAATGCTCTCAGTAGGACAGGTAATATAAATCAAATTAATTCTTTTTCTAACCATTTAACTGTTTGAAATTTTGCCTTCATCAAATGATGTGAGCATAATTTTGTGTGTATTTTTACTTCAAAATGAAGGTAACAGAGAGAAAAGCAATTGGAAACTTTAAGCAATGGAAAACAGAAGGACCATTTCTGCTCTATTACTGACAAAGGGTACTGGGTTTGTATCATTACTAGAGAAATGGCTTTTGTTTTTCTTTACTGATTGAAAATTTATTTAAAATAAACCATATTACCAAACCAGTGCTGAAAGGTGAATGTTAATAACCTGGCTAAGATACTGTCCGTTCAAACCTAAATTAAAACTTTCAAAGTTGCAATATTTATATACTACCCCCCCCCCCTCCCCGCAAGAAGTAAAAAGCCTCTCAATATAGACCTGCAGTAAAGTTCTGAATGTCTACTGAATGTCTAATAAGAATTCAGGCTTTGAATATGTGGAGTGCCTCTCAATTTATCAGACTCCATGGTGATCATCTATTGCTTTTGCACTGGCTTCAAGAAGAGCTAGGAAAACTTCCTGGCTCTGACTCTCAGCAATAGTATCATCTCTTTCTTCCACGTTCCTCACTGAGTTAATTTTTAATTGTTAAATTACTGTGATAATCTAAGAAAAAGTGATTTCTCACTTTATTACAACTAGCGGTGCTAGCATTCTAGCATCTCTTCCCTCATTACATTGTATTGCGTCTGGACTGTGATATGGAAAAAGATCCCATTAGGGGCAGACCTAATCCAATCATGCAAAGAGCCCACAGGCTTAGCAGAGAGGTTGGCCCATACCATCCATCTATCAAGAGTCCTGCGTAATTGTCGTCAAGTAGCACTGGGCATTGATAGATCCACCGACTCTGAAAGTAGCTAGGGTATAAAGCAGTTAGCGATCAATAATAACTGCAATTATTTCTCCTTTTTTTTTTTTTTAATATTTAGATTTTTTTTTCTTTTGCCGTCTGTGACCCAAGAAAACCTCACAACAGCGCTGCCTTGTAAGGCCCTGGGAGGAGCACGGCAGCAGTGCTGCAGGCCTTCCACAGCAGAGCAGAGCTTGCGTGGTGCTCCAGCACCCAGTACTGTGCTGGCATCAAGCCCCCAGGTCTTCCAGGGAGGCTGAGACCAGGAGGCAGATCCCCCAGTCTCTGGATTGGGGTCGGGTTCTGGATGCCTGGCTTGGGGAATGGGCAGAGCGAGCAGGTTGCCTTGCAAAAGACAAGGGAAAAAGCAAGACAGGGTGAGAGCCTGGCAAGCGCAAAAAGCACTTCCAGTACTGAGTATTTGAGGGCAGGCAGGCATTTTTATGCAACACAAGAACAGTTTGTGCTCTTACATTATCTTTCTGATGAAAAAAACAGATAGTTTGTGTAGGCATAAAGAAATTAAAACACCGATACAGTAGTATCAGAGTACTGAGGTGAAGGGTGTGTGTGTATACACATCCCATCCTCCCTCCAGAAGACACTTACACATAAAGCAATTCCCCCCCAGCACTTCTCACTGCAATAGTCATGACCCAGTATGACCCAAATAGCAAGCTTAGAAATGCCTTTAGAGGCAGAGAATAGTTGAGTTAGGGACCAGCTGTACAAACTGGAGATACACAAGGCCATAAAATAGCTGTGCTGTAAAGCACCTGGAGGTCGTGGCAGAAAGCAAGCTAAATGTGAGTCAGCAGAGCACCCTTGGGCAGTGGAGACAAACCACGTCCCAGACTGCAGCAGGACAAGGGATGGGATTACTGCACTCTGTTAGCACTTGCTAGGGCATGCCTGGGACACTGCGTCCAGTTTTGGTCCCCCCCATTTCAAGATGGACACTGAAAAATAGGATAGACTCCAGTGAAGGGTCCACCAGAATGATTAGAGAATTGAAAAGCTTGTCTGAAGAAAGGTTGAAGGAACTGGGTTTGTTGAGCCTAAAGAAGAAAAGGCTCAGAGGATCTACTCACAATCTTGCAAACTTAAAAAAATAAAATAAAATAAAATAAAGTTGTTCCAGTGAAGGAGGAGGTACTCTTCTCACCAGGATGTATTTTTACATAACATGAGGTAGCAGCCACAAATTGCTTTGGGGGAAAGTAAATCTGGATATTAAAACAACAAATTCTTCATAGCGAGAGCAACTAAGCATTGGAAGAGGTTGCTCAGAGAAGTGGTGGAACCCCCTTACTGGGAAAAAATCAAGAATCAGCTTGATTGTGTCCCAGATAACCTTATCTAAGGCTTGAAATCTAAAGCTTTCAACAGAATCCCAGACAGATCATCTCCAGAAGTCCTTTCCAACCTAAATTTTCAGTGGTTCTAATTCAAAACTGAAAACAAAAGGAGGGGTGGGCAATATTTTTTTCTAAATGGAGATACTTCCACAAATTCATTTCCTTCACTTGACTCATTTAGCTACCATCTTTTTAAAATAATACACATCCCTCCTGAAAAATCCACTACAAAAAGAGGGCAGCAAAAGCCATAAGTGCAACTGGCCACAGAAATTAAACTAAACTGTTGGGTGGTAAAACTATGGAGCTTGTTGGAGCTACAATTATTTTTATAACAGTTAAGGTCCAACTCACTATCACTTGCAAAGAGCTTAATCAATCATCAATAGCACAAGTCATTGTTTTAATATGAATGCTAAATTTAAGTTACAGTACAGAAATTGGAGAATTACGTATGGCTTCCCTGGGAGTGAAATCAGAGGACGGAGCTGCCTGGCATGCTGCAAGCCTTGGCTTGATTGCTGAGCAGCAGTCCACAACCAGATAAACTGACAACTGGTTGTCTGACACAGAAGGTCTAAGAAATGGCTCATAACAGGCTCTTCATGAATTACCTAATCCAAATCAACACACGTGAAAGGAAAAAAAAAAGAGATTTAATAGAAATTCTAAAAGAGATTTAATAACAAAAATGAGCCTCCAGCACCATCTTAATAAGAGGAGGTGTTAAATTATCTCTACAAATTTTAGGGGGGGGAGGAAGTCTTGCATAGGGTCTTGGAAGAAACAAGAAGTTGAGGCATGTAAGGTAGTTACCTGGTCTGATCACAATGATCCAGACCCGTTCCAGAAAGCGCTAGCAAGACAGCATTAAGACATAAAAATTAGAACAGATTAACATATCCTTAATTCAGTGCTTTTCCAGGCAGAGTTTCAGTTCTTCCATGGCTTTTAAATACCTGAGTTCAGTTGTACAATCTGAAGACCTGCATGTATTATTTAAACACTGTCTTTGAAAGCTCAGCTTGCTGTTTCCTTACTCAGTAAGGAAAAGAAATTCAACCAGCAGAGTAATGCTCAACTGGAATCAAAACTGGGCAGAGACTGCGGCTCACCAACTTCTCTGAACTTAAAAGCTCATAAAATGTCGCTCCTGTTTCTCCTCTAAAATCAAAAGAGCACAACAAGCATTTCTTTATCTGAAGTCTCTCTGATGGGGAAAAAAAAGAAGAGCAAAAGATAGCTCTTCACAGGTGTCTAGCAGGGGAGGAACGATGCACCCCATGTGGAATTTGAGATAGCTTGTTGGGTCTCCCATTGAGAAACAACAGAGAAAAGGGACAATAAAAAGCGCACACTGAGGGGGAAGCAAGACTTGGGAGAAATGATTTTTAAATGAAACACAGGACAAGAGGGAACAGGAGGAAGGTTTGGCAATTAAAAAGAAGGAAAAAAAAAACAAATTAGGAGAAAACCAATAAACGACAGACAGGAAGGAGAATGCAATTTGTTTGCTCAAGTTTTTACGTTGCCATGCCTCCCTTGCAGAAGCCAGGGAAGGAAAGAAGAGCAAAGCACGCTTCTGGGAGCAACGCAATGGGGGGATGCTGTGGCTGGCTGATGCAGTCTTTGGGAGGAACTGCACAGCAGCACTCTATTTCCCCCAGTTTGATCTCTGAAAAACAGCACTAAAGTAAATATATGCTCCTGTGGAAGTTCACTGATGTCCCTGGAGCTCATTCATTTTCTAACCTTTTACCAGCTGCTGGCCCGAAATGGTAGGAGTTCACTTTAAGCCAGACTGGATTTCAAAGCAAAGGTCCCAGAGGTGACAAACTGCTCATTAATTCACTGTAATGCTTTAGCGCTGGAGGAACTGTTTTAAACGCACAATCTGAAACTATTTAGAGCCACCAAATAATTATATCACGAGAAGCCACCACACACTTCAAATTTACTAATGTTAAAATCTAGCTATGTAATCTGCTGATAGAACTAATGAAGAAAAAGGAGGAGACTGGCATTTTATTAAGAAATGCTAATCAACCTGTTTTTGAAGTGTCCCTCATTTGCATTATAAACATTATTATGAAAATTCAGCATTATGCTTCTCTGTGCAGCATTGTGCTGCTCTACTGAACATCAAAAATATTCACTTCCTCAGAGCAGGGAAAAGAAGGGAATGAAAAATCATGATCAAAGATAACTTCAATTACTTGTTAATTTCACCTTAATTCCACTCTTGGGATAATAAGCCTTCCTCATAAATTTCCTTCCCTGTAACAAATTCTGATATATGCTTATAGGCCCCTAAATCTATTCCCACAAGAAGTAAATGAATAAATATGCATCAGTGTAATTTACATAGCCTTCACCACAAGCATGGTAGGACTTCATAAACTCACTACTGTTTACTGTGTGAAAAACTCATTAAACTCCCCTTTGAATACAGGAATGAAACTTATTTTTTAATTTATTAGAAGCATTCTTGTTGGTCTCCTGTTCAACAACATCAAGCACAGGGGCACTCTTCTCCAGTAAAAATAAAATAAAAAAGTAGAAAAATCAGAACTATATACTTTTGATTGCAAATTAAAACTTCACGCACTCATTCCCAAACAAAAAACTTCTTCTGCTGTTGTACAGAGTTGGTAAGAAGAAAACAGATTTTTAAGTTAGTTTATCAAGTATTTAACCCCAATTTATTTCCGAGTATACATTCTCCCCTTCTCACAGAGCTCTGAAATTTAATTGCAAAGATTCAGGGAAACAGACCTGAGCTGGTGATCAACTCTATTAACAGGCAAAAAAATTAAGAAATTATTCGGTTTGAAAAAGCAAGCAACTCATTGGTAGATCTCAGTTACTGATTGAGCTCCACCAACTGCACGTGAAATATGTTTCTTGAAAGCATTTTGCTTTTGAGGAACTGGTGAGCTCTGAAGGCAAAACTTTATCTTGGAAAATTCTTCATCAAGTCTGCCTAAAAACGACAATGTATATAATGTGATTTCCAGAATTTTCTGTGAGAACAAATTAAGAAGACTGAAGAAGACCAGAAGACTGGTCATTTCACATTGAGAAACTATAGGCAAAGCCTTCTGAAATGGTCTTAATGGACTGTGTAACGTAAAAGGAGTCCAACCTGATGTGGGTCTTGCCCATGCTACCTTTTCAGAGCAGTTCTTGAAGCAAATTAGTTCTCCAGCCAGTCCCAGACTTGGTCTTCAAGAGAAGGAGTTGGAGCCATCCAAACCAGAGCTTGGGGAAATGCTCAAGGTTGCTTCATCACCCCCTATTTAGCAGCATAGATGCACCCAGTGAGATTGTGCTTTTGCTTCTGTGTGTCTACTGTTAGTTGCATATTTTCCTTCTTTCTTTGGAAATACGGTTAATCTTGGAGATAGGAAAAGTAATGTGCATTAGATTCCATTTTATCTGTTTGGGAGAGTATATGATTATGTCTCCATTAAGCCAAAACATGGGTTTCTGTATGGCAACAGAACCACATTTTTCTTTGATTATTATTTGGGTTCCGTAATTTGTAAAGCATACAGACTTAGCATCCCATGTTAAAATAACATTTCACGTTGGCCCTTCACACGACCAGGACTGAACTCCAAGCCTATGAAATGCATTTAGTAGATACAGATAGTGATTTGAGAATGACTAGACCACAGGGTACTTCAGGGTACTTAACCTTTCCCTCTTCTCCTCTGTTTGTCTTCAAATTTTATCTTCCCAACATTTTAACTGCAGCAGCTGAATAGCTGACCTAATGAAGAACCAGAATACATGGCCTTCTGCTGTTATGGATGCTTTCTCTGCACACTGAGAGTCTTCACAGTTTCCTCCCTCCCCAAATACCAGACCAAGGATCGTTTGGCCACAGTGTGTGAGGAAGGGATCTCACTTACAGTCTAATAAAGTGACAGATTCAACAGCAGTCTGCTCCTTTGTCAACAGGGTTATAGATTTTCCTGACACAGTAGGTCTGACAAAGGAAAAAGGTACACAGGAAAAAAGGCAATGTTGTAAGAGAGGGATAAGCTAGCCAAGATCAGGAGTATGTCCCTAAAATACATCCTTCTCTTTTGTATTTCTGGCTGTAGATACAGCACTACCGCATCCCCAGGGAGCAATGCTGTGGTGAATAATACGCTCATTACTATTCTTTCTACACGGACTGCAATTTTAGATGTCCTTCAAATTTACATTTATTTTACTAATCTGGATGGTTGACATGTCAAACATCTTAAGGGATATACAAAACATTATTTACCCAGTTGAAATTTATTTTCTGAACCACAGGCATTGGTCTGTCCAATCAAAACGTGACTTGTAACACAGCACGCTTGCACAACAAAGTTCTTCAATATGTTTTCTGGATTTCTATTATTTTTGAGTTGTTTCCTCTGCTGCATAATCCTCCAAAGGACATCAAAGCCCAGGTAAATCAGCATACAATTTGTCAAACAGGCTGTATTTGTTTTATTCAGCAATTTCCATTCACAGTATTTAGATATGGGAGGCATTAGGGAGCTGCTTGAGAAGCTACTCAGTTCTGTTTTCCTTTTTCCTTTTAAAAACATGCATTTGTATTAATGAAGGCTGTGATTTAGGAAAGGCAAGAATACAGCAGACATATTGAACCTTCCTGATTTCCCTCTTAGGCTACCATATTTTAAGTGATAACACTGGTTCTTCCATTGGCCACTATGTTTTATTGGGGTGTTTGACAGTCTTCACTACTACAGAATTTTGTCTTACAAGGTTCAACAGCTGTAGCAGTCCTTAATTAAATCTCCTCAGCTCATAATGTTTTACTGCATAGCCATCTAATAAGTACTAGGAAAACAAAATTAAATAGCAGAGTTATTAGAAAAAAAATACAGAGGAAGAGAAAAAAAAAAAAGCATTTAGGTAGTAGGTACAGCCACTACTTACGTGGCTTTTGAATAAGCACCTGGAACCTGATTCATCACATCAAAGGAACAAATCGCATCTGTGGATGAAATCTTTTTTGGCCTCCCCTCCCCTCCCAATTCACTACATTCACGGTATTAATTCTCTTGGCTTCCCATTTATATTGAGTCTCTCTTTTAATCAATACTTAAACCAAGGCCTTGATTCAAAGCCAGCAGGGACCAATGAAAAGTTTCTTCAACTACAGTAAAGCGCAAGCACCAGAATTACATTAAGTAACTAGTCTTCATTGCAGATCGACTATATGCAAAACAAAGCATAAAATATTTGAAATTACAGCTTTTTAATAACACTTCAATACCACTTTAATCACATAGCCATTGCTCTGGGACTCCAACTTCATATACCAAAATTCAAACAGAAGCTATCATTTTTGTCTCATTTATCCTACAGTGTAAACAGAAAAACATACATTATAGCAGCTATATTAAAACCATTCAACAGCACTTCAAAAGACAGGTCTCAATTTAAACTTCCATTTCTTATAGTCTGGATTTCAACCAGGATACCTGGGGCTAATAATTAAACTCCACAGAAATTACAGAAAGGGAACACTGAAAAAAAAGTCAATAATGAAACCTTTTAGAGGAATATATCTCTGGAACAAATGGCTGCAGCATTCATTCTATTAAACTCTACCTGAAGGAGAGAAGGCCTTAAGCCAGTCCTTAACATAAATGCTGCAGGTGCTACAGAAAGCTTCCTATCACTTGGTAGACACGATTTCATTGTAGGGGGCTTTACTGCCATTTAAAAGCTCAAGTTTACTGAAAATTATGGCTTTTAACTTTCATTCACAACCTTGCACCCCAGCAACCACCAGTGAGAGATGCAGAAGGTGAAACACCAAGACTTCCCTATCCCGTGGGCATACGAAAGTTGCGTGGTTTTGTCATTCAGAGGTTCTAATGCATGGCAAGTGCCACCTCACTTCATTCTTTTTTTTGTTCTAAAAATAATTCTTCAAATGATAATCTCAGGGTGGTACCTCAAACTTACATGAAACTCCATGGAGCTAGGATAAGTATTCACCCCATTTATCATTCCTTTGTTTCTTGCTTGACAGGGATGATAGCCTAATTTTTCCTCTGCATTAATAGAACATTCATGTCACATCAAATCCTGAAGTCATTAGTTAGTATATTCACCAGATCTACGTTAATAAAGCAATAACTTGATCACTGGCTTTTAAAGTGCCAATTCAAAATAGAAAAACAGGTGCTGTTTAAACAGCATAATCATCATTCTAATTGATACCTTCTAGTTAACATTACAGAAGAGGGAGTAACTACTAGCACAGAACTCCCACATACATTTTCGTTCAAGCAAGTGTCTCTCAGCACTGAAGGCGTGAGGGTTACTGGCATGGGAACAAAAATTGCTCCTGCTAAAGCTTGCAGATCTCTATCCACTTGAATGTATGCTATTAAGCTTGCAAACGCTATCGGACTATCAGAGGTCCTCGCTGTGGGAGAGTTGTAGAGGAACAGGAACTCCAGCCAGAGACAGGATCGTTAAATGAACCACCTCTGAATGGTCCTGTTGCCAAGAATAAAAGCATCTACCATGATTCTGTACTCCACAGGTCTAAAACTGCTCCATGAGACTCAAAACCCCTTGAAGTTGGAAGGTACGTCAATCTAAATCCCGAAGCCTGTGAAGCAGAGAGACAGAGAGAACCGGGGTTAAGAAGAGGTTCCATTGCATGCCCTGGAAACTGAAGGACTGCAGAAAATGTCTAAAGCTTGAGAAGAGCTTAAATCACTCTTCTAGCAATCTCTCATGGAGCCTGCTGATTAGGCCTGCAGCCCATAACTAGCTCTGGACCTGAAGTAAACATTTCTCCCAGTGATATCAGGGGCACTATTGAGTGCAGACCAGAAAAATGAAGTCTGAAGGTTTTCCCCTACAATTCTCATAAATATGTCTCAAGGTATCATTAGTACATTTTAAATAGGCATTACTCTCTTTGAAAATGCAGCGTTGATAATTCTCTTAAAACTGGCAACTATTTGGAATATTTTCTTCTATCATTACAAAAATAAATACAGGAGAAGATCTCCAAATTAACTGTAAAATGCTTCTGAAAGATTGGAATTTATGTCCCAGGGAAATTGACCAAAAGAAAGAGCATATCTTGCAGGTTTGTTATTTTAACAATCTATTATGCAAAACAAATGTGAAAATAACAAGAATAACTACTCAAATTTCAAGCATATTAATTTTCACATAATTGTTTATTCATCTGTTTTTAACATAATCCCTGTGACAGTCATGAAGAAGCATAAAATATGTATTGGCTGATGATACAACTGCACAAACAGGCACATTTTGAAGTAGTTCGGGTACACAGGCCTCTCTGCTCTCCTTAAAACTTTGAGGTTTTACTTTGTGTAAGAATACAGGCGCATTTGTAAGACAGTAATTACTACTGAGCAATTTACTGTTTCATAACTGAGAATATACCATAATTTCCTAGTGATGCTTCTTATGCCAATATAAAAAGGTTAAGTGAAACAAACAAAAAAGAAAACAACAAAATATAGGAGAGGGCAACATATATTTATATGAAAACAACTGAAAACAATGAGGTGGTACTAACAAAGCAGAAACACATTACAAAGCTACAATTCTGCAAAGCTTGGACTAAACCCACAAAAAACTGCAGCATAACAAAACATTCCAGAAGACTTTCCAGGAGGAGAGCTTCGGCATGGCCCCCACACTGACAAATCACAAGCCAGAGAGAATTAACCTCCATTGTAAGAAAATAACTTCGGTATAAAATGGGCAGTAGTGGCAACTGAGGGAAAACAAAATCATATGAAGAAAAATAAATAAATAAATAAATAAATAAATAAGGGAGAATAAAGAGACACTAAAGACAAAGTTCAATGTGGAAGGGAATAAAGATAAAAGACACACAACTAGCCAGAGTAATAGGTGGAGAAGCTTTGAAAAATTTTACCTTTACAGTACCTCCAAGTTAAGTAAATATTACCTCTTTTTGCTTCATAATTGAGGCAATAAGGGTAAATGATTTATCAAGATCACACGGGAAGTCTGAGCCAGAGCCAAGAACCCAGATTTATTACCTAACCTCTGCACCAGGCTGACTCCCAGGAATGATGTAGACAAACTGCACTGAGTTCAGAAAAGAAAAGATCAGATTCCAGGCTGGCCAGACAAATACAAAATGAGATGCAAAGAAAAAGCAACAGCGTTGGCCCATTTTTTCAAAGGTGATGCAAAGTAATGAGCAAACTCATAACTGCACACCAATAACTGCACTTAATTCAACAGACACACAGGACAGCAGTAAAAGACGCAGCAGAAAAAAAATTCTGTCCTGCACATTTCTCCCAATGGTGACAGAGCAAAGGACCAAACAAGAGTGACAGAAACTGGTCACGTTGCTCAATTCAGTGTTTTGTATGAAGTGCTGGATATTTCTGACGTACGTTGGTGTAGCACAAGACCTATGCAGAGTAGCATCTTAACAGTTTTTGAACAGTTCAGCCCATTCTGCGGCTAATGGAATGATCAAGTGGTCATGGGGCTTAACAGTTTCCATAGCCATGAGGTCTGTCAATGGAAAGTACGAAGATAAGTTATTTGGGTTAATCTGAAGGTATATATTATTGGCTGTAAATGGGTTGAATGAAGAAACATAAAATTTAGGCTTAATAAGAAGCAACAAATCATTTATGGATAGAAGCACGCCTCATACAACTATTGAGGTAAACAATACGTAAACACACCAGACAGACATCCTGTCATGATAAATAATTTAAAACCTAATCCAGTTTTAAAATATATGTTTGCTGGGAAACGGATCAGTGGAATCTGTTAGGGGGACCCCGTTTTTCTTATCCAGAAGCTGAAAGTCAACAGCCCCCTAACTTCCACTCTGACTGTAATATTTTTATGAGGCACATAATCATTACACAGAAGTGGGAAACTTCTTATGCTGAAGCACTGACCTTCACTTGAGAGGACCTGTCAACACATGGAAGATTTGAACATCAAACAGGTTTAAGGTCAATTTTAGCTGTAACCTTTTAACTATTCCTTGAGCTTTAACATACATAACTGAGATCACAGAAGTGACATCTATCCTCCATCCTTCAGGCCATGTCCTTCAGGAAGATTGATAACAACAAGCCTAACTCTAGCAAAACGCCCTGAAGAATTCTGTTCCTGGGATACCACTTCTAAGGAGTTACTTCATCTATTTATTTTTAATTAAAAAAACATTTAACGCATTACAAAGCTGAAATGAGAAAGTACAATTACTGCAGCCTCAAAGACAGGACAGCACTGGATGGTCAAGCAGGATGAAGGAGGTCATAGACCTTTTCTGGTTTATGGTTCATGTCCTCCAGTCGTATTTAAGTTAGTCGGTTTTGAAAGATGTCTAAGTAAGGCAGGGCGTCTGTCCGAGATGACAAGGTATTTGGTTCACATATGTATTTTTTCAAGTGCAATCCACCTTCATAGCCACAGGCTCACAGAAAGATACAATTTCATTGGGCTTGATGGGCTTGTCAGGATAGGGAATGATTTTCTCCTGCATATTCAAATGACTTTCCCTACCATCACCACCACCGCGTTCAGTATCTATCCAGGCAGATCAGGATGTTGCTGCTTGAACTAAACCAATTAGCATGTGGCAGATGTCCAGGACAAGTATCTCTTCCATGGAAGTCTGGTTCCTTGAAATCAGCTGAAAGGTAAAAGACTCTGGCTGGGCTCTAATGCCTGTCACAGGGATGAGACTGACTACAGACAAAAATCAGATCAGGAAAGGAGAGCAGCTCAAGGCAGCCCTACTAAAATCAACAAATCCAAATAAGAACCTACAGTGCGCTATACAACTTTGTGCCAGATACATCTCTAAACAAATTAGTTTAGCAAAGCTGACACCTAATTAAATCAACTCTTTAGTGTGTGTCATTCTTCTTACAAGTCCATGCAAAGAAAAAAAAAAGTATACGAAACTTTCTGATGACATTAAACATTAATTGCTAGCTGTATTCTTATATCCCTTATATCCTCATTGCAACTTACTAGTTCCGAAATCAAAATGTATGCCATGCATAAGAAAATACTACACAGCACATGTGAACACATCAGGATCTTGTGTTGTAGAAGCAAATCTACAAGGATTTAGCATGTGTTGGGAAAAATATTATTTAAAATGAAGGGGGAGAGGGGATCAACACTCATTCTTTTATCAAGTAATGACTGGTTACTGAGGGATTTGAAACCATTCTGTGTTATGCTCCATACACATTGCTGACAGCCAAAACTAATAAGGAAACCAACCCTAGTGCTATTTGATGACTGACAATCTTCATGCTGCAATATTTTCATTGGCAAAAAAAGGAACATAACAAGGACAGAAAAGACAAATTTAAATTTCCACTGAAGTGTCAGTCCAAGTTAGAATACTTGTATTATCAAGTAGATTTTTTCAAAAGCTAAGCATGAAGTAAAAAAGAGATTTCAAACTTCACAGGACCTAAATCCATTCACAGTTAGAAAATTTTAACAAATGGTTCTTGACATCACACAATGAAGACATGATACAGAAGGAAATTGTCACCTTAAACTGTCATTATACATCTCTGTGCATCTAATTTTATCTTTTAGTCTGTAAGTTTTTTCAAAATTCTTAAAATGTGCATTTTAAAGGAAACTGGAAATGCAAGGCTATGAAGATGAACATTCAGCTAGAATTTCTTCAGATCAGCAGAGGAGTAAAGGACTTATTTTGCAGTGGTTTATTTTGAAAGTGTGCAACTACTCGTCCTTGAAAATCATGTCCATACAAAGGTAACAAAAGGATAAATATATCTCAGCAAATTGGTCTTGCACAGCGTTCATAATTGCAAAAGTGACTGCATGTCAAACACACTTCGGGTAGCTTGAGAACCAAGTGGTTGCCACTTACTTGATTGAGTTTATAACACACGTGTCCCTATTGCTGTTGTATCTTTCTTCCATTTACAAACAAAAAGCTCCATGAACACCCTTAATTACATCATGATGAACTTGTCAGAAAGCTGCCAATATCATTTTGTATTAAGATAGCTTTATAGTTTGCTCTATGTATGGTTTTGAAACATTACTAAAAAAAAAATATGAAATTGTCATTACATAGACAAGCAGAGGGACTGCCACATTTGTGGCATTGATTCTAAACAGCAATACATGTTTATCCAACCACAGGTAATGGTGCTTCTGAATATTCAAAACACAGGAAAATACTTAAGTATCAGGCAATAAAGGATGATTTGTTTAAAAAAGCCTTTCAAGAACCTCAAAGCCCCAACAGCATCACACATGTAAAGTTTACCCAGGCCAGTTAAAACATGGATTTCACTGATTTTAGATTAATCATTGTTTTCCAGCAAGTAGTCTCCAGACTTGGGCAGCTCTCTGAGTGGAGGCTGAGGAGCCTATGAAGAGCTATGGCTGATGGAGAGAAATCTGCTTCTCATACTAAAACTGAGGATCTCTTTCCCTACCTTGCTACCTCCATATGATATCAAGAAAATACACCTATTTTCTTACAGTGCTGCATTTCTCTAGGTTGTTTTCATAAAAACAATAAGATTCTTAGCCCTTTCTGCAGTACAGGGTCTTCCAGGAGCTCCAGTTGCCTACCATCTCCTTGACAGCCTCTGAAAACCTATAGGCCATGTTGGGATGCAGCACCTCTGGCTGCTGCATGCATAGCCAAGCATCACCCCTATGTCCTGAAGTATCAATTAGGTCTGCTCAGTGCATGTTTAAACAGTGGAGTTTAATAAGGTGCGCCAGCAGAAAGTCCATTTATATTGCTGTTTTCTAAGCTATTAGCATTAGGGAAATCAAAATGAAGCTAGCAAGACCAGGGTCACAGCACTGCAGATGTATTCTGCTATTTATCCTCTCCACAGGTTAACACAGGAGTTTCTCATTCCTTCAGCAAGTTAGTTTTTCACTTTAACAAAAGCAGACTGGAAGAAACAGAAGTAACTCCTAGCCCAAGCTGGCTCTACTTTCTTTTGCTTAAATCACTTCTTCTCTTTTCCCATTTCATTTTCCTGACAATTATCTTCTCACTTCTATTACTCCATTTATTTTCTTCCCCTCATCAATGTCCCCAGTAGAAATGTGAAAATGTTAGTGTCATTTGTAAAAATGGGTTTGGCTGAAGTGAAGTGAAGGATTCCTCTGACTCATAAATTTGGCCAGAGCCGTAAAGAAATAACGGGGTCCCAGCTGAATGTCACAAGATATGAAGCTAACATATCTCCAATGAGGTAAATTCAGACAAGAAATCTAAGTCAGCATGTCGAAAGTTCACCCTTCACTCTGTAAAAAGCAAGAACTGTAACTTTTCCTGGCTGCTTCCTACTTGTTACGTAACCTCCAATTTGAAATATTACGGTCTTTGGGGATTTTTTTTTTCATATTTCCTACTTATTTCCTTAGTTTAACAAGTCACATTTTAAACTGCTGCTGTTGATGGAAGTAATCACAGCTCCAATGACATACTTCTTATTTTTGCTACTTTGATTGTAAAAATGATTAATGAGCCCTGAATTTAGAAGCATCTATACTAATAATCTGGGTTTTTAAATAGTCTCACCTTTCACAGCTAAAACAGAATATGTTGTTACTCCCTGACGGTGAAATATGTAATGAAGAGTTTTAGTAGAAAGAGATTTTACATCTACAAGCACAACGTGTTTAGTAAGAACTTTCTGTCACCCTATTACGGTAAAAAAGATCTTGGTCTACGGACACTCTGTCTAACATACGGCACATCCAGAAAAAAAAATACAGTGGTTAAGCCCAAGGTCAAAAGTAAGCGTTTGATGTTCAAAACTTGAAAAGTGGAACTAATTTAAATTCCTATTCAGGAGATGTAGGTCTTGTTAATGTAAGAACACTTCTGCTGCCTCTGGTTGCTAGCACGATGAATTGTTTACTACCAAAACCACGTCTCTTCTTTAGATCGTCCCAAAAGCAACATCAACAGATGCTGAAACACATGACAAATCTTTGATGCAATAATGGTAGGAAAAACATGACAAAACTGTAAAGGTCAGGGAAGAGCAAAAATATATTTATCAAAATATTCTAGGTTTCTTATGCAGACTGACTCCTTTGCAGCTGAAAAACAAATAATTACTTTATTTACATGCTATGTAATGGTCCATACAGACAACAGAAACTCAGCAGTTTTAAAACCATTCTTTTAAAAGCAAAAATAGAAATATACCAGCTTTCAAACAGCAACTATTTAGGCAGAATTTTGTCACTGGGGAACACAGCTGCAGGAAGCTGTGAACTTTCATTTACTTGACTGCTCAGCCATGAGCACCAGCATCTCTCAGCAGTAGTAAGGAAACAAAGATAAAGTCCATCGTGGGGAGATGGGGGTCTTCGTATCAAACTGTCATCAGAAACTGAAGAGGCATAATCAGTATTAATCATAACAAATAAAAATAATTAATAATCGAGAAACAACATGAGAAGATAAACCCTTCCAGATAGAGCAAGAGTCACAAAGTCATGTTCAAATAAGAATTCATGTTTCTGACTGAACAAATGTATCGACACCTCAGTACCACAAGACCAAGATATACCGCAATGCAGTATTTTCAGGGAAAAAAATAAAATATAGATATATATATAAAAAAATCACCCCAGCAGCTTTGGAAGTCACTCATGAGGCAGCACAGATGAAACTAGAAATTCAATATCTTGTTTTGCCCCTAACTGGGTCTGAGCAAAGAAGGATTTCTTCCTTTTTCGCAAGGCCAGCAGTTGCAAAGAGGGCTGACCCTTCACCCCTGCTGAAGTCTGTGGCAACCGGAATCTTTAAGACTGGACATGATTTATTAAAAGGGCAGGGTCAATTAAAAACTCATATTTCTGGCTGAGCATATTATTACCAGTGAGGCTTACAACATGATCATTACCAGGGTGGAACCCCCCCCCAGTCCCGCTGTGTTGCTTTTCTCCAGTTCTCTGACTATGTGTACATGCCAGTTTGGCCAGGTAACTTCCAACAGTTTGTATGACTATTTCATATTTACAAATGATTAAGAGAGGTCACAACCATGTGATTTGAAAGCCAGACATTTTCAGGAAGACTTTGTCAGTGAAATATCTGAAATTAGTCAAACTCCCTCTTTAGTAGATTTGAAATACATGGCGTGTGTTTAAAAAGAATAAATACACAGGCAATCTAAATGCTGTCTAATTACAGAGATTACCTACAGCATAATATACTGCATGTAAAAACCAGAATTACTTATCCAAGCTTCAAGTATAGCGGGCTGCTCTTAAAACGTGAGTATCTTGTAAATCTATTTCAGGCTATATGCACCTCTCCCATACACTGTATGTTATTTCCAATCCAGCCGACCCCTGTAGTGAGAAAGATCTTTAACAAGTGAAAATTTTACTGCCAATCTTGACAGATTAGAAGATGATGCAGATGACAACTTAAAGGCAGTTCTCAGAAGGTAACATGGTATTTTTTCCACACACCTGCAGGCAGTGTGGCACTAGGTAAACATTCCTTCAGGAACTTTGTACACAGACAAGTTTCTCCAAGTCTTACCTGACACGCTATCAGCGGAATGGGTGTCAGCATTACAAGGACAGCAAATCTCAATCTCAGGATGGTGACTTCTGTATTAAACCTGCCTGGTCCAGATGGGAAACCGCAGAGAAGCCACAGCTGTCACCCATCACCTAGCCTACCCACACCACAGATCAAGAGGAGAACAGGAAAAGCAATCTTTGCTGCATTAATATTTCCACTCAAATTAAATTGCAAATTAAAGCAAGAAACAAGCCTCAGCTCCCAACTGCACAGTGCAATACAAGCATTACTTGCTCCAGAGGGAAATAAATAGCCAAGTCTGGAGGTATCCAGCTAAAGCCTACCAATGTCCCACCCATCAGCACTGACTAGGCAGAAGGAAAAATATAGTTCATGTCGAACCTGCATCCATGAGATACTTCTGTTTCGTTCCAAAGCCAGAACATCACTTTGTGCAATGCCAGCAAACAGTGGAAATGTTACAACACAGGTACATGTAGCGCTGAACACTGCGCTGTCAGGCTCTATGGGCTTCTCCGGTGTCCCATGCACAAACTGAGAAATGCAAGTGCTCTGCCAGAAACGGGAGCTTGAACTTATGGATTTCTAGCTACCTGTAGTGTTTTCTTAGTCAAAGTCCCTGAATGTGTTAAACATTCACTTTCAGAAGACTCCACGGTGCCTACGCTGTGGAAGCCAACTTCTATTTACAACTACACAAAATAGCTTATTAAACTGACTGGGCACAGAATAATTTGATGAAGAGCAAGTATGTGAAAATAGATACCAATAAAGTAGGGCCTGAGAGACAGTTTCAGCATTTTACTGATTTATAGTATTTTTACTTTTTTTTGGATGCCTCATTCCGAGTCCTAAAAACAAAGCAAAAAACCCACTTGAATCAGGACAGAGGTCAGCAATCACCATTTCAACTTAAAATATCTCCATTTAAATGCAAATACTAGCCTTTCTTCCTGACCTTTAAATGCTCATTTCATAGAAATGGAATTGAAAGTGTAAATTTTGTGTCTTGATCTCTCTAAGCAGTTCCCATGTCATTTAGTCACATTTTTGTCACATAATTCCTTCTTATTAAATATATTGCTTCTGATTAAATATATGTCATTGTATCAGTGCTCTAGCTCTTCAGAGACAAAAACCAGTAATTTTGCACTGTTTCATTTCACAGAGTACACAGATTAAAATGGAGATTATCATTACTTCTTGCTCTCTCTTATTTGATACCAACTCCAGTTTATGTGATATCAACAATACCTCTTCAATATTCTTTCTAAGGCTCAATAATAACAAATTTAAACAATAAGGATGTTCACAATAGAGACCTGCAAACTCTTTTCAAATGAGTTTGTCTAACTCGAAAATTCACTCACAGTTTAACTATGGCTTTGTATTATCCTTAAATTTATTGGTAAGTGACAGACTATTAAACGTAGAAATCCAACAAAAGAAATGAATTAGTATTTCTTTTAATAGTGGGGGGGGAAATCCAGTCATCACCCATTAGGTTATGATAGCAAAATGTTCCTAGATGAGGCCAGAAAAGGCCTAGCAACTAGCAAAGAAGTATGAAATGTAACAGTGAGCGATTGGTGTCTTAGTCCTGCTGGACACTCTGTGGCACGATTGCCTTCATTACTCTCATAGTGGTGGCATCTGGAGTCATGCTCTGGACCAGCACATTCAGGCAGGTCCCACGAGGACAGACCAAGGAGATTCCTCCCCGCTGCCATGAAGAGCTGCCCTGTGTTTGTTGTCCACTGAAGTTCTTCTGCACCTCCAAAGCAGGGCAGGAACAATCTAATTCTTTGAAAGACCATTTTCCTGCCTGTTTAAAACAAATGAGACTTCCCTATCAAGGAAGCAATAACTTTGTAAAATTTTAAATTTTTTGCTGAAGGGCCAAAAGGAACAGTTCGTATGCCAAGTATAGTCACTTCATCATCACTCCAGAGCTAAGGTCAATTACTGTCTACACCATCCTTTCACATTGCATTGTCTACCCACCCCGTTTCACACGCAAACCATTGGTACTATTGTCCTCTCAGGGAGAAAAAAAGGATTCCCTGTCTGCAAATGAGAAAAACGTTTTGGTTATTGTAGCTGTTTTCACTAATTCAGTCATTATTTACTTAAATTAGATCCTAACCCTTTCCATATATTTTACTTCATTATTCAAATCAGGACAGGCTTCATTTTACTGCCAATGAATTACACATGCAGAATCATATTGGTGCTCAGGCAAACGTGACTCTAACTATGATTAAAAAAAGATAATTATGCTTTATTATTCCATTTATTGGGGGATGGGGAGAAAAGTTCTAAAGGTTGATTTTTCATGATGGCATTTGTTCCTCTTTGACTATCAATCTGGCTAACGGCTGTACCACGTCTAAGGAACTGTCACATTTTCATCTCTCAAATCAAAAAATAATGAAAAAAGAAGTGTGAAAATTAGAGTCCCATACAGATTATCAGAATAATTTCCTACAAATATTTCAGAATGAAAAATCATTGCTTATATTTTTTGCCATTGTATAAAGAATTTCTCTGCAGATTCTGCAATTTGGAATTTAACTGTTAAACAAATTAACTCTTTAACAAATCACACAGAGTTTAGAAAGGCTTATGCATGCAAAGGACATAGCATAACATCAAACGATTACTAATCACAGCAACTAGAGAATCACAGCACAGTCAATTCAATTTTCAGTGATGCCTCTTTAAGCTCTAATGAACCATGGTGCCCTAATGAGAGGTTTCACTGAATCCTAGCCAATCAAGCAGAAATTTTATGTAGAAAATGGAAAAGCTAAGAAGCAAAAACACAGTAGCCATATTTTACAGCAATGTATTCAACCAGGGTTTAATGGTTACCTTTTAAATCTGTAAAAAAAAATAAAAAAAAATCATCACAATAGAATTTTAGCTTTGCGCTGCAGGTTTGGCTTCCCCCCTCCCCTTCCTGTCCCTCTCTCTCCCCTAAAAGTGGTTGACAGTGAGCTGTATGGAGACAAGAAATAAACGCTGAAAAACAGCAAAAGTAATCACTACATGCTGCTTTGTCAGACACTGTGGCAGTATCTTAGACTGTCCTCATAACTTGAACCAGTTTGATTTATTGGGTCATTAAAGTTATAGCAATAATTCCAGCACACTTCCACAACTAATGGTTACTGACAGGAAGAGTTTCTGTCTTTCCACTTAACAGTGTTAAAAAATAATGGATGCAATCCTAACCTTGCTTAAGTCAATAACAAAACTTCCACTCACTTCTGACTGCTGGAATTTCACAAAGGCATGTTTTCCAAGATGTAAAATGGTTTTCTAAGAGGGTAATTCAAGTATGCTAAATTAATGTGTTATCACCTGGCAAAGGTATTAATTAAAACATGCTAAAATAGATAGAATATCTCTTTTATTCACTAGTAAATGACTCAGTTTCAATATTAATCAGTTGTGGGTTTGTTTGTTTGTTTGTGATATATATAGAAATCTGAATGTTTTCTTTAAATATTAGATAACTGAATTATTGGTTCTGGTCCATGCCAAAATGAAAACTTTGCTCAAAGGTATAAGCAGTGCTTTACAATGTAAAGGACAAAAATGGATGACCTGCTAAGTGTTTGTCTTCCAAAATATTCCAAAATCTTCCAAAATAAGTTTTGGCTAGGTTGCAAGACGAGATATGCTTCCATAGTAAGCATCTGAATCTGCTGTGGAATATGAGCCTTAGCAGTATATTTAACTTTTGTCTGACAACAGCAAATCAGAAGAAAAAAGAAAGAATGAAAAGTAATCAATATCTCTGAACATCTTTTTGTTGGAAGGTAAGAATTTGGATCTTGCAGACTTCTTAAAAGTTGTTCTTATGAGTTCAGGTTGGGATGGAGGCATATGAATCTTCATATATTTCAAGACTATAAGCTTTTTCTTCAAAGGATGATGATGAAGGACACTATAGGAATAAAAAAATCCTTCCTTTCTGGCTTTAAGAATTACTGTAAAGATTACCATGTCAGCAAATCACTATCCCCCTCATGAAGAAGCAGAAGTAGGACATGTCATACTTATTCAAGCTCAAGAACAAATTAATGAATTTTGGGCATTATACTTTGAAGACTCCCAGACAAAAAAAAAAAAAAAAAAAGTGTTATGGGGAAAATAACTTCTACAAAGCACTTAGCTGAGGCTTCATAGGCAGACTGGCACAAGAGATTCTCTGAGGAAGCCTGTTATTTTCAACAATACAAGAAACTAATCTAGCTTGCTTGGCATGGAATAAATCAAGAAAAGACAGGTAGTTGTCACCAATATGCTGCTTCTTGCCTTCATGTTCTGTGCACTAGGTCAAACTTGCTTTCTATCCCTCATCTGTAAGACGGGAATGATATCAGTGGAATAGTATCCATGAGTCAAGGACCTTCTGGTCCTCTAGGTTCAGCCTCTCACACATGGAAGTTAGATCATATGTGGATATTAATACATCCCTTCAGTCTCAACACATTTCACTCTGAAGCTATGACTGCTCTGTTGATAAGAAGAGATTGTCATATGACTGTGATGCTTTGAAACCACATAACCTCATATTTTAAAATGTGCATAATAAGATTCTAGTGCTTCCAATTCTAGACTAACTAGAGACAAATGTGCAAAGCAAAGGAGAAAAAAATGTATTCGGCTGCTTTTATATGAAGACCTAATGAAAATTTAACTGAAAAAATATTGTTTCATAAAGGTCCTGAAAATTAATCGTATCAATGAATTTTAATAGGCAAATGTAATTATAAAATCTATATTCTCGGAAGTATAAAATTAAGAATTGAAATGAGAGCTGCTGTATTGTTTTTTCTGCCAGAAATGCATCTACTAGATCCTCCTCTTTTTGAGACAATGTTTCTGTTTCCTTTTTTATTTCTTTTTCAATTTAAATTTCTAGCATTTTGGTTAAAAAAAAATGAGAATATTACATAGATGATCCTTCTATGCTGACAGTTTTCTTTCAAACATTTGGTGGTTCTGTAGACACCTAAGTTTGTATACCTTGAATAAAATACAGGTTTTAGCAACAGTTCTGCTTAGTATAGTCAGATGGCATCAAGGATTGACATCAAAATATAGAATTTTTTACCGCTACACCTTCATCCTGACTCTGACCTGAGCTCATAATTACCTTCATGTCAGTGAATCAATTCAGCTGTGCTGCTTGAATTCATAAGTATTGACCTTTGATAAATGTGAACGCAGATGGCTTTGTTGGATCACTGGAAATCTGGCACGTATCACACACCACAAAAACTATGCTGGCCTGTCAGCATCTTTTTTAGTTCCCTCCCTTTTTATAAGGGTAAAGAGCTGGATCAACACAAAACATATGTTATGTTCAAACGTCAGCGACTGCCGTTCCAATTTGCTGTCCAGGCACGTTTAAGAAGGAAGGTAGCACTTTCCATCACTTCACAAGCCATTCCTGCTCTCAAACTGTTCTCATTTTGGTTTGAAATTACCTTTTAGTATCTTTTGGAAAGAATAAAAATGTCTTGACTACACAAGAAATAAATTATCAACGTGTAGAATGAAAATACTTAGAAAAAGAAGCAGAATATTTCTAAGCTGAATTAACCAGGATAACCAAGTACAACGTGGTAGATGGATGCCTTAGCAGTCTAGGAATGGCCAGACAAGATTATCCCAATGATTCAACTTTTTCAGTATCAATTCATCAATTGTGTCCAATACCAGATGTTTCAAAGGAAGATACAAGAAATCCAGATGGATATAGTTAAGGGATAAAATTATGCTTAAAGATAAACGTTTTCTCCACATTGTCAACATGATCTGAGTTTGTCTTTTGCCCTGAAGCAGGGTAATTTAAATTACTTCCAAAACCCAGGTTTTCTCATTTGGGTCTAATTGCACAAATCAAGAAAGCTTTTGTGACTCCTCTGGCCAAAACAGTTTCCGTTCTTCCACCACCAAAATGTGACTTATTGAACTCTTTGGTGAACTTCATCAAAACTAAAATGAAAGGGCATGAAAGTCTAAGTTAGAATTATATTCCTGGAGTATCACGAAAAGAAGCTAACACATTTAAAGAAACACCTAAATTAGCACATCTACTGAGGTAAAGACAGGCCATAGCCTGCAGCTATACATCTCCTTTGGCAGCATCCAGCCAATCAACCACATCACACCTGCAGGCCAATCAATCAAATCATGCCTAACCCAAGCCAAAGCCTTCTGACCCAGGAGAGGGAAGGGTTTCCTGCACAGCCTTGGTGAAGGGAGGGAAAGGAGATGGTGTTAAATCACTGGGGATATCCAGGTGACAAAGGACACGTACCCAGAGGAAACCAGGTTTCATTCATTAGACTGAACAAAGAGTAATTTGAGAAGCTTTTCCCTCCATGCATAACTATTGACCCTACAAAAGTCTAATACCAGTCCTCCCCCTTTTGCTTTAATTCTGTTAAAGATGGTCAAATATTTTAGAGCTATGACTAATCAAACATTAAGCCTTTTCTCTATCTGTTTTTGATTTCTTTAGCTTGTTCACTTTCATTAAACTTCTCCCACCTTTTTGTTCGTGCACTGCAAACAAACCAAGTTCTCACCTCTGTGTTGTATACAACGAGTATTCAATGTTTTCTACACCTTCCCCTACAGGGAAAACAATCTTTTGAGTCTTTCTGCATATAGGATTCTTGCTGTGCACTTAAATTATTTCCATTGCCTAACTCTGGATTCCTTTAAGTTCTGTGACAGTTTTTGAGTGAGAAAACTTGTCAAGAAGCAACAAAAGTACAGACATGCCATTAATTCATCCTTATGACATCTTCTGCACACATTTCCAGTCCATGCAGTAGACAAATAACATTTGGTTCATTATTTTAGCTGTAATCATACATTGGTCTTTAAAAATGTTTAAAAAAGAGGAGGTATCTAAGATTCAACATCTGTTTATGTAGAAGGGAACTTTATCAGGAACACAAACCTGCACGGACTAAGGAATTTAGAGGTGTCTGAAATTCTGAGATTAATTTCATCTGCATTCACTTGTAGGTGTTACAATGTCATACATAACGTGTTTATATATACCATCTGTTAACAATCACAATAAAAATATTTACTAAAAATTGGACTAAACTTTTGAGGATGAAATAGTCATTTCAAACCTGCTTTATGTTAGAAGACACACACACACACAAACTTTGCATGCTGACAAACAGTGAATAAAAGCAAATTTAAAAATAAAACCAGAAGTGAACGATGCCACAGCATTTTACCCTCATTGATTCTACTGAAGGAAATTGCTATTAACACACCAGCAGGCAAAAGAA
The DNA here is from genome assembly GCF_013377495.2 of Cygnus atratus. Lineage (NCBI taxonomy): Eukaryota > Metazoa > Chordata > Aves > Anseriformes > Anatidae > Cygnus > Cygnus atratus. The sequence continues at coordinate 112,705,779 of NC_066364.1, forward strand.
GTCCTGGAACAGGAAGAAACAGTTCACCCATAACAGAATGTAAACTGAACTTTTCATAAAAACTTCCCTGGGTGCATGCCAGGGCACAGGGATCATCTTCCTGTAGCGTCTGAATGATACTTGTCACTGTGACACATCAAAGCACACACTGCTGAAAATACAGCATAATTCATAACATATGGGAAGGGCTACTGCACCTCCCCGCCAAAAAAAACAAAGGGCTGACAAACACATCCTATAAAAAATAACTTTTGCCAACCTTCAGCTTTGACATTATTTTATCATAAAACCCTAAATAATGAGCAATGATGCCTTAATTTTTTCATTTTAACATTAGAGGCTTCCAGATCTATTAATGTGATGCTCTATTTAATAGTCTACTGAATCGCTAAACTTGACTACATTAAATTTGAATTTTAAGTGATTAATTTAAAACAACTTTTTCCTGGAATAAAAATTGGTATTTAAGCTTTTAAGCTGCTAATAACATTTAAATTAGTCAAATATAAGTGTGTCAACCTGAAGGGGCAATAAAGTAATTAGCATTCGTTTAGTACACTTTATCATGGGTACATGTCACAAATGTAATCTGGCAGTCCCAGGGCAGTATTTTAATATTTGAAGAGGGAAAAGGAGTGGCTACAATGCAGCATGTGGATGCACATCAACAGAATGCAACACAGTTCAATAGAAACACCAAATCTGCCAAAACCAGAATAAAGTTTTAGGGTTGGCATTAACTAGGAAATGGAGAGTAGAGTTTGTGAGAGAATGTGTATGTGCGTGGGGTAAGATCTAAGTAGACACAGCGTAGGAAATACAGAAAATAAAATAGAATTAGGAAAGCCCTTTCCACCTAGGAAGAACCAGACTCTTGTATTTTTGTGGAGATGGCTTGGAAGTCTCAGTATGCATCCTTCCATTCATAAGGCCTTGTTCTTTTTGAAAGCACACATCTTCTTTACAAGATTGCACATGATCCAGATTCACTGCAATGTAGCTACAGCATTTTCTCTTCTAATGACTGTCCCCTCAGACTGAAATGTAACTCAAGTATGTCTTATTAGAATAGTCCAACTTCAGAGAATCATCGAATCAGGTAGCTTGGAAAGACCTTCAAAATCCTCAAGTCCAACCACCTGCTACCACGCTGTCTAGAAGAGCAGATGAGAACCCAGCCCTGGAACAAACTCGTGGGGACCTAAGCGCTGCTTTCAGCTGGCCACTCACTGCTTGATGTAGCAGCAGCAAACATAGGTTCAAAGGATCCACAAAAATATTTGCTCTTGCACCTGTCCCAGTTGTTACCTTCATTAGGAGTTTCTCTACAGCAGGAACAAGCTCTGTGGTACAACACAGCAAGCCAGGTTGTGTATCTCTTCTCTAGTCAATCAACTATATTGCATTTGTCATGGGATCTGGATATTCAGAACAAAGCTATCATCTTCAAATCATATCGCACCCCAGGTTAAAAAACTAGTAATGCACAAATCAGCAACAATAAATGATATAAAATACATAAATAATAACTATGACTTATGAGTCCATGCATGAAACTCAACAAGCTGTGCTTTGTTATCTCACTTATTTTCTGCCACTGAACTTATTTTATATGAAGCAGAGATGTTACTGGAACTTTTAGTATGCAAGAAAGTGTTACAAAAGTCCTTGTATTACAGTTTTAATTATGTCCGGGAGTAGGTTCTTGCAGGTTAAGAAAGGGAAGGGGAAGGGGAAGGGGGAGGGGGAGGGGGAGGGGGAGGGGGAGGGGGAGGGGGAGGGAAGGGAAGGGAAGGGAAGGGAAGGGAAGGGAAGGGAAGGGAAGGGAAGGGAAGGGAAGGGAAGGGAAGGGAAGGGAAGGGAAGGGAAGGGAAGGGAAGGGAAGGGAAGGGAAGGGAAGGGAAGGGAAGGGAAGGGAAGGGAAGGGAAGGGAAGGGACGAAGGAAGGAAGGAAGGAAGAGAGAAACAAAGAAAGAAAAAGAAAGAGAGAGAGAAAAGAGAGAGAGAGAGAAAGAAAGAAAGAGAGAGAAAGAAAGAAAGAAAGCATCAAAGACTGATGAGCAAAATAATTCTGCACAGCAAAGAGTAGCAAGCCAAACTAACCACTTTTTGTATCCCAAAACTCATCTCAGTCAATTTTTTTTTTCTGCCAGGAAATAATTGTGAGAGACGCCTGCCAAATATGTACTAAAACCCTATTCACATTACTGCCATTTCTACAGGAAATTTGTTTAGGAATATTAAGGGAAAACAAATGTTCTTCCACAGTAAGAAAACAGAGCGGACAAAAAGCAATTGAGGGGAGGGAAGAGTGACATCACCAGGCTTGGACTGGTTGGTCTGAACTGACTCCTTCTAGGCAACAAGATGGAATACCCAAAGGTCACAAAAGGAGCGAGTAGAATGGAAAATCTGATTTTTCTCTAATCAAATTTTGTGCATACAGGTATGTGCAATCTAATTCCAGGCTGCCAGATTAAGATATTAAGCCAATTATGCTCATTTTATCACCTTGTAAAAGTGAACCATCATTTTATTTAAATTTGTTCAACTGTTAAAGGCTAAGAGAGTAATATATTCCAATGTCAATACAGTGCCAAAATACATTTCATATAGAAAGCATCTATTTATATGAATCTTAATCAGTCTAGACAAGTGCTGAAGCACTTCTTAGTGCAGACCCAGAGGCACAGCAGATAGTAAATTGAGTGGGCATAGAAAAGATTTACATTAGTGAAACTGAAAACTCATTTCCTAGGCCCATTCATAATGGGGAAATTATTGTCCCATTCCCTACAGACTTTCCATTATCCCATTATAGGAAAGCCAGAACTTCTATCTGTGCTTCCACGCCCATGCACATATTGCATCAGGAGAGTATGTGAACTTAATTTGGCCGAGGGCCATAAATTCTCTCTGAAAGGCAAATGAAGATCCTCTCAATCTGGTCACCAAGGCATGACATCCTAAAATCCAAGTCAGAAAAAGCTCAAAAGCCTTGCTGAATACTGCATGTTCTACCTATGTGGTAAAGACCAACTGTGCTCTAACAACATGGGTGCCCAAAAATTAAGAGTAAATATATGCATGTCCTCAGGGCCCAATAACTAAACGCTGAAGACAAGCAAATTGAAAAGGCAAGTGCACAATGCTGCAGCTTAGTGGCACTAAATTCTTCCAAAGTGTATCCAGCAAACCCAGTCCAAGTACCAACTGTTGTAATAATACAACGTTACAGTGAAGGCAAGGAAACGTTAGTACTAAAAGATGGCAATTCACAGGAAAATGGCATAGGAACAAAAGGGAAAATGGATTTTTCTGTCAGACCACTGGAGCATTTCCCTTATCAGCCATTTGTTCATGAAGGGTCTTCAGCACATGCTTCAGTGCTTTGGTGAACTGGAGACACATCACCTCATCAATCACGTTCACATTAAAAACGATCTTTTAAATATGTAGTGGATTTTTTTAGAAGTTTATCCATGAAATAACACACCATATCCTTGTCACAGACAATCTGTTATGAAAAGTATCGCACAATGAAGATGACAAGAGAGCTTCTGAGGTCTGTTTCATGAACCTCAGACTAGCACCCTTTACTCAGTGTTTTTTGTTGTTTTTTGTTTTTTTTCTTTCCCAGTTTTGCCTGCCATCCTTCTCAAAAAAAACCCCGTCATCTGTTATGATGCTTTTACAAAGGAGATCATTTCATCCTATCTGGTTGCCCATTTCTACTCTTTGTGAAACCAGCCAGATCAAGTCATCTAGAGGTGACTAAAGTTTACTCTTCATAGAGATACTCTAAGAAGGTTGTGAGGTCTGTATGAGCACCATCCAAAGGCAGGACACAGACGAAGCCCATGTGTCAGACAGGGGCACACATGTGGCAATGACCTCTCTGCTGTGACTGTGGAGTAGCCTGCAATTTCTTCAGGCAGGCTCTTGTGCAAGCTATTCAGTGCCAGCTGGGAAGGCCAGCTTATCTAGTAGTGAAGATTTCAGTACCTCAGAACCATCTGGTCCTGACTTACTAGCTGTAACTATTAGGGTTCACTTCCCCAAGATATATGCCTTAATTACATTAATAGGCTTGCCTGCCTCTCTTACAGCAAACAGATTAAGGCAAATGTAAAGCAAATTACATTAAGGCAGATGTAAAGCAAAACATGCATAATGTAAAATAGATGGAAATACACGAGTGTACTGCCCTTTGAAAACTGAGTTATCTGACCACATGAGCAGCAGCACTGCACGAGGAAAAAAGGGTGCTTGCTATGTAGATGATGGACCTCTGTCTCAAGGGCAGCACATGTAAAACTCATCCTGGAGAACAGAGCGGACTGCTTTCTGGGTGCAACGTAAACCACAAGACCAGATCAAAGGTACTACCTTGAAGCTGTAAAAAAGTAATAAAAAATAAAAAAATAAAACCAAAGAAAATGCAGCTCTGCACATCCCTTTGGCAATCTAATAATTACTACCTGTGTTTATATGAACACAAGGGACACCACCCTCTTCTGAAAACTGAGAGCTCCAGTAGGTTTTCCTTCAAACCCCACTCAGGGCTCCAGAAACACAGCATGTAGCCATAACCAATACGTAGAAACCACTAAGTATATGGAAAAAATAAATAAACAAATAATTAAATAAACCCTCTATTTCTTTAATTAACATAAAGTATTTTAAAATATCAACTACAATAATTATTACTTAAAAAATTATGATGAAGGATCAAGTATTTTGAGTGGCCTGGAGAAGATGATTAAATGTGCACATGCAAGAACTGGACTCAAATATAAGAGGCAGCGGGAAGGTTGGAAAAAAAAACAAAAACAACAAAAAAAAACACACAAACAAGGGGACTCATCTCTTCATTAAACATGTAATAAATGTGAAAAAAAAAAAATGTGACCAAATGCTGCAGATGCAAAGCGTTATGCAAGTTCAAAAGCAATGAGGAATATTCAGGAAACCAAAACCTGTTAAGAGTTATTAAGTAAATTAAGACTACCTTTGCCTTAGGAAGTCTTTGTTATAAATACCTGGAAGATGGGAGAATATTCTGAGTCTTTTGTCAATCCAGTACAGCCAACATCATTTTCTTATTTCGAAACTGGTAAAAGTCGTAGATGGATGTGGGGGAATTCAACCTTTAAACTCTGTTTCCGTAACTGTGGCATAGGCACTTTTGATTAAAAGGCAACAGACTTCTGGTGAGGTGTTAGCTTCTATCTGCCAATTTTTCAGGCTTCTTTAAAATCAGAGTAGGTTTCTTCAAGTAGACTGGATGTCCTTTATTAAATACCTTAAATACCTAATCAGATTTGTGGATTCTTTTCCTATTTTACTTATTTAACCAGTCGAACCACGATTATTTTTTTCATTTTTACACACTGCAATTATTCATTTGTTTTATCATTTTACACAACTCAAATGCAATTTTGTTTTATCAGAAGGCATAATAGAAAGATCACTTCAAGGCCAGCACCACATATAATGTGATTTAGCTCCATTACCCAGTTTGCTCAAAACATTTTGCCTGGGAACAGTCAGTAATAAAAAGCACTTCAATCCATCTCATCCTTGAGCTATGCCATAATTTTCAATTTGGGGTGTTAGCACCACGAAAAGAAAGGTAAGGCAGAGTCTGTTATAAAAATATCAAGCATATTAAAAAAAAGATTGGTGAAAGAACTTGAGATCATTTTCCCCCTGCTTCTTCAATCATTCTAACATTTTCAGTCTAAACAGAACTTAAAAATATTAATGTATGTGTACACAGGAGCCACACTGCTTCATTATGCACCACACACCAATTTTTAAAGGTGTCTTTTTCAAGTGCAGAACTCCAACTGACTCTCATCAAAATTCATATTCTGACCTCATAGAGGAGCTGTGCAGTTGTATTTTTGTTTGTTTGTTTGCTTGTTTTTTAACCCTTAGCTTATGGACAAGGTTCTTCAAAAAGTTTTCCTCTGCTCTTAGCTGATCTAGCATGGATCTTAGCTGTTTTACTGAGAGAGCTACTTGGATGTCATACTACCAAAGTTTTACTTGGCTTACCAAGGATTTCGAAACAGAACATTTGTCCCTTCTTATTTTCTGACAGACTTTTACTTACAAGATGAAAACTACAGCTGCATATAAATGAGTGATGTAGAGATACTTCCCTTTTTTAGTTAAGAATGACTTTTAACAAGCAGAACAAGGAGATAAGGGTACTCCCGCAGACCTTTACAAGCACCATGCAAACGTGTGATCTAACTGTATGCTTGCAAAATCTTTCTCATGTTTCAAAAACACTAATTACAGAAGCAGTGGTCTTACCTGTAAGCTCCAATTACTCTGCACTGCTGAACAATAACATCGCATGACAGAGGGTTCACCCTGTTTTATCAGAGCGTGTAATCCAGTAGCATTTCCCCTCAGTAAATAGACTGATGCTGGAAAGTAACATTATTAGTACATTTGAATTCATCCCCTCAATATTTTTTTTCTATGCCCTTGGCTGAAAAAAAAGAGAAATCAAGAAAATAAATACTGAAGCAAGCTGTTTGAATGTCTTCTTGATACTCAGATAGCACCTGATTTCAAGGCTGGTAGATGGCCTTTACTAATGTAACATTAATATGTGGTATTGCTTGCTTTTAAGCTTCACTATTGGCAGTGACAAGACTTGATTTTCATGATGACAATTCTAGCCATGGTACAAACACAAAATCTATATTCAAACCGCTGAGTGTTAACCTCTCTCACAACATTATGGACATTTGTATTATCCGCTGAGAACGGTAAGAACCTCAGACAGGACGCACCAATACTCAAATACACCTTAAGAACATCATTTAGAGAATGCAACAGAAAAGTGTCTGTGGGTAGCATGCTACTTTCTGACTGCATGGCACCACCTTTTCTTCCATTGAAAACAAATCCATTGTTTTTCTGCCTTTTCAAATACCACTGACAAATGGTGAAAAGCCCTAGGAATACCACAAGTTTATGCTTCAAATCACAATACAAATGAAAAGTTACCATACAACAACAGCGGGGGGAAAAAAAAAGGAAAAAAAAAGGATACTGTAACTGTAGAAGCTTTCAAGATGACTGAAACTATTGAGTATTGTTATCCTTCTTTACCTCTTTACCTGTTCTTGCTGACTTGACCATTGGTTTAAGAAGAATATATTAACAAAATAGCACTAAAAACATTTAGAAAAAGACATTCATGGTCATTTCCCTGCTATGAGTTGCTTCTTGTCAGCTTTTCAAAAAATCCACCTACTGATATTAAAAAAACCTCTTTGTACATACTGATTTCACTAATCTCCTCTATTTCAGTATGTCCTCTTAATAAAAGGAAAGAAAAGAAAGGAAAAGGAAAAGGAAAAGGAAAAGGAAAAGGAAAAGGAAAAGGAAAAGGAAAAGGAAAAGGAAAAGGAAAAGGAAAAGGAAAAGGAAAAGGAAAAGGAAAAGGAAAAGGAAAAGGAAAAGGAAAGGAAGAGAGTCTAGATAGCAGCATGAAACAGAAAAGCAATGAAGGGTTTTTTGTTTGTTTGTTTGGCAATAAATTTCAGTAATGTTGAATTTCCACTCCTTGACTGGCAGTAAGCCATTTTTATTTGCATTTTTTGCCATCCGTTCAGCTCCACCACAGTCATTATAGTCTTGAGATACTGTACAATATTAAAATATAGCTGATATGAATAAAAACCATTCTGCACTGTACAATCACCTGGAGATCCCTAAATTTTCTGCTTAGTAAAGAGAGACTGATCAACTCCATCTGCGATACTCACAGAGCACCTTTCTACTACCAAAGCTGAACACTTAGGAATCACGAAATGGATGAGACATGAAGACACTCACAGGAGATCAAAAATCCCTTATTACAAGTACAGAGAAACTCACAGCAGAAAATAATGAATAATGGCTTCACTGACATCTGATCAAAATAATGGAGCTCAATGAGAGGTTGTAAAAGTAAAACAGTAGAAACAAAGAAAAGGTAAACAACAAAGCAACAAAGTGCAAGACAGAGAAATATGAGAAAAGGCCAAGTTGCTACATTTTTCTTATGTCAAGTAGTCCCTATTATCGACCCATCTCCCTGACATCTCTAGAAGACGGCTCATAATGCATATGCACTATGAGCATAAAGCATCAGTAGGTGCAGGAAAATCCAACCACAGATTGGTTATTTTTCTCTACTGACCTAAACTCATGCAGAGGTCATTCAAGGCTGCAAACAAACATCCTTTCAGAACAGATAATATGAAGAAACTCATTATTAAAGTCCTGTGTGCCTCTGTGACAAAGAAACTTGAATCAGCACATTATTAAGAGGCACATACCTGTAAAGATTTACTTCAATAGCATATTACATGTACTTTAAAGCATACGTTTAGGACGCTTTCTTTATCAGGCCAATATTTTCATCTAATATATATTTTAAAAAAAAAAGTTTTGTTTGCTTCTTTTTCACTTATTTTCTTCCTTGAGGAGAGAATGCTTACAATTAATCCAAAAATGTATTAAAAAACAACTTACAGACAACAATATCAGTAACTTCCATCTGATAAGTCCCACTCATCAAAAAGTCACAGTTAAATCCAAGGTAAGAGTTACACAACAAAAATAAATTTTCTAAGCAACATTTGACATGCATTGGAGTAGAGAGCCAACACAAGCAGCAGTACAACTCTTGCAGATCTCTGAAGAAGTCATTAGATACTTGAAAGTGGCTTATTCATTACTAAGTTGTTTGCTCTGCTTCTCTCTTTTTCCAAAAGTCAATACATTGTATTTCACTCAAGAAGCCTTTCTCTTTTCCTCTAATTCTTCCTATGTCACTAATAATTAATTCATTTTGCTTACACTGCAGCAGCCTCAAAATCATGGTTTCAGTTTCTCAGTAATAGAATTCTGCCAAAGGCAATATGCCATGCCATAACCTCAATTACAACTTACACAGGAGAAGGCTCCACTTATTTTCTGCTGGAGTCACTATTTTGTCTTAAATGAAATTCTGTGTGGGTTATTGGGTGCCAAAGATGTACGGCAAAAAAGCATACCAGATAATACGAAAAAAGTCCATTTCAGAGACAAGATAAAAGATCCATGTCAGAAAACACAGATTAGAGAAGTGCATCACTTTCAGTAGTTATCCTGTCAGAATCTTTCACAACTACAAAATACAACATCTACAAAATATTTGTGATTTAGACTGCTACAGAAAGTAAAAATACTAAGGGTAATAAAAAATTATTTCCAAAACATATGGTTCTCCTACAAAAACAGCTGACAACTTTGTGTGAAAGGATTTATTCATAAGATAAACTTTAAAAAATACATAATGTAGTAAAGATTAATTCTGAGTTTCTCAAATTCTTAAGAATTCTATTTCAGCATGGATAAAGCAGTGCATTAAAAAAAAATAAATAAATAAAAAACACATTAGTTTTAGTAATACCGAACTATGTTTTAGAAGTAAATTACTCCAGCCTTGCCTAATCTTCCAGTCAGGGGACTATACTCTTTTACTTCTTGCTGCAAAAAATCAGACTGGGTGCAATGCCACAACTTCGCACGAGTCTTCCAATGCAGTTGATGGGCATCAACGTTCAAGCTCATGTTGTAGGCTACCGCCAAACATCCCAGAGCCACGTCTCCCCCAGTAAGTTTTTATGGGGCTGTGAAAGCACAACGCTCTGCTCTACCTCCATGATAAAATTTCCAGCTGCTGCCTCAGCTCCAGCCTTTACGGTCTCGAGCTCTCTCTCTCGTTTGTCCAAGTGGCCCTCGCTCGTTGGTGGCCACACACCGATACACGACAGACTTCACGTGTGCTGTTTGGTTGCTTATCACTGAAAATGGTCACCCACTCTCTATGAGAGAGAAGACAAGTTATTGGAGACTTACGGCCAGTATCATAAAAGGAGGTAGAATTAGCCAATTAGTGCAGTTTTCAGAGACAGGCCTAGAAATCTTTTACTTCCCCAACCCCTGAAGTAGGGAAAAATAAATATGATCAAATTTGGGTTTCCTGAATGAAGTCTTTTAGAGATCTGACATTCAAACAAAAGTTCAAAGACTTTCTACAAAATGAAAAATCAGATAGAAGACTTTGAAACATGAATGAAGAAATGCTTTGTCCAATTAACCTTCAACCTTAAAAAAAGTCTGCTGGCTTAAGATCACACAAGCCAAAAAGTGAGAAAGGAGCTTTTACAGGGGAATGGAGGAAATGTTTAAAATCTTTTACATAGTCAAGTATGACTTGGCATGAATTTTATTTATGAAATCACCGGTGTAGCTACATGAAATTAATTTTTCTTCTCTAGCAATGAATAACAGTGAGTTAATTGTTTATCTTAATGAGCAGTGTTTATTCACCTGGAAAGACAGCAAACGATTTTCTTACTTAGGTTTATGCAACTTCTGTTGGAAATAATTCATGGATGTGAATATGACAAAAAAGCCTGAAGTCCATTTTTCCTTTAACAAGTAAATTAAGCAAATAGAGGTTACATGTTTTATATACAAGCTATATGTAACTTCCTGTCAAAACAAGCATTAGGAATCAAAAACCTGAAGGATTTGATAAATAAAACAACAGCAAATGAAAGAGAAATCTGTTGGAAGGATTTACAACATTATTTTAATGCACAATTGTTTAACAGGACTCATCACAAATTTTAGTTTAGTGCAGTCAAGTAAGAAATCATATGATGAGGGTCAAACTGAAGGCAGAGCTTTCAACAACTGTTTAGTTTTTTCAATTTTAGTCTTCTCTCTCAATTGCAATTGGGAATGGTCTAATGCTTTTTCCCAAAGTGTCTTCTGTGCTTAGCACAAGTTTACAACATGTGGCATGTCCCTTTAATCCCCATATTCACTGTGCAGGATTAAAATAGTCAGAGCACTTGTAATTTTAAGAACTAGAGTGTCTAATATCTGGAAAGTAATGCATTGGAATAGAAGTAGTGGAATTTGATAAGGAACTGAAAGAAAAACTGATGAGTGACAAAGTGAATAGCAAAATTTTGCCAAATATTTTCCACAGTGGGGATATTACAGATGAGTGTGGCCCCATTCACTAACACATCTTATTGCAATGGAAATAAAAAGATAAATGGAAAACTGGATTACTGTATGACCCAAAATAACTGAAGCCAAAGGGTAAAGGGACAGAATTGTCTGGGCTAATGTTAAAGATGAACAGTTCTACTTTCTTTTGTTTTATTCAAACCCAGTGCTTTCATCGGAATTAGTGAAGCCAAGTCATGGCAGCAACTAACACCATCAACAACCTCAAGCTAGCTTCAGAATGACATAGTCTGGGGATGAACAACACTGCTATGCAGTGCGCCAGAATACACGATGCCTTGGGTGCAGTGCTGGTATTTGGTTTGTTACCTGTCCATCAGCCTCATCACACCCACGACCCCTTATAGACTGATGCACATTAAGTATTTTTAAACAAAAGTATCAAGGGGATACTTATACTTTGTTAAATTTAGAATAAAGTTCTGTGAACAAGAACACCAGCAATTACTCCAACCAGTTTTAGGCTCAAAATGTATAGATTTAGATATATATAAACTCTCTATGTACATATGTGTGTATATGCATAGATTTAACCAATGCATTATAATTCACTTTTGCATATTCATTCTAATCTGAAGTCAAAATTAGTTAATTTACTCCAAATTCAGTTCCAAGCCAGCTTTAAAATAATAGGGAGACAAACATAAGAAATGCATGAAGCCAAACTAAGGCTACCCAAAATATCCTGATGTTTAGTATACTATTAAAAACTCCATTAAGAAGTGCTGCTTGGCATACTTTGGGCCAAGAAAATCCATACCTAGATTCTACTTTTCATGTCCATGCTATCTCAGGTGGGTAATAACTCACTATTCATTGGCTGTCACAAGCCCAATCTGATTGACAAGCCTAAAACTGAAGGAAAAATAATAATAATAAAAAGTATAAATAAAAAAGTAAGAATAGAAACAAGAAAAAGGAAATTAAAAAGAAGGAATAAAAAAGAAAAAGAATAAAAAGAAAGAAAAAGAGAAAAAGAGAAAGAGAAAGAGAGAGAAAGAGAGAGAGAGAGAGAGAGAAAGAGAAAGAGAAAGAGAAAGAGAAAGAGAAAGAGAAAGAGAAAGAGAAAGAGAAAGAGAAAGAGAAAGAGAAAGAGAAAGAGAAAGAAAGAAAGAAAGAAAGAAAAAGAAAGAAAGAAAGAAAGAAAGAAAGAAAAAACAGTCTATCATCTCTTTAAAACTTTGGTCTAGACTTCCTTATCTTTTTTAGCTTTTGACACCTCTATCATTCTTTCTCACAGGTGTTTTGTAGGTACCTAGAACTGATACCAAATGCAACATGGATATCAGAGTGAATCTAATCTTTCTTGCTTAGTATCTAATCTAATTTTCTGATATAATGTCACCTGACTTACTTATGTTCTGCTTTGTCAGTGAGTGACCTTTTTATACAATATATCATGGACTACCATTATGGTTTATATTTGTTTCTGCTTTTCCAAAAGAATAACCAACCATCAAAACTGAAATTATAAGAATCATTCATAATTAATACAAGAATTTATAACACATAAGCAGCTTCATGAAATTTCTGGACAGAAATCCCTCTCAGAGGCAAAATGTACATATTCTCATCTATTTGATGAATTATGAGAGTATCCTTGAGAAAGGAACACATTGTGGTTTTAATGCTTTTAAGTATTCTTCAAGCATTTTAAACATTCTTTTAAAATTATTCATTTGGTTGATAAACCTAAGAGATCTTCCCAGCAGAACTGAACTGAAGATGACAATGACTTTCTAAGTGTTCCTAAATCACCTTGTCCTGTTGGATCCACCACGGTGGGCTGAAGCACCATGACACATCACTTCTGAGAATTCAAAATGTGAGATGAGTAAAGCCGTGAGTATCACTAAAGACTAAGAGGCCCTCACATTTAACATTTGAACACTTTTACAGATAACATCCCTTCTTCCTCTACAGAATGAGGTGTACAATTACATTAAATAAATGTTCGGTGAAACAACAGCTGTTCATTTTCAGTACTGATCCCTTGAAAAAGGGAGCAAAACATCCTTTAATGTGAAACCCTACGGCCTTAACCAGAGCTGCCCAGGTTCAAGACACGTTCAGCACCGTGTGGCTCCCAGACCACAGCCACCAGTTTTCAGATACTCTCCTGTTTCCCTGGCCGCAGTCTTTGCCCACTGCCGTTGCATTTTGTCTTCTCCTTGTGAGAAGACTGTTAGACATTAACTCTGAGAATTGACTTCTGCTGTGTGTTGGAGCATTACTGTCTCCTTTCTCACTGTTTTTTACTGTGCAGGGAAGCAAATGACACCTGTTTCTGTGATACAATGCTAAACTGAAGTTTTGCTTTTATCTTTCTCCATCCTCTATCTTCCATACACCCAAGTACTGCAGACAGTAAGTGCTCTTCTCCTGGTGTACATGAAAAGAAAGCAGCGCATACAAAGACAAAGTTAGGAAATTAAGAAATACAATCTCAATGACCTTTATCCATCTAAGAAGAATTTGACCTGATGCTAGCAAAGTGGTCATTTAATGGAGCATGGCTCTCCACTAGCAGCCTGAGCAAGTTCATTTCTCTTGGCCTCTGTATTTGCATTTAATCTTTTACTTAGTCACAGAACAGTGAGGTCACCTTTTTAGAAAACACCTACAGGAATAGGGGAGCAAGTGTTATCTTTCCCCAGTTCCTGCAGAACGTTTCAAGATAATGGCAAGCAGAGACTATTTCTTCCATTAACCCTTTGACCCTTGCAGTTAATGGCCTTTTGGTTCATATAGATCAACAAACGGAGCTCCCTCTGAGCTCCTAACTATAAGCAAGTACAAGGGCTTCACAGTGGCTTGAAAAATGTCCTAGGTCTATGTGCCGAATATAGACCACACTTAACCCCCAAGTTGGAGTTTTATAACTTGGCCTGCTGGTTTAATCATCTCATGCAATGGACCATTCCTAAGGAAAGGCATACACCATTAGGCAAACACACAGCCACAGGGAGAGTGCCGAAGCAGCCAGAGCGGGCTGCAAGGGGCTGCACGCAGAGGAGTGTATTGCAAGTAGAAGAGCACAGCAGAGATGTAGAGATGGCTCGTTCCATCATCTGCAAATGGAAAGTGGCATTTCAGGGGTCAGACTTCCAGGGCTACAGAAGCACAAGGAAGACAAACTAGAGTTACTCCTACTCTCACTCCCTTTTTATCTTCTACACCCCCCTCATCTTCCTACTCTTTTCCTGTTCTTATCACATTATCCCCAGATGATTTTATTTTTTACATAGATGAGTGACGTGTAAAATTTGTGACCACAGACATGCCCAGCTTTGCTGGGCTGCCTCATACATGTGTTCGGCCTAGAGAAGCATTTGAAGGCATCAGGATGGGGCGGGCATGAGGACCTATTCCCACACCCCGCCAACCTCAGGCTCACCTCATGGGAAGTGGAAAGTGCCATGGATGACAAAGCTGAGCAAAACAACACAGAATTCCAAATTAAAATGTTGTTTTATGACATGCAAGGAAGTATAATTCACCCCAAATAATCCTCATTAAAAAGCAATAAAATAAGATGGATATCAGACTCGAATTTCACAACTCAGTAAGAAAGACTTCTGTGGGCTTTGGATCAGTTCCTACATGAGGACAAAGCAGAAGCCAAGGCCCGCTATTATGCCTGAGAATGAATGAGGACAGGATTTCTGTCTAAGTGGACAGAAAAACACATTAAAGTTCAGTAGCATTTTCAATATTAAAGTTGATGACAGTGTTTATGTACAAGTTCATTTATATTTTAATTTGTGCAGAAATGGCTATTATTTCTAGACATTCCCATGGTGATTTTCAAAATAGCATCAGGGTTCCTATTAGCTGCGTGTTCTGAAATGAAAGTCCTTAGACTGCCTTTTAAACAGAGAGGCGTACTGCACACAGAGTCACACTATATCAAAAACATTTTCACTTTTTTTTTTTGAGAAAAATTATTTGCTAATAGATTAGGATCTTTTTTCATCCTTTATTCTTAAAGTGTCATTGAGGAGACTATATTTCCTTGTCCGTGAACACACTTGTAAAGCTGAGCCCTGTGGTATATTGTGGCCCTAAACAAACTCTGAAAAGGATGCTGCTTTCTTGGGCAGACAGCTGTTGCTATTCTTTCTATCAGAAACACAATAGCTTAATTACTTGATTGCTACTGAAACTTCCTTTGATTATCATTTTCTCAATGAAAAGCACTTGTGAGACCCATCATTTCTCTTGTTTTTAAAATCAGGTCACTTTTCTGTTATGGGGTCCAGTTGTTACAGAATCGGAGCACTTCCCAGAGCTACCTGAATCAAACGCTGTACTTCAATTGAAGATGAGCCAGGCTAGCAGATCATTCACCTTATCCAGAAATATGGGTTATTTTTATTCTTTGTTTTGGCAACTGGCACTCTTAAAAGATCTGAGAAAACTACAGTTATTGATTAAACAACAACAACAACAATAACAACATAAAGCACAACAACAAACTTATGAGGAATCAGACCTTTAGGAGACAGCTAATTCCTCCTAGAGCCAAGAGAAAAGCAGACTGCCTCAGGCAATGTGTCCTCTTTTTAGTTAACACAGTGTTTTTTTTCCCCACCCTTTTAAGTGAACTGTTACAAACACTTTAGATCTTGTCTAGAGATAAAAGTTAATTTTATATGGTGCCTCAAAGACACAGCAGAAACTCATAAACGAAATCTATTTTTCCAGGATGGCTTCTGCTGGCAACGCGAGGCTGACTTTGCACTGTTGCAGAATCTTCCTGTGAGAGCAAGTTTCTGCATAAAAAGGTTACTCGTCTATCAACACTACTCAATAAAACAAGTTCAGATTTGTTAACCGAAAATCATCATTGTTTAATATCAAATGCCATGTTCCTTTGCTAAAGAAGCGTTTAAAGCTTTAAAACTATCAAAATCAGCCAGATACCTTGCAAGGGAGTGGAGTTCTCATACTGAGAACGCAATAGATACAATTAAAAGAAGAAAACAAAATGAACTATTAAATATCAGACATTGTTGTAATTATTATTTTAGCTATTATTTAATTATACAAATAACTTAGTTATTATACTGTTTTTTCTTGTTTCAGCAGGTTGTTTTTGATTCTTTGCTTTCACTTGCACACAAAAAAAGATCAATGCATCTTTTGTGGCACGTTCTGCATGTGTTATGGATTTATTTTGCTAGAGATTATATTTTTGGGTAGCCCGTAAAGTTCCAGAAGATTTAGAACAGCTCTACGTATGTGGCTCCTGTTTTACAACCAATAAGAGCTACCAGTTACTATGCACTGAATGAGCTGTTCTTGTCAAGAGACTCATTTATCAACTGAAGAGGAAAACCATGCAAAGAAAGTCCAAAACAACCTCTGATATTGCATTTGTAATATGATGAGAAAGAATGTTAACATGACCTCCAGGATTAAAATACAAATGTTTAATACTTCAGCATAAGTGTCTGATGCAGACCAGGTAACCTAAGTGTTCTGAGATGCAGGTGTCCTACGTTAATGATTTCATGCACCAAAGAGAGCTGCCCAGAAAATGTGTTTATCTGTGTGGTTCTTCAGTTTGAAAGGAAAACCTCCCCTTATAACAAGAGTGCTTTGGCAGATTACCAAATGATTCTTCGTACCCAGATAAACAGTTTTAATCCTTAGAGGCTACCCTAGCCAATCCTCCGCCAAATATAATGAATGCAATTAAAGTCTTACCCTACAGTACTAAAGTGATAACCTGTCATTGTAAGAAAAGGCCAGCTGAATGCACATAATAAATATCTTCATCTTCACTTATTAAAAACTGAGGCAAATAACCTTCCCACACAACAGTCTGGATTTCTGCGCTCTTCATTTTTTAGAAAAACAAAACCAAAATGATACACTATAAATGTGAGATCACTTCAAAGGAAAGCACACAAACAGAACTGTATTGGTTATAAAAACACAGCAATATGAGAGGGCCTGGTGATGACCTCACCAGTATGATGTAATAATACCAGTAAATTAAGCACAGAAAACATCATGAGAGCAGTACTTAAATATTTCCCATGTGCCTGAACAATTTGTGCATTAGCAGTCTATTGCCTCATCACTTTCCCACAAAACAATCTGGACTGAAAACCCTTTGTGACAAAGACTGCCATTTATTACCCAGTTTTACAGCTGCCCAGAACTGTGGTACTCAATTTAGACCAGCAGTAACCAAAAAGAAAGCATCCGTTTTGGTAACACGGAGTGGGTATCCAAGAGGGGTTACGGTTTGCAGCCCGCCCACCAGAAAAAGCACAGGGAGAGATTTACCCATGCCTTTACTAGGGTAGGGAAACAAATCCTACGAGGTTTCAGTTTTGCTCCAGCTCTGCTTCCCTTGCCCTGAGTGCTGCACAAGGCAATAATGAAGAAAGAGAAGAACATTACAGCCTGATAAAGATGGCAAAGACGCAAACACATGCACAGGGTTCGACGTTCTCATCAGTGAGCAGAAGTAGTTTTTACCTCTCTCTCTCTTTTCTTTGCCCGAATATTAAGCTCACCTTCACATTATGAAATGATAGCAACTGAAATAAGACCTTCCAAAAGGGATTTTAGACACACTATTTTTCCAAATACATATTTTTTTCTTTAGAAAGGATACAGATTGGTAATACGGACAGATATAAAGTAGTTATAAACACAATTATATATCAGAATGAATGGCCACTTGAGAAGAAGACTCTTAATCAGGCTGCTAAGAAAATAAATACCTTGTCAAAACCATGGAAATATTCTGTCATTAACAAGGTCTGAAGTGATCCACTTACACAAAACGACACCAAGTCAATTAATTGACAATAACTGGTTCTACTTATAAGCATCACAAATTCACATTTAATTACGCTTAATGCATCATTTTATTCTCCTAACATAACTGGTTAGCATAAGCACACAAAACGCTGACAGTGACCTTTCTGTCTCAAATATGCTATTCACAGCTATTTAATTAATCCCTTACGTGTAGCAGGACATACAGCCTAATGTCCTACAGAAGGGCACTGAATTGGCCTTATTGTCACCATATGAGATGGCATTCATCTCCAAATGCCAAAGCACAGCCTGAGGAATGCAGAAAGTATTTAAAAGAACAAGAGGAGAAGAAACTTGAATAGCCTGCTCTTTGATTATCATTTACAGATCAACTTTTTCAATGAAAAATATCCAAGAGATTGTTTTCCCACTTGAGCAGTCCAAGTCTTTAAATGCAGTGACGGCTTTTGCACTTCAAAGGAGTGTTCCTTCACTAACCAGCAATTAAGAGTCCAAGGGCAATCAAGGCAAAATTCATCTTCTCCAGTTTTGCAATTTTCTCTCTTATCAAACTGTACATGTGCATAAAGCAGAGACTGTGACGAGTGTCATAGAACAGCTTGAAAGTTTCAGAAGCAAAAAAAAGGGGGAACTGTATTTAGCAGCTATGGCACAAGCATTACTGGAAATGAGATTTTAAGACATTCTGTTTCTCTGTTTTCTGACAGATAAGCTTGTCAAAGAGATTTTCAGGTGTTGTTTTGTTTTCTTGTGTTTTGGTCTGAATAAGATTACATCAAAATGCATTTTACATAGTTCTAAGCATAAATTGAAGAAAAATAAACTAGTAAGTTACTAAAATTATTGAAATGTGCTTAAAGTAAAAATGATTTTTTAAGGTAACATTTAAGACAAATGTTTATTTCTGATGTGTTCAGATGCCTAAGTATTTTGCTTCAAAATTACAATCTCTAAACAACAGATGAAAGTGCTAGCACTTCTTCACCCAGTGAATTCTACAGCCTGTCCTGCCACTGCATTCTTGCTTAAAATTCACGCCACATCTCATACGCTGAAATGTCAACTTCAAACTTTACCAACAAAAACAACTTCGAATGGGTTTCATATTTCTTAATAATGACAGCCATTTACAGTTGCAACTCTCTATAGACAAATCAGCAGTTATTCGAATTCTTATTGAAAAGAGGGAGTGTTTCTATTTCTTGTTTTTGTCTGTGAAGTCTTCAGCAAAGCTCTTTGCATGGGGCAATTGCTAAATCCAATTAAAAACAAATAACTCAA
Source organism: Cygnus atratus (assembly GCF_013377495.2). NCBI lineage: Eukaryota > Metazoa > Chordata > Aves > Anseriformes > Anatidae > Cygnus > Cygnus atratus. Next base: position 112,724,970 of record NC_066364.1, read on the forward strand.
GTATCCCTTCTACTCTGAAAATTTAAAGTAGCTCAGAAAACCCCATGAGATTTACAAAAAATTAATTGTATAATCTTTAAGCAGTTCTATTGAAGTACTTTTACCAAATACAGTTTCATAGTTATTACCAATAGCATGTGCTCCTTATACACACAGAGTAAGCCATTAAACCAAATGTATGCTGTATGCAAAATCAATTTCTATTGATTGCTTTTGCAAAGAAAAAAAAACAGTGTTTTTTTTTTCTTCGTAGAAGAAAGCTTAAGTTCTCACAGAAATAATCTATGCTAGGTTTCTAAGAGAAATTATGTTTCTTGACTATGTTTGCCTGCTCTGTACCTACAGAAATGTCAGGGTGGAAGGAATTGTGTTTTTTCTCAAGTTTACATTGAATGTCACAAGTTTGATACATACTACACTATCAGCCTTCTAGTGAAGAAATCAATAGGAAAACACTCTATGTTATCTCGTTGTTTAGGCTTCAGAGGTTATGCACTGAAAAATTATGGGATAAGTAAACTAAGGAGGGGTCAGCAGAACTTCATCATTTGGCACATGCCCAGTTCACCGGCTTACATAAATTTGAAGAGCACAGTTTCACACACTGTATTACAATACAGAGGAATACAGCTGTTAAATATTGAAGATGAGCATAAAAGACAAACAAAGTTTTTGGTTTTGTTCTTACTCTATCACACATGACCAAAAAACAAGGCAAAATGTGGATTGTCCTGACAGCATGAGGATCAGATAAAGTGAATGCAACAACTTGATACAGTCAAGAAAAGGCTTTTTGCTTCCAGAGAAACATTCTTCATCTGTGCAGTTCTTGAGGAATTTGATAGTGGAGATACTAAGCTGCCAGGATGACCCAACCACCACGTGGCAAAGCAGCTATGTCAGCTCTTGGAACGCAGGCAGCAAAATTATCTTTTCTTTCCCTCCTGTATGTATATCAGGAAGAAATATTTCTTGTCACTTCTTATCCTTGTGCACTTGCCTGGCATGGTTTGTATTTAGCCTTTTGCTGTTCTGTAAAACACCTTCTGATGTTTCCAGCCCATTTCACAGGCTTATAAATCTAAATTCACTGTTGTTTAGAAAAGACTTTACATTCCTAAAATGAAGAAGCACTCTGAGAACATTCACAGTTCCTTCAAAAACCTATATAAAAAGTGGTAGAGCACCAAAAAAGATGCATGTACCAGTCCTTTGCTATAATGGCAGAAGGAAGAATCACACAGTAGAGGGTTGGTAAGACTAATGATAAGTCATTAAATGTATTCAGTCGGTACTATGCACTGTAGGGATGTGTGATCGAACAATTTGTCAAGAACAAGTGGAAAAACAGTCACTTTAAAACACAGGACTACACTGCACGTGGTGTTAAGCCTTAACACATTACTGCTATAATACACATTTCAAGCAGCTCATGTGCATTTGTACTCTGTATCAGATGGATCTTTCCAGTGTTTTCGGACAGCTGTCTTTCAGATATGACAGTTCATACTCTATTAATCAACACAGTAAATCCCAAGAGTCCCTTGTAACCCCCTGAGGGCCTTAAAACTAATTTTTTTAGTATTTTATCAGAAATGATTGCAGAAACAACTCAGAAAAGAAGCACAGGTGTGTCACTGAGAATTGCAATCTACTCCACTTAATAAAACTGAGATTCTGTCTCAGATCAGCAAAGCTTTCACAGCACTCTTTTCTCTTCTGAATCAATGATCTTTCATCTTCTTCAAACTCCACAATAACACCAGTCTCCTGTTTGGGACATTTTTACTTTTAAAGGACTGTGACACCTTGCTGGCACGAGCATGCAAAGGGACAGTGTGAAAAGCCCGTAGGGTGGCTGAGGAAAAGAGTATATAGTATAATTCTTAACAAGTTGAATACTGCTTCAAAGTCTGCTATTCCCTCCCTATACATCCTTTTAGTACTCCTTTCTGCTCCTTCATGGATTTTAATAGCGATTAAAAACCCTTTTTAAAGGCTATGGCTATTGATTCTAGATCAGGCTTATATTTCCAAATAGCCCCATAATATCTATTTACTTTCAAAAATTAAAAATGGCCTGCTTCTCTCAGAGTAGCTATGCTTACATGGTTCCCAGTGGAAATTGCAAGCACTCAGCTTTTCTAGATTCTGGCTGTACAGCGTAAAAGGCCTGGCTTGTGCAACTCTGAAAATGCTACGAAAGAAAGATGATGCCAGAGACCAAAGCCTTCGTTTTTTCAGTCTATCAGATCACACAGCCTCATGTTATCAAGTCTCTTCTTCCTATGAGAGAGATTATGCTGGCATTTTCCAAGGAAAATGCTCAGTTCCAGACTGTTGAGCTGTAATAAACCTACAGCAGCTCCTTGACCATGAGCAATCAATAATGGTCCATTCACCTTCAACGTGGCCAGCAGGGAAGTGAGAAAAGAAGAGCCAGTAACCTGCATCGCTGTGAGGTGACTGCCCACAATCAGTCCCTACAACAAACTGAACTCTGAATGCCAACAAAAAAGTCTTTGTATTTCTTATATAAAAGGCTAGCAAACTAATGAAAGGATTAACTATCCCTTACTTTTTTATTTTAAAATATTTGAGGCCACATAACAGATGTTCCTGGAATTCCCCATGTTGTCTCAATTACTGGCCCAGAAATCCTGGGTTTTAGATTCAGACTGAATTCCCCTTCTACCAGACTTGCACGCAGGCACGCAACAGGCACCAAAGAAAATGACTAGTGTGGAGAGGTCTGCAGCAGAGATCAGAAGAGTGAATATGGCATACCTGTCCATTCAAGCAATGTGCATTTTCAATATCCAGGCATTCAAGTCTCACATTCATCACGTTCAGTGCAAGACAGAATACTTGCTTTTACCTGCAACCTATTCACTGTACAGAGAATCTATATCCGCATCCATCACATTCAGTGAAATAGAGTCTATCTGCAAACGTTGAGCCTCAATTTTCCTGCAGTGATCTGAAGTACAATGTGCTGCAGGTGAACATGTTAAATTTCTGAATTGGTAGAAGTGAAAAAAGTTCTGCAGTAGTCATTAATAAACGTGGCTAATGTGGGAAAAGACTCGTTGTGGGAAAAGACTCATTTCAGAATCTAGCTGTTCACAGTTGAGGGTGTTGGAAAAAGCTCTTTTTCAGCAAGCAAATGTAATACTCATAGCAGATGTCAGCCTGTATAATAGAGATAAAGATGAAGCGTCTGCATTTATTACAATAACATGTAAAATGTTGGTATCCACAGTGTAATCTGCCAAGGCTATGCTGCTGCTAAACCTTCTAAGGCAACATCATGGACTTTCAAGTTCATTTATCATGTTCATGTTGAACTCTTTTTTTTTTTTTCCCACTGACAAGCTATCAGTGATGCCAGGTACCAATGATGAAAATCTGGTTTTGCAGGAAAAGTCTATATAACATATAAAACAGTGAACATCAGACTCTTGAAATATTGTTAGTGTTTTCAGGCACTGCTGGTCACTGCTGTGCCACAGAAAAATGAAGTCAACGCACCTTTGCCTAAGTTATGCAAATACAAATAAGGAAACAAGAAAAATCATACTGCACATAAACGTTAATTCAACTCAGAAGTCATGATAATACACCCATAAGCCATCTGGATATACGAATACCTTGTAACTGCAACCTTGAAGAAAGCGACTTTGTTTTCTGGAAATTAACAGAATTAATGGTTGAATAATGATTAGTTAGGTAAGCATTTTGGTCCCACAACAACACACTCTGTTTTGTTTTCTTTTTAATCTCTCTTGCTATACTGTTGGTAAATCTAGTATTTATTGGTTTCAAAGTCTGAAATTATTATTCACATAAAAATTAAAAGTCCAAATATATAAAGCATTATAAACAATTGTACCTACAAAGATGAGAATCAAAATAATCTTCAGAACATAGATAGATGGCTAACAGAGACCCTCAGGGAAACAGAATCCCATCCTCCCTGCCACAACTACAGTACCTGTGTGATTCTTGAAAAAAGGTCAAAGAAAGGGTTATATGAATTGACTAGGAAATTGGAAAATTTTCTATTATGCCCAATATTCCCAGCTGAGACTTTCCTAACCCTTCAGAGATGGCCCTGTCATGCTGACAGGTTCTATTCACTCTCAGTGCATTAAGTTAAAAACATTAAAAAAAAAAAAAAAAGGAAAAAAAAAGAAAAGAAAACGAGAAATGTATTGTTCCATGTTCCAGGCCATAAGTTAGCTGGTTCAAGAAAAGATACTATCTACTACAGCAAAACTATCTGATGTAAAACATTAGATGCTTCCCTAACTGCTAGGGACAGAAGGGAAAAAAAAAAAAAAAAAGAAATCTTAACCATCCCTTTCTGTGATGGCCGACAAATTTGCTAAGTTCAAGCCCACCAATCCTGTGGAAAAGCACAGGCACACTCTTCTTCTGCTGGGCTTAGCTTGAGAACCCTCTTAACCATGAAATAATGGAACTAAGATGGAGCAGTACCAAAATTGTATCAAATGGAGTGTGGAATGAGTATTATATAAGAACAATTTTCTTGTAATAACAAATCTTACTTATTTTTATGGGACTCTAAATAATTTCTTCCTAGATTTTCTATATGGCTTTTCAGCATTGCATAAATGAATATCAAACAGCTATGTCAATTCCTTTCCTATTCCTTTTTTAGTTGCCAAAAGGCAACTAGACTACTTTAACAGGGAAAAATATATATATTTATATTTGATACGGTACTTCTGTTATATGAAAAGAACTGAAAGCCATCTGTGTAACAACAGAATAGGGTGTGAAAATATACACATTCCAAAAACAATGCCTTCTAGACTTTAATACAAGTTTTTCTTGTTAAGTTTTTATGTTTGGATATGGCATTATTAAATTTTGTGTTTTAGTCCACTGGTTACCCCATAAGAACATCCTTTTATAATTGTTAAACTACTGTTGGTGCCACTTTATTTAGTGTTGTTGTTAACCAATATATTCTTCCTACTTGTGTGGTACAAAGAAGTCACTTTCATACTTTTTTATTCATTACTAAGACAACTTTTTTTTTTTTCTTTTTGAAAGTATGCAGCTGTCATGGGCTAGCATTAAAACATCACCTGAAAACCAGCAGTAGAAATGGATCACTTAACATCTGCTCCAGAAAATATTGCACAGACAGTATTACCCATGGTCCCCTTGAACCCAGGGCAAGTCCCATTCGTTTGTCAGTGTTTTATTATTACATGACTGACATTTCTGTCAAGGGAAAAAAAAAAAAAAAGATTTCTATCCTTCAAAGAAAAAAGAAAGGAATGTCCTTTTTGTGTTAGGTCTTCAAAATGAAGACGAGGATTTCAAGCTTTTCTCCAACTCATAATAATGGGATTTATAACTTGTATTTCTGAGATCACATTTGGGCATGCAAGCTATACTGTCCCCTGAGCTTGTGTGCTGAGTCTGCTCTTTTGTTCAGTGGTGCTATGTTTCACTAAATATTTCTTCAGTCTCTGTGCGAATTCGATAATTATGTTAATATACCGGATGCTACAACATGACAGATCCAGGCTTTGTTTGGATTCTTCAAAAACAGTTAAGGTTTCCATCTAGTGTTTACTGAAGACACTCTGTGTTATGATTGACAAATCTAAGACTGCAGGTAGTCCTAAGCAATTTGGGCATTTTCCATCAAAAAGTTACTATCGCTTCCTTTCCTGCCTGAGTCCCCTCCACCTCACCACCTCCCCTCCTCCTCCTGACCTTAACTGATTCCCATCAGCCACTACCATTCCACCACATATCCAAACTGATGACATTATTTTACTTGGATATACTCCAAAATTAACTGTTTTATACTTCTCTGAATGTGCTGTAATCTTTTCAATCTTTCATTATTTTTAGTTTTGAAAAGGAGTCTGCCAAGGAAAATTCGTGGACACTTTTAAAGGAAAAGAAGGTTTTCTGTTCACTAGCAGAATTTAATATTCTTCCATGTGCTATGCTACCTAACCTATTTTCATCAATATTAGTACTGTAGTGACAACTTTGCTTTTAGTATTTCTGCATCCATTGCTGCCTCCTTTCTTTTACATGATTTCCTCTTCCCATTCTTCACTGAAAGTGTGACATCTATTTTCTTCCCCTGCCTTTTGATCAAACACTTCAGTAGATAACACAGAGACCTTATGTCCTTAATGTTCAGGTAGTCTTTCCTCCAATGTTTCCCTAGCTTTTCATCTGAACTCTACCACTGAAACTGAATTTTAAATTAAGACTTGCTATCAATACCTCTTTGTTCCTGCATGTTGTCTGTCTGTCCTTCTCCTTTCTTCAGATTGCTTTCTTATTTTACTACATAAAAACCAAGGACTTCATCCAAGTTTCTCTACCTAACCAACACACATTTTCTAGATTCCTCGTTCTCACTCACTGGCTGTTTGAATTTTCCCACTCATTGCACAGGAGAGCTCTGCCTCTCATTTACACTCAACTGCAAAGTTGGGATGTGCCTTTTTATGCCCTCAAATGAATGGCCTTTCTTCCACTGCCAGCAGACAGCCATCTGTTTCCTAAGAATCCCTCCTTACTGCAGCCATTGCCACCAACAGTGTTCAGTCACTTCTGCTTCCTCAAGTTCAATTTCACCTGCCCACTCAAAAGAGAAAACAATAAGTGAAGAATATAACAGAGAAACCACCATTCAGAAAACCATTACTCTCAAAGGACCACTGGAGTTTGTTATGCCCACATGTCACAGGGCATTAGTATTTTTTAAAAGTCACTGGCTGTGAGAGAGAATTAAAATACTCATTTCAGGAACTAAGAAAAATAAACCTCAGAGGCTTAATAACCAGATTCAACATCTTAAAATGTCACCTAAATTTCACTTCAATTTTGCAGTATCACTTTGCTGTTTTTTATCCTTTCTTTCTTGATTCATAGCATGTGTTACCATCACATCCCTATTCTCTATTCTATTTAGAAGAGAAATAAATGTAAACAGAAACACATGTACATATTAATATGCAAATTATTGGATCAGTTATGAAACTCTGAAAACAGAAAGATCGTGTATGAGAAAGCAAATAATATTAGTACCTTATAATAGAGAAAAAAATTCTAAGTTTTGCTGTAATAAACAACAAAAAACTTAATGAATGAACATGTAACTATAATTTGTACAATAAGCAATAGGTGAACCTCAACTCTATAAATATTTTGAAAAACTCCTAGTCATTTGGAATTTTTCTTCCCAAGTATTACTCCGTATAGAAGTGAATGTAATTTGAATTTTAGGTTCAAGGAGGAAGTTAAGGCACATTAATTCCAAAAATGTCTGTACCTTACTTAACACATAGTAAAATCCATTGCTTGATGATAACTTTAAGCAGAGTACCTACTTAATTTCTAGGAAGGAAATTAATAAAAAGGAGAAGCCTGAAAACCAAGGGCACATCACAGGACTGAGAGGCATAATTGGTGTGAAGACAGTGTGCAATGTTTGAGCATTAAAAGTGTGAAAACATTTATCTCTTCTTATAAGTCAAACAATTTTTGAAAATTATGCACAATTAGACCTAATAAACATCACACTTCTTTTTCAAGCTACTGCACTTTGATTGTAAGCTATACAAATTCTGTTGCTAGAAGTATCAGAGAAACATTTTATAATGCCATTACATATAGAGATAAAACGGTTATGAACTAACATCTTTGAAAGTTAACAAAGCTGGAAGATACTCTTAAGCATATGTGGCACATTAATAAATTGAAAGAATCTGAAATACAGACAGTCATCTGTGGAAAGAATACTTCTTTACATTGTACACTGTCATGTATGCAGAGTTTATGTTGGTCCTCTGAAAGAGTTATTCACACTCTTAACTGAAATATGTGGTATATTCATCTCTAGTTAACACAGTTTTATCGCCACACACACTCTCTTTTATTCACAAGATACTAATACCTCAGATTCATACTATAGACACCACTCACCTCCTTCACAAAAACATTTCTTTCTCTTTCTTCATTTCTGAAGAACACTTGGAGAGGTTAGATTAGACCAAAAAAATAAATCGTTCCTATTCACCAAAAATTGTCATCAGAGCAAAGAATGCATTTTGTGTCTGTTTAAAATCAATTCATTTTGCTTTGTTAAGAATTTTTTTTTAGATCAATATTTAATGATACAACAGGTACTTGAAGAAATCAAACAAAAAAAAAACCTACCGACTGTGTTTAGCAGAAGTACTCCTTGTGCAACAAGTGAAGAATCGGATGGAGAACAGGTAGGTTCAGCTCTCTAATTCAAGGAGCAAGAGTGATTTACATGAGGTTGTGATCTGACCCCTGTTGTAGCTAACTCAATTCAAAGAACACTGTAAAAAGCACCCAAGATGTCGGAATTATGAGGAGAAGAGACACCAAGGAAATAAAGTTTAAGAGAAACCTCATGATACAGACACAGACACACAGACACAGACACAGACAGACACAGATTTCTAGGTTGGAAGAGACCTCAAGATCATCGAGTCCAACCTCCGACCTAACACTAAGTACTCCACTAAACCATATCGCTAAGCTCTACATCTAAACGTCTTTTAAAGACCTCCAGGGATGGTGACTCCACCACCTCCCTGGGCAGCCCGTTCCAATGCTTAATAACCCTTTCGGTAAAGAAGTACTTCCTAACATCCAACCTAAAACTCCCCTGTCGCAACTTTCGCCCATTCCCCCTCGTCCTGTCACCAGGCACGTGGGAGAATAGACCAACCCCCACCTCACTACAGCCTCCTTTAAGGTACCTGTAGAGAGCGATAAGGTCGCCCCTGAGCCTCCTCTTCTCCAGGCTAAACAACCCCAGCTCCCTCAGCCGCTCCTCATAAGACTTGTTCTCCAGACCCCTCACCAGCTTGGTCGCCCTTCTCTGGACTCGCTCGAGCACGTCCATGTCCTTCCTGTAGCGAGGGGCCCAAAACTGAACACAGTACTTGAGGTATGGCCTCACCAGAGCCGAGTACAGGGGGACAATCACTTCCCTAGACCTGCTGGCCACACTGCTTCTTATACAGGCCAGGATGCTGTTGGCCTTCTTGGCCACCTGCGCACACTGCTGGCTCATATTCAGCCGACTATCAACCAATACTCCCAGGTCCTTCTCGGCCAGGCAGCTTTCCAACCACTCATCTCCCAGCCTGTAGCTCTGCTTGGGGTTGTTGCGCCCCAGGTGCAGGACCCGGCACTTGGCCTTGTTGAACTTCATACAGTTGACCTCAGCCCATCGCTCCAGCCTATCCAGATCCTCCTGCAGAGCCTTCCTGCCCTCGAGCAGATCGACACACGCACTTAGCTTGGTGTCATCTGCAAACTTACTGAGGGTGCACTGGACGCCCTCATCCAGATCATCGATAAAGATATTAAAGAGGACCGGCCCCAGTACCGAGCCCTGGGGGACACCACTTGTGACCAGCCTCCAAGCAGATTTGACTCCGTTCACCACAACTCTCTGGGCCCGGCTATCCAGCCAGTTTCTAACCCAGTGAAGCGTACGCCAGTCCAAGCCCCGAGCAGCCAGTTTCTTGAGGAGAATGTTGTGGGGAACGGTGTCAACTGTTCAGTAACAGTGTCAGTAACAACTGAAGGTGATACCTCTTGAGTTTTGTCTGGTTGACCTATTGCCCTGTACCAGTGCATATGGATGCTCCAATGAACCAGACTCATGTGGACAGACTTTCTGGGGATGAGCACAAGTATTGTGCACTTGCTGCTTTCTGTACAATTAAAGAGAGGGATGCATAAACAGTATCTATGCATGAAAATTTGTTCAGCATTCCAAGTCAGCAAAGAGGTATTTAAACATAGGTAAATTCACCTTGATCAGTGAAAAAAAGAATAAACCTTGTTTTTAAAAGACCACAGTAGAGCAGCACGTGGTACTACTTTGGTTGATAACCCAAACTCACAATATTTCATACATGAAGTTTCATGCTTCTTTGTTCTGGCTTATAGCAAGAAATATTTTTCCTGCCAAAAATGATTTCACACTTTCAAATAGGTGACAAAATAAGAACCACATTGCCAAGTTACTGAAGTTGTGAATTTTGTTTTCTACCAAAGAAGAGAAAGGGGCCTAAATCACAGGAACAGTGTAAAAATAAAGCACTGTAAATTCACAAAAAAAAAAAAAAGTTAAGTCGAGTTCTCTGAAACTACAGAAATACAAACACCCACTGTGTCTTCAATGTTATTGAACATTTGTTTTTTAAACTGAGAAAGGCAAAGCATTTCTGCAAACAAAAAAAATTGTAAACAAAAAAAATCTCTGTTGGAAATTTCATTTTCAAAAATGGATAATTAATGCTAAGAATTATATTCAGCTGATATGGGATATTGTCATTAAAATCACCTAGCTGTATTCCATTCTAGAATTTGGCAAATTGTCCAAAGGCAAAGTACTCAGACTTATAAAGCCAAGTGTCTGCAACTTTTACTTGGCTGTGGACAGCCAAGTGTGCACAAGTGGAATGCACATACAAGACTTATTTTGTGATTAAATAAAAATAAGAAAAAATGTCACCACCTATCTTTCAATATTTAATTTGACTACCTTATGTTGTCCAGCTGTGGCTTGAGAGGAATCAAAACATCATGGAGAGGACTCAAGACACCTTCTCCCTCCTTCACATTGACCAAAAAAAGCAGGAAGCTGGGATGGAAAGCCGTCTGATAGGCAATCAAGAAAACCACGTGTGTCAGAGAGGCATTAAGAGAGACAGGCTGCTCTGATCACAAGGATAAGAGACACGTTAGCAGGTGTCCATTTATGCCAGAGATAACGTCTATTACCTGGGAAAAAAAAGGGTGGTATCTGAGGAACCTACTTTTTCCTGTAACAAAAACTACAGAGGACATCTGTGAGCCTCTGAAGACCACTTTCTTAGAGAGCTTACTCTGCTCAAGGAAATTATAGCAAAACATGATGAATGCATGTATGGCAGATAGGGCCCCAACTGCCGCGTGCAGTTCATGTGGCTTGGACTAACTTTGCATGTTAAAACCACTTCATTCTGAAAGACAATTTTATTTGAACAGCATGCTGTATATGTGCTGTATATATATATATAAATATATATATTTGCTTTCTAGTTTATTATGCTTTACTTCTGAAGAAGCCATTAGCATTGGTTTACTAAGGAAGGAAAATCAGTTGCATATCAAAAAGCCTATCAGTCCAAACCTATACTTTAATATCCAGGTCTCAGCCAACTCACCTATTATAACACAGCAAAGTAGATGTGTATTCTGGGTGGGGACATGCAAACAGCATAGCAGATGATCTCGGATTGCTTCAGATTGTCATACCTGGGTCTGCCACAAGAAGAAGCTTTTGAACTAGAAAATGTGCAACCGTGGGAGCACATATTTTATATTCTTTGGAGGCTTATTAGTACATGACAACAATCTGCCCGGGAAAATGAGGCTTGCTACAGAGAAAAACAATCAGGCCAAGAATGGGAGATACTTCCACAATTCTGGCTTGTGAAACAGACAGGAATGAACCCATGTCATTCGCATGCATGCCCATACCTGTTTGTTCCCAGCGCTGAGACAGCAGCATTGCTCATAAACAGCTGTGAGCAGGGTAATGACATGCAAACACTGAGCAGGTTAGATTTCTTTATAAAGAAATGGAAATATTTACTGTATAAGACATACTGCCTTCGTATCTTAGGGTGTCACAGCCTCACTGAAGCAACGATCCTGTGAAAAATCATTACAGAGGGTGGATTTTATGAATTTTATGTTCATACACAGAATTGAGTACTGAACAACTAAATATATGGCAGTGCATCCGATTCACAGAAGATTCTCTTCCTTTCAGAAACTCTCAAAGGACCCTATTGGGAAAATAGCAATTTTGATTTACTCAATCATTCCACCCTGAGACATTTAATAATAACCAAGAAGCACTATATTTTAATAGAGAGCGTTTGTTACACACAGAATGACTAGGAACTTCTTCTCCAAATTCCTGCAACATTTCAATAAGACTCGGTGACTAACACACTAGCACAGTGTAAATACGCACGCTTCTTCACTCCTCAGTGAATATTCTCATATTTTATCCTAAAGCAGGGAAATGAGGAGAACTTTTGTCAGCACTATACAATAGGAAAGCAATATTGTATTCTGAATTCTTATACTTTTGCACTAGACTTCTACAACACATGCTACAGCCTCAGAAAGGGAAAAAGTCCATGTGAGGGAAGATCTCCCTGACTGTAATATATCTAAGCCATGATGTTGTCACATATATAACATCCATCTCTTAAAAAAAAAAAAAAGTTACACTGAGTGATTACATAAATGACATTTTTGAAATTTAGCCCCCATTTCTTTGAACTAAGAAAGCAGAGATGACAGGACTTCTTCACAACTTAGATAAAACTTGATTTGTATTTTGTTCAGTCGGAGACAGGTGCTGCAGTTTCCCTTTGATTCAGAGGCTCAGGTGGGACTCTGTGGAGCTCCATGTCTTGCCCAGTGCGTGCTTGCACCAAACACTTTGGAGGCAGCAAAACAGAAGGGATCTCTTCAGCCAAATCAAGTGATGGCCCATCAGAGAGACTTTCCTAAAACTGTGTCTTATTTCTTAATGGCTTAGTGCAGCCTTGTTACACACTGACCTGAAAGGAATCAAACTAGGGAGAAAAAAGTGACCTGGCTTGACCGGATTCTGTCAATCAGTCAAGTGAGGCAAGACATTTCAATAACTGAAGAAAAATAAATTTGCTTTTTAGTGAAGAGACTCGGTAGTCAAGTAATTTGACATTGGCATGGTTTTGTTGTCCTGACCATGCAGAAAATTCTTTTTATGTTATAATCTAGGAAGACATGCAATTATAAAACAAACACAGGCAAAATGCTTTTGATAAAAGTTCACACCTTTAATGACTTTAGACAGCCAAACAGACTACAAAGGCACCTGCTCAGCTACCCTACAGGTGTCTCCTCAGTGAAGGATGTCATGATTGGATCTCAAAGAAAATGTGTGGGTAGTCTTCAAGGAGAGGAGTCCAAGTGATATCCCTTCAATTAGAAAGGATCTGACGCTGCAGTTAAATTCCTTTATAATGCTATCTGATGTAGGTGAAACGAGGTGCATACCATTTCAGGGCCATCCCCGTTCAACTGCAGCCGATTCATGGAACACATCTTGTTTGCTTTCAACATGCCACACGAGGGCTTGTCATAGGGGAAGAACTGAAATATTTTGTTGTATCTATGTTTGGCACAGTTGAAAAAAAAAAAAAAAGTAAGACTACAATCATCATACTCAGTCTGCAATACCCTGAGAAACCCTATGACTATTACCCAGTCTGCAAATAGGTAATGCTCATCTGAAGAGGCCTGAATGGACCAACACTCAGGAGGCAACAACCCTCTGGACATGCTCAAACAGACGAGTTCTAGAAAAAGAGACAAAACCCTTTGAGTCAGAGTGGTCCTGATGTGTGGAAAAGCTTTGTATAAATGCAAGTGATACACAATGGAGGTTGAGGAAGAAAGGTGATGGCCACTGGCTTTCCCTGTCAAAGGCCTCTTGTCCTGAGCCATCCCTACCTCAGAGATGAAAAGCCATCGTGGTTTGCAGCCAGCAGAGCCAGGAACCCAGCGTCAGACTTATGGTACTGTACAATCACATCTCAGCTGATATGTTTGATTAATGCTTGATTTTTAGTTGTTAAGTGATAAATGGCATACTAGGTTAGCATAAATAAATGTCTTTGTAGTTCCTGAAATTTGCCAGAATACTCCCATCATAGCCGTCCCCAGTTTACTGATCAAAACAACTGCAGTGCTTTCCAAATCACCCATATCTTGTTTGCATGCTCTCTCTTACAAATTATAAAACTTATATTGGATTACTTCCAGAGTCGAGCCCAATGTAACATTCCAGAAATCCCAAATTCCTAGTTGCTGAAAAGAAATGAAAAGCATTTCATTTACTTTGGAGACAGGCTGGATCAGCTATCTCTGGCAAACAAGCTTGAATGTTGGATACAGACTCTATCTACAAACTGACTATCTCGCCCAGGCAATCAGACAAACATCCACCAAGAACACAAACATACCTGCTAGTCTGGATTTTACTAAGGGACGAGCTTTCCAACTCTTGTATTCTCCTAGAGCAACTATGTGCCCAGATAAAGACTATGGATCAATGCCCACGGGATCTCGAGTGCAAAGAATCTCTTTCATGTGGTAAGATCACAAAACTGGAGCAAGCACAGAAAAGCTTTCTATTTAATGTATGAATTAAACATCCAAGACACAGAGGTCATTACTGCAGATGGCTATGATTTCCAACTGCACAACATACAAGCAGGAGTCAACCTAGTTGCTTAAGAAAAAGTTCACTGCATCTGAGATAAGGAGCGTAACCACCTCTTTTCTCAAGAGGCTGGACACAACCCAGGGGATGGGAAGGGAAAGAGAGCTGTGTCACCAAGATGTGTTTAGGTCTACAGAGCGCCAGGCTGTGCAGAAGCATATAGAAGAAGGATCAATGCAAAGAGCAGAGCTTTATACACAAAGAAGCACAACGATACACAAGAGGCAGCTACAACACCTTCACTTTTCCATGCAGGTGGCACTGCACTTCTCACAGCCGGGGAATGCCATCCCCAGAGCTAGTGGCATTACAGTCTCTCAAGAGTGCAGGGGTGTCTCTTTTAGCATTAACGTAACATGTTAAGGATGTAAAAAGCAAACAAGAAAAACTGACTCAAACTACGCTGGCCCATGCTGCGTCGTTCCAAGAGAAGACTGAGTAATGCAGTTGGTTGACTGTAGGGACGCAAGATGCTATGCAGCACATGTTCTTTGATAATGTCCTACTTTAGAACCAAAGAGCAGGTTGATTATGTTTTGAAAGCTACATGATCAAAGGAATTCAGAAAAAGCCTTTTGAATGATTTTAGTAGATGCTTCTATCAAACTGTATTAGGCCAAATCCTCTCTTTCAGTTTCAACAGTTTGAGCCACAGCATTAGTCTTCTGCTCTTTAAATCTATTCATAAACAAAAACATAAAATCCTTCTCCAAAGAAATGACCACACTAACCCATTATCTTGTGTAAGCAAGTGCAATCAAAGAGCTTCATTTAGTTTATGTAAATGTCCTCTCCCTTTCCCAGGCCTGATGTTTTCTTATTCTCTGTTGTGTCACCTCATATCTAACCTAGATACTAAGATCATCTGGGTGGAGACTGTGGGTAAAAAAAGTCAGTACTGACTAAAAAATTCAGCACCTTAGTAGCTTAAGATACTTTTGAAACAAATACCTGGGTTGCTCTTCCTCTCCTTACAACATAGAAGGAAATGTGTACACAATATATACAAATATTTCCATATTATTATTTTCTGTCAATAAAAAGCATGTAATTCTTTATGATCCAAAAATCAAGGCTGATTTTCTGTGGCCTAAAGTTTTACAAACAGAGTGATATTATTAAATGTAAAATTCCTTAATTCTTACAGTATTTCCTCTGCCAATGTTAATAAACCAGGCGTAGAAGTCAGGATTGTTTCGTGCGAGCAGCACCACTCATTCTGCCATTGTTTCCAGTTACATTTCTGATTACATACTGGTAGCAGAGCCAGCAAATGACAGCTGCTCTATTGTCAACGTGTCCTACAGTACAAAACCACAAGTCATGGTGTAAAGGGGTTAAAGTGTGTGATGGGAATGACAGCATTTGGGGGGGATACTAAAGCTCTGAAGCCTTGACCATTTATCGCCGAAGTATAATGCATTCCCATGTTTCATTCTGCGGCTAGTAGCGATGGTGTCAGGTATTTACTTGTATGGCCATGCTTACTTCCACTCCACTTCTCCCTTAAGAACTACAGCAGACCATTTGCAAAAAGAAAGGGTGACGACATCCTGTGGGCCAAGGTCTCCTCTCAGAATCAGAATCTCTAAACAAGCATGAGAGGAAGAGTTGCCTTGCAAGCTTTTATACGATAGTTTGATGGAAGAGATCTTATCTCTATTTCCCCTTGTTCTGTTTTCACTTAACAGGAAATATTTATGCATAGGCAGTCAGATATCGCAGCTAAAAAAATAATACCTGTCTTGAAAATTTGAGTCTTTCATCTATTTTCTTTTAGCACACAGCAATGAGTGTTTCATCTGAGTTGCATCAGGATATACACTAAGCTCTTAAACACATTAAACCAACCAGATCAAGTCCTTTAAATGTGTTAACTTATGTATGACTTGTTCTTCCATTTTATATCATGATTTCCTTTTCGTTTATTAATTCTACTTGTGCCATACTAGAGCAGAATAAACCAATACTATACCCTTATATCTCCTTTCTCCTTCATCTTGCCACTTTACATATTTCCAGCAATAATACCCTGGCTAGTCGACCAGCATCTCAAATATAAGAGCAGTAAAAATTCAATTCTTCCACTTTCTCACTGAACCCCTTCTGCTTCCAGCTATGAGTGACATGTCCAGTGCTCCACTGTCATCTGTAGTAAATATTTTTCTTGTTTTTCAATATATTTCCCATTCCCAGTAGTCTCTTCCACAGTCGTATTCCCCCCTTGCAGAATTTGTAATAGCTGTTCTCTTCAACTGCTTCAATTTTTAGGTTTCCTATTCAGGTCCTAAGTATCTTCTATTTAGGCAAAAGGATCCTTATATTCTTGGGCTTCCAACTATCTGCTACCATTTCTTTTATATACATCCAGAATATTGCTATCCAGGTTATTTTGATTCTCTTATCACTTTGACTATCTCCAGTTTATGATTACTCCTTCAATTTAGCATCAAATGTCATCTTTTTGAACATCCATTTACCTGCTGAATATATTTGGTTCTTCCATTTACCGCTGTCTTTTCTCCCATGGCTATGCAACTAATTATTGGCAGTTGACCTTCTTTCTTACAAAGCATCATTTCGACCCTACACAGCAGAAACTAAAACTTTCACAAGTCAAGATACTGGTTAGCATGTAGCTATTAATTCAAATCTTGAAACATATTTCCATTCACACAGCACCAAAACATTACACTAAATCCAGAAGTGGCCTATCTAGAAATATTAATTTCTAAATAGTTTTTCAGCCTGGTCAGTTTAAAATTTAATTTTATTCACCATAGATAAGAGTTAAAACTGAGCAAACATCCAAATTTTTTCCTCCATTCAGAAATAATCAGTGTAGAAAAGACTTGGACATATTGCTACAGAAGCTATGATTATCAGTCTAATAAATGTTTTATCATCACTGAAGTACACAAAAGGGGATGGTGACTGGAAGAATGACTGCAATGAATTTTCAAGTTACTTCAAGAATCTTTTTAAAATTTTCACATGCCTACTATTTACTAGTACTTATTTAGCTATTAAATTGTATTTAAACAACAATGACTAATCATTTTACTTATCTATTTTTCAATAATAAGAAAAGATAAGCAATTTTACTTATCTCATGTTACATTGACCTGTACTATCGACATAGCTGAAATACGGAGATTAGCTCTGTCATCTACCTAAGGGTCACTGTAGTATTCAAGCCTTGTACTGGAAGTTGATATCATTATTAGTGTTATTATTATTATTTAATTCTGGCATCCAGTAGACTGTGCTACAGAAGCAGCATTTGTGCTGATTACAACAGGCTATGGGAGGCCATAAGCTACATCTATTCCATAGCACAGATCTACTGGCTTTGGGGAAATGTTTCTTTCCTGCTCTAAATTCAAATAGAGCTGATGGAACTTCTGCTTCCAGCTAACAGAAAACTGTGAATCCAAGCAGAAAGAAGTCAAAGATATTTTTATATTATAATTCAGACTGGTAGCTTCTAGAGGCTTGGAGTTTTTAACATTATAAAAGGTTATAGGTCTGGCCTTCACAGTGAGCTAGGCCACATAGTCTTTATTATATTTGCTTCACGGATGCATACTGCACACAATCAAAGTAACAAGAAAAGGAGCCTCCACTCTGTCATGGCACAGTTATGCATTTCAGCAAGTTGGGAACTACCACTTAAACAGCCAGGAGAACAATCTGAAGAGTCATCCAGTTTGAAGGAATTTTGGCCTAAAAACTGGTGTTTATCATATAAATCTTGGCAAATTTTATGATCATGATCTTGTGTGAAAGTCTGGGCCACCACACTACACGTATGGGTAGCTGGGATAAGCAGTCACTTGAAGTGACTCTTCACATAAAAAAGAATCTGATAAAGTAGATGCCATATGGGCATTATTAATTCCGGGCATTCCTGAATGTTGAGGAAGGATGTTGTGAAACACCCTTTCACTAGGTAGTGTTGCAGCAGAGCACGAACAGCCCGAGAAATTTTGTGTGTGTTTCATGTAAATGCTGGTGGACCTTTGTTACCAAAAAGCACTTGAAAGAAGTAGGAGGAGGCATTAATATGCATTGATTGTATAATTTGGTCTGTTCATTGAAAGAGGGGAGAGTTGAGAGCATAGCTATCATTGGTGCGTCTTTTCACATATGTAACTCACTTCAGAAGCTCTTCATCACTTAGGCTCTCTGCTAGCTTTAGCCACACTAACCAAAAAGGGAATGGGGAGAAATCTTAACACTCTAGGCACTAAACAAGAATCCTGTGGAAAAGAAACAATGAGAATATATATACATGCATGGCCAAAATTAAGAATTAACCACAATAGTTTTGCGCTCCACTGTGGCTCATCTGCAACAGAGGAAGAAATCTGAATCATTCTGGATTTGATCATTAAGTGCCATGCCAGCGGGATACAAGCACCACAAGCCCAGAGGATGTAAAGCTTGCGTTTAATATCCATAGGCAAACTTTTACTTTTTAAAAATTACTTGCTTCTAGGGAAGACTTATATCAACTTTTATTTCAGGTCCGCGTAGCTCCATATAAACATACAAGCACATTCTTTTCCATGTACACAGACTATATTTTTATATTCACCTCTAACTATAGCTCAGTTCTTCAAGACCTCTCATTTCATTGCTGTCCTAATATGACCAGAGATGAACCATTGATTTTCCCAGTCCCAAGGCCATATTCAAAATAAGGAACTGGAAGGACAAGAAGCTGTCTGAATTTGAAACCTCTGTTTGTGGACCCTGTAATTAGCTTTCCTAGACACAGTGTCAGAAACTTAAGGAGGTATGGCAAAAAATAAATAAAAAAAATAAAATAAAATAAATAAAACAGAGCTTTCTACATAACAATTTTCCAATCCAATGGATTCTACACTGAGCAGCAACAGAGGAGTTTGGGACTTAAGAAGCCATTCCCCATGCCTTGGCCCCACAGAAAGCCACTGATGAGCCTTAGGTGTGAAAATGACGGCATGAGTGTATGTTACTCCAAGAGGAATACGTAACATGAATGCAAATTGCACATGGTGAAAAATGCTACAGAAACACAGGGGAAGAAGAAGGGTAAATCTCTAAAAAGGGAAATACATTATTAAAAGATATCTTTGTAATATATGCAAAGCTGTCTTTTTGACTAAGCTATTGACCAGGGAAAAAGGACTACAGGTCTTTGCTATTATAGTGCGCTGCCAGCTTTCTGCTTTATATACTCACTTCTCCAGTGAGATTTGAATATCCTAGTCCTTTGCCATTTTTACCCTCTCTTCAACATTTGCCTGAATTTTAAATGTCTAACACATTGAAATTCAGTGAATGAGATGGAATAAAAGTGTGCAGTGAATAATCAGCAGTGAATAACATCCGGAAAGCACTTGTGTATTTCTTTCCTACTGAGAAAAATGTCCTAAACAACATTTGATTTATTTACCCTGATGTTCTTGTTGCAGGGACTGACATTGCTGTTGACTGGGCATTTATTTATGATCAGTTAGTACCAGGCTCTGTGGGTTTCATAGCAGGAAATGTGAAATTCATTACTCTTATCACACTACACAGTCCATCTTTTATGTATTATATAGTGTACCGATTTACCACAGGTGTAGTCTTGAAAACCTGAAAAATGAATATTTAATATTTATAACATTATATATGCCTGTATTTTGTTGTAAGGAAAATGTATCAGTGTATATTGCTGCATGTGATCCATTGTGTTTTTCTAACAGGTCAGTATTTGCAATAGTATTGTCCAGCTGTTTGTACCAGATATTTATTTCTGCTTTACCTAGCATCACTTCTACCAAATTCTTTCTATCAAGAGAGGTTCTACTAAAAATGGAAAGAGTGAGATGACATCTCTTCCGTGATCAGAATTATTGAATCTGATTAAACAAAAGCAACTTCCCCTGAATCAGAAGTAGTCTGTTTTCATATCTGTGACTGGGAACCAAGCTGTTGTCTAGCTAAAATTAAGTGACCGTTGGTTTTAGAACAGCTGAATTCTGAAGTAAGTCTTTTTACAATAGTAAACATTCAAACAGAAGTATTTCCAAAAAGCTCTTTCAAAATTTTCCTTCATAACATAATTAACATATAATGCAATATTGTGTTTATTGACCTCAAATGCTACTTGCATATATTTCTATTTATAAGCTAATCACTATGACACACAAGTAAAGTAAATACTTCAGATTATACTGTAAACCTTGAAAGTAAATAGTCCATCATATTAACACTGCTTAATGCATTTCTGTGTGTTATCACACATTATTAAGATACATAAAACTTCTGTGACAAAAGTGAGCGGACTAACACTTCACATACCAGACTTGATGTCAAGCATATAATGGTTTGGCCAACCTCGCATTCTTAATTTGCTAATCTATAGCAATGAAATGAAGCATAAAAAAAAAAAAGGGGGGGAGGGGAAAGGGGAAGAACACACAAAACCTCAAAAGAAAATAGCAAATTAGTTACAAGATTTTCTATGAAACCATGAATATTTATCAAAAAGCTAGTTTTTTTCACTTAGCTTCAAATGTCTCCTTTAAAAACTCTTCTCAAATATTAAGACATGTATTAAAAAAAATAAACTGTGCATATAAAAGAAGGCCAGAATGAAAGACATGCAGCTTTTAAGATAAGCATGCTTTCAGTGTGAGCATCTGCTCTCAGAAGAGCATTTACACAAATTAACATATTTTATCCACTGTAAGGACCATAAAGCATTTCCAATTCAGCATATAATTTTTATTTGAATTGGTATGACAAAATGTTTAAGCAGCGCAGCACTAGTCGAAGACATAAGAGGCTGCGATGGCCAAAGCCAACAGTGGATTTCCCTGCATAACGAAATGAATAGCAATCAAATAAATAAATAAATAAATAAACTTGTTTGGGATGGTGTAGGGAGAGAGGGGGACTTATTGTTAAATTTACAGAATGTATCAGCTTCTTGCTACCTTGACATTTTAAAACAAATACAATCTCTTTCTGGGTGAAGCCAGGGAAAAAAGATTACACAATACTGTACAATTTCTCCTTTAGAAACGTGACAATTTTGTCATCAATACAGGGGTGAGAGATGTCATTATGCTTGGGAAATAAAAGTATTAGAAAGCTACTATGCAGCTATCACAGGGGTGCTATGCCTGGCAAACAAGGTCGCTTCGCATTCAAAGCACCATACCACTTGCAGATTAAGGTCAGCTAATGCTAGAGCTATTCCTTCATCTACCAAAATTCAAATTGCAATGCTTTGGTACATGCCACAGATACGGTTGCCATGGTACAGCACTCACAAAGGCAATAACTGCTTCAGCACTTTATTTCATGGCTGCAAGGACTTGCCTTCCTTGATCGGTTTTAAGTTAGTGATGAAAATACCAATAAGACTGTAATAGCACAAGAAAATCTGGGGAGTTACACTGACTCTTGGAGTGTGCCAGGGTGTACTTCTGTGCAGCAAAACTTTCAAAAGAGATCCTTACTTCTCAGGCTTTTATATTTAGGACAAATACTAAAGCTACCTTCTCAATATACACTATGTTCATTCATACATATATAAAGAGTCAGTATAGTAGATAATAAATAACTTGCAAATTAGCTTCTTCCACTTATCTCTGCCTTTGCTACACATAAGACATCTTTCCAGGGTGGGTGCCGTATCAGAAAAGATATCCTGTTCTTCTTTAATAATTACAGAAAATAAGCTTGGCTAAACACGTCTGTTTCCCCCACCCCTCCCAAACACGTACTACCATCCTCTTGAACAGTGAACAAAACATAGTTTTCTGATGAAACATGTTATTTGGACCAGATTTACAGGCTACATTTTTTCCCACCCTACCATCAGACACTCAATGCCGATGCCTCAGTTACCAGCTGAGCTGTCCCTCCTCAGGAGGGAGGGAGGGAAGTACCCTGTGGAGCTCCTTCTCTCACACCTGCTGATACCTCAGGTCAGATCCCTCAGATAAGCCCCCTGGGGCCAGCAGCATGAACCCAGGCCTTTCTGTGCCGCAGCCTCCCCAGCGAACTCCATGCTTTCACCCGAATATCTTTAGGGAATTGGGATTTTTTTGCCCCAGGCAAGCTATGGCAGAGGTTTCTTTCACAATCCTGCCTCTGAAAGGGTTCTTAGTTGAACAGAATTATTTTTTTTTAATAACACAGATGCATTTATATGGCATAAGCACAGTAATCTGTCTAAAATCTATCGCAAATTACTCTAATGTGTTTTACTTTCGGTATACTTAATTGCTTCACAAGCATCACATTATTACAGATTTAGAAATTGTGATTTTGATTTACAAGCCAAGAGTCAACAACCTCACTAAAAGCAAGATCTGCCCCCAGACAGGTGAAAGCCGTGTGAAGCTGCCATCACCCCCACGTCTGAAGCCTCAGAATGAGAACATTCGCCTGGAATGAAAGTCAGAGATCCACGGCCTGGACACGCACAAGAAATCTTGGCAGCCACATGGTCAAATAAAAACCTCCCCGAATAATGTCTGAAATGATACAGATAATTTGTTAGCCTTGCTTAAACAACATGTAGGAGAGAGAAGGTGCCCGGTGTCTCAACATGCAGCCGAGCTGGCACAGTATTTACCCCTTGTCACTATCTGGAACTCTAGCGTAATAAATGGATGAAATGCAGCTCATAAAAATATTCATATGATGAAATTTATGGCTTACATTAAAGCATGTTTAACTTGAAAAATGACTATGTAAGGCTCAACTGATCTCTTCCCTGTGTATATTCACAGTCATATCTGTTTACTTTGGAGAGCTGCACGTTTAAATTTATTTCCACTTGTGCATATCCAAACTTTGTGTGCGTCCCAAACAGCTAAAACCTTTTCTTTTTTCTTTGTAAATTACGTGCAGGTACTCTGTTTACAGCAAAGCCCAAAGCACAATTCAATCTTCCTGACCACAAACAGAGCCAAGCCTGGAGGTGCAAAGCTCCCGGCCCCTTCCCCGTGCAAAGCAGAGGCAGAAAGGACAGGTGGGCTACGTCGCTTGCGCTGGAAGGAGCTGGCCCCACAAAGAAGAGGACCGTGTCCGGAGCCCTGCTCGATCAACCTTACTTGAGCATGCCAGAGCACAGCTGGCTGGGCCCATGGAGGCCAAGACACCCGATGCCAAGCCATCCTCGCCCACCTCAAAGGCTGGTGGGGAAGGCGGCGCCAGGAGGCGGCTGCCCACATGAGTCGGCCGGCGCGGGAAGAGGCAGCTGGCGGCACATTAGGCAATCCAGCCTGCGGCTTCAGCCAGAAAGCTGCTGCACAGATGCCAGTGCAGATTACACAGGTCTCCGTACTTACACCTCCATTATCACGATGAGCAAGGAGCAGGCAGGATTCCCTTCCAGCCCATAAGTATCTCCTTCAAACCTTTTTCACTGTAGATGGAGTGAAAAGAGTCTTCCATACTCTTAAGCTTCTCAATTTTTCAGTAGCAACAACATGTCTTCTGTTTTGGGGCAGCAGAACTATAGTGCCACGACTACTCAATTTACAAAAACATCCCCTTTGATATTTTTTTTTCTGTGACCTTTACTGCAGTATCTAAATATGTAATATACTGAAGCAAAACAAATATGAAACCTCCACAACGCAGTCTGTGCACTGCCTTCAAACAACGTCCCACATTCACTATGTGACTGAGCACATCAGGGAGTCATCCCAGATTCCTCACCAACACACTGATAAAACCAGCCAGCACAGAAACACCTATGGACAACACTACTCTTCAGACATAGTACAGTGTATTCTGATACATGAAAAAATATCATTCTAGAAATATTGATGGGGCAGTAACAGGATGAGGTATTTAGCACGTAGACTTGCACTCGTAAGGATGGTGCTGAACCAGAATGTTTTTGATACTGAATTGCTTTCCTTCTGCTTCATTCGCAAATACAGGTCAGCTTCATGGAAGCGGTACTTTAAAGCCAGAAGTACAATTTCTAGTATGCACAGATCAGAAGTGCAATTCTTACTACTCATGTATTGAATTTCTTTTGTTGATCTGTTTTATGTAAAAAACTGCTTTTCTTTCTGCCTCAGAAAGAACCCATCCCTCACCTCAAATATATATATATATATATATATATATTAATTTCAGTGCAGTTTCTTTTCCTTTTCGCTTTGTAGAGACAAAAAGGGAAAAAAAAACAAACATTGAAAACAACCCAAGTGCAGAAGAGGACAATCATCCAGGGAGGCCTGGGAACAGATGACTTAACAAAACTATTGTGTATTTACATGCAAATATTGGCAATGAAATGCTATCATAATCAAATCGCATGTGCAACCTTTTCAAAACCAGTATCTATTCCTAATTCCATTACATCCAGTTTGCCAAAGAACAGTATGAGTGACCTGCCATTTACAGAATGAGTATTCCTCAGAGACATACTTAATCAGGGAAAGAAAAAAGAAAAAAAAAGACAGAAATAATTCAGAGGAAAGACGCGGACTGAGATCCAAACTCTTCCTAAATCTTTTCTGAACTGTCTTTTATTGCTCAGTTGAAAGGAATTTACAGTGCGAAATGATAAGAAATACAAACCACCTTCTTAATACGTATGCCAAAACATTTACTTTTCTTTTTAATGCCACTTTAATTTCTGGTAAAATTCCAAAACAAGGGTTTATATTTCATGATATTGTCAACTTTGCATAAAACTACTGGTACTACACTCATGACTTATACAGCCTCGGGGAGACTATTGATTTTTTCCCCTTCATAAATCTGAAAATGCTCTGTCTCTTCCCAGTGGACCCATTATATTTATTGGTATCTATCCCAAAACAACTGCTCAAGGTTATAGCTATGAAAACATTTGGGATTTTAATTCACTATCCAGTGTCCGGAGAAGCCCACAGATTTTGGCTCAGAACCCAAAATTTACCCTGACTGCAAAAGATATGTCTTTTTTTATTGTGTGTCAGGACCACAGGGTAAAACGTCTTCTCTGGATAGGGCTCATACCCTCTCTAATGGAATACCGAGCAAAGTTTAAAGAAAGGTGGAAAGTGAAACAAGCCCTTCTTTATAGGCAGTCGAGACCAGACAATGACAGTTACCAAACCGCATAAGTGTTTCTCATAAAACTCAGATTTTCTTAAGGAACAGCTAAAACAGAGAAAGGATTCTGTCCCTTGAAAATAGAGGCACAGCTTTTGAAAGCCATTTGCAAGTCTGACATCTCAGATGTGGAGGTGTGGTCAAAGATGAAAAAGAAGATTTAAGCTGTTCAGTTCATTAAAATAAAGTATGCTGTAATGACTGATTATGTTACTATTGCTTTAATTGGCATTTGAATCCTCAAAGATAACTTTGCATCAACTTTAAGCTAATTTATAAAGAAAAAAGGCCTGGCATCATGCAATAATCTTCTACTCTCTCTACCTGTACTGAATCCAAATCGACAATCTGCATGTGAATTTTTTTAAAAACTATACTAAGCCACATATTGTATGCTATAATGAGTCAAGAGACTATATGCTGACTGTACCCTTGACTGTGGGATGTTCCTCTTGGCACAAGAGAACTGCTGCCAAAATACACTGAGGCACTTCAGTCTGAGGCATGGGACTACCTGTGAACTTAGCTGTGGCCAACTCCGGAGCAGGTGCTAGAAATATGGAGAAGAGTGTTAGCGTAATGATTTTGATTTCTTTCCCTATGTAATTAGGATAGATGTGAAAGCTGGGGGCACCGTCACTGTTAGCATGTTACCTGTTTCACTAAGCAGCTGTGCATCGCATGGCAAGCAAAAGAAAACTGCCTCAAAAATCAGCAGCTACAGCAACGACATTTAGTTTTAAGACATGTAAAAATATAGCCATCACAAGAAAAACTGTTGCATTTGCCAACAGATTTCACTAAGTGCTATCTGAGATACCGTAATTTTGATTACATTTAGAACAAAAGCATATGCCTACTGTGCAGTTAAAGTGCGCAAATGCTGACTATATATTGCTTTGCACTGTACTTTAATAAATTAAATACAGAAATTGCAGTATGTTATCCATATTCTACACGAAAATACCTACAGTGTAATTTATAACTGGCAGCTGACCAGTTGGCAAGGCAGGCCTAGACTTTGCATATCACATGAATGCATAGGCTTTCATTTGTAATCTAGCTTCATAAAATGAGCAATAGCAAATTTTCAAGCCTGTAAATTCTAAGCTGAACCAACACACTCAACTATAAAATGTTGTGTCCCACAAGTATGACCCGTTCCAGAAAAAAACTGTTATTACTTTAAATCATTTTACAATGTCAGCTTCTATAAACATGTTTGGCAAATATACGTCACAGCACATACTTGCGTTTTGCTACAGACCTTTGAAAGAAAGCAGCTTTCAAAAATAAGCCAATAATTAGAGGTTTTCCAATAACCTGAGACTGTCAAATGTAACACCACGGGTTTATCTGCTTTCATGATGTGCTGGTTATTTCTTTAATGACAATATTTTGCAGCTCTGTTCTTTTCCTTTACTGATTTTCCTTATCGTGATCATTGCAGCAACAGAATCATCACAAATCTTGCCTGCTTCATGCAAGCTACAGTTAACAAATTTAAATTGAGAAAAAAGCCCCATTTATACATACCACTAACTGTACATGAAGTTTATGAAGTCATAGCCAGGCAGTAATATCAGGAGCAGTAGCTTTCAGAAATTATTTACTAGTATTCATTATCATTAAAACATACCATACCAAACGCATGTCATAGTAGGAAACATCCTTAGCTTTTAACCACAGAGAAACTACTTCCTAAATGTATTGAGAAATGCATACATTATATTTTGGCCCATTCATATATAGAACTAGTTTTTATATGACAATTTGTAAGAAAAAAATGAGGAAAGAAAATGTATAGATAATTAAAATCTCTCCATACGTAACAAAACACATCTTCGGATAATTACTGAGGCTGTGGATAGGGAGAAAACACAGAGAAAACACAGCTAGAATCCAATGAAAATATGTGTTTCAGGACTCAAGAGTGACTTCAAAATAAATAAATACACTTCAGACAAGCACAAAAGATGGTAAAATGCACCTTTTCTAAGCAGGACTTATTAAATAAAACCTCTCTCTCCAGGAAAAAGCAACCACAATGCACGTTTAAAAGCACTGAAAAGCACTTGGTCTGAAAATCACAAACACTTTGCAGCAGCTTTTTTCTTTTATTCTTTCAAGCCATGACATAGCTGCTCAAAACACTGAGCCAACACAATGTCTGTGGTGGGTTTCAGTGTCAGCAGTTCACATCTCTAGGGATGGCAAAAGGATGGGATTTGGGACTGGAGCTACGTTTGGAATCTGCCTTTGGCCATCCAAGAAATCACCACAGAAATTAAAAAAGTCACAAGCTTTAAGAAATGATGAAACAGATTTGGTGTTATTGTGCTATCGACATCTCCATTAATATGGCATGGTTCATTTGGTCCTCCCAACATGGTTTCTTGCAGTACAACCCCGGCCCCCTTGTTGCTTCAGCTTTTACCTTCTGAGCACAATGAACAAAATGATGGTCTTTCCCGTGCCTACCCTGTGCTCACCCCAATGTGAAAAGTCATTCCACATTATGGTATTTTACACATACCTGTACTGCTGTACAAAGCAAATGCAATTTAGCATTTGCTAGACTTCTCTTATATGTTAGGTAAATTACACTTTCCTTTTGTTTCCTCCAATAAGCAATGAAACAGAAGGACACTAACTGCGATAACATCTACCTTTTAAAATCAGACTCAGTGAAACAAACATTACACTTCCCACTTAGAAATACCTAAAATTTTAGACTGAACTGACCATCTGAGTTGTATTTGCTTCACATGCGCAGAGTTTTCTTTTCAGCCCCAGTGACTCTCTCACCCCCCTCTTTATGTGGCAGTTATGGCTCTGAGCAACAGGAATTTAGCCTGGTGTACCATCCAGGATGAAACACCACTATGTACTGAACCTTTTTAGCAGTGAAAACTAGCCTGTGTAACACTGTTAGGGTAAAAGATGCAGCTGCATAACGTGTAGATCACTAAGAAATTTTTGCTGTTGTAAGAAAGTGGCCCAAGAGGCCAAGCAGGAAGTCATGACACTGTCATTTTGCACTGATTTTATAGAAAGGATGTCCAAATACTGCAATGGTGAGCGATACATTCATGCCCTCAAGCCCAAAAGACAAAACAGACATTGGTTATTAGTGAAAAATGACTGTAAAGAGAGAATTTAAAAATAGAATTTGAAAGCAAAACGTATGGGGAGAAATTAAGATTTTTAGCAATGCTATAGCAAATAACATAGTAAATGTAATGGTGAAAGTGTTATGGTTATGTTATGGAAAATATTATGGTGAAATAACATAGCAAATGGAACCTGCAGACATATCTCACTTTCACTTACACAGAGGTTACCTTTCCAGAAATAAGGTATTTCACTGAATTACCTTTCCTACTCTCCTGTCTTCTGTGTTTACTGCAGCTTCAAACGTGTACAAGTACCACAGGAACAGCATCAGGAAATAAAATCTATTTTTAATGGGAACTACTTAAATAAAGTTTAAAAATAAAGTACTTATTTTCAAAACTAGATTGCTTAATTTTTAAGGGCTCTGGCTCTGTAGTATACAAGGGTGCTCTAAGATGCATATACCCAAAACCCCGATTCACTTTCAAATTAGTGCTCTCTTAAAAGTATGAATTGCTCCATCTGGAAGTGATTAGGGTTCCAAGGATGTGCAGCATTAAGAAATTTAACTTACTGAAGTACTTCTTTTTTAATAAGCTCTTCAATTTAAAAATAAGAATAGTTGAAAAAAAAACCCTCCTTCCTAGTACAGCTGTTCAAGTCACATGAACCACTTTATTCATTTAATATCCTGACAGGGGTGGGGGAAGGAATTATGTTAAGCTGACAGTAACAATTGTAATAGCAACAACCTAACGGAGCAACTGTACAGAACAGAAAGTCAGATACTTGACCTAAAATGTTTCGTGTATTTCTCTGTGCTCAGTCACCAGGCTAGCCCCTCTCACAGCTACCACCCAGATGCTTCTTATTTTCATTGGAATATCTTGCGGAAAAAGCCTGGGACAATGTAACACCTACCATGAGCATTTGATCGATCTACATTGCATACGTAACTTGCACACAATAAGTAATAAACATACTTGTTGTGAGCAAGATGCAAAGGGTAATATTTCAAGCACAGAAATCAAGCTGCACTTCACTGGGTCAGGGACTGATGCACGCTGACACAAGATTGTTTTTTCCCTCTTAAAAAGCTGGGAGGAAAAAAAAGGACTTATTAACTTTGTCATTTGCTTTCACCAGTCTTGCCAGATTGTTATTTGAAACCAGACCCAAAAAAAAGTGCTGGGTATCTTCCAACTGGAAGAACCCACCGAAGCACATCCTTGACAAAGGGCACGAACGAACAGCAAACAGGGACAAACAGTGCAACACACAATTAAAGAGGTCACTGTTGACTGAGCACTTTTTCTAGAGATCAAGTTTTCCTCTGTCAGAAATATATGGTCTGTTTTCATGACTTGCAATTTTGCCATAGTTTCCCAAAAGGACCACTACAAAAGAGATTCTCTCTAACATCTGAAAACTCATTCTGGAGTGTGCCCAAAATGGCATTCAAAGGTTCAATATCTCAGGCCACAAATTAAAACAGAATTAGTCATTTTATCTTCTGCTGGGAACTTCTTCCTGACTTTCCTGCTGTCTCTGAAACTTTTTGATGAATATTTCTTAGATGTTTTAGGGGGTACTGACAGAAGGAAAGTTAAAAGTTAGTATTTGACAATGGGAATGTTGGCACTTTTCAGGTTAAAAGCTCTTTGTGATTATGAACGGCTGAGATGTTAAAGCAAGAGAAGCTAATTTCTCTGGGGAACATGAAAATTAAAATATATTTCTAACTTGAATGAACTGACATGCATCATCAGTTGTATTCTCAATTAAGGTTCTGCAATGTTGATTAATTCACTCATTTGAAAACAATTTACATACAAGATGGTCGGGGAAGTGGAATGTTGCCCTGGGGGAACTCAACAGAGAGTCAGGGATCAAAGTTGGAAAGCAAATTGACGTAGTTGGGGAGCTTTCAGTAGAGTGATAGTGGTGGTTGAAGATCACAGCAGTCAGATGAATGTGTTTCGCTTAGAAGATGGTTAGTGCCATCACTGAAGATGTAATCCTTCAGATTTTTCATAAACACGCAGCCTTGTACTTTAAACCGTCAAAAAAATGCCAGCCATCAGTCTAGGGAAATGTTTGGATGCTTACATGGAAACTAGCTTTAAAATTTGCCTTGAGGAATGTGAGAGTGTGTGCATCACCTTTTACCTAATTAAATTATTTCCTCATTTAAAATACAATACAGCCTTTGCCAGCTGACTCCAGAAAAGAACTCGATTTTCTGTCTATATGCAGTTGTTAGACTTAACCAGGAATATTAATGAGAAATTGACCTATTTATAAAGAAATGATTAAATCACCAGTAACTGTTATAGCATCTCAGTGGGACTCCCCAAGTTAGATTTCAGTTTGCTATGTTTAAATTGAAAAAACATTTCCAATTTCAATCACATGGTCTCTTTGAATTCTTTAGAAAAATCAGAGATGTAGCATCTGAAGAAATTAATGTAGCAAACATTTTAAAAGCAATTGAACCAATTATAAAATTTACTCACAAAGCCAAAAAATCATGCCAAGACTGTTGGTTTCACACTTCCCACGAAAGGAAATGTTTAGTAAAGTAAAAACCATGTATTATATATAAGCTAAATCAATGTCAAACAGAAACAAAAAATTCAGTAAATATTAGTTTGAACTTAAAAGACAAACCATGAAATGTGAAACCATGTGTTTTTTTTTTTTAATCCATTTCATAATGAACAGTTAAAAGTGCCCTTCACCAGCTGTTGTTGGAAAGCTGTCAGTTCATTTTTAAATAGAGATGTCAAAGGTCTGCAAACCTGTTATTGAACAAGACTGAAAAGCATATGACTATGAACAACTGAAAAACACTGGGGTGATGGGGTTAGGTGCAGGGACACATGATTTTAGACAACCTTTTGGCTTGCCATGTGCTTTGAAACTCAGTCCTCTGGAGCTTTCAGGGCTCTACTGTTACAATAGTGATAGATAAATTCAGGACCACAAAGCATACCTCAGCCTCTCTGCTAGAGGGGCTCCTAATGAATTAAGGATGGGAATGTTAGTGCAGAAGTGAAAACTTATGCTATACAACTCTAGAGGTAAAAGCAGGCCTAAGTCTAATATCAAATGCAACACACCACTGCGCTAATAAAACATTCTCTGAATAGAAAGCATCCATTAAAAGATCATCGTTAGTGCCACATACACACACACTAAAACTCTTACCCACTATGACCAAAAATGCAGGTCTTCATTGTTCAAATATTTTTTCCTATGACAATATGAGTTTACTTTTAATAACGTAATTGACAAACTAACTCTCTGATGTGGCTACTCTAAAGAAGACAGTTGCATTTATGTAGAAGTTCTCCATGTGCTAATATATGGCACAGGAAGAAAAAAATCTCTGCATGTTTTAGAAATCTCGTGCCACAAAGCTATTGTGCTTGGGCAAAAAGAGTGCTAGGCATCCATGATGTAAAAAAAAAAAAAAAGAAAAAAGTTGAAAAGATCTTCTTCAAATGAGTAACAAATAATACTGTGTGCAATTATTAACAGAAATCAAGGCTAAGTTTCCCCCACCTGCTAATTTAGCAATGGCATCAAAGGCTCATTAATACAGGCAGTGAGGAGCATATGTTCCCTTCTGCAGCAGGGGGAAAAAAAGTACGAAAGAGACAAATGTATGAAATGCTGAAACAAATTGTTACATCTCATGCCACTGGTATCATGCAGACAAACTAATAAAGCAAAACCGCAGTGAGGTGTGGCTAAGCCGGGTGTCAGCTGGGGTCCCTTCTGCTCAGTCCTTGCACTTGTGCCGTGTCCTTTATGCAGCGCTCACGCGTGGGCCGACATGCGGCATAGGAAAGACGGCATTACGCTCTCACTTACCCTCTCCAAAAAGAGACAATAAATCACACTGGTCACCGGCTGTCCTCAAATACTGACTTCCATTTGTATGGTGAGCATATGGAGGTGCAGACATCTGCTGGGACACTGTTTGCTAATGTGGTGTGTTTTTTTTTTTTTTCTGCAATAGGTCACTCTATGCATCTAAATTCTCATAAGAAAGGTATTCAGAGGATTGAAGAAGTATCCTTTTTTGATTTTCTGTGGATGGCTTGGTTGATTTTCTATTTGTGTTGGAGGTTTTTTTTTGGCATGTGTGTGATTTATATATATACATAGGTTAGCAATCCAGAGCTTGTATCACTTACTAGGAATGTTCAGCGACCATCCTGAACTACTGAGGTATTCCTTGCTCTCTGATCAACCAGTCTTACTGAAACACATAAATTTAAGTAGCCCATCTTTAAATACGCAAACCCAGCATACAACCAAACACAACACAAAGCTCTTCAAAAAAGTAATGTAGTCCAAAGTATGCTTAAATCATGAAAACTCCAGCACTTAACATGTGCAGAGACCACCAGATTATCCAAAAGGCTAATTGGACAGCCATGAAGAGTGCACAGATTAGGAAAAACACCATCAGGAGATGCCAGGTAAAAGTAATAAACTATGCTGGTGTTATCAGTATCTTGCACATTCTCGATGTCTCTGAAGGCACAGCAGGATATTTCCTCTGCAGAGTGATGGATGACTACATGTGAGCCATGCAGAAAGGATGCTGTTACAGATGCCGTCACAAAGACCTTGGTTGCTGAGTTTAAACTGAAGGAATTCAGGACATTTGGTCTTGAACTCTCTTGTTCAAATCAAAGCATGCCAGCTGAAAAGGCAGTGATCACGCATCTGTAAAACCTGCTTCTCATGTGGACTGCTCTTAACCATCCCCCCATGCAAGGGAAGGGTTAGATGAGCTGAGAAAACAGATTCAGCAGAAACCCAAAAGCAAAACATTTTTCCAATTAAAAAAAGAAAAAGGAGTTGATAGAGGTGTCCATTTATTGGAAGCTCTAACCCTGAACCCCTCATTTTTAATGCTGTTTTCTTCATGTGGTTGATAGTGCCAGCAATAATCATTGCTACTGTCTTTCTCCAGTCAGCTTTGCAGGATCAGAGGCTGTGCTAGTCATATCCCCAGGCATGGATCTCTCCCACAGCAAGAATTTAAAGGAGAAAAAATAACGAAGAGCAAAATACAATCATACATAAGTTTTAGAAGGAAAATACAGGTGGCTCTTTACAACTGATGATACTTTAATCTTTCTCATGTGATGAAGGCAAGATGACTCTAAAAGACAGAAACAAAAGACAGTATACTGCAAATCTGTACTTAAATAAAAAGCAGAGAGCAAGCAGTTGCATACCTAGACACAAACCTTAAGTAATGCAATGAAACATAGCTACACCACAATTGCTATTTTCAGATTGTTTCTATGAAAGCATAAGAAAGAGTTAAAATCCATTTGACAAAATCCTGCATAACTGGAGAACTGTAAGGATGCTTCTGTAAAAACATCAAAACCATCCCACTACTAGAAGAGCATACGTTTTTAAAAGTTGCATTAGGCAATGAAAAGAATATGTCCTTTTCCCTTCAGCAGGCCTATTTATATGCCTAAAATTAAACACATGCCTAATAATTAAGCATGATTAGGTTCCAATTACTTCGTTTGTGCTTCTTTAGAGCTTCTTTCATTTCATTCTAGCTGCATCAAAACGTGAAAACCAGAGCTGTGAATGGCTGAGATTGACTGCCATCGGTTTCAGACACATTTCAGCCCACCCTGAAAAATGTAAGCTTCCTGTCATATGCTGTCAGTAAAACTCACGTCTTCCAAACAACAGTTTTGAGAACAGAGCTTACATGACACCTTTAGATTTTACATTTTGTTTGACATCTACCATTTGTGAGAAATGGCATTTTATAACCACTTTCCATCCTGTCTGTCCCCATCACCACCACTACCACCAAACATAATTGCTTTTACTATAAATATCTGACAGTGCTAGTGAAAGTAATATAGAGTAAGATTTAGAAAGCTCTTTTTGACTGCCTAATAGATTTGTTATATAAGTGCAAATCTTCTTCTAGTGTTAGTGTTAAGTAGTTTCTTTTCTAAAAAAAAAAAAAGGAATAAGTCATCTTTCACAAGTGGATAGCACAGACTGAACAGGGAAAAAAATAATTCTTGTACTTACAGCACTTTCAAGAAGTCAGCTTATCATCAGGCTGCACACTACATATTTGCAAGTTTCATCTCCAAGATTTAATATTAATGTCCTTTTTATTAATTTTTTATTTGAACCTATACTAAGTTTGGCAGGTAGAGTACATCCACTAAACAAGAGGAAGAAGAATCAGGTTTGCCCAGGTAAACCCTATTATTTTCTGACTCAAACATTCATTAAAGCAGGAAATAACTGACATGATGCATCAGCTGCTGTGGAAAACTACCCTTGATGAATGTTCAATTTACTGAGTGAATCTTAAAACTATTCCAGAGCTGCCAATAATAACTGAATGGCAAGCCTTGACAAAAGAAAGGAAAAATCAATCGATCTATAATGACATAATCAGAAATAAATCTTTTATTAAAAAGGAAACGAACAAATCAAACAGATGTTCACTTTAAAAGATAAATATTCCAACAGTTATAATTTATAGGTATAATTCAGAGTACCAAAAAGCTTCCAAATTAAAATCACAGGAATATCTTCCTATAAAAATCAATCTGGTCACATTAAAACGGGAAAGGAGGATCTACGTAATTTTTCTTTTTCTTTTTTTTTTTTAAACCAAAAGCATTTTTCTCATAGTTTTCTTTATCTTCTTTCATAGTGGAGAAGACATGGGATTCAAAATGGCTGTTCACAAGCTGCCAATACTTACTTCTTTGTGCTTTTGCAAAAGTTCACCTATGTAAAACTTATTTTGCTAAACTCAGTGAAGAGCAGGATCTCAGCCCGAAGGTCCCACCTTACCCCCAAGTTCGTGAGAAATTGTAAAGTCCCGAAGCAGCAGCAGGACTGATGTGTATCTGGCGATTTCTCACGTGATTACGCAAAAGCATACGGAGGAGGAAACACAATTTCACAATCGCTGTCAAAGTTCAGGAATAGCTGACAGCAACCACAGCCCACACTTACAGCAGTACCCCCAAGTGGAAATGAGCCCCCAGAGAGGCAGACCAGATGTGGAAACCTGGGGCCTCATCCCCTCCCCTCATTCCCCAAGGGGCAGCCAGGTCCCTTTTCCCTAGAGGAGGGCAGGAGTGCCTCCAGGACTCCCCTTTGCACCCCAGCCCTTGCTCCCAGCCTGGCATCCACTCCTGCCCCCCAGTACACCGCTCTATCCCAGGACCGTCCAGTCCAGCCAGGCAAATTACTGGAGGAGCCAGCCTGAACGTGATGGTAGCTTGCCCCTGGAGCTCACGGGACAGCTTGTACCTCTCAGAGCTGCCATTTCCTAACATCAAAAAGTAATTAATCTGAGTTGACTTCCATCACAGAGCGAACAGTTTGTGAACAGTTACTACATAGTATTACATTAGAAATTGTACATGTTCACTGCTCTGGAGAGATGCCTAAGGCATTAACTCTAAGTGGTACTTTCAGTAGGGATGTGCATGAGGGCATGTACATCAGAATAAGATGAGCCCTGGCAGTAAGGGATTGCACAATGATTTCCATAAACAGAATCTTACGCTTAGAGCCTTCCATCCTGCTGAACTCAAGTTTTCCATGTTTGGTCTCAGATAGAAGCAGAATTGCTCTAAATACTTTGGGAATCAAAGAACTGCTCCCATCTCAAATCCATCACCTGGGAGAGAAACAGGAGCCTAATTTCACCATGTTTGTTCTCTTCCAAGATTTACTTCAACATGTTGGTACTTTCTCTGTTTTTATCTTTATCTTCTGGTTCTTCATTTCAGAAAATATTCACTGAGGCAGGGTTTACTCTGTCTTCAGAAATACATAAGACTCATGACATAAGGTTGAAAGGCCCCAAGCAAAGGAAAGTATCAGTCACGCACATCAACTAAAGTCTTCCTTTCACAACCTGACATTATCTACCTAGGCTGAAATATAACCTGTGTTTCCTTCTATGCATTGGAAAGCAAAACAAAAGCTCAAGCATACACATTAAATAGCTATCAAGAGGAAAATCCATACTGTGCAAGTAACGGGTTCCTCTAAAAAAAGCATCTACAACAGCAAAATGCAGGAAATACCAGGCCCTTCCTTCAAATATCTACAGAAGAGGTTAAGGAATACAAAAGGAAATTAAAAAAAAAAAAAAGGAAAAAAGGAAAAAAGAAAAGGGAAGAAATATTAGCACACAACAGCACACACTAAGAGTGCAAAGTGTGTTAATTAGTATATTGTAATGACTTCTGACAGCTTCACTTAATGTCTTTTCATCATCATACTGTTTCAATTACGCATTCTCCACTTCACGCATTAAAACCAGCTTCACTATTATTTTTCACCTGCTGCTTCAGTATTAGGTTTGAGCACTTACGTCTTTCAAGAAAATCATTTTATTTTCCAGAAGTTAATCACTGATTCCCTCAGTAAACACTAGGGAAAAAAATTCCTCCGCTCTGTGAAAGCATAAAAGGAAAACAAAGGGAATGCTATAATGTGGGATGCTCTGTTACCTCCAATGCCCTGTGATCCACCATGCTTCACAAAGCCCTTGGTTAGGAGCCAGTCATGCAGCTCGGGGTTGGAGCACGTAAGTGCAGAAACCTGAAAGCTGGACGAACTTCCCCTGAACGCTGAAAGAATGATGAAGCGGCCTGGCTGTTTTAAACCATTAGCTCAGCTATTAAACATGAAAATAAGCATTAAAACAAATGACTGAAAGTTTGATCGACTCGCAATATAAATTAAAAGGCAAAGCTAGCTATTCTATTACTAATGACCTGCTGGGGAAATAGGTACCTTCCTTTTTCTTTAAGCTCGTGCCTTGAAGAATTACAAATAAGGGAATCCAGAATTAATTGATAAATGGGTCTAAGCCTTTCCAGTATTTTAACATGCTGGATTATTTCCTGTTCCCACTGAAACAGGGCATAATGAAGACCAACAGAGCACCTCGCTCCTCTCTATGAAAGGCCAAGCAGCACGCCACTATGACCAAGGCAAGCAGTGCCTGCCGGGGGCAGAATGTGAACACATTCAAGGAGCACAGCTCCTGGCAGATCTCTCTAGCTGCTCACAGAAGCGGGCTCTGACAAGAGACCTGAGACCTTACGAATGGGTCTCCTCCTACGCGTGCCTCTGAGCTCACTCTGGGGAGAGGCAGCAAGGGGAGGACTACCATTGCCTCTGGGAAACAATCTTTCCCATCCCAAACTTCATGGGACACACCCTATTCTCCAGTCATGGTATGGGTGGAAGATTTTTTTCCATGCACTCACAGATCGCTCTGTTCCAACAAGTTTGGTACATTCTCCCTCCAATCCACTCCTGAAAGGTGCCAAGAACTGGTAAAGCAAGTTGAGATTTTCCGCAGTGCTCTAGAGGTACCCAGAGCCTTGCAGGATCTGGTGGTCAGAAAACCACCACAGGCAGAGAAGTGTTACACAGGGCAAATAATTTGAATCATTTAATGATAGTTTACTGTACTTCAATTATACCCATACTTGGAACCACTTCACCACTCATTTTATAAAACAATCACTTAATAAGAAAACTCTGACACAGAGCCACAAAACAAACTCCTTAAAGTTTTCATGCAGCAACTCATTGCCCAGTTACTTCTCTTCCTTCTACATCTTGCTGAATTTAAATATTGAAATAGCATGGAGCTAAGAGGCAATGATTTGGCCTGAATTCCAAATCTGGCCAAAGTTCTAAATTCATCTTCTTCTCTACCCCTCTTCCCCCACAACATAATACTTCAAACCCTTAAAGTTTTTATGGCTATGGTGACACTCCCAGGACATAAAACTGTATACATGGAGTTTTAAGAGCAATATCTTTCATCAGGCAATGCACTGCATTTAGAAGTAGCAGCAACTTTTTTTTTTTTTTTTGAAAGGCATTTTAATGTTGGTAACAATCATTGATTGCTGGACTGAGCTTTCAGATCCAGGCACCTTTTAAGCAACACTCTTCAGGCTTCATGGTGCCTTTTTTTTTAACCTAAAGAATTATTTAGTGGCCAAATCTTCCCAGGTGCCTAGCACCCATGCACTTGTTCCACAGTCTCTCTGAAAAGGCATCTAGTAAGATCCTAAATCAGCAGCAGAGCGCTTAGAATTAGTATGTAGTAACAGATTTAGGCAATAAAGTTTTAAGCTACAGAAGCTTATTATTTCCATCTTTAAAATCTATTCCTGTAAGTGCAGCCACCTTCTAATTCAGAGCAGAAGATTTGAGATTTAAATGTAGGTTTCCTTCAAGTGAATTTAACACACAAAAAGTGACAGGAATTGGAATATGGCTCTTTTGTGATTTGAAGAAAAAGAAATGAAAGAATAGAAGCAGCAAACAAATTACAAGACCTGTCAACCTTGTTAGATATTGTGTTGAGAGCAGGAGGGATGAATGGAGACTTCCCACTTCTATGCCTATCACAAACAAATGAAAATATATGCATGGTTTTGAATAAGGTATTTAGGAAATGACAGATAACTCTTGGGAAGGTAAGTTTGCCTTCCTGCTGAGAAAATAACATATCTCAATAACACTACTTTCTTTCAAGTTCCTCAGGACATAGGGCAATTTTAATTTATTTTGACTGCTTATTCTGTGTTGACAATCTGAATTGGTAACCTCCAATATTCTACTGTAGGAAGCAGTCTTAAATGTGACAGCTCAATCTGTAAAGAAAAAATACCTTCAAAATTATACATCTCTTAACAAACCATCTTCTCCCAGCTATTCCAGCCTTAATTCCAGCATTCAAGCTTTGTGTTTGTTCTTCTCCACAAGGAGGGCATTTCATTCCAGAATGTTATCCTTTCCATAATTTTAGAATTACACACAGTAACCATGTGTCTGGGTAAGCCCAGAAAAAATGAGACACCACCCCCCCCCCCCAAAAAAAAAAAAAAAGGCGGCAAATTATTTGAATGACAGAAATAGCTATGCTCCATAAAGATCTGTGCTCATTTACGTACGTGAAAAATTCTTTCTCTAAAGATTTTCCTTATTGGAAGAACATGATCATATGCTATATGAGCATATGTAATTTTAGTGCTATCTACAATATCAAAATAGTTTACTCAGCACATTTAACTCTACAGTAACCAATTCAACACAAAGGGTACAAGCTAGAGAAAGAAAACCAATCTCTGCTTGCATAACTAAGGATCATCACTGCCACAACCTAAGCCATTGTTTTAAATTTCACAAGAAATTCTGCAAACTATATTAAACTCCTTAAAAGGCTTTCCAAGACAAAATTTTACACCCCCACTTTGTTCAGGTGCCTGAAGCAACATAAGAGGGGAAACTGAAATTTCTTTGTCTTAGAAGTTTCAAACAACAAGCACCTTTTCTCTCGAGGAAGAAGCTTTTTATTTTTGAATTGTTCCATTCCTTTCTCTAAGTAGAAAACGTGTACCCTACTATTTGCTCACTATTGTCAAGTAATCTGAAAAGTATAGAAATGTAAAATTAAAGCTCTAACAAAACTGACATAAGCTTCAAAAATCATTCCACATCATTTGAAGTTTCCTGCTTCACTAAGTTTTATTGTTCTCCAGTTTAGTTAATCTTCTGATATGTAAAGGTCATTGTTCCATGTATTTTGGAGGTTTATACTTATGCAGGAATGTAGGAATGGTTGTGTAGGTAACTCTGAAATCAATCCCATTAGGGGAAAAAAAGAGTAGATGCCAAGACTTCTCTCTTACAAAGATAAAATGTAAATGCTCCACAGAAAGTGAAAACAGCTCCTCAGGGAATTGTCAGGAACTGGGCAAAAGAGCAATGCAAACGTTCGCTAGTCAAGTAGAAACTTGAAGAAAGAAAACTGGGAGTGCTTGTGAGAGCAGAGCAGCATTGCCTGCATGGTGTGGTGATAGAGAAAGCCTATGCCTGGTTCACTGACCTTGCATGTTGATGTAATGTCAATAGGAAAGAGGGAAATAAATAAAGAAAAGGAAATAGATAAAAATCTGTACATATAAAGTGTATCCCTTTTATTCCTTAGTTTTTAGTACATTCCACGAGTCTTCAGAAACATCAGGATAAGCCAGCTACTAATGCAGGGCAAAGTGCTGTCAGTTTTCAAGCTGACTTGACTGAGTTTACCAAGGACGTGAGGGAGAAACAGAGTTTAACAACACCTCTCACTGCTCCTAAAAAGAGAGCTACCTCAATAGGAACCATAATTTAACCTTCATTCCTTTGGAAAGCTTTTCTCAAGAAAACACATTAAAGTGAAGAAGGAAAACCCATTTGCTCTTCTCTTTATCAGCTTATTAGTTAAGATTGAATTTTCCATACATTACAAATATGTTTGGAATGCAGATCCCAATAAATGACGTATGACTGATATTCAGGAAAAAAACACACAGTAGGATGCATCAATGATCCACCTCAATTCCCTTTACATTTTTAAATTTTAATATCATTTAACAAAATATGAAAATGTTAAAGAGTGTTCATCTGGAAGAGGAAAACAGAAGGATAAATATATCACAGTCTCTTTAATCCAAATATTTTCTTTAAAATAAATTCCATTTTCAAGCTTCATTTGCAATCTCATTTGCACAGAGTTGCCAATCCTGATTAGCCCAAATGAGCTCCCTAAACATGAAGGTGAAATCTCCCAGACAGCGATATAGCAGGAGATTAGAACACCTGCAGACATCCACTCTGCCACAAGAGACTTTCTTTTTACTTGGAATTACCCTCAAATGAATACCTTCAAACATAAATGTACAAAAGAAAGGATCTCACAATCCCTGGTTGCACAGAAACCTCGCATTTTAAAGACTGAAGAAACGCATGCCGTTTCAGACTAAAAGCTAAGAAACAAAGAAGTCTCTCTAGCTTTCAAAAACTATGATCACTGAAAAAGGGAGAAAAGCATGATTTGTACCAAAGTCTCAAGACACTTTTAATAGGATAAGTAGCATGAGTGATATTACAGTATGCAAGGTAAGGAAATACTTGTTCAGAACACCAGTTGAACACTTAATTCTCAATGAAGACCGCCAACTCAAGCATCTGAAAGCATGTGTTGTTGTTGTTGGTTGTTTTTTTTTAAATGAAACTGATAATTTCATGGATACTGTGCATATTGTAAGACTTACAGCAGATAAAAGTCATCCCATGAGAGTAACAAATGCCTTAATAAAGAAGGATTTTCTTACCCAGCAAATCATCATCACATGCCATCTACTCCTGTTGATTATGGCATTTATTTGGTCAAGTATTCACAAGTTAAAACTCTGTGTGTTTAATCACAGAGTCTGGCCTGTTATAAAGCATTATGTCTTAAGACTGTATTTGATCAGAAGGCAAGCACAGACTAGTTCCTGCAATTTTGAGAAATTGCAATCAGACATTTCTCAACATCTAATAAAAAGGAAGCAGAAGAAATACATTTTAAAATGTGTTTGGTTTATTCAATGATATACAAACAATGGTTTAAGAGTTGAGACTGTTAACAATGAAGGGGTATTCCCCATATGTATAGAAAAAAGCACTGCATATACCACGTGCCTTACCTCTTTGTACTGTATAACCTCATGCGATAAAAAGCAATGTCAATCACATTTGTAATGCATATATTAAAATAAGGTACATAACCAAGACAAAAATGAAGTATCTTTAGTTATTTTTACTCCAATTTTATTGTGAATTAACTGCAGTCTGAATTAATGTTTTGGTTGAGATGAGCAAGGAATACATCCAGAATAATTGGAAATGCTTTGGTGTAGTTACACAGATACCTGATGTATGTGGACAGTTTTCTTTTTGTTTGTTTTGTTTGTTTTGACAGTTATTTCAATCTTCCCATAGCCTAAGCTCAGATACTACTCTTAATGTTGATAGGAATGAACCATCAATCTTAATAAAAACCAGCTGGACTTTAATGAAATCCGAGATTTAGACCCAACTTTGTACTCAAGAGGAAGTGTTCCTTTCATTACATGCCATAAAGAAAGAGAGGAAAACACTAAAATCAAGGAGGAGTTCACATCAAACAGAAACAAGCTGGACAACGAATGGAAAATTAAAAAACAGCCAAGCAAGGCTGAAGGATAGCTGGGAAAACACTAAAATGGTCGAGGATGCTCTGTCAGTCTCTGAAAAGATACACTGAACATATGGAGATCACCACTAACAGTGACTGACCAAGAAAGTGCTGTGAGGGAGGGATGTTTGAAGAAGTATGAAAACACAGGGGTATGGATAACATACTTGCCAGACACAGCATTTAGATAAGAGATGCTATAGTGAAATCTGTTACTCTTATGCCTGCCATTTTGTCAATTTGGAGGTTAAAGGTGAAAAATATAACGGATGATGGGCTTGGAACCAAATCACAGCTCCTGCTGTTGGGCATCCAACTACTGTAAGCAAATAGAGCTGTTTTTATTTTTTAAAACAATGGTAGGTAAATACATTGTTTTCCAAACATCAACAGCACACCTCCATGACAATTTCTCCAATAAAATACACATTAATCTAAATGAGCATTTGCACTAGTTTTTATTAAGGATAGCCTGGAGCTAATAGTTAAATTAAGGCTCAGTATCAAAGACACACACTAAATTCCTCTACCATAGGCAGGGAGATATCTTTGTCAGGTTGGATAATGTGGAGAAGTGAGGAAGGTGTGGGAACAGAACAACCACATGAACCACATGTGGCCAAAAATGGCACTAGCAAAAGGTGACAGCCTTAGAGGCATTTGTTTCAGAGCAGGGTTCAGTGCAACTGGCCCTACCCAAAGCTTTCCTAGTTTTAAAGCCACTGAATCAACCCCTTAAAGACTGGGCAGATTAGGAAACAAGACAGTGACTTACCACACCTGCATCTAATACAAATCCCCTTTTATTTAATGAACTAAGATTCTTATGAGGACCTAGATTTGATAAAGGTTACAGAGCCTTTTGCTTATACACTTCTGCTTCAAATCCAACCCTGAGAGCCAGTGACAGAAAATCATTACCAACTGATGCCTGTTCAGTGGATTATCTGAAATGCACTGATACTTTCAAATTCAAGGAATACTTTTTAAGCACAGAATATTCCAAAAACTGAGCAAAATATTTTCCTTTCTCCTTAAAAAAAAAAAAAAAAAAAGTCAACCTAAGTCAGACTTGGAAATTTTCCCTTTCCTATCATGCCACTGCACATGTCTGATGTGGGTTACACGCAGGGTTTTGTTTTTATTATTATTTTATTTTTAAACAGGTGCTTCAAGTCTGCACCCCTGCAGGCATGAGCACAGCTCTGAGTGGTCTGGGGGAAGAAAGGAAACGGCAGGCAAAGGAGCTCTGCAGCTACGACATCTTCCTACAGCACAGGAGCACACAACACCAGACAGCACTGCTGTGTGTGAAAAGGCCGAAGACCCCGAAGCTCTTTGCTGTATGACGGGAGGGCTTGTCCCACCTTAGAGAATTTTCTCCAGGTCATGCTGTGCCTGCCATACAGGGGATTTATGCATTT
The DNA here is from genome assembly GCF_013377495.2 of Cygnus atratus. Taxonomy (NCBI): domain Eukaryota; kingdom Metazoa; phylum Chordata; class Aves; order Anseriformes; family Anatidae; genus Cygnus; species Cygnus atratus. The sequence continues at coordinate 112,769,137 of NC_066364.1, forward strand.
TTGCTGTCCTAGATTCTTATTCATAATCATTTGGCCCCTAAAAAATTGTTACTGAAAAAAAAAGGACCAAGACAAGTCTCCTCACATTTTTGGACTCACCCTCTATGCATGATCACAAGAGATCCCCTGACCCATGAACTAACTGCTCTTTTTGATAAACCATCTGGTGGAAAAGCTAAATAAAGCATTGTCTAAAATCAACAACAACAGGACAGGGAAAGAATAAGATGAAATCTGACTGATTTTAGAGATTATAAAGTGTTAAAAACTGCATTAATTTGACAAAAAGTGTCTGGGGAACTTACATACTTGTATATTTTATTTTCTTTTTTTTTAAGAGAGAAAAACCTAGATATCCCAATTGCATAATTAAAGTTCCACAATGAAAGAAGACTCACGGATCTGTAGCTTCAACAGGACATGTGAGCATCTGTCAGGATCACAGACCTCCGACACGGATCTTCTGCCTGTTCTCCGGCGCCTTTGAATTCCCCATGGGGGTAAACTTGCATGCAGGTTTTCTTGATTTCCACCCTAATTATTCCTGTGGTGGCTCAGTGGCATTTCAGTTGATCAAACAGGATTTGGATTTCCTATAACTTCGCAGTACGGGGTGCCCTGTAGCAAACCCAACAAAGAGCAGGACAGGCCAGTGCCATGCTACAGCTAATTCAACTCACGGGCATGAGATGGTGAGGAAGGCAAGGACAATACTGAAACCATTTTTGTCATAACCACTATAAAAATGTTAACCGAATAGGGTTTTTCTGTTGTTCTGTTTTGTTTTGTTTTTCCTGATTGTTGTTGTTGTCTTATTTTTCCATTTGTAATCCATAGGGATATATCAGTCTTGGCTAAAACCAATTTTTGTGTTGAATGTAGCCTCCATTTATGTATGGTCCCAAAGCAATACAGATCCTTGAACAGTAAATCAGAAGAAGAGGAGAAGTTTTACGGCCTGCAAAAATCCTGCAGTAATGGGTGATTCTGGCAGTGATGGAGAGATGGTTTTATTTTACTTTTTTTTAAGTTCTGGCAAATCTTTCAAAGACAAAATTCATTTTCTGAAGTTGTCTTTCATTGCCAAATATAAGATTCTGATTTAAAATGACTTGCTTTGTGCCTTTGTTTATGTTCACTCTGTAAACTGAAAGAAATCCAACAATATTCATGGCTCCCCAGTCAATTTTGCATTAACTTCACTTTCAGCTTCTCATGAATAAGGCTTTATTACAACAAATTAATTTTAAATGAACATTCTTCCCTGGAAACATTTCTGCTCCATTTTGAGAAAAAGTTGTTTTAAACAAGATTACACCTTTGACAGGATTACACCTGACACAAATGCAATCTTTTATGTGAATGAATTGTGATTTTCAGAACTGCAGGCTTTCAGAGCGTATTATATTACGTTATTTTGCTATCCATGACACCTCTCAATGTCTCAGGGGGGTTTTCCCTCTCTGCTTCATGTAACATCTGTGGAGTTCCCCCCGTTCTGTGGAGAGAATAAAAAATGAATAATGTGGTTGTTAAAACACCGAGTTTCAATGAGAAACTGTTTCCTCCTTCGTGTTCATGGGTATGTCAAACAGTTCAGAGTCTTGATGACCTGCTGTTTATAGCTTGCAGGCTATGAGAAATTAAACAATATTCTTACTGTATTCTTACTTTCTAAAAAGCAACTCATGTATTTTAATTCTAACATGAAGACTGTATAAAATTATACTGAAAGCATAGTAAGGAAGTTACAAAAAGATAAATGTGATCCAGACAGACACAAATATAATTAGATATCAAAAGGGGTTATTTTTAGTGTAGCAAAACATTTTGCATTTATGAATTTACTTATTTATAAGCCTGGAGAGGCCTTGGAAACTTACCAAGTATTTTTATTGAAAACTAAATAGGAAGCTTACTTAGCAGTGTGCAGTGATGTATCATACACACTCTCTTTTGGCCACGTAAAGACAAAAAAATGGTCAGACATTTCTCTGTCCATCTAGTAGATCGGTCAAAAATATAACAGAATTCAGACCACTGTGTCTGAGCTTAGAGGGAACTCACTTGCCAAGGAGACAGAAGAGATATTTGTAGCATGACAAATAGCTACCAGGAGTATGTAAAGAAGATGTAATTCAAAGTTGGTGTCAGTTGTTTAATTAACACTTTCTTCTGGCTTCTTACTGTGTAAATTATATTATACAAATTACACTCACCCAACAAACCAGCATGTGGGCAGAAGCAGCTGTAAAAAAAGTTTTCAGTGAAAGTACTGTACCTTGCATTAATACACTTTCTTCATAAACCTGGTCCTAGGACTGTAACATTTGCAAGCCACAGAAAGTTGTAAATGTTCTGCAACATTGATGATGCAAGTGCACAGAAAATACAGACACATACATAGATGTACAGATGTATAGCTACAGAAACATATAGCAAGATCATTGTATCCCCCTGCTAGGCTGTCCTTATATTTGTAAAAAGGTACAACATCAAGAATGCTAACTTAAGAATTTCCATAAACATTATCAAAAACTTACAAATAGCAAAGAAGGAAGCAAGATTCTGAGAAGTCTAAGAAATGGAGAAATAAAACTAACATATCCTCTTCAACCTGTACTAAATATTTCAAACAAAAAACAAAAACAAGAATCAGTGTGTGAAAATGTTGTAGAGGAAAGGGGGATGCTATGAAAATGCTAAAAATCAAACAAAGAAACAAAAAATAGGAAGCTAAGTTTGCTTTAAAAAATCCCTGTGATTCAGATCCCCATACTCAAATACAAAACATCCTGGATGAAAGTATATTTTCACCTGCAGTGAAACGGCATCTATAGCATGTAAAATGATGCCTTTTTTTTTTTTTATGACTATCTGGTTAATCAGTATTTAGACTACTCACTGCAGCAATTAAAATGATATTTATGCCCTGCAGTCTCACACCTGATGTCTTCCTCCTGAAGAGAAATGTTTCAAATGTTTGACCGCAATTTTGACAAACTAATGGTCACTAAAGCATGTTTTGGTCTGTGCACTGAGTTTATGCAAAACAGCCTCAGGATTCCTCTCTGCTGGGTGAAACAAGGACCTTTTAAAAACCATTGCACGTAACCTTCCCATCCTATCCACTTTAGACTGACTGAAAGGAATTATATTATAGGTAAAGAACTCCTCTTGAAACAATCCAACTTTTCCTCTGGAAGATCCATTCAAGAATACAATCAAAAAAAAATATAGAACGAGCAGCTTTCAACTTCAAGTTAACAAGCTTTGAGAATGAATGAAGCATCAATAATAACAATAAAAACAAAATCAGAGCACCTTTCATTCCTCTGATACTACTTTTGCTTTATTTCAAAATAGTAGAATGGAAATAGCTGTGTCCTTACTTATTACCTATGATTTGATTATTTCCATTTGCAAATAATGTCGTATTTTTGTCTGAGAAATATGCAGACAGCACAAAAAGGAATACTATACTTTGCTCAAGAGAAACAAAATTAGGCTGTACTGTTTTTAAAACATTCCAGCTACAATAACACAATTATAATTAATCTGAAGAAATGATATGAAGTTAATGACCTCTGAGAGGCTACAATTTTAAACCTTTTTCCTACCCCAGGGAGATGGAGGATCAGCAGTTAGTGTTCCAATTCAAGCCCCGAGCCTGTGCCAACATATTTTATAAGCTAAACCCAGGTTTGGGAGACAGGCTGCATATTTTTCAGAGACTAAACCAGCATAAATCACAAAGTGCCAGCACACTATGAGGTTAATGTTGTGTTTTACTACAGTAAGCAATTTCTATCACCATTTAAAATGAGACAAGCAAAATTCAGGCAGACAAAATCTCATGCATCAAAGATTAATTTTTCAAGTACTGAGTGTAGGCTTTGGCTACTGAGGGAACATATTAGAGTGGGAGCAGCAGCAAGCACTGCAGTTAAAGGAGCATAAACATCTCCATTATAACCCTTCTCCTTGTCAGCTGACTGTAACTATCAGAAAAATTGTTTATTTTTCTGCTACGCATTTGACTTTTTATTATTATTTGGGTAAAAAGGATCAACTATGTCCAAGTATAGAGGAAATAAAATATATCAGCGCCAAAATGTCTGAGGAATGACTACCAGCCACTAGTGTGGTAAGGCAAGTTCCAGTGAAAATTATTTTTGACTGAAAGAAGAGACATTTAAACAGCACCTTACAAATAAATTAAGCATTAGGAGTCTGTTTTCACCTTGTAAGCTGCTCTCTGTTTCATTGATGGGGTCTCCTGAAGGTGAACCCAAGCCCCGTGGAGGTTGGCGCCAGGGAGCTGCGGTACAAAACTGGGTGGGCTCCCAGCATCGCCATGACATGCTCTGTTCTGTGATCACTTTCAGTAACACCAAGAACTAAACTTATTCCAAAATAGTACGTGTCCAGAGCTACAGAAATAAGGCCGAGAGGGAAGCTCACAGCATCAGGTTTCTGCTGCCCGCCATTACATGATATTGGCACACACGTTATAAGCCAATGGTGGACCCAGCTACTGAGCAAACAGTTCAGTCCTCTAATTTTATCTGTGCCCACTCCTGCCCCAGAGTTCAGTGTTCACTGACAGAACTGTAGCAACCTATGCCCAGAAGAAGACAATTTAGATTTAGCAGAAAGGATCAATAGTAAAACCTTTCCTTCAGCCACAATGCATACATTTGTTAACTGAACAATTTGATGTGAAATTAGGGTTTCCAACATTACGTGCAGTAGGTTAACCACAGCATGACACTACATAGAGCGCTAACAAATGCGCACCGGCCCATTCACGGATTAAATTTTAAAGAAGCTATCCATTAAAAACTGTACATGATCTAGGCTCAAATCCAAGGCTAAGACTGTATACTCTCATGATGGAAGTTTCTTGCTGATTCATATCCATACTTTTCAACTGGTAGCTACAGAACTTGTCCCTTTTCTATCCAAACTGATGGCAGACTGAGGACTTGGAAGAGGAGATGCTTGAACTGTATGAAGTTCAACAAGGCCAAGTGCCGGGTCCTGCACCTGGGGCGCAACAACCCCAAGCAGAGCTACAGGCTGGGAGGTGAGTGGTTAGAAAGCTGCCTGGCCGAGAAGGACCTGGGAATACTGGTTGATAGTCAGCTGAATATGAGCCAGCAGTGTGCGCAGGTGGCCAAGAAGGCCAACAGCATCCTGGCTTGTATAAGAAGCAGTGTGGCCAGCAGGTCTAGGGAGGTGATTGTCCCCCTGTACTCGGCTCTGGTGAGGCCGCACCTCGAGTACTGTGTTCAGTTTTGGGCCTCTCGCTACAAGAAGGACATGGACGTGCTTGAGAGAGTCCAGAGAAGGGCGACGACGCTGGTGAGGGGTCTGGAGAACAAGTCTTACGAGGAGCGGCTGAGGGAGCTGGGGTTGTTCAGCCTGGAGAAGAGGAGGCTCAGGGCAGACCTCATCGCTCCCTATAGGTACCTTAAAGGAGGCTGTAGAGAGGTGGGGGTTGGTCTATTCTCCCATGTGCCTGGTGGCAGGACGAGGGGGAATGGGCTAAAGTTGCGCCAGAGGAGGTTTAGGTTGGATATTAGGAAGAACTTCTTTACTGAAAGGGTTGTTAGGCATTGGAATGGGCTGCCCAGGGAAGTGGTTGAGTCGCCATCCCTGGAGGTCTTTAAAAGACGTTTAGATGTAGTCCTTAGTGATATGGTTTAGTGGAGGTCTTGTTAGTGTTAGGACAGAGGTTGGACTAGATGATCTTGGAAGTCTCTTCCAACCTAGACGATTCTGTGATTCTGTGATTTAGTCAAAGTTGATAACTATATTCCCGATGAATGTATCTCTCCCTCTGTGTGTGAGTGTGTGTATATACAGAAGGGAGAGACAAGCCATTGAGCTTTACAATATACCATTAAATTCTCTAAAATCTAAATAGGTTCTAGGACTGAAGAAGTAATCGTTAACGTTTCCCTTCCAACACATTTACAGCATATGCAATGTATCCTAATGTTAATGGCAAATATAGCAGGTCATTAAGATGACTGGAACCAATTAGACCAAATTAAAACACAATAAAGACATCACTGCACTTACTTTCAAAATCATTATAAAATACATAAACTGAGCTTGTAGAAATACCTTTGAAAACCAGACTCAACTCAGAAGAAAAAAAAAAGCACAAATACATAGCAAGTGGTTTTGCTAATAATAAAAAAAAAGTCTAAACAACAAAAATATCGCTCAACGAGAAGTGGTCTTGGACCTTTGATTATTAAGAACTTGCTTTGCCTTATTTTCAATTTTGATGTACATAAGCAAAGATAAAGATTTTACTAAAAATGGGTATCAAACAGCTGCTTCAGGAACTACCTTTCTAGAGCTTTTTTGGGCTAAACCTTTTTTTCGGCAAGTGTCACACAGTATGGGCACAATGGTGAAAATAATGTGATGTTACTCAGCTAAGGCAAAAAGTATAAAGACATCGCTCCTTGAAAAAAATCCTAACATTTAAGAAGCTTCGATTATATTCATGATTGTGTCACCCTCTGCTTATCAGTAGTCTCTTTCACCTGAAATTTCATCGAACTTCAGTCTAGTTATGCATTCGGTGGCACACCTGTTTTCACTGAACTACTGAAAAGCAATGGTGGGTAAAGATCAAGGACCTTAACTAGCAGGGAAATATTATCCAACTTAGTTGTCTCCAAGCAATTCTCTCTCTTGTCTGGCCACGTGTTCGTCACTTTTAATGCCTTCCTTTTCAATTCACAGACTTAATTTTAAATTCCCTTAACAAGCTCTTTCAAAAAACAAATTAAAAAAAAATCATGCAAAGATAATGTTTTTTTCTGCACATCATAACCACACAGAAGAACGTATCTTTCTAACTGTTGCACATCAAAAATTTAGAATCATTTGAAGAAAATTTTATATATTATTAAATCAAACAAGGGTTTGAAAGTAAGCAAAGTTATTTATGGAATCCCATGAATTTGTATAATATGTTTAAATGCTGTGCTCCATTTTTGCAACTGATCACCTTTGGAGTACAGTACTTGGAGTTCCATTGCTGCCTAATCAACCTTTTAATTTCAGATCTAGAAGCAGTCTCCAAGCAAACACAGGGAGACTTAAATTCTCTACCTTTACAGCCTTACTTTAAAATAATACCTTCTAAAGGTTCATCTTTTAAACACTGAAACTTATGCCTATATAACAGTAGCGCATTTTTAATCTCTACTTTTAATCTCCACTTTCTAATCTGATTAAACAAATCGAAAGGCTGATTCTTCCTACTGTGTTTAATACTAGCTCTCCCACTAACTACTTATTTCACAGCAGGAATTGTCTTTGAGAGCACATGCACATTATTACTCCAGATTGATCCACACAGTGACTTTGGACCAGGAGACTGTGCTATATATGGCATTTCCCAATGGACATTGCTTGTAGCACTCAAAATATCAAACAGAAAAATTTGTTCAGAATACTAAAGCTTTATTAACAACATAAAACAATGAAACTGCCTAGCATATCCAGTAAGGTGCTTGCACTGAAAGTCAAACTTTCAGATTTAATTTACCAGTCATTGGCTCTGTCCCATATTAGAGGCCATAACATTTTATTTTCCTAGGTTTGGGGGTTTTATTATCAAACATTTTCCATAAAAAGAAAGAAAAGATTACAAGAAATATTAACAACAGGAGAAAGTTATTTTGGGTGGCCCTTTCTTGCCAAGGACAGGGTACCACTTACCTGTTTTGGATGTTGTTACCATGTCTTCAATTGGTTTTAAACCCATTTAACACCTTGTAGAATGGGACTGTATTTTTTAATGTGTTCTGACAGGCTCTTTTTTATGGCAGACATCTACAAGCAGGTAACAAGCCATGAGGCTGTTATGGACCCTTGGCTCCAGCTATAAACACAATTCACATTCAGACCATTTTCTGCCAGTAGAGCCAACTGAGACTATTAATCAAATGAGAAAGAAAACAAGCATTTGTAGAGCTTGACACAGATACTGTTCATCTGCTATCGATGATATCAGAGCACTGCTCAATGTTTGAGGACCAGTTGTACAATATTAACAATGAACTTTTCTTTAAAAAGAACAACAGTATGAAGTACAAAAGTTAAGTAACTGACGACTGGTCTGGGAGAGCATTAAAGGAAAATATCTGTGCAAAAAGCGGTGCCTTTTCAACCCACCCTCTGACATGCTATGAAAACTTGGGTGCCTGCATAGGTGTTTGCTGAAAAACAATAGAAGACATCAACTGAATTATGTATTCAGCAAATAACTCAGTTGGCATTTGGGGGGCTTTGTGTAGGCTTTTGCAGCACAGAAGGCAGATGGTGATTACACTTACTTCTGTAAAACTGTACTGAGCATTACATTAACTGGTAATTAGAAATTTCATTTTGATCTCACCTCTATTTTCATATAGACTATTTTTTGGCTTTCAAAAATGTATCTTGAAAAGTTCATAGAGCAACACCTCTAGGCTATAGCCATGTTAATTTTGGTCTGTTCACACCACTAGCATGAAAAGATGAGAAAAATATGAACTATTTTATGTATTCTCTCCCTAAGCATTTACTGTTACTTGTGTACTTCACAGACTGATCTCTGACTCAGATTCAACTACTAGAACAAAACACAGAAGGCTAGCCTATGCCATCAGTCTTTGCATTTTTCAGTCACTTTTGTTTTGTTTTTTTTTTTCCATTTCTGAAGAAATCCTTTATCACACCTGTTCTTATTTAGGAATAAGAATAACAACTTCTTAAGTAAATACAGCAAAGTATACAATAAAAATGCAATAGATCATAAAGCAGATTGCCAGTATTTTTATTTACCAACTACCAGTTTCCTAGCAAAGCATACCTTCCTTCAAATGCCAAATTTAATTCCAGCTTCCTCCGAGTTGTCTATAAGACTACACAATATGCTGTATGATCTTTGAATACTAATTCTTCTATAACACAGAGTTTTCAGTTTAAGATGAAGTCCTGCATCATACAGCACTTGTGCAGGCTGCTCTGTCCCGGAGCAGCTTTGCTGAATTCAGCAAACTGCTTCCAAGCAAAACATTCCAAGATCAAGAACTAGAGATGGGGAAATCCCAGGGGTAGGAAATATGATTGGAACATTTACTATTTGGTTAAATAAATAAAAAAAAATAACAATTCATCACAGTTGGAAAAACATTTCACATTTAATATTATTCATCCAACCACAATCACAAGAAGACCTGAGACAACAAAATAATCATTACACTACTCTAACTGTTAATGGATTATTGTAGTTGGCCTCGGGTATACAAACAGGTAGGTGAAGAGCAAACTCATTGTAAAAGCTGGCAGCTACTCATTCGCCTATGACTTCAAACAAATTGCTGACACGCACAATTGCATCATAGCCCACCTGGATGGGAAAACCCAGGCCTTCTGTCATATTGCAGCTTCATTGCAAAAATCAGATGTAAAAGACTTAAATTGTCATACTGTTATGGCAAAGTGACACAGAGTGACAAAAGATATCAAGTGGCTCTACAGCTCTTTAAAACATGAAAACAGTCTCAACTGTTTGATCACTTCCAGATGAACGGTCTACAAGGTACAGTAATTGAATGAGCCCACAACCAAAAGCTTCTAAAGGGAAGAGCAAAAGAAAACAACAGTTGATGAACACAAATACGTTTCAAGGAAAAAAAATCTAAAAAGCCAAGAGTACCTAATTCTCAGACTCTGCATGTAAACTGTACATTTCCCTCCGTTAGCCTGTTTGCCAGTTAATGTATCCTTTCTCCATCTCGTGTGATGCATGATCAAATACAAATAGATGCATCTTGGATGCAATTTCAATTTCTAAGAATATCGATTAAGCAGAATATTGGCTTTTCTCTGCAGGTGGTTACAGGTTTTATTTCAAACTGCAAGTGATAATGGGTTTTCTCATTGTTTTGTTTATCATTTCTATATAAAGAACAAAACAAAATTTTCCCTACAGTCTTCAAGCAGGATCCCATTCTACAAACCTAACTAAAGCAAGACACATTAAACTGCTATAAAACTTTAAGGGAAGCCATGCCTCAGCCATGACTCTCTCTTTCAAATGCAGTTCAGTGCTTGTTGCTTTGGTACCTTGCATTTAGTTTCTCTCATTAAAATACATGGGAGGTATTATGCACCCATGGATGAGCAACTTTCTTAGCCTCCCAAGGTTTATTTATTTATTTATTTGTATTTTTTTTAAAGAAGAATTAAATCGCAAAAATCCACAGCAGATTATCTACTGTCAGTAGTTATTTGATAATTTTATCCATTTTATAGGAATTTGGTAAAGATTTTGATCATATAAGGAAAAAAAAAACATATAACTACCACGTTGGATCTTCCACAGCAACGTCCCTGATCTGAAGCGAAATTTACCAGAGAACAGATCTAAATACATTTGAATGAGGCATGTTCCTAGTGCAGATTGCATATTAAAAAAACCAGAGCTTCAGTTCTAGTTATATGCTGTTTGTAATGCTTTCTTGATATTTGTATCATCGTTTCTTAACATACTTTTCTAGTAAGATCCAAACTTGAAGAGATTTCCTACATTTGATTCTTACATAACAGACTGTCCAACCAACATGCTGTCAACATGTTAATTTTTTCCAAGACCAGCTCAACAACTGTGCAACAAGGTGAAATAGCCTTCTTCCTATTTTAAATAAGGAATTTTGGCAATTCCACTTTGAAAGTGCAAAAACATTCCAGCACCGAGCTGCACTCCGCCGAAAGCTAAAGTGTAACAGATGCCTTCACAGTAATTGCCAATCAGCCTCTACATAGCAACTGAAAACACAATACATCACTTTGATCTCCTCAGCTCTCAAAGTATTCACAATCAAGGAATCTGCATGACGAATATGAAATATGCAACATTTCCAAAAACTGTCTCCATGGAACTTAAATATGATAATGTATATTTTGTTCATACTTCTTAAAGCATTTCAAATCCTTTATTATGCATACGAAAGGATATGTTTTAGCTTGCAAAAAAAGTAAACATGAAAGATGCTTTATGTTTTCAAGATATGTAAGTTTTCATCAGATAACATAGGTGAAATAATCACTTAGAAAAGCCTGAATTGCTTTGAGGGGAAGGCATTATTACAGAACACGCTTAATTAAGTCCCGCTGCTAATTTTGTAAAATGAATACCTTGTTGAATTAGACTACCGGGAAATAAAGCATGCACACCATCTCCACGTGCTTAAAACAAAAAGGAAATGCTGAGAAGGAGTCGACTTACATTTTGCAGGTAGTTCGTATCCACACGTAATTTTTGCTTGTCCAGTCTCGCAGCCACTCAGGTTGCGGCATTCAGCAACTAAACAGGGCCCAGCAGCTCTGTGTATACAGCCATCCACTACAAGCAGAAATTTTGTTTATTAAAAGCCAGTCTTTATGTTGTACTCAAACAAATGTATGGCCATAAACAATTACTGCTCATTTTTAAATGCAGAGACCTACAGATCTATAAGCAGACATTCAAGTATATACAAACATTTTTTCTGGCAGAATTAGTCAATGTTTACCCGAAAAATTGTATTTAGTAAACAGCTGCTAATTGGAAAGAAAAAATTTCAAAAAGATACAGCAGAATTAAAATGTCCATAACAGAAAGTGGTCTTATTCAAAGCTCAAAGAAATTCTCACTACCAATTATTAAAATAAAATTGATTCCCATCTAAGTACCAAACTGCCTTGTACTACAGAGCTCTGATTCTTCTAGAATTACGCAGGCTATTTAATGTCAGTGTCCTATTAATGCCTTATACAAAAATTCCAATAATAATGCTTATGTATTTGAAATTTACAAAAATACCTTGTTTTGACCTTCCTCCTTTTCTTTTTTTTTTTGTTTTGCATTATTCACTCAATACTTTGGAGTTAATTAAATAATAATTACTAAAGGTTGCAATTGCAGCTAAGTATGCAAGAAAATTAGTAGAGTGCATAGATCTTTTTACCCTCAGGAGCCAGGAAAATAATAGTAGCAGCAGCAAAGGAAAAAGAAAAGGCTGCTGGCACAGCATTTTTGCTCACTCCACATGCAATCAAAGAAAACATTTACTGTAATTATGGCAAAAAAAGTTTAAGAAAAAGGAAACAAACAAAAAAGGAAATACTGTGTGCACCAACACAGCAACTACAAGAAGGCCCTAAGTCAGCAGCAATGATGAAGTTTCACTACAGGCAATAATCACCGTAAAAATTACGCTATCAATTCAAAAAGGTAAAATAAGCTGAAGTAGAAAGGCTAAACAAATCCTTGTGCAGACACGAAACACAGATTCTGTATTTGCATTGTTCAATATTTTACTTTGTCTTTAACCAGTTCAAAGCCACAACAGTTCCCAACAGCATGTTTGAAACAATTAAAGCAAAAAAGCTTTGAAAAGCTAATTAGAGATGGGATTTCAAGAGATGCATATAATCTATTCATAGCCTAACTTGCGTACCTCTCTACAGGCTATTACAGAAAGACTTGGACCATCCTACGCTTGGCCACTTGGCCACTCGTTGCCAGCCAGGAGGCAGGGAGCTCAGGTAGCTCCCTCACCCCTGAGTCGTTTCTGAAGCTGGAATGGAAACAACAACTTTCTGCATGAGGGGCACAGCTAGGTTTGCAAGGTGTTGCACATTTCTCCGAAGCCGTCTGTCCCTGAGTTGAGGGGCAGATAACACCTTTATCTGAATTAAGCCTTCGACTGAGTTAAAATCGTGGCTATCTGTTCAGAGGTGTTCTCTGCCAGGGTTAATACTGAGATGACACAGTGAAATCAGATAAGCAGTTGCTTATAATTCTCCATACTCATCCTGGACACTGCACCACTGATTTTCAAATCATCATTTTGAAATATTCTGTATTAGACAAAGATAATTACAGAATCATGTGTTGTTCCACCTTCAATGTATTTTCTGAAACCTTCTTACTGGAAAGGATATGCTTGTGGAGCTATAAGCATGTTGCGCACCAACTACGCCAAGATGCCAAGTCTTATTACTTACCTTAACTGAACTTTTGTTTTTAACGTACCCAAAATCTCTGCTCAACAGACTCCAGGATGTTAATGCAAGAATAATATTTTGTGACCTCAAGGGGAAAAAAGAATGCTGGAAATCTATCCTGTGCTTTTAATATCCTATTTAATTATTTTAGCTTAATTACTAAGTGCTTTTCCAAACCAAGGAGGATAAGTAAAACAGAATGCGTTGAAACCTCAAGTATATTTTTATAAGCACCACTACCACCACAATCTTTACCAACATTAGTGTTTCCTGAGACATTAACATTAAAAAAAAAATGCTTAGCACTAGCACTTTATGCGCAATCCTCAACAGAGGAAGAAGTCTTTCACCTCGGGAGCACTGGACAAGGACTCAAATCCAAGCAGTTATCCCTTGGCAGTGGATTAAGCATTTCCAGCCCTGAGCAATTTCTTGTCCCTCACCACTGGGCACCCTGCCTTGAGCTGTGTCTGTACAATTGCTTGTTCATCTACCCTCTCAACCAAATCATACGGATAAATCAACCTCTTTTTCACAAAATTGCATTTATTTTCACCCAGATCCAGCTCAGAGCACAGCCAAATAACAGAACCTGCAAAAATAAACCATCGCCTCTGATGGGGAAGCGGAAGCACAGATTTGCCACTTCTAAATCCACAGCGCATTAACATAGCCAATGCGTTAACAAACCACGTGCCAGGTCGGCTGCAATGGCCAACAGAAAGACAGTTGCAGCTCCGCAGCCATAAACCATCTCACGATGGGAGAAGCAAGCTCTTAATGCACACCCAGCTAAGGTACCAACGGCCTATCACGGTTTCCTGGAGCTGGCTCCCCACAGGTCCTCTCCGACCCTTAGTAATCGAAGCAGCCTCCAGAAGGATGAAAAGGTAATTGAAAAAAAATTGAATTTTTAACTGAGGCAAATCAATTCTATCATAACCAATTCTGACATATGACAAGGAAAATGGAAGACATCTGCCAAAAACAAACAAGTAGAAGTGCATGCTTCTCTTATAAAGATGACTTAACAGAAAATGATTGAATACTCTGGACAGGCATAGATGGAAACTGAGACATTAGCATTTGATATACTTCAGTGACCACACAGAAGAACGATTTTTGGAAAAAAAATCACTGTTGTATAAATAACTTTTCTTCTACCATACTTACAAAATACTTGGGCAAGATGACCTCTGATCAATGTATGCTTTTTCCATTAATACGATGAGAACTCAATAAATCACACTAGAAACATTCTATATTTCCAATAATATATGTGACACAACTTTGATAATTCTTCTAGCAGAAACCCAAGCAGTAAAACATCTTGCTAAATGTGAGCACTGCGTAACATAAAGAAAAAAAAATGGCAAAGATAGAGTAGATTATCAAATCTAAATGCGATACTTCAGCCTCTGCTAAAACATGCCTTCGCTGTATTAATTCAAAAAATCATGGAGAGGCCTGCACAAAACATTCATGTGAGCTATTTTGTTTCCTGAAAGAGCGCACTGACTAGCAATATAAGTGTACAGTGAAGTAAGCATTGTTAAGAGAATAACTTTATGGAAATTACAGATAATGCAACAACCTCAGGAGGGAAAAATGATGTCCAAAGATATATTGTTATTGTGTGGTAAGGAGGAAGAGATTTACATGATAATAATGGCATGCTGACAAATTACTTTTGTAGGAAAGTGAAGAATCTTTGATATATTGGTTTCAAATACTTCATCTGTATCATCAATTTGATATATAGGTGCTCATCTGCATTTTTCAAAACAGATTTAGAAAACGTTAAGCCACAACCCACTGTTCCTTTCCTGGAATTCCTTTGTGCAGCTGCCTGTAAAAACCCAGGCACTTCACTTATGCTCAAATCTGACTCGCATCATGTGACAGTGATAAGGAATTAGGCATTATCACTGTTTTCTACCACCAGTCAAAAACGTCATTTTACTCAGAAGATATCACTCAGCTTCATAATTTGCCTATTTTCTACAGGCTGTCTTCCTGTCCAGGTTTATGGAAACCATATATATACGTACTTGGGGTCATTTATATACCCAAGTGAGCTGTCATCTCACAACTACAGGAAAGATGTGGGAAAACCCCACAGACAAAACTATCTAGCTGACAAGAAATCCCGCCTCTGGTCTGCATGCCAAATAATTGACATTTCTAAGTACTGGCAAGAGTTGAAGGCAAGTCTTACAGGCAAGGCTGCTAACTGTCCTTCCTGACACTGTGCTTCTTGATAAAATTTGCATGCTTATAAACTGAGGATTTTTGATCGCACTCTGACTAGATGAGTTGTGACTGGGGCAGGAGGTGCTGCCAGCGAGGCAGCAGCAATCTGCGGAATGGTTCCTCTTCTTTTTCTGCACCCTAGCAGCCACCCCGAGATAAATGCTTGGGAGGAAACACACAACACTTCTGCTTTCAGATGCCTACAAAGACTTAAGCCAGTCGAGCTCTGCTTTTAAATGTGATCCAGTTACTCACTGCACTGCCATGTGTGGAGAGCCAGCAGAAATGGGGTTTCTGTATTTACCGCTTCATGCTGCCTTCACTGGAGAAGCACATGGAAGGGGGTTCTTAGTCTTGAAGGTGCACGTATAGGAAATATGTCACGAGGGCTGAAGAACGGCTCAAGGAGCTTGAGATTTAGCACTATACTTGAAGTAGTTCATGCTTGCATAAAGCTATTAAAAGTACTACCCCAACATTTTTTCATTAAAAAATAATATTAGCAATCACTTTGCATGCATCCATAAGCTTTAGGAGTCACCAGGGACAGCACTTTGTTCTCCCAACAATTCAGCAGAAGCTGTTAATGAAGAAAAACTCTTTCCAAAGCTACTGCAGTCAATGGTGTTGGTTGCACAAAGAAGTCGCCTGAAAATAATTGCTTAAAATACATGGACAAAATTAAGTTTCAAAATAAAATTCCTAGGCAAAATGAGAGTATTCTAAAAACAACGAGTTTTAAGAAAACATGGAAATCTTTGAAAACATCTTTCTACACTACTGCAGATTACAGGATGCTAAAAAGTTAAATATTTTCTTATTTAATTTCTTGTAAAACAACTGTATTTGTTCTCCAGAATTAAAGGGTTAAAGTTAGATAGTAAAAATAGCTAATTTACTAATGTACAATGTAGAATAAATCTATTTCTTAGGTAAAATCTCTTAAAATTGCAAATGAAGCAAAAGCACAGGAAACAGAGACTTAAGGGTATCATGGGATGCTGCTTTAAAAAAAAACTCAGCAAAACCAGCCTTGCGGTGCAGATGGTAATAAAAAAGGGTAAGGTAATCAAACACCACAGCAAAATAATACAATCCCCCCCCCCCGCCTCCGGGAATAATAAGCCCCAAACTTCTTTTGTGACCTTGCATCTGAGGCTGGGTGAATTCAAGTTACGGTGTAAACAACATATGCAGACTTATCATGTTATATTTCAAGAAACTATATACTCTTTTTCCATAGTAATTCCTGTTCTTGGTGCTTTTCCAGATCTTTTTTCTGGTTTTCACCAGGAAATTCAGGAGATTTACTTATTTAAGCAAGTTAACGGTGCATGATTTATCTATGAAGCCTTACTGTTCTTCCACGTGGTAAATGCCAGGAGTGAATCAAACCAGAAAAATGTTATTATAACAGATACGTTGCTCGGGTCACACAAGAGGAATCTGGTTTGCCCCAGCTGCAGCACACCTGTGTTATACATGTCCTCAGTACTTGTGGTCCTTTCAAAAAGCTCACTGCAAGAATGCACACTGAAACGACGACAGTGAAAAAACCCGCAAAACTGGTAAAGTGCCTCTAGGAAGTTCACTAGAATCAAGTACTGGGAAAGGCACAACTGCACCTCCGAGACTGGTGTCAAGGGGAAATAAATCGTGCACAGCACGAGACAACAGCTGCTAGTCTAATGAACAAAGGTGGGGATCTTAAAAAGATTACTACACAGATGCCAGTCGGCCGCCGCTGCTAGAAACGGCAGTTTATATTACAGAGATGGCCTCTGCCATGGGGAAGTTTAATGAACTGAAGATTTTTAATCAATGCACTGGTTTATAGGCCTCCAACATAATTAATTTTAAATACTTTGCATTTATACAGTACTTTCTAGCCACCATCTGAAGAAGTTGAAAAGCATGATCTGACTTTGCCTTAAAATTCTCCATTTTAAAAACAAAAACACAGATGAACTCTGTATTTTGAGATGGCTGCTTCACTGAATTAGATTCCTGTCTCACCGCAGACAATCAAAATTTGCAGTTTCTTAAATACTAGTTTTCAGAAATTCTTACTGCCTACACCTGAGTTGAACCAAGACAGAACCAAAAGTTCAAAACCCCAAAGTTTACGCTACTGGTTGGGTGTCAGTTCCCATTCTCTGTAAAGCGCCTGTCTTCGGTTAAGAATCTGCATTTCAGATTGCACAAAGGACCTGGCTGCAGCCAGAATTAAAACTCTGAGTCCAGCCAATACCAACCACTAAACCATGCTGCAGAGGGAATTTCATGTAATAATAGTAAGTAGTAAAAACATTATTCCAGTACAAACAGCAAGGAACAAGCCTACTTAAAGCAATGGCGTATCTTAGCTTTATTGTAAAGTCATCCCTGGGAAACTTGTATTTTAGAATATTGTTTAGATGAGATCCTTCAAATTTACCATTAAAAACCAGCAGGTTTTGCCTGCCATGGTGAAAAGTTTTTAAAACCAACTTGATGCTTTATGATAAAACTGTCCTTAATCTGGATATGGTTCACACTGAAGGATAGCCAAAGCAGCTGCACAACCCAACACAATCAATGTCCATGTCAAAATAAAACTCATTTACTCATGGGTCTGTTAAATGTTAAGTATGTGCTACAATTATTGCACACAATCAATCGTTCTTACTTTGAAAAACATGAAACAATAATAATAGTAAACTCACATTTTCTGGCAGATATCATTTCTTTGTTTTAGTCAAATATCTTGGGGATATCAGAAACTCAAAAATATATGAAAAACCGAGTAAAAGTTGTTGTGTCACATTAGCAATGACAATTGGTAAGTCCCTTCTGTAACCAACTAAGCAACAAATATTGCATGCGTTTTATCTCATACTTGGGACGTCATCTTTCTTAGTCTCCAAGAGCTCCACTTCAATTCTGTAGACAGAGTTATAATGTCAATAGGATTCACACTTTTGTCAGCCCACTCAAGCAGCATAAGGGCTCTGAGAAACATGGGTCTGATAAACCTGTCTGAATGTCACACTTTTGGCAGTAAAAAAAGAACTAGGAAAGGCTCCAATAGTGTTTTTCCAGTTTTTCCCAGTCCAAAATCCTGACATTAAGGCATGTGTGAAGGAACCATCCACCTCCTTTTAATTGTGTTGATGTTGAGACACCTGACACACCACAGTCTTCTGCAGATGGGACTGAAACAGCTAAGCCTGAAATGCTTCGCTGTGGCAAGCGGAAAAATTCCATGTTGTTGTTTATTCATAAGTGAAGTAAGAAGCTGAAGTCAGGTGAAATTTCTGGCTATTCTATGCTGTGAAACCAAATTCAGTTCATGTTCAGCTGAACTTGCTTCCAGAACTGACATCTCTTATCTTAAAAAGCTGCAAAGTTTGTTTTGTTTCATTTTGTTTTTCAAATGCAGTATCATCCTGAAGAAACGAGGCTGGTGACTCCAAAATCCTTTCCTCAGGCTCCTGGGCAGTCACAGTACCTCACTTCCAGCCGGATACCGCACAGGCAAACAGTCCGTGCTTCATTTTGTGGCTAGGATGCCTACTTATTTTATTTTGCCCTGGATTTCCATTCATGCTACCGTGCTATTATTACAAGACCTTCATTATTAAAAATTTAAAATGTGGACCTGCTTAAGAATAGGACTGTGTGGGAAAAAAATAAAATAAAAAAGATAGATATGTGTCCGCCTGAAGAGTCAGGAAATTGTGTGAGTAAATTAGTCGTTGCTCTGCCTATTTCAGAGATACAAATATAATTGTTAGTTAAGCTTTCACCTAACATCTAAGCTTCTGCTCTACCTTGAACTTACATGCAAATATTTAGGGAGATCACATCAGAACTCATTTATTTATCATTTACTTTCCCCTCCTTTCACAGCCCTTTGCAACTCAGGCTCTGCTTAACACTTTCCACACAGAAAGTCAATGCTACCTGCACCAAGATGCCAGCCTCCTCCAGCCTCTCAGTGGTGTCCTTTTTAAACAAGCACCTTTGTGCTTCCTCCCTCAAGCACAGGAGAAACTCACAGCAAATAATCACATTACTGCTTTTAAAAACTCACCGAAACTCTCTTTTGCCACGATGCCTATTAAGCTATTGATGACATTAGGCTACTACTGGGATATCAATCTCTGTCTAGCGCATAGAACTATGCGGTCTGTTTTTCCTCCTGCACTGTTCTGAAACATTAAGTTAAACTCTGAGGAACAGTAAAGAAACAAGTAGATAAAAAGATTTAAAAAAAAAAAAAACACTCCTGAAAGGGCAATGAAACTCAGATTTAAAAAAAATAAATAAAAATGTTACTAATGTTCCGATGCTGCATGAAAAGAAATCAAGATGCAGGAACAGACACACTGGTGAGACCCAGTGTCCACCAGTCTCAGCAATCCATCTCACATGATGGCCAAAGGCAAATGCTTAAAAATAGAGGTTAAGAAAAGAGTAAGAAATTACTAGTGCTTTCACAAAATATTCTTCTAACCCTTCCATATTGGCAGCTCAAAAACCTAGCAGGATGCCTCATCAATATCATCCCCAGCATGCTTTTTTTTTTTTGGTGAGCATTTTGTGATCATCTCAGATTTGTACACGCATTTGGAATTTTATCTTCCAATTCTGTAGTCCTCTGTGTAACGCAGACAGAACCATTAGCAAAGAAATAAATACTGCAGGTTGTTCTGAGGAAAAGCATGAAGCTAACCTAGAAAAAGAGAATGAAATCGGTAAAAAACCTAATTTTTTTCAGGAATTTTTCTGTTCGTTTGTTTTTTCCCCCCATTTATAAGACACATAGCCAAGCATTTTCCCTCTGTTGTTTGTTAACTTTTTTTTTTTTTTTTTAAACAACACATCTTTCCCTCTTCTGCAGTTTTCAGCATTTTAGGGCTCTGCGTGGAGAGACAGGACACTACAGCAGCATGCTCCATTACTTCTAAATGCTTCAAAAATACTAAGTGCATGGGAGATGAGTTATATTAAACCAGGGTAGGTGCTTGCATACTCATAGTACAGTTATTAAGCAGCAATTGCACAGTGATTATACAAATTTATTCACTATGATCAGCTAACAGTTGTCAGGCACGGGTCAAGGATTCAGAGAGAACAGGCTACCAAGTAATAATTGTATGATGATGGACTGAAAGGGAGCCTCGTAACTGCTGTGCATCCTCACAGCCCAACAAGCTGCTGGCGTGTCATTCCTAAGCGTTTTAGAGGTATACTGAAAACAAAATAATGTCTAAAGTTCCCCACTGCTGGAATGCGTGGGGGAGTGATCCAAGACCTTCTCATCATGTAGAATATGGAAGAACCAATGGCATTCTCATGTAACATCTTTTTAAATCTGGCTTCTAACTTAAATACGGCTTCTAACTAAACAAAATTAATGCAGACACTGGCATGGGAATTTCTCTTTAGGTACAGGGGCGCGCCAGGCACAAGCACAAGCAGAGAGCATACCACTGCTAGAACAGAAGAGTACATTCAAGCCTTAGGTAAAACCTAAGAGAGGACACAAAGCCTGAGCCAGACTGAGGTGAAACATAATGCAGGGTGAACAGCTCCACTTCCCTTAAGAATCTTGCAAGAGAAAGGCAAGCAGGTGTGCAGAGAAAACGCTTCTATGACTTAGGTCTTCAAATATCATGTTCTAAAAATTTTGCAATGAGCTTGTTTGTTTTCAAGAGTTGTCTCTTCCCTTCCCCTCTAACCCATACGGGTTCAGCTTGACTATTTAGCATCAGCAATCTCCATGCAGGTTTAGGTGATGCACAGACCACAAGAGACAAGATGAAGAAACTACTATATGAAAGTTAAGTTGCAGAAGTGACTACATCCAGTTCAGAAGGCAGTGGTTCTGTAGATGTTCTGCATGTCCCCGTTCCCATGGAAAAAAAGTCTCTTGGCTTCACAGGCTTCCCTTCATTAGTGAAGGAACAACATTTAGTTGTCCCAGCAGGCAGAGTCACTAAGAACAAGATGGGTTTTGCACAGGTTACACAGTCTACATGGAGAGCTTTGAAAATGAAGAAAGTCCTTGAGACAGTCTGAATTCAGTGAAAAAACACACGCACAGGGCAAGCATCGCAACAGTGTTAGTGACAAATACTGCCAGTTATGTTACTCTGCTTAACATCAGTCTAAGCCAAAGTCCATAGTTTTCTTTTACATAAGGACTATATTAATTAAAACTTAAGATGCCTCTGTCACATAGATTACTATGAAGTTAAATCCATTAGATCAGATTTTTATTTTTATATATAGATATATATTTTTGAAGTAAAGGAGTTGGCTTGAAGGTGAGCCACCGTGACATACAAAGGACTTCAGAAACAGGGATTGTGGGAACTCAGAGTTAGGGCAGCAGCTGGAGTATACAAAGGAGTAGGACTAAGTATCAACAAGGAGATATCCTCTTGCTTGCAGTAAGGCTTAGCAGCTATAGGAATACTATGAATTATTTACTAAGTAGTAGCTGGTTTTCTTATTTCCTGTACCATTTTCACTTGTGCTAGTATACTTTTATCATGAACCATTGAAAGGAGAAATCTTGGTTGAGATGCTTCTCAGTCCGCAATCACAGAGTCCTCTCAATTTGGAGTGCTGTCTGAAGCCAGATTAATTAACAGTATTAATTATACAAAAATTGCCTTGCAATAGGTAAATCCAATTGAACACACTGCAATGTATTCAACTGGAATAAATACAAGGGAAGAAAAAGGTAAACACTAGATTAACCAGAAAATGATGTGTGAACAAAGTTCTTTCAGACAGTGTTTTAACACGAGCATGGCAAATAGGAATAAAAAGTTTCAAATACTTCATCCTTTTGTTGAGAAGCTATGACAAATCATATGTGCAAAAGATCTAAGACAAATGCTTGCCAAAGGGTAACTTGGAAGATCTAGGACACAAACAGCATTCAGCAATGTTGAAATATCAAATATTTTCCAGCAACATGAAAAAACCGTCACATATACTAAGTACAATTTCCCCAGCAAAAACAGTATCATGTTCTGACACAGACTCATGCAACAAATAAAATGCAGAAGGAGAACTATTTGCTTTCACTAATGTGTCAGATTTCATCGCAGAATCTGACAAATGGATGAAAATGTTAGAGGCATCAGCATGACTTTGCCACATAATTATTGGTATGTGGAGTAAAGGGCATAAGCCCACATCCTCCAAACCTGCCTTCCTTTTCCAATCTTGGACAGACTGACTCTGACAGGCAAGTTCTGTTTCCAAGGTAAATGGAAAAGCATTATACTAAGCCAGGATCTTCAAATATATTCATATAATATATATAATGATCAAATTCAATTTCAGTGACTGCATAGCCACAGTTAAAAAGAAATGGAATAATAACCTGACTTTTTTTCTTTTAAATTTATCTAAGGTCAGAAGAAACAACAAGATAATGGAAATAGTGTTGGATAAAGAAATGCCTCCCACATTGCCCACTGTACTTGTTTTTTTGCAGTGCAATCACTTTGAACAAAAAACAATTAAAAAAAAATAAAGGACACAAAGCCTAATAATAGTAAGTGACCTTCAGAGTTAATCGAAGACTCAGAATCCAGAAGTTGCACAGGGAACCTCTCTGTGCTGTTCCCTGTCCAGCCCTCCACAGGGCCATACCCAGCAGCCTGTTTAATCAAGTCCCACACAAGCTTTTTTAACCTACAAGAAAGGTAAGCCTGTAATTAATGAACTTATTACTTATCTGGGTTAGCTGCAGCCTTCCTTATGTTCCAGGAGTTGTGGGAAGGGAAATTAAAGTACTAAGCACAGCTTAAAATTACAGTCTAATAGTTCTCGAGTAAGAAACAAGACATCCCACTCAGATGGCTCTATCTACCAGTTCAGTAATTCTGGCAATTCCCTCCCAAATAACTTTATGTTTGTCCTAAAACACTATTAAAAGAGAGATAAGGAACAGAAGAACTAAAGAGCTGGTTAATCTGTGCAGCATCGTTATGTATTATTTAGTTTAATATCTTCTTGTAGTAAATACAAAATCATTATGTGCCATTTTCTTCAAGAGAACATTGTAGTAAATTTGGTGTTGCAACAGAACCATTAAAGTATAATAGTGTACACAGAAATATTCTACTGATTAGCAAGCAAAAATATGTAATTATAGCCACAGTGTGGGACTCAGTTGGCTGGTGTTTTATTGCATACTGCTTTGTAAGACTACTTTGCTGCCAAAACTAATGAGGAAAATACTGAGTTGTTACTTCCAGTTGTACTAGAGGTTTTTGTCTTGATTTTATTGACATTTATAAAGTGATCATCACATGTAACAAACAAGCCACAGTGCCAGCACTGTGAGCTGCAGTCTACAGTAATTAACGAGTAAACACCATCAATTCCATAGCAATGTTCCATGGATAAGTAAAGTATTAACTGAATTTTAAGAGGTAATTCTGAACAACAATTTACCCACAGCGTCTCAAGTTCTCCACAGTTTGAGCAGTATTAACAAAGTAGCACAAGGGCACCGAGAAACCACTTTAAAAGGAAAAAGCAACTCAACATTAGCCCATTAAAGCTGCAATAAACATACTCAAATGCGTGTATGTCCAACATATAAAGTTTTGAGAAAACCACATATGATGATAAGTAGAAAGACTGAGCAACATACATCTTGTGATACGCGGCATTATACTTAAGTCTCCAGATTTTCCTTTCCAGCTTTCTTTTAAAGGGGGAAAACCTACATTTCTAGCATTTTACAGAAAAGATGGAAAGTCCTAGTTTATAAAGCTTGCAGAGAAATAAATATAGCAAAGAGTTCATCGGTTTCTGAAAAGTTATGTCAAATTTTAAGCCAGACTCATTAACATTATTGGTTTTCTTAGCCATATGTGGTTCATATCTAAAATGCAGCCTGACACCACTAGAAACAAGTGATCATTCTAATCTGCCAAAGAATAAAGTGAGAGGGCATGCAACGTGGGCTGTAGATACCAAAGCTCCAAAGACTGCATCAGTGATAGACCCTGGGCATAAATTCCACTTCAAAGCCAGCTTCCTCTCTGGAAATGTACACAGGACACAATCTTTACCCCTATTAAAAAATAATCTGAACAGTAAAGTCAATGGTGTCGAAGGCAAAATAAATTTCAACTTACTGTGTAATATTACTCCACCAACTGTCAGAAAGCATACTTTTTAAAATTGCTTTGTCTACTTACTTACATATTATTCAAACGCAAGCTTGCAAACTGAATGTCACGCACAGGATTGTGAAAAGAAACTAAGGTGAATTTGGCAAGGAAGTTTGGAGAAGCATTGCAAACTGCTACCTACACAAAAGGCATATTAAGCCCCATGTTCGTTTTTCTATCAAAATTTAGCACTTAGGCTACATCTTCATTATCAAATACAGAGGACCAACAAGAGCACATCTGTGGAATAAAACAACTGGAGCTGAGAACCTGTAGTATAAACACTGCCCATGTTTCATGGTTTTTATTGGTGGCAAGGAGGTTTTTGTGTTGTTTAGTCTGGGGAGCTTGGGGCTTCTTTGGGGGAACTAGGTCCAGCCCATGGGCTGAATGCCAGCTTTCCAGTAGAATGCTTGAGAGCCACATCTTCCAGTTTAGCTTTACCCAAACAAAACCTAGCTCATGTGCTCCGTGATACTTGATTATGCTAAATAACAGAGCAGTGAAGCCAGCAAGGGGATTTCCTTCAAAGGATACTCTAGGCTCCAACTCAAACACCGAAGTAAATGCAGCCTTTATTTTTCTTGGGATTTATTTGAATTTTTCAGGATTTTTAGCAATGCCTGAGTACCTGCAAATAACGGGCAAAAGCCCCAATTTTCACACTCACATAAAGCAAAAATTTGTTTTATAAGAGGGCAAAAGTTTTCTTACTGAGCCCAAACAACATGTATGAATCAAAGTTCAGAAGATCAAAGTAGCAATTCACATCAAACCCGAACTCTGCACCAAGCACACACACAAGCCAGCACGATAGGGTATTCATCCCTTAAGGTTTTAGTTGTAAACAGGCACTAATAAACAACTGAGCAATGGCAGAACAAAAACATTCAACAGTCACCCTAGGGTACAAGCATAAACAAGCCTTGTCTTAGAATGACTAATGCGTTCTGCTTGCAGTGGTGATGTTAAGGATGAAGCGTCTGGAAGCAACAAGACTGAGGGAATGATGGAGAAGCTCTTTGAAAGCATCGAGATGACTTACACAAAGTGATCTAATGCCATAGTTCCACAGTTACGTCTGATGGGAAGACGGTGAGAAAAGTAATCCCCCCTCCCTTCACAAGATCATACATAAAACGTTATACGCTAAGTACTTCTGAAATACACAGATCAAACTGAAGCAAAACATTTGACTGGTGAAACAATTCATGACAGTCTCCAGGAGAGTTACAGTTAATTTATAATCCTACACCATAAATATTTCATGCATTTCAGTATTACCAAAACTCACACTAAAGGGAAGCTCATCGTGGTCCTATGGAAAAATAGTACCTTACACAACAGTAAACGGACATCTTAGATTTACTATTTTTAATAGTATTCTTGTATTTTATTTTCAACATATATCCTTGTATAAAATCAGAGAATAACTTCAGCTGGATGGGACTCTGGAGGTCAGCACCCCTGCTCAACTTTTCTTTATAGAACAAAAGTGTGGTTGAAATAGATCTGCCTTCTGAAGTGAGAAAAATCTAAAGAAAAAAAGTTATTCTGCCATCTAAAATCTTTTTATTGTTATTATGTGTATATATATATATATATATATATATATTTTACTAATTATGTTTATGCTCCAGGGTGAAACAACACCCAACACCTACGTGTTATTGAAAATAAATGCTTTTCAATTACTAAGATGGAAGAACGAAAGCTAAACAATAATTGGCACAAAAGGCTCACTCAAAAACAGTCCCAAGATGACAGCTATTCAGTTTGGCCAAGCACCTATTTGTGGTGATAGCAAGAACCACAAAAAAGAGGTGTAGCTTAAATATTAAGGAGGATGAAAGGTCTAAGCTGACAGCAAATACAAACAGATCCGAATACTCCAGTCAGACCTCCATTTGCAGAGGCCAGACTACGAGTTGTTATCTGCAGAAAGAAGTATGCATAATATGGGCAGGCACTGTAGGGAGACGGATGAATGCAAAGATTCATAATGAAGGGTAATTTAAAGTCTCAAATCTCTCAGTACGTAACATAGCATGATTCAAAAAAGAAAGGGCTGACTCTTAACACAGATTTCAGTGGAGAAGCAGGGCTCAGATTCCTTTTCCTCAAGCCTCTTTTATTTTTCCTAACTCTGCTCTTCTTTTTCAGCCAGAATATGTTTTTTTTTTTTTTATAACTACCTCTTCTAATTAGAAGGAGAACTTCCTGATCTATTGACCTATTGCACAATATGATTTTAATTAGTTCACACTGGCATGCAATGCCTGGAGTTTAAGTATTGTTTTGCCTGAACTAATCTATTTGCCCATTGAAAGCATTCACATAAGCAACCAAACAAAAATGTTTTTAAAAATATTACTGTGTAAAATCCAGTGGGATATAGCTGCTTGCTGAACAGACTGCAGTAAAAAGGTGAGAGTGACTTTCACAGTCATCTGAAAGGCAGTTTTCTCCATTGAAATACATTGCCCACTTGATTTTTTGTTTAAAATTAATAGGAAATTTTATTTGTCAAGTACCAATATATTCTTCTGTCTCCATTAATGCCTTATGTGCATGTCAGCACAGATACAGATATTACAGGAATATTTGTTTTGAATAGATAACTCATTGAGCAATGTTTTACAGACCAGACATAACTTGAATGCAAGAGTTTTCATCGCATCAAAACAACTCCTCAAGGCTTTGCACAGCTTTTTTATTAGAGAATTTTATGTACTTTGCAAAGGAGATGAGCACCAAATAGGGAAATCAGGAAGGGAAACTGAGGGTAAAGTGACATGTGGCAATTTCAGTACCTTCCAGACTCTCCCCATGTCTCCACAAAGTCCCACAACTGTGGTCTCCCTTCACTTACTCTAAACTCAGTTCACCCGTGCCTCCAACCTGTTTCTTTTTTGTTTGCTGGCAAGGTAAATAAATGCCTATGTGCTATACTGAATCTGCAGTACTGGCCAGGCGCATGATGCCAACAAACTTTTATAGTGGCTGAGTATCCCCGGATTTCCTTACCTGAAGAGACGCATTAGCTTCTCTGTGGACATTGATTTTCAGAAATATGCGGAAAAAAAAAACTACTTGTTTTGAAATCTGCAACCCTCTGTCAAACACATCTGCAAATAGCCAGTGGATCAAACAACATGTTGGGAATTAATTAACAGTAGGAAACAGACAGCCGGCAGACGGCCCAAGGAAACCAGAACATGAGTGTTTCAAAATTTGCAGCCTGATCATATAGGATAGGGCATAAGCAATGAGCAAATGGATAATATCACATATTTCTTTTCCAGTTTGACAAGAAATCCCTGACAAAACTGTCTTTGGCTTCATGGAGCCCTGGTTTCACTATAACAATCTGCCCATCTGTGAATGAGTAAGTGAAGCATGTCTACCTGTGGTCACGACATTTATGAAATACTGCAAAGATCACGAATGTGATTGACAAGATGACTCAGTGAACATCGGGGTTTGAACTTCCACCCACCGCATTTATTGGTGGAATATTGACTGAGAAGTCATTCAGCCTTTTTTCCCCATGTTCAGCAGATTTGCTATCAAACAGAAGATGAGTTAGTGTTGCAAGCCTAACTACTTGAAAGCAACAAACAGCTCCATGAGACAACATTTGCAATTTGTTCAGATGCTATAGGGTTTGTCGTTAAGAAACTAATAACATCCTCTTGATATTCAAATAGGTACCCCAGGAAAGCACAGAATAAAAAATGAAAAGAAAAAAAGTTTGGATAGTCATCTTCAATCTTTGCCTTCTATTATTCATAAACCTGTGGGTTTTAAAGGAGAATGTAATTATTTGGGGTTCTCAGAGAAACCTGGCCTAATTAAGTTTTAATTCCCAGAAATCAAGAGGTAAACTTCTTCCCTGCAAACACGGTGCCACATTTCAGCAGCATTTCTCACAAAAGACAATGGTCTTTGGTAGCTCTGTAATGGATTTTGGCCCAAGTCTGGCCCCTTGTTCGTACTTGTGATCCTGGAGACCAAGCAACCTGCTTGTCTACCAGAAAGGCTTCACCTTCATCACAGCAACCTCTGGAATCCTCTGAAGAATTAAAAATCGCTGCAGAATAGCTCTAAAAATGCCCCTTTCTTCCTCTAAAAACCTGTGTCTACTTACTGGACTCAGGATATGCTTAAACTTAAAGTGACGTAGAAGTACCTTAACATTAAAATTGTATTACCTAGAGATCAGTTCCTTTTTAAAACAAACAAAAATAAACAAAGAAAACAGTAAAATGGGTCAGAGAGACAGCAAGTAAGTGGAAGAAGAGTACAGATTCATATCTAAAGCTTTTCTTAGAGTATGAATGCTGGGGTGAGCCAGAAGACCCCAACAGGCAGCATCACTGTACTCCTTTCCACCAATACATTCCTAAATTAGTTTCAAGACCATAATAAGCGTTCCCCATGATGCAGCAGACAGGAAGGGGAGCAACACCTTGCAATACACAAAACTCCTCCAGTCAGAAGACCACCCATGTTGCCATCAGCCTAGCATAAATGGCACTTTCTAAACATATTCTGATCTTGAGCTTTGTGACAGGAAGAGTTAAAATTGAAGCATCACTGAAATGCACTCAAAAATAAGGCCTGCACAGGGCAGTCATCACAACAGTCAGCCAGGTATTCATGGCTCTGCTCCCACTTCTGCTACAGTAGGTGTGATTGTTGTACTTACTGTTTCCCCAGCTCTTGCGCTCCATTTAGTTACACCAGCCTGGATAACGCTTCACTACACATCAAAACAAAACCTGCTCCAAAGTGAAGCAGCAACAGATTTACAAAGTACAAAACGAGGCATACTTTTTCAAGAGCCCTCAAATTGGATGCAATAGCACGCAGTACAGTACAGAGGGTAAATGTGGTTATCTGAAAGGTCTGTTCAAAAATGAGGCTTTTGCCAGCATTCTCTCCTGAATACTCAGACGCATGAGTGAACCCACAGAAGCATCATGCTAAATGCAGCACGTACTTTGCCTTGGCACACGTACGGGAAAACAACAATTAAGCTTTTGTCAAGCATATCCCTTTTCCAAAAACAAACAAATTGTTCCTAAATACCTGTGTTGCCTATGTCTCTCTCACACATATAGTTATATAGCCTCCTTTCTTAAAAGCGTACAAACAGCCAAATTGCTTTGTTAAACAAACAACTGTTTTCTCCCTTTCTTACTTCCGATTATTCAACATTAGAAAATAAAATGACAGTTATTAAGCAAATGATAAATGTTATCTGTTCATACAAAGACTGCTTTAGTGAATCAACACGATTAACAGTTCCCAAGAGGATAAATGTAATTCTTTTATAATACTGAAAAGGAAAGCTACACACACACACACACAAAAAGTATAGATGTTATTACACTCAGGAACATATGCAGCGTTCCCCCAGAAGAGGGGATGAACATAGCTGACCTAACACAGTGCAGGTTAAAAATCATTGTAAAAATAATTTAATATGTGTAAGATTAGAAAACATGAAATTTGATTTCTTTTCCTTATGTCTCAGAGATTGTTATGCTTCCAGCTGACTTTACCAAGTTGAAGAAATACTACAAATTTTATGTATAAACTTACCCTTGCACAATTTTTTTTTC
This sequence comes from Cygnus atratus, assembly GCF_013377495.2. Classification (NCBI taxonomy): domain Eukaryota; kingdom Metazoa; phylum Chordata; class Aves; order Anseriformes; family Anatidae; genus Cygnus; species Cygnus atratus. Next base: position 112,799,285 of record NC_066364.1, read on the forward strand.
TACACAATAAATTAAATGCCCTTTGTCAACAGCATTAAAGAATGGGAACTCAACAGAAAGTTACTTTTTTCAAATAACCTTAACTCAACTCAGAAGATTCAGAAACTGCAGAAGTGGAAGGGAAATATTTTGAAAATTCCTCTTGTATAGAAGATGATGGGAAATAACTGAAGTTATAATCTAGATGAGGATGTTCCACATTCTTCTGCCTTTTCAAACATGGCATTAGGATATTTATCTGATGTCTGTCAGAGAAAGAAACCAGCATGGCTTCTTCTGTGGAAGAACCAGCACAGCTTCTCTGTTTGGAGTAAAGCAGATCTCCTGATATCTGGAAGACATCCCTTGCCCTTACGATGACTTCCTCACCTACCAACACCAAAGTTGACAAAATGCCCATCAACGGATTCAGCAAAGACAAAGAGAAAATGCTTTCTGATGTTTTTGCTGTATCAGACCTTTTATGTATGTGAATAATACAGAGTTTCATATCCTAAAGTGAATAATATTCTACAAGAGAATCAGAACATGTTTTTTTCCTAAGAAAGAACAGAAGTACTTCTGGATAATGAGACAGGAAATGTGTAAATCCCATCCTACTTTTTCGTTTAGAGAGTTTAATAAAGCAGCACTGTACTGTGGCACACCAATATATTTTGGCAGCATTTGGAAAGATAGCACCTCCTGAGCTGTGACTGCCATATTTTACTGCACCCTGTCAGGTTAGATAAAAGCTGTCTGCAACTTTTATATTTTTCCTAGACAGAAGAGTTGCACAATATTGCCAAGAAGCTTTAGAACTATACACGCTAGCCTATCACTACTGCCAAACGCTTTTTAAAATTATATTTCCCCCTCCGTCTAAGAGGCGCCCTGGCAATTCTACAAACATTCAAGACAGCACCGTGCTCTCCAGCTACTCTGCAACACGCATGGAGACAGGGCCTTGGAGAGCCTGACTCTGGAAGCCAAAGTCTTGCAAATTCTTGAACTATTTATTAAAAAAACCCTTCTACCTAGGAAATTCCTTTTCTTTTTTATTTTTTCATTTTCCATTTAGACAATAAACACCCTTTAAAAATTAAGTTCCTTCCTCGAAAACCAAACCCGAAAGGAGAAAGGCACAAGGTAAGAGGAAGAGAGGAAATTAGAGCACACAGTACATACGGCAATTCTTTTAGCATGTTAAATATGAATGGAGAGGAGAGAAACTTCAGTTAATAGCAACCTGATTATTCCAGTAGGGCCACTTAGCAGTAGTGATGGAAAGATATCACTTGCTTAACTAATGTTTGTAAAGTACTTCACATTCCTCAGACAGAAGAGCTACAGATACGCAGACTATCATCATCATTACACCAGTTGCCACTATGACTTTAGTAAATAATTAAAGGTTCTGACATGACTCCCGGTAAGCATATCATAATATAACATCAAGGGGTGGGTGGAACTGACATGACCAATTCCCCCAGCCTATATTTTATGCATGAGAAGGGATACCTCGTGACGTGGTGGGAGCGGGACCGCTGAGAGGGGCAGCTCAGTGCCGGCGTGGGACACTTGGCAATGCTTCTGAAGAGGCTGCAGAGCTGGGTTAGGGCAATAAGCGATCAATAAGATGGAGAGGTAAGCTGTAATAATACAGATCAAATTTCAAAGCAGCCTTTCTTTTAAAGAAATTTGTTTTGTTTACTTTGTTGGAATCTGAAAAAGCATCTTCCAGTCCAGTGCTCTATACCTTAAGGGGACAATGAGGCCTTTACCAGAAGCATTAATTAATTTTAATTACTCTTGCTGACATATCTTGTACAGAGTATAACGAAGGTACGTTTTATTACCAATTGAGGAATTTTTGTTTGTTTGTTTTTGGTTTTTGTTGTTGTTGTTTTTTACATTACAAAAATGTTTGATTATTTTAACAACAATGATTGAAGTAGGAAAGATAGGAAACATATAACAGAAAATGCATAAAATCCTGACTTTCAAACTAAGGAGGCATCTTCTTGAGTATTCTTTCAGACCTTTTACAGTAAAGGAAATTTGATTTGACCTGCCCACATGATTCTGGCTACTCATCTATCAGACAGTACAACAGTAGCATACAGCAGCAATGGGTAGCGGCACAGTGAATAAGATGGAAAAGCCTGAAGTGAGAATACGTCTATTCCAACACAGAGGATAAACATTGAAGTTATGAGACACTTAATTTATGAGCAACTGCCATGTTTTTCAATGCTGAGGTGATTCATAAAATGATCTTGGGCAGACACATCTGTCAATACTGGAACAAAGCTACATGCAAAAACATCACTTTAATTAAGTTCTTAGAGGATGTCCAGTGAGTTAACTCATATTAAATCACATACAAAAAAATGTTCTTATTTCACCTGACGTGTGTGTTTTCTTCCAGACATTCATCTTACAGGAGGAATACTAAAAGCAATGATTAAATGTTTTCTGCCTTCTGTGTAGGAAAATGTTACTAGCAAGCTAGCAATTAAGTTCCACAGGATAATTATTGCACAATAGCTAATTTTATATAGTACCCATGTGGTTGTATTCCTATATATATATATATGTATATGAATGTAATTCATCTAGAAGCCTTAATATCAAGACACTGCTTTAAAACATCTGATAATACGCCTGCTATGAAAGTAAAAAAAAAAAAAAAAAAAAAACACCAAAAAAGCATATCATTAATTGCAACACAATCTGAAGTTAATTGAGTTGATGTGTCAAAAAGCATCTCCTTGTGCTGAATGTGACCTTAAACCATGGCTGGGGCACGAAGGAGAAATGAAAACAGGAAAAGAGAAGAGAACGATCTCCGCTGCGTGCTGCGCTACTGCAGAAACCTGTTTGTATTGCAAACCCAAGAGCAAGAAGGGAAGCAAACCGGCACATGGCACTTACAACTGCTGGTGGGAAGGAACCCCGCGAGATCCTGTAGCCCAGCCCCTCGCTCAGAGCAGGGCAATCTCCTGCTCCATCCTGGTCCCTGACACTTCAGGTGCCTGCAAATGAGCTGGTGAGAAAACCACCATTTCAGGGGAGTGTAGCTCCTGCTGTCTCTGTGCTGCTTCCCCCTCTTGCTTCACATCAGATGTACCTGCACAGAGAGCACTCGCAGTCACCTGGGAGAGCAGGAAAGCATCTAGGAGGAGACCGGTCAGCTCTGAGAAGCTGTGGGGGTTAAAATCTTAGCCACTGCTCGTAACAGGTGACCTCCCCAAGCTCCTCCCGTATACACCCAATAAAAAATGTGTTTCAGGCACCATGCTTTCCACTTAGGTAATGAGGAACGTTTTTCAAAACTACTGTCTCATCCTGACAGTATACTACTGGCTTTATAAAAGTGATGCTCTTCCTGCAACTATCTTTTCTTCACCTTGCCATGAACATTTATGAATTATTCATTAACATCACTTTTGCAAAAAGTTTTCCTTTCAAATGAAAAAGATCCCATTACTAGCATTACATTAAATACAATAAGAGAGCAATTTTCTACATGTTGAGGTTAGTTTTTTAAATGCATACTTCAGTGCTTTTCTGATTCAAGGCCAAGCTATTTCTTGTACACACATCCTTCTATATTACTCATGAGCCAATTTAATGGCAGGTATCATGTAGTTTCACTGAAAGACTAAAAAGAAAACAAATACAATAATTTAATACATACTGCTATAATATGATGAATAGTACATTTTAGGAGATCATGCTAGGGAAATAATTTACATTGTATACTAAATAAAAAGGATCATACTCTCAAGAGCTTTTGAAATGTTACTTTCCCCTTGATGAATTACAATGCAATTTTCTAGCCAACTAATTTCACTAAAGAAGATAATGACTTGAGCAAAAGGCTAATCAACTGCCAATCAGGATTCCTTGAAGCACAGAATGTCAAATATTGCAGCAATTTTTACAAGCCATAAAAGCACTTAAGTTCCATGATATGTCATAAAACCTGTGATGAAAATCTGAAGTTGATGAAGCATTCTTATTTCTCCAGTGATATTCCTAAACAAACAACTTTCAACTTTAACCAAATCTTCCATTAATATTCAGACCTATTAAAGCAGCAGCATCACTACACAATTAGCTGTGTAAATGTCAGTCAGAGAACTAAACAGATTAATCATCCAGGTTGTTTTCTCTACCAAATGTCTCAATTGTAACGTTACTTAATTTCTTCAAGAGTGGAAGGTGAAAAGGGAAATAGTTTTAAAACTCTTCACTTATTAGGGCAGATTTTTAACATGATAGGAAGCACTAATTGATCATGACAATTTACTGTTAATTTTCATCCATTTAGTTTTCGTGTTCTGTAATATTCCAATTAGACCCTTTTTTGTAATTCAGCAGAAAATCTTTCAGAACTAAAGCTTTGTAATAAAACATTAATTGCAATCATCTTTTCTTTATGAGAAACACAGGTCACTACTCTTTTATGTGTGGATAAATAGTATTCTCTGAAGGCTGCAGATAATTATTTTTTATGTAGCTTGTTTCTTTCTTTCTATTTTTAAAGTCAATAATTAATTATTTGTCTGTGCTTCTATTTCACCAGCTTGTGTGCTTTTCTGAAAAAAATCAAGGCAGCTTGAACCTCTGTTACCCACTTGATCTTGTTATGATATTTTAACTTGGATATGTATTACAAAAGCAGAGTGTTAACACTGATTAATGCTGGAGAAGAGGAAAGAACATCTTTAAGCATTCTAAATCAGCAATGCTTTCAAACTCCAAAACTTTTGGACAGCAGGAAGAAAAGTTGACAGTCCAGTCTAACATCCTGGAAATCTATATCTAAAAACTGAGTACACTGCATAATCACAGAAGACACTGGAAAAAGGGTTATAGATTAGAGAGTAGATCGAATGTTTTTAAAACAGGACTTGTGTGCCAGCTAAAACTATTCAACTCATTTTTGGTCTTTGAACAATTTAGGACTATATCTAAATAAAAGCAATTCAAGTCATCAGATGTTTCATTAAACTACCATATTTCACCCTGCTTCCAAAATCTGCTTACAGTACAATGCCTGTATTTACTTATGTAAGCAGAATTGGTAAAATTCCTGTGATTATCTTAAAAAAGAGTGGATACAATGTATGTTTAACATGTAACTCAAGACCACACTAAGTACAAGTAACAGTTGAAGCACTTCAGAGTTCCACATTGCCTTTTCTGGTCCTCACACGAACTCTCCCTCTCTGCTGTCAACATAAGCCCCTCCTCAGGCCAGAAATAAGGAGAAATCAAATTGCTAGGAAGTGAGGGTGACAAGCAAAAGCAGGCATAGTGCTCTCTTCCTGTTGTAGAAAGATGAGAGGATTGGATGGATCAGCATGGCACAGGAAAGGAAGCCAAAGAAAGACATGTTGACCTCAAACCCTACATCCTGAAGGCAATGCATTGGGAAATTATCATTGCTAACTTTCCACAGAAAACTAGAAAGTAAAGTCAGACACAACTGGAGTCCAAGCAATAGCATCACACCAGGGAACAGAACAGAGAAACCATTCAGTTGCAGAGGAAGCCTGTGGTCTGTCCATGGTCAAGAAGGTTGCTGGCTACCCTTGGTCTTCTGCTACCCAAAGAGAAAAAGACCCATGTCTAAAAAAGACTCTCTTCTAATCCCCAGAGCAGATATGGGTTGCATACAAATAAAGTCGTTCAACCTGCTTCAACAAGCTGGCTGCTTCCAGCTGCTGGCAGGAAGACTTCCTGGAAAGTGCCTTGGTAGCTGCTGTGCTTTGACTACTGCCTAACCCCAAATTCATAATCATCTCCCCATTGTGCTGGGCTTTCCAGGCCTGCTTTCTGCATCTGCTTGTTGTCTCTTGTCCTGCACTTACATGGTGAGTTCTTCAGGGCAGGGATGGTCTTTTATTGTTCCACGTTGGCACCGGGAGAGAACAGTAGTGCCATAGTCACTAATTAGAGCCACCTGGAGCTACAGCAACAACAAAAAGAGAGAACAATTTACAATCCTTATCAGACATCAGAGGCAGCAAAGCGGCAGGATACAAGAACTTCCCAGCCAAGCAAGGACTCTTGACAGAACAAAGCAACAGATAAGCAGCCTTCCTGCAAGAGAAACAACTGCATCCCCTGCTTACCGGGCTTCCCATCGCCCTTCGTTTCTACGAACTGGTGATGAATGCTAGAGGAGACAACATACTTTTCAATGGAGCAAAAAGCAAGGAAAGAAAAATTCAGGATTTTCTAAGGAAATGGGCAACTCCTCAGCCATTACAGCAGGGACAGGAAAACTTCATTCCTTTTTTTTCAAGAGTCACTATATATATATGTTAATAGACATACATACATGATGTGTAGGTACCAACACACAGAGAATATCCATACACGGGAAGAAAATGATAAAAACAGTTCTTTCCAAGATTCTAGGTCTTCATCTGTTCACTGAGGAATTCCCTCTCAATGAAACTACTTAATGCCTTGTTATGATTTTTACCTCCTGACTATTTATCTACCACTTTGGCACCAACCAGTTCATTTCAGAGAGGGAGGAGGAAGAACTAAGCTAATGTTTGTTAACGGACCACTGCTTGCTCCAACTGGCCTTCCCAAGTCCCCCAGGTCTCCCAAAAGCTATCAGATGATGACAGAGTCAATCAGCTAATCATCCAGTTAAAATAAATCTATTAATTCGAATTCTCACTGGCCAAACAAGCACAGAGAGGGTACAGCTGGAGAAAGACACTTCTGAACCGCTGAACCCTGTGTACACGCTTGTACCTTAGGAATTTCAGTCGCAGACCGGGGAAAAACCTAAGAATGGGGAAAAAAAATCTGCAGGCAGCAAAACATTAAATGAGTAACAGCACAGAGAGACACTACGTGTTCTATATTCTTTGGATATTAACTTCAAGAACATCCTTCTGTCTCGCCAAACACTTGTTGAATGCTTAAGTATTTTAACATGTCAGGTTTATTAGATCACTGTTTGGAAGACTTTCCAAGAAAACTGATCTGGTAAAGTAATCACTACTTCAGGGACCATAGCTGCTCCGCAGAAAGCCACATGTGCTAGAAAAGCTTGACTTGTTTTAAAACAGTCACTGGAAGGGCAGGGTAAGAAGACGATAGAAACAACTGTCATTAAAGTCTGGATTTAAGGAAATTGGGAGAGGAGAATAAAGGTTCAGGAAGGCGTATCAGATCTAATAAAATTAGATTCATAAGATGACTTATTTTCTAATCACTTATATGGATACTGTAAAAAAAAAAAAAACATAGCTGGGACCGCAGCAGACTTTCCAGTGCAATGTAGCATTTCCAGATGCTTCTATCTTTTTCCAGTGTTTTGCTTTTCTGACTCAAGTGAGATAGACTTCTCTTCGATGGGAACATTTTAAAAATATTTGAACCAAATAGTTAATCTGTGCCCATACAGAGGAGAAACATGCAATTTTTATGTAGTAAATTGCTGTCTCCTTCTTCACAAACTTCTAGGATTATATTACGTAGGTACGGTTAGGTGTGTAACTGGGGTGACAGGGAGGGAGTAGGAGGGGAACAAAAATGCCAAATCTTTCGTGACTGACAAAGCAAACTGAGAAAGAGACAAGGCAATGCAATTTTACAACTGTCAGAACATACCCCAGCTCAGACTTTTCAATAGCACCACTGAAAATTACTTGCACGCAAAGCAATTAAAAGGACTAAGTGATGAGACTTACTAAGAAGATCCTACAGACTTGCTGAGGACTTTGAGATTTTTGTATGTATATATGCAGGGCACAGGTACAGAAGAGACGAAGGTGCTTGCTAACGTGACAAATTGTTTTCCATGATGACAGAAAAAGGTGTACAAGTGAAATTTGCGTGAGTTTATATAGCTGTGTATACTGCCCCTCATTTACTAAGGAGGTTTCTGACTCTTTCCCATATCTGACAGAAACACTTCACACTCCCTAGAAATCTAAAGGCTGATGCTGAAGCAACCTTTATGCGCCAGAGCATGGTATCTTTACATGCAGGGAATTTCAGCTTTCAAGGCCAGAAAGGAATATAGATTGTGCAAATATTACCCTGAGATCACCTGCCATCACACAAATGAACAAAGGAAAACTATTTGCAAGAGAGATCTTCTGAAACCAACTGGGTGCGTTATAGCCAACAGACAAGACACTGATTTTTCCTGCTGTATTTCATGTGTGCTTTCAGTTTCCATCCTTCCTGGCTTCCCTGTCATATTCATTTCTATTGATACTTTCTCCTTCCATTTTTCTGTCTCTACTCAGCTTTGCCGACAAACGAATGGCTTTTGCCATCTGTCTCGCTCTGCTTCTGCCACCAGGGAACAATGTCACTGGCTAAGCCTCATATAAAACACCATAAAGATCTAGTGAGCCATGGGGCCCTGATGATTCGGGGACGATGGAGCGGCATACAGCCTATTAGCATGACACTGCTGCCTGGCCTCGCAATAAAAACACAGAAAGGGCACATATGCCCCAAAGACACATTGTTGTACATCATCCTATGCCTCTGTTGAAGATAACAAGCTTCCATGACAGCGTGAAGGGACTATCATAAATAAATGGCATTCAAGTGAACCGGTTGTGTTGTAGTCCTACTTTCCATTTATTACTGATTTGTGAGGCTCTTTTCTCTCGAGTGCGACGTTGCACGACGTTGCCGCCAAGACACAAGTGCAGGCCCCACCCTGGAGGAGATGAACCCGTCCGGAGCTGGCCCTCCTCGGGGCTCAGCGCCTTCAGAGCAGGCTCTGCACACTTGCGCTTCACTCACAGCAAGAAGTGGACACAGGCACCTTTTTTCAATACAAATTGGAGACAGACCTAATAACACCACCACGAGCAGAAACAGAAAAGCCATATTCAACATCAGGTACTAAAAGCTACCTAATATAATTTCTATTTATTACTTAATTTAATTTTTTCCAACTGCTTTTCCTTGCCATGACTTACCTACTTCTCATGTTTCAATGTGTAAGTTAACCCTCTATTTAATCAGTATCTAACTACATTGTACAGAGCAACAAACCTTGTTGTAACTGCCCACTGATGAGAACTAAATACTTAATAATTGAGCACTGCATTAATTTCTGCTTAAATTTGCTTCCTCTTGGTGATTGAACATCTGGATAGATAATTTTCACCAAAAAGCTCTATAAACAAGATGCTATGCTGAACAAACCTGATGTATGTTTCTGAATGTAGTTTCATAAGTATAAAAACAAGAGATCTACACGCTGCTGCCAAGAGACCACAAGTGCAATTCTTTCTGTAGATAATGTTCTCTTTTCTGCTTTCTAAAAAAATCATTGATCTAGTTTATGATTCAAACTCTAGATAAGTGCCTGAATATTCTGTCTCACAACCCCACACCTCATTTTAAAATGTAGACACTTTAGGGATAATGACAATCTGTAAGTAGTCAAAACATACTGTGTATAACATCATAAAACTTGGTATCAATGATGGGTGTATTATGAGATGCTGTATAGTACACTCTTACAACACAATAGGAGAGGAAGGCTCTGTGAGGCCAGAGGCTAGTACATGACAATGGTTAATTTCCAAATTTACAGTAAGTAGCAATGTCAAAACTCCTCTCTCTTCCTTTTACAGCCCTTCTACCTTTGGCTTGCTTGCAGAAATCCTTCAGTCACGTTAATAGCACTTCAGGGGAGGTGCACTCATGAAACATACCTGTACAGTGATGCTTTTTAATAGCCCTTTACAAGGAACAGTACTGAAAGTTTGATCTGGACATCATTCATAAGTGGTAGCAAAAGATATAATGTCCATCACACACTTTGGGGCAAAACTACTGACTGAAGTAACAAAGCAGCCAGATACAGAAATTAATGGTGAAGTAATCAATTTGCCTCTCTCCAGGAAAGTAAAATCTATTTTGGTAAGGATTAGCCTCGTGCAATTTATAACAAAACACTTAAAAAACAAAGGCAGCTAATTATTTTACATACCCAAGGAGAAATGTCTGCCTCCCCCACAGCACACACAAGCCAAGGATATAGTTGAGAAACTGAAATTGGACACAGTTGCTTGGCACATCAAATGCACGTGAGGAACAGACACTGGATGTGAAAAGTAGAATTCACAGCACTGAATTCCCTCAAAATAGTGTAGCTTGAAACAATTGAAATTTGGGTAGCCGGGGCAGGGAAACAGTGCTAGGTTTGCAGAAGGCTCTTCCAGGAGGACTTCTCGTGATAAAAGGGAGCTGCAAACAGGCACACACTGCAGTCAAGGATGCTTGTATTCTGAAACAACCGAGCTACAAAGATTTGGACTTAATTTAGTAGCCAACTTGCGCTTCTATATCTATACTGCAGTGCAGTGTACAGATACAGATACTTAAGCTACTCTTACAAGCCCGTTGGTAGCACAGAGTTAAGCACAAGTTAACCAGTTTGGTGTTTGTTGTTCATCAGATTTTGCAGGCTTTGCTGGACTCCCGGCTCCAGAAGCTATCGGTTATTGCTAATGCCAAACAAGATCTGCCTTACACTATAATCAGAGCAGTGACCGCAGTCCACATGTATCCTCAGAAGACAAGAATGCCAGATTTAATGGAGGAAAAAGGGAAACCACAACTGCGTTATGAGAAGAAGTGGATTTTGCCAGAAATTTTAGTATCTACCCCAGATCTTAAGAGCAATCCTACTGCCCAACGATTTTGACAAACTGTTATAATCTGAAAGCAGTTTTATACCCCCAAAAATGACACCGGCTGATCTCTTCTTTCACGTGAAAGAGATCTCTTTTGAGAGGCAGTATTTTATTCTGCTTCTGCCTCTAGGTGTAAAGTTACAAAGCTTGGCCTCAAAAAGGCTCCAAAGGGAGCGGGGAGCCGGGCTCCCTGCTGGGAAGGGGCTGATCCCTCCTGGTGGCCCAGGCAGACAGGAAAGGGGGGGACGCACAGCACAAGGCAGTCGCAGGGGCACGGAGCCGGCAGCCTGCTCTCCGAAAGCTTCTTCCCATCACCCTGCTGCTATCAGAGGGCACCGAGCTGACTGAAACCGACCATGAAAGCAGGAAGCTGCCTGCCAGGACAAAGGGGGATATTGTCTATAAACCCCTTTTTATTTTTGTTCTGTCTTGACTAATCACTTCAAGTTTTCTCTGTCGAAGATGGGAGATATAGTACATACTGAAATGCAGTGTGGCTTTTTGGCTTTAAAGGCTCTGCTGTTGGGCAGACCGCCTTCCCAGCTCTGGCTGGTTCAGGGTCTCACATCAAATTCACCTCTCCCTTCCCCCACTGTAATCCAATTTACACACCACAAAATTATTTATGGTATCTCACCATCCCTAAAAGCAGTATTGTTTCTGCAAGATTTTCTTCCATTCCAGAAAATACTTATTTCTCACAAGCCAGTGCCTTCGTAATGCATTACTGCACTAAGCACAAACTAAGCTAAGCACAAACTCCAGCAGGCACCATTTGCCATCAGCCAGGAAATTCAGAGCAGGACCCGGAGGTGGGCAGCATCTGTAGGCTGAAGGAAGACCTCACACTAAAGGTTGGCCAGCGTTAGGTGAGACTCCTGGTCTCCAGGAAAATGGAGGAACACAGCATCTCTCCAACACAAGCACACCCACTTTGCACCTATAGCTTTTTGTCCAAAGAGCTGTTGTGCCTTGGAAATTGGAAAGAGGAAAAAATAAATAAATAAAAAGAAAAAAAAAAGAAAAAAAAGAAAAAAAAAGAAAAAAAAGAAAAGAAAAAAAGAGAAAAAAAGCTTCTTCACCCTACAAGAGAAGAGGGAAAGGCAGATCTAGGAGAAGAACCACAACACAAGCTATAACAAGTCACCTCAAAAGCCCAAATTACATTAAAAATAGTCTGGGAATGGAAGATCAATAGTCTGAGAACAGGAAAATACATTTTCCATCTTTCAGAGTAGAAATATTAATAAGAAATCATATTTTTCAGGTTGAAAAAAGACACAATAAAGAACATTAATCTCAGCAAAAATTTATGTAAACCCCACTTCAAATAAATAGCAATCACCACCCATTGTTAAGAGTTACTATGTCAGTAGCAGTACAGCATAGTAACATTTAAATGTCATAACACACAGAGGAATTTTGCAAATACTATATTTATAAGTTGGAGCTAACCTCATTAACTGCCTGCAGCATTGCTTCAGTTCATTACATGACACAAACAGAACAAATTTATATACATGAATATAAAATTACTAACAGGTATTGCTATACTTCTGTGACTACATCTTCGCCGTGCTATTTACGTAGCCACGAGTAAAGTTCTACTTGCCTTTTGATTGCAAGACTGTATTTGTAAGATTGTTTAAAATTGGTTTCAAAAATATGATTTGACTTCAAAGTTACTATTAAGATTTTGTCTTTGGCTACTTTGTACAACTAAGAAGTCATTAATAACTAGGATAATTTTACATGAAAAAAATAAAACCACAGATAAAAATAAAAAGGAAGTCAATAGCACAGAAATTATATTAACTACCTGAGAAATACTGGCAAGTTCACCAGGACAGAAATTCAAACTAATTACAGATTTTCCAAATCTAAAATGGTACGCAGTGAAGCTGAGCATCTGGTTTTGAAATTGTAATAGATGTCTGTAACTGAAGAGTGACAATCCTTACAGAAGCAACCTAAAGAAATGCTATTAAAAACCCAAGAAATTAAAAGCTAAATATACATGCAAAAATATTTGTATCTGCAGATGTTGGCATCAGATCAGTTCGCAGCTGTACTCCTTTGTTGTCATTAAAAAAAAATAAAAAAATCAAACCCTGAGACTACTTTTTTCTTCCATAACAACAATCTTTTGTCTTGGACACAGCAGCAGCAGCAGGGGGTATGGTTTAGTTAGGTTGTAATTCATCTCCTCTAAGAGTTATCTGACAAACCCGGCGTGAGGTGTCACTCCTTGATTCGCCTGGGACCTGGTGAAAGCATTTTTGTCTTTTTTTTTTTCCTCTCTGTCCCTACAATATAAGGTGTCAAGAGCTTCCAGTTTATTCCTCAGCTTTTTCTGGTATCTTTTGTCCATTTTTATCACTTAGCATTGTACCCTCCCATGAGTCTATACATTTTTGATGAGATCATATGCCACTTGTTTGCTGAGGGTCTGTATCTGCGAGGTGCCGAGGGTGCAGCATCGGGCACTATCCTGTCTACATGATACTCGCGTGTCAGGAGAACCCAAACATCACTTAACACCACAGAGAATGCCATTTACCAACTCCCTGGGGGCCTGATCACAAGGTGGTGACAAAAACATCAGATCAAGTGCTATGAACGCACATCCAGGAAACTCACTGCTGCTCCCCCTCCCCTAATCAGAGCTTTAATATTTTATTTAAATATCCGTATAAATGCCAGGTAGTTTTCTAGTATCCTTTCAAAGTAATAATATTATTATTTTTTAAATATGAACATATGCCTGATTAAAACCAAGGAAAGCAGCAGCTGAGGCCTGTGGTTCCAGGACAGGCTCAGATGTCCAGCACTGTGTGTCAGTCCTTAGTGTCTGGGCCATAACAAACCAAGACCTCGGAGATGGGCTTCCCAGACACACCAAACAGAGCATCCATCAGCCTAAGCACAAGTCAACCAAGACACTGCTGTCTGGACACTGCCACATCTGAAGCCTACGAGGAGAAATGGGTCACAATCTGGTAACTCATTTTCCCAATGGCCACAAAATTGATACAGCAATAGAGAGCATGCCCTCTTCCCACCAGTCCCTACAACACACGTGGAGATATCCGACATTAAAAGACCCTTTGATATAACCAACAAAGCCAAGTTCCAGGGGTTGAAATCAGAGTCCAGAAGTTCAGATAGAAATGAGGTTCAAAATTAACATAAATAATTAACCACTGGAACAGCTTCTGACACAGGATGCTGTCAATTACCTAGGAGCATATGCAGCATATATATGTATATATATAGTGTGTTTTTTTCATAAATTTTCATATAAAATGTTTTAATAGAAAAGGTATTTGCGGCTCAAAAATAGCTAACAACAGAGAGGGAATTCGATACTACATGTGGCTGCTAGATTTTTAGTTGAATTTAAGAGACGTAAACCTTTGCAAACAAACAAATTGTGCAGTTCAAGCACTGCAAAATCTCTAAAGGAAACTGAATAAAAACAACCTTGACTCCAGTAATCTGTTCATGTTCTGGAAACTGTTCTAAAAAGACACACCATAGATAGATTATTAAAAAGGGTTGGGTTGGGGTTTTTTTGGTGTTTTCTTTTTTTTTTTTAATTGTTACTAGTCATACAGGTAAAGTAATATCTTTATTTAAAATATGAATCATAAGCTGACACAATGCATTAAAATATCCAGGCATTTATATGGCACGTCTCACCAAGCAGCTGACAGCGAGATGCATCAGACTATCGTCTGAAGTCTGGTCTCTGGGGGGAAGTGGAGCACTAAATTGAACAAAAAGCTATGACAGCTTTTGCGGGACAATCCTGAACATGCCGGGAGATGGAAGAGATGACCTAAGAAGTCTCATCTTCAAAGTGACAACCTCAAGGGATTAAAAAAAAGCACAAAAAACAAACCCCCCTCAAAAAAAAAAAAAAGCAACAACAAGAACAAGTTCAAAAATTGTAAAAAGCATTTCTTTGCAGAAGGAAAAGAATAATGGAAAAACTTGGCAGTAGCTGCTTCCAAGAAAGGTGATGAATAGCTTCATCTGGAAATGATGGTTTCTTCACCTTAACCTTCCCTGTCACAACCAGGGAGCGAGCACAGCTGCCACAGGATGCCCGGGGCACGAGGACTTGCTCCTTCTCCCAGAGAAACTACCAGCCAAGGAGGAAATTTCTCAGTCCCCTGCTTCTTCTGTCTGCAGTGGAGATCACCCAGAAAAAAATCTCGTTTCTCTAGGGGTGGCTTCCATTCGCACCCTTGGAAACCGCTTGCCTTTTCCAAATTTCCGCTGAAGGGAGCTCTACCTCTAATGAGTTTGCAGGCTTACTTCTGATGGCAACGTGGTATAAGTGGGTGTCCGGCAAGGGAGGGCACAGCTCCCAGGAAACACACAGGACCAAGGCACAGTGCC
The DNA here is from genome assembly GCF_013377495.2 of Cygnus atratus. Classification (NCBI taxonomy): domain Eukaryota; kingdom Metazoa; phylum Chordata; class Aves; order Anseriformes; family Anatidae; genus Cygnus; species Cygnus atratus. Next base: position 112,814,386 of record NC_066364.1, read on the forward strand.
ATCCTCAACAGTCAGCAATGGGCAAGCAAGAAGCAGAAACATTAACACATTTGAAACATCAAAAGTTTAAAATGAAGCCTAAGGACCAAGTAATATAGAGTCTGGGGTTATTTTATGTGCAAAAATTTTTAGAACTGAGCTAGTTAAATAAGTGCCAGGGATAAGTCTGACCACATTTCTTGTCTTCTTTAGCTGTTTTCAAAACATAATTGCCATTTACCTGGAAGGGAATTTTCTCCAGCCCAGCCTATTATCTGTACCCTGTAGCTGTAACAAGGGCCTATAATGGAGTTTTCTGGTTACAGTTTCTCTTCTAAAAGCAAAGGGCATCTTCATGCTGCAGATAACTGTGTTATCAGAAGTTCTGATTTACTGAATTTACTAATTTACTGATATTCTAATTTTTCCAGGCTTACAAGCGAGGCAGCATTCAGCTCTGTTTAACAGAGGCAACATTTGGCTTTAAGTCTGCCATTCAAACAGCAGCTTACCTTCGGGAATGAAGAGAACATTTTTTTCCCAGAGCCAGATTTTTGTGATGATGAGAAAGTTCCTGTTAAGCATTGATGCATATAACTAATTTGGACAAGTTAGGAAATGTACTCTTAGTTCATTATCTGAAATTTACAGTATTTCTGAGGAAAATATCAGTTATGGCACAGATTCTCATACTGTCATCTGTGGATCACCAGTGCTTAGCAAAGAGGTTTATAGATAAGCTTGCTATTATCTGATAGCAGTGCGTCCTCTTCAACTGTTGAGCTGCATTAGGAGACACAAAAAACTCCTGAAATATTTATTTTCCTTCTGAGCAACTTCTGAAGTATTGTTAAAGCAGAAAGGCTGTACATAAAGTCAGAAGTGGAATGCACAGCATAGATAACCTAAAGTACAGCTAAAACATGGTCCACACTATGAAACATTTGCAAATCCTTGACTTGGAGAGCAGCAGGATGTCCACTGGCATGCTCTATACAGTCAGGCTTACACAGAAACACTTACAAACTCTTATGCCATATGGACTGTAAGCAGAAGAAATGGACTGAAAGTATGAATGGGGCAGACCAGCTGAAGATGTGTAATAAAGGGAAATTATTCCACATTCTTTCAGATATAGGTCTTCTCAGCACATAGCCTGATGACAGCGTCACTGGCTACCTAGAAAATGTTTATCTATTACATCATAATTCTGTTTTAAGAAGATTATTAAGGTTGTATGGATAAACACCTGGAGAGTTAGGAAATGGCAATTTGAATTTTAGGCATATACCCTTGTCTCAATCCGCTGTATTGAACTACATGGGCGGTTACTTTACCCCAAACGGCATCTCCCTGACTCAGTACGCCAACACCAACACCAACTATGCAAGATTTTAATTCTTTCTATTCAGCATGAGGTCACTTCTTGTTTACTTTTCACTTTACTTTTTCCTTGTACGCTTCTCAAGACCAGCCATGAAAACCAAATTATAAAAGTATCCTGCTAGGATTCATGACATTTGTCATGGAATTATCTGTGTGCTTAATAACGCTCCTCGGCTTATTTTCATACTAATGAAATAGCACTGTTATTTGCATTTGTGAACTGCATGGAAACGCAGTTGCCGAAAAAGTCTCTTTCATCTCTGAAGGAGCCAAATGTTCCACATAGATGCATTCTTTCCAAATGTATTTGTTTAAGTCTGTACATGCAACCAGTACTTAGAACTCGTCCAAGTAACACAATACTATCATAAGGGGAGCAATTGCTCATCCTGTTGCCAAATACCATATTTGTACTCTAAAACTCAGGGGTACTAGAGCTATTTAAGGAAACAAAAAATTTGAGTCTTATTCTTGGGAACTGGAAAGCCATTTTACCTGAAAAATATGAAAAATGAATAAGCTTGGCAAACACCCAGCAATGAATATTTCATTTTAAACAAGTAGGTGAGTAAGCTTACAAGCAATAAGAAGATGGGAACAAGCCATTTTAAACGTATTTGCTTTTAGCTCTACTTATAAAAATAAATGCTACTGTAAACATTTTAACCATTTTCCCTTCGGTATGACATAAGTGGGTAGAACCACTGTAGCGTTCTGAGAGAAGCAAGTGTAAGTCCCCTCGTCCAGGATCATCATTGGCCTGTCCTCCAGTTCCTGGTGCAAAAGAGACTAATACATCCAAGACACTAACAAGCTTGCATTTCTCTGTGATAGGAACCACAAAAGAACCTAAGACAATTGGAGACACCCTAAGCTAACAGTAAATTTCAACACGTATAATAAATATATAAAATATATAAAATAATTCGTATTAGAGCAACAAGATTTTTCCTTTAAAGAGACTATGAGAACATGAATAATTTAATGCCCCCCAAAATCCATTACTTTCATACACTGTAGCAAAATAAATATTTTACAAACAACAAACTTCCACCTCTATGGCTTTGAATTCCTTTTCAGCTCCAGTTCCAAACTGTGTTAAGTGTTGCTTCGTCTTGCAGAGTAATATCATGCTGAAATGCCAGAAAGTATCAGCACAAATAAAATGATCTTTTCACAATGTGCTTCCCCTTTAAACTGACTTAATTAAGTATGTAAATAAAATGATTTGTCTCAAAAGTTTCTGAATATGCATTTAAAAAAAATCCAACATACAGCAGAAGTCTATTTAGGGTCATAAAGTTGGATTCAAAACCCATATTTCCATAAAAGACACCACGATCAAATAAATTGCCATGTGCAACAACTAATTCAGAGAACGAGATCTGTTTAATTAGTCCATTAAACCAATGTATACAGTTGTGAAATGTGTGTCATTAGAAGCCTTCATCTTTAATCTATTCTGAACCGCTTTTCAATCTTTTCCACAAGGTATCAGCAGGTCTTTAAGATCAAGTATTGTTAGCAAATGTTCTTCTGATACAACCCATCTGTTAGGTGTTAGTGCTGATCTTTTCTCAACATTCATAAAACAGTCTCTTCTCTATTGTAGATTATAAATATCAGCAACTGTGCAGACACAGCTTTGCTTGGATCTGCCAAGACCCTCATTCCTGTCAAAATGTTGAGCATTAATTTCCAGTAAAACCAAAGGAATCCAAAATGGGTTTAAACTCTAAGGACTTGGAAAGTTCTCAAGTATTTTGTGCTTTTTAATATTAAAAGTATAATCAGCAGATCACTTCTTATGTGATAGGTCACACAGATCTATTTCTGTACACATTCCATTGACAAAAACATAAAATTTTATAATTAATACATTTTGATGATGCTCACTTTATCAAAAAAAAGTGGCTTGGATACGAAGGCGTCTATTTACATTTTACTCCCTTGTAGTCTTTAAACACTACAGAGAATTAACCGAGAAATAAACAGCAGTTATGTATTGTAGATGAAGCTAAAATAGCCATAAAAAGGACAAAGGAGGAGGAAGCATGTTTTTCTACATCTGAGGAAAGGCAAACAATTGAAACAGTAATTATAGCCTTTTTCTTTAAAGGAGACTTTAGACCAATTGTCCTGAGGCCACTGAAGGAAGAACAAGATTTAGTTACAGTGGCCATTTGATACTGCAATTTATTGCTTGATGTATTTTCCTTGAAACAAGATATTTGAGAGAGCCAGTTGCTTGGTGTTAAAAGCTTAATTTTCAAAGCAAATTTGAAGAATGATTCCAGATTTTGACATGGCCAGTCTTCTTATTACTGCTCATATATTTTCCTTTGGCTATGAAAACAATTCCAGATTCTTTTTTCATTTCGACCATAGCAAATGAATAATGTGTCCAAGCAAGTGATACAGTTAAAAAAAAAAGGTCAGGCAATTCTGCCCCTTTATTCTTTACTTATAACCTATATTAGCATTGAATTATTACTAAATTACATACTGAAATAAGCTTATTTAAAAGCAATTGTTAACTTTAAAACAAAATGCTGTACTTAGAATATTTTCCATTGTTATTTTTTTCAAATAATAACTTGGAATGCCACAGACATACTTAAAAAAGCATGTTTGATTTATGTAATGAATAGACAAGAAGTCAAAATCAATTCAGTGACTATGTATATGTACACACACACACACACGTATTTTTGAAGACTCAGTACGTATACAAGAGACCAAAACCTTCTTTGGGAATCTAAGCTACTACAAATATATTCATTAGTTTATGGTTGAGATTTTTCAAACATACAGTACTGATTTGATTTTAAATATATTGAAATAAATTGTTAGAGTAAAGTGATCTAATGCGGGCAAATCTAACCTGCTGCTTGCCCTCAAGTCAGGGAGAGCTGACAGTGCTTTCAACCTTTGGCGGAAAGGCTTGGCACTGCACAGGATTCAATTTTTCAGCTGCTTGCAAGCTACAGAGTTGTGAATACTCAAATATGCACTGAGGGATAAAACCCTTTTTGAAATGACAGCCCCCTTCGCTAAGTGTTCAATATACAGTAGTCAATCCCAGCTCCCAGGAGCTGACAAAACAGACAAGGCTTTGTTAATAGGATGTGCAAGCAGAAGGAATATGATGGTCAATATATATCGAGTGAGCTATGTGTGTTCCTTCCCTACAGCTGGAAGGGGGGTTTGCAAGGAAGTTCTTAGCAAAATAAAAGAAATGAAGTTGTAAGAAAGGACATAATCAGAAGGGCAAATTAAATGAAAAGAAAATAAGGAAACAAACAAGAGATGGAAAAAGAACCAAGGGAAATAGCAATGAAGTTCATATTACACTAAAAAAGGTCTTAAGAGGGGATGGATGAAAGGGAGTGTGCTGAACACACAGCTGTGGATCAGATAGTCTGGAATATAAAATGGTGGGAATGGGGAGACCAGGAACGTATCCAGCGTCTGCGAGCTTCACATGCAACTGGTCTTACAGGCTCCTGCCAAGTCAATCTCTCTTCCGAGCCTGTTTCATCTCCACAACGTTCTTCTTTCCTAAACCCACATCACAGGGAGCAAAGCAGCATGCAGAGCTTCCTACTCCCTCTTCCCCTCCTGTGTTCCCTGCTCTAACTGGTCCCACACAGCTTCTGCATGACTTCCAATCCACACCCAATAGCCTAGGCCAGTATCAGCAAACACGTAAGCTCCAATTCTGCATTTTTTTCATCCATCTATCTCTGTTCTCCTACCGTGGCTGGGAGAAATACAAACATCTCTGTGCAGTGCAGCTGCTGGAGGAACAGATGGGAAATAAAAAAATTGATGACTCAAAGGCTAGCTCCCCAAACATCTCACCATTCAAAATGTACCTAAATTATTTTGCTTAGTTTTTCTTATCTGTACACTGGGATTAAATTTCCAATCTGTTCGCACACGGTCCTTTAAGATATGATGACGAAAAGTCCTTGAGCAATACTAAATATTAGTACCATTAGTGCCCCGCTATGGTTGAGAGCATAGGCGTTAGGTAATAAATGGTTATGTGCGGTTGTCAGGTTCCCATTCCACCCAAAGTTTACAAATCCTGGAATGGAAAAAGCCCTGAAAAAAATCGAGAGAAATGCCAACGCTGCTCATTCAAATAATGAAGAGTTAAGTATTAGTGATCTCAGCACAATTTCCAATAGATGGCTCCTCAGAATGTGCAGCTGCTCTTGATTTTCCATATCAGTACTGATAGTAAATGTCTTGAATATATCAGATGAAGACATTAAATAAATTAAAAACTAATTTTCCCATCAAAAGTAATTAGCACATTTTTTTGCATTCTTGCCAGGTACATCTCTCATTACTGGTTATTCTCTTTGGCACATACACCGGAGAGTGTGAAGAACTTTATACTTTCCACTGTCCAACAAGACAGATTTATTGTAGGACTACTAGCTATACCATTTTATATACTTTTTATGAAAAAAATCAACCAAAATAAATATGTAAAATCATCATTTAGCTGATCACAAGAAATTCCAACATTACTATTCTTGGCAGAATCACTATCTAAAAGGAAGAAATTAGAAATACATCACTGACACTCATACTACCAAAAAATAAAAATACAAGTGGAAATAAATTTGCAAAGTGATGCTTTAACATGGCCCTCAGGGTCTTCACATGATGTTCTGCCCAATTGCAGAGAGGAGTGAAGAAACTTAAAAGGCACCCAAATGCAATTCCAGCCTGCCACAGCTCCGTCTATGACAGCAATAATTTGTGTCAATGGCTTCAGAATTACTGTCACCGAGATCTACTTTATTATGTTCCACCCCTCCCTTAGCAGACTTCCAGTGCTACAGAGCAGAAGAGGAGCTAGCTCAGAAACTAACTCACTAACTACAAAGTGAAGTCCTCATCTTGGTAAGAACAACAAAAAATGTCTGGTTACCACTTTCAGTCAGAATGCTGCCACTTTATACCACTTAAACAGAAAAAAAGAATAAAAGAATATTTTGATATAGCTAAGATTCAGTCATCCTAATAGCCTTAAGATGAAAAGGCAGGTAATGCATCATAAATGATCCAGTTCATATTTCCAATTCTTGAATCATACAGGGATTTTGTCTCAGGTATTATTCCAGCTTTAACCAATTTGTCTCTCAGTTTCTCCAGCTTGTTGGTTTTTGTTGTTGTTGTTCTTTTTGTGTGTGTGTGTGTGTGTGTGTGTGTGTATTTTTTTAAACTTCATCCATTCATCCAAACCAACTATGTCCCAGACTGATAACAAGCTAGTTAGAAACATTTATTTACTCTTACCTCCTTCCTCTACACTTAATTTATATTACATTTCAGAAGCTTTTAATTAGTGAACATCTACTGATAACAGGAAGGAAATAGTTTAAAAGTGCAAAAACAAACTTGCAGATAGGAATCAAGTTAAAATAAAAAGAACACGTGAAAATGTTTTTCATTCTAACTCACAGCTGGGAAACATAGCAGACACTTCCTTGTATCACTGACTACAATTTCTGCTTGAGAGAAACGAGAACTACCCACAGATAAAATCTTTTTTCTATCAGACAAACCTTTGTTTCACATATGAGAAAATATTAATATTATAAATTAATTCATGTGTTTAAAAGTTTTACCAAATAGCTTTAGCATTGTTCAAAATATTCACCAAAAATGACAGTGACCAGGTTTTGCCACAGAAGTTTTTTGCTAGCACTATTTTTGTATGGCATACTTTCCACGAAGGAAATCCAAAAAGACCATTGGTGCACAGATGAGAGCAAGGGGAAAGGAACAAATCTTCTCTTGGGTTACAGGAAGACAGACTTGCACCTCACATGTGGCGGGGTGGGGAAGCTCATCTACATGCAGCTCTTCCGGAGAGCTGCTACTTGTACCCAAGAGGCCCCAGAAACCCGCTTCTTACCCTTACTGTGTGCAGAGCTGGTCCGGAGCCCAGCACAGCCTCCTGGAAGAAATCCAAAGCTCTTGGCTCTCACACCTGCTTTCTAGATAGTGGTCTCGCCCTTTTTCAGATATATTTATGACCTTTGTAAATTAAAGAAAAGGTTGTGACTACACTGCCCCTACTAATGGGCTTTAATAATTAATCTTTAGAACAGATTATTATAAAATTGGTATTATTTCCACAACACAATAAATCAAATACTTTTAAAACAGAAAATAGACAAATCACTGGAAAACTGGCCACCAGTACTTGTGAGAATCTCTCTGACCTCTCCAGACATATTTTTCTGTCCTTTCCTTTCTCCTCCCTGCACTCTTTCCTATTTTCTAACATGGCTTTTACTTGTCTGAGCCTGACAAGCTCCTGGCTCTCAGTTGACCTCCCACAATGAAATTTCCAGAATAAAGCAGTCACATGAAACCAAAATGGTACATCTAAAATCTAGCTTGAAAACCTAGCTTGAAAGTTGTTCTCATCACGAGCTATTTTATTTATCTTACAATCTTACATAGCTTTGGTTCCTTTCCTGGGAGTACTAATTGCATGAGGGTTTTGTGTCATTTACTTTCATACCATTCACTTTTTCTTAATTTTCAAGAAAAATTCTGAGCGCACACTATTCTACAATGGCACAACATTCGATTCAAGCCTTAACAGTAGATTTGGTTTTACCACTTGAAGTACGCTTCGCCATTTCTCTAGAGTCAGAGGGAAGCCTGACTTATTGCATAACCTAAATCATACTACTAGCAAGCCTGGTATATCAATTCCCACTTACTTATAAAGGTCAATTACTGCAACAAAAATGTAAGATGATGCACAATGTGTAGCAAAATGTGAAGTAAATGTTAGGTGAAACAATATGAACTTTCAGATTACTTTGCATAATTTGTCATTATTTTTTGTGTGCCCAACCAATGGTTAACTAAACCCATTCAGCCAACAGTAAGCGGGTTGCTGGAGACAGATATCCTCCATTGTCAAAAGCGAAGTTGTTATAAACGTTTTGTGTACATAGTTACTTATTTTATTTAGAAACTCCCAGGTTTATTTACAGAAAACAGGGAGACTTCTTTTCAGTTCATATCCATACAATAAGCCAATACCAGACTGTCAAAACCTACAGTTGCAAAGTAATATAACCAAAAAGATTAAGGGTTTCTTGTGTATTACCCACAAGAACATAATTTCACCTCCAGCCTCCCTATTATTCTTTCTTCTCTCTCCATCTGGAAAATTAATAAAAAGTCTGGTGCTAAAAGTTAGTTCAAACCAATTCTAGCTGATTTTTTATTTCATTTTCAGCTAGGAAAAAAAAAAGAAAAATGTAAATGGGAAGACAGATCTAATGTCAGCAAACACAGACTGGAACATATATTTAAACTAAATTGAGGCTTCCTTACATTAGCTAACTTTATGTTTCATTTGGATACTTTACAATGCGAGGTTTTGCCCCTCAGAAATGCTTACTGTCTTGCTTGGGTAACTGAATCCCAGCTCTTCCAGATATGTAAGACTGCAGAAATTATCCTTGGCTTTTCCTGATTTAATCCAGATAGATTACACATAATTTACATACACTATGTATCTGAAGATCTGCTCTTTATCAAAATGAGTATTTTCACTTAGAAAATACAAACCAAATTTGGCTGTATTAGTTTCCTCAAAGCTTGTTCAGGCAAATCAACAACATTTGCCAAGCATCAAGCATCTTAAAAAAATATTTTTATGCAGAATACCCAACATGCCCCCAACAAATACATAGTCTCCATTTTCCTGTGACCTATTATATTCCGCTGAGAATGACACAGGTTGTATAGGAATAAATATGTATTCCCAAAGCATCTCTCTCAAAACCAAACCAAGGGAAGAAAGCTAGTGTCTTGGATTAATTGTTTTGTGTGTTTGTTTTTTTCTCCTATCACAGTTGTAAAAGGGGAACAGAGGAATCCTCCATCCTGTTTATACTTCAATAAACAAACAAAGAAAAGCTCTAAATGCAGGAAAAAGATGGGTCCTATCTACTTTTCCACTGAAAACATTTATACACAAGTTTGGTTACAGCTTTGCTGGTAGAAGTCCTCAAACAAGTAGCTACAAATGAGGGAATGACAGAAGGATTTAAAATGGGGAACTGCACAATTCAGCAAGAGGTTCAAGCACAGTACCCCAGGAAAGCTGATGAACCACTGCTGTGGGAGTAGCATTCCCATTCAAATAGGAGCCAGCTGAGACAAACTCTGTGCAGACTTGCTGATTTCCCCTGGACTCAACATGGTAAGAGGCAGCAGCCAACATGAAGGAAGCCAGTTCTGACTAGCACTCCCAACTCATAACATTGACCAGTCCAAAGGTTTTTGAACCAGCTGACATATCATGGTCACGAATAACTCCGAGGCAATATTTATATTTATCAACTCAGGATTCATATTTTCAAGATGTGCTGGAAACTGGTAAAGCCTATGCAGAGAAGGACCATACAGTTGATGTCTTGGTCATATCCAGCAGTAGGATAAGGTACCCTCTTACAGACCAGTTTGAGAAATCTGCTCTCTCTGGCATGAGAAGCCATACCTTTTCAAATGCAAGATGAGATCTTCATATCATCATTTCACACCAGATGTCATAGTTTTAAAACACATCCTCATCTACCATTGCTCTTAGGGACCAAATGGCAAATGAAAACACCGTGCAGATCAAAAACATCTGTAAAGCTAGAAGCAAGCCACATACCTATAATCTTGTCAAACACAAACATACCAGTTTCACAAACACTAAGAACAGCAAGGGGTAGGGAGGAAGCATATTTTCAAAAACCAGCCCCCAGCTTCCCATGGAAGACACCCCTCAGGTAGAAGCACTGTATTCAAAACAGAAGCCCCTGTTCAACCCATCAGTGGCAATGTCTGTTACCAGCTGTGCGTGCTGAGCTTCTGACACTTTCTCCTTTGACTGCTGAGCAAAGAACGGAGGTAAAGAAATTCTGTGAAAGATTTCTCAAGAAAAAGACATGAAAGTAACTTTCTAAATAAAAATGGATGCAGACAGCAGCAAAGGAATCAGATCTACAAGACAGTGAATGCCATCACCTCATGCCATATTAACAACAGTCAGAGAAATCCAGTAATTTACCAAACTGTACCAAAGAATGACACAGAACAGATCAGTATCATGTATTCTTCATTAACAAAACACCAAAAAAACCCACCTGATTATCACATCATTGGATATATACAGGCAGGAGCAACAAAATAGTCTTCCCAAACCTTTATCATGTCAGAATGCACTAAGAGTTTACAGCTTTACATTTCTCAGTACTGCATAAACTCTACCTCAGGAGATCATTCTTCATTGAGCATCTGCGTGTAGGAACATAGCTTTCTCACGCAATGCATGTGGTTCATTTACCTCTGAAAATAAATACATTTTTATGGACCTTAAATAGAAGGTACCTAAATGCATTGCATAGTTAGATACAATTGCCATTTCTATTCTTTCACAAGCAATGCAATATAAAAAGATAGAGCCAGGGTTAAGACCCTCAGGGTTAAGACCCTCATTTACACTAATCAGAATAAATGTCAACATGAGACCGAGCAGAGGAAGGTATGCCAAAAATAATAGAAAAATAGTTAAGACATAACCAATCAAGCTAGTTTATAACCAATCAAGCAATACTAGAAGACAAAAATAAAAAATAATAATAAAAAAAATACTGAATTTCTGTTTATTTAAAGGATCCTAACAGAAACACTGTCCCTGTGATTCCTGCAAACAAACCATTTTGAAATAAGTTCTTTGCATTTCTTTTAAAGAGCTATCTGTGCTAAGCTGGGACATTTCTGAAAAGTGAAATATGTTCAGTCAGCATATAATAGACAAATTATCCAACGGGAACAGGTTCTTCATGCCCACCTCCTCTTGGGAGTCGAGGCAGGGGTGCTCTGATTTTAAGAGCAGCAATCCACTTATCTGTACAGACATGGATTAGCTGATGATGATGCTGGGAAAGTCACATACAAAACAGAGAGCTGAATTTAGATGACATGCTCACATAAAAATTGTGGCTAGTAGGTGCTACTTCCAAACGCAGCAAGTTAGCCTTCTTAAATAATAGTTATCTGTCTTAAACATTCAGAGCTAAGAAGACACCGTCACGTCTGGAAAACTGGTAAAGCTAGGGTTGCCAGAAAGACAAGGGAGTGTTATGGGAACTGAAAAGGGAAGAATCACTCAGCTCAAACTGGTCAAAACTTCGGCTGGCATAAAAGTTTGGACTGGCGAAAGAGCATGAGCCCTGGGCTGAGCCTCGGGGCTGGGCCCACTCACTAGCAATGCTGTGTCCCTTGCTCAGGTGCCGGCCTTTGCTAAAGTCATCCTCAGTGTCTGGACATCAACACAGACACAGGCCAGCTGTCAAAAGCATTATGGACTGCATAATATGTTTTTTTCTAAGCAAAACAAACGAAACACTAATAGGCTGTTATAAAGCAAATGAGGATGATTCTATAATAATTACAAAGTCTGATCAACACAATGTTTTTTTCCCCAAAGTCAGAAGTATTGACAAACCGATGGCCTGTGTACATGACTACATCAGCTGTCGGTAATCAGTATAATCAGTAATCAGATCCAGAATGCCTTTGTGCATTTAATCATTTCCTTTAAATATGCAATACTCAGTATTTACTATGATGACACAAACCCAGACTGTAAAATGACCTGCTATAGTCTCATTAGTCATTTCCATCTTTTGCTCAAAAATGCAGTGAGACTGAATCTGCACACAGACTGAAGCAGACTGCTTTTAAGCAACTGCCTAAAATCATTGTGAAGTCTTTACCTCTCTTTTGATGGCTATCAGCAGTCTTGCCATTCTCTAACAAAATTAACCTTGATCTAAGGCATTTGTTGTTTCTGCGACCGACTTACTGAACATTACTATCATAAAAGAGGTATTAAATACGTTGCGTTGGTTCTGCTAATGGTAAACTTATGCTTGCAATACATTTCCTCTCTCTCTAATACCAGAATAAAGTTGAATTAAATGAGGCAAGGCACACGAAGCCTCTAACCTATTTCTGCAAACTGTACTAAGGCATTCAACTCTTTAAACCCAAAAGATATTTTGCATTGACTTTGATTTCAAATCTATGACAAATTTCTGAAACAGACCATTGCATCTGGTTGGAAAGCTCCTCTATTTGGGAGCAGTCAATTGCGGGATCAATACCTCAATTTGCAAACCTGAAAAGCTATCTAGCAGTTTTCCATTTTCTTTAGAAGTTGAGCCTAGCAGTAGTGTGGTTTCACAGAACAGCAAAAGCCTGCCTTTGAAATTCTCGTGACTTATAATTGTTTTGACCTACTAAAAAAAAGTTTCAGACATGCATCTACACTCACATGATTTCCTTTGTTTACTACAAAGTTGATAGACTTGAAATGAGACCCATGCTGCTTTGTAACTTGAAGGCCAACTTGTGTCTACAGGTCTTCAGCAGCACTAGAAAGGGTTCACAAAGATGCCATCATCAGAGGAAAGCAATAAATATAATTCGGAATGATCAAACATTTCCTGAAGGGGGAAAAGGACCAAGTACAGCGTCAGTGAAGTGCTACAAATTATACAATCATCATCAAGCACTTAAAGTGGGAAATGTGAGAATAAAGGCTTTTAGGTGGTCTAATGCTGATCATCCACCAACACCTCTAATGACTTTTGGCAATTACCGAGATTTCATATACGAACAAACACCTTTTTCTAAACTGCTGAGCACATACAAATGTGAATTAACCATTTAGCGAGACAAGCAATTAAGACAAATTAGAAAACAGTTTCATGTGCTTTCTGCATCACAAATACCTTATAAATGCCTTTCAGTGACCCAAAAAGTGAACAATAAGGACTATGTTAAAGGCTACTGTCAGAGAGACAAAGAGCAAAGACATGCAAGCTTTGTCTACACTCATCCAGAGAAACTCAGCAAATTGCTCTGTCATGCATCTTGTACCCTCCCCAGCAATCATGTGAACCTTTGCCCTTTTGCCCTGACAGATTAAATCGAAGCATGAAGGAGTGGGATCTTAGCCAAAGAATATTACATTTTAAAAGCTGACCCAAGCTCTTTTTATTTGCCCTTTCGTTTTGATCTCATGATGATTTTTAAGTATTTTTCTCAGATATTGAGTTCATCAATCTCTAACCCTCTCCTGATGTATTTCTGCATTTCTTCCATTTCAGAGAAGGGGAAGGTGTTTTGCACTTCATAGATCAACTTCAGTAAAGGGGCCTCTTTGATACAAAAGATCTAGAATACTTAGTCATAAAGGAAGTTTGTCATTGGATTTTTTTTTACCTCACTTAAATTATGAATATTTTCATGCACTAAAACTTGAAATAGAAGAAGAATTGTCACTAGCAGAAATACTAATTTTGTACTAGCATATAATTTACCACCAGTGACAGGAACTGCGCAAGCATCCCTGTCGCCCACCCAGCCACCACCAACCTTCCTCCAACAGCTGCAGTAAGTACCTTGTAACTACTCTGTAATTGGGTGTTCGGCTTTTCTTAAACCTCTAATACTGACATAAAGAGTAATGGCATTTGACACCGTGAGTGAATAACAGCATAAACTATCATACCATTTTATTTGAAATTAAAGTTCTTTAGTCTGCTACAGTTACTTTTTAAACGTGCCTCGGGCATAAAGCTTTCAGTCCTAAAAACCATGGGCGCAATCTGCATGGATCAGGACTTGAGAGACAAAACTCTGCATCTTCTAGCTCATTGAGTCCCACATTTTTGAAAGGCTTAAGCACCTGACGGAGTTTAAAACAAACTGGTTGCCTTAGTCTAGCTTTGAAATGTATGTATCACCCCAGCTGTTACTAATACGAACAAAAGCTCATGAACATTTGAACTACCTTCATACTTTCAACAACAGGCTTCTAAGTTAGGACTGAAGATTGTAACACCATTATATGAACTATAAAAGCACTTGCTTGGGCAATTTTACCAGTGGAAACATGTTCAATTCATGTAAAAGCAAAAGAAAAGGCAATTTTAGAGAACAGCATTATAACATAAAAAAGTCGATTTATAAAGCAGTAGAACCAAGACCAGGGTATACAAACTGAATTCTTACGTGGGACACACTCCCCACTAAGTACACAGATAGAATTTATGTAATTATGGTGACTAAGAGGCTAATGTCTCTTCTTTGTACACAGTGATCTAATATTACACATAATTAGTCAAATCTTCCTGACAATGCAGTAGAAAAAGCACATATATTTGTACACAAAGGATCGATACGTATAGACTGCTTAATTTCTCATCTCTTTAGATGGGCCATCCTAGAAATTAGTCATATTTAAAATTAATATTGCCAGGGAAAAATTAGTTTTGCAGTGTGCAGATTGTTGTGATGGATACGGAGTATTCAAGTCTGCCAGAAACACTATGCTTTCTCTTTTTTAATTAGGAAACTCAAATTTTCTCTTCCATTTTTCATAGATAACAGTATAGAAAGGTGGTAAAGTAATATTCAAGATAACACACAGGTTAAATTTGTTTCTGAGAAAACAACATTCACTCAGACAGTTGAAAGTGCAACTTATAAGTATTTTACGACCAAATCTCTCTTAATTCAAATATTCTACAAAAACTGTAAGACATTACTCAGCTGTTAATTAGCCCTTGTTTGTTGATTTAAAGGCTGAGAAAGTTCACAACAGATACTGGCAGCTTCCAGCAAACGCAGTGAAGGAAATGTTTCTACTTTCTACAATATGAAGCTGAAACATCAGAAAGGAAACAAAAACTAAAGGCAAGAAGGAAAAGAGGGAGGGAAGAATATTAAGACAGACACACAGCAAAACATAAAAGTTTTCAGGCCTTCTGCTTTTTGACATAGGTTTATCTTTGGCACATCAATTTTAATGCATAAGGAAAAAAAGTTTGTAGAACCTCAATCCGCTACTAGGTAATCAACTTTGGAGCACATCAGCCTGTCATTGACAGGACCCAAGAGAAAGGGATTTTAGGGGAGGGTTTAAATGGGTTTGACTTCTGCTCTTCCATCCATAACAAGACACCCATCTTTCTGAATGCAAATTCAAAATTGTTACAACCTAATAATCCCAACATATGGCTAGAAATAGTAATTTCTCTCTTATTTGAAGAGAACTGATGATATTAAAGAACCTCCCAAAAGGATTTTAAGTACAAGTGGTTATCTATTAACTGACAATGAAGTTATTAGCAAAGTTATAGTCTCTCTATTATCAGACCATCTGTGATTATTATGCGTGTGTTAGCACTTAATACTTAGATACTAAGGACTGTGCAAAATGACTCTGATATTCATTGAAATAAAATAACTTAAATTCCACAAAAAAGTATATGTACTTAGAAACTAAAACTGTTAATTATGTGTATATTTAAAATGATGACTTTAAAATGAATCAGCCACTTCAACTGTGTGTAGTGGACATCTTTAAGAAGAGACTCAGGAAATATTTCTCTGGTCCTACATACTGCTAAAGTGAATAAGGTTGTGTGCTCATGGTCTCAAATACCTACAAATCCCTACTCTGACTATCAACATGTTTTAAAGCTTAGCCTTCAGAACATTTTATACAGAATAAAATATCTAGCTGGTATTCTACAAAAACAGATTTGGTAGGCATCTAGGTATTTTACTCTATTTCACTAGAAAAGTATCCTAAGGATGTGTGTGGCTCTAGAGATGTTCTAGAAGCAGCATTCAGAGATTGCCTGAACTGCATTAACCACTGAAAGAGTAATCTCTGAATTTCTTTATCTGACAGCAATAAAGCTTAATTATATAATCTGACAACTCTTATGCTTGGATGCCCAGAGTGGTAGAGAAACTGGAAAAAGTGAAGCATTCCTCAGAAACTGTGGGTCTTCTACCAAAAAAAGAAAAAAAAAGACACCCTTGTTATACTGACATAAATAGAGAGATATTTTTACAGACAGAATTCAAAGATCACACCTCAGACAAGTAGCCCATCACATCCTGCTCTCTGATGCTACTTAAATATCTGTGATATCCATTCCAAGTCTTTATCTATTCAATATTTAAGAAGCTTTTTTGGCTGTTCAGTATTTAATTGCTATGTAGCTGAGACATCTTCCTATTAAAATCCCCTCTCTACAACTCTACGCAATTTCATCTCATATAGCCACCAGACATGGAAAACAATCAATCATTATTCTCTTTCAGACTAAACAAATCCAAACCTGTTAACCTTTTCACAGAGATCATGTTTTAAGTATATTTGTTTTTGACACGATTCTCTGGACTCTGCTCTCTAAAAATGTCTGTTGTGATGAGAAGCAACCTGAGAAATAAGTGGAGTTAAAAGGCATCTTGAATCCTTTTTCTAGCATGAGAAAGGAATTTCGTTTTAATCACTCACCTTTCTATGTCTTTAAATCTTCGCCAAATCCTTTCTACCTGCAATGTGTGTGAAGATTCTTAGATATTAGACTACAGGAAAATCTTCAAAGGCCTATTAGGGTTTAATTTGATGCTCGTAGGTGGTGGTATTTCTTATTTTTAAATGGTATCTAAATATAGTTATAATCTGGTGGCCCAAAACTACATGGTCATTTCAAAATTCTCTCTACATGTGACACACAGACAACAAATGCTGAGTATGAAGTAGTTCTTCCCTACCGTATCACCAAATCCTAGGATGGTTCATGTTGGAAGGGACCTCTGGAGGTCATCTGGTCCAACACCCCCACTCAAGCAGGGCCACCTAGAGCTGCCTGCCCAGATGGCTTTGCCCAGACCATGTCCAGCTGGCTTTTGAGCATCTGCAGCAATGGAGACTCCATTACCTCTCCAGGCAACTTGTGCCAGTACTCAGTAACGTGCACAGGAAAGTAGGGTTTCCTGATGTTCAGGCAGAACCTCTTGTGTTCCAGTTTGTGCCCATCGCCTTCTTTCTCGCCGCTGGGCATCACTGTAAAAAGCCTTGCTCTTTGCACCCTCCCTTCATGCATTTACAGACATTGGTGAGATCCCTTTGAGCCTTCTCTTCTCCAGGCTGAGCAGCTCCAGATCTCCCAGCCTCTCCTCAGACTCTCCCCAGTAGCTCCATTGCTCCCTTGCACTGGAGAGACCAGATCTGGACACAGTACTGCAAGGTGTATACACCGTATATCATTTATAAGCAAAGACATGAACTAGACAGCACTGCACTAATTCCCTTTTTTTCTTTTTTCAAATCTCTACATGACATTTTGACAGCATAGGTGAAGTTCTAAAATGACAATCATTTTATATACTACACCCTACTTTATACATTTGGCAAGGGCAGAGGAAATTTCTTAATTGCCACTGAGAGACCAAAGGCAATTACTGCAAAGGGTCTCCCTAATCTAAAGATGACACACACAAACACATTTCAAATGCTTTCTTCTGTTAGGATTATGAAGCTAATCTAAATATGTTGCTCACTGATTATGTATAGGCCATTTTATTGGAGTTTAAATCTAAGCGAGTATTTCTTCTAATTTTCAACATAAAATACAAGCGTAGAAAATAAAAGTGAGGCTGATAAGCATTTGGTTGAGTGAACAGGCTCTTTAGCTATCAAACCCCAACCCGTAGAAGTGCAAAAAGAGGCATAGAAACATAAAACAATAATTCTGGAATCACAGTTTTGGATGATAATATAAACAGATAGCCATCAAAACTGACACTGATGAGGTACTCAAATGCAGAAAAGAGATGCAATCCCTTTTCAATTCTGTAACTTGTAATGCAAAGAAGGATGACATGTATCAGTTCAAAAAAAAAAATTGAAATCTCTTTCAAGGTCCAGATTTTAGCTGATAACTTCACCAGACTTTAAATTTTACAATTTAAGAATTAAAAATAAATAAATAAATAAATAGAAGAAGATTCAGCCAAGAAAATTCAGTACTTTCAAGAACATGTCTGGACTATTTAATCTAAGGACTGAATCAAAACTGCTTCAGGGCAGAGGAGGGAAACTAGACAGAAAGAGGAACTTGGTAGTATGTCCAACTGGGAGGATGGGAAAATAATCTGGGCCAAAAGAGCTATGAACTGGAGAAGTTTATGACCGGGAAAGCCTGTGTACTGATTTGCAAATTTCTGTGCCATGTTTAAGTTATTTTATTCCCAGTTCTGAGTTTATTTTACACACATGCAGCATATAGTGAGAACACACCTTCACAATGAAATCTGAAGTCCTGAGAATTAAATTGTCCCTATCCCTGGGTTAAAAAATATCAATGAACTGATGTGAAATTGTTTTTTCTTTTTTATGTGCAAAAGACAGCAGAGAATTAAACATCCTCATGTTTACAATATGAAATGCTACATTGCATAAAACCTGACGCCAGAAATAATGGAGGCAGTACAGGCTTGGCCAGGCCAGAATTAGAGTCTGAATGCATGGAAGGTATAGCAGTAATTATGTTTTTATAAGACAAAGCATTCATTTCATTTCAGTTAAACCACAGAAATCATGTGTGTTTACTTTATCTACCCTAAAGTCTCATTTCCTTTTCAATTATTATATGTACGAGACAGGAACTTCAAATAAAAAACTTGAGGCGCATTAATGGAATGGAGAATGAGTTGGTCTTTGTTGTGTACAGCACTTATGGAAGAGACTCATGTACGCGCAAAGGAAAATCAGATGAGCATCAGTGCTGTCTTTACCTTTTAGGATTTGAAGTTATTCTGCCACAGATCACCGAAAATAGCACGAAGCACTAAGATAAGAGTAGATGCAGAGCTCTAACATGGGTAAAATAAAACCCACAGATTTATTTGATGATCTGGTCATCAAAATATCTGCTTGGAGTAAGGGAAAAAATTATGTTCCCGATATGTAGCACCAAGGGATATTTTTACTTTTGCAGGTCAAGAGTTGTGGTGGAGTTCAGCTAGTAGCAAGGTAAAACCACCACAGAGACATTTCTTTCCATTTTAAAAACTGCGCATTTCAGATGGGCAAGGAAGAGCTATCTGCCATCTTCTTGATCCTCCGTAGTTGCAAATGGAAGTTTTCTATGCTATACAAAGGAAGTTACCTGTTTAGGACACAGCCAATACAGAGAGGATTTGAGCACGCATAGCAACTGACTGGCAGAGAATATTTTTGGTTTGCTTATAAACATGCTTGCTATTGTGTTTCAGTGTCATTAGAGAGCTATAGATTTCTTAAAAACTACCACATTTTAACCCATTGCAGGTCTGCTGCTATGGGCTCGCCTTCATTGCAACAACGTACTCTTGAACAAATGGTTTGTCAACAAAATGAAAACATTGATCAGTTCAACATATCAGTGATGTTTAAAAGAAGTTAAGAAATTACTTTCTGTAATATATTTCAGGGATCATTTCAGACCTAAGATGCAGATCTTGTGTCCAGAAAGGCTGTATTGTCTCACAGCTTCCTCCCCAAAGGCCTCCCTTTCACTCCAGGATCCAGCAGCAGCCCAGATAACATTCAAGTACCACACATACTCCCTTTCATCTTATTAATGTCTGTCTTCTAGTAAGAATCCCATTTCCTCTCGGGCCTTGCAGACATCTACTGTTTTCCCTACCGTACCCATGAAGCAGGAGAGGGAAGACATCCTAGCCTCCTCTCTGTCTTGGAGAAATCGGAGCAACAGTATACCCTTTAGTATTTTCTGGTATTCATCTATGAATTATCCTCACTTCCTAAATAATGTACTTTGACATATGGACACCACCATATCCATCTGGAAAGAATCTCTGTGTCTTATATTACCACTGGTATTAAGAGGTACTAGGAGAGATTGTTACAAAATGCAAGTAGAGGAGAACATGATTCTCTTGTCTAAGTGAGGCCCACAGTAGCACAGAGAAGATAACCCACTGAGAAGCAATTTAATTTTGCCCTCAGAGCAGTTTAAGGCAGTCTTTTGACCTCTCAAAGAAACACAGAACTTGGCTTCCAGAGATGGAATAAACAAACAAAAAGGTCCCATCCCAAAAGCTGCCTTGTTCTGAGACTTCCCTCCTTCAAAAATCAGGCCCATATGAGAGGCTTGTCAATCATTTTAGTGTCCATCTATCACCTCAAAAAAGTTTTTTTTCTGGAATTGTGTTTTTCATTTTCTTCAAGAGCCAGAAGTTTGCCTCTTTAGGTACTTATAACCCACAGTTCTCAAATATTATTCAAACAGTGAATAATATTTACATGGTAACCCATCTTGCATCATCTGGGACATACAGCAACATACTCCTACAACAATTACAGTTGTTAAAGTGAAAGCATGAAAACTGAACTGAAATCTGCTAAAGTACATATCTTTATATCTATATTTATTATATCAACATACACGCAAACACAGATGGATAGATACACGCACACCCCTAACATGAAGCAAGCCAGTATCGAGGGATTACCTAAGCCTCAGGTCACTACCACCTTGCAGACAATGGAGAGATTCAGACTCACTGAAGTAATGTTTTTAATTTAAGCCAATTCAATCACCCTCTTCATTGATGTTCGTATGAACAAAGGGAACAAGCTCAAGCTCATATTTAATATCTGGGCTGCCTTTGGTTTATCAACCCCCGTCTTTCTCAGTTTAAGACTGTGTGTTCTTTGCTCCATTTACAGACCCAAAAGTTTCAATCTGGTAATATCCAAGCAGGTCTCTGCCAAACAAGTAAAGTTTAATAATTATTTTCCAGTTTCAGATGCCCAAACTGCAAAGGAAAAAGTTTTGACTGAGCTCACAATCAGCTTAAAGCCACAACTTTAAAGGAACTCAAGTTTTATTAGTGCTAGTAGTCCAAATATTTTTTTTTTTTTTAAATTAGTGACTTGATGACAATAAAACCTATACAGCCATTATTTCTGTGCATTAAACAATGGTCTTAATCAGAGAGTTGCTTCTTCTATGTGTGAAGAATGTTCAATACAGAAAAAACTATTCCCACTCCATCTTTCACGGAAGCAGAGTTGCTGCTTTGTAAATGGAACTACTACATAAGAACTATTTAAAATAGCCTCAACATCTTAATTTCTAAAGTAGACTCCAAGATTAGCTCAGAAATCACAACTTAATACATTCAATTCACAGCAAAGTGATTCTTGAAGTTTTCTTATCCAAAAATTGTCTTCTGAATTAAAAGAACCAAATGACTCAGAATATGTTATACCTCAAACATAGAAAACTACTTTTTGAGAAACATGCATACAAATCCCATTAGTAAGCAGTAACAGTAGTAAACAGCACCTAGCTATTGCCTGAAAACTCTCCAGAAAGCTATCTCTTTTTTTTTTTTTAGGTTCCAAAGCTGTGGAAAGCAGCTCTGCCTTCAAGGAACTTGCATATCCCCAGCAATGGAAGTTTGACTCTATGAATAATGCTACGATTATGAGTGAAGAGGCAGAGGAAGACAGCATAAAAGGTACAGCCAAGAACAATATATGGCTTGTTGAGTTTTGGAGGGTAGTTATTTTGACCTCCTAGGATTCATATTCACAGGAGCAACATCTTCCTACAAATGCGCCAGCTAAACCAAGTATTTGTTTTAAGTCCTTCTTGATGAGTTGAACCCTCCCTCCTCATAGCTTGGGTGTTTATTATGGCATCTGAGTTTAGAAAGGACAGATATACCCTCAAAATGCAATTAACTTCAGTGCACTTTGGTATTTTTTATTTAGAAAGAAGTCCTTCTGGCAAACATTTAAACTTCAGTATTCTCTTTTTGCAAGCACAAGGTCAGAAAATTCTCCAAAAAGAAAACAAATGAAAGGATACAATGCTGAGTAAGGTTCTAAAAGACATTCAGAAAGGTGATTTCTATGCACAAATTCTTCTACAATGACTAAAATCTTCATTGTATACTATACGAAGCTACTCCTAGGCATTGCTGTGGTACTGAATACGAATCAAACTATACATTCCAGTATCTCATCTGAGCATGTAATCACTTGACAAATCAATCAGCACTCACTTCACTCAAAAATACAAAGGGACAGATTCACTCCCTGGTTCCAGGGGGATCTGCAATCAGAGACTGAGATGAAAAGAGCCCAGGGCTTCTCCTGTTTCTTTGCTCTGCCTGTTCTGCTTCAGGCAGTTCCAGCAGGAAAGGAACCATGCCAACACCACTTGCCAATTAAAAGGTATCACGCTTCTCCCTCATCTGCCTTTTGAAAAAGCCCAAAAGCCAACACGGGAACAGGAAATGACTGGGGTCAACCTTGGTGCTCCAGGTTCTCGTTGGATACCTTTCCTCTCTCCAGCAGGCATCCCTTTCAGCAGATGAGCCACACGCCCCATGGCCAGCAGGGAAGGGTTGGATTCTTCCCAAGGGAACGTACAGCGCCACAGAAGGAGGACGGAAGCTGTCTACCAAAGGAGACGGAATTTTTCCACAGGCAGTTCTGAGGGAAGAATCTGCCCTATGCATGAAGCTGACACCAGGCAAAGCTTACAAAAACATGTGCTGAAAAGAAAGATGAATACAAAATCCTGCATAATGGACCTAGAACTTTCTCTTTGGGCTATCCAAAAACCAAGGGAGAAGCCTTCAACCTGGAGGTCAGTTAGATCTTGCTGCACAACTCACTGCAGCGGACTACACATCTAAATCCTGTTAAACCCAAGCGTGTAAGGACTTCCTTCAAAATCTACACATTTCTACATTAAAATGGAAGAAATAGCTTTTATGTCCTTAGTAGCATATTTTCAGAGTGCAAAGACTGGCTTAGAACAAAACCAAACCAGTCACTACAGTATCTGCAGAGATTGCACCACTTTCCTGCGTGCTTCAATGTCGGTGTTCAAATCCAAAGCACTCTTGTCCTTCCCAAAGGAATTCTGTAGCAGGTGGTGTTAATAATCCTTGAAACAGGATTCTCTTTGCTGCAACAGCTAAAAGTTAGGGGAAAAGGGATTATGACAAAGACTTCACCTGACCCAGTAATGCCGCTGTCATTTGTCACCTATCATGTCAGTTTTAGAATAAGCAGGTATAACATTTCAATCACAATACTCGAGATTTACTTCTACACCTGCCAAGGTTGAAGGCTAATGTGCTCTCAGACAGCCATTCTTCTACAAGAAAATATATGGAAATTAGAAAGAGCTACATTCTACAACGAACTGTCAGTTTTCTTGAGGGTTTTTACAAACTCCTTCTCCCCTGTTTAATCTAAAAAAATGAAAAATAAAAAAAAATGGTGAGGTCGAGGTCAAACCAGACTGTCTCCAGTGAAATATCTCTGTGACAGTTTTCTGAGGTCACCTTATTGAAAGTTACACTGCTTCTTGTCCTAACATGAATGCTTTCTAGTTTTCCTTTATGTTGATTGCTCATGCAGTAAAAAATGTCTGGGGCAGCAATGTCACGTCACATAAAGAAGAGTTGAAAGATATGATACCTTTCTAATATCTAATCCCAAAGTCACAGATACATCAGAGCCATTATTTCGTCATTACAGTCCTATCTTTATAATAAATTAAACACTTTTGGACCTGTATTATACACTAGAGTTATGTAAGTACATAAGCAAAGCATTTCACTATTAAATATGTACTTTTCCAAAATGTAATAAAAATAATTTATTTCACACGGGACATCCACCTGACACATTTTAAATAAAGCATACAAGTTCTTGGATGTTTTCTATAAATATTTGAGGTGGAGATGAAAAAAGATAGCAGATATTAAATAATTTTAATTGGTATACTTAATTCATTTTAAACTACTCAATAAATTTACAGACTTCTTTCATCTTTTAAATGGCAATTTACCACTTTAAAATGCTATCAGAGATAAACCCACACATCTGAAAACTCTGAAAGGCAAAACCACTGTACTAACAGCAAATTTAGAAAATCAACGCTTATAGATCTAATTTGCTGAATTATTATCATCATTATTATTATTAAATGGAAAAACAAAATGTTCAAGAGCTGGCTTACATCTGAAAGAGATTTCATCTTCTAGTGATACTGGCCAGAACCAGAATTGTGAGCCTAAAATACTCTCTCTTTTAATTTGTCAGCTCTGTCAATACTAATTCAGAGCTATTGTATGGATTAGGTTTATGCATAAAATTTTACTTTTCAGAAATGGTTATGAAACCTCTAGTCTGTGATGGTAACAGTGTCATCAAAATCACTTGATCTTCTAACAGTTTTTCAATTCAAAGCAGACTATCACAGCTACCTTAGTCACTAAAACCAAATTTTACCCTAGAGGCGATTCATATTCATATTTTCAGACCATATGTTATTTTCAACTCAACTAAACTAGGTGCTATGATAACCTGATAACCTATTAGAAACACAGGGCACTACTCTTTACATATGCAAAGGAAAAAAAAAATAAAAATCTGTATACCTTCAGTTTAAGGAAGGGTAAAATGACTAGGACAATTTCAGCTACACAAATTACACACAATTTTATTAGATTTTTAAATCATTAATCCTTTAGCATTTAAAAAAATGTTAGTTTGAGGAAATACCATTTGGTACTTTAGTTCTTCCTATAAAAAAGCATTAATGTATTTAATTATTTGTTTTAAGCAGAAATACTCTGTCTCTGAGCGTTCAAGATCTGGTCCTCAATGAGAACAGTGGAATCTTACTAAACCAAAGGAAGCATCTTTCTTTACAGAAAAAGAAAAAGAAAAAAACATTTGAGAAATTTTCTTCCCTGGTCCAATTTATTCCTGCTCACACTTCCCAATGCTCTCAATCCCACACTCAGATTTCCTGTTCTTCCCACTCCCTTTCACACACTTGTAGCCATTCTTTTCCCCTTCCTTTACAATCCATCTCCCTTTGTTCTTCCAGCTCCATTGCTCCTATGAAACCACCTCTCTTCCCACTTCTGTGATTTCCATACTTCTTTTAAACAAAACAAAAACCACAGAGAGAGGTTCCCAAAGAGGTTCCTCCTTAGGGAGAAAAAAAAAAAAAAAAAAGAGAGAGAGAAAGAGAAAAAAGGAAAACAATCTGCAAACAAAATCTCAGGGAAAACAATGAATAACCGTGCAACCATAGAGAACTGTTGTTTGCCACATCATACTCAGTTGTCTTTTGTCATTTTATTTATTTAGACTATAAGCCAAACAAGTTAAGATCAGAGATTTAATTCAGCAGGTCACTTATTTGATTTCAGGATGCAAAGATGACTGGCTGGTGAAGTATTGGTGGTTTAAGCAACTATTGAAAAAAAAAGTCAAAATTAAGCTTCCATCAAGGAGATGCAGGATTCTTCCTAAACTCATCATCTTAACAGCATCCTAGCTGCATCAGCAGGATGACTTACATCTTGCAATACAACCAGTAGCAATTTGGAGGGCTCTGCAGTGTCTGGTTGCCATGTAACTATCATCTACATCCAAAGATACGTTCATGTCTGGAATAAGAACTAAGCTCTTTCTGTGTTGCTGACTTAAACTAACATGTGACTTCCCCTTTTTCTTCTCCCCTCTGACTTCTCTACTTCTTTTCTCCAGGCGCTTACATTAAGTGCCTATATATCACAGAACGATTGTCAAGGAAAGCAAAAGTTAGATTATAATCAACACAGAGCGCAAGCCTCAGTCCTTACACTCCTCAGAGCTGGTGTCAAAACAATAACTGCTCCATATGCCTTTAGACATGCTCAGCCTCACGCACCCTTGTCCCTCCACAAGGCATGTGTCACCAGCCTGCAATGAGCAGTGCAAACGCACCTGCACAGATCTGAAAATCTAACCTGAAGTTCACAGTAATAATGAAGCACTCCAGGTGGTCTGCAAGCTGGGACCATAATGAGGAACTTTCAGTGACACACTAGTTATCAAATGTAGAGCCAGGTCACTACACATGAATAAAGTAAAGTTTTCCCCACAAAGATGAAAGGGGAATTATTTTTCTCTTTTTGAGTAAGATTACACTTGCCTGCTACAAGAAGTCTGAAGAAAGGCAATGCGTTAAAACATTTAACTTGATTAGACTGGAACTGAATAAAACTCATCAAGAGCTATCAAAGGAGCAGAGGATTATTCTGAACTGTATATGCAACAGCAGCAAAATCCTGCCTGGTGCCCTCTGAGCCCCTGCTGACAGCAGACCCCCTAGCTGTGGTTGCACTATTTGCAAAGCTGGTGGAGGAACAACACTGATCTCATGTTGCTACTGGGGGAGGAAGCAGGGGCACAGGGACAGCAGAGGTAACAGCAGTGGCCCTGGAAGCAGGAGCACCATTCTCTCAGTGCAGTGTCCGACTGTACTCACCACTTCTGTTGCAGGGAGCGGGCTGCCCACGAGACCCTCAGCAGCCATTTCCCCTCCAGTGCTGGTATGCCTCCCAGTTTTCTGCCAGCAGTTCTGTAGGGATGACCTTCAGGAAGAGGGAGGACAACTGCCTGAAGGAGAATTAGGGTCTTCTTCAATCTATGAGGGGCTGTGCCCCCATTTGCTCTGCTTCACACCTCCAGCAAGTAGTAGGAAAATGAAAACACTCTCATCTTACTCAGAGCAGGGGATGAGGAACAGCAGCCTAAGGTGCTGTTCATGCTTCAGAAGGTCTTCATACAGTCCTGGATGGCAAGTCGTTATGGCAGATAGCTGTGAAAGTAGCCGCGTAACAATTGTTCTGATCTGTTCAGTCCCACGTATGCACGACCCCTCTAGCACATCAAGTACAAAACACATTCTGTTCTTTGCCCTTTGCTAAGGAACAGCAGGAAGAAGCAACAGCGCACAGAACACCGCTCACTCGTACAGACACCTCGGGCGTCCCCTTTCATCCCACACGGAGGAAACTGAATCAGGATCCAGAAATGAGAAAGCTAAAAAAGGTCATAAGCTTTACAACCCTTTATTTATTTTTTATTACCCCCTTAGCTTGCCATAGGGAAAAACTACTTCTGAAGCTTTGTTTGCTGAGGAACAAATGCCAGTTATCACAAAATGGAGTAAAGAAATATGGGATTACACATTAAGAAACATGTACTGTGACTGTATAAGAGTAGGATGATGAAACATGGAAATGGGGAAGGAATGAAAGAAAAAACAGGATGACCCCCTAAAAACATAGCAACACTAAGTCTATTTGAAGTTCCCTACTTACTGTAATATTTCTGTGGCTCAGCATGATACAATCATGTTACAACTCAAGCTGCACTCAGACTAGAAAAGTTTATGTATTTCACAGATGTATATAGTGCAAGAAGAGAGGAAAATACAATGAGTAAAGTCACTGAATTTTGTTTGTGTTTTGTTTGATCCTGTAGTCAAAGGCAAGCGAGTTGTTACTGTTTTCTACTTAACTTTTTCAAGAAAAGGGTATTTGAGCGAGAACCCCAAAGATATAATAAAAAAAATCCCCAAAGATATAATAAATCAATTATTTGTTATTCTCATAACCAAAGCACTATATAGTAATTATGGCTAAGTTTCCAAAACCAACAGCATTCAAACCTCTTCAGAAAGATAAACGCATATGCAATCATACCAGCCTGAAAAAAAAAAAAAAACAAAAATAAGTCTATTTACTGCATGACTCTGGAAACTAAATGTAAAGCTTTCCCTGAGAGAAAGCCAGCTCCAAATCTTATGAAGCTGTTTTAGCTTAATTGTTTTGAGATCTAAATGTAAACAATGCAGAGTGACATTCTTCGTTTGGAAGAAAAACCAAAACCAAGGAATAAACACAGTTGCTGGATCTGAAGCAAGCTGTTCACTGTCCTGAAATAATACAACTTACTTAGACATGTTTTCATGCTGAGAAGCTGGAGAAGCTAAAGTGTTGCTTAAGGGCCATTTGAGACACTTTTGCACCTAATGAGGCCAACATATTTTTTGCAACACAGTCTTCACTTTCTTTTTTTACCAAGCATCCCTACATGTAAACAGATATCTGCTCCTAAGACATTGCAGCCTGTATATTATCACCCAAATAAATTAGTGTACTTCGGGGGGGGGGGGGGGGGGGGGGGGGGGGGGAGAAGCAGGAATAATAGAAAAATCAATCCAAAGCAAAAAAGTATTTAAACTAAGTGACAAGTTACTATTCCCTATCATTTGTGGGCCTCACTGCCAGAAAAAGCATTATCATAATACTAATATAAAGACCTTTATAAAGTAATACTAAACAAACCTATTTTAATTTTTTTTTTTAATTCATTTTTAGTAAAACCAGATCCCTAGCTCTAGCAGGCCATTCTCAGAAGTCTAGTTTCCAATTTGTCACATCACCTGAAACATGGTCTTCTTTTCCTACAGGGCTTCTCCTGAAGAAACAGTATGTTAGCATTCATTACTGTAACTCATTGAGGTATATTTTATTTGTGGTTTTAAACTTTTAAACCACTTTTCTTTGATGCAATGCATAATCAGGAGTAGCTGAAAGACTACCTTAAAAAATGGAAGCCTCTGAACAAATTTTGTGATAAACCATCAAAGGAGTGGAGTTTGAATTACAGGCTTGAAGGTTAAGAAACAAACCAAGCTTAAAACAACTGAGGTTTGGCAGAACAATGGCAGGGATGGGGGAAATCTCTACCATTAACACTCAATAGCTTAATTCAAAGCAACTAGCAGACACGGCTTCTTTGTTTACCTCAACCTAGAATAAAAACATTGGATGCTGTCAATGTTACAGCAATATAGATGTGAACCTTTAGGTTTTTCTGTACTGAAAATGGTTCAACATTCAACCATAAAACCATACTTCACAGCAGGATCAAAAGTGACCATTAGGCACAGGGTTTTGAGGGGGATCCTAAATGAAAGGCAGCATATTCCAGGACACTACTACTGACGAGTGGTCCATGGAGGGCTTAAAGTCCCACTTTGAAGGAATCCACAAAAGATAATTTACTAAGAGAAGATGATACGCTGAGAGTAAACTTAAACTCACAGTACCTAAATGCTGTAATTCTACTACAAAGTTTAAAATAATTCACAAATTAGAGAAGGCTAAAAAAATACTCCCATAGACAATTTTCATTCATTAGTAATGGGAATGTTATATGCGTACGTAGGGCTTTAACACAAATACATCAATTATTTAATATAATATTTCTATTATATTTAATGCCAAATTTATGCAAATATAAATTACTAATGTATGACTAGAAACTAGAAAATATAAGCTTTACTTATTTTTACTTAATGGACAAAAACAATTACCCATCTCTATGTGGAAATCTTTAGTGCAATTCCCATTCACTGTGTTTAAAAATTAACATTGTAATTTCAAAACTTTTTGAGAGTCACTTGCCTCAGAGCAGTCTTTTACATCACTTCAAAGCTCAGGTCCTTGTGCTTTAAAAATAATACCTGAGTTTATTATTGCAGGCAAAGAATTCCACTGAAAATTCTCTTTCAGTGTTTGAATAAGCACTGATGAAATGGTGGCAAAAAGTTCACAGCCAGGCTGGAAGTCACAGAAGCAGTTTTACCAGTGCTCCATGAAATTCAGATTCAGACAACAGACCCCTACGTAGTTCAGACCTTTTCAAATAGACAGGGGCAGATCTGTCGTGGAATGCGGGAAGTCTGCCAACCCTCAAAACCAGCAGTATAGCTGGGAAAAGGATTCTGAGCTATTGCAACACCTGAAATAAAAATTGTACAGCTCATAAATAGTTCTAAACATATTTAAACTAGGAGTAATATAAACTTTTAGCCCTTATTAATGTTTCCTATGTATATCAATCAGAAATGCTAATATAACTCTTTGGAACAACCAACTACTGTATGCCTTTTTTAACTGCAAAATTAAAGATACAGAAGAAGGTCTTGCATAACACAAAAATAAAAGGTTTCCTTCTGAATTCAGCTACTGTTAACATTTGCACCTGGTGCTTACATAATTAAATACAGAAAACAACAATTGTACCCTAAGAAAAACTTAGATTAGGCATGTAGTAACAAATGCAAAATTACCATCATTAGTATGTCAGTGCTCTACAAATGGAAATGCTTAACTGCCAAGTTTACAACTCTCAGGTCTGATTTATTCCCACAGATGAGGAGGGGACAGCCGTTTGCACCCTTTTGCAACTTCAGGGCAACTACATCCAAGGAAGATTTACCCACAAAGGAGCAGGAAGGGCACTGCTGTCATCTCACCTCTCTCTCCAGAACTTCGGAAGGTGTACTTCAGTTTACAGACAGCTTGCTCTACAAAGGCAAAACCGGGTTCGGCAGCCTGGAACATCCTAACGAGTCTACAGATATCTTATGTGCCCTGATCCTTCACCATTAGCCTTGTGGGCTGCTGCAGAGGCACCTGCTTTTCTCACAGAGGAGACATTGTGAAAGACAGCTTTTTTTTTTTTCTTACTTCAACAAAAATTCTTTAATTTCTGGGTTAAAGCTGTAACAAACAAAATAAATAAATCAGGATTCCAGTAAGAAATCTTTCAATATCGTAACAGTATAGATAGTGATATACTGGAGAAGATTGCCTTCAGAAGTTGCAGAGTCATTTCCAGCCTTACTTTTCTCTGATTACAGGCTTTTAAAATAGTTGGGATACTCTTATCTGGACCTGCTAAAGATCAGCAGCTGCGATGTCTGTTTGCAGACTCACACAATGGAAAGAAATGATCCCCACAGTTGTAAGACAAGAACAAGTCTTCCCCCCTCTTACGTGGGGGAAATGACATTCAGAAATCTTCAGATGCCACCAGAACGCCACATGCTTTTAGAAAACCAGCCTAACTTTTTCAGCAACCACAGGAGATCAGACTCACTATGACTAAATGCAACCAGATACATCACAGCCTTCTGAACCCAAATATTATATTTCACATGAAATGGGCGCACTGCTATAAGACCCAAACCTACTGCTCTAAGTCTGTAATTCTCTAAATGCCAAGATACTTTAATTTGCCAGGAATTAATGTGAGCTTAAAATGGGTATTTAAATGCTTTGTATATTTAATCAACTTTCCTCAATTATTAAACTGTAAATATTCCCTGAGTATTAGGGCATTAATTTGATCTAAGAAGCTCCTAGAGACCACAGCAGCCTTCCTGGATGTTTCACGCCTGCGATGTTATTTAAACATTAACACTGAAATTGTGAAGCTAAACAAGTCTTCCTCCTAGTGTCTCCCCTGACAGCGCAGATATTTAACTAAAGCTAGCATCTAAAGCTAGATAATATTTAAACTGCTATTTGATAGCACTTGCAGAAGAGACAAGATACAACTTGTTCAGTAAGAAGTATTAGGTTTTAAAGAACATAAATTAAAGAAAAACACATAATTAAAAATTCTATTTTTTTTTGTCAAACATACAACCAACCATATGCTTGATGGTAAACCTGTCACACCCACCAGCATGGGCTCTGTGCCTTCCTCATGCTGCAATACTAAAAGCTTGCCATCACATTTGGCCTTGCAAAAAGAAAAAGAGAAGAAAAACACCCTTCCCTTCATTACGCAAACCCAGAGAAGAACTAAGCAAAATTGTGCGTAACTGTGGTCTGACCTTTAACTTTATCATGTAGTCAAAATAAAAAAGTAGTCCGGTTTATGAATTTTTGAAGCAAAATTCACATTAAAATAGTATGGAACATATGACTGTTTCTTAAAAAAACGGTAGATGCATAAGGTTACCCAGCTGTGCAGCCATGAAACATTTTTTTTTTGATTAAGTAAGGAACTATGGCAACCAAGGGTACTATGGCCTCACATATGCTGCAGTAATGAGACATAATGAAAGGTCTTCAGAGACCTCTCCCGCAACTGTTAAAATTTCATAGCCTCAAATTTGGGAATTAATTTTGAAAAAGAGAGAATCGTATTTAATATTTGATGTGCATTGATACTTTTTTCCTTTATAATGAAAAAAATTCCTCTAAGCATCCACATTCTTCATGTTTAAAAATAACTGCTTCTGCTGAATCAACTCTCAAGGGAGAAGAATATAATAATATCACATATGAACTGTACAATATTTGCTTAGTATACCCTATTTGCAGATATCATCCCATTTGAATAATCACGTTTGCAATTTTCCAGCTCCTGATGAAAAACTGATCTGTCATCAGAGCAAATTTCCTTCAAAACTCACACATGACTGCTATCTGTACCTGGTGTTATTAAGAATACCCATTTTTTTGACATCTATTCCACTAGTCACATACATGTAAACTTATAACAGGTCTCATCTCAGTCCGGTGAGGTCAGGCTACTTTGCTTTTCTGTAAAAAGTGACTCGAAATAATTGTCTGATAACTCTGCCAATCCTTTGTCCAGCTGTCACTTCCGAGGGAGAAGTTTTCTACTGAAGCTTTTGTTCACTGGGAGGGCAGGCAGTCCTGGCTGAAGCGCTAATTGCTTGTAAGCCCAGAGGAGAGGCTAAATTCCACCACAGCTGGGTTATATCTGGACTGAACATAGGTCCCACCCTTGAACAAATAATCCCTGTGGAGAAATTATTGCCAAATCATCAAGGGTGAAGAAATACAAAGAAGGTAGAAACACCAGGGGTTTTATCCCTTTATACCAACAATACTGCCTTCATTCCTAAGAGCAATGCAACATCAGAGAGGGGAGACCACCACAGTACAGCTAACCATTTTAAACCAGAATTGTGATTAAACGATAAACAAAGATGACAACTGTAAGTGTAGGCTTCCGTAATTTTTTTCTTCACTCGGAGCAACTCTGAAGTTGGCATTTCTCTTGCATTGTTCAAGAAATGAATCCATTTGGCTCGATGAGTTACTGCCTGTTAACAACTCTGCTCCCCTCATCCCAGTACAAACTGGTGAGAGGAGGGAGAAGGGGTGCTACCTGCTGTCAGGAATGGATGGTAGGACTCCAGGTGAGAGGGACTGGTGACCAAAGATGTGGTTAGGACATGGCGTAACAGTTCATCCGGAGCTGGCAAGGAAAGGGCACAGACACGGGAATTCAAAGAGGAAGACAGAACCTGGGAAGTTAGCTTGGGAACAAAAACAAAACACTTCCCGGTACAGAAACCGGACAGAAAGAAACTGTGACTACCGAGATAAGGAGAAAAAATTTTAGAAGGGAAACTTAAGGTAAAAAGTTAGAAACGGGACACTCACTCCTGCACCTCAAATGTCTGAGAACAGGGTCTCACATTTCAGTTTACCCAACAGCATAGGAAGTTATCACTCATCTGTCCCCTTTGCGCTTGTTTCCATACCCATCGCTTCCCTCTCAATCAGCTCCTTGCTCTTGTGAAAGCAAACCTTTTTAAGACCAGTCTGAAATGGTCTAAATAATAATGATAAAAAAACTCCCTAAAACCAATGCCTTTTAACATGCAAATTTAGGTCAACAGACTTTTGAATGGAGGTGATTGAGGGAGCAGTAAACTGTAAATTGCAGGTAGTAGGAGTGGGAACAAGGAATAGAGAAGAAGGTGGGAATCTTGAGGTGGCTGTCGAGTCTGATGATTTTTAATTTTGCATTAGATGCCGAGTTGCTATATAAATTCCAATTTGCAGAATCGCTTCGAATTTAACCAACCTACTTTTTGAAATCTAAGGACTTGCATTTCTTTACAGAAATTAGACCCCGCTTTTATAGCTTTGGCCTAAAACTGGGAATACTGACCTTCACCTCTTTCTTTTCTTTGGTAAAGATAGCACCATGAGTCCGTGGAAGACAAATAAGTTACTTATGAAATCTTTCATTTGCTTATGAAACCATGTGCCAAACTAATAGTACCATAGCAAGAACTGGTTTGCAGACCAGGGTTGCAGCAGCACCCTGAAAGTAAAACATGGGATTACAAAATTGAATGAAGTTGATGACTGCAGTGAGATTCCAGCTGTACATAATCCGTGCATTTGTATAGTTAGAGGCAATATCATAAACACAAATACGCAGAAAGACAGCAAGCCTGCAGGCGTCTTTAAATATTGACACTTTCTAACTTTAAGTACTTGGTTTTGTACCTTAATAACATTCTTTTAACATTCTGTGCATATAATACACCCATAGATCACTCAGCCAAGACATAATTGTTTTAATCATTCACATTTGTGAATGATTTGTGAAGCTTACATGCATTTGCTAAATTGTAGCCCTGCCCGATAAAAATTAAACCAGATGCCTCTGTAGAGCCTAGAGAAACAAGCTGATAATGTAAAAGGAACAGACTGAACTGTAACAGTAGAAGTGTGACAAAAAATATTTTGTTCTTTGCTACTGTATATGTAGCCAAAACTACAACACTGCAGCTCTGTCAGTCCAAATGGCAAAAAAGGATTTTGAATTGTAAAAACATAAATTGGTTTTAAAAGAAACATGAATTATAAACCCTACAGATTACAAGGCATTTGCATAAGGACAAGGAAAAAGATGTCAGTAGGATAACTTTGTAAAGAAGGAAAAATAAAAAATGAACTTTTTTACACATAATAATAAACTAGCATTTCAGTGGATGAACCGTTGATGCTCTTCTACTGTTGGAAGAGGCTAGATTCAGTAGATAATAAAATAATACAATTTCTTAATCCAGTAGACTATTTTCTGTCATCAGAATGATTTTGAAATGCTTTGTTATTAATACTGTAAAATTTCAAAATAAAAATAAACAGGCTTTCTCTAACTTAATATAGAAAAGCCCCGAATAAGAACAGTGTATTGCTATTTCTTTAGAATTATTAATGGTGGTAGTTTTGAGTAAACTACACTTTTACCATATCCAAATTTTATCTTCATCAGTGTAGAAGTGGTTATGTAGCAGTATCTTCTTTCCAGTTGGTGGTCCTTCTGCCATTCCTGTAGGGAATTTGCTGTACAACCGATTAAGGTCTAATTATCAGAAAGTTGCTCTCAGTAGAGTACGTTTCCTCTTTTTCCAAATATCATCCCGTGAAACTGGTACTAAAATTACAATTCCTCTTCCATCCAAATAGGAATTAAAATTCCAATTTTCAAAACTCATATAGACATTATGAAACTCCAGTGAGTTATGCTTTGCCTTCAGAGATCTGATTTTTGCTCTTTTCTATTTGGACCTTTTGCAAAACATACGGTTTCCTTGTCTCATTTTCTGAGCTGTAAAATGGAGAAAACATTACGTCTCTGTTTACAGAACAATTAGGATAAATGTACCAAAGGTCTGTGGAGCATTTAGATTCTGCTTCAATAACGCTCATATGGATGAGGTTCATCATGTGTTTTCTGTCATAGCTAAGCCATTTTCAGTGGTGTTTGTCTCTGGTTATTTCACACCTCAGTTTACTGTTCCCACACTTCTATTGATTTTAAAAATAAGGTCTAAATTGAATCTACAAAGCGTTTCAGGCAAAACTTGAAGCCTGGGGAAAGGGGAGGTCATTTTTACTTGATTCTTAAATCATAGGAGCACTCTACTTTGGAGCTTGCTGTATGGCATAAGAATGAAAATCAGCAACTGGAAATTGCAATACCATCCAATTTTATCAGTTAGGAAAGATAGGAACTGTAAAGACAGACTTGGAATTGCAGGTTTTTAAAGACAAGTTTCACATATACATGAGTTTTAATCCCTCATTAGCAATCACCACTTTTTTTTTTTTAAATGCCAAAAAACGACTCCTGCTAATATTGTCTGTTTGACAGTGTTCTCAAAATTGCAAGGAAGAGAGCTGCATGGACAGGCACGCAGACAACTACAAAAGACAAATCTTTCCAAGACTCAACCATCTTGCCAGATGCTCTGCTGGAGATTTTCTTGGCTTTTGAAAAGCCGCATATTATAATCTGTAAGTGTCTTGCACAGAACAAAGGAACTTTGGAAAAACGTGATCAGCACAGAGCAGCTCATAAATGAGAAGCAAAGCTCTGTGGAAAGAGCAGCAAATTTGAAATAGAAAGTGAGCATAAACCTGGTTTCATAATCCTTCCTCCCACGTAGCAAGAAGAGGGTAAACTCTTTCTTTAATTTCAGTAATTTTGACATTTCATTTTTGCTTGCCTCTGGCTTAATTTGTGATTTTATTCGACATTTTCTTGAAAATACAATGACGAAGTAGTAACTGCTTTCATTAGAAACAAACAAACAAAAAAAATTATTGTACATTCTTTCAATTCTGGAAGCTGAGGTGTTAACAATAACCTTCATTTCTCAGAGTCCATTGCCTCTGAGATTTGGGGATGCAAATTTTGATGCCCAAGTACACAGTGGACACGCTTAGGGCTATCTCCTCCCATCCTCCCATATTTTCATTTTACTGGACAAGCATACATTGCAAAATAGGTAACCAGATAGGATCAACAAATGGCTGTTGCTATTTTTCTATGCCTTGCTGCTCACACCTGTATCATTTACATACATTTGATGTAGAAAGAGCTTGGGGCTTAGAGGTACTGTTAAGGAACTCTCCACTGATGAAGGTCTCTGGTTTGTATTTAGGTTGTTTTCCCTGTTCTAATGTGAAAACTTCAGCAAATGTCTGATATTCAAAAATGCTATGTCCATGACTCAAGTACTTCCACTACTCTCTTCTTTTATTTGTTCTATTTGCCTTAAGATCAGCCATAAAAATTAATGTGTTTTTAAAATGTTTTAAATTGCACTTTGCATTTTCCTCCCACTGAATAATACTTCTGTCACGGGACCAGGAGAATAGCTGTTAGACATCAAATCTGAAAAACAGATTTCCAAACACCACCACTGCTGTGTGAGCCTAACAAAACTGCTGTCTTCACTGCAGAGCTCACTTATTCTTACCTCAGCAAAAGGAACACTGTTGAGATTGTAAGGCATGAAACTGAGTAACCTTGACAGGTGTCCCAATTTACAGATTCTTCTTTAAGGAAACCGACCAAATGCTTAATTTTAAAAACTGTCTTCTGTAGACTGGCACATATATGTACTGATAAATGCCTGACTTACTGTATATTCATTGTAACACAAAACCATGTGCGTTGCTTCCTGCACTCCCATTTTCTCCATTTTCATCCAGGGAGCTGTACTCTTCACCTTGAACTACAGGGCGAGAGTCTCAACAGAAGTATCCTAAGACGTGTAAGTGCACCTTGTTAAATTAAAAAAAAATATTTTTTTTCTGCATAGAGGACTTATTCATGACATACGTATTTGTCTACATACAAAGAAGTATTCAACATTGTTCATGCATACATACAATTCACATAACAAACATGCTGTGAGTTGCCTTACACATTGTGTGATATCTATGGATTAGGGAATCTTTGTAGTCTCCGATCCTGATTTGCAGCTCTGTCCCATAGTATGAAACAAAATGGAAAAAATAGAAAAATACATTTCTTACATAACCACTTGCTTTTTTGGCTTGGATTTTTATCAAGAGCACCTTAAATTTTCAATGAACATGAAATAAAGGTCTTTCCTGGTCTAACAAAATTAACGCCATGGTTTTATTTATTTATCTATGCACATATTTGTGCACACACATGAAGTCTGACTTTCTGAAAAGACTGCAGGATTCATTCACAAATGTATACTGTCATGTATATATATACAAGTATGTATATACAAAAGCTGTAAGCAAAACGTTTATATACGGGAAACTGTTCATTATTTAGTGGCAGGTAGATAAGAATGTAATTACCTCCAAATGAAACAAAACTAAACAAGGAGAGTCAATGCGATAGTCTATGGGAAATCCAAGTCCTCTTGAGTAAGAAAAACACCTCAGAGTCCAGCAGGAGCTCGGAGTATTGTGGACACAACATTCAGCAACTGCTGAGTGAATAATATAACCCAACCTTCTGGTGCCTAATCAGGTCAACACGGGAGCAATACTATAAAGCTGAGGGCAGAAGTAAGTGTGATCTGGATGTGCTATATTTCAAATTATTCTCCTGAGAGCAACATAGTCATGCTCCTATTCCACTGACCAGAGCAGGAGCATCACCTCAAAGGAATGCATGCTGAACATGTATTTTTAAAAAGTCATCATTAGGGAAAGTCACTGATGTGGAGCAGCAAGTATATGTGCAGGCCTGAAACTTAACACCTGATCATATACCTGCATCAGTTCCTGTAAATAGCAAAGCATAATTTTTCTTTTTAAGTAACTGCTGGGAAAGTGTAATTTACAGGATACAATTAGGCAACATACAACTAAGAAATACTTATAATCAATCCAGAGACTTCCTGTTTATGACTATTACCCATAACTATAAGCATGTATAAAATGACTGGTGAAAGGAAATTAGCACTGTATCTAGCCAAAGAGCAAAATAGATATTTAAACCAAAAACCTAAGTTCTAAAGTAGAGCACGCATCTTCATAATCACAGCAGTTTGAGTTACGGGTGTTTTGAAATAAACTGTCCTTATTTATTTATATAGTTATTCTCACTATATCTCTAGATGCAATACAAAATGAGAAGTCACTAGTTTTAATTAAAACTGAACTAAAACTCACAGAGAAGTACCCGCTGCAATAAAAGAAGGCAAAAAGCTTACATACATACACAGATGAAAGTGTCTTGGGAATAACTGACCTGTAACGAAAGGCCTAGCTCACACAAGAAGTTTGAATAAATTCTATAAAAAAGGTTAAGTTATAGAGAAATCTATTTGCTTTG
Organism: Cygnus atratus; assembly: GCF_013377495.2. Classification (NCBI taxonomy): domain Eukaryota; kingdom Metazoa; phylum Chordata; class Aves; order Anseriformes; family Anatidae; genus Cygnus; species Cygnus atratus. The sequence goes on from NC_066364.1 coordinate 112,853,309, forward strand.
ATCTGATCCAACAAAAAGCTCATAAATAATAACAAGATTTTGGTCTGAAACAGAGACCTTGAAAGGGTTACACTCCACCCTGAGCTACCAGGCTATCGATGGAAGTAGTATTACAACTGTATAGAAAGAAACACATTAATGCATAAGTATTAAAATTTTAATTGGCTGATGTACTGTCGCAGTGGGGGAACTTGTGGATACAGTCCTCTCAAACCCACTCTATTTACAGAGTGGAAAAAGAACAGCATGCAAATAGTAAAAAGAGATAAAACACTTCAACAACCCCACAGAATTGCAGCAGCAATCTTCTAGCAGAAAGGGATTAATTAGGAACAAAGGCAAATGGCCATTTGCCTTAAATTATCAGTTCTTCTACATGATCATTATTCGCTAGGAAAATCTTTGTACCTTTATAGCTATTATCTAAATACCTAAGATATGACGACACAGCGTACAAAGCAACTAAAAGCTTTTGAAGCTAGCTGAAATCCAAAATGCTGCACATTTGTTCCATGAAGCCATTTGTTGCAAGCACACCCCAATCTGACAAATGTATTTGACATGATACAAGAAAATGCCAAACTGACATAAAAAAAAAATACAAAATAATAATGCTTATTTTCTTGATTAAAGAATTCTGTCAGTGCTCTTTTCTCAAACTCATTCTTCTCCTCTCGAGGGATACATTCACGTTATACGCGTATCATGCACAAATATGAACTTTGGATTTAAACCCTTGCTTCACTTGCATTTGAATTATGTAAATATCAAGCCCAAGCCCTGTGAAATCCAAAACAGAGAGATCTCATCCTGGTTCAGGATGGAACAGGCTTGTCTTTTTCCTGTTATACATTTTGAATGGGCTAGCGTAGGGCTAGTCTATTTAAAGTATTCTCTTTTTATATTATTATGGGGTACTTTGCAAGTTGTCTCATCCCTGCCTCCCATTTTCCCTGGAACAACTTTCACTTCTCAAGTTCATGAATATTTATTTGCCACGTAAGTTGATGTCAAGTTACTATTCAGACAGTGAAAAATCTTTTTTTTTTTCAGAAATTGAACCATCAGAAGATGGCTGTAAATTATTAGTACTGTACCTAAGTCATGGCTCTGAGAATGAAAACTTTATCCTTGTCCAAGAATAGGGATTTTTTAAAAAAAAAGATATCTATGTCAGCTGCTCTTTTCTGCCAGTATTGATTAGATGATCACTTGCATTTTGAACTCATTAGCCTGCAATTAATTGACAAACAGACAGGGTGGCTGGCAAACAAACATCACTAACAGCAGTCATCCTCTTTTGTACAGCAGTAGCAGCAGCCAGGATGGTTGTGCTACACACCTGATATTCCTACGTTTGAAGACAAACTCCACCACCAATTTGGACCCAAACAGCACAATCCAGATGCTCTAGCACTGGTACCTAGAGGACTACAGCTGCCCCAAACCAAGCGCCCCTCCTGACCCTCAGCCATCACTCTGGAAAGGTGCAGATGCCCACCCAACCCTGTGTCACACCTGCATGACCCATGCCTGTATCTCGGAGATACGCAGGCACTGAATGCTCATACACAGGCACGTACATTTCCCCAGACACCTGTGCCACTTAGTTCAGCCTCAAGCCCCAAACGAGCCCTAAAAATACTGACAGCCATCTGCCTAGAAACCAGCTTGCTGGGAAAACAACAAATTTGAAAAAAATGTGTCTATATTGCTCCTCCCTTTTCGTTCCATCTCTGTTCAGATGAGGAAGAACATTTCATTAAAACCCTGCCGTAGCTGCTCGCATTTTGAAGTGGTATTCTGAGCCTTGCACAAAGTCCATCTCCTCCTTGGTGTGATTTTGTGCTCAGGCTCAGCAAAAGGACACAGAACAGCTCATTTCCCTCCTGATAAAACCATTTTCCAGAATAAAAGTCAGCCTGTGGTAATTTCTTTCCAGCAAGAAAACACAGATTTTTTGGGCTGCCACTGTTATAATCTAATGGGGAGGAAAAGGCAAAGAGAGGTGGCAAGCAAATCCCACTTACAAAGCAGAGTCCACCTGATCCTGTACAGAGAATCCCAGTTCCATACCAAGTTCACAAACCAAGTTCATACAAGTTCCCCAAGCTGCAACAGTTGCTTAAAATGATGTGCCTACAAACCGTATCTTGGCAGACAAGAGAGGTAGGTCTGGTCTACATTTAAGATACACTAACGTGCTGATGGCTATACAGGAATTAATTTTTTCCATGCCAGCAAAAGTCCTAGAAAAGACATGATTACATGGGCCAACAAACAGAAAGACAAAGAAAAGCAGACAGACCTTTTGGGGCAACCAGCTTAAACTGGGTCCAAACAATGCTTCCAAAAGACTGCAAATATAAGCCGTCTCGTCTCAGTTTTTAAAGACAAAATTACCATTTTAAAGTACAGAGCTGACAAAAATTACATTCATCATAGGACAAATTAAACTGGGATGTTTCCTTCCCCAACTCGAATATAGGCAACAAAATCTTATAAGGAAAAAAAATTCCCTAGCTTGCTGTTTTATGTATACCCTCAATTTAAACTCAAAGAAAGGAAGCCAATCCAGAAATTAGCACGCAACAAGAACTTGATTACAGTCAGCAAATGAAATAAAGGAAAAATGAACCCCAAGGAAAATAACTGAAAATGAGGTAATTGGGAAGGGGGCACAAAACCCCAAACCTCAGACTATCCAAAACAGCAAGGGGGAGGGGAGATTTCATCTCGTGCTCACTTTGCTTTAACACGCTACATGAAATAACATACTTTCATTCCTTGACAAAGCTCCAGACCTGACTGCAAAGAAATAATTGCCATGCAAAAAAAGGGCGTTTTGATTTCTGAACAGCCAAAACTTCAAAATGCATTTTAAAAAAGCGTCCCTGTCTCTCAGCATATCAAATGCTTTTTTCCCTCCCCTTCCTCCCAATACAGGTAATTTTCTTAGTAATTTTCACCTTTGCACAGTTTAACATAATGGGACAAATAATACATGATGCACAAATAAGTCATAATGCTCTGTGCAAGTTAATAGGGCAGTGAAATGCTGAATGTGTGATAAATCTAGTCCTGACAGTGAAATATGCCTCCTAATTAAAAATCAATTATTAAAAACAGTAAAGAAAGAAAAAGAAAAAAGACTTACCCACAAAACTCATAATAAAATCCAGGAAACTTCAGAGTTATGTGAAAAGCAGAAAAAAAAACTTTGACATCTATATTAACTAAAAATTCTTCCACAACTCTATTGTGAGTTTCTTGATTTTATGATTAAACAGTTCTGTGAAAAATTGTTTCTGGTATCTTTTGTACTTTTATCTCTTCATTCCGAATATCCATAAAAATGAAAAGACATCATTCAAATTTGGAATGCAAGAACAAATCATTACTTCAGCTCTGTGAAATCAAAGTATGCTGATGCCCTGATGTGACTCCAAGGTGACACAGGAATGAGGAGCAGCTGCCCCAAACCACCAGCACCTGGACTTACAACAAAGTGCACTGTGTTTACCAACAACATTGTCCACCGAGTTCCTCAAAAGCTCTCCTCCAGAAGCTGTTTTAAATGCATGTATTGAGTAATTTGTAAATTTTAGATCAGGGTTTTCAAGCAATTATTTCCAGCTATTTTGTGTTCAATTCTGGAAAGATTTCAAATACAGAACAGCTCAAAAGCAGCTCAAAATCACAAACAAAATTTGCATGATCTTGAGCAAGCTGAAATTTCTGGTTTTCATTTTCTGTAAAACTAAGATATGTATTCATACCCCCAGCAGTGACAGAGAGATTTAATTAACAGGCATTACTGAAGAGATCTGAATCCCATTAATGGAGAAACTATACTTGTATTATATGTTATCATAAATATTCAGTATCCTCAATCAAAAGAAGATGTTGGTGTTTACATATATAATAAAGTTTTAATAATTCACTAGCTGTATTGCACACAGACTACTGCTACCACTTAATTCTGGAAAAGGTAAAAAAACATATCCAGAACTTTCAAACCAAAACCTTTCAACTGAGAAGGAAAGGATCCCTTCTGCAGATAAATGCACGTTGCCAACATAAGGTTTGTTCTCCACAAGGCTCTAGCAGCGTGGGCCCGGGCTTCACCTGCCTGTAATGGCTGCAGGTCACCATTTTCTGCTCCCCTGGGTGACCCCCAGCGTTAAGGACCATGTTTACCTTTCCCTCATCTGAAGGGGCATAGCCAAAGTCAGGACTACTTTGACAGTGAAATTCTCAGGATTTTTTTCCTGAAGAGACTTGGAAAACCTAAATGAGCCCACTTTACAGTGACAAGAACTGAGGATGAGGTGGCTACCCTACTTCAGGGTGGCTCACAGCCTCTCCAGAGCGCAACAGTAACCAATCCAACTCCAAACCATAAATAATGCAGTCAATTTGGGTATTTTACCTGCATCAGCATCCAACAGGATATAGGGTTATCTTCCACAGGATCTGGGATTGCACTGGGCATGATTTGCAGGTTTCTGGAAGCAGGGTGCTGCAGGGAAACCTCCTCTGTCAGGGGGTTAGGGCTGCCAGCCAGCTGCGGCAGGTTCCCCAACAGACTACATGGACCCACTGTGCACACAAACTCAACCCACCAGAGGAATTTCTGGCACTGCTGTGGAAACTTATTTCAGAAAAGGTGGTTAAAGCCAAAAATGATGCCAGGGCATGAGGAAAGATGTGAGTCTGGGAAGAAAGGAATGGCAGTGCACTGACCTCAACCACCTGTGCTGCTGCCATCACCTCAGCGGGCAGTGCGCCACCCACCCTGAGGGGAGGCCCCGAGGCAGGAAAGGGGGCTGAGGCATTTTCACTGCTTCTTCATCTCTTTTTATTTTTTCTCCCCAATACCAGAGCCAATCATTAGAATTTTGTAAATTGCCAATAAATCAACTTGATCAAAAATTTTAAACCCTTTTTTTGGCTAGCAGCAGGGACTGCTGCTAAAAAAATCCATGAGAGCTGCTTAGTTGCACATATTTTTAAACCTGCAAGTGGACTGAGATAAACCTGTGGCCAAGAAACAGCATGACTGCTGGCTACTGCAACCTGCTTGACTTCCTGAGCCCTCCAGAGTCCACACTGGATGTTACTGTGACGTGTGCACCCACGAAAAAACCCTTCCCAGACCTGGCATGCTTGGCAGCAGAGACCAACATGGCGCCGTATTCAAGTGTCCCACTCATCTGTGGGATGCTGCTTGCTTGCCTATTCCCGTAGTAAAATTATTTCAGATTCACAAGTGATTTATCTTCTTTGAGCAAGCATCCTTCACTTCCCACAGTTAACACATGAAAAACAGGTCAGACTGGTGACAAAATCAGCCTTCCAACTGCGTGGCTGTCCTCCTTGGAGCAGCAGTGGGGAAGGCAGAAAAAAGATCCATAAAACACAGGAAAAGTCTCCTTTGCCACAGAGGGAGAGCCACACTACTGACTGCCACGCTGAAAGGACATCAACTTCTGAAGTACAGTCCAGCTGAATAAATACCACTGAAAGTCAATAACCAAATCCTGTTAGGAGCCGCAGTGCTCTGGGAACTGATTGGAATTTGAACATTTGCATTGATGTATTTTTTTTTCACATTTCCAGCTGGGAGTAAGCACTGGAGAGAAGGTATGCTCCATGGGAACAAGACTCGCTAGCGAAGGATTACCTTTTAAAGGATTATCTTTTAAACAAAGAAAAATTTGGTATACTGCAAGCAACTAACTCAAATCAAAAGAAACAGATTAATCCAACAGGATTATCAGGTAGGGCTTCTCTGTACCTTTAACGTCCAGATACACAGCTGAGAAATATGAACAATTTTATTTAGATGTCTTGGTGCAGTTGTCAAACACCTTTTTATGTGACAATCCCCTGTTCATGGTTCACAAATAAGAGCTGCTTATTCAGTTAAGGTTGTTAAAACAAAAGCTTTTACTTATTATCCTCAGCCTCACAAGCAACAGCAATCTTCATTTTTTTTTATTTTTTTTTTTACAGAGCCCTTTACTTTTACCCTTGCATATGTAAGCTCTGATCATCAAGTCCTTTTAACTCCAGCCAGGAAGAAAGATTAGTAGCTGCCTGCACTGCTCCTACATTGTGAAATTTCCAGAACTGAGCTCTTTTACTTCCCTCTGGGAGACAGGGTAAGTAACAGAAAACTGAAATCAAGCACTGCATGGTTTTGTTCCTGAATTGTAACACTCATGTTAGTTCTTATGGCCATAGTCCTGCAGCATTGCAAAAAGCAAACAGCACTGATCTCCAAAAATAAAATATATTTGGAAACAATGTCCACTATATACACTTGTACCTCTCTCTTTTACTAGTAGATATGTTGGCAGTGTCACGCACAAAAGATTTGTACTGAAATTTACTGCATAATTCTCACAAGCAGAATGGGGTAAGCAAACAAGTAAAAAAAAAGTGCAGAGATAAAACCTTGTTACTTTAGTAAAATGGCATTTTATCTTGTTTTAATTTTGTAACATTTTAAAAAACTATTTAACACACATTCAAAATTCCCTTGAAGTAACTTAAATAAAAATTGTAATAACTTAAACACAATATAACATAACCCAGTTTGGTTAGCTCCAGGTCAGCTGTACTCGAATCCAGAGAAGAAAAATAATCCAGCAGCAGTCACAAACCCTGCTTCTTAATGGTATGAAACATTATTGACTTTGGTGAGGCTTCCCATCTAATAATTTTACTTTTCCATATATATTTCACACTTATTTAAGAATAAATACAGTATTAAGCAAAGACTTACCTCCTCCACCTCCAAGAAGGCTGGAATTAGCTGCAAGAAGAACAAAAGGAGAATTGTTAGCATAGAGCTTCCTAAATACAGATGGTACCAAAACAGAAGATGTTTCACAAAATGTTTTCCATTCCTTTCATTTCAGTAATTTTGCTACTCTCCACTTACCCAAAATCATTAACTGCAAACACAATCTATGTAATTTGTAATCATAATCTTTACCTTTGCAATATCTTTGAACATGTAAGCTAATAAATAAAACAGTATTAAAGCTTAATGTGCTGAATAGCTTATGAAATTACAATCTTGAATATATAATTCTATAAACTACATTTCTTTTTGATTACCAAATGAAGTAAAATAGCCTTTCATTTTAGAGAAACTTTAGTCTCTCTTTAGAGAGACTTTGATGCAACTTTTGATTACCTCTCCTCATTTTCTATGACATGGGACCTTTGAGGACAGCCATGAGAAACCTTGGCCCCATTGAAATCAAAGGGTGCTTTACCACTGTCTGCAATTAAATTGGGATTTCACTCAGTATGCTTAACTGCTTTCTGTGCTACATCCATCCAGCTATCTATCCTAGAAATAGATAAATCGCTTATGGAATGCAGTTTTCAGAGCATGGTGGTCCAAGATGATCCCTCAAATTAAAGTACCAAAATTGGAGCCAAGCCCAACATTTTCTTTTCACAGACTAGGCAAAAACAAAAGAAAAGCCTAGATAAAGCTTTGAGTAAAGTATTTACCCCTTAGATATATGGGAAACCAATCCCTGTCATCATAATATTGAAAACAGTATAAAAGCAACAGTAAATGGGATGGACAAAGGTATTTATCACTTGTTGATGAGTACAGGAGAAGCAAGACAGCAAACTACTGTTCTGCTCCAGGACAAGATGCATAGAATAAATTAGGCATTTCTCAGTATCCAAACTTCCTACTGTCAAGATATTGCTTCTACGATTTCCTTCAGCTTCTCAACTGGAAAGCTTTAAGAAGCAAATTCCCTGATGTTATTTTTTCCATCACTTTCTTGAGACTTTCACAGAAAATTGACAGTTACCTTGCTTTTCCTCCATTTCTTTTTCCAATACTCTACATACATCTTTAATATCTACTTTCAGTTCAACTATTTGCAACCAGCTTTCCCTCACAATGCAGTGAAACTGTCTTAATCAGCAAGCTAAACTTTCCATCAAAGTAGCATGCTCAAGATCAAAGAGGGATCTCTGATTCTAAAAAAGCATCATATACCATTAGCACTATTTTACAGTAACTCAAGACATCACTCTAGATTATTCAATATGCAATGTCCTTTAAAGAAATAAATATGCAATTTTATATGCAGCATAGCAGACAATATCAAATCTGAGTAAACCACAAACTAAATGGACAGTTAGCCATCCTAGGACTAGCTGTTCCTACATCTGTCGAGTGAGTGACTTGTTAAGAACAAAACTTAGAGGGATGTTCTTGTACACCTTTCTGATCAAAGCCTGGTTCTAATACACCACAAGATTAAATAGAAGAACATTGGGTGAATAATCTTTGTTTCTAAAACTAATTGCCCACACAGCTTTTGTAGCCATTTTCAAATAACTGTTTGGAAATACAGGGAGGCTGGAACGACAGGCACAAGCACAAAATGGAAAACTGAAAAAGATCATCTGTGCTTCATGAGCATCACGTTAAGCCAGTCTGTTAAAGTCTTGTGCTGATGAAATGGGAAGGTCTCCCACTCCCTTCTCTTTATATCACTCATCCCTGGCAAGTGACAACCTTCCTGTTTGCTGCATGAATTCTTCCTTCAGATTCAACTCAGTAAACCAGGTGAAAATAATCCACTATTCTTTTTGGTACTGTTTTCCAACACATCACTGAAGTGAAATGGCTTGTGGAAAAACACACAAGAGGAAGAACTGTGTGACAAGAAAAGAGACAATGGTGGCAACAGAGTTTGAAGAGATGGGATCCTCCCTTTTGGCAGTCAAAAATTATTACAATAGCTCCAGATCCTTAAATTTAATGTATCTGCATCCCAAGAATCAACTGTTTTCCTAGGACATCACTGTCACACTTACTTTGCTTTTACATGGCACAAGAATCATTTATACTCTTGGCTACCCTCTATCAAGCGCTAGCAGGGAACACATATTGCCATATATAAATTGACTTTGCAAAATACACAGTAATAGTAATAATAAATCATAGATTCATACAATGGTTTGGTTTGGAAGGGATCTTTAAAGATCACCTAGTCCAACCTTCCTGACATGGGCAGGGACACATTCCACTAGATCAGGTTGCCCAAAGCCCCATCCAGCCTGGCCTTGAACACCTCCAGGGATGGGGCATCCACAGCTTCTCTGAGCAACCTATGCCAGTGCCTCACCACCCTCTGAGTGAAGAATTTCTTCCTTATATCTAAACTAAGTCTATTCTCTTTTAGTCTAAAGCCATTACCCCTTGCCCTATCACTACAAGCCCTTGTAGGAAAGGAGGAGAGAGATTTTTCAGAAGCCCCCTTTAAGTACTAAAAGGCCGTAAAATGAGGTCTCATCAGACCCTTCTCTTCTCTAGGGCTAAACCACCCCAGCTCTCTCAGCCTTTCCTTGTAGGAGAGGTGCTCCAGCCCTCTGACCATTTCTGTAGCCCTCCTCTGGACCTGCTCTGACAGGTCCCTGTCCTTGTGCTGAGGCCCCAGAACTGAACACAGCACTCTGGGTGGGGTCTCACAAAGGCAAAATGGAGAGGGAGAACCACCTCCCTTAACCTGCTGGTCACGCTTCTTTTGATGCAGCCCAGGATATGACTGACTTTCTGGGCTGCATGCATGCACTGCCAGCTCATGTCCAATTTTTCATCCACCAGGACCCCCAAGTCTTTCAATCCGTGTATCCCCGAATCTGTACTGATGATGTCTAGGATTGTCCTGACCCATGTGCAACACCTTACACTTGGCCTTGTTGATCTTCATGAGGTTTGTGTGGCCCCACTTCTCAAGTTTTCTCCAGGTCCCTCTGGATGGCATCCCCTCCTTGTGTCTTATCAACTGTACCACTCAGCTCAGTGTCATCTGCAAATATTGCAGACATACTGCAAAGACTGCCACTGAACTTCAATCTCTATATATTCCCCTGCTCTTGCCCTCACTGAAATTCAGTATTAAGGACAGACACAAATTAGAAACAGTCACATATTTTACAGGAGCTTCCAAAGTACTCCTGCACCAGGTAACATCACCTGCAGTAAAATGAGCATATCTGAGATAAAAATCAGCATAGCATTCTGTTTCTCAGCATATGAAGTATCTACTGCCATGAGTCTGCTACACAACATTTCTTTTTGGCATTGTAGAATGCACCTACAATTACCGTTCTCGTTCTTGAATGAGTCAAATTCTAGGATTTCAGTGATTACCTCTGAGAGACATAGCTAAGATCTGCTCTACCTCACTGTTCCAAAAGTTTCCACTGCTAAAAAAATATTCTTCTGATATCCAGCCAATATCCCCATTGCAAAATCTCATTTGCTGGCTTCTCAGAAAATTATGTTTCTCTCATGAAGTTTTCCTGACAATGCTCACCTTTCCAATACCTTCTAAAACTTGTTAATAACATATAAGTCAGCATCACACACTTCTCTATAGAAACAGCAAAAACATTTCAAACAGATTTTTGGCTCCAATGGATCTATTGCAGCTATTGGAATTGTGGCAGTAATTCTACAGGCTTTTTTTTTTTTTTTAACTTTTACTTTAGTTTATTTCTTATTAAAGCATTACACTTACATACTAGAAGGAAAATAAAACCCTTTTGCTATGATGCCAGGAAGGACCATGGCCAAACTATGATTACAGTATCCTTTCCAGAGAGATAACGTGTCACTCAAAACCCAGGAACTTGTATTTTCAGATGTTTCAGACTGTACCCATAAGGTTCAATAAAACATACCACTCAGGTTTTGGGAAAGCTCTACCGTTAAAGAAGTACTTAGTTGCTTACCTCTGTAAGAACACCTCATCTGCAGCCAGAGCTAGGGATTTTCACCTCTATTCAGAGAGCAAGTCAGCACAGCCCCATGGCTGTAATCACATCATATTATATTGGAGCAAGTATAACCTCTCTTCTCAGGCCCCCAGTGTTAATCTACAGCTGCATTTCATCCACAGTGCTCCCAAATGATCAAGTCTTGCAAAACACCTTGAAAGGGGTCCTGCTTTCAGCTTTCGGCAGGTATGAGCAACAAGCTATGGAAGCAGTCAACCTCCAAAGCTGATGCAGTCCAAACTGCCTCCCAGGTTGCACCATTGCACTGTGCAAAGGCACAACTCCCACATCTAACTCAGGGCATGTCCAGCCCTAAGTAGCACATATGACAATATTTTTCTTTGACTAGTTAACCCATCCTGACTAATCTTTTGTCCTTATTTCTGTATTCTACAACTGAGTAAGATTCTGGAAACACAGGAGATTTGGCAAGGTGGGGGGAGAACTGAATTGTTACCAAGTTACCAAGACAAAGAACAGTAAAAGAAAACAAATAAGCATAAGAGGGTCGCCAAAAAAATGTGAGGTCAAGATTACTTGCACCTCATTTCATTCCCCATGTCACCCTTTGAAGATGACTTGCCCAACCTGATATTGCCTCTTTACAAGCTATAACAGATTCCTGGGCATTAACTCAGAAAATCCAGTCACAATACAGACCTTGAAATATGATTTTAATATGTACTCTTTTATACTTAGAGGAGTGATGACAGAGTGGTCAGGCAGCCAGCAGAGTACACAGCTCCTTGTCAGGCTCCAGTATAACACATGTTGATAAAGCCCCACTGAAAACACCTCACTTAGCAATGGCCTGCAAGAGGCAGCATAGGTGAGAGCTCATCTAACTTTACATGTTTCCATTTGCAACAGCTAACACAGACTTCAATTAAAAAAAACCAGACACATTTAGGGAGCAATTCCCCAGGGGTATATTGAATAGCAGCTTCAGGATGAGACAAATCACAGCACAGGAGATGTTACGCATCTCCACCACTTTAAAAGGAGTCTTAGACTCTACATTTTGAGACAGATCTCACCCCTGTCTGCCTCAGTACATCGAACAAAAGTACATCCAGGAGTAGTAATGTGCCTTTCAGCCTTTTAGGTCTAGATTTCTTATTATTAGATACATTAGAAGCATTACCAGTAAGGAGTGTTGCTGCAAAGTTCAGGCTCATCTCTAAGAAAAAAGCCATTTCAAAAAAATCCACATAAGAGAAAACACTGTCTCTATTCATTGAGTACAGCAATTTAGCCCTTAATGAGATGTTTATGACCCCAGATGCAACCAGAACTTCGGTATTTCTAATGACTCAGCACCTCAATGGTTTAGGCTTTTATTCTTTATAACATACAGGAACAGCACCGGGACAGGACTACTTAACTACATGAGCACTTGCCTGTTCTACCCAGAAAACTCAACTTTTGCTCTAAGAAACAAAATTGTTTTCAAAACACTTCTGCAGGGATGGAGTGGAAGAAAAAAAAAAAAAAAAAAAAACGAAAGACCTGGGAGAAAAGAATTTAAAGTAAGCTTAGTTTCTCATTGTGGAATACCCATACTGAAATCTCAGGTTACTAAAACGTACAAATTTGAAAAATGACTATTCCAGCATATTTGACAAATAAGAACTGGACATGAATGTTTTAAATCTTAGCCTTCTTAATGACTGAAGTCATATAGCTTTCCAACACTTCTTCAAATGAATAAGCAGACCAGAAACTCTGGCACAAGTCTTAACATTTTGCTCAATGTTCTCTTTACAACACTGTCCTTGCCAGGAAGAAGGATTATTTGAAATTTGTGGAAAGCAAATGAATGCTGAAGAAGTTCACCTCCAATGAAACTGAAAATCTTTCTGTGCTGTAAGCCAAAATGTATAAAAAGTGAAAAAGGACCTATGTATGGGTTGCTTAAACCGACATTTGCAGTCACAGAAATGTTTTTTTCCTGCTGTCAATTCTATTGAATTTAGAAAACAGAAATGATGCGAATACCATTTTTTGTGATGTCTCTGGAGATAACATGCTTTTAGCTTTGTTAACAACATAGCTGACTAACTCTGGTTACTTTTTGTTGGCATATACTCATCTGACAACATTTTTAAAACGTAAATTCTTCTGGGAGCATGTCATTGTCAAGTATTAATGGCACTAGTAACTTAAATTGACATCTATGTCATGCAGCCATGCATCTGTCAGTGTAATAAAAATATACTTTTAAAAGATTACTTGATATTGTCTGACTTTGGCAGCAGATGTTTGAGCTTATTTTGATGTAAAAAAGATTAAATATTTTTGTCAATACTTTCTAATTGTGAAATTTATTCAAGAAGACATCTTTATAACTGGCAGTGTTGTAAGATGCAAGGCATTCTATTGCCTCAGACACCATTTTTATTCATCAATAAAACATCATAACAGGCAGCTGGTGAGCAGAGTACAAGTAATTTATGGAACAGGAAGCTACATTTCTTCTACATGTTTTCTGAATAAAAATCCCTTACCTGCCACTGCATTTTGTTTGATCTTTTCTCAAGAAAGCAGAGAGAACAAAGAAAAGTGAGCTAACAACTGCACCCTGTACATTCAACCATTTTTACACAAGATGTGTTTTGACACCTTAAAGTAAAAAGCTTTAGGCTTAAAGATCACAAAGTATTTACTATATATACTTATATATAGTAAATAAAATGCAGTCGAATACAACATAGGAAAGTATAACTGCCACTATAATTAATTTGAAATACTTCCTTGCATGCGAAGCCACCGCGTGCAAGGAAGGAGAGGTAAAATACCATTATAATAACAGACACAGCCAGATTTGTGAAGTTATCTAAGTGCCTAATGATGCAAAGTAGAGAGCACTAGAAATTAGAAAAGCCACCCAGCCTATGAAATATGATAGACTTAAAGTATTTAGGCACATCAGTAAGTACCACTATTAGCACCTTCCAGACACCTACATGCCTTTTGTAAACACAACCTTCAGATACTTATTGAATATGGAGGGTGTGACTATATCCTGCACACAGCTGTACACCACAAACAGCTCCGTGATACAGGTAGCAGTAATTTACTGTTTTCTACCATGCAGAAAATTTCCACAGAGTCACTCCTCTCTATACCTGCAAAGGGCTTTCACCCCTCTGGACTAACACCAAACAGCCAAGGTGGGACTGAATCCTCCGGCTCATGAGCAAACTGGATGCTGATAGAGATGGCCACACCAGGACGGCAGGGACAGCTCACCAGTCCCCATGGTGAGCTGGCTGCTCTGCACACCTTGGCCCCTGCATCTTGGAGCTGCAGGCAGGAAGAGAGCAATCCCTGCACCAGCCGAAGACTGAGCCACTCTGCTCCTGGAGGCTAAGCCACTTCTGAGTTTAGCCTAGTACTATGGGGTTTGATTGTTTTTTAAATCGATGATTGAGAGCACATCGTATTCTTGATACATACACAAGGACTTAATCTTCCATGTAGTAAGAAATCTGCTCTTCTGCTCATGCAAAAACCTCTGTAAATAAAATTAAAGGTCTCTCCATTTCAGTTTATTGTTGGTTAAAGTACCAACTTCAAGCTCTCTTTCTAAGAAGACAAGGTGCCCAGAAGCACGACCTAGTGAGTCTGAATTCATTTTCATGTTTCCATCATCTGTGGTAGCAAAACGAGAGACAATAGAAAGGGACTGAATTTTCCATGCCTTATTTTTTTCCCCAGATACTCAACGCAAATGCTGCAAATTTGTCTGGCTTTAAAGATTAATAAAATCTAATGGGAGACTTTGTCCAATTTAAAAGTAAGAGTCTTGTATTTGGACCTAATAAAATGGTTTTGTGGTTTACCCCAATCATACAGTCTATGCTACTCTATTTCCCTCTCTCACAAATTCTCTATGGAGAATGAATTGTTTCAACCAAGTTTTGCCATCTTTACAAATAAAGTAGTCATTATCTCCATTTCAAGCTTTTAAAGGGCATTTCATAGGTAGATTAAGCAAAAAAATAATAATATACTAGTAAGTGCTCTGGAGTTGAGTCTGTCAAGGTAATTGCCTTCACAACATTCTGAATTCAATACGGAAACAATAACTGTCATAACTTTTCAGTATTTTTCTTCTTCTAATACATTACCAACTCAATATATAATGTGCATTTATGCAAGAAAGCTATTTTTAAAAGTTATATATTACACCCATTAACCTTAATCAGTCATATGCAAAACATCTCTGAAATGTGATACCAATATATACCAAATATATTTATATATATATAAATATATATACATATATAAATATACCCACAAAACCCAATGTAAGCATTGAACACAGGCAAGGCAGTAGTAATTTGGTGCATCAGCATAACGTGAAAATAGTATAGACACAAGCACACAGCTATCACTCTGGCATTTAAAATCTCAACTACATTGGAGGCATACTTCGGAATAGAAGAAACAAAACATGTCAGGTTTTTACCTTACAGTGAAATACACTAATTGCCTTAATGTAGGGCGAGAGAAAATTAACAGAGACTGAAATTGTCCAGCACATACTGAGGAAAAAAAAACATGAGAGAAAGCACTTGGCCAAGAGTACATCCTAAGCATTTCCATATAAACTTCCGTACAGAATGGAGCCTAGGCTCCAACTTAAAAAGGAGCCTAAATTTTACAATAGCCTGAGGATTTTAGTCACCATAATTGCTTCTTGGTAGGCAAGTCAATCAGAGTAAAGAACATAACTTAAAAGAAAAAACAAAGAACAGATGAACTTGTTTGTAAGGGTAGTCATCAGAACATCTCCAGTCCCAAACACAACTCAGCAAAACATTTTCAGATGAAATCTTGCAAAAACAGCACTTCATCACTTCACGCCTTCATACCTGTGAAATTCATGCCCTTCATACCAATCAACTGGTATTATTTTCAGATAGACAGAAACATCTCTCCTAAATCAAATGAAAGTGATGCAAAAGAAAAGGGTTTCCTGCCAACGCCTTGTGGAGGACAGTTAGAAGAACCTGTTTTGTGAGGCTGATCTCATCCCTGGGAGGGAGAAGATGACAGACTTGTTGAATCAGAAGCTGCAATTTGAATAGGAAGGAACCAGAGAAGGCTAAAACTGGCTGGCATGCACAGAGCCGTCCATCATCAGGTTTTGTGTGAACCCCTCTGCTGAAGGCGCGCTTGGTTTTTGCATTCCTCTCATTCTTCATGGCAAACATGAAAAAGGCACAATGCAGAAATAATTTCATTCTAAAACACGGGTTGATAAATTGTCACACACACTACCCGATGGCTAAAAGGAAAGCTGTGAATTAAGATTTCATCCATTTTGTGTGTCAATTTGTGGTTTGTTCAATCACTTAGAATTGCCATCTAGATCAAGGTATTTTAAAATATAGTTGTGATGAAACGTAAAGTAAAAGGAACTTATTTCAGGGCAGAAAATGAGGAAAAAATATTCAAGTCTACTACAGCCAATTCTTCATCTCATAATTTGGACCATTTGTGTGGTTTGTAAATGTAGCATTAAAGGGAATCAAAGTGCTGCAGTATATAATTAATCCATTTATGTAGAGTCATCATCAATATTTAAAAGCCTACACAAAACAGAATATGAGGTAGTCCTAGGTTCTACCTGCACAATTACAAAAGCAGTTTGGGTAGTAATTATTTCTAAATAATTAGTGAAATTTATATATTTCATGCATCTTTCCAGTATCCCAAAGGTATGAGAACATGTTATCTGGAATACAGAAAAAAAAAATTAGAGTGAAGTTCTTTGTGCTTTCTTTGCTTTTGTGTTTTCAAAATTACAACCTGCCCTGAACCTCCCGAAGCCTACCTGTACGCAAGAACACCACCCTGTGAGCTTTTTCTTTCTTTTGTTTTTTTAATGCATTGGTGCTTAGGGTTCACCTAACCACAAGATTTCACTTCAGTTTTCTTCACTGGGAAATACTTGCACAGTATTTGACTTCAAAAAGGAAAATGTCTGATTGCAAAAAGTTTTAATAAAACAGCAATTATACTGTGATAATGAAAAAGAAATCAAGAGGTGATATAAACTAACACATTTCAGCCTTGAAATATTAATATTTAACACCCTGGTTTCCAAACAATAAAAACCCTAACTCATTATAAAATCCGAGTCCATTGCAGAAAAGAAGCTACCCGGGGCCCTGCCCGGACAGCAGCAGAGGAGCGCACGCGTCCTCGGGGAAACCATCAGCACGAGGCAGCCAGCGGTACAGGCGCACCCTGCAGCACTTCTGCTTTAGCCAGAGCACAAAGGCAGGCTAAGCAAGGTCAGCCCTGGCTTCCTCTGGAGGGCCGACCTCAGCCAGGGCACCTCAGAGTAAAATTTGTCAGCAGCCACCCCACTGGCTTTGCTTTGGATATTAACATTCATGAACAACATTGTTATTAAAAAAAAAAAAAAGGACAGAACAAAAGAGAAAATGAAGAAAGAAAAAGCCCACGTCATCCCCTACCAAAACAGCCCTCGCACTTTTTTCCAGCTATGCAGACAAGACTTCACTTGCAAATTTTGCCACAAAGTTAGAGGAAGGCAAGGTGTTATTGCACTGTTTTTGCAAGAGCAGCCTGGAAGGAAGATTTTGACAATGAATTATAAGCTCCTGCAAGCAACTAGCGCAGACATGTACAGTCTGAGAAGCCTGCAAGTCAAGCACTGAAGTAAGGTCTACTTTAAAGCATATCCAGCTGAGCAAATGTAACATGCTCTGCATATGAACATGTTATATAACCTCTCTAATGATCATTTCTTTATATAGCCTGAAATTAGACACGGCTCCCACTGTGGTCAGTGTGAGCCACATTACAGAAGAAATAGAGAATCTGTTTATGTATTTTCCTGTACATTTTGTTTTCCAACACAAGCCTAAACTGTTGCTATAGGGCTAAATGGTGTACATCAGTCATGTATTCCTTTATGAAGAAAAGTGGAACTTAATAATCTGGATATTTCAGTCAGACCAGGAAGAATGCATTACATAAAATAGGGAATATACATCTTTCACTGTCCATAAGAACATCCTCCCAAATCTTTCTGTATACAGTTGTCAAATATGCTATTCTTATTTGAAATGAATGTTTCAAAAAGTTGCAATCTATAGCTAAAAAAATCTTGAGAAGACCATAAAAGATATGAGTAAAGTGTAGCCATCAACTTACTGTACCGGAGATTACAGAAAATGCCCCTTTTAGGATAAAAGTAAGTCAGCTTAGTCAGAGAGAGATTGGTTATCCTCTCCATTTTACTGTTCCTGGAACATACAATCCATGACATGTCTCAAAACGGAAAAACATAATCTAAAGTTTGAAAAATACGGGGGGGGGGGGGGAGGGGGGAACAAAAAAAAACACAATTATTATTTTCACTGTTACCATTTTCACATACCCTGAAAAACTCTGCTCGGGAACTTTATAGAAAAGGCAGATCACAAATAATCAAAATGATGTGAAGGCCTGTAGATATTTTCATAGGCATGACAAAGCCAAGAGCCCAGATGAAATCACTGGAAATGACAGCATTTCAGGTTCCGTGGGACTATTCTTTTTTTTCCTGACAGGTTGTTGGGGTTTTCTAATCTTTCCTAGCTGCAGATACGCACTGTTCAGGATTTATCTCCACAATTGTCAGGTTGGCGCGATACTGCTTAGTAACTTGCCCAGCAAACACTACCTTGCCCCTGATTTGCCTGAGTATCAGCGCTGTACCTGCTCCTTGGGTACCCCGTGGCTGCGTGAGATGTAAAGCAAGGAGTCAGACTGTTTTATTATACTCTCAAGGCAGCTCCTTAAAGCTACGATTATGGGCGCTTCTTAATGATGACGGAGATTAAAGCTATTATCCAAAAAAAATGCAGTAAATAGGCACCTTTGTTATAAGACTGTTTTCAAGCAGCTGCTACCTGGCAGAAGAGGCGTTAGGGCTTTGATGAAAACTTTACCGAGGTTAGACTGGACAAGAATTTTCCCTGAAGCACAAGAGGATGGTGGATTGACTGCACTGTCACACGCTGACGGGGCCACGCAGGAAGAGAAATTGTCAAGCTCCAACACCAAATTGTTAACTTCATCGTACAGGCACCAGAGCATCATCCCTAAAATCTCCCATCCTTCCTTCCAGCTAATTCCACTGCTCAAATTTATATGTGGAAATATCAACCTGAGCTCATGCTGCCTTGTCTTGTGGGTCTATTCCCAGTTAGGCACATACTTGAACTCTGCAGAGCAGAGCTGCATTCTGGCTGCAAGTCCAACGACCAAACGCAGGTTAATTTCCCCAGATTGCCAGTGGAAAGAGGTGGGCACTGCCAGGAGGCAGCACAGGACATCTGTCTCACATGAGCCTGAGCCGGATGATGTGAATTCACCCTCTTGCAGCAAAAATGCTTGTGGTTAATTTTACCACCGTCGCTGCAAGCACTTCCACCACAAATCCTTTCAGCTATAACCATTACCCAAAACCACAAGAGCTGCTTGCACTTGCTGTTTTTGCTAACATTTCTTTCGTTCCTTCCAGTAGCAGTTTGCCCACTGACTCAAGAGAAGCACCAGCATGTAAATGAAATAAGTGAACCGGTTTGACCCTCTCCCTGGACCACAACTCATTTGCAAGAGTTTTCATATGCCATACCACCTAATTGCTGCAACTACTCCCACTGAAAGCTCCAATAAAAAGGGCTGTGGCTCGCTAATCAGAGGTTAAGACAGAACAAAAACAACAACAAAAAAGACCCTACAAACAATTTCTACAGACAATTAGGCTGAAGATAAAAATGGGAAAGCTAATTAATCATTCTGAAATATATTGCTCTTTTTTTTTCTCATACTGAGTATTTTTCAAGTGTTGATCAAATAAGCATAACTTGTTTTTTCATTTTACCTATCTTCCTCTAAGGCAAAAAGAGAGACAAATACGTGTAAGCACAAAAACCACACCAGGTTGAATGCCTCTAGTCTGAATCGTTTCTCTCCAAAACACTGCAACATACACAGCCCCACTTTCTAGAACAACTTCCTAAAAATGGTTCTCAGTAAGTTGGCATTTTTATCAGTTATTGTTCTTTCTCTACCTTATACAGGAAAATTCAAAATCTGAAGACACTCCAAGAATTCACACGGACCTTTTGCATCAAGGATTAGTATGTATTCACAGTCCTCTATTCAACATCTAGGTAACACAAACAGGGATGTTATAATCTAATTTGTGCACAGCAAACACTTCATTTCATTATTCTAGTACTACTAACTTGATATATGAGTCAGCTGAGTACTTTTGAAAAAGGTATTGAGAAAACAAAGACAGAATTAGGCACGGTACAAACACTGCTTACACAAATACAGTAACCAGTAACGTTGAAGGATATGACAGGCATCTCACGCTATATATAAATACATCTGAAAGTCAGGTAAAGCACGTTTTTATAGTTGCTCAGAAAAGAAAAAGATGAATCATCTATTCAAACTCTATATAAAATGACTTCTCTAGTGGCAATTAATAGAGACAGGCCCCAGAACACCAGTCTCATGCTCTAATCATCAGCGAAAAAGAAATTAAGTGACAATTAAAAAACGCCTTTATTGAATAAGGAAAATTCTGTTTTCTCTTGGAAAGCAACTACAGCAACCTCATATTCTATAACCACATTAGTGAGGAAACAGTTCAGTGGATACCTAGAGAAGAGCTTATGTCCCTGAAGCATCAGGTAGATAGACCAGAATACTAAATACACACTCCTAAATACATAGTTTAAGTTTACGGTCATAATTCGCAGGAATAGAGGCCCTGTTAACTCCACTCCAATAATCCTGTGATCTAAGAGTATCACTCCCACTGAAATGCATAAAAGCCATGAATAGCCCCCAAATTTTACCAGAATTTGTTACAGGCAGCAGAAAACATATTGCTCTGGCTGGAATAAGCGACTTCGCAAAAGCATGGCTCTCTACTTCCCCTGAAGTCTCAGGCAGTCTTTCCTTTATACTTCAAACAAATTAAATCTACCGCAATTAATGATTATAGTTTTTCCTTCAATCAGCCCATATTCCTCTAGGAAATTAACTTAGCTATTAAAAGCCTAAAGGCTGGAAAGGAACCTAGTTAGATGAGTTTTACCTCCTCTGTATTGCCTGTGTAATCAAATGCAGTTTCCCCACCAGTTTAATTCTAATCAGTTTAATTACTGAAAATTACAACGGAAAAAAAAAAAAAAAACCACCTTACTTCTCACACCAGAACAAAGGAGAAAAGCTACATGTGCTAGTACAAGAATACTGGGTGGCAAGAGTTTGATACTGCATGGGGAGGAAATGACTGAAAATAAAGGCAAATTCTAATATACTTTAGACAACAGCTATCAGAATAAAGAGGTGGAAATGGCAAGTTACAAGCCAAGACTAAAACTCAGAGCAGTCTACTTCCAAGGTGTGAAATTTGGGGAGAGTTTACTACTTCAGTATTGCAAAGCCTTGACTATACAGGACCTGCTCTGCTCTCAAACTGCATTTCCTACTCGGTCTTTTGGTCAAACACTTGCCACACAAAGCAATTGAAAAATAAAACATGCTCAGCCTAGGAGAGTTTAATTCTGTCTTTCCACCAAAAGAGGGGAGCTAAAAACTCAAGTGTAGCAGAGCTGTCCCTGCACGCGGAGAGAAAACTAATCTAGGAGCCACAATCTTTTCTTGCCATGTCACTGAAACAGAATTATTCTAGTAGTCCTTGCAAAGGAAGGAGGCAAAACCAAAGAAAAGCTTGGAGGTAAATGTTTCAAGTATACACTCCGTATATTGAAGAATAACACCAGGAGGACAATGGATCCTAAAAAAGAAATGCAGGATTAAGACAAAAAGCGAAAAAATCCATAAAACAGAAAAGGAGTGAAAAAAAAAAAAGGATGCTAATTGAAATGTTCTGTTTTATATGATAAAACAAACTGAGATGACAGGTCTCTTAAAGAAGTCAGACACACAAAAATATGTCTAGAGAGTAAGTATGCATGTTATTCTCCCCTTGACTTCCACAACAAAAAGTATTTCTTAGTGTTATAAAACTCCCTTTTCTAAAAGTAATTCTTTCATGGTATGTTTCTCTTATCTTTTGCCACAACGGAACTTTTATGCTGAGCAGAAAAATGCCATGTAATATCATACTTTGTGTGGGTTGTTTTTGTTTTTTTTTGCAATACGCACACACAAAAATCCATTCTTTCATTACATCTTACTTTCTTTTTATCATTTTCCCCCTTTGACCATAATAGCTTCATTGTCTACTTCATAATTTTAAGGACCTCAATTATGCCCACTTGAAATCTTCTCTGCTGAGATGACTAATCCCAGTAATCTTATTTAAACTGCTAGTTTACATTCGACTAATACTCTAAAGCTATCTGATCTCTACAAGAAAGGGGTAGGAGTATTCTGGCAGACAGCTAGAAGACACTGTGGTTGCTGCAGAAAGTAAAAAACTAACTGCCATAAAGCAAGCACTGGTGTTAGCAAGGGAAATACTAGCACTTAAAAGTCTAAAAATATTGGAAACAAGTCATTTTTATTTCTGCTGAGTTCACTTATCAACCGGCTCTGTACTTGATAATGTGCACTGTGGAGAAGAGAAATTCTGGTTTATCGTGAAAAAAAAATTGTAATACCTTGACAAAAAGAAAACTCATGAAATCCAAGGAAAGTTTTTAACTAATTGTTTTCACCAATCTTTCAATAAAGAAAAATGATGGAGGGAAAAATAATACGGCAGTACTTGGCATCCTGGAATTTGAACAGTAACAAGAAAAGGGTAAGTATATAAACTTTATATAAAGCAAACCATGCATTTTCTTAGAGAAATATGTCATGTTTTCCAAAAGACTACCACTTTGATGCAAGATAGCACCCATGTTTTTCACAAGATCTCCTTCTGTGCCGTGATGTCTGCAACCACAAAGTGTTCAGAAGTGCCCTTAGTTTGTAGATGTCTGCAGACTGCTGTACTATCTTGCAGAGCAAACACATCATGCCTGTATCTGAGTCTACCCTGCTGTCCTGAAGGGACTATCTAATCAGGGATATCAAGATCTGAGCTCCCAGGGTGGAGAATCCTCATACTTATGTAAATGCAGTCACTTACTCATAATCTTTATTCAAAAATACCCAGCTTTGAACATTTAAAAGGCTGTAGTGTTAATGGGATCAAGTATATCTAATAGGACAATACATCTCAAAGCTTAAAAAAGTTCTAAACTGTTTTTAGATAAGATGTCCCCATGTACTCTCACCCACTCCTGATTGCTTTATCATAAACACTTTAGAGGCCATTTTATCCAATCCCTTGCCAATTTTTTCCTAGACTTTTCTCTTAGAAGCTGGGGGAAGCTGCAGAGCAAGTACCCTGCAAATCCTGAAGGTTCTGACTTTTGAAGTACTAATAAAACTCCCACAGAGTAAAATAGGGAATTAATTTCAACTTCAAATATTCCAGCATGGATCAATTAGTACTAACTCTGTTAGCTGAAGGATTTTTTGCCTGTTCCATTCATGATAAAATTTGTTTCTGCTCTTCAGGATCAACAGTTAGAAAACAGAGTAAGAAGATAGGACCAGAAAACAAATACAAATCACAAGGACGCAAACAAAGACAAAGGTTGTGACAAAAGAATATTTGCCGAAACTTTGCCCCTGTTTTTTTTTTGTTTTCTTTTGCACAAAAGAAATATCAATATATCTGCATAAATATTTTCAATTCACATTGCAACTTTTCAGCACAACTCTTGGATTGCATGAGACACTTTTAGAAAGAATTATGGCTATTAAAGCTGCAATGGGTCCTACAAGAAACACAAAAATCAGTTGTGTGTGTTAGTGGGGGACTGTCTCAGTGGGCTGATACCACTATCATCATCATGAGTTCCTCCTCTGTAAACAGGCAAAGAAATCTTCCATTGAGGCTCATGCTGACTGCTTCTCTTAAAACAGGGTCAAATCACCTGCTATTAATGCAAGCAGATCATATGTTCTGCCATTACGATTTCCAAATTAATCTTTAGAAGAATAGAACTGTATTTGTTCGAAGCATCTCTGATGGCTCTTTAAAATTAAAAAAAAAAAAAAAAAGAAAAAGGAAAAAAAAAAGAAAAAGCTGAACTAGCAAATATAACAAAGAGGATACTAATATCTATTCTATCATTGCCATCTCATTGAAGCCCAGACTTGAAATGCATTATGTCCAGCATGAAAGACATTCTTTCACAAAGATAAATTCAACCATTGGTGGACCCGAAGGTCTCTTGCGAAGAATAAATGCACTTAACCTGCATTTCCTGTTCTCCAAAATCAGTAATTCCAGAGGATGCCCATTTGGAGGTTCAAGCCCCCTTCATACAACCTACAAACCTTCCATGGGACCCAGCCAAAACTTGGAGCTGCGTGGAGTGCTCCCAGGCCACAACCACCACAAGGGTCAGTACTGACTCAAGAGCCAGGCTCAAGAAGATTAAATTCCCTATCTGAAAAATACAGTGGAAGCAGAAGACTGGATAAGTCCTAAGCTTAGTCTCAGAAAACAAACCTCAGAGCTCAGCAATTTCACTTTTACTGTAAGGAATGTTATGACAGCTTCACAGTGGATTCATATTTAAATATGACTTTAGTCCCCCTTGCATCCTCTGAAACATCCATCACCATAACTTTTGCCTTTTCATAATTTAAATGAATAATCTTCAGCTCCTAAATACTGCTTTAGTCCGTTTTGACAGACTAAATTAATACCTACTGCAGTTACTGCAGAAAGTACTGGGAGTCCCAGTCACCGACGCCTTGGCCTTCCCCAGCAGCCATTGATTCCCTCACCCAGATGGTTTTGGGGGGCTCCTCGCCCCATGCCCTCACACCCAGCCTGCACACCCCTGGGGGACAGGGTGAGGGGCTGGCAATGCTGGCAGCTGTCTGCAGGATCCAGGCTTTTGGCTGCTCCTCAGGCTTCAGACTATGGGAAACGTTATTTTTGGCGAAATGGCGCCTATCACTAGAGGAAAATATAGGTGTTTTCACAGGCTTTACAGGCAAAAAGATCCCAATGACCCCAGTGGACTCAATTTAACCTGACATGAGAGAAAGACTGTAGGACTAATATCGAGAAGATGAGAAAAAAGTGCTACATGCCTTTCTGTCACAGCTGGGCTATTTGGGGGTTTGCTTGCTTGCTTTGGGGGAGTTGTAGTTAATTTTAATTTATGCATGCTTTCTGCCTTGGGACTCGTGACCTGCACGGGGCCTATAGATCGAGTGAAGGGAAAAAAGAAAAAGGCAACAAAAATCAGTTCTCCGCTTTTACAAGCCTCTCAGAGTCCCCAGTCACACCAGTCTTCTTCTGGCCAGCAAAGGAAAATGAGTACAGGAAGAGCAGTCATGTTTTGATACCGTTTCCATGGCGTAAAAGTATTATTCCATACATGCACTTCATTACATTTGTCATCAAAATCATATTCGACAGGTAACCTTAAGTACAGACACGGGAGGCAGAAGTCTCTGATGGCTATCAGCTCAAAGCACAGTTGATAAAAAGCCAACAGGCTGGAACCGAATCCTGCATTACTTCCCGACATATACAGCAGGATTTACCAATATTAAGAAAATTGGTGAATGCATTAAGAATCTTCTTTCATCTTCACCTATTTAATAATAGACAACGAACATTTGTGAATGATTCTGTACGACCATCTGAAAGCATTCTGATAATAATAACAAAAAAAAAGAAAAGAAAAACAGTGAAAAGGGATTACACGTTCCACTTTAATACATCATTTAAAAAGCTTACCAGAAG
Source organism: Cygnus atratus (assembly GCF_013377495.2). Taxonomy (NCBI): domain Eukaryota; kingdom Metazoa; phylum Chordata; class Aves; order Anseriformes; family Anatidae; genus Cygnus; species Cygnus atratus. The sequence goes on from NC_066364.1 coordinate 112,878,993, forward strand.
GATCAAAGTCCATGACAAAGGACGCAAAATATTATTTATTCATGGGACATCTTCTGAAAGACTAGAACCTGTAAGAAAACTCTCTATATCCCAAAAGAGTTTTTTTTAATGCTAAATTATCAGCTTTTATTTTGTTAAATAAGAAGTGCTTTGAACATTTACCTAGCTGCAGTTAAAAAAAAGAAAAAAAAAAGCAAAAAAAAAAGCTGTAACTAAAAAATCTGTGTAACATCCCCTACTTAATAAATTTATTAAGTTGAAAAAATATTAGTTTCTTCTGTTGAAAAAGAAAAAAATATTGAAATTTATAACAGCTCTAAACACTGCCGGGAACACATAAGACTTTTCCCAATTGATATTCCTTTCTTCCTTCTTCCATTTTATCCTCTTTTTATAAATGGCTGTATATATCATCTCTAGAACATTAGGTTGGGATATTTTTATTATTATTCAAATGGTTAATGCCTTTACTTTTCCATGGTTTACATCTGAAGAATGTAAGAGAAAATATATGTAACGACAAAAAATGTTTGCTAAACCAGTCAACTTTAACTAATGCTGCCAAAGCCACGTGAGCAGAAAGCAAATCAGGAATTTGGGCTATTATATTTGAAGGGACGTTCACAAATAACTGCTTTAGCAGAATGGATTGATCTCCTTGGTTCCCCTGTGGCCCTTCTGGAAAGCCAGCAGGACCAGGCAGTGGATGTTGCCACAGAACATCCCACCCCGTGGAGGAAATCTCTCTCTCTCCACCAGCTGTAAGATGGAATCTGGGCTCAAAGTTAGCTTTTGGAAATACCCTTCTTTAAGTTCAGGAACAGCATTTGACCTATCAGCTTTACAGCAGTCACATCACGCATATTCGGAACTGGAAATCTGCACTATGCAGGAGGGTAAGGGACAGTCAATACCAATTTTCAAACTATCGAACAGTCCTCTTGCTGCAGCCTGCAAGCACACCTGCATTTTTGCTTTGCTGCGCTACAGTCAAACAGCACAGCAGAAAAAAGAAAAAAATCAGGTTTTCACCCATGTCAATAACCTTAAGCAGAAATCCACATCTAGGTCTTCAGCGAGCCCTTAGTACCATAGGCACAGCAGACATGAAGGGGGAACTCGAGCACACAGAGGCCACCAGCCCCATGTGAGTGGAAATGCATTGCGGTCTGATTTGGATCAGGTTTTCACAGCCATAACCACACGTTTAAATCGGCTTGCACAAGCTTACAGTTAGCAGCTGCACTGTCACATTTCTCACCGCTTCTATCTGGCCTGAGGTTCCTGCAAGACTGCCCTGTATGACCACTTTATCCTTCCACAACAGCACATATGTTTAAATAAAGGCTGTTGTGCCCAAAATACCAGAATCTGAAGTACTTCTTTATTGAAAGTAAGCCTTTGGCATCTGCTACTCCTGAGCAAAAAAATAATCTCAAACCCAAATGAGACGCTGTTATCAGGGCCAAGAAGCACCATTTGTCTCCCAGATTTTATTTCGGGGTAAAACCACCCCATCTCTAACCCCCACACTTCTCTCTCTGCGAGACCCCATGCATCCCATGCTCTCACACCCCAGCCACTTTCTCTGCCTTGCAGGTCTACGTTGCCCCAGGAGTTTGCTTTCCTGCACCACTCCGCTCCATCTGCTTCCCTGTCAAGCTGCCCTCTTACAGTTTGCCATCCAGCTTTTTCCTGAAATATGACATTTTGCCTTTCAGTTCTAGCACATATGGTTTCCAGTAACCAGATTAAAGTGACTTAAGTTAGAAAGAAGGCAAATATGTAAACAAGCAGCTAGTAGATGTAAAAGCCTAAAGCAGGCTTCATCCAAGCAATATTAACGTTTGAGAAAACAACCATTTTTTCCTTGCCCCAGTAAATACCACCTGCAACTTCCCGACTCCTTTCCATCTTTCAGGGTCATCCTTCATGGAAGATACTTACAACACACCCTTGGGGAGTCAAGAAAAATTCAGCTTCAAATTAATTTATCTGAGAGATCTCTTGAGAGGGAACGTAGCTGCTAACTAGAAAACCTTACCTGGCAGCTCGGGAGCTAAGAGGTCGCATGAGGCTAGGAAGCATCTTGATTGAAGAATAGCCATTATCCTTTAGTATGCATTATGTCATTTTTTCTCTCAAAAGCAAAGCTCTTGAGAACATTTGATTGGACACCATATAGATCATTTAAAGTTCGCCCCTTGGTGTCTCATAAATGCTGGCAATATAATTGTGAAACTATGAAGAAACGTGTTGTGAAAACACATTAGTTTTTGAAAAACAGAAGTATGGAAGATAATTATGTATAAATGCAGTGTTAAAACCAGACATTAAGCCATTGTTTTTTACTTCAACTTAGATGTATATGCAAGAAGTTTCGCTTCACAAAATTCATCATGAGTATCGAATTATTAAACAAACAACCTAAATTGGATATTGGATACCAATCATTATCACAACGTGAAAAACTTGCTCCCTTGACAATGTTATCAACCTACAGGAAATAAATACTGAAAAAGTTCATTTTAGTGCTCACTGAGTACTATTTTAGCCTCTCTGGTTCATCAAGATTTAAGATTTGTCTCAGAAGAGTTATCTCTTCTCAGATTAACTTTACTCTCCCCATCCTTTCCTCCACTTGTTTATGCAATTAACAAGAAGTAAACCAACAAAATCCTATATTGCAATTACACTGCGACTGCAATAGGTAGAAGGACGACCCTTCTCCAGCCACTAACTGAAAACTAACATTTACATCAGAGCCCCAAGTTCTTTTTTACTGATCATCATTTGTCTGATTTTTATCTTGTGTTTTCATGGAGGAACACTGCTGGCAGCATCTAGTTTCTACCCACAGAACTACACAGTGGAAACCCAAATTAATGACAGGATTGGAGGCTTTACGGCATAAATTTCCTCTGCCAGCATCCTGCCACCTGCTCTCAAGGAACTCCTTGGGGTGAAGTTGGGCTCCGTAACTGTGTGCGGTTAAGATTATAAGTGATGTTTAAACCAGAAATTTAACACCGTAATACGTCATCTGGAAAGCAGAGACTGAGCAATCATATTTGAAAAATAATTCTGCCTAACAGCTCTTAAATATACAGGCTCCACTGCAGATTGCTATGAAGGTAAAGAAAATACTGAGCACTTAATAGTGCAAATCAAACTCTGCAGAAAGTGAATTTTAGCACATTTCAGCTCCAGCTAGGAAGACCACTGCCAAACGCACGGCCCAGTGTCATCAGCCTCTATAGACTACCCCCAAATGCCATGGGAAGTCCGGGTGGTGGGTGTCATGGGAGGTTAGTGCTCAAGAGTCCAGAAGGTCTTCCGAGGAAAAGACCAGCAGCTCCTCCGTTTACTAAGAGGAGCTTCTGGAGAGCAGAGGCTTGAAAGGAGAGTCCTCAGGAGGACCAGCTGAGGTCCACCAAAGGAGAACTTTGCCGTGAGCAGGTGGACACATATCAGCCATTTTTTCTACAGCAGTTACCATACAGATATTTTCCCTTAAATAAACCTTCCAAAAATAAAATTGTTCAGATACTCACTCTTCGCAAAACGTGATGCTTTCAAAGCACTACTTGTGAGGAAGATGAGGCAGAACAGAAACAGGGACACAGCACCCAGACAGGGAAAACCCGGCATTTCATGACACGTGCCCTGGCACTGATGGCAAGTCATGGGGCAGCGCGCTCACTCCTGCTTTCCCTGGCAGTGTCAGTGCTCACTGTGATTAACCAAGGCAAGCTGGAGAATACAGGAGCGACGTTTGTATGGTGTTCGGCATATTTGTTCAGTGCAGTATTTAGCAGCCCCACGTAATTCTCTTGCTCGCGTTTGGTCCTGCTCAAAGCAATTTGTTCCACCAGCATGCTCCGCATGCTGCCCATTGGGGAGCAGAGTGCAGAAAAGGCGATCAAAGTATCTCAGAACTAAAAAAGACAAATTAATGGCAAACTGGCTTCTTCATCCCGTTTCCTCCTTCTCGGTTTTATTATTCTTATGTAGCAGAACATGAAAATCTCAAATACCCTTGCCACTGAAACACTAACGTATTCAGAGCTACGAAGAGCCATCAGGATTAAGCCATGAACAGAAATATGCATCCAAATGCACGATGTTTTAGGCAAATACACAGAACAAGCTTGAATTATTTTCACTTGAGTGCTAAGACTGCTAGGGAAAAAAGAAAAAGGAAAAAAAAAAAACAAGCTTAACAAATTCAGCTGTAGCTATTTGGTTGTTGTTGTTTTACATAATTAATAGGACCTTTGGACCACTTAAAACGCTTCATCATTGCCCATTTAACAAACACAAAAAGATGCCTCTTGCTCAAGAGAAAGGAGATTGGCACCAGCAGGGAAACAAGGCGATTCATCTGAAACAAAGGTTAAACAACCGGGAAGCAAAAGCAAAGCGCTCGCTGAACACTGTACTTGCTGAATAAAACCACAAACAATGGAGAGCATTAGCTGGATGAATTCCTGGCTGGTATCTTGACTCCCCAAAAGCGTGACTTCGAGGGCTGTGAATTGCCAAACGGTGACGTCTGAAGGGATTAGAGGGTTTGCAGCCATCTCCCTCCCTGCCAGGGCTGCTGCCAGCATGAGGGTGAGAAGTCAGGTGGAGGGAGAGATGCCCAGATGCAGGGCTGGCCAGGCCCGCTTCCCAAAGTCCTCTCCCGGAGGAAAAAAACATCAAATTCGGATCCCACCACACGCCAGGCGATTCAAAGCTGGGCATATACCATTTGAAAAAACTGGCAAGTGCCTTTATCTACTCAGCCACAGCCTTCATAGGAAACTGCCCGCTGCGGACACGTCTTCTTCTATTTTTTATTTTTTAGTTTATGTCTTTCCTTTCTTTTTCAACTCAGAGATAGAAAATGTCTTGTTCCGGGATGCTTCCATCCCTTCCTCCACACCTCTGGGATACTGAACGCAGTGGAGGATATATTCCAGAAGTTATGCATAGCACTAGCAAAAAGCTAGCTATTTGAATGTACTTATACTGTTATTTAAGAAGCATTCTGTTTTTATTGACATAATATAAATATACAAAGCTAGACAGTGAATTCCAATTTGGGTGCCTTAATGGTAATCAATTAACTTCAAGTGGCTCGACATTTAAGGGTTATTAAAAGAGTTATCAACCAAGTCCTGACGAGTTCAATGGAAGGTTTGCTGAGGAAATCTCAGGTTAATCAGAAGTGAAGGTCAGAAATTAGAAGGACAGAAATCAGAAAGTGTTACTTATGTGCATAAGAGGTACTGATTTTACTACACTTCAGTAGATGATATGGAAAACACACCGGTTTATCTTAAATTCCCTCTGATTAAAATTAGTAAATACTGACTGCCAGAGAATGAGCAATTTATACAAACAGATATTCCTCTGTATTTTCACATGCACTGAGGATGATTATTCACACACAATTCCACCAAGTCTATTTCAGCATCCTTTATTATGGACCAAAGCCTGAACCCACACTCTGTAACAATGGGAAAACCCTCAACAATATTGCCTCTAGAGAGGGTTGGGTTTGGTTTTAAGACCCTTATTATTTGTTTTTTCCATTGCACTATTTTTCTTGCTGTCTTCAGAGCTATCAATTGCAATTAAAACATAAAATACTGTAATCCTGCTTATAATAGTCTCTACAACAATCATAAATTCATAAACCATTGCAATATAAGTTACTATCCAAACATATATATATAATATTACGAGTGTTATTTAGGCTTCACTGTGGATCATATTTCTGCTCTAATTTTTCTTTCTAAAGCAACCCTGGCTTTCTGATCCTGAAAATAAAATACTTAATGGCCTGTGCCAGACTGAACGCTGCTGCTTCCTCTGTCACTAACTAGATGTCTAAACAACTTAATGGTCTTAACAGACTGCCAAAAAAAAAAAAAAAAGACAACAGCTCACGCTTACAGTTAAGAGAATCAGGGCCCTCTACGTGCAGCAGTGCTGCCTGCTCCTCCACCAAGAAGAGGGAACGCTGTGGCAGGGCTGACAAAACAGATATTTTATTATATATATATCATATATATAATATATAAATATCATATATTTAATATATGTTATTTTCATCCACAGCGAATGCCATGGGACCACTGTGGTGGCCCCTGGCAGAAGGCGGCCAGGTTGGCCACATAACTAAATATCTTGAAGGCCTGCCCCACAGTTTTTAATTTTTAATTTTCCCACCCCTCTGTCCTTCTTGTTTAGACGAGCATTTCTTCAGTGTAAGGACCTGATCACGTTTTGCTATGCCTGTACAATGAATTATCAATTCTACACAGGTCCTGTAGCAATCCTAATTTAATACAACCCAACAACTCGCTGAGTCGTATAAATGCACTACTTTAATGCAGAAGGTTTAATAGGATTTTTCCTAATACCATTTTAATATTCCAATGGCTGGACAACTAGAAATCAAAGACCTCCACGCCCCCTGTCCCATACACCACTTCTCTGATTTATAGCCTCAGGAACTGCAAAATAAGAAGATTCAAAACAGTCTCTTCTTGCAATGGGACAGGCAAGGAAATCATTACTTAGTCTGCCTCTGCAAATTCAGGTCCCTCCATGACAGAGTGTGGCAAGGCAGCTGGCTGAAGCAACAAGGAAGACACGTGTGCCATTTACACCCGAAAGGATGAGCAGGTGAGCACACTGGATACTTCTCAGTAATATGAAAGGCTCACAGAGAGATTGAAGTCCACTTTGCTTCTTTATATATGATTTCTTAGTGCATCGTTTTTTTAATCCTGTCCCCTGCTATTGCCTTTTACATGTGCTGCTTGCGGGAGTGATCGCTGCAGCTGGCAGTCTCGTGCCCATGAACCTCAGCAACACCAGGCAGGCTGCCACGCCACCCAGCAGCAGCACAACACGATCTGAAAGGTCCTGCCCCAAGGAGAAGCTCCTGTTTCTCCCCTCTCTGTATGCCAGCCTGGGCACCGAGCAGAGAGCATCCCCGAGCCCAAAGAAGGAGCTAATGCTGCTACAGGGCACAAAGAGCAGTGATGCATGGGCTTGGTGGTAATGGTACGTAAGCAGATCCAGAGCAGGGGATAAGAAACAGGCTGTGCAATCCCTTTCAACGCTTCAGACAAGAGAACAGACTCAGAAGCCCTGCCCTAATCTTTTTTTTTTTTTTTTCCCCCTCTGGTGACAGCTCAGACTTGCTCTGCAGAGAGGAGAGAAAGAGAGGAGCACAGTGACACGGCGTGACAGGCGTGTGGCCGGTCCACTGACCTTTCCCCCAGCCTCTTGCCACGTGATTTTTCTCACAGATTGTGTGTTTTCTTCCATGTGCTGGTTTATTTTTCTAACCTGCCTCTCCTTCATGACAGAGGTTGTTCTGGTTGAGAAGGCCACAAGAACTGCGGTACTACTTCAACTGAAAGGTCCACCCAGTCTGAGACCTTACTTCTAACACAGGGCATGGAAAGATGGGAAGGAAAAGAACAAGAACAGAATGATTGAGCCGAATATTCCCAAATACAGTTATTCTTCCTAACACTCCATATGCTTTCAGCTCAGGGAGCTCCTCTGTTGGCTGCAGTTTCCAAGTAACCCTTGGTGGCTTTCTCCTCCACAAACTCATCCAGCCTCTCTTTAAACCATAAGCATTCACAATACCCTTTGGCAACAAGTTTCATAAGCCTGGTACCCAGTGCACTGAAAGCCTGGCTTTTGCTTGCTCTGAACTTGGCGCTAGCTGTATTTATGCAGGTGTTAAGAGTTTTAGGTTTTATTACACTTTTTTAATAACTTGCTCAGAACATACAAAGGTTGCAGACTTGCACTTCTCAGCTTTCCCCAAGCCACGTTTGAAATACTGACATTACAAGTGCCACCTTATACACCAAAAGTGCTTTAGCCAAACATTGACATCATGAGCAATTCTCCTTTCTCATTCTTGACCACCTTCAGAGCATTTGGAAAACCCTATCTCCTCCTGGAAACGTGCTGCTGATGGCTTTGTCAGTTTTTTCCCCACAACCTCTTCCACATTTGTTTCATCTTCAGACAGAGCCTTCAAGTCCCCTTCGAGTTTTCTGTGGCACAAGTCTCTCCAGGTTCCTCCAGAGATGCCGAGATTTTGCTTCCCCTCTCCATAAGGACCTTGCCTGTGGCTCCACGCTCCCTGCTCCACCTCTCCCGAGCCACGCAGGGTTTCGGTCGGTGGTCACGAGACAGCTGCAACCACCCTTCACTGTGGCATAAGTTTTGCCATATCCTACGTTACGATCTACAATAGACGGATTTTTCATGGGGGCAGGAAAAAGAAGCCAGTTTTAAAGCAGATTGTCATTAACGGGGACAATTGTCCCCTCTGACCATCTTCTCCTTTTGTTCCGCTAAGTGAAGTCAGTGAAAAATATTTTTGCACTTCGTAAAGTTTTATTTAAAGTCCCATTCGCGCTCCTAAAATCTTTTATATCATTCACAGCTGAATAATCTAATCACTTATTTTCATCCTCAGAAAACGGGGTGAGGTGGAAGAGGCAAGAGCCTTTCCACCAGGAGCTCTGAGGATCTGAGAGACCTCACTGCCATTTACACCCTCAGCTTGGCATCCCTGTTCCCTGTTTAGAGGGCAGCTCCCCAGGTTACTCTTTTTTGTCCCCTTTACCTTGCACGATTTCACTTCTCCGTATTCCCTCCTTTCCCTCGGTTGCCTGTCCCTTTACAAGAGTTTTTCCAAGGCCTTTACCCAGACTTAACAAAGGACCCAGCAGCTATCCATGGTTACAGGCCACAGTTGAGGTTGTGTAAATCAGCTGGGATCCATCAGGGAACATGCAGAGGCTTCGAAGCGCTGCAGAAAACCTGCCAGTTGGCTCAGGTCTTCATGGCCACATTCAAATCCTCTTCCCCCTGCAAGCTCCCGTAAAGTGGACAAACCTTATAAAAACCTTTAAGAGTTCTGAGTCTTGAACTCGACACAGCCAAATTAAAGATTTTCTTCTAACACTCAGCTATTCCTTTTCTGTTTGTCGCTGTCAACTCTGATGCTTCCCTTTCCTTTCTGTCTTTCCAATTCCACCTCCAGGTTTCCAGTCCGGTGAACTATTGCCCCTTGTTGGTCACCCCTTGTGCAATCCAGAAGCCTTAGACCATGGTTGGCAAAGTCATTACTGACTTTAAGTGGTTGGTTTCAGACTCCTTTAAAAGGTGTGAGAGCGACTGGAAAAAGGGATTTCCACGATATATTTTAATTCCCAACCAAAATACAAAGGCAATAGAAAAATGAAACTCGCTGGGGAGTGGTGCACCAATTCGTATATCCCCACCTGACACCTCACGGGAATGAGGTAGTCACTGACTTTCTGCCGTGTCTTATTTATAGTGAACACATTGGAGATCTTTTCACATCCCTTTCAGCTTCAGCTCCAGCATAAGAGTTTGCTTTTTCTTCACTAATTTGACACACCTTCTTGAATACAAATATGCAATTTTAAACATAAGGCTTGCAGAATAAGATATTAAGAACAATTAATTTTCATTAGAATAGACTTCTTATTTTATAAATGTCTTCTAATCTGAACAATTATTCTTCATCATGAACTGCTGCTATCAATATGCAGTTTATTTAGAATATATTAAATATTCTGTATATCTAAAACAAATCAAGTTTCTTTGTTTTGTCTTTTGAAAAAAAAAAGAAAAGACTACAATGATTTTTCTTTCCCCAATGTTTATGGGCTATCAACCTCTCTGGCAAAGTCAAAGTGATGAACACAATTAAAAGATCAATTTCTATTGACAGTGGCTGCATTCTTTTGCAAAGCAAAAATATTCCGATCACTGATTGGACAAATAAGAAAGAGAAAGAAAACAGGGTAATTATTAAAGTGATTATTAGGAGTCACACTAAACCACACAGTCTAATCAACCCAGTAATCTTGACTAGCCAGTAGAAGGGGAAAAAAAAAAAAAAAAAAGAGGAAAAGAACTGTGCTTTCTTACTATACTTTGCTATTTTAACGTCTGTGCTATGTTCAGAAAAACAGAATCACAGAATCACAGAATCACAGAATCATCTAGGTTGGAAGAGACCTCCAAGATCACCGAGTCCAACCTCTGAAAACCCAACAGTGGCCATTCTCCCAGTCCAGTTGCTTGCACAGTGCTTAGGCTCAGACAAACGCAAAGATCACAATTCTTAGATTAACATTGCAAAGAAGCTGATTTCTGCTCTGCTGTCAACACTTCTGTATTTTTGTTGGTTGGCTTGAGTCCTTCATCTCCAAGGAATCATCCTGAAGATCAGAGGCAGGCAGGGAACCAGAAGAGCAAAGAATATCTAAGCAGCAGAAGTGCTCAGCAGGAACGTGCAGTTCAGCATACAGGTGTCTGTCTGCTAATACATTAAGATTCCTACGCTGCTTTATTTTCAAGTTCCTTCCTAGCCTAAACAGGCTAAATTTAAAAATGAGGCCTTCAAACAGCATGCTAATTCAATTGAACTGATTCTCCTGACCATTAAATGATCAACCATTTAAAGTTTTATTTTTGGCATTCACCTGAACGAAAGCAAAGCAAAACAGAAAATTTTATACTGCAGTTTTTTGCAGTATCTATTTCTCTATGACAAGAGAGGCGCCGATTCCACCTCAACCACAAAGACAAAGAGCATAGCTCAGCTTGCGTTGCATCACGCAGGCACTTCTTCCCTCAAAACCATGTTGGACCATCTCTGACAATGGAAACTGGCAGAGGAAAATTCCCCGCTCTTTGCGGCTACCAGCATTTCAGTGCAATTCCCTTCTGGCATGTATATATCACAGCAATGTCATTCTTCATGTCCTAACAAAACTTTCCATGATACACTAGGGAATTAGACAGCAGACAAGTCTTTGGTACAAGAATGTTCCTGAAAACGATTTCTGACAATCAGTACAATTTATATAACAAAGTTCCCCTGAAATATTTGGGGTATAGTAAACAAATGTGGAAAAACACAAATTACTTTGGAAATAATCCTAGCTCTGTGTAAATGTCTCTTACTATGGCTGATTTTTATTTATTTTTTAAATGAAGTCTGGTCTGATCCTGTTGCATCTCCTTTCCTGTTGACATAAAGGATTGCCATGTCACACGGGCATACATCAGCCCGTTTTCTCCACCAGAGTTTGCAGATGGGGCTCACATGAAGCTGACTATGCTAAGAAGGTAAAAGGGGGCCCTGTGTTAACACACGTCATTACAGACCTGTTGAGATTCATCACAATAGACGGCTTGTTCACTCAATGAACACCAGCCTCAGGAAAAGCAAACACAAGCAGCTGCAGTAGGAACAGTTATGACAATTTGGTGTAACTCCTATGTTGGGAAATCAGGGCAGGTGAAGTAGCCTTGAAGATGAATAGCACCCAAACAATTTTGATAGCATCCTGCAAACCGAACATACCATCTCAGAAATGCATTATTTTGCTTAGAATCCCAAACTGATTTAAGTAACACAATTCTTAACCTCAAATCCATGTTATAACACCCAATGAGAGATGCTTCCGTGACTTCAAGGTGCCCCTTACAAAACCTAAACTGAAAAAAAAATAAAACCAAAATACAATGGTTTGCCTGACTCCTCTGCAAAGACCAGGTTTCAGTGAGGACCCCGTTTTCTGTTATGCCACATATTCCACATCTAAAACCCTTCATATTCTGAAGTGGAAAAAAGCCAAAAGGTAGTCACCATCTTCTGCTATTCATTTCTGGAAAAAGAAAAAACTTTTCTCTTTTAGTTGCAGTGTAACATTTTGTTCTAGATTTTTTTATACAAGCTTATATTAGCAAAAAATCAGAAGTAGGAAGCTGTTTCATATCCAAACATTTCAAGCTACAAGAGATATATTTTCTTCCCCTTAGAAGCAAAAATTCACCATCAGCTCCAATTTTTTCTTCCATCAGAACTTCAAGTTTTTGATCACACAACATTTTCCTGAAGGAAAAGCGGCCCTTCAGAAAGCTTCCCTCAGCCTTTTAAATTGCAAACAGGCCTGCAAGCCACTAGAAAACCTGTTGACATTACTGTTGAGGGGAAAAAAAAATACCACATTTTCTGTTAATGTAACCTTATTTGTTGGATTTCTGTGCAGAGCATTTGGGCATTTATTAAAACAATTTCCACACGAATGCCAACACTGCAACAAGTATGGCTTGGAAATTACAGCTTCATGGATCTTAGATGCACACATTTTAAAGATGCTGCAGCCTGGTCCAAGTAAGATCAGCCATTATACTTCAATTAACCCACTACAGCATTTCTTTCCATCTGTAATTCAATGCATTAGGTAATGAGCTCTGGCAATTTGCAAAATGTTTTTTAACACTTTACTCTAAATTGCATCGGAGACTACAGACAAAACTGAGTAGCATGGTTATCATTTTACAAAGCATTTCCATAAAATTATGGACCAACAACCATTTCAGAGCTTTGAATAAAAAAAAAATGCAGCCACAGAATAAAAATCCCAAGATCATTAAACACCACTGTGTTTTATGCTTTTTCGATGAGATTAACAACATCTACACAATTTAAAGATACTTAAAGACAACTATCACTGCATAAATTGTCAACATCCCCTGGTTTCACACAGTTGACAATGACTTCTATCACGAAGAGGTATGTCAGCTGCCAGCATTTGCTGTTCAAAGAATTTGGCATCCACTACTTTTTAAATGATGCTGGAAAAAAAAATAATGCAAAAATGCTTGTTTTTTAAAAAGCCGGGAGGAGTTCTGAGTTCACGAAGCATTTTAAGTGAAAGCCATCAGGCAGTATTTCTTTCTACTTCGCCATCTGGAGAACTCTCTCCCATGCAGAAAGGAGACCTCCCTGCTCTGGTGCCGTCTCAGCGCGGCCACCCATTTTACAGATGGGAAGGCACCAGCCACGTGTGGTCCTGGGAGCTCAGCGAAGGGCTTCTCTGGGTGCACGAAGCCTCCAAACAGCTCCAAACTTTGCCGCTGCCCAAATTCTCCTCTCCCCATTGATTTTCCTTCTACTGCACAACCCAGCAGTGGCCCCTGGTCTGCAGTAGGAGCCCCACACACAATCCGTGTTGGGAGCATGCAGAAGAATTTCTTTTTCCCTCTCAGCACCCCAATTTGGGGAATTGCCGAGCTCGCTCTTCGCAGCTTCCTTTCTCTCTGATCCACCTTTCTCCTCTGTGACGGGGAACGCGTCCAGCCGAGCTGTTAGAGGATCACTGCAGGGTAAGCCCGAGCTGTCGCTCCTGTTCCCAGGTCTAGGTCTCACCAAGATGTGAGCCTATGGCAAACTCGCTTGCAGCGCGCACCAGAGATTTTGCATTAACTTATGCAGTGGAACCAGTTTTTAACAACCTTATAATATTTTGAAAGCTCCCTTTGTGCCAAGAGCCTTCACACGGCATGAAAGTTCCTTTCTGTATATGCAAGAGCCCTGGTTTTTATTTGTACGGTATTTGCGCCTGGATTTTAATGCTTTATGAGCCTTGCAATGTCTGTACATCTGTATCGCATGTATTTTTTCACCCTCCTTGGAAACCACACTCCAGCTCATCTGCAGCAATGAAGACACCCGCCTGAATTCCTCTCCTCTCCTCTCACCCACCTCAACACAGCTTTGCAAGCTGCCACCACGCATTCCTCTGCGGTAACAGTGCGCAAGCTAAAACTTTGGATTTTCTGTCATCCTCAGAGAACTCCTCGAACCTATAAACGATACAGATTTTTCAAACAAGTAAGGACCAGTATGAACCTAACTTTCAGTTACAGCAGTCCATGTGATGATACTTTTTTGTTTGCAAGACCTGCCCGTCACTTCCAATGTCAAGACGACAGCAAGGGGAAAGACTCAGGCACCTGAAGGCTCGGAGAGGCTACAGAAAAACAATGGAAAAGCGAGGAAAAGAGAACCCTGCCATTGCAAGATGCACACAAAATAGGAAGCACCTTCAATACCTCCTTCCTGCTCTCGCCTCTGTTCTCATTCTTGCTGTACAGAGGTGGTGACTGCAGTCACCTCTCTCAGTTAAACGCTTTCTACTGCAACTCAGCAAAGATCCCCAGCCCTGAAGGAGCTCCCTCTTCCCATCTTCCTCCTTTCCTTCCAAGAAAAGGGAACAAAACTCTGCAGCTAGAGGCACCCTTTTGAAATGTCTTATTTTACAGAAATATGCTATTTTCAACAAACCCATTCTTATTGTTCATTAGTGTACAACTAGCTTCTTATTGCAAAATAACACTTAGCAAGAAATAGTTCTTTTGCAGATTTCATTCTTTTGCTATTTTTCGCCCAGCTCGAATGTATACACACAATAAATAAGCTATAATTTTGGTTCTAAAACAGCTGTCATCTCTTATGAGAACTTGCTGCTCACAAGCAATGTTTGTTGCACATTCAATCCTATAAAGATATAATGCCCATAATTATGCTATTGTTATTAAGGCAATCATAACAGATACCATATGGACTTTAAAGTGGCTTTGAGTACAATTTTTTAACAAACACAGCATCACTAACTCATTGTGCAAGAAAAATCCATGCCGCAAACCACACACTATTGGTAACACATATAGCTTACTCTGTTTTTTTTTGTTGTTTTTTTTTACACTGTATGTACTGAGAATAACAATGCAACTCATAGCTTCTATTGATATCTCACTTTCAAAGGCTCTCCAGACTCACTGCACATCATGTTTTTAATACAACAGTGACTGCGTGCCAGAATTCAATGCTTCTGCAAATATGCCAACTTGTAGCTACTTTCAAAATGAGCCACTCACCAGGAATTAGTGCCAGGGTAAATCAATGGCACATTCAGCTAGATGTTCTAGCTCTAGAAAATGAATTATACGCTATATACAGTCCTTTTGTGCATGTCTGTCTTTTTTGCATCTTTATCAACAAAAGCTGAAAAGGCTAGAAATGAAGCTCCAGAAGGCTGTCAATTATCCAGCCAAGGATAAGCAGAACAGGAAGCAGGTTTTTTTTCTACCTGCACATTAAATGCTGGATTCATGCAATAGAATAAATTCTGCACTGCCTAAACCGTTTCACCCCTCCCCAGAAAACACCACTTTCTCTCCATCATTACTGCTGTAACGCTCAGAGCGGCTGGATGCTCAGAGCTGCACAAGCAGGCTACTAATAGCTGAGTGCTGGAGTGTCGGTGGAAAAAAAAAGAAAGAGAAAAAGGAAAAAAAAGCTTAAATTGCGGAAGCTAATGGGCGGCAGCTAGTTGGGGGTGGGGAGGGCAAAACTGAATGTTTGAATGCTCAAACACAAACCTGCTACGTGCTAGCTGCAGCTGGTGCGGACACGAGACGGAACCGGGAATGAGGAGGTGGATCGCGCACTGTACTTCTGCATGTGGACCTGCCTGGGAAAACGTGGGATTTGGGGCCTGGGGACAAGGAGGTGAAGATGCTGGCTGGAGGATGGACCTGGGAAAGCAGATTCATGCACTGAGGTGTGTAAAGATGTTGGCTAGCAAGGCCAGGGACAGATAAGGGCAAGCAGCACAGACCAACCTCACCTTCGGTCCCAGCTCCCCTGCCAGCATCCTTCTGTGGGGATGGGGAGCGGAGACCCAGGGGAGGTGATGCTGGGAGGGTACTTTCCATTTTCTTTTTTTTCTTCCTTTCTTTCCCCTCTTGTTTCTTATCCATCACATGGAGCTCATCTCTTTAAAAAAAATTTAGCTTCCAAGTGGCACACCTCACTAACACACAGTGCTCCCGTTGCAAAACCTATTAAGCCCGAGGGCTGTCCTGTCAAAGCACCAAACCAAACAGAAGGCAAGTATTAGTGGTAACTGAAGCTCATTGTGATTGTGATAGAGGACAGGGCAGCCTTCTCCTCAGAGCTAGACATTAATTTGTAGAAGAAATTTCTGTGGCCTGATTGTGTCCCATTTATAAAATCTCCTTATGCATCACCCTTTCACTCACTCCAGACATTCGATCAATTTTCCATTCACATCTTAAACGTGTGACAGCCTTACGAATCGTGGGCATTGCTACCATGTGCTAATCATCTCCTCCTGCAGAACCGTATTCTTTTATCTACTGCAACCTCAGAGGCACATGTCTAATTTCACCTGACTTCACCATTCAGAGATAGTATATCGTATTTATTTTAGTATGGATTATGCACAGTGCCTTAGGTGCTTACACTATGGGCATTTTGTAAGTGTAAACTTGATTGATTGGTCACAAGACCGCTTTGGATAGCTGTAAAATGGAATTGGCCCCCAGCCATGGTTTGCTCAGCACAGATATACTGTAGGACAGAGATAACTTAACATTTCAAGAATTCATAATGAATATGCTAAGAAGTATTACAAACTCCTATTTGTATGGTTGGTACTATACATGCATTTCTAAATATTTCTCAATAGCTATGCACACTACAACATATAAGAGAATTCTGGTTGGATATTTATCAGCAAAGAAACCTTATGAAAATGTGTTTTCAATAACTGGTGTGAAGTCAGCCCACTCTCTGCTGATTAGATACAGTCGCAGTTCAGAAACAGCCCTATTCAGCATAGTAGGAAGCAATCACTCCCTGTATGGAGGCTTGAATTGAGAGCTTCATGCTTTATGTTGAATGACTAAATGCAAAAAGATCAAGAAGACTGCATTAATTGCCGTCTTCAACTCATATGGTAAAAAGAAACCCAAAATTTAACTCAGCATCTTCACCTGGATTCTCTTTGTATGGCTTTTACAAGTGCTGTTTAAAAAGGTTCACTTTGGAAGATTAACTCATTATAGCAATGACGTTTTTACCAAAGCACAAAAGCACTGATACCCTAAGAAGCTATGATTTCTATATGAACTACATGAGCGTAATGCCCAGATTGTTTATTATGTACAGCATAGTCTCTTCATACCATTTTACCATTTTCAGGTTACTGACTTGACTTTTCAATATTAGTCCTTATAAAATTGTGTCTACAAAGGAGCCCTCATGTAAGCCGATGCACCTCTTCTTGAAACCTGGTCTTCAACAGGGTTAGTTCTGACAAGAGTTGGCAAATCTTTACAGCTGGTAAGTCACCAGCATACTCACGTACAAGATTAAAGGAAGACAAGACTGTGTTTTTCCTAAAGTCACCAGCCTAACTTTCTCGGACTGTGCTGTTTCCCAATACTGAACTGATAGGGAAAAAGATTGCAGCCAGCCCACGGGAGTGGATGTCCTCTGCAATGTTCCTGCTATGTGGAGCACTACCTTCAAATAATACTCAAACCAATACACTTCCATTTAAAAGTGAAATTCTCATGTTTTGATGCATTTTATTGATGTATGATAACATGAGGCATATTAATATTTTAATATGTGTCAACATTACAGCTATCTTGCGTTTGAATATTTTGATTCTACATTTTTAAAATGCTATGCAGTTGTGTTAATATTTGATTTCAAACACATCAGGCTGATCCTGATTTATTTTTTAAATTCTTTTACAAAAGGGGATCTATTCCTAAAGTACTGTGTGAAATGTATATCGTCTAGGTTCTTAAAAACATTTGAGAAGGAATTTGTTTTTAATCCTTATGCTTTAGATGATCCTTCCTATATTAACTCATACATATAAACTTACTTTATTGCTAGTATAAAGCAAAATCAGACAATTTGGGCAATACTAATAAGATTTCTTTGACATTTATAGAAGTATATTAAATAATTTAACTTACACATATTTTTAGAATGCACTCTGAAACTAGAATTTCAGCTTCATATCCACAATAAACTAAAGACTGAAGCAATACCAACACAATGAACACCATTTTTCTTTCTCTGGTGTTTAACAAATCTGTGTGTTTTATTTAAAGAACCATACCACAACCCAACTCGAACATTCTCACACAGCAGCCAGGAAAAGGGTGAGGATGGGGCACTATTTTTTCCCTGGGCTTTCTGGAGTCTAAATAAGAAGTCCTCATTTTGAGAGCTGAAGAGCTGCATGGCCTACCTTGTACTACCTAGAGCACAAGAAAGGTCAGAAACACTGGCACCAACCCTGAAATAGCCAAATGCTTCCTTTGTACAAACATGCCATGAGAAGACGGAAAATATTTTTGTTGTAAAAGAGTAGAATTTGATGACATAAGGAATGTTTCCTTCAGAGGAGGGCTAGCTATGTATTTTGGAGAGAGCCTTACTTCACTTTAAGTATGTGTGCAACCATTA
Source organism: Cygnus atratus (assembly GCF_013377495.2). Lineage (NCBI taxonomy): Eukaryota > Metazoa > Chordata > Aves > Anseriformes > Anatidae > Cygnus > Cygnus atratus. The sequence continues at coordinate 112,897,213 of NC_066364.1, forward strand.
ACAGCATGAAACTCTGTCACAGGCCTCTAAAGTTTTGACATAACTTGACAAAACTCAACCAAGGACAAAGCAGCACCTGTCCAAGCCACATACAAGCGCCTCTTCATAAATTTTGAGTCCAGTCAGACGGGCATCATGAATCTTACCTGCAAGAATATATATTGCATTTTTCCCCCATAATAAAATCTGAAATCATTGCCAGGTGATGTCTCCAAAAATTTCTCTTGGACAACACCAAAGCAGCAATGCTAAGGAAGAGCCACCTTCTTCCTCTTCATGACAGTCCTGATATCAACTTATAAATATCCCTGCAGACTGATTCACTAGAGCACCGAAGCATATGTTCACCTTTAGGAACACATATAGTCATGAATGACGTCAATGGAAGGAGGTCCATGCTTAACGGTTTGCTGGATCAGGTCCTAGTCCCCAGTTGGTTACCCACAAGCAGCACTTAATCTGCAGCTGATCATCTGCGTGCTAACCCAGTCGCAGAAGATGGCACGGGAAATAACAAAAAAAAAAAGATGCAGAGAAACGATGGACCATTATGACAGTCCACTGAATCATCGGAAGAGCGGCTTACCAGCCACAGACAACAGTTAAATAAAAATGGGCTTTGGGGAACAATAAAATCAGTTTGTCAAGACCATGCTGTTGACTGGCACCTACACATAAATGAGTATGATACAGGTATCACTGTCCAGGCCACCATGCAAGTTAAATTTCACTTGTTGGACTGCAGAGGTTTTATGACTACCTTTTCTATTTAACTTTCCTAATTTAAGTTGATTTTTAAGGTACTCTTTTAAACGGTTACAGTCAGGAAGCATATTTTTCTCTCCTCAGCAGACAGCATCCTGTAGTGGAATAGTGATGTCAGTTCTCCAGTATTATGAGCCAACAATTAAATAAGCATCATTTAAACTATCCTTAATATCAGTGTGTAGGACAGAGAAATGCTTCCAGAACACTGTAGGATTTTCTATCTTCTGTCTCAAGGGAAAACCAATGAGACGTGGGCCACTCTAGTTATATGTCATTTACAAAATGAAACACGGCACTTGACAAAGAAAAGTATTTTCTAGGTAGGATGCGTGCTAAGTAGGTCTCATCTCTTGATGCATCAGACACAATCACCTTTCCCCACTGTCATTCAGGCGACTGACAGCCTATGCATTGTCATATTAACAGACACTACCAAAATTAGAAAAAAAAATACACTGGAATTTTTTGGCTTGTGTACTGCAAAGGAGCCTGTCAAGGTGAGTACAAGAAGGTTAGTTTTTTTACTAAAATTAAGAAAAGGTTTTTTAAAAATTCTCATCATATATAGCCCTCCACCAAACTCCCCTATTAAGTAATTTTCTCTATCTTGGCAACTACGAGGTTTCAAATGGTTAAGTAATACCTTTTGAAAACAGGCATATTCATGAAATGTACAATGTTTATATACATTTTTTAAAAATGTATAAAAGTCCAGTATTTCTTAAACAAGAATTAGGGTGTTTTCTGTTGTTGTTTTTGTTTGTTAGTTAGTTAGTTTTGTTCTTTTAAACTCCTCTTGAAATCATCACTTTGGCTTCCTTAGCTGATCTAAAATGCACAGACAGAAACACGTTTAAGAACTGAGTGGGTGCTCGTGGCACTCCTGCACGGCAGGTGGGACACGTCCTGCAGACAACCGATGCACAAATGCCGATGAAGCACGAGTTCTTCGCAGGAAACCAAGAGAGGCGAGGACGGGGAGGAAGGCTTACAGCTCTTTGAAGAGAAACAACCTGGCTTGGGTGCAATTAGCAGCATGGCAGCAGGTGAAACAGCAGCGGAGCTCTTCACGTTGAGTGGTGGCAGGAGCAGTGGGAGAGATGTTTACGGTGCACGGGCCCTATATGTAGCCTATATAGGCTACAGCTGGTGTAACCGCCCACTGCTGAGAGCTGCAGCATCCAGGGGAGCTCTGAACGAAAGCTGTTCCCTATTCATTCACTCAACACACAGACTAATAGCCTTAAATACACACACATCCTACTATCACATATGGCTACTGACAAAGACTGAAGCTCCTATTTCTTTATATTTTGAAAGGCCTTTTGCATTTGCCATTCAGAGAAGAATTTGTTGTAAAATCTGGGAAATATTCATCAGGTTGGGAGGAGCTGTTTTATGCAATTAAATCCCAAAGTGCTCTGGCCACCAAGCAAGCCTTCAGCCGGCTCTGCCCCATAACCTTTAGCACGACTGGGTTAGCAACTCTCCCCATACCACTGTAGGGCTTTGTACCCTCGATACCATGCTGCTGAAAGAAGAGGAGAAGCTGTTTCTTCTGCTGTTATCCTCGTCTTGAAGACGATGCTGCTCCACACATATTCTCCATCACAAGTGCAAGCACCTGGCAAAATCCCGTGCTTGGAAAAACAACAGAGCTTGAGCTGAAGACCCTGACAGTTCTGTCTGAGGAACATTGAGGGGGAAGAGCGAAATGATAAGCTTAAACCTGCTGCATTTTCTTCCCCAGCCAACCTTCTGCCAGGCACCTCTCCTCCTTGCGCTCACAGCCTATCTCTCACAGGCCTCAGGATGCTCCTCCTGCTTTTGAGAATCCTCCTTCTGTAGGTCTGGTCTGGGAATCTTAAAACCTATGATGTGATCGACCTGGCATGGTTAACAAAGTTAAATCCCGTAGCCCGGAGGGAAGCAGCTAGCCTGAGGCAGAGAACAGCACTGCAGCCTCTCGGTGCACAGCTCAGCGCAGCTCCTCCACTCGTTCAGGCCCAGCACAGCCACTTTGGGGCCAAGTACGAAGCTCATGTGTGCCCAGGCTGGTTTCTCCGGCTTGGGCTGTGGTCCTGAACTTGGGCTAAAACCTGTCATCTTTGCAGGGAGCACGGCAGCAAACGCACCCAAGTGTTCATGGCCTTCCTTTGACTTCCCCACTATTTGCCCTGAAGGACATGCATGCTCCAAAACTGTCACGATCGGCTCGGGCAGGGGGGGAGAGCTGAAGGCTGCAGAAGCATCCTAGTAGAAAGAAACACACAGCAGGTCTCGAGGTGCTCTGTGGGAGCACAGAAGTAGCACGAGCTGCAGCTCTGCTCCCAGCTCCGCCACGCAGGCACTCAGGCCAGGTCCCCCGCTCGCAGCCTCAGCTCCTCTGGGGAAATAAATCCCACTGGGTGCTTCAGGCAGCCCCTGCAGGCATCCCCTGCCTCGATAGGGCCCTGGTGCTCAGCAGCACCAAGTTAGTCTAAACGAGGAGTCAGTTCAGGATTTCCATTCGTCTCTATGAGGAAAGCTGATGGACTGCAGGCTCGCACAAAGCCCCCTTCCCCAAGCCGTGGCCACTGTAGGACGGAGGTAATTTTATTAGCAAAATTGTTCCACAAGCCAAGCATGCTGCGGTTCGGATAAGCATTGCTTACTGCTGCTGCTTTCTCATCCTTGATTATCAGAAGGCGAGTCGCTCGCCCCCTGTGATAAGCATTTTAATGACAGCATCTGAATACTGTAGCCATCGCGGTGGGGGAGGAAACCCACTCCCAAAAAGCCACCCTCTAAGACAAGAGATGAAAGGTATTTACGCAGAAGGTTGCTAGCTTGTAATAAAGCACAAGTGCATTTTCCAAAGCAAGCAACCGAACACCTAAAGTGCAAGCTCCTAAAATGGAGCACCGGGAGAAAAAGGGGGGCACCAGGGGCTGAGCTGCAGGGACGACACACAAGGATGTTTCTGCAGTTAAAGATTTTAAAAACAACTGGTGGGACAAACAGTAACCCAGCTAATCCTTGGTACTGGCACGCTGCCTATTTAGAGGGAGCAGCAGCTGGTGAATCTGACGTAAGTCTCTGCATCCAAAGCAGGAACTTACTGTAATGAAACCACAGCCCACATTGGAAAAGAGAGACTGTAAACTCGACAAAAAAAAATATCAGGATCTCAATACATTTTGTGCTGCATTAAATTATTTCCATCCAAATAAAATTAGCCACATAGTATCACAATTAAACTGACAAAAAAAAATAAAATAAAAATCAAAGCCATCACTTGGACTCAAGCTAGTATTGTAAGAAAAAAAATGGAGGATGAAGCAATTAAGAAACTCCCATTTTCCTTGGTTCAAAAAGTACAAACCTGAGACCTCAAGTGGCATAAAAACACTGCTCCAGAACCCCGAGGCGCTATGCAGAACCACTTGGACTGGAAAAAATAGGCACATTAGCGAACCACCTAATTCAGGATCCAGTTACTCTTCCACCCCCATCAGAGCAGAGCGCTGCGGGAATGTCACTGCCTTTATCTGCGGCACCTCCTGATAAAACCATTCTGATAAAACCATTGGCACCTCTCCCCTGCCTCCCTCTCCTCCAAGGAGGGCTCACGTGTGCTGTGAGCATGCATAGATGCTGACCCCCTTCGTCTCCCTGACCAACTGCTTTCAAGGATTTTTTCCCCTCCTTTGGAGACTGTAAGCAAGAAAAGGCTTTGAAGCACACGGCACCTTTTAATCTTTCTCTAGGCTGTTTGCTATTAATTAGCAAGGGACGAAATGACCATCTGCATAATGGCAGCAGTGGTCACAGGACGCCCCTCAATCTCCTTTCAGGAATTCCAGGTTGCTGCTCCAGGCACGGGTAATGTAAGGTGTGGGTTTCACAGCCAAAATCCCGTAGGGGTTGTCAGGTGAAGGGACGGGCTGAGAGGCACGTGAAGGGCTGACGAGGGTTATGCTTCCTTCAGGGAAGACTGAAGAAGCAGCAGTCAGGTTATTACATCATTTAATTTGCTCCGTAAGCAACAGTGTGTATAAACACCAGGCTTCTGGTACTATTATCTCCCACTGACCTTCGGTGTCAAATACACTCAGCTTAGAGAGAAAATGTTTTCTTTTCGTCGTCTTTAACAGCCAGCCCCATGAAAATAGCTCTGGATCTGAAAGTCAGGCTGTGCTCTTTTCTGGTCATGCATCACCATACAAATTGGTGATGGAAAACTTAATGGAAATTGTCACTGAAGTCAGCAGATACAGGCTCTCAGTAATCTTTGGCAGCACTCTCAAGCAAGAAAAGGGACGCTTTCCAGAGCAGGAGTCCCCCAGGAACAAGCAGATCATGCCCCTACGGCTGTGCTGGGAGCACAGGAGCAGAGAGGGGCTGTAGGAGATTAGGATATTGGGGGGAACACCAAGACTCGCTTTCTTCCCCTGACTAGCAGATCTCAAATGCAACATCTCTGGTTGTCCCCAGCACCCCCCTGCAGATGTCGGTCACATTTCGATGTGCTGTCTCCCCGTGGCAGCAGCAGCACTGCAAATGGGGCTCTGAAAACACAAGCAGCCTTATGAAAATTTTAGCTGTTCTGATCAAGTGCTGCTCCCGTGCATTAACCCTCTGCTAATTCTCCCATGGATCACAAGCTGTACTCCAAATTTCAGGCAGCCGAAGCTTGATTTGTGATGGGAAACTTCGCCGAAACAAGACTGACACAGTTTGATTCAAACTCCAAACCGCAGCAATGCTGAGCCCAATTCTGCTAAATGTTCGAAGTCTTCACAGATTTTTCGGTGCAGCCAGAAGAGCCAAGTTCAACACTGAAACTAAATCTGTTCTGCCTTCTCAAGATTAGGATCTTCTCTTTCCAGCATTTAATTCACAGCTTTAACGCAGAAGAAATAACACTTATCTGAATTAGCTTCTCCATTGCTTTTACAGACTGCAACGCCTTGATCCAGGCTTCCCCAGAGTAATTTGCTTTGGGGAAAAGCATCCCACTATCATCCAGAAGAGAAAGTTTGCAGCAGCTCCGTGGAGAGTTTATGCAGCTACCCGAGGAGCTTTTCCCCCTTCCCCTGGAGGAAAGGTAGCCGGGTGTCTCGGCTTCATTTCTGAGGCGTTCTACATACCACTGGCGTTATGCATAACACATCTTGGCTTCAGTAAACTACTACACCGCCACTGAACAACTTTCTAACTAATCTGCTGAAAACAGAAGTATAAATTATATTCAGAAACTCAGAAGTAGTTTCTTGGGAAGTCACACTCCATAGGGCCACTTGCCTTTTAGTTACAGACTTCTGACGGTTTTGCTAACCTTGTCTCCCACAAGTGACGTAAGAGGGAAAGCAGAGAGATACCAACTATGGATTATATTTAATACATTTGTTTAGCATGGATGAAATTATTATACATTATATTCATTGCAGTAATCTCGCAGAAAACAATTCCCTGGCTTAATATTCATGGAATTACAGCATTCTTTACACAGGCTTTGCTTTAATTATCTATAATGATAAACTGTACCATTTAAATCATAATTTGAAACATTTCTGTCATCACAAAGAACAGAGGAAGCTTTACGACGATGTGATACAAATAGAACAAGATGCAAATAGGTCAGCGAACCGCAATAAACCATGTGTTGGACTAAATGTGTTCATGGTGTTATTCAAATATTTGGGTGTTCTTTATAGACTGATGTGAAGATGCATGGAAATAACATCGTGTGTTGTCCCCAGCATGAGGATGAGAAACCGAGTTATCCACCCTGTCTATAGAATGAGCCACCCCGTCTATAGGATGAGCCGGAGTCTTTCATCAACACAACCAAACGCCAACTTCCAATCCCACCAACACTCATCTAAGGCCTTGCTGTGGCAAAAGAAAGTGCACAGAGGGTTTGTTAATGGGGCTAATTAGCCCAGCATGGAAGGGGTTTGGTGAAATCTGACCAGGTAGGGGGCGGTGGCCAGGAACGCTGGGATGCGTAGAAGTATCCTTTATTTTGGAATTTTGCAACCAAGTGGAGATGGCTAAATATTAGTGTTTATTGTAACTGATAGTCTCCTCCTGTCACTGGGTTTTACCGAGTGTTTCTTCTTCCAAGATGTCCACTGGGTATGGTTCCCCGGAACACAGCAGAAGTGGCCTGGGATTTTATTTAATGCAGTGGGCTTTTAAGGCATTCATTTCTGAAAAAAAAAGATGAACCTGGAGACAAAACCTCCTTTCAAATGAAAAACTTCAGGTGGAGAGAAAGGCGGGCGCGTTTCGTTTCTGGAAGGCGTTAAAAGATTCTCTCCCCCCTTTTCAAGGCACTTCACCAACACGTCCCCGCTCCTGGCCGAGGCGGTGGGAGCGGAGGGCAGCCCAACTATCTAAAAACTAAACTAAAGCCATTGCTTTAGCGCCAGGAGAAAATTGTCAGGGCTGTCTCGCTGCTCCCGGAGCTCACCTGCAATGTTCTAACCCGTTATGAGGTTTCATAGGAAAGCTTCCACCAAAATGGAAAAGCCAAAACCAGAGCCTGGAAGAAGCTCGACTGCACGCCCAGGAATACATCTGGCACAACCACGCTGGGCCAACATTATGCTCCCCAACAGCATTTTAAAGCAGCTTAGGCAATAGGCCCCAAAACGTATACAGAAAGAAGCTGATAATATTTCAAAGGGTATTGGATTTCACCCCATTTTCACAGTTTTCCTCTTCCTACAGCATAATGACCTAAGTTTGCCATCTCGTCAACCAGTTTCTTTTTGTTTCATATAGTACAAACATGGGTTTCTTCATAATAGGCCACTTAGTACATGTCTAGTGAGGGAGCATTTCCGTAAGAGCTTAAATTTGTTCATTAAATTAGGCTGCGTCCCTGGTAGACTAAACGCTAACTTGAGAAGTCTAAACAGATGCTGCACTAGAAATAAATTTGTGGACGCACATGGTAAAATACCGGCCCTGCTGTAAACAATTGATCCTGTGACATTACAGCAGGAAGATGCTGCAGCTAAGAAAAACGTCAACTTCATTTCAGTCCAAAACAAGTTATAACAGCAGCAACACTGGCTCAGGGAATTTTTAAGGAATTAATAACCAGCTAGGGTTAGTAGCCTGAGGCAAAGTCAAGGATTAAGCACTATGAGGATAAACATATAGTGCAGCTTCAAATAATGTGGTTGACTTCAGTTTAATCATTTTGTTTCGCTTTCAAAAAAACTTATGATCTCTAGACAGAAAGAATAATTCATATCTGCAAAAGAATATACACATACACACACCCCCAGGCAAGAGCTGTAGAGATAAATGGAAACACTGCAAAAAAGTAAACATTTTCCTCCTACCAACAGAAGGCCAGCTACTATTGGCTTCAATTATATATTTTAAAAGAAAGTAGAAAAAAGGCAAATAAAAAAAGCAAACAATTGCATTAATGAATGGATGGAAAATGGACATCTGGTCATCTACATGATCCCAAATTTCATAATTTTCCATTAAAAAAACATCTCTATTGCTTAAAAGGGCCATCAACTTCTAAGGCAAACTTTTTAATAAAAATATTTCCTTCTATCGTCCAATGTCAGGAAGGAATAAACAGAAGATAGAGCCTATGTTGGAAGGTTCAACATGGATTTATCTTTGTAGACCAACAAGAAGAGAGAAGGCTGTTCTACCTGCATGACTTTTTAACACCTGAGTCTAAATACAACAGATGGCTTTTTTTTTTCTTTTTTTTTTTTTTTTAAGCAGTGAAAGGTCATTCCCTTACATCATGACAAAAATGTAAAGGACATCACGAAGCTCTGATACTATTTAAAATTACTTTGGGACTCTTAAATACAGTATAGAAAATTTACAATGAATAGCCACAAAGATCCTGAGATGAATCTTTCAGACAACATCTTTCATTTATTACATATATAAAAATCCGGGAAGTTGGTTAAATCTTACCATACAATGGAAACACTGTCCGTAGTTTTAACTTCCAACATATATTGATATGGTGATAAAAATGCATTTACTATTAACAAATTACTTTTTAAATTGTATAAAACTAGGGATTTTCGTGGTCAGATTTAGACAGACTGAGATTTAGGCAGATCTCATACTTGGAATGCAACCTGAGCTCAGTAAAGTCAGAGGATGCTTTGTCATGGACTGAATTAAGCCCTCACCATAAGCTTTTATTTGGTCACTCTTCCCTCAGAACAACAATTTTATCCTTTGAGGTTTGTTTGACTAGAGCTGTTTCCAGTCAAAAGAGTTCTGATGTGACCAGCGCTTACTGATGCACCCAAAAAAAGCTTGCCACTGCACAGAAAGGCATCACCTACCTCTCTGAGCACGAGCTTTGCAACAAGGGACTCAAGAGCTTTAGTCCAAGTTCTGACAACATTTTCACGCAGCTCTAGAGGGAATAACTTCCCCGTAGGCTGAGACAATATTCCCCCATGAATATCACACAGGGATGTTGGAAAGGTTAATATTTTCAGAGCACAACATTTCCCTCTGGTGAAAGAAAACATGAATAAGGAAAAGAAAAAACTCCTTGTAAGTTCTTGAAAACTTATAAAACTTTAAGAGGCCTTTCATTCCAATATGGAAAAAAAATCAGAGTATTTTAGTAAAAGTTACCCTCACAATTGCTGGTGATGAACTATGAATGCATGCAATTTCGAGCACCGAGACATGTTTTCACTGCCTCTTATGGATGGTGTGCTTCTGAATATTGAGCTATATTCTTGCAATGCTTTTCCATCTATAAATTCTACACTTAACGTAGGGTTATCCATTTGGTGAATTGCAAAAGCACATAATAAAATGCATTTTATCATGTATATGTGACAGCCTCACTTGCTCTTAAAGTATCTTCCAAATACTATCATGCTCTTGAAGAGCTCTAAAATAAACATCAAATCCCAACCACAAGTCAGAAACTCTTCCTTCGGAACAATGGACGGTTCCCACAACTTCACACACATCTCAAAGTACAAGTATTCAGGCCTAGTCCAGAGTTTACAGGAAATTATCTCATGAATTATCACTGTCAGGTGCATCTTCTTTCCACCTCTGAGGAACAACTGGTCATCTAATCTTTTACTCTTTAGACAACACAGTTTTCATGACATCAATCCTCTCCAGCAGACACAGAGTTGATAATACTATTAGGGAAAAAAAACTTTTAATACATTCAGACTTCCACATTAACTTTTACCTCTGCCTTTACTGCTAACTCAAAAACACTAGCTGGTCTCCATGTTTCCAGCAAATATTTTTTGGACAGCAAGTGCCAGCAGTTCAGAAGGTTAGCTGCTCAAAAAAAAAGCAAAAAGACAGAAAAAAAAAAAAAAAGATCATCTTTTTGCAGGTCATCTGGTGTCTTCCCAGACACTTGAGCACTGGACTCAAGTGGAAATAACTCGACTGAAACTGGTCTTATGACTATCCAGACTAAGTACAATATTTCACAATTACATATTTTATGTCTTGTCAACATTTGTATAGTCTTTGTGTCTGGAAATTTCAGACCACCATGACTGGCCTGTCAGCTCTCTTTACGCAGTGCTATCATTTGACCTTCCACAGAATTTTTTTCCCAAGAACTCAGAAAATGTTGATTTCTAATTAGACAATGTAACTGTCACATCACAATACTTTAGATCGTTTAAATCGTAACGCATCACTCACCCCAAAATCTCTTCCGAAGCACATCTGTCATTGAATTTTTGACATTAAACAGACAGAACTGCTGCCTTAAGAGAGGTATCCATGAATAAGCGAGAAGAATATATGCAATGCAGTACAATAAGAGGAAGACAGGATTTTACCCACCTAAGGTAAGGTTTCCGCAAGTTAATATAGCAAAGTCACATTCAGTTGTATAGACAATGTATAGACAAAATTATTCTAACTTATCATAAATTTGATCAAACTGAATGATTTTCCGTGATTCATCTCTCTCTCTTCCTTGACTGAAACAGAAATCAGAGAGGTACATAGCTCAAACCTAGGTGTTTAAGGGTTGGATATACAAGAGGAGGCAAGATGGATGGTACCTTGAACTAAAACATGCCATCCAAAACCCAAGAATTTGAGATTAGAGGTATCCTCTACAGCAAACTCAAGCTATTTAAGAACTGTGAAAATGCAGTTTCATGAGAGCACACATTGCATAACGCTGGAAAAACAAGGTCTATAAAAACATGCACAGAGATCGCCTAGGTTTTAGTAATGAGAGTGTGGGATGAAGCAGCACCTACAGCAAGAGCATGATCTGATCTGAGAACTGATGAGTGCCATACGTAATGCGGGCAGCAAGACCACTTGCACTAGTGGCAAATAAAAGGTGCAAACCCTCCTGATACAAGGCAGACGACAGGATCCTACAACTCAAAGGAAGCCTAAGGCACATTCTGGACTGTACAAACACAAGAGTGTCACCAGCAGGTCAAGAGACCTCCATCTGGCACTTCTGAGACTGCAGCTGGAGCACTGTGTCCAGTTTGGGGCTGCCGAGTACACGAAGGACATTGACGCACTAAGTCCAGTGACCAGCCAGCAAGATCCAGCTAGATATGGGGAAAAGCTTTTCATCATTTAGGTGGTTAAGTATTAGGACAGGTTGCCCAGAAATGCTGGAAAATCTCCATGCTTAGAGATACTAGAAGCTGGGCTGGACACAGCCCTGCGCCACCTGGTCTAACTGCAGCTGGGTCAAGCACAGCATTGGAATGGAAGACTCCAGAAGTCCCTTTCAACCGTAAGTACTCTGTGACCAGCATTTCAGAAAACAGCATCACGTACTGGAAAGACATAACCATAACCTGCAGACAGCTGTGGGAAAGCAATCCCAGTAGGATGTCACCCTGGTCTGGGCAATTTACGCTCAGAGAGAACAACTCACTTTACTCTCACGCAATCATTTTTTAAGACTTTGCAAAGCTAACATACTTGGGGCCAAACTACCTTTTTGATTATATTTTTGAAGGTGTGAACATCTTTTATTACGTGCTTTATAAACCTGAATTTAGCACCTCTCCTCCTCCCCACCATCACACCACCCCCAGAAGAAGAAGGCACCAATACACACAGTCAACCACAAACAAAATAATTTAGAGGAACACTGAAAATTCATCTTCTATCATCTGTGCCACCTAGCAACACAGTACCAGATAGAATACATTTGCAAGTTTGACAGAGAGGAGTGCAGAACAGGAGTAGAGGTAAATTCTCTTTTCCCATTTCAAAATTTCCACATGCACAAGAGTTTTCCATTAATTTTGAAACACTGTCATGTATACAACAGAATACATAAATTATTTTTAAATTACATCTTCAAGTTTTGATTCAATACAGGTTTGATTTTGTGTGGTTAATAATCTTATGTTCTATAAAACAGAACCAGAGGAGGTACTCCAGAGGTACTGAAAACTATGCTCAACTGCAAAAGTAAATGTAGGGCGCTTATGCTTTGCTTGATCTGCTGTCTGCAGCAATGGCATAAAGAAAGGCAGCCTTTTATCTTTAAATTAGTCTGAATAAATGGACAGACTTGAAGACATTAAATTAAAGGTGATAAACCAGTTCCTTTTTCGGTAACATTCAAATTTCATCCAGGATACTGAGTACAGTATTACAAAAAGAAAAGAAACAAACAAACAAACAAAACAAAAAAAAAAAACATACACATAATTCATGAGACTAGGAAATAAACATCAACAGGCTGCACACAATAGGTCACAAAATTACTGCACAGCTGGGGATGGACTCTGGGCCTCCTGGCTCTAGTGTTCTGGCAGTGGACTAAATTTATTTCCGTTTTAAAATTTAATATTTAAGTAGTTCTATCTATACAAATAATGTATGTGCCATTCAGTTCAATACATGGCATGATGTATGTAATTTAAGTTCTTTAAAAAATTGCCAGATTAATCTACCACTGTACTTTGAGAGTCCTTCTAAAAAAGCAAAATATTAAATATCTCTAATTTCAGTCAATAGTCTGGAACCTTCTCTGTAGCTGTTCACTTTTTAGGCATTGCTATTCATAATTCAGAACTGGATGGAAGAAAAACAATGCTTTATTTATAAACTGCAGAGCAGGTTCTGTGATTTGTGTGTAACAAAAAATGTATTTCAGGCTACAACTCTGGAAAACTGTCCAAGACATCACTCTTCTGCTTTGTTTTGTTGGTTTTCTTTCTAGAAAAAAATCAGCAAAATCCAGTTTATGTGATGGTCAAAGTTCATTTCAAAAATTGCTTGGACAGATACATACATATTCTTTCTGGCAATTTCATCTTTATTTTCTGCCAGCCATTTCCCAACAGAGCTATCTTTTATATATGTATCTATATCTTATATTTGCCATTCTGGACAAAGGGAACTTGATTATTCATCTTTAGGCCACTTTTTTCCCATGATTTTAAAATAACTCATCTTCCCAGCTGATTCTATACTTTAAAACAAAAATTAGAATTGAAAACCAGCAGCCTGCTTATATCTTTGCATGTTGAGAGGACTCCAGGAAAGCGATGAAAGGTTTGCCTCTCAAAAGGAAGATGCACCACGGAGACCAGAACTTGAATGAGCACAGGAGATGAAGCACGAAAATTGAAAAGAAAATCAGAGATGAAGATCACTGAGGCAAAACAGAGATTCAGGAGGAAACATCAGGACTGACAGCTGTCAAGAACTGAGTCACCTATTCAACCAGCTAAGCAGCTCATCACAGGCAGAAACGAGGTTTTCCGGAATACTTCATCAACCTCCCTCGAATATGACCTAATGCAGCTCTGATCTCACTGGTACAAGAAACTCTGAGTACCTCTGCATTGTTTCTTAAAATTATGTGCTGAGCAACAATAATCAGCAGAGGCTGGTGATCCAATGCAATGTGAAAATCCATGAAAACCAAGAAAATCGTGGCTTCACTTCACAAACTGTCACACAGGAGCAATTAGTGTTGTGAGCCAGTGCCGAAATGATATGCACAGCATCTTGTCACCAAAATCAAAAGGAGTATTTGTTTCTGTGTAAGCAGGGAAAAAAAACGTCAACCAAATGCCTATGTAAAATTTCATTCTTTGCTCTGTTAGGGGTTCACATGACAATTACGAAGATTAAACTGAAAACAGAGGAGCAATACACGAGCTCTGCACAGAGCAGGGAGACCAGGGTCAACCATGTCCAGTAGGGCTTCAGGGACTCCAATGAACCCCCTCCAAACACAGCTTTAGAAGAGACAGAAAACATTCATCCATTTTTAAAGGCTTTTAAAAAGCCATATTAACTTTTTAAAGACTATAATATGAGACGTGCATAGATTAGTCAGTTAAAAAAATCAGTTCACTTTTATTAAAACCCAAGAAATCTGGCCTATTAGTTTTCGGTTCTGCAGGAAATGCAGATAATTTCACTCAAGTCAATAAACAGTGAAAATCAACTGACTACTGCCTCAGGTTTTGCTTCCATGCATACAGACCCACAATCTCCCCTCCTGCACACTGCTAAATATCCTTATTCACCAAAAGAAGGGAATCTAAAGATCAGAAATGTTTTTTCAGCTTAGCTTTTCTATTTCCATGCAATCTACTTAATCAATATTTACTCTAGCATTGGGAAAAAGTTATCTGTTCTTTTTGTTTTGTTTTGTTTTGTTTAGAGAGCTGATTCTTAGATTTCAATTATCAACAGATCTGTTCTGGTTAAAGAACTTAGAAAGGATTTTAATACAGCGAAGCAATAATGCAAGTCATAAAATAGGAAACAGCACTATGCATTAGTTCATTTCAAAGTAAACATAGAAATTAAATGATTTCTCTATAATGTCTTAGAAACTGCAAAACAGCAATAAAAGGGTAACTACCACACTGAAGTAAGTGTTTTTACAGGATCCAATTAAGACACCGCATTGTTGTTTTTCTTTTTAAGTTTTGTTCAATATTTTTTCTTTATCCACATCTAACATTCTTCACGCTCTCACTTTTAAAGAAAATTTGTATTACCTTACTTCTAGCTCTTGAGGCAAGAACTTCAGTTTTCAACTTTGTGTAAAGAGCACCCTCAAAAATAAGGACTGAAGCTCCTTGGCTTCTGGTAGCATTGGCTAATTCTTCTGTTAGAACTGGCTTCTGTGAGCAATCTTCCATCCACATACTATCTTCAGACCACCTTCCTCTGCAGAGAACTGCATGGAGAGACAAGATGGTACTGCAGATCTGGGGCTGCAGTTGAGTTTCCCGGTGTTTCGAGTCAGAGACGGGACACTACTGAGGTTTGGGCTGCTTGGGGAGGACATTCCTGCAAGCACTTCAGTGCCCCATCTCTAGCAACTGACTGCTGGGTTTGCATAATGAGATCTGACCTGAATTTGCTACGAGGGGAAGAAAAAACAACTCTTAAATTCTTCATAGAACAAACAAGTTGTGAAGTTACTCCCATTATTTTACTATTTATTATCTCTTCCTTTTCTCTTAACTTTTTTTACACATTGGCTTTTCATGAACTCTTCCAACTAAGCATTGTCTTAAAAGTAAACAAACTAATTTACCATCCATCATTTCAAACTTACACAATGAAATGACATTTATACTGATAATCTCCATAAAATGCAAATGGACAATTGATTCATCAGCTGACAGTTCTGAACTAGTCTGCTCATGATTCTTCAGCCAGTTCTCAAGACAATGGGCAGTGTCAAACAGTACTTAACAGTAATTTATTTTTCAGGTTACTTATTTTTGTGACAAGTAGAGAAGGCAGGATTTATTTAGACTATCTTATGTCACTTGTGTAAAAGTTCTGTAGTAATTTCAAAGAGCATTTTTTCCAGGAGCGCTTTGTTATTTCAAGCTCATCCCACCTGCTGCACACAGCTCTATTATCCTCTAGCTTCTTGGGTTCTCCTTCTAAAGAACTGTTATCTTTAGCTGGAAATTAAAGCCAGCTCCTTATTAGATAAAAAACATTAAGGCTGTTTTCTTCACTTCTTGTAAAACTTTGAATCCTCATCCCCTTTGCTTTCCTCCAGCAGGATCAGCCTACGATGTGGTTGTGAAGGTAACTGCCATAATCACATGAAATTATGAACTACTTTCTTACAAAGTCGGTGATATTTATTACCCAAACATGTCACTTACTATACAGAATAAATTTTCCACCTAGCAAAGCCTTCTATAGGTGTATTGACAGGCTCTTCATCACTTTCTATTTGACTGTGCTTCCTTCTGACTAAAAGCTGATGAAATTAAATTCTCATCTGGGCTCCACACTGATTCTTCCAGTGCACTGGGTAAAGAATCTTTGCTTTTTTCAGCTGGGGAAGGAGCATAAAACACCCCGTATGCATGCATCCCACCTCTGTGCGTGCACACACACTGTGCAAGGGCTGGGCGTTAAGCAACGGGCAACCTCTGCATCCATGCACGCAGTCATGACCGAGATGATGTCTCTCTTCTCTCTTGGTACTACTTGTTTATTTGTGTTTTGCTTCAAAAATCCCTTTCTGTTGTTGTTTGTTGTTGTTGTTGTTTGTTTGTTTTTCCTTGCATTAATTTGTTTTGCTTCTAAAATGGAAGGTAACAGCTGTTTAGTAGTTCAGAGCTCATTTATAGTTTATTCACCTTTTGTTGCTCTACATTTTAGTTCTCCGTATTCAAATCAGCAGTTTATGCTGGTATTTCAGCATTAAATAAATGTTTTTCTGCTCAGTTTCACCGCTTACTAGCTCCAAAACCATCAAACATGTTATACAAAGAGACCTAAAACAGAACGTATAAAGCAACGTTTAGAAATCCAGTTTACCGGTGATGGATTAGGGATTTATATTCCCAAACCACCAAAACAGTGGTCTCCTTGACCACCCAAATACAATGATTTATACATAGTGACAGATTAAGCAGTCTTCCTGGTTACATATCATTAGTGGAAATCAAAGTTATGTCAGATATTGATGGCAATACCTTTCAAAGGTACATTACTAGACAAGCTTTATGAGCAGCTTTCACATGAATTATTCAGCAAACAACAATGCTTAAGATATATGCATATATATGCTCTCGGATCCTTAGACTACATTCATCACTGATGATTTTAAAAGAATGGAAAATGTACTCAAACTCAAAACTAAACTGTACATAGATAGAAGAAGCAAGTTTAGACTATTCAATTTATAGATTTGCTATTGTAAGTGCATTACATTAAAGTGCAGCAAGAAATCTTGACTGCAATAGCAAAACCTCCTAAATATATAACTTCTAGTATTCAATAAACACTTCTTTTTTTTAAATCTGTGCTGCAAAACTATTAAAATCACTGACCAAAATAAAAAATTAAACTTTTACAATTCATGTTAAAAGCACCCAGTCGTTCTGCATTACATTATTGTGGATTACAACTAATCTATTAAAGGAACAGAGTAATCCAGTGTTGATGCTTATTTTAAAATTGAGAAGTGATGAAAGCAATTTTCATAGCCCATTTTAAACTTTCACTCAAAACATGTAGGTTAATGGAAGTTAACATAAACAGCACGAAACAGAAGGACTAAAATCTGATGAGGAACAATCAGAATATTTTGGTCTACCAGCTGAAAGGATACACATGTACAGCTAAATTGAACTTTGTTTATGCATTTTGATTTTCAAGCCTTCTCTAAGATGATTACCCTATCTCAGTTCTATCAAGGGGAAAATGCCTCACTTGTACTTACTCTGCTTCTAAATCAATATTTCTTTTTCCCTTTTTTTATACTGGGTATGTCACACTATTAGTTGGTATTTGAAACATCTGCAAAGACATGTACCTACTGCAACTCCTTGCCAAATCCTGATTTCCTCTAAATCTGCTATTGTTAGTTTTATCATCTCTGATTTGTTTTTGCCATTGTTGGATCTAAGCAGGATTAGGGCAAGCACCCTTTTTTTTTCTCCCCTTGTATACCTTTGAGAAATGAGATCATAATTACAGTGCAAAACCATTTATGTAACTGCGAGTAGGACTCCTGGACACTTCAAAAGAGTTCTTGACCAAAAAGATCTCAAATGCTTAAAAAAAAAAAAAGATTTTGGCTATGAATGTAGTTAAAATGAAACCTACTTAAGTAGCGTGGCACAGTAAATGATGAGATTTAATATATAAAAAACAGAGGCCTCAACAAGCAGCCTGCATTATGCTTGTGTTTATATTAAAAAACTGTAGTACTCTTTACCCTTAAGCACTCGCTTCATTTTTGTACACAAATTACATCCACTCTGCCAGACACCATTAAAAATTGTAGACAATCAGACTAGATTCAACACTTAAGGTACTTTTTTTTTTTTAAACCACACATTAAAAAATCAGCATGTCAGTTTATTTGGATACTACATCATTTAATTCAGGTTTGTCTTAACTTGGTGAACAGCTTAAAAGTTACTGAACACAATCATCCACATGCAAGGCACAAGCTTTTTTTTTTTTTTTAATTAAAGACAACACTGTGAAAAATCTACTTCCAAAGTCCAGGCCAATTACAATGTGTTTCACTTTAGAAAGAAAGGATCTTCATTTTGAGCTTCCCCAAAACAGTTTTTGAGACACACAGATCACAAGAAAAAAAAAAACAACAACACTTTTCTCTCAACAAATTTAGTTTTTTACAGCGATGAGGCCAGCAGCAGTTTGCTACAGAGGAAATAGGGATAACTGGCTCTGCTGTAGCTACCAACAAAAAGCTTAGTTTAACAAGGAAAGAGAAAAAACCCAGCACTCGATAGCATGAACATATCAGACGTTACTTAATTACAACACATTAAAATTGCTCTTCAGAGGTAGACTAAAATGCACAGTAAGTTGTGCTTGAGCAATTCTATTTCCCGAAGTAAGATTAGAATAAAACCAAATATCCTGAAAATATAATTAAAATACTCAGTAGTTTTTGAACAAACAGTTTCCTTGCTGAAACTTTGTGTTGAGCCGCTTCTTATCCGACACTTTTATTAAGAAAACAGATACCTAATCTAATAATATCCTGTACACAAGTACACAATCCTTTACAAACTGTAAAACTTAAAACTAGAAGAATTATATCTTACATAAATCTTACATAGATCTTATTATTATAGAATTATTATAGAATTATATATTATAGAATTATATTATATATATAATATATATTATATATATTATATATAATATTATAGAATTATATTAATAGAATTATTATAGAATTATATCTTACATAAATCACAGCTATTTTATTAACATCAGGAAAGGATTAGGGAAATTTCCATCCCTATCAACCATATCCCTGAAAGGAGCCAGAGCTTTGAAGTGGATAGCACGGGCTGTTCTGGAGACCGTAAGGAAGAAGAATTATTTTAAAGCAGAGAAGCCACGGGCCAGTACCACGGTACCCACACAGATGTAATAGGTGAGCTCATGGGGTGCATGGAGCAAGGCTCTGGAAATCCAGGGACCTCAGGTTGTGTTGTCAGTGCCTGAATCAATCCATACAAAAAATGATGTACCACTTACATTTTCCCCACATCACAAGCACATTCCGGTAGCTGGCTAGTGTTTATAAAGGTTGCTTTTTTCCTTCTAAATCACGTCACTCTGTCAATCACACAAAACTGATTCAAAATAATGACCATTAAGAGCAGCATCATTACTGATCGCCAAGCAATCACAGCCTAATTAAACTCCAGCAACACTGTTTGACAGCTCTCAGTGGACACAAGTGCCATGAGTGCCGTACTTGCCACATGAAGAAACACCTGTGGGTAGCGGTGCTACACATACAGTAAGGCGAGGTGCCCACAGCAGCAGGAAAAAACTGAAAGGGTTGGCAGCAGCTGCTTTTTCTCCATCTTGCTACAGAATATTTTTGCACGGAGAGGTGAAAACAACTCTTCCCTGTCCCCGGATGGCAGGAGCACGAGGGTCAGGGCAGGAAGCAGCAGGGCCTTGCTCCTTTAATACATACTGCTCTACCAACAATTTCCTAGCAATGCAAATTGTTCTGTGTTGGCAGTGCTCACCCTACTCTACTGCATCTGGATGTCCTCCCACTTTGGTTTTATTTCACAAGCTAAGAGCCAGCACTGCATCATTCAGAGCATCCAGGTATGTCACATATATGAAACTGCCGTCTTCCCCAAGGGCAAGGCAAACTGAAATACTCTCAGAGAAATACTCTTTAAAATCATCAGTTAACTTCTTAAGCTCAGCCGACATATGAAAGTCTCCAAAACTCTAATAAATTTGTAAGAATTTGTACAACGAAGAGTTGAAGAAATTGAAACTTACTTCCAGAGTGGGCTGAAAAAATAGTTGCTAAATCAGAAAGGCTGGACAGGTAGTATCAGCAAGTAAGAGCCCCCTTCTTTCCCCTTTCAGAAACAAGAAAAAAAATATACCTCATTGGAAGAGTTTTTATATTCATTAGTATTTATATAAAGACAACATTGCATTCACAGAACTTCATACTGAAAGGAACGGATTCTGCTGAATACCAAATATAAAGAAAAAAAATAGTGTAAGAAAATGACCCAATAGCGTAAGAAAATGACCCAAAAGGCGAACGGAGGCAGAAATAATATGTTAATGATTTGTATTTAAAAAAAAAAACATAAATATTTGTTATTTCCCTGATACAACACAATGGAACAAGCTCAGACAGATCAGCATTTATTTTGCTGATCACCAGATTTCCAAATTCTTCTCTTACAATCATTTCCTTTTGGAAATACCCCACGATTCTGCCAGTCACATAAAAGGGACTGGAAAAAGCCAGAGGTGAATGAGGCCCTCCCAGGACCAAACCCACTCCTCCATCTACCAGCATCTGTACACCCAGCTGAGGAAAGGCTCTGAAACCACTCTTTGGTCAAATTAGTTTCATATCAACAGTCCCTACTTTCTTGCTGTCAGCTGTGACAATGATGAACTGATAATGTATTTTGATGAAGGGCAGAATACGTATGTAAGGGAAAATATTGATTTTGCTTACATATTTCATGACAAACTTTGTTATTTATTTCGTTCACTTTGGTTTAGTTTCCATTTCAAGAACAAATTCATGGTTCACACAGATGGTGTTTCAAAATCTGGGGTTTGCTGAAGATGCTCAAGATGCTACACACATAGCAGTGTTCTCCTGGCTTTTTGTTTGTTTCCTTTTTTAAACTAACGTAGTGACGATGTCACGTCATCCATAGCTCCTCGGCCTTGTGCAACGTGCTTCACTCTCTGAAAAAAGCCTACTAGTGCAGTGTGAGTAATGATTTATTGTGAAGGCAAAGGCTTTTTGCTCGTACTTAAAATGATCATATAGCTACTTAGCTCTGTTGAATGCTGATATGAATGTACTACGTTTGACCAAACCACGAAGGACTACTCCACCAGGAACCCATACAACTCATTAAGCAGGCCGCATCTCCTCTTTTAATTTAAAAAGTCTCATTAGCTAGAGGAAGAACCTAGATATGTTTTCAATGCATGTGTGACTGTTTCACGTACGAAGGACTTTTACTAATAACTACCACATTACCGTCAGCTTGCTCACCACCTCATCATTGTGAAGGGAAGAGCAAGAGTCTTTCATCAAGAATGCTGACCTATTCTCCCAGCTTATGATTTTACATCTTGCCTGTGGCTTTTAGCCACCAGAGTGAATACTGGCAAAGGAATTGGATAGCCAGGGGGGATGGACAGGGGAGCAGCAGCCACTTTTCCTCTCTGTAAGCGGCACGGCCTGCTGCCGATGCCCACCACCGCTCGACGTGGAAGGGACCTTTCCATCAGATGTCTCCAAAGATCCTCCTATTAGCAAGAGTTAAGAAGGCCTTTGTCATACCAAATATGCTCAGCTGCTTACCGCATGGTGAAGCGGTGTAAGAAGCATTTAAAGACGTGTCTGACATCATTAATCTATTTGCCCCCTGACCCGCGGAGCTGAACTGTAACTATGGAGACCAAAGCCTGACCTTACGATGCTGAGAAACTTGAAAGCTCGGTAGTATTTTGGGTCACATTGTTCGGCTGAACAAAGGAATAAAGGAGAAATGTGACAGTTTCCTGGGAATTAAGGTCAGCAGGTCAATTGCCCAAAAGGTTTATTGTTATATGATAAGCAAGACTAGCTGAAATAATTTTTCAGCTATTAGGATAAAAAAAATAAAATACCGGAGCTTTTGTTGCCCAAAGTAGAAAATTGGTCTCTGCAAAAGCAATACATAACCCATGATTGAGCAAAATTACTCAACAGCCTTCCCTGTACCATTTACAGCACAAACACAGGAAAAGATGGGTAGCAGGTATCCATTTCATATTCTCACATCGAGCTGATTGTTAATTCAAGCTTTTGGGGGCGTGTAGAAAGTATTTATTAGTGTGTTACTGGGATTGTGTTTAATAAAATTGTCAGTTGTTTCCATCCTCTCTTTTCATGATTCATGAAAGCATGGGGGAATAAGCGCTCTGAATATACTGATTCTGAACATCTGTGCAAAAGCACCACATGCTTTTGACTTAGAATTAATACAGTATCAGAACTTGCCCTACGACAAATGCCAATCCAAATATTTACAGTTTTAATAATTAGGCTGATTAACACTGTTTATGCTATTGTGTACTGTGATGTTCTCTTTGAGAATGTCAGCAAAATTCTTAGGCTACTCTATCTTCAAGTGCTTTCCAATTTAGTCAATGATATTAATTCTAGATTAAAACTAACTAATTTGTAATCATGTTTTTAAGCTTAATAGCTTTTCATATTTTAGGTATCCAAAACCATGCCACGTAGGTTCAAAAAATGTGACATGTAACACCAGCTAAAAAGCAGACAGATTTCAGACATCTAAGTTACGTACTGATTTGATGCCTTTGCTTTTTAATTTCACGTTGCTGAAGAACTATTATCCTTCATACGTACAGCAGAACACGTACATGCCATTTTAGCTCAGTGCATTACCTACATATGTGTAAAGTTTGTTGAGCAGGGTCCTCTTTTCCAGCACCAAAAGGGGTAGAAAGGAGCCATTTCACTGCCTAGCACAGAAGCCAATGGAAAAACCTGAACCTTGTGCAAATAGAAGGTTACAGATTATGAAAACACTTCTTTTGAAGGAACATCGTTCTAAAAAAGCGTTTTGACTATCTAGATGGTGAATTAAATATATACCAATGCAATATGTTGGAGTTCTCCCAAATTTGTGTACCTTACTCCAAAGTTCCATTGCCTTATAAATATCATGACCCATGAAGTTGATACTGAAATGGTGGTGCCTGTTTATTAATAAACATGCAGGAGTACTTCTTCATAGTTTAAATACGTCTAGAATTCTACAAAACTGGTTTTAAAAGATCTGCAGACTGCCAGCCTAACTCCAAAGCACAGCAAAAAATACACAAAAGTATGGGTGCTATCACTAAAGAATTCAAATGTTCTGTTGGTGGAGCACTGTCTGAAGCTATCGCTGCTGCAGCTGTACCACACTGAAATAAAATGTTAAGGGATCCAGAAAAGCACCAGAAAAGCTCTACAAGAAGGAATTAAAACTTCAGCAAATTTGCTTCAATGGGGACATGTGGAGGAATGTAATCAATGTATGTATCCAACAGAAAGTTAAGAGTGTTTTACCTGCAGCCATTTAAAACCTGAATGTGCGAGAACTCTTTCAAGGTAGATTACTAATCTTGCAGAGAATGTCAAAAGCCAAGGAAGCTAGACAAATTCACAAACTAGAGAGAACAGGTTTTAATAGCAGGGGTAGCTTGGAGGGCAATCACCCAACATTTAGTATTTAAGATATGCAGTAGATTCCTAAATTCACCTCGGAAGATCAAGTGCTTTTTGAAGTCGTGTCTGTAACAGCTTTGATACAATAAAATAAAAAATAAAAACGGACAGGTTATTTGGCCTCCATTATACAGAAGTGCATGCTAAATGTCATAATGGCATACCAAATTACTTTTGTCCTCTCTGAACCCAGCACAAAGCATTTAAGAGTCAAAAAGCACTGGCTCTTAACAAACTATCATTTGAAAACTGTTATATGGCAAGTTTAATTTTAAAACAATGAGAAATGAATAAACTTGCCAAATTATCGTTCAAACAATACAATTGATGAAACCTGGCAGCAAAGAGGGGCATTACAAGGTGCAGTGCTGCTACTACCACCCGTGAGCCAATATCTGCTCTGGAAGTCAGAAGAGAGATTCTTTGAAAGACTCCTAAAGCCTCAGCAGTTATTACCTTCTACACAAGTGAATCCCATCTGAAGTCGTACATTTAAGTAGTACTGAGTTAGCACAGAAATGGATAAAAGCCAGGAAATTCTAAGTTTAAGCTGACTCGCCATCCTTAGCACACACTATTGTCCTTTATCCTTAAAATTTAATTAAAACCCAGTTCTGACCAGTTGTAATAAGTAGTACAGAAAACTGATTATCGGAATTGCTTTCCTCCAACAGCCTATTGTGCTACACTTCCTCTCTGCAAAATACAAAAGACTCTATGTACATTTTTCTCTCTCTCTGAAAAGAGGACTGGAAAAAAAAATCCAGTTTGAACTTTTATTTAGTTTCCAATTGTGCTGTGGAATGAAACTAAGCATTTTCTTTTAAAAGCTGATTCAAATTCAGTACTTAATCATGCTACAGCAGAGCAAGAGCAGCAGCAAATTATGTTACAATTACATTAGAAATTCTTTTACAAGATTTTGTTTTCAGTCACTTCTAATCTTTCAATGGCTGCCATTGCCAGGGATGATATTTTCCTAACTACATTTTTGCCTGAAACTAACTGCTCTGATCAGAAAAAAGATTGGAATGTAAGGAAAATATGTATGTGCACATGTGTGCAGAGCACACCGAGAGGGATGTGGTCACACTCGGTTAGAAAAATTGGTTTTGATACTACAAAACAATTCTTTTTTCTTCTTCTAATTGGCGTTTTTTTCTTTATTCTACCAGCTTATTTACTCCTGTACACCAAATCGTTCTCTCTGCTGCAGACCGCTACGATATAATATTACACAGAATTTTTTTTTTAAATTTAAGAAGGCATATTCTACTAACTGTGCTTCAAGTAACAGACCCAAAACATGGGCCTCAGGTACCTGTGTTAGAGCAGGCACACCACTAAGTGGACGACTAAGTCATCTCAAGAGGTAAAGGAGCTGACAGGCAACAGGACACACAGATTGGCAGCACGGGTTTTAAAGTCTCCCTTGTCTGCAGTTTTCTCACTCCTAACCCAGATGAAGTCAGATGATTCGAAGATACCCAGTGACATCTGTTTTCTGAAAACCATAGCAATGCCTGCAAAGTTTACAACACCCACTTTTGAAACAATCCCCAAAAGACAGCTCTGTCTGAGCAATCAAAAACTTGGAAGGACACTTAATTTGATGTTACAAAAAGATGACTACAATCCGGCTAATCTATTCCTGCCGTGAGACAAAATAAAAAATATACACGAATGTAGCTATAGTTGTGTAAGGATACCTAACAGAATTAGAACGTTTTCAGGTAAAAGCTATGAAACATGTATGGCTTCAACAAGGAAAGGAACGGGGCCAGCAACAGGTCAGTGCCTGCTGCAGAGATTTATTCTCAGCTTTATTCTTGTTACTTTTGCTTTTCGCTGCAAACACCACAAAGCAAAGTTTGCTAGCGAAAACATACTGCATCTCCCTCGCTCCCTGCCCCAACAAATCTGCATGTGCTCTTTTCAGCAGTCTGCAATACACTGGGATGCTGCAGCAAAGGACCAGCTGCTGCTTCACTGCATTCCTCCATAGTGCTCCCACGTTGATGCTGGTGGTGGTCATGTTTCTCCAGCAGGAACTGCAAAAGCAGCTGATGGTCAGTGTTAGTAACTTCCCCCTATCTTAAAGAGGGAAAAGAACCCAAGACACTGTTGGATGAGAAGGTGGCTGGATTTTGTAATGGCTACACTACATTAATGACTGTCTTTGGTAGCTACCAAGTAGCAGCCCCACTGCTCAGGAGGGGTGCCACGAATGCCACACATTTATTTCATCAACATCTTCAAGAGACTGTTTCTACCTGAAATCTTAAGCAAGATAAGCACCACATTGCCAGAGAGTAAAGGCTCACTAGTCATGACAAAATGAGCAGCTGCCACGCCGTTTGATGAAACTGCCAATTTCCATGCCAATACAGCAACGCCCTCAATGAGGCATTTTGCCAAAATACTCAAGTCCCCACGGGGAAAACAGCGAAGTAATTCCACAGCAACAGCCACAGCACGTTACGGTACCTCTCACTTCTGAAAACACAGTAGATACAGCATTATGGGCTACAGCAAGAACCCAGCGTTTTTTAGCTCCAGACATTAAAAAGCAGAGAAGAAAATTGTTTTTGTAGTAACATGACAGGCAACATAAACCATAAGGAAGTTGATAGCCGCATGTGCCAAGCTCGTACGTTTCCGAAGAAGAAGTTTACAAGCGGGCTTCGAGGCAGAAGTTCACAGATGCGGCGTTCAAGTCGGTTTTGAACGGTGGTGGCAGGCGGGGGACCCGTGCTTGCGTGCAGGCGGCACGGCTTTGCAGTTGTTTTGCAGGCAGCACAGAAGGGCGAGGTAAATAAACAAACAGAGGGAGCCGAGCCAGCAGCAACTTGTGACGGGCGCTGTCACTGGCTGTCAGTCAGCCGGGATCATCTGCTCCTCCAGCTGATCTGGAAACTGCTGGAAACTGCTCCAGACGCACCGAGCTTCCACCGAGGCTGCGGGTACTAAATAGAGCCCCCGCTGAGGCTTAAAACTAGACTTTTCATCCTTCTGAGAAGCCTACCTGTGGTGCTGATAAGGCATTGTTACGATGCAGCGCGGCTCGCCCGACCTGACAAGCACACTGCGGCCAAAGGGGATGCTCCTGCACTGGCCACTGGCGCAGACACCAGCACTTGTCCGGCTCCATCTCCAGCTGGATCAAAAGGCAGCACCAGCAGAAGATGCTTCATTTTGGGGGGGTGGGGGAGTCTGATCTTCTGGCTGTTGAGCTAACTAAAGGATTGGCCAAACACAAGCACTGCTGCAAAAGAGGAGACAGGGCTGCCCTCTGTGGTAGCAGCCAGCCACTCTGATGGCTCGGCTGCACTGTTAAAGCCCGTTTTCAGATGTGCCTGCCTGGAGCATCAGGGAACTGAACCCAGTAACCCGAATCCCTTCTGCTGTATGCGTTTAGGCTCCTCTGTGTGCGCAGAGCGCAGCGCTGACCCGGCACAGGCCTGGAATGATTGTGGTTGTACAACCCATAGCAATCACAGCTTGCTCGCTGAAGAATTTACAATTGCAATCAGTCTCTCTCTGCATCCCCTGGGAAAAATGATCAAGAAGAAATGAAACAGGCTTTGTTATATCCACGGACAATAATGTAAAATAACATCAAATAGAAATAAAGACAAATGCCAGCAAGCCAGCAACAAATAATGTTTTCATTCCTCACTGGAGTTATTTTTAGACGTGTTCATATTTAAATACAGAGGTAATTTCCCAGTGCAGCTGTTAACACTTCTTCCTGAACTTCGCTTGGATTTGGGGTGTTGCATCTGCAGGCACTTGCAAAGCAAACTTCTGGTTTTAGGGCTTTAAAACTCAGAAAGCAAATGTTTCAAGCGTTACTACCAATAAATATGCTTTGTATCACAGGGGATACTATGGTCATTTTATTTGCAAAAGGTTTGAAGTTTTCTATGTATTAAAACTATTTTGCTATCCTAATTTGTGGTAGGTTTGGGTTTTTTTTCTTTGTTTCCTTGCTTTTTTTGTTGTTTTTTTTTGTTGTTTTTAACCTATCGAAAGCCATACCGAGGTATGTCCCAGGTGTACAACAGCTATTAATAACACGCTAATCCAGGCCTCCAGGCTGGGGTTAGTAACACACCTGTTAAGAACCATTGTTAGGGTCAAGCACTACTCCAGTTTTATTCAGGGACTTGGTCTCTCTCTCACTTGAATTAAGATTTTTTTATTTGTTAGTAAGTCAAAATTAAACATTTCTCACACATGAGCCTGTTGCTTTATCTGAAAGCCTGCTTGCCTACGAAGATGTAAATCAATGCTTTAATTAGGAACATGGAAATACCCTACTGGATTCAGACCACAGGTCCGACTTGTCCAGTCACACCATCAAGTAGTTTTTGCATTCACAGCTACTTACAAAACTGAGCTTTGCACCTACAAGTTTTGTTAAAATACCCCAAAACTAGAAAAGGATTCAGACTCTGGTTTTATATCCTGTCTAGACTACCAAAGCCAAACCACCTACGAGCACATCTCACAGACCTCTCTATCCCAGGGCCTCGCTTACCAACTGTATTGCAGGCTTTCTGCTTTACCCGCTGGGTTGGCAGACATCGGCCTGTCCTCGACCTGCCATCGATCTCCCCTCCAGAGGGAATGAAGGTCAAGCCTGTGGCACTGATGCCATGCACACAGCTGCCTCCATCCCAAGCCCAGCCAAAATGCCTGCGTTTTCCAGAGTCACAGAGCTGAAGGTCTCCGATGGGCTTCTACAGGTTGCTTCTCTTCGGGATGCCCAACATTTCCCCAGAGGCTTTGGGATTGGCAGCAGCAATTAGCTTGTGTCCACAGAAGGCAAAAGAACAAAAACTTTGAGGAAAGAGATTAAAGATGGATTAAGCAAGGAAAAAAAAAAAAAAAAGTGGAACGCCGCTCCAGATACTAAGCTCAAAATGACTTTCAGATCCCATTTCCCACGTAACTTCAGCCTCTTACCACTTCAAGGACTGTCACCCTCAGCAGCGACGAGGCGTGCTGACTAAATAATACAGGCACATCGCCTGCTCAAAGCAATTCCCTGCTCCTGTCTTTCTCCCGAAGTCCCTGCTTACCAGTGGGCTCTGGGCAGACACCCAGCAGGGGAGTCTGCACACAGTGGTACCAGTCACTCACCCTCGCCTGGACAGGGTGAAAACCAAAGGGGGATTGCCCCCAGAGACCCTGAGAAACCCTCAGCATGAATGGATCTCCAAGAAAACAGAGCTGGCCAGCTCTCAGAAAGGAGCTATTCTCCATGTCCTAGACACATTCCAGGCAATTGCACTGGTAGAAGGTAAAACCGGGATGTGTAAGTGGGAGAAGTAGATGTAGAATACACATATGCCTTACAACTCCTTTTTTTTTTTCCTGTTTAGCTTCAAGGAGCTCTGCACAGTACATGCAGCCAGCAGATGCTGAAGACAAGCCAGCTTCCACACACTGATTCATGCAGATGGTGCTGGTGGAGGCGATTCTCAGACAAGCCACTCTTGTACTCGCAACCGAGATAAAGTTTCCGCCTATATATCCTCTTCCCGAGCCTGAATCTCATCAAATTGAACTGCACTCTTCATGTTCAGGGAAATTTTAAAATTCCCCTTAACTTATTTTTAATCACTGTATCAATTTGCAACATCCTGCCAACAGCATTAGCTGCTGTCAAGCAAAACCATTTCTGCAACGCCCTCTCTGAATAGACAAAGACGGAACGATCACCCCCTACTTACAACTAAACAAATCTGTTCAGACAATGTAAACTTAGTCCTTCCTGAGAATAAACACTTTTGAGTTATTCATGTATTCAGCACTGGCACATAGCCTTTCGCGATTTCAAAACCAGGTATTACACAAGCAAATCAGCAAACGCACAGACTGCAGCTTACTGCTGGATGGTAACACAGACCAGACAAACAACACAAACAGCTAGGGCGGTGCATTTGGCCGAAATGGCATGCTAATGCTTTGATTTGATTTGCATGCAAAAGGAGGGGTAGTAAAATATTTGTATAGAGAGCAGATCATCACCTTCAGCCTTCACCAGCGCTATATCCAAGCAATTGCTTCAAGTTACAGAGGAGACTGAATACTCAAATTGGGTAACTAATACGTTATGGATCTGTACAGAACTTGACCACAGCAATTTTAGATCAGACCTTTTGCTCAGCTAGTTTGAGACCTTTAAAGAAGGAAATAAAACGGGAAACTCTTCAACATGCAAATGTGGGCTGGAGGAGGACAATGAGGGAGAGAAGGGTTCAGAAGAGGCAGCTTCTTATGGCAGGAGATGGACACACAAAGAGCTGGAATGTGAAGGCTCCTGCGTGGGTTTGCAGTGTAGAATAGCACAAAGCTACTGAGCGCTGCAGGAGGAGGAGAGGAGGCTGCAAGGGGCAGGGTGCTTACAGAAGGATGGGCAGAAAGGTGCCAACAGACAACGGTGAGAAGAAAAAGAGATGCAGCAAAAGCCCCGAGCTTATCAGGAGGTAAAGCAAACAAGGAGAAAGGACCAGAAGAACCATTTTGGTGGCCTAAAAATACACTTGTGAGAAAGAATGTGACTTTCAAGTTTTCAGTATATCCCTGTAAAGAACTACAATTTATGAAAACTGTGTCTGAAAATAAAACTGTTCTTTTAGCTACGTGTATTGTTTAATCCTGGAGCTCAGAGGAGGGGAAATTCCACCCTAAAATCCATCACCAAGGGAACATTACCTCCTCCATGAAAATATTTCATTGTCTCAGCAAATCTCATTTTGAGTTACGATATTTAATGTGAGAACTGGTCTTCATTTTGCAAAGTGAAATCACCCTCAATCAAATACTCGTCATTCTTACGTAACTAACACTTCAAGACATCTTGCGTTCTAAGTGCACTTAGGGCAACATTTTCACATTTTGTTATTTAACTTCCCGCACCCAGATTTTTCATCCAAAAACTTCTGACAACTGCTCAGATTTTCAGGCAGCAGAGAAAACAAATTCAAACTTCAAATGGATAGACCTGCTAGACCCAAGGAAACCAACAAGAAACATGAATTTTTCACCAAACAGATGCCTGCCTTGTAGCAAGGAGGTCACGAACACCAACAGCAAAACAGCACCAGAACCCCAGCAGCATGGAAGAC
This sequence comes from Cygnus atratus, assembly GCF_013377495.2. Classification (NCBI taxonomy): domain Eukaryota; kingdom Metazoa; phylum Chordata; class Aves; order Anseriformes; family Anatidae; genus Cygnus; species Cygnus atratus. The sequence goes on from NC_066364.1 coordinate 112,927,903, forward strand.
AGCACCAGAAATTTTTGCTACTTCAGGAGATCTATCCTTTTGGTTTTGAGTATTTGTCTACTACAGGTATATCCATATAAAATGCATTTACCACTGTGTTTGGCTCACTGTAGGCCTTACCCATAAAAACTCGAATTTGCAAATATAAGAAATGCTCTCGGGGAAGTATAGCTGTTTTGTCCTCTGCAGGATTCTTCTCACGCATGGCAAACATTACTAACAATCTAGTTAAAGTTTGCAAGGTTGTTTGGAGGGATTGTTATCTTTCCTTCCTTTAGCTCACATTTGGTGGGGTTCTTTCAAAGCCGTGTCAAGTGTATGGAAAGCCTGTTCTGTTTTGACAGCATCACTTACTTTGTCAAGTTTGCAAGCAAAAAGTCAAGAGACAGTTCTGAAAGAGTTAGCTCCTGCTTCTCCTAAAAACTTTGTCAAGGTGGCTTCACGTGTTGACACTTAGAGGAAATTGCCTCCCAGACACAGAAAGCAATCGGTCTGAAGCATTAGGAACAAACTTTCCTGGTATGAACTTTACCCAGTCAGCTCTCTTTATCCATTTCTGTGCATTCTGTAAGTTAAAAAAAAAAAAAAAAGAGCTCGCTTGTAGGCTTTGCAATTTCATATAGCCCATTAAGTTACTTAATTTTGCTATCAATAGCACATGATGTGATAAGCAAAACTGTTTATTTGCCTTAGGAAAAATAGCAATGTGGTTGCATCAGGGGTGTTTCTGAGTTGACAGGGCTTTCCCTGGGGCTACTGAGGAGAGCTGGGAAGAAGAACAGGCAGAAAGCATGGAGAGAAGGGAGAGGAATGGCAGAAAACACAGGTGCAGTGGTTTAATATCCTGGTCCTTCAAGTCAGACAAAAGAATAATTACAATTACAACTATTCTCTCTCAAACACTCCTGTTGGGAGGAGAGAAAAGAAAAAAAAAAAAAAGGAAAAAAAAATACAGCACTCTTGAATCCAACCAATTTAAAACAAGTATTTAGTTTTAGACCCTTCGTATCTGTTTAGCTCTCCCGTGGACCATCTTTCACAATCACATTCTCATTTTTGTCGCATTCAATACAGAGCTGCTGCCCCAACTTTGACAAGCTACTGTAGGAACACATACAATGCTGAAAGTTGAGTTTAACAGACATTTACTTTTGAAGGAGTTAATCCACATTGTATTCTAATTTTAAAATGACTCAAATATTTTAAAAGCGCTTATTCAAACTGTAATACACATTTGCTGAGAAACTGTACTTTAGGCAATATCAGAAAATCTTATAGGAGATATATCAGACAAAAGTTCATATATTATAGAGCTTCCTTTTCTTAGACGTCTCCACAAATCAAGCAATGCCTAGCTTGGATTTGGGACAGCCTGCTTTGAGAAAATCAATATAACCTGATAAAAGCCTAAAGCTAAAAACCACTAACACTCATTTCAGGGTATTTCATTGAATATCAAACTATTACTCTCAGCATTATCTAAGTGAAATCCGTCCTTGAGGAGCTCAAAGCAGCAACAGTTCAGTTTCCACTTGCAAAGCCAGCTCACTGTCCTCTGCACCAAGGATGACTGATCTCTGATTCAATTTTGCTTCCCGGTCAATGTGTTTGGTTTCTTAACGTTTCATAAATGTCTTGCCTAGAAACATTTATGACTGAAACCTGATTTACAGTAGGACAAAGGAGATCCAAAACACTGTCGAGTCACAGCCAGAGTCCTTCAGCTCAACCTTTGGCTAAGGGCAGCTCCCAGAACCGTGGCTCTTATCATGCCATCAGGGTGCTCAGAAAAACAAACACGCAGCATCATTACCACTTTGACCTGACAGCACCTTACACGTGTGTATTATAAACTTGCATTATCATTCTTGGAAACACATTGTATAGCGTAAGCACTCTGGATTTCCCATCTGCCATCTTCCAAACGCTCTCAGGTTAGTAAGTGTTAACAAAATCACCATCTTTTCCAAAAGGTAATTTCCCTACAGGTCTGACAAGCGCTTCATCTCCATGTCACAAGCATTAATTAATTTTATATATAAAATATAGGTGAAAAGACTATTTTAACTTCAGGATTCAATTAAAATAATTCATTATATTGCTAAGGCTTGATACCGCTGCGTTACATGTGCATATTTTTATTCCCCACCCATGAGCTACCCCATCAGCATTAACAGAGTTCCTCAATTGTCCTGAAATTCAAGAAGCCTTGAATTTCTATAGATTAAGAAGAAAATGGAGAATGGGGTCAAGCTCTCAACACTCATTTTTTTGTGGAAAGGATTTTAAAAGTAACCCATGTTCTCACGAAGTATATTTAAGGATTTTACATAAAAGAACCCATTCAAAAATATGCTTGTGACAACATATGAAAAACCTTTTAGTACCCTAGAGCAGCTGTGACTTGGTAAAATCTAATTATTTCTCATGTGCCCATTGGAATTCTCCAGGAATACTAACTGTAATTTCTAACTGCTGCCACAAGCCCTGGGCCAGACTTGGAACAGTACCAAAAGGTAGCTGAATGAGTACCATAGACAACTTTTATGAATATCCCAGAGTATATGCTAAGGTTTAGTGATACGGCACAGTAATATAGCACCGCAATCAGGTAACTAATGCAACTAAGTGAGGCGTGAGCAATACCAAATACACAACACTTTTGAAAAATGATGCTATAATCTTAATGGAGTCTCTGTTAAAAGATCTACTTGTTATTCAGAGCATCTCAAAATGCTTCCTTTGTTACCAGTCCATTGTCCTGCCCCACACAACCGAACACACTCTGTGACACCAAGTATACTTATGTCTGTGTAGTACATGTGCATAGGTACACAAATGGACAGGCGTAAAATGTGTTACATATACATTAAAATTTATAAGCGATACAGCTCTGCATACTGAGCTGATTAGGGCACAGCTCACCCTGCCAGGACTGTCAACAGAGACCCCTGTACCTTAACTTGAAGTGAATTTCTTATTAGTTTTTACTGTCTTTGGGGAAAGATTAGAACTGAAGCGATAAAGCAATAAATAAATAAATCCCTTTCCCTTGTTGTCGGGGAAGACCAATCCAGGATTTCTTTTTTAAACCTTTTGAATAAATATGGAACGTATAGAGCGTTTCAAATATAATGTTTCAAACACCTAAATATCACGTATGACAAGCAGTATTAAAAAATCTATTAAAATTCTCTAAAAAGGGTGAGACTGGACTCTTCCTAGTTTGTTTTTGATGAAACGAGAACAGACGGACTTCCAATGTCCAAACTTTGGAAGGAAAGTGCCACTTTCCAGGGCTTTCCATGGGCCTCGGGGAAATGGAGCTCCTGGAGAGAGGCCTTGAACCAGCAGCACTGGGAGCGGGGTGGGCACGGCTGGTGTGGGGACCCTGTGTCCCCTCATGACAGGACGTGCGCTGAGGTAGGGGATGGAGAAGCCCACCTCGTTTGTAATTACTGAGAGAGATAATTATCGAGCTATGAATAAATGGAGATTTACTGGGGAAGATTTGGCTTTATGGGTGAACATCTGGGGAAGATGCTTTGTGGGTTGCCCCGTGGCTACCAGAAATGCCAGGTTTTGTCAGAAAAGTCGCTTCTCCAGCGTGAAGCTCACCTGCCCTGACACAGCCTGCGGCCCCCCACCCCTTCAGCACTCGTTTATGGGTGGGGCTGGAAAACACACAAACGCTTTTTAGCGAATTTTTATTTTATTTCCCATTTTCTTTAACACTCGCACAACCCCTGACACCCACCAGTCCTCCAACACACCAAACCCCTCTCGTTTAACCCAGCCCCCCTCATCCCCCCTGCCTCAGCCATGGCGCCGCCGGCTGCTCCCCCTAGCGACGGCACCGCGCCCCCCCAGCCCCACCCCAAACCCCGCCCCCTCCAGGCCCCGCCCCCTTCCCCTAAGCCCCGCCCCTGGCGGTGACGTGCGGCCCCGCCCCCGCGCGCTGCCCGCTGCCGCCGCGACTTGAGGGCGCGCGCCCGGCTCCGCGCAGCTCCGCGCAGCTCCCCGGCACCGCGCCGGGATCACCGCGCCCGCACCGCCGCCGGCCCGGAGCTCGGCCCCTCTCCTGCCCCTACGCCCAAAAGCAACATTAAAAATCTCCGCGCCCCGCAGGTAAGTGCGGGGCTACGCGCTGCCTCCGCGCGAGTTGCGCGGGTCGGGCTGCGGGAGGACGGGGAAATGGGGAGCGGGAGCCCCCCGCGGGGGTGCGGGTCCCCGGCGAGTTCTCGGCAACTTCGGGGCCGGAGCCCCCTGCCCTGCCCCGGTAGCCTCGGCCCCCCCGCACCCCTCCTCGTCCTCACCCCCTCCCCAAAAATCCCCCCCCAGATCCCCGTCCCCAGCGCGGCCGGCCGGAGCCTTTTGTTTTCCCATCCCCAGCCCTGCAACTTCGCCTCTGCGCCGAGCCGGTCCTGCGGCAGCGGGCAGGGCTGCTCCTTTTAGTGTTAATTATTTCTATTAATTATTATTAATTATTGCATATCCCCCCCCGCTGCTGGCAAGGCGCGGCAGGAGTTGGGCGAAGCGCTGCAGCCCGCGGGGCGCCCACGGGGTCCCGATCCCAAACCCGGTCCCGATCCCAGTCCCTGACCCGGTCCCTATACCGATCCTGATCCCAGTCCCGATCCGGATCCCAATCAGGTCCGGAACCCCAAGGAGCAGAGGAAGGAGAGGCTAGGGACTTTAAAAAACACCCATTAATTATCTTGACCCCAATATTTAGTTTTTTTCCTTTTTTCCCCCCTCGCCTGGAAGGTGCTGCCCGAAAAGACGGGAGCATGAATTACTGCGTACCCTCGGGTGCCCGGGGATGCGGCGTCTTAATGAACGGTGCTTTGAGTTAGGGCGAAAAATGCTGAATTAGAGTGAAAAATGCGTTTGTCAATTCGGGCGTGCAGAGAGAGGAATTATCTGCTGCGAAACACAGATCTGTGTGTGCTGTCCTTGTCCATACATGCCACGCAGCGGGTCGTATTGGAGGTTTTGGTGCCCTTCCCTTCCTCACCCCCCCGCCAAATACCCTCAAGTTTCCTTTAATTTATTCCCAAACCATACAATACAGCCCTGTGTAAGATCGGTTTTCAAATACTTCATAAACAAAAGGTACGCCGGGGTTTATACGGGGCCGATTACCCTAAAATATACTGAGGTTATTCTAATCGTCCTATTCGGGCTGCTGTCGAGCTTTTCCATTTCTCCATCGACGTTTAATGACTTCTAAAAGCTGTATTTATTTTTCCTGCCTTCCCTGCTCTTCCTGTACACCAGAAACGGTGACTGAGCCTCGGTGTACATTTAAATGTTAATTCTCCTTTTTTTTTTTTTTTGGTACATTTGTACCACTTCATTTTAACTGGAGAGTGACCAGATAAATACCACTGTTAATGCAGTCAGCACGAGAAGTAAGATTCTGTAAAGTCTCTGAAAGGGTGATTTATTTTATTTTATTTTAATTCCCCCTTTGGAGGCCGCCTCTGTTTTTCTCAACAGGAGACTTTGGTGTAATTAAAGCAGAGAAAACTGGACAGCAGCAAAAAACATCTGACTTGTGGCTCTTAAAAGCACAGTTTTTGCAGCGTGTACCACCCCCCAGTGGGCAAAAAAACTCTGTAGTAAACTCGCAGCGAGCTTTCATCTTCGGAAATAAAAGTGTGCGTGTTGCAGCCAGAACGAAATAAAGGTGCACGTCTGGGGATTTTGCTTTGGGGTTTTCTTTGGGGTTTCCCTCGGCACCCTGTCGCTCTGGGTGGGAGGCAGCAGAAGCAGAGGCGGCAGTTTGCAAACTTGGTGCCGCGGTTCTTTGGGGTGGCCTGGTTTGGTAGCTGGCCATCTTTGTCTGCTTCGAGCAGGCAGTGCGAAGGGGCTGCCGCTCCTGCAGCCTATCCTAACCGCCTCCAGGCACGAGGCGACGCGGAGTTTGTAGGATTGCCGACATGAGAGCCCTGTGTCCTGGGGGCCCTAGGGAGCAGCCGGCGTCCTCCTGAGCCGCGCAGCTGGGAACAGCCGACCTGGCCCCTCCGTGGTGCCCCAAGTTTTCTGTTCCCAGGGGCAAATCCCAACGAGCAGGCAAGGGTTTGAGAAGGGAGAGAAACAAAACTACCACAGCTGTACCTCTATTTGAGTGAAATTTTTTTATACACTGAAAGGTTTGTGCCAGGAGCTCCATAGCAGGTATAATGCCACCTGCATTTGTCAGAGGGAAAAACTGATTTTTCCCTTGAAAGCACGGCAGCATTTGTGCTCCATTCTCTCGGCAGAAGTGCAGGCAGGGCAGCTCACCTCAGCAGCAGCTCTCAGAAGAAAACCTAGCAGCCATCGCTGGCCAAAGTGGGCGACCACCGAAGCAGTGAGCACGAAGCAGAGCAGAGCGCTCCCCTCCAAGTGCCTTTGGGACGGGCAGCCTCTGCCCGAGCCAAGCAGGCACAGCCCGGAGCAAGCACCAGCAGCATAACGCTGGGACCCTTGTCAGGCTGACATCTTCAAAGCCAGGAGGGGTGTTAGAAGCGAACTTCGGAGACCGACCACTGAACAACTCCGGGTTCATTTCCACTCTCTGTGGCAAACAGAGGCTCGGCAACCCTTGGGTGTGGAGTTAAACTTCTGCCCAGCATCCATTTCTGAGCCAGAGATCATACCGAAACATGCATTTTTAAGACATGGGAGTTAGGTAGAACCAGCCAGACAAAGGCAATATTATGTATGTGCAACTACTGCATAAGGTGGGGGGGAGCCAAAAAATAAATAACACCTTATCCAAGGCGGGGAGAGGCAAATTTCACCAGACTCTGCCCTGGAGAGCTCACCATCACTTCACCAAAAACCTCTGCATTCTTCAGCCCCCAAAAGGCAGTCAGAGGACCTTCTGCTTGCCTAGCGCTGAACAAAGGAGTGGGGCACCTTCCTGAAACACGATAATCATGGAAATTTCAGCTCTTAGACGCAGTGCTTAGAAAGCATTTTGCTGTCACTATCAACTAACTCGGAGTAATACACTTAAAAAAAGACAAAAACAAAGTGCATTAAGTACAGATTAGCGGTGGGGAGCTGGTGTTGAAAAGTTTGTGAAGCTATTTGAGAGGAACCGTGGCTTTTGAGAAGTAACCTGGCTGTGCCGGCAGTAGGTGGCTTCATCATTGTTTTAAAGGGCGAGGAGCACAATGTTTTGTGTTTCTGGTCCATTTCAGGATACAAACAAACACAGAGGTAATTCTGCAGTGTAAGTGCGCTGATTGAGGTAAACTGATTGAGGCTTGTCAAATGCAGGTATTCTCATACTTTAAATGTTACTTTTGTCCTATATAACCTAAAAACACTGGACAGAAGTTGTCTCCCTTGGCCCTGTAGGGTTGGTGGTTAGAAATAAGCCCTTGCTTTTTGCAGCTCCCTGAGCTGTTGGCAGGGACCGCAGAGGTGGAGTAGAAATTCAAATAAGCACTGTGTGACCTGAAGTGCGCCAGGTCTGGATTTTGTTCAGGTTTTATCACAGCTTGGAAAGAAGAAATCTGTTTGGCACCGCTTTTAGGTAAACTCCTGGCTTTTCAAACATACCAAACCTTTTTTTTTTTTTTTTTTCCGCTCTGCAGCTCGCATGCAAGTCAGGCAGTGTAGCTGGATACCACGTGTTACAGTAAATACAATGCTTTTTGGTGTGTTTTCTTGTATAGTGCAAATTACCTTCCACGATTTAAAATGAGATGTCCTGTCCCCCCCCCCCCCCCCCGTAGCTGCAGCCCAGCGATAAGTCCAGGCACAAGTCTCGGGCATTCCCTAGCTGTAGCAATGTGCTTGCTTACACAGTGCCCCAGGAAAAGTAATTTAACCATGCAGTCCAGCAAAAAAACTCCGAATAAAGATAAGCATAAAAGCTGCTGTTTGGTTGTTCTGACGTTACTTTTGTTACCAAAAAGTCTTTTTTATTTTTTTTGCATTTAAAAAAAATGAATTTTGGCACCTGCTTTCAGAAATCCATCTTTTTCTTCTCTGCTCAAAATTAACGCCTTCTTTCATAGCCATGTGTCCATAAAGCCTCCTAATTTGATGTCGCGGAGACCTGGACACAGTGCCTGGCCCAGTGGGGGTCACTTCTCTTTTCATCCTGCAGGATCAGCTATAATGGCTGGGTGTCAGGGAATATTTAGAGACAGCTCAAGAGGAGGAGAGTTTGAGCATGGCAGCAGGATTCCCTTCTTCTCTGTAGACAGATCACTGGAGCCTTTGATATGCAAAAACATTGTTTTCAGCTATGGCTTGAGATATAAAAGGGAAGTGCAAGATATCAAACAATCAGAACCTGAAGAAAACTATTCTAAGTTTAGAAAAGGGAGTGGGGGGTATGGTCTTAATCCACATTTTTGAAACAGTGTCATCTTCTCCAAAGAGACCTGCTTTTATTTTTCTCCCTTGTTTTTATGTAATTTTTGAGAGAACGGATAAAAAAAATTCCAAGATCCTAATGAGCTTTAGTGCTTTCATTTTAATCCTACACATTACTGCTATTATAATGGCAATAAATGAAGGGATGACTATCAAATGGAGCAAAAAAGAAACAGTTAATATGCTAGAGAGGTAAAATAAATGCACTTTTTCATGTTTATGTATACGTAATGTATGCATACTACAGACTCTGTTTTGATCAATACTAATGTGCTTTTTTTTACAGCCTACTTGACAACTCTAAAAGTTTCAAAGAACAATTCATAGAATTATTTTTTTCTATAAGTTTTTAAAAGTTATTGTAGCCTTCAAAGGCCTACTCAACAAATTTTTGTTCCTACTTCATAATTTAACTTCCAGAAAATACCCTCCGTCACAACTTCACAGTAGTTCTTGAGAGAAATCATTTTTTATACAGCTGTTAAGCATGTGTTTATTTCCAAGTTTTAGGAATAGATCCTGGACTTAAGTTTCCACAAACACTTCAGTAATACAGACCAAGGAAATTGGACACTGCTTAATCTCAAAGAATGTGGAGCCTTTTTGTTCCATTTTCTACTGACTGCATATGTTAACCAAGCCCTAAAACACAGGAATTCCCTTATATCCCAAATGTGGCCACACAGAGTTTTTACCTTAAATAAAGCATATGTTAAAATACTTATTTCTGCCAATCTTACAGTGCATCTTTCATTTTAAGTTAATGATTGTCACTACAAAACTGCTGAAACAAGGTGGGAAAAAAAAAAAACAGAAACCCTCAGATAAGCATGAAAGCAGCATCAGAAGAGCTAAAGCTTCACGATTCCTTCAGAGAACAGTAACACCATCTCAAAAGACGGTTTGGTTTGCCTTTTTTTTTTTTTTTGTTAAATGGTCACCTTTTTATATTGAAGAGGAGCATAATTTTTTCTATGTCAGTCAGTTTGTATCAGTGCAAATTTCCTGTTGCTACAGGACCTACTAAATGAGGACTTCATGATGCCTGCTCCAAATTGCAAAAGAGTTTTAAAGCAGAGACTGCTTTTGTGTAGGTCTATTATTTTATGATGGACAGAAGCAACTCTACCTATGCCCGTATGAAGGGAGCTAAGCAAGCATTATTATTATTCAGCCTGCTGTTTCTTGATAGCTTTCCAATGCTAAGGCCTGCACTCAGTTGTTCCCTGGACTACATGCAATCACCAAAGGGAAAAGGAAGTAAATGTTCAGGATTTTTTTTTAATTTCAGACTTAACCATTTCTATTTCAGACAGATAGTGCCTACATGCTTTCAGGGAACAGAGACTTGGTATCTCACCAGATGCTTTCTGCAGTAGTGCTATGAAGTAGCCCGAGTTAAAATACTGCCATTCAAAAATGACCAAATAATTAGAGTTCCTCAAGAAATAGGAAGAGCCAAGATTATTTTTCTTTCTTGAAATGAGAAAAATCAGATTAATAAAACACCAGTCTAAATAGTGATTCCACTGTGCAAAATGACAAATACAAGTGCTTAAAGGTTCATACAGCCTGGCATACTGAGCACACCTCATGGAGAAAACCCACATATTATCTCTGTTGTCAAAAAGCTGACACAGATGACTACTAGCTAGTTCACAATTCAGGAACTGGATGTTGCAGATGTGAAATACTAATTCTGTTTGAGTGAAAACTTTTCCTCTTTCATCCAAGAGCTACTGAATGGTGTTTAACTCATCTTAGATTTAAAGCCAAGGAGAGGCTGATGATACACCTCAGTTTACCAGGGAGAAAAAGCAAGCAAACACATTGGCCTCCTCCCAGGAGGCAGGACTGCCATTTGTCCTCCAGTGGGAAACATAACTTACACAGATTTTGTTACCATCTATTAATGCAGGATGACTTCATTTGCTACTGGAAGGAGGGAAAAGATTTGTTCCAGCAAAACTGCAACAGCACAAGACTAAACAGCAAAAGATATTTCTGAACGTCTCTGCATTTTGTTGAAATACCGTCGTTTTGGGATAACGAGCTGTGCTAGTTAATAAACAGCATAATTTATATAGGGATGCAGCACAACTCTGAATACTAGTGTCCACCACCAGTTGTTATTAATTACAATTTTTTCTGTTTGTTTTTATTTACAGGAAGTTAAAGGTTCAAGGAAAGCTTTAAAGGGGAGTTCTCTGGGAAGGAAGGGAGACTTGTGTCTTTTCACGAAGAAAACCACCCGACTTGCATGACGTGCTGAGGGCAGAGCGACCTGCTGTCAGTGCAGCGCAGGAGGAGATCTTTCCTGCATTACAAATTCGGAACAAGTGTTAGAAAGTGAGAGTTGAAAAATGGTCCTCTCCAAAAGGCATGGATGTACCAGGATGTAGCCACTGTACAAAATTTACCCTTGGATAATTCTGGACAGAGATAAAAGCCCGCTGCTGACCTCCTGAAGAGGCGACCACCATTCCAGCCTGAGCATAATGAATAGTTTCCATCACGTGGCGCTCAAGTCACCACCGCCGACAACTACACCATACACAAGAGTTGGTACGAGTTACAAAGAAAGTAATTCCTGTTAAAGGCGTTAAACCAAACAAAAGAGGCTGTCCTTTCACAGACTTTACATGAGGACAAAAATAGAAGGAAGTTGAAGCTTTTCTCCTCCCTGGCCTGGTGTGCTTATGTACCATGATAAATCTTTGTTGGATTGCTCCCGGAGCATAGTGCCAGGAGGCTCGCACTGCCGGAAGGATCGCTCAAGTAAACGCGGCCGAGGGAGAAGCAGCTCCATGGAGTAAAGTGTAAGAGCAGCTCACGAGACAGAAATTGTGTTTGCTGGACATCCTCAAGCACAAAATTTACTCTTACCTTTAAATACGGTAGGATCAATATTAATTTGTTTTCCTTTTCGTGCCTCGGAGAATAAAGTTCAATTAATATATGAACCCACAAGAGAAGGAAAGGGTCATGGCATCTCTTAATGCATAGGTCATCTTATAAAAGTTTTCACAACCCTAATTACAATGGTAATTGAATTATGTTGTCTTAAATGCTATAAAAATGCTAATTACCTGAGCTCAATGTACAAACATACAACCAGTGCAAAGCACAATTTCAGTCTCAAGAGTTAATTTATATTGTCCTTACCTGTACAGTTTGAACTAATAAGATGTGAAAATGTGGTTAAACCTGCCAAATAGGCTCTTATTAGTGTACTGCTCAGTAAGAAGACTTTTGAGAATGACAAATATTTAAACATGAAGTTAGGCATGTAATGAAATATTCCATCCAGTCAACTAGAAAGCCACAGCTCTAACAGCTATGTCAGTTTGTAAGCTACACACCAATTGTTTTATTCACCTTTCTAAACATTCCATCTCAAAAAAGAAGAAGAGTAAGCTGCAGTGTTTGTAGAACACACAACATAATGTTGAACACTTGAAAAAAATCAAAAAAGCTCTTTAGCTGGTCTTTGCTCTCGTCTGCATTTTATACTGTGCCAGTAGGACTTTCTTGAACCTGCAGAATAGCTACCACTGAACTCGTGGGTTTGGTGAGGGTTTTATAGTTCATGTAAGGGCTCCTAGGTAGTTAGCTGGCTTAGGAATTACTTCTTATCTTTCAGATACAGAATGATTTACTTGAACTCTGGTTTGACTTCAGCTCTGTACTTATCTGGTATCTGTGAACAAAGATGGTCTCTACACGAGAAATGTGGAGGAATCCTCAGAAGGAGCCTTCTTGCTTAAACAGAGCCATTTACAGATCAGACATACCTGATTATATTACTTTAAATTACCAGGCAGAACAGTTTATTAATTGAATTAGTAAAAGAAGGAGTATAATAACTGATGTAGAGAAAGTAAAATGTCTGCAAACTTGAATTTATTTTCATGTGTGTGTTTCAGATGTCTTCTGTAATGTTGAAGTTGAATTTTCATTGGAGTTTCTTCGCTGATGATCTGGATAATTTTGTTTGTTTGGTTTTTTTAGATTGTTGAAGATCAGAACTGTATACAAATCTCATCATTCCTGACCATGATTAGTGTAACCTGGAGCATCTTCCTAATTTGGACTAAAATAGGGCTGTTACTTGACATGGCACCTTATTCTGTTAGTGCCAAACCATGCCCTTCAGTATGTCGCTGTGATGTGGGTTTCATATATTGTAATGATCGCGATTTGACATCTATTCCTACAGGAATCCCAGAGGATGCTACTACCCTCTTCCTTCAGAACAATCAAATTAATAATGCTGGGATTCCTTCAGAACTGAAGAACTTGCTTAGGGTGGAAAGAATATATTTATACCACAACAGCCTAGATGAATTCCCCACTAACCTCCCTAAGTATGTTAAAGAACTGCATTTGCAGGAGAATAACATAAGGACCATTACTTATGATTCACTTTCACAAATTCCCTATCTGGAAGAACTGCATTTGGATGATAATTCAGTTTCCGCTGTTAGCATTGAGGATGGAGCTTTCCGGGACAACATCTATCTCAGACTTCTTTTTCTCTCTCGAAATCACCTTAGCACCATTCCCTGGGGTTTGCCTAAAACGATAGAAGAGCTACGCTTGGATGATAATCGTATTTCCACGATTTCAGAGCTGTCCCTCCAAGACCTTACAAATCTAAAACGCCTTGTTTTAGACGGAAATCTTCTAAATAACCACGGATTAGGAGACAAGGTCTTCATGAATCTAGTCAATCTTACAGAACTGTCATTGGTCCGCAATTCACTCACAGCTGCACCAGTAAATTTGCCAGGAACAAACCTAAGGAAACTTTATCTTCAAGAAAACCATATAAATCGTGTGCCACCCAATGCTTTCTCTTACTTACGGCAGTTGTACCGGCTAGATATGTCCAACAACAATCTCAGCAATTTACCTCAGGGTGTCTTTGATGACCTGGACAACATAACTCAACTCTTCCTTCGTAACAACCCTTGGCACTGTGGGTGCAAAATGAAATGGGTCCGTGACTGGCTGCAGTCCTTACCCTTGAAAGTGAACGTGCGTGGGTTGATGTGTCAGGCGCCGGAAAAAGTCCGTGGAATGGCTATCAAAGACCTCAACGCGGAACTGTTTGACTGTAAGGATGATATAAGCACCATCCAAATCACCACCGCGGTGCCAAACACGTTGTACCCGGCCCAGGGACACTGGCCGGTTTCTGTGACCAGACAACCCGAGATGAAGGCTCCCAACCTGAACAAGAACTACAGAACCACAGCCAGCCCAGTGCGCAAAGTCATTACGATATTCGTGAAATCCGTGAGCACGGAGACCATTCACATCTCCTGGAAAGTCGCGCTGCCGATGACTGCTCTAAGACTGAGCTGGCTCAAGATGGGCCACAGCCCTGCCTTTGGATCTATAACAGAAACCATCGTCACCGGAGACAGAAGCGACTACTTGCTGACGGCGCTCGAGCCCGAGTCACCATACCGCGTCTGCATGGTTCCCATGGAAACCAGCAACATCTATCTCTCCGACGAAACGCCCGAGTGCATTGAGACCGAGACGGCACCCCTCAAGATGTACAACCCGACCACAACCCTCAACCGGGAGCAGGAGAAGGAGCCTTACAAAAACTCCAGCTTGCCCCTGGCCGCCATCATCGGCGGGGCAGTGGCACTGGTGGCCATAGCGCTGCTGGCGCTGGTGTGCTGGTATGTCCACAGGAACGGGTCCCTCTTCTCCCGGAACTGCGCCTACAGCAAGGGACGCAGGAGAAAAGATGACTACGCCGAAGCGGGAACCAAGAAGGACAACTCCATCCTGGAAATCAGGGAGACTTCTTTCCAGATGATACCCATCACCAACGACCAAGTGTCCAAGGAGGAGTTTGTAATACACACCATCTTCCCGCCTAACGGCATGAATCTCTACAAGAACAGCCACAGTGAAAGCAGTAGTAACAGGAGCTACAGAGACAGTGGTATTCCAGATTCAGATCATTCGCACTCATGATACTGAAGGACGTGAAAGACTGGTTTGGTTTTGGTTTGTTTTTTTTTTTTTGTTTTTTGTTTTATAAACGAGAAAAGACTGACTTTAACGGTTGCTGTTCTACTGCAAAACACTGGATTAAAGACTGACAAAGCAATGTACTGTACATTTGCCATATAATTTATATTTAAGAACTTTTTATTAAAAGTTTCAAATTTCAGGCTACTGCTGCGATTAATGTAGTGGGGATACCTGACCACAATTCTCTATTTTAGTATTTTTTAGTAATTTGTACTGTATTTTCCTTGCTAATATTGAAGTTACAGACCATTTAACTTTTGTGTTCTACTGAGTAAGATGACTTGTTGACTGTGAAAGTGAATTTTCTTGCCGTGTTGAGCAGTCAGAACATTCATCTGAGATCCTTGTAAGTGTAAGCACAGGCCATTTTTCACTTTGGTATTAATAAAATAATGTTAAACCTGGCAAATCAAGGAGATCAAGCAGTGGTTGCAAAAGCTCACAGAACTTTAAATGTTGGGTCTATTAAATCTGTAAACCACAACAATATTCAATAAACAAAAATGCGTGTAGTAATGGGCAATATCAGCTGTCTGGATATATCCATTCAACAATGGTGAAATCCAATTGAAAAGAAAATAATCAAATCAATTACATGCATGAGACTGAAACTGTTGACACACATAAGGAAAGAATTGACCCCTGGAAGAAAGCATAACGAAATTTCTAACAAGGAATTCTAAAAAAAATAAAAATGCGCTGGGCTCCAGAAACCACGGGGCAGATACGGTTTTAGGGATAGATTTCTGGTTATCAGCACCAGCGGTCTGCTTGTTACAGAGAAAACAGTGATGGATGGTCACAGGCGTTTGGGAGGCAGGGGCAGGGCACAAGGAGAATGCTTGGCAACTGCTCCGGAACAGCAATAGGCTGAGAGGAGAGTTTCGTAAGAAAAACAAGCAGGACAAAAAACAGGCAATGCAGCAAGGTATAAAAAATTTTAGTCACAAAGGTAAACAAAATTGGGGATTACAGCTATTTTAAAGCATATATTCAAACAGTATGTAGGTATGCGTTAACTATACTGCTGTTACAGTCAGGAATACTGCCCATTACTGTCACAGTTTTCCAGAAATTCCTTGGTAAATCTGTAAGGTAACGTTTCTTTCTGCCTTCCTGCTGAACTATAAGCTATTTTCATGTTTAAACCCCAAGCCACTCTTTGTTGCCATAATCATTTGTTTCTTCAACTAAAAACCAAAGTGCATTGTACGCCCTTTGGCTAGTCTTGTATGTGCCTTGATCCAACGCTACATGTATCAAGCTTTTAAAAACAAAAGAAAAAAAAATTAAAAAAAAATAAAATACCCACTTTTTCATACGTAACTTAAATATGAAAAACATTGTTCTTATTGATGAATGAAGTTGAAAAATTAGTACAGAGCAAAGTCACATGTCTGCAGTGCACTGGTAGGAAATTCACTTGAAAGCTACTACTTTTCAGATCATGAGTTTCACCTTTTTCTTTGTTCAACACAGTATCACACTTCCTGGGTTTCTTTAATTACTTTGAAAAAGCAAGTTTTCACAACTTCCAAGTGTGTTAGCAATGAACAAGAGGGAAAGCACAGAGTTACAGCCCTCCAAGATACAATTTTTTTCAACAAACACCAATAAAAAGATACGGGGACCTACAAAAGCTTAATATTTTGGACAATATTTCTGACAGGAAGGAATGTATACCAAATGCAAATCAATTATAAGAGAATTTTAGCAGTGCTGAGCCTGACTGTTTCTCAATGACTGGTACAGGACAGAAGATGACGGGACAAAGTGAGAGACACCAAGACTGATGGTTTCAGCAGTCAACCAGCAAATGACCCTTCTGCCAGAGGTCCCATTTCCAGTAACACACAGCTCATTTCAACCTCATTTTCCAGTTACGGCAACACCACCTGCAGTTTCAGAGCAGCAGAGGAGTCTCGATGGAGGAGCAGCATGGTGCTTCACCACTGACCTCCCGCAGTCCCATCGTCTCCTTTACAGGCAGCATCATCAGGATCCACCATGCCAGAAGTACTAGGGGCATGTTCTGCTCAACGTCTCTGTGTGCAGCTCTGGGTGATGCGTGGGACTATTTTGCCCAAGAGACACACGCAGCCTTGCTATGTTCCTGTGCAAAAGGCTTCCCGAGCAGTAAGTGGGGAAGGAAAACCAACCCAAATGGAGAAGACAGACCTGTTTTGTTTTTTTCCATGTAAGCTAGCGTACAGGGACCCTTACACCTGAGATGCATTTAATGTCTGGATCACTGGCAACAGATAATTAGTTCTTTGCCATCAGCTCTCCAATAGCAAAATTAAATGGGTTTTGCTGGGTTTTCAAGCTCTTGCTGCAAAAACCTCTCTTATAGTTGACTCAAAATGTATGATGCGTAAAGGGTAGCAGAAAACTCAATGAGTACTCTCCCGTGTCTCTACTTAGACCATCCAGAGGCAGCCCAGTGATGGTACACACCATCTACCCACACTTCTCGGATGATTCCACGCAAAGGTACAATGGGCTACAGCAAGTTGCCATTTGAGGAGCTAATTGTGTACCAGTCCTACGTGCAAGGACTTTGCATTATAAAATTCATGTACTTTGAGACAAAAATATGCAAATCCAAAGCACCCTCAACAAGTTGCTCCAGTCATTCCACGTTCACCTACACCAGAAAGCAGGTGAAAACCTGGAGAAATGATGCCATCCTCTGTGGCAAAACAGACCAGGTGTGCAGGCAGAGCCGGTTGCTTCCTACAGCAATTGCTGTCAATGTAAAAACCACGGCACATCTACGGTTCTTGAGTTCTATGGCAGCTTTTACAGAACATGCATAATATTAAGACGTATCAACTTGGCAAGTGAAAGATTCATTTCAGACTAGGCTTTGTATTTTTTTGTCTTTTGATATTTACATAAATTTCTGTTCTGCTTCATGCCACGACTGTCTCCCAAGACTCTTCTGCTTTACATAGCACTACAGTTAGAGCATGCAGTGCTCTCCAGCACCATGCATAAATCCATTCTATTAGACAGTTCTGTATGTAGACAAATATGATTACTACATTGAGCAGTTTACTCATCATATTTATCAAAATTAATCCACATTAAATTATCTCAAATAACTTTTTAGTTCCACATTATTTCAGTCTACTGTCAAATATTTAATTTCAGAGCATGGAATGAAATTTTTTTCAACATAACCACAACGTATGTGCTGAGTTAATTGAATCAGCATCTTCTATGTTAAAATTCTAAGCCTGGTATCTTTTACATTCCTTATTCTTGTCCCTTTTTAGATTTATATTGCTATCCTGAATTGCTCACAGTTCCGTTGTAAACTAAAAGCTGACTCCAAAAAAACAGCTGGTATTTTGGAAGCCATATTGTCTCATCTCAGTAAACTTCCGCAACTACATTTGCTTCATTTGTAAGCTATTATTTCCTAACTGTACAACAGCCTGAAATGCAACAACTGTTGGGGTTTGGGGTTGTTTTTTGTTTTGTTTTGTCTTTCTCCCTGGCTTTAACAGTACCAATATCAAAGCATTATGGCTTTGGAACACAGTTACCAATTCTTCTGCTAATGCACTAGCTAGCATGCAAGCTATATTGTGCCAATGCTGTACATATTGAATGTAGAGCAGCAAATGCAATAAAGCAAGAACGAAAGTAATAAAGAGCCTTATTTGCTAGTAAAATAATTTACTGATAACATAATGCACTGAATACATTATAGATTTCTCTCTCACTTAAGAGGATGCATTTCTGTGCGTTCGCCTGCAACTGGACAGGATCTTTGAATGTGAACTGGCAAAGCCACCTGCCCAGATTTATCCAAATCAGATTTGTTTCAGTTTTGGATGGAACCATCACTCGCATGGATATCCTCTGCTTTCAAAACAGCTTAACATGACTTTCAAATCCACAGAGGCACCCTCACCACTTAGTGTTTCAGCATCACCTTGGGACTGAGCTTTGTTTAATTAACTGTTTCTTTAGTGTCACCACAACAAGAAGCTTCAAGCCACAAGCCACCACTTACCACAACTGAAATCTACAAAGCATGAAGTTACTCCGTAACTGGGCAGTTTGTTTTTCCAGACTAGCCAGGAGTGATTTGCCAGAAAGGAAGATCCCATTGACTGAATTCAGACGTGACAATTTTACACTTTAAAGCATATTTTTTCTTTGTGAATGAATTCAATTTGGGGGATGGTGGAGGATGATGAAATGACCCTTATGATAAAGTTAAGAGTTGTTTCAAACACTCTGAAGGTATAACCACGACACAGAGGCTGGACACAGGTGCTTTAAAAGATTTTTTCTGCTAAACATGCATGTTGGATTGAATTTTAATAGTAAATCATCAGAATATTTCCTGTTCCTCTCAAAAACAACAACAAAAAAAGATAAACACACTAACTATGTGGAACTAAATAAAAGAATGGCAGAACATCTAGTTCAAGGCAAGCATCACTTTCATTTTACCAGCATCAAGCAAGATGCTAATTTTCCTGTAGTCTTTCATGATTGCTGGGGAACTTTCCTACCCCATGTGGAAACCAAAGCACTTCTACAAAATGGGTCCCAGAATAAAGAACTGTCCTCTGGCAGCTCCCTGGATTAACGGTGGTCAAAGGCGCAAGGAAGGAATGGCGATGGCCAGGAGCTGACCCCTGTGGAGAACATGCTGCCAACATGCCCCACATCTCAGACCAGGCAAAACTTCATCGTAAGCTATCCCTGAAACCTGAAAGACAGGGTTTGAGGGCTGAAGTGTATCAGCTAGCCCCAATCGCTTATTACTGCCCTTTGTGTTTTCTTAGGATGAAAACACAGGGGAGTTGTGGTAACAACACCAGGAGCTGAAAACGCCTTTTGAAATCTGAACCTGGACCTTCTAGCTTAGCAAGAGCACTCATAAATAAGTTATAAAAATAGAAGCATCTTAGGAGGGCTAATTAAATAATCTGACTTGTTGAAGCGGGATGATAGCACTCATATGGGCTGATGCCCTGTCCTGAACAGCCCTCTTAAGTAACCAAACCAAGGGAGCAGGTCATAGCCGAGCGCCAGCCCCTGCTCCTGCTCCTGTGTGGAGCTTAAGCACTGCCTATCTATAGATGCAGTCACGGAAGGTCTCACTGCTCAAAGCCAGGGGCTGCTCGATGGTCTTCCATCATCAAATACAGGAACACCATTTACAGAAGGCCTAAATTATGCACACATTAACTTGAGTAATAATTGAACTTTTTAATTTAAGCAAAATATTTTAAAATATCTGTAAGATCAGAAATGCACATCCTGTTCATGTACTACTCATTTCCTCCTCTAGTCTTTGTCCCTGATAAATGCCTACCTGGCAACTGGATTTCCACATGAAAGCAGGTGTTTTCTGCGGGTACTGGTACTGGTTTTGTTTAATTCTTTGCTGGTTTTTGTTGTCGAGTTGATTTTTTTTAATAGGTATAAATAATTTCACTCTAAATCTTTCAGTTTAAATTGGATATAAAAGTGAATTGGTTGACAATTTTAACACCTATCCCACATCAATACATGTTTAAGGCAAGCGTGGGGGGGGGTTAAAATAGCACCCACAAACTTCCCTTTCTCATCTCTTCTCACATTAATGCTTTTCAGGATTTTAACTGAAAAGCATTGCCTTTTTTACAAGAATTGCGCTAGGGTAATTACATTAGTTCGCAGCACTGTAAGTTCCTATGTAAATATGGGAGTTTTTATTCTGAGATGCATGCAAGCAACTGCATTTATGTAGGCAGTTGTGCATCAGAAACAACAACAAATCAGACACAGCAGCCATGTTGAGTCTAAGCCTTTGACCAATGCTGAACCTGCTACATTAGCATTGTTTTCTGAATTACCAGAACAGGCATTAGCAGCTCAAATGAGGAGTATACGAAAGTACGCTTACCTCGCACATCATATCAGGCTACAGCTCTCTACGTGTAAAGTGGAATTAGTTTGGCTTCCTTAAACTTAAGTGTTGCTTTTCCACGGCTTCAATGGGAAAACAATTAAATGAATGCTCAAAAAGATGAAACCACCTACCCGGGAACACTGCTGTTCTGACAAGGAAGAGGATTTAGGAAGCCACTCTGTAACTCTTACTTCAGGAGCACAGACAAAACCCAAGCCTGCATAGACCCTTCATCCCTTTTAGCCTGCATGTAGTACATGCTCACCCCCCATGTAATTAACAACATTAATCAGAAACAAGTGTGATTTGCATTGCACTCCTCTAAGAAGAAACAAACCCCAAACACTGCTTTTGTTTCCTGCAGCTGGAACAAGACGCAGGATCGTGGTAACTGCAGCATCTCCATTTCGTGGCCAGTTGTTTACCTGGTTTCAGTGATCTGCACGAGAAGCGGCGAAGGCGCTTATTTTGAAGCCTGACAGAATACTTGACTGCCTGTAGGGAACACAAGCTCATTAACAGAGAGAAAGCCGAATACTGGGGAAGTGCTAACCCAGCAAGTAAACATAATTTTAGGACATTAGCTGATAATGCCGAGCCTCTGTGCCTAATGTCTGCAAAGCAATTATTTTACTGTGACAGCAGCTTAATGGCATGTTACCTGTTTCATCCATTAATAACCTTTTCTTTTCTCCCCAATACGGTAATGACATGCGGTGTACGACCACAAGAATCGGTATTCCCCGATCTTGGAAGCTGCTTTGGGATCTGGAACTCGGCACTTTGTGGCCAAGTGAGGTGAAAACCCAGATACAGGTGAATCCTGCCAGAGGGCTGAGCTGCCAGCCCCACACCATCTCTGTGCCCAAGGGAGAAATGGCAGGATTCAGCCCTGCAGTGGCAGGGAGGGAGGACACGAGCAGCTCCAACAGGGTCTGCTCAGGCTCCTGGAGCTGGGTTTGGATGCAGGGGAGTTTTTGCTGCTACTCCGAAGGCTCAAGAAGGTTGAGCACTAACAGGGAAGTAACTACCTTTAAGGTCTTCTTCCTTTATTTTTTTCCCATTCTTTTTAAATTAAGCTGATAGAGTTTGTTCAGTAAACACGACCAATTTGCATATAAGAAGCTCTTCACTGCTAGATGCATTTGTCTACATATAGTGGAAAGGTGCTAAACTCTCCTCAAAGAGTTTGCTGTTAAATCCATGGTAGGCACATCGCAAAACATTTACCCTCGAAATCTCCAACTATTACCCGAGCTTACAAATACATGATGCTAAGGGGAAAAATAAATAAATCAGATATTCCTAAGAAGCCGCTCTCAACACTACTACTTGCCTCCGGCCCATATTTATACTGAGAAAATCCAAATAAACAAGGTCAGTTAAGGAGAATTCTTGGGGAGAGATTTGACACCACAAAGTAGTATTTCTGCTACTCAAAACTGAACTTAACTGAACATAAGAACAACAGCTTGGTTTCTGAAGGCTTATCCATGCCAGTAAGTGCTCAGGTCTTTAACTACCTACTAGCCTGGGGACCCCACCTGGGTCCTGCACGCTGGGGCTGCCCTGACCACTGCAGAAAGAGGCACTAAGAGGAGCCCAGTGCAACTGAGCCTACAGCAAACAGTGACAGGGACACCCCAAATTATGAGACGTACTACTATCCTAGGCTTTAAAAAAATACCACTCCCCCCCCCCCAAAAAAAAATAAATAAAATAAAAAACAACACAGTTTTCACGCATGGATGTTTTGATGCAATGCTCAGTTTCCCCTGCAAAATACCTTTTAAGGTCTATTTGAATTCACAAACAATTCTAGCTACCACAAGCACATTTTCATTAAGGACTTTTTCCCCCAGACCTCCTGACATATTTCAATGCACATTCTACACAGAAGGAAATGAATGTTTGTGCAGCAGGGTTCATCGACATCTTCCTATTTTCCCTACGTTATCAACTGACTGACTCTTTCTAAAAGCGTTTTTATCTTTTTCAGTCATTAAATATTAAAACAAAAAAAATGTTTGCCAATTTAGCTTTTAGGATACTACTGATAGGAGGAAAGGGAAAGGAAGGAGATCCATTAAACTAAGATGCTAATTAGAGGAAAAAGCATGCTACAATATGTTGCAGGTAGATATCCTGTTTTACTGACAGGGGGAAATAAACCTTCACAAATCCTGCTGCATTGACCAAAGGCCCTATGGAGGTGCTCATGTAAGAGCGTGACCTAATCGAAGGCTTCCCTCCTCGAAGGATGGGAGCTGTGTGACTGTTCACTATTTGTTTTATTATTTGTATGGGTTTTTTTACACCTCCAAATTACCGAAAATACTCCCTGCCACATTAAATACTGATGGGTTTAAAATAAAAACATCTTTACCCATTGCTGCTTCTCATGCTAATGAAGACTAACTTCATCCTTTAATAAAATCCCCCCAAACCAGTCTAAATGCATTCAGCAGGTTGAAAGGCTACCAGTGAAGCACGCATCGACAAAAGCCAGGTCTGGATTATGCAAAGCTTCTGCTGCGAATGGGTGACCAACGATTTCAGTGGGAAAACAAGAGGAGACGGCGAACAAAAACGTTCGCCACCAACACAGAAATGCCTTAACGCAGAAGCAGCTGGAGTCTGGGAATGCTTGGGCCCGATGGGATGGGACAGCGGGGACACATCAGCGGGTTGTGCTCAAGTCCTCCTGCCCTGCCACGGCTTCCCTGAGCGAGGAGGATGCTCCTGTCCCCTCCCAGCAGCAGCCAAACAGCCAGCCTCCTCACTCAAGCTGCATTCCTGCAGAAAGGCAAGCGGCCGTGACAGGCGCTGATGGGTGTTGGAGGCCTGCCAAAGCCTCGGCCTGCGTGCCTCGCAGCCCACCGAAACGCCTGCACAGACGTGGAAACATTCCCCATGCACACCAGGGGAGCTCCTGCAGGTGCTGTCATCTCTGCTGGGTCAGGGCAATGGACAGCCGCACGTACTGTTTAATTTGGGGTAAAAAAATATGTATCAAGATGATGTATTTTCATATGATAAAGCCAGGCGTCATGTTTTCTACTGTTCTGCACAATAATAGTGGTGTCTCACCTAGTGGCTCGATGGGATGGACATAAATTAAGGAATTTTAAAGACACTGTCAAGTGTCTGGTCTTACAAAATGTCATCGCTGATCCTTGCATCGCACAGCCCCCTCAGTAATCGTGACACAAGAACTGTGTGAGTGCAAATCAGTGTTCCTCACGTCCTGAAAACAAGCAGGAGGAGTAAGAGGATACAGAGTAGGTGTGCCCAAGAGCAACATGACATTTGTCATGTCACATCATCAGCTGAGGGATTACTGAAGTTCACTTCATCTCCCCCCAAAAAACAGAAGTGTCATTCCCCACACCACGTTGCTGAGCCAAGACCTTTAAATCCTTCTTCTCTCCCATGGGCTGGGAGAAATTAGGCTATTTCTCTAATGGCAGCTCGCTCACCACTTAATGCCTGGGATATGTTGTTATATGCTGAGCGTGCAGGTTGCCTGAAAACTGCAGAGTGCCGGGGGTTTTGCTGTTGGACTGACAGTTTTGCAGGTGTAATCACTGTACCTGCCTAGAAAAAAACGTTCTGCGTATGGTGAAAGGCAATGATGGTAATTGCAGGTATGTCTCATTAGAATAAACCTAGCAAGAAATAAAAAGGAAAGGGGAAAAAACCTTCCTGCTCACTGTGGTGCAACTTCCATACTCCACCTTGATTGAGAAGCCCTGCAAGTATTTAAAGATTGTTCCAGGCAAAATAAAAAAAGAAGTTTGAGGCCTTTTCATAATATTGTTCCTTCACTAACGATTTTAAAAAGTACTTGTAATCCTACAGTTTGTAATCTTGTAACCTTATGGCTTGACAGTAATTCTCAGCTGAACTACAGCAGCAGTAGAAGGAATCATCACACTATTCTACAGGAACGTAACATGTACTAAAGATAGGGAAGCACCTATAAAATACCAAAATGCAAGCAAGTACAGACCAGCTTGGCTGTTCAGCACTGCAAAGCCTGCGATGCTTTTCCATTTAACAATGCTTTCTCCAGGTGTTGCGTACTCTGAACTCAGAAACAAATATTATGCACAGCCATACTGCAAATGGGGAAAAATTATTAGGGCTCAGTCTGTTTATTCTCCATTTTCTTCGAAAGAGAAATGTCTAACAATGGTTTATATTTCTCTTTAAATTAACTATCATCATTCTCCTTTAAAATAAAGATACAAACATATGGTCAGATGTTTTTCTATATACAGCATCATCACTCTTATGCTAAAATTAATAGCTCTTCCAAGTAATTTTTGCTAAACAGCTGAAATCCAAAAGTAAAGACGGTGCAAATTACAACACTAATTTATTAAGCTACTTTCAAACGTGTTCAGCTTCCCCATATTCTTTGCTCGCAGCATTATGGGGCCGTTTGATAAAGCAAAACTGCAGATGTTCAACCCTTTGTTTGCCAAGATACCTGGGGCTGAAAAAAGAAAAGAGAGGCAACAGCACTGGGGCTGCCTCGTCTTACCAGGAGCAAGGCTGTGCTGGAATGGCTGCTGCTGGAGGAAATACAACAGCAGAAACTCCTGGGGATGGCATTACCATGATGCTCTGCAATCCAGGCACATGACAAGCAAGAGCGAGAGCCTTGGAGAGCCACGCTCACCTCCCCTCCTTGAAATACTCGGGTACCTTTCCCACCGGAGCAGGGGATATATCTTACAGCTGTCATCAACAGAGACTTTGAGATGGTACACTGGGTCAAGCACACTGGTCACTCCTGGCGCCAGCTCAGCCTGCTCGCTGACATGCCTGCCAGCACTCGTCCTGCTGCCTTTCGAGTTGGGGACAGCGCTCACGTTGCTCCACCGCAAGCTGTAACCCATCCAAGCTGAGCCCTCCTGAGCACACCGTGGGTTATTCAAAGATAAAAGCTCTCGGCTTCTACTTGCAGCTGTCCTGCGAAATTCTCTCGTTACAGGCACACCTTTCTCATAGCAACTTTGTTTTTTAGGTTTTTCCTGAAGCAGGTGCTTTTGAAGACAAGGGCCGCATCGCTTGGTCACTGGGATTGTATTTTAAATGACAAAGCTAAAAGGCTCTGATTAATCAAAGTGATTTTTTTTTCCCCCTATCAGAAGGTCAACTGCTTCGCACATCCACTGTTAGAAAGAGAAGAACAAATCCAGGCAATATTTTCTATTTCCCACTTCTACTCCAAGAAACGTGGGTGACATTTATAACCTGGGTATAAAAGCTCATTAATACCATCGCTGACCTATATAAAAAGGGTTATTGGCTTAACACAATAGGAGACTCTCTCCCAGAAAACGGGCAAGAAAAGGAAAGAACGGCTCAAGATAAGCCATCTCTCCACAAACACCAGCTCAAAAAGCTGAGATCATTAAGCGACAGTATTAACAGGGTTGACGTTTTTCACCTCCTCTCTGCTCATTTAAAAACTCGTTTAAAACCGCAGAATAAAAGCCCAGCCAACACCCCGGTATGCTTTAAAGGTAATTCTCTCTCAAAGGGCTGATAGCAGGCGGGGAGTGGGAGAAAGGTTTATTTCAGCTGAGCTCATCTGACAGACTGGCACCTACTTGGAGGTGTCTGAAGAAGCCTGGCGTGTTCACGCAGCCACCGAGAGGAACAGTAAATCTTCGGGGAAGACACGTCTGCCTGTGCGTTATGTTCACTTTTAACATACTTCCCCCTCTGGAAGCTTTGTTCTTTCTTTTAAATTCAATTGTTTAAGAGAAGCTCCCCCATTGTCGTGCTCTGCTGGACCCAGGTGTCTGAAGAGAACTGATTCCAACACTTGATCTTTGGGCATTTTTATTTTTTTTTGTCCTTTCCTATCCATGTGGAGAACAATCCTACCTCCTCCCAGGTTCCATTTTGCTGGGCTGAAGAAGTCAAGCTAGTCCCCAGCCGGCTTGCCAACCCTTCTTCCCCCAGCCAAATTGCCCTTCTGTGTGACCTGCAGCACTTTAAATCACCTCCCTAAATACAGGCAGGCCACCTTCTTTCTTTGCTGCTCCCAAGCGATGAGGCTGAGCATACAGAAGAAATTAATATCATCCATCCGTAAGCACACGACATTCTCCTAAAGCCAATTAATGGCGGAGGAAGGCAGTTCTTCGCACATCATCATCCCGTCCTCTGCCACCTCACCAAGGCCTCTCAGCTTCGGAATCGGCAAATTTATTTAGCATGCTTCTAATTCTTCTGCAAAGGCTGCTAATGAAAATATTAAATAAGGCATGATTTGATCCTTGAGGAACTCCAGCAGTAACTTCATATGTTCAGCAGAATGAAACAAATAAGCTCACAGCGATGCAAGGTTACTGAGAGCAGTACGAGTTACAAGGTTACCAGAGACTTCAGCATTTGAGATATTTCAACCACTTTAAAAATCTTTCTTGTGAGATATGGATTACGGTGATGCAATCGAATTATACCCAATTATCTCAAGCATTTCGAGCACTTGTGCCAGCCACCCACCCTGAAGAAAACCAGGAACAGCCAGTTTGACACACGGAGACACAGGAAGACCGGCGATTACTTTTGTTCATACTAATAAGAAAAGAAGGCCTTCATCATCTTCTGGTTTTCCCAAGAGGTCCTATCAACCACATGAAGATGCTTTTTTGGCATCACAAAACAGCTTGCGAAGCACAGATCCCCTATGATACTGCAATTAACTCATTTCCTATACTCAAATCTCTTATACAGCAAATATTTTAATTAATTCTTTAAATATATATTCCTCCAATAGTTTAAAACTTAATTAAAATTAAAAGTGTCTGATAGTATCTCCTTATCTGGTTACAGATGCTTTTTTTTTTTTTTTAATTTGCGGTGATGGTACAGCAACCACATTAAAAGGGATACATATTTGACTCTACATTCTTCCAGTTCATCGTAACACTAAGAAAATTAATTCAATCTCCATTTACACTCACAGAATCTGTCTCCTGTTCCTATAACAACTATTTTTTTTCTTTGTTTCACCCTCTAATTTTACAGAAGCATTTTGGACTTTGCCCTGGGCATGTCTCTGAGAGCTGCCGACATTTGCTGATGCTTAATCTCCTATTGCATAAGTTATTGCTTAATTATAACCCTATTTGAAAGAAGCTAAATAAAAACGGACCACTTAATTATCGTGAGACACCAAAGAGGCCCTAAGTTCTCTGCAACCCAAGCTGCTCCTCAGCAAGTTTTTATCACGCAGGCGTCATGCAAGACTCGACCTTCTTCCACTTGCCCCAGCAGCGGCGTTTAGGGACGCTGAGTATGCACAGCAGTCCTTTGGAAACCTAGCAGAGCTTCTGGTGGCTGTAGAGCAAGCGGGACCTCTCCACTGTGCTCAAGTATTCACACACACAGAAAAAAAAACAGGCTTATCTTGATGCACTTATTAACTGCAGCCTTTTTGTCTTTATAGCCACCTAATTAACCAAACTGATGCATTTACAATGCAAGCGCTGAATAACCAAGTTTACCTATTACATGCACAACTAAATACAGCATCATTTCGGTGCTTCCCCACCACCCTCGTTCAGAAACTATTTATGCACAAACGCCAAATTACGCCCTGGTTTTGCGCTTGGGTATCTGAGCATAATTTTGGCTTCCCGATACGTAACGAAATGCACTCAAACCCAGCAATTTACTTGAGAAGCAGTCACAAATTTCATTTGTGTCTGAAGCTACTGTCTGAAAGGCTTGTTCATGAATTGTAAAATAAGTTCCTGCTCCATATTATGCAAATAGCCAAATTCTAGCATTGTAGCAGAAGCAATGAGCTTGTTATCCTGTCAGTCCTGCAAACAGACAGACACCTTCTTAGAGCATGGCTTTGAAAAGCGCTCGTGTGTTGCCTTAACTGTGCTACTTCTGATACTAATGAAGGATTTACCACTGATGTAAATGAGACGGGATTCATCCAACAATGAGCAATTCTGAAAAGCCAGCCATTTATCTAATAAAATAGCTTGCTTTGCAAACAGTATTGTCACGCTTAGTAAAAATTCCCGTAAGAGCATTTTTATCAACAGAAACGCAAGATATCCAATGAAATCAAGCAAGCACCAGAGAAGTAAGATAGCAGATATCAGGATCTTCATTAAGGAAAGGAAACATCACATGATGCGTTCTCAAAACGCAACAAAAAAAACTCGCTTGGGTGTTCAATAATTAGCTTCGGTTAGATAAATTATACAGATAAACGTTTGTACGTGAGAAATAAGAGTACATGTGACTGCCTAAATTCAGATCATATGCACCCAGACAGCCGTGCATTATGGAAACATTATGCTTATGGTGCGTGTGGGAGGACTGAGATGGGGAAGGGAAGAGTGCTGCCTCGCTGCATCTCAGAAACCACAGGCTGCGAGCAGGCTGGGTGCTGCCCGTGCGGGAGCATAGAAGTACACGTGTACCTAACAGTGAGCCACAGGGATTCCACTAAACCCTCCTGTTACCTCGTCCCCGAGCCACCAAAGTGGGTGGCTGCTCTCCTGGCCTGCCCAGGAGCAGAGGTAACTCAGTCCAAGCAGATGCCTGCAGCCCAAGCAAGCAAAGGGGATTCCAGGGGCAGGACAACATCCAAGTGCTTGCTGCGTCCTATCACATCCAGCTGCTGCCCAAGCAGCTAGCATTATGTTTGTTTATATTAAATCCCTGTTTTTAACTCTTTAAATTGATCCCACTTTATAAAAAGCCTAGTCAGTTTTACTATATTTATACTTGAACCTTTCCCACTGCATTATGCTCCTTTACAACTTGCATTACAGAGCAGCTCCAACATCCACGTTCTTTCCTTCAGAACAGGTTTCAAATGCTTTTGTCTCATTATGGTAAAACACAACGGGAAGAGCTAGCTCTAGTGTCTTACAACACTAAAACAGAGGCAATTCTTGCATGCTGCAGCTGGAAACAACTCACTGATAAAGCATCAAGTGGTATTTCTATCAGCAGATTGGGGGGAGCGGAAAAAGGATGGGGCAAAAGGCAAGGAACTGGTATGGACTTCATAAGCCTCTGCTCGCTCTCATTTTTCACAGCTATAAAGGAAACATTCATCTTTGTAACGTGTTAAATATAAAGAGCAGCTATCAGGGCTTGCCCTGCTTGCAGGCTCATGGGGGTTACGGCTGGCCAGAGCAGTCACCACCACCACTGGTACTACAGCGACATCAGGGGTACCTTCAGAAATAATGCTGGAAAAAAGGGATTTGCATGCATTGTGTTCTCTGAAGTCACTGCACACGCAGAGCTCTGGCCTGCAACGTGAGCTGCACTGGGGGAACGCTGCTCTGAAACATGCCAGTGCTGCC
Organism: Cygnus atratus; assembly: GCF_013377495.2. NCBI lineage: Eukaryota > Metazoa > Chordata > Aves > Anseriformes > Anatidae > Cygnus > Cygnus atratus. The sequence continues at coordinate 112,957,639 of NC_066364.1, forward strand.
CAAGCGAGGGGCTTTCTGCTGACGGGCTCTCTGTGCGTCTGGGCTGAGCCAAGGGAGCTCAGCCTAGCCACTCCATCACCTAGCGTATTACAGAAATGTGTAGCTTTTCTCTTGTTCCTAATTATATTCTCAGACTACACAAGAAAACAGATTTATCTATTCCCAGTAATCTGTAATTGACAATAGTGCTATATTTAGCATTATATTTCCAATCCTTCAACAACGACAACAAAAAAATACGAGAAAAAAAAAAAGAAGAGAGAATTAAGGAGAGAAGATAATGTCAACGCTTCCACAGACATTTGAGCCGAGCGTACTTATACGCTCGCATAAATCAAACTGGCACAATCCAATTTAAATATGAGTCCTGCAAGGCTTTTTCATTAGTGCATTGTTTATGCTTTTGTCATCTTTTGACTAATTTTATTACATAATACTTGGAGATTTACTATATTATGTTACAGCTCAGCTAGTCATAATATAATTTTAAGAAGTTAATTTTGTTTCTCTCTTTTAGAAGCTTGAGAGTATATTACATCTTGCTGCTTTTCCATCAGTGCTTTTTGCTTAAATTCCTCTCTTGTTCCCTCTTCTTCTCTTTACCTTAAGAAATGTCTCTTATGTACTATAGCTATTTTGGAAAGCATACCTAAGGATGTTTCCATTCTTGTGTCCACTGCCTCTAAAAAAATACCAATTTATTTTTTATTTTTTGACCCAGCCGTTATTTTCAGGGTCTCTGGTCAAAGCAGTAACACCTCAGCAGTTCAGCACAGACCTCATGGAAAAAAGACGTAGGGCCACTACCCTCATATTTCCCTTACTCAAAATACTACAAATAAATTCACTTCAACTGCTGAGATACATTTATGGTCCGTTTTTAGAGACAGGAACATAAATCAGGTAAGATATTACTATCTTTTTTAGCTTTTTTTTTTCCATTGTCTTCCTTAAACACCTGCCCCTGAGCACTGCCAGAGGGAGGATGAAAAAAAAAGAAAAAAAAGGAAAAAAACAACCAAAAAACTAGAAGTCCTATTACTGATAAAAAAAACACCTTCCGCAGTGCACTGTGATGAACCTCGTACTGAGGAATTTCTAGCCTTTTTATTTGTGACTCATTTAAAAAAGGACTGCTCGGGGGCAGCTGTTGGTTTCACGTTAATTACTTCCAGATTGCGTCAGATTTTCCCATGTTCAGAAACAAGTGGAGCTGAATTTGGTCAGATCAATGCATATCCACCAGCTGCTTCACAACCGCTTAGAGAAACTCATCTGGATGCAATTATTACTTTACTGCAAAGTTTTTGTTCCATTTTTGTTTTGAAACACTGGACCACAGAAATCATGTTCCTCATCCAATTCCCATTGAAATAAATAGGGTGGTTTCCACAGACTTTGATGACTTCAGGATAAGGCCCCATAAAAAGACAAAAAGTAAGAACTCTTTGTTGACAAGGGAAGGAGGTTAATCTCTCATCCTTAAAGACTGCACATCAAAGGGCTCTAAAGCTGCACGGGCTGTCTGTACACAGAGTCCGATACACATCTGTACTGGCAAGCATGTTTAGAAAAAAATGTTTTAATCAGCACTTTTTTCTCTAGGTGGCCTATTACAATATTCTAGTTGTAGTGTAAGATAAAGTATTTACATAAAACACATCTCCAAGACTAACGACTGGGATTCAGAAAGGCTAGGCTCTTTTCAACAAGGTAGCAAGTCCCCAGTTCAAAGAGATTTTAGACTTTAAATTGGGAAAAAGAAAAAAAAAAAGAAAGAAAAACTAATTACATTAAAGGATTTTCTATTCTTTTAATTTCTCTACAACTAAGATACGGCAAACCATTATCTGAGTAGGATTTACTTTCACACCTTCAATTTGCCACAGTAAGACACGGTCATAGATATTTTATTGGCTCTGATGTAGTTAAAGGCAAGGCAAAACTGTTAAAACACCACAGAGGAGGAGGAATCCCCTAAGAATTTCCCCCCCCCAAGGTGAGAGTTACAGCCCCCATGCAGAAGAGACCTCTACAGAAACCTCTCTTTCAAGTTCAAAGTCGAGTTTTGCCACCCAAGGTAAAGGTGTCTTTCTAGTCATCAACCTCAGTTTGCTCTCAAACAGAGAGCACAGATTGTAAGTCACATGCGGAATGACTGCAAATGCATGTAAAAATATTTTTCTTTCCTCTGGCATCTACAACCAGCAAAATCATCATGGAAAGTGACAGCATTCTGGGTTTGCAGTTGGTCTTAGCTACTCATGCCAATTAATTACGGACTTCGCAGCTTTGCTTTGCCCAGGAACACGTGAAGCTTTTCCTGTTTCCCTGTATAGCCATGATTTTACAAAAGCAGCTGCCTTATTTAGCCATATGAAGCATACTGAAAAAAAGAGGTAGGGGACAAGACCTTGTTCTGCCTACTAAGAAGTTTCTCTGCCACTCTTTTTCCTCCTTCTCACATACTCATTCTCTGAGTAAAGACACATTTCAACTCTTCTCATTACTGATAACTAAACCTTTTTTTTTCCTTTATAAAAAACAACACTATATTTTACCTTTTGTTTGACCTGTGTTGGCAGTTTCAATTTTAACTTTATGGCATTTAAAATAAAGGAAGAGTAGGTTCGAACAAGTATTCCTAACAAAGCAGGTTTTCTTCAAAGTTTAAAAATCAACAGGTGGGAAACCACTGCCTTAGCAGTGCTTTAATAAAAGCAGACTCCAGCCCACCTCTTTCCTTAGCAATGCACTGATTCCCCACACAGCATTAGGCTGAAATACAAGCTGCTTTGGCATGCCAGCAATGACACCGTCATTTCATTCTGAATATGGCAACTGATGTGTTGCATAAACTGGACGTAAAAGGGAAGCAAAATGCAGTACAAAGAAATAAAGCTCAGTGAAAAACTGAGGATACTTGTGTAGTTGAGAATTTAGGGTAACGAACTCTACCACTCCTGTTACATGTACATTAGTAGTGGCACCGTATATAAAATATTACTTAGGAATGTGCAATGCCTGCCTATTTACACAGCTTTAAGTTTCTGTAACTCTCTATGATATAATGTGAAATGGCAAATTAAAGAAAGAATTAGGACTAAATAAAATTGCAGTAGCAAATAGTCCTATCCAAAAGTGAACAACTACGTGGCCCGTTCTAATTAGGCCATGGTTAACAGCAGCTGAAAGTTAGCAGACTATGGGAAATGAGATGATGGCTTCATTACTTGGTACCATCTTTCTCTTCACTCTACAAACATGGAGACTGGTACCTGCAGACTTCTCATCTCTACCTGGTGTTATTCCAGCTCTGAGAGAAATAAAAGGCATTTTGTGCATTCTGTGCAACTTAGCTTGAGTCTAGAAACTGATGTGTAAGAGCAGCTGAAAGACCGGCTGGACTTGCACGGACTGCGCTACAGGTGAGGATGGGAGCAAAGAAGGGGAAGATGGGTTTTATTTCAAGTTCATATAACCTGCTTTAAGAGTAACATAAAGCAAACCTACACCCTCCCTTGCCAGCAAATTTTCAACCATCTTCAATAACCACTTCTAAGATCCAAACTCATTTAGAAAACCCTATTGTAGTCTATCATGCCATATTTTAGAAATACTTGTACGGAGATCACGATGTATTAAAATGTTTTTCTTTCTGACAGTTTGTACAGCTAAATATGTACTTACAACTCTGATTTACTACATGCATTTCATAAAAAATGTGTGGTTTTTTTAGTGAGCAAAAGACAGTCTCATTAAGTACAATAACCTTGTGTATGCAAATGCCACAGGCAAATTTGTCAGAAAGAAAGAGTCTTGAAATGTAAGAAGTGACTAAAATGTCATTAAAACAATGGATTTTAAGAAATGGAAATGAGGAATGCAAAATTGTTCAATAACTAAGGAAAGCATCAGTGCAAAGAAAGTCTTAATGCATGCAGCCACAATAGGTTTTATTTGCTTGTTTCTCTGCTGGCAGAATTGTAATAATGTTGATGACGTTCGATATTATACATTTTTCTTCTCCGTATCATCTCTGGAAAACACAAGAAACTGCAGAGGATGAAACCAAGCTCCACTGCAAGCAACAGAAGTGTACCTTCCGTTTAATGAAAACGATATTTCACTCCGAGCCGAAGCGATTTGTCCCGAGCGGCACACATTAGTGGCAGAGCTGCTGATTATCCCTCGACTCCTCTGCTCCTCACTCACTTGGCTGCATCACTTAACTGCCCATGTCCATACAGAGCACGTCGTGTGCGACACTACAGACTCGCCCTGCTATAATGTCAGCCATCCATCCTCCTCTGAATTTCATGCCGTGCTCTATGTAATTAAGAAATGACCGTAGTGTTCAGATTTCGGGTGGGGAGGGAATCAATACACTCTTCAAAGCATGCTGGACATCCTCTGGCCTATGTTCAGCTCTAATTGAGCATCCTTGCACAGATTTCCAATTCAAGCCTTCGGTTTTCTTCCAAGCATCCATTTAACCCAAGAGAGCATGGCTAAAGCTTCTGGGCAGCTCAGCAGGAAAAGAAGTCTGTCATCCCATGTGTCTGGTGGGAAACACAGTGAAATCACACAAATACTGCCCCCCTCCCCCCCCCCCCCCAGCCTTTTACCACCCACATCCGCACCCAGTTGTCACTGCCCATTTTGCTAAGACTTGGTCAATTTGCTTTTTATTGGTTACACATTACAGCCCAAATTCTTGTGTTTATCTCCTGATAAGCAGCTCCATTCACTGTAAGGAATCACTGCTGACAGAAAGCAAGCCAAATTTGTTCCAGTTTCCTTAACTGGTTAGACCAAAAATATGTTCCTGTATTCAAACATCCTTACTGATACAGTTCATACAGAGAGTACCTTGTTTTCTGTCAGCGACATGAGCCTCCACTCCTTGCAGCATCTACATTATCAAATTTCTGATATTAGAGAACTGCAAAGGGTGTCCATGCTTCACCTTGTAGAGAAGGCAAATCACTGAATTAATAAAAAGATCTTAAATACAGAATGCAAGAAACCGCGCGTATTCTTGAAGAAGACTGATTGAGCCCAGCAAAAACAACTAGGAAAGATTGCCAAGGAGATGACAAAACCTGGGCAAACTCCTTCTTGATTTCAGCAGCACCATGGCGATAGGAGTGAGTTCTCATCTCCTCTAAAGACAGCCCAAGCTACAAGCCAGCATCTCAGAGAGCCAGACTTATTAAAGCCCACGCTGTCACCAGCCCCTGTAGCCACCACAAAATTAATATGCAAACTTCGACTGAAAAGATTGTCACAGCTACTCCACCAGAGTTTGCATACAAGGAAAACAAGTGTTACAGAACAGGAAAATTACATTAACTGTGTTCCCAAATTGCCACTCTGAGCACTGCATACTAATGTATTAATACTTGTTTTTAAAGCAAGCATCTGCTGTGGGAAGGAAGACTGGAAGAACGCAGTAGAGCAGATTCCACCCAAAGCAACGCAACTGTCCAGGAAAGGGAAGAGCACAGACCACCGGCATTTGTGCACCCACTGCGAGGCAGTAAGCACATTCAAGCAGGGCCTCGCTAGGCCAAGCTCGAAGGGAAGACCTTTCACATACGCTAAGTGACTGGAAAGAAAGGTTGGAAGACAAAAAGAATTGTTTCAGAGCCAGAACTGTGAGCAAGTATTTAAAATATAGATCAAAACCAACTCTTAACTTCGTAGCAGCCAAGAGGTTTTGCCTATACATGGAGAAAAGAGATTTTGCTTCTGACCATCGATGGGAAGCTGCTGGGATACCCGCAATCAGGCAGCAGCTGATACCGAAGCTGCAGCTGGAGAGTTCATGGGTGTTCTGAGGGCTTCCTGGTCTCTCTTCTCCATCCCACATCACCTCTTTGGGCCTACCACAGCCCTAGTCCCGAAATGAGAGCAGCAAACCAGCACAGAGGGCACACGACGTTAAGCTGACACAAAGCTGCTGAGCTAACCGACGGCAAATTTGACCTCACTAAAAGGTTTGATGGGAAATTGAAAAGGTAAATAATATTTCAAGGACTAGGCTTCTCACAGACACTGCACCAAGCTTCAGGAAGAGCAAACGACGATAAGGTGCAGACTGAACACAGCAGCAAAGTTATGTGTGTCTGTAACAAATGACAAAGTTATTCAGGGGGAGAATAGGTACATACAAAACAAAAAACAGCTTCTTTATTTTTTTTAATAACGTCCTGAATGCTCCCAAGTTCTCTGAGTAAAACGGTGCATTCGGCACTTCAGTATCACCACGCTTCACTCCTCCTAACATTTCCCTTAACTGCGTTATTAGTTTTTGTGCCAAGACACATCCCAGCACTGCGTTCATACTTGACACCACCTCAATCAAGAAATAAAGTTCAGTTGGCAATATAAGGAGGTGAAAGCTATCTTATTTTTACACGAGAAGATTCTATTTTATGCTGTATTTCTTTTAGAATCCTCATTTTTAAGTAGAGTGAAATTACAGAAGCAATAAAATAATTTACGCAGAGCAGTGAGAAATTCCTGCACGCCGCCTTCCTGTCCTTAGGACAGCACTATAATTCAGCTGTGGTCCAAGAAAAAATGACCTGAGTTCATTCTATTATAACACTAAGTCTTAATAGATTTTTTTTAAAGTAATTTGACTAAGCGAAACAGGAGACTGAAAGACCCCAAGCGTGGCTAATTTGAATGATTCACATATACTTCTGTGTATTATTTGAAGTACTAATATTTTACCTAAAAATAGGTTAAATTATGTTCCAGAATTCTGGGTCAAAACTGAAATTTGCTCATTTTCCCGTCTTGTAAGAATACAATGTAGCTCCTTCAATTTGATTTGAGAGTGGTAATTGCTATGTACCAGACCCAAAAGCCATGAGTCACTTCAAGGAGCAGGAGTGAGAATTCACCTGAAGCCTCAGAAAGAACTGCTCCAGCATGCCAAATTCCTTTACTGATATAGCACAAAAGAGCTTTTTTTAACTGACAAGGCACCAGGTCAGTAAACTGCTAACGCAAATAGGGCTATTGTTGTGTAATGCCACTGGAGAGATGGTAACTGAATGGGGAAGAGGAATGGAAGTTATAACTCCACGCTAGCACTCCAGAGAATTTGCAGTAACATAAGTTATTTTTACATTATATGGAATCAACTGTTTTTCTTAGGGACAATTTCATACAGAAATCCAGCAACAGAAAAGCCAGATCCATAATTACACCCTCAAAGAGAATGAATGCTTTGTAGCACAGAGACAGATGGCTTCATTTCATATTCTGCCCTCCCCCTTTTTTAAAGTTCTGTTGTGATCTTATTGTATGGTTTTTTTAACTTGTTTGTTTGCATCTGTCGTCATATTTCGTGAGCTATGCGGCTGCTGAATAGAAAAAACGTTTAGTTTTTCAGATGGAAGCAGATTTTGCCCATTTATCATAATAATTCTCTCAATTGGGAGATGGCAATTTTCTCATTAAGAAAAACTCACAGTATAACATGATTTTATTGCTCTTCAGTCAACAAAAGCAAAATGAAGCATTTTTTAAAATGAAATAATGCTTCTTGGATCACTAAAGGTCACAGCTACACGGGTAAACTACCTCTGAAATGTGATAGGTGGCCTTTAGCATCTGAATAAATATGTCCATGGTCACAGCTAATTGGAATAACCTGGTCTCAGCCCAATAAAACAACCTTTTACCACTAAGAGCTACAAGACCTACACTGAACATCAGATTAATATCTCCCATAATGGTCTTGTCATGTGTTTTACCTTTATTTGCTTTAAAATAAAATCACAAACACTGTTTTGTGCAAGCACTCCATTTATGTCATCAGTCTCCGTGTGCCCGCAGGCCATTAATGACTCCTATTAGATAAAAAGAATTAAATAAAAACACAGAAATTAAATACCAGGAGGAGTTTTGCTATCAGTTGCGAGGCAGAACAGTTCCTTTTAGACAAGCCTGGACAGTTTTGTCTCTGCAAAGCGCTCCCCTTTGCCTCTCTCTTGCCCTTGCACTGTCTATCAATATACGGCAAAACCCTGGTCATTCTTTGGGAATTTTAGGGGATGTAAAAAATATTTTACATCCTACCATCACCCCCATCATGGCCCAATGGAAGTTTTGCAATGGGTTTGAGAGGGACAAACCTTTCGGAGTCCAGCAGAGGCACGTTGGGTAGAGCACCAGACAAGTACCAGGGCGGGGAGGAGCCACCGGCGCGCATCCCTCCTTCCTCAGCACGGCAGCCAGAGAGTCCGACAGCCTGGCACGGTTTGAGAGCAGTGATGCTACTCAGGTGTATGCAGAGTAACAAAAAATATCGTTGCATGTCATGCAATGCGAGTATTTCCTTAGCAACTGTAAAGGTAAGCAGCTTGTTTATGGCAAAGAAACCAAAAAACTTCGGATTTTAGAGCAAGTCCAACAGCAAGGAGGTGCTCAGCTTATGCAGAATACAGTAACATTCAGGTTCTGTAATCTGTCTTTCAACTAGCACAACAAAAATCAACTGAAAAGTTGATAAATTGTGTGCCTCTCTCTCTACCTATGTATCCATAAAAAAAATCTGTGCATAGTATAAAATTTCCAGCAACGCTGAAGTCCTACTTGAACAATTTTGTTTTTAATCTCTTTCCACCTTACCCTCTCAAATTTAAAAGAGGACATGTCAACTATCAGGCTTAATTTCTGTTCTCATTAGCCTCTACATTATGCAGATGTCAGGTCAGGAAGAACTGTATCAAATAACCAAAAATTAGTAATAATTAACCAATAGCAGTGCAGATTGCCTGAAGAGACCCATTCCTTCCAAGTGGTAAATTATTTTTTAATTATCCCATTGAGATGGAGACTTCTAATTGCAAATACTCAAAGCAAGCAAAAAGCATACACTGGGGAAACCCCAGATTATTAGTAACTGTGCAACCTTCTACATAGGCTTTGCAAGGAATAATAGATCCTTTTCAATTAAAAAAAAATAAAAAATCTCCTGGAACACTTCTTCATTGATGCAGATAAGCCTGAAATTGAAGTGCACAAGGAAGATAATGGAATTGACAATTCAATTTTTAATGTCCAAATAAACATTTTTTTCTTGAAGTCAACAAAATAAATTGAAACCAGAGCTATTTAGAAGGTGCAGATATAAGAAAATGAAATGGATTTTAAGCTGCAGACATCTTTTATTAGCTTAATAGTAGATGACATCAATATATACCTATTTATTTTGAATTCAAGAGGCACTTCATTTGCTCCAATACAATTTTACAGATCCAGAACCACTCCTAAGCTCCTTACGCCTCCTTTCCATTACAGGGAGAAAAGGAGAAAATATTATTTAGGACCTGGGAACTTCCAGCCTCTTCCATCAAGTTAACAGCTCCTCACATACAAACAAAAGGAACTAAAAAAGCCCAGAAGTTATCACCAGATCTCCACCAGCACCACAGCAATCAGCATTTTGAAAATCACATATTTGCTACAGTTACTGAGCACGGCAGCTTTAAATACAAACCTAAGGATGTTTTCCAGCGGTCAGCAAAGCCCAGTTTAGCTGTGTACTGCCATCCCCTAACCTTGCCCGGCCCAAAGGACAAAACAACGGGGAAAAGCAGCTCCAACAAATATTGTTTTTTCTGGTTCAACCACAGAACCTGCACTCAACATCCTCCTCCCATGCCCTAGCAAGTCCTTTAAGCCGGTCTTGCAGGGAGAGACAGGATTTGGCCACCCTCTGCCTCCTAAACAAACCCTACTGCCTCTTTGGTGGGCATTCCTGCAACTGCCCCTTATATTGAACAAGAGTATAAGTGCATTGCTTAAGGCACTGCAGCTGATAAATGATCAACGATTCTCCCTAGGAACAGTGTTCTCAGGTGGCCAAATATGAAATAACATTATACCTTTACCATGCGAATTTCTGAGGCCAAAACACCCCGCAACAAGCATTTAAGGAAAATGTCGACTATAAAAACCTAATGGCTAATCTGTCACTTCAACGTTTCATAATAAGCGTTATCAACCTCTCTCAGGATCTCAACAAGTGAGGTTAGCACTAATGTGGTTCAGCCACATACATTTCTATTAATATGGTTCATGCACACATTTTCTACCTAATCAGCCATCTGTCACCGACTGTACACTTTCCTCAAAGTTTGAAGGGTAAAGGAGAATATTATGCACTAGTTAAAGTTATAAAAAATAAAATAATAATTTCATTTCAGAACTGCATTTTTTTCCAAACCCTGTGCTGCTGAAAGTTGGAAGCGGTACATAAGTGCATAAGGTGCACAGATTTCAGCTCTGTGGGTGCAAAATACAGTTTATAGGCCAAGTGAAAACTGTAGTCAGCATCCAGTGAAACGAGCTGCTGACCTTGCAAATAACCATACTGCAAGAAGAGAAAAGTCAGGCACGTCTCCTGAGACACAGCCTTCGAGTGAGGCAGGGCATACAATAAATATATAAAGATTAACAGCCTTTGGGCTCCTGAAAATCTGGGACGACAACAGTTTCTTAAAGAGTGTTAGTTAGTAAGACACAGAAAGCTTCTTGAATATTCAACCTACTTTGTTATCACCTTCATTCACAGTATTTCAATTTCATGTACAAACCCAAGCTAAAATAGATGAGAGTAAACCCTGCACCTCAAAGGGAAATTGGGATCTTTTGCTAAACCTGTAGACAACATTATCAAAGCTCACCTATTTTTGAGGTCCCAAATAGGCATGGCACTACAGCTGTTGCATCCATTCAAGCAACTCTTTAACCCCAAAGTTATTAGAATTTAAAAAAAAAAAGCTAAAAATTATTTTAAGTGTTCATGAACGAATTACCCACAAAAAAGAGCAATTATCCTTAGCAATATTTTCCTTGAAATACTTGAATATGAAGATTCTTAACTATTTTCTCAGTGCTACCCTTGTTTTTCAAGCCTTTGTCCGGAAGAGAAAGGATGCCAGTGCACGGAAGCCACTCTACTTCAACATTTCTCCCAGGCTCAGAGTGCTGCACTTGGGATGCTGAGATACCGGCTGCCTTACCCCACTGTCGCTGGAGTGCTTATTTTCTCATTATGCCATTAGAGAAGAAAAAGCTATCAAGACGCATAAGCCACGTCTATGATCTGACCTAAAACCACACAGGCTGAAACATCTGTAATTAATTGGCTATTCAGTGTATTGTCCAACACATGAGCAGAAGACGACATGTTAATTGGAGAGGTCCTTTCAACTCCAATTTGTCCAGCTCCTGTGGTTAGGAAAGACTCCTGAGATCAGAGTAATTTTGTTTAATTGTCATTATTGTTATTCCAGTTCAAAAGTAGCCTCTAGAAGGCCTATGAAGGGAAAAGAAAATTTGATTTATTCGCATCAGATTTTTCCCCTTTTATATAAGCTCTAATGCATCTCATAATTAGGCACCACTATTTAAGGGAAAATTAATGAAATAAGAACAGGCCTCTAGGTTTAAGGGTTTTTAAAGTATGTGTCAGTGACTCAAATATTTAATTCAGAAAAGAGTGGCAGAAACTAGCTGGAAACACAAACGACCTCTCATTCTCCTTGAATATATCTGATATCTTCCATATATCAATATACCAAATTACAAAATATGAATGTGGTTTTTCTCCCCTTTCCCAAATATAACTTAGAAAGAAAAAGCCAATGTCTACACATCTGGGTGGGGGGAGGTAGTTGTTGGTGTTTTGTTTCTTTTTTTTTCATTTTTTTCTTCTCTCTTTTAAAGGAAATAAATCATGTTATCTGTTGCCCTTTAGAATTTATCATTTTCTTTAAAACACAAACCTTTCTCTCCAAGTGCACAGAAGATAAAAATATGCATTTAAAGGGCCAAAGTCAGTGAACCCACTTCAAAACAGGAAAGACTGTATTTATAGTTACAAGGAATACAATGTATTTACCAAGTAAAAAAAAGTTATTCTTTCCAGATTTTCAAAAAGTAAACAGAAATCTAATCAAAGACAATTATTCACCCTAGGACATTAAGATTCAAGTATTCAGTAATTTGTCTCTTGAGAGAGTCTAAATTTTTTGTTCATTTAATAAATCCTTTATACTTGCACTACAGTTATCCTTTGAATACAAAAATGATGTTATTAAGCATTTCTCACACTGCTTTGGACAAGAAGACATATTATGGTATTGTTGCTCCACTAAATGTAACAAAATACGTATTCTTTTTGAATACGGACACTTGATCTGTAATTGCAAAGCTGGCTAAGAGGCTGCCATTTCACCAAGAAATTTGCTAAACACACAATTATTTTAACAAGAATAGAATGCTCTAATGCAAATATATGCAACAGCCTCCACTTGATAGAGAAGGGATTAAGTCCCTCAGAGGAGTCTTGTAATTTACTATTAGATTTGTGCCATTTGCATCATCACTGTGAAAACAGATGCCTTCCCCATTTGGAATTGCACTTTGACGTATTTATTTTCAAAAGTAATAATGTTTTTCAGCAGTTAGTTTTCCCACTTTCTAGTGCTGCCCTATTTTTATATTTTTGTTGCAATTTACCACTGAAGCAGAAAGCTAAGTCAAAGAGAAATAGATTTCATCTTCCTTCCTTCCTGTCTCAACGTATTAACTCTCCTTAATTTTCAGACCTTTTAAAATGGCTGCACTCCCTAATCAACTGATGTGAAGCGCAGCGAAAGCAAGTTGCCTTTCAAAAGTTGAAGAGCTAAGAGAAAAAAGATCTATCAGAACAAAAACAAAGCGAAACCCAACCAGGAATACAATTTTAGTGTCCACTACCATTTTCTCATTTCTCAGTTGATCAGTAAAAAATGGTGTAAAGCAAGATTTATGCCTCTGTACGCTACAGTATCTTATCAATGGCATTCAAAGAGGTGGCTGTGGGATATTAAAGGCCCTCACATGCATATCACAGTCATTAAGATGGACAGCAAGCAGAAGGATGGAGCATACAGACAGTTTTCAGGGGCAGAAGGACTGCTAGGGAAATGCCACGTTCTTGAGCTGGGACCTGCCGTCTTTATCACTCGCACACGACCTGGGAAGTGGGTGAAACAGGGACATAACGTGCTTCACCAATGGTTTCAAGCGCTAGAAATCTTCCACCTGCAAAGAAGCAACTGTGAACAGAAAATCAAAGGTCATATAGGTGGAACTGGCACAGAACAGACAGCAAGGGGACACTTTTTCCCATCTTTTCCAATGCAACAGTTGGGTAAAACCCAATGAAACTAGCAAGAAGCAAGTTCAGAAGAAACCAATGTCTGCAGTTAAGCTGTAGTACAGTTTAAACAGGCACAAAAAGTGGCTGAATAAATTCACAGCATAAAAAAAAGACAAATACTAACAACAGAGAGACCACCTATGTTCAAGAAATCTGAGCCACAAGTCAAAGGAGGCTGAAAAAATACTCCAGGAAAATTTATTACTACTAGCTTGCAGTGCGGCATCCTGCCACAGTTAATCATACATGGACCAGGGTAACCCCCCTCATGTCCTTACTAAAAACTCAGACAACACTAAATTGAGCAAACACTGTGTCTCGAGGTAAGGGCTTGCCACCACAAAGTCAATCAGCAATTGAAATCAAGGCTGGGAGAATGAATCCATCCACCAGGACACAACGGTCAAGGAAGGATGTGTGTGTGAACCTCTTAACTTCTTTTACATCTTCCCGTATCATTTGGCTTCTGTCTGAACAGTCAATTACTCTGGTTTATAGTGTAATAAAACCTGCCTTCCCCCCACCCCAGTTCAAAGCTTTCACTGGAGAGAAGCTCTGCCCACCAGGACTGCACCACTTTCAGAACTGATACGCCTATAACTTATTCAAAGACCAAACATTAATAGGGAATTTTAGATGCATCTGAACATCCTTTAACAGGTTTTCAAGATGATGAAAATTAATATTAGTTACACCATTTCTGCTGAGTGCAACCAAGCATATCTCTCAGTATCGCTGTCTCCAAAAAGCTGAAAGATTCATTTCCATGAATGAAAAATTATGATAAGATGTTGCAAGGAAAATGAAAGAGGAAAAGGGAAAGAAACAACTTGAAAACTTAAATACATAAATCTACTCTAGCTCTGCGGGTAATTTCTATCCTATCCTGAAAGAAAAGAACGCCATTTTCCCTAACTTTGTTAGTGTAGAAACCTGAAACTTTCAGAACCTGGTAAACAAACAAACAAACAACAACAACAAATGTAATTTTATTTAGTCCTTGTACATAGCACACTGCTTTAAATCATGGAAAGAAGGAAGGCCTTCAAAACACCTTCTGGCCATCATTACATTTGCAGACCAATAAATAAGAGGTAGCACGTTTTTTCTTCTCAAGTTTTTGTTTTACTTTTATCCAAATCATCCGGATGCTACCTTCACACCCATTCGTAAAACAAGTCTTTATGGAAAAGCAGTTTTTATTTTGCAATGTCGAGATGGTTTGGAAAAAGCTTCACCTGACAAAGGGAGGGACTGAACAAGGTTTTCCTTTTGGGTCGTCAGTAACACCTTCATCAGGAGTCCTAAAGCTGTGCTTGTTTCCCCCCAGTGCACATGCTGACGGAGAGGCTAGACTCCGCTCCTGCTCTTCTCCACTTCTCTTCAGAAAACATCAGAAGGAGCTTGCATGGAAAAGCAATCTAACATCGCTCTTCTGTAAGATTACAGAGAAGTGGAGCAGAGCAGCAGGGAACCAGACCAAGACAGCATTTGGAACTAGAAAATGGAAAGCACGATATGTATGAGAGGATGCAAGTGTGCTCAAGTCTGATGAACACAGAGAGTGAAAGGAGCACAGATAATGGTAAGAGCAAAGACATATTTGGGGAAAGTCTTAGGATAGCTGAAGCATAAATTGCCAGATTGTAAAGAAACAAAGAATGAAAGGTCTGGTTAAAATAAATTGGCAAAAAAAATTAAGAAATCACAGACGAAGAAAGGCTGGGAAGGGGGAATAATTACACAGCAAAACCACAGAACTTAGAGACAAGTGCCTTATTTATTATGACAGGAGAGTTTATATATATATATATATATATATCGGATACAAAGATTTAAAAGTATGCTTGTTAATCAGCTCAGCTCAAACAGTACTGCCAGAATTAGAACACAAAAGCAATATCCTTGGACCAGAGACACAGCCCCAGAGCTCTGTTAGGGCACGGAGGTGCTGCCCTGGCATGCTACCTGACAACCCCAGGGCTCTTCACACCACCCACCAGGCATGTGACAAAAGCAAATTTAACAAAACCAGAAAAATTTTGAACAACAGTCTTTACAAGGGAGGGAGGGAAGAAAAAAGCATGATTCTCAGGGAAAAAAAAAAAAAAGCGGGGGGGCAGCTAATTGTAAGAGTTGATGTGAAACTCTCCAAAAGAAAGTCCTGTTTCAGACTGGAAGAAGATTGATGGTTTCAAGCCCCAGCGTGCACGGCACTGTGCATCAGGCAGACATGTGCGTGGGCTGCCTGCCTCCAGCACGCACCACAGGAGGACGGCAATGAAGGCTTCCTGCCTGCGTCCTAACGCGTGGGCTGGCATCGGAGGGACGTAGGGCTTGCGTGCCCAGGGTTGGGGGAAAACAAAACAAAATTAAAAATGATGGAGAGTCTAATGTCAAACCTAACCCCTTCCATGAACTTGAGGTTTGTTGTTTCTTCTGTTTGGTTTGGTTCTGTTTTTCTTTTTTGTTGTTTCTTTTTAAGGAACTCCAGTGCCACAGAAGATTTACTTGAGTATAAATCAAGAAACACTGAGTGGCTTAGCCTGACTCTTACATTATGTTTTTGTCATCCGTAAGTGCTACAGGAAAGTCTCTTGAGAATTTTCATTAAAACCATTTCTTAATTCTTTACAAATCTCTAGAATACAGCTCTACAAGGACATTTATTCTCTTAGGTGAAAAGGTTTAGTCTGGCTGCTGCTTATCTTCCAGCAAACACAGACTGCAAACGTTGCCAAAGTCCTGTGGATCGACTAGATTACATAGAAGACTATAATTTAAAAACCATACAGCTAAAAGCATACAGGCATGCAGCCGCATTAAGAGGAGGGTCTGGGAAGGCTGGGGCTCTTTGGTCTGGAAAGGAGAAGGCCGAGGTGAGACGCAACCCAGGTCTGCAAAGAAGCACAAGCAGCGGAGAAACTGGATGCACAGCACAGTGTGAGAGTGCATTTAAAAGCTAGGAAAAGAACAGTTTTGAACAGGTAAACTAATTCTTCGCCCCAGGAGCTTGTTGCCACATGGGTAGCAGAGGCAAACTGCAAGATGGACCTGCAGAGGCTTGCTGCTGATGGAGGAACCATGGTGCACTTTCTCTCAACCTTCTGAAAGGAGAACCGAGGAATCCAAGTTAAAGGCTTCACCCACAGCATTGGGGGAAAGAAAAAGCCATCAGGGGTGTGGTTTGCACCTCCCCCTAGCACATCCAGAGCTTGTCACCAGCCGACACTCAGGCGAGGAAGCCTGTGGCAGCCATACATCCCACCATACGTCCCGAGAAACAACAACTTGAGGGAGGAACCGACCCAGCTTCACCACAACATGCCACTGCTACAACAGTGGAGTCTCCAGGGTAAAGGTGTCCACACCAGTCATTTGGGAATACCAGGATTTAAGCTTTAAATTCCTGTGCAGTGATAGAATTAGGTGACTCTGGTTTGATTCAGAAATAAGACTTCCACCAGCGCTCCAGCTCTATAACATTGGTATTTCCTAGACATCGCATGGTAAACAAAGAAGCCGGGTTAACAGATGGGAGGAAATAAAATTGATGATCTTAGATCCAATTCTGCTAAATTGACAAGCCCATTTCTACAAACTAGATATTATATATATGATACAGAAAACAAATTAAGTATTTTAGTCCCTGGGCTACTTAACAGACAGAACTACCCAGAGAAATTAGACATACTGTTATCTTTGAATGCCTCAGGGAGCAAAAAAAAACATAAATTCATAAGCTTATTCATAACCTATTTTATAGCATTACAGTTACAAGACCTCAGATTTTTACAGTCTCAATCAGTACTACTCAGAAGTAATACATCAGCTTCAGAAGTCTGGTAAAGGAGTCAATTCATAAAGCAAGAGTTCCCATAACATATGAACATGTTGCAGCTGTTTTACATTCAGGGTTTTCTGTAATATTGTCAATTTTCCTCTGCTTTATGCCTTTCGCTTTTTTCCCCTCAGAAGAATAAAACTATCTCTAAAGCAAAAGAAAATAAATCATTCCTTAACTACCTTGAGAAATAAGTTGGCATTACTATGAAAGTCAAGCAAGCTTGAAGGATACAAGGTCTTGAGATATACAAATTGACATAGCTATGAAAAAAAAAAAACACATTCTCCTCGGAAATATCTGAGAATATTCATTGAAATTGGATGATATCAGAGAAAATGATCTGCTATACTAAGCACCAGAAAATTTCCTAAATGAATACAGAAAACATCTGATGAACTTTGTCCTGAGAAAGGGAAATAGAAATTTTTGTGCATGAATAGGACTGAGAACCGAGGCCACTGCCAATGCCATATCCCATATTCCTTTTTTCAATTACAGAACATTGGAGACAAATGAGAAATTTTGATGAATGACAAAATGTATGAGTGGAAGAGCCTGGAAACCACAAGGATAGATCATGAGCTTCACAACATTAAGCTTTTTAAACATCATCTTCCTGCACACACAAATCAAGAATTTATTAAATTCGTAATAACATTTTGTTTATTTTCATCCATGATGACTTTGTCAAGAAATCATTTGAACAAACATCAAACAATGCTGATTTTTGTTCTTTAATGTAGAACTAAGAACTATTGGTAATGTGAAATCCATTTTTTGTTGTTGTTGTTTTGTATGGTTTGTTGTTTTTTTTTTGTTTGTTTGTTTCTTTTTGCATTTTCAGGAAGTCTGCATCACAGAAGACTTTGGAAGCCCCATCCTTTAAATTTATTCCAAGGTAAGAAGTGGCAGATATTGATCAATGCTGCAGTTGTTCTTCATAATGCTCCGGAAAATGGTTGTATCATGAGATGTAAGCCAGGCTTACAAAATAACCCAGTGCACCACACAACACTTGTGTAGACAAGGCAATCAATATCAGTCCGAGTTGACACAAGCCTTTACATTCAGAAGTTCAGCTGCAACCAGGATCAAAAAGAGTAGAAAAAGAGAATTCAAATACCACAGCGATCCATGACACTAAAATCAAGTTTGTAAATTTAATGCCCGAGGGAGCTATAATACTTTGCAGAACAGTAGCAAATGGTAACAGTTCTGATTGATAGAGAAATATTAGATCAGGCAAGCTGTTGCCAGTGTAACCTTTGGTATTAGGAAAAAGGAGTGGTGAAATAATTCAGTTGCTTAAACATAGGTGTCTTGTGCCACTCGAGACATGTGGCCCGTCCTAATTCCCAGCTGCTGCAAGCAGAAGGACATCGGTCTCCAGTAATTCCCTGCTATAGTCTCCCTGTCCCTCACAACCACCTTCGCCCACCCCACGGCATCTAAAACAGGACTTCAGTCAGGTGTCTAAGATCACAAGCATAGTTCCCCAGTGTCCAACAGCCCCAAGAAGTACCCAGGCCATCAGTCCTTAGTACTAGGGTCTCTGGAGGAGATGCCAACAGGGTGCAACCCACCACGACAATTCCTGGGATCTAGGGGCACAGGGCTCACTACGGCCACACGATTATAGTCTGGACAGTGTGCCGCAACTGCAGCTCTTGGGGAAACATCCACCAAGGTGCATCCCCAAGACCTCCAGGCACTCCTCTGGCAGTCAGTGAAGCAGCTGGAGACATGAAGCCCAGGTCATTTTAAGGGCAGAAGATACTCCGTTTGCAATTTTGAACTGTTTTTTCTAGGGAAAGGGGCACTTGTGATCATGCTACCCTGTAGTAACTTTCAAACTTGTTAAGCAACTTCAGAGAGACAGAGATTAAAGGTATTTAGTTGTGTGTTTGGCAACAAATCAGTGAGTTGGCAAAGATTACAAAAACTTAGGTTAACATCTTGCCTGAAAAAAACACCACAGCTTTACAAAGCACCACACACTCACAGTTAGCCAGGGCACACAAGGCAGCCAGGAAAAAGAAAAATAAATAAATAAAAAGAAAAGGAAAAGGAGGAAGTTGTGGAGAAGAAGGGTGTAAAGGTGGTACTTGGGACCACAGGAAGGGAAAGATGCACTCTCGCATCTGGGTTCAAGAATGCAGTTATCTTTATGCACATCTGTTTGGACACTTGAGAGAAAAATTGCTGGACATGTTAGACTTACCAATTGGAAAACTGTTTTCATTCTTCCAACAATGCCTGGACTAAATCAGCCAAGGCATAGTTGTACTGAGTTTACGAAATAAAGGCATTAGGTTTATTCCTCTTAGTTGGTGCCCATTGAAGGTGTCGTGTCACAACTTGAGACCATTGATGGGACAGATAAAATCAGAATTCCAATCAAATTGCTGTGAATGTTAAAATACTGCACGTTTCTAGGATGGTTTTAACATCAGGAGTTTAAACATCACTTTTGCAAGATAACTGTTTTTCCTTCAACTTCTGAGCAGTCCCTACAGGCAGTATTTCCTGTGTAAGAAGTCAAGAACAGTACCATATGATAGGGTTACACATGGTTGCTGTGTGTTACTTGCAGGTAAGGAACGTGCATCAGAGAATTTATTAATTGAGACCAGTGACAGACACCACAGTAAAAAATGCACTATTGCACACATCTTTTTGACAACGCTTGTTGCATAAGAAATATCAAGATGCTTCGCTTAATTGAGATTGCCAGCATGCATGTTCTCAGAGGGGAAGAGTTGCAAAGAGCTGCTGGTAATTTTGGTACCCTACAGATATAACAGGCAACAGCTCTGACTAGTCAACTGATTGTTATTTACTCAATTAATAAACTCTGAAACAGACTTCCACTGTGTGGAAGTCTAAGAAAATTCTAACATTTTGGAACAGAGGTAATTATTTACTTCAAAAAATACTACCATGTTTGTAAGAAGTGCTGATACACTTCTATCATAATTGCTAATTTGATGTGCAACAGAAGTTACATGTGATAAAAAAAAAAAAGGCTACTGCTCTTCCAGTGATGCAAGCCTTTGCACTAATTGGGCTTAAACAAGAAAATAACAATTACAGATTTTACAGTACCTTAAACACGGCTACTAACATCATGGAAACAATTCTCTGCAAATCTGCTATTCTACTTTGTGCACTTTGTGCAAAAATGAGTGTTCCAGTGAGTTACTACTTCAAACACTTTGTAAATTTTTAAGTTTTTATGGCAAAAGTTACTAAATCATTGACTGATATTCACATCCATTGTGCTATTTCTAGGTATTATAACCATTGGTTTAACTTTCAAAAAGACACACATACATATGAATAATTAATTCTAAGATAAGCACTCCACAAGCTGTCACTGGGGTGTCTGTCTTAGCTCACCTTTCCCTAGGAGCTTCATTCTGTTCTACTCATCTGTTTTCTGCTGCTATTTCATGCTAAATTCAGTATTTAAACATTATACTGCAAGTGTTACATTACCTTTTGCACAATGCATAAAATTGTTTTTTCTAAATCAATTTCTTTCAGAAATTCTTTCTATCACATATTTTTCAATACAATACAGTAAGGTAATAATTTTATTATTGTCACAGTATTTCCTATTGACTGACATTTTACATGAATTTTTATGCTGTTAAGCTGCATCGAGGACTGTTTTGGAAGGGCGAAGAGTTACAAACCGATAACATGCATCCCGACTTGCTTGCTCCAGACTTGACATTTCTTATCTTGTTTTGAAATACAGCATCCTACATTTCAATATACTTTTGAAGAAGCGTGTTGCTTTTAATGCTCACAACATTTTGGAAGTAAGTTGAATGGTGCCATCATGGCACCATTACCAAGGGAAGCCAAACTCACCAGTCCAGCCACCAGCATAGTCTGCCTCTAAGGCTCTATTTTTATAGACCATTACAATTCTGCCTTTTTTTTTTTTTCTTCACATTCCCTAGATGTGGCACTTCAGGGCTTTGCTATCACCTACCCTATGTAGGATTAATCTACCAAACGTTATGAACACCTGATTGAGTCTTCAGGGATTCTGATACAATTCCATTTCAGCTTCAGTAACCTCCCCGACCGCCCCCATAAAGACACCTACTGCATTCAACCTCTCATATACCTGTCTGCAAAAACAATACGAAACTTTGAGTTATAGCAACTTGCTTCTTAACAGAAAATGACAAGTCAAATATACCTGTAAAAGCATTCATTATCATCACATAAAAACCATGCTTCAAATGGTTTGGCCAAGGAATTTTAAATACTGCATAGTCACATCCCCTTCAAAGACAAACAAATGCAAATATTGTACCCATTTAAGCACCAGGAATCATATGGATTCCCTACAGGTTCCCAACATATTCTTGAAAGAATTTGAACACTAGTAGGGTATTTCACAGGGATCAGCATCACTCTACCACGTGGAACATCCCTGCCTGAAAACGTCCTCACAAAGAGCTGCCTTTGTGTGTTATTTCCACCATTACTTCTTCATTGCCATGAATCATCCTTTCTCTCCCCTACTATTTCTGCTCAACAGGATTTGTTGGAACTTCTCTTTGGCATCAAGATCTTTGGCATCAAACAGTACCAGCTGCTTTTATGCTAAAACAATGACTACTTTTATATTTCTATTAATATACAAACTGAACATTTTCATAACAAATAACATGTAGTCACCAATGCTTCATGTTTCTTCCCCACTTTGTTCTTTCCTTAAAGAAAAAACACCCACTAATATTCCTTAATCAAAGTTTAAACATTGGGTATCTGGGATGTTCCTCTTCCTTCCACTTCCCTCAGTCCCTGCTGGGGCCCATTTATCTAATACCTACAAACCAACAGACTATAAAATCACAACAACCAGCAAACAGGGTTTTCTAACGCAAATTCTATTTGAAGAAGGTCCAGCAAAGAGGATTATTACTCTGATCCCATGGCTGGAGCTGTGCCACTGGGGGCATCAGTAAGAGTTCTCAGAAAAATGTGTTTTTATAGCCAAAAATACACAGTACTTGGTCAAAAGTTAAAACCACAACAGTAACCCCTGAGAAGCTCCAGAAGCTCCTGATGATGGCTTCTGCTCATGTTCAGCAACAGGAAAGCTGTCTGCTCTGAAATCTGTTTACTAACTTCTATGCTTACTTGGCAGCACAAGATCCATAACAAGAGAACTTGCTTTCATAACAGCACTGGGAAAGAAGATATCCAAACAAACCTGAATTCAATCTGTGAAAATTACCATGACCAAATAAAAAGCCACTGAAAGCAACAAAAGACAAAACAAGAGGTTAGAACAAATTCTAATTTCACATCTGTTACCCAAACCCCATATAAATTACCAGCAGACACAGATGCATCTAATGGCAAAGTTTTTCCTTGGTAACACTGAAGCCCGAATTCCTGGTGCCTTGCAAATTCTTTTGCTTTGCAACACTGTGTTTGGTAGCTGTTGAAAGAGAGTAAGTTAGGGAGAAGGAGCAGGAGAAAAATGTGTCAAATTGGTTTTGAATACTTTGAATAAATGCCTACTCATGTATGAATTTGTTTAAAGCTTCTCCAAGCCTTCTCTGTCAGATTTTACTACCAGACTGAAAAGTTGGCCATAAGAAGGTACTGGCAGAAACCATCAGGACTAAGAACCCTGCAATACAGAGGAAAACATTTAACACCTGGAGCAAAGGGAAGCAGAGGCCAGGAAGACCATCTGCCTGCCATCCCACAAACGGTCCCTAAACTTGGATGTTTCACCACCACAACCCCATGCCAAAGCCCTGAACAAGTGAAAGAGCACTGTCAGCCAGCATTCAACAATAATGTTCCAGAAAAGAAGCTAAGGGGGCAGGAGGAAGTACTCCCTCCAACCTGCTTCTGGTTTCTTTTGATCATCATTCACAGTTCCAGGGTTTGGGCTTTTTTCCGTTCTTTAAACAAATGTTGTTTACACTGAATGCAATTCAATGAGCACGTGGTAGGAGAAAAAAAATACAAACTGCACTAGAAATCTCATGCTATTTTGCAACACTTCAAGGAAATATAAGTTACGTGGAGCATTCTTTTTTCTTATTCACGTTTGCAAAGTTACAGATGATTTTTTTCTACTTGGTAATTGGCAGCCCTGATTCAATGATAACATAACCAAGAATTACAGGTGGATTTTAGCTCTTAAAAACAACAATTAAGTCAAGGCTGCCAAGTGCCAGCAAACCTACATCTGGATAAACCACTACGAGCACAGCAAGAGAACAGAATTTGGTGCCAGTATTCACATTCAAGCAATAGATTATATGAATATACGTTCCAAATTATGGTGAAAACGCTTTATTTTTCTGACCTGTGTCATGGGATACAAGAAGTTGTGGCAGATTAAGACTTCTCTGCCACATAGTACGTTTTTTAACAGTGAAACGTGGAGTTGTCCACAAGCGTTTTCAACAGGATGCTACTGCATGAAGGTGCAGCAGAGCAAAGCTGATGGGGAGCTGAGAAGCACAAACCAACCCTGGACAAATACAAATGGGAAATGATGCCCCAAATGGCAACCTTCTACTATAGAAGAGTGGTTATAAAAGATCATAAAAATTGCTTGAGAATAGGAATACAAGCAAGAAAACCAGAATTTGAAAAGACTGAAGCCAAAGGGTGGAAATAAATATAGAGAATGAAAGTAAGTTATTTTCTCAGTATTTTAATCTTTATAAAATTTTTTTCCTTTATAGCTATGACAGAAAAAAAAAAGGTTTTGTTTCTTGTATAAAACCAAAGAAACTAAAACATTAGTTATGCTGATGTAAATGCTTTCCTATTCTTAACGTTTCCTTACCCAGATTTTGAGCTATAAAAGCAGAGAGAAAGATTTTTTTTGTCTTTTGAAAAGTCACTGCAATCCAGTCATTCATGCTCTAATACATTAGAGGCACATGTTACTGCTCTACTGCTCTTTCCTATTTAAAAAATAATAATAATATATGGAAAAAAAAGTCTCTCGCATTATTTCATTTGCATGGTAACGCTAAGCATGAAGCATTTTAATGGATGGAAAAACTTTGTACACCACCACTCACAGCACTAATATACATGAATTAAGTTAACTCAATGGCAGAAAAAAAATTTAAAAAGACCCATGAGAACTAGTAACTGTTGAGAGTTTCAAAGTGAGACTACTGTCTGTTTTAAAAAGAGTGGCTCATATAACAGCTCTCTTCATTTCACGTGAGATCATTACAGAGGGAAGTTAAGTTAAAATGTCAGAACCTATTTCTGGTCAGGAGAAAAAAGAAAGGAATGTATCTCAAAAACAACTGTGGGAAATTCAAATTAGTGAAAGTTCAAAATAAAAGTTTTCAGTCATGTGTAGTGTGTTCAACCCAGTACTTTAAAATGCAATGTATTTGTTACTGTGACATTACACTACAGAAAGAAAATTCATTTAAACGCAAATCTTGTAAAAGTGAAGATGGCCACTTCTTAAAGAAGGTGCAGAGCCTAACGCTTATTAACAAATACAAACCACATCAAACAACAGAAGCACTCATCTATCATCAACACTGAGCATCCTCAGCTGTTGCTTTACGGCTTCCAAAAAAAATTTAGCAATGAGAATGGCTGTAGTAATGCAAGTATGACAAGTTACAGTGCAGACTTGCCCACAGGTAGTACAAGCTAAGTTACAGGAGCTGCTACAAGCTGAAAAGTCAATGGTGGGAAAAATAAAAAATAAAAAAAAAAGGTAAGGCACTTTACATGAAACTCCAAACTTAAAACCACCACTGACACAATACATTAATATCACTCCAAAAAAAGACCTTTTTCTGTAACATGGAAGAAATATTAATTAAAGTGAGCTTTAATAGTATCCACAGGCCTTATGAATTATATTATTTATACTTGGCAAACTGTCACAGGAACAGATGACAAAACAAAAAAAACAGTTTACAACTGGGTTTAAGGAGGGCAGAGGAGAAGGTAAAAGGTACAGTGGGAGATGAATGGCAAATTCTGAAAAAAAAAATAACAATGTTGGTCAGAAGAGATTAAGTGTACTTATTTTTTGAAGTATTACATAATGATTGAACCCATAATGGGTTTCTAAGTAAGGCTGCATGTCACTAATTTCACATTAATTCAAATGCAGGCTTTTAGCAAAAAACATACTAGGCTATTTGTTAGTACACACTACTCACTCATGTTTCAAAATGTGAGACTAACATTTTTTTTTGTCATGCAAGTATAGTTTACAATTCCACAGTTAATAGCCAAAAGTGTTTTCACTTAGCCATAAACCCAAACTTTCCTACAGCCGTAGATTCAAGATGACACCTCACTGTGTTGACGAGGGGTTTCAACACTTCTGCAAGACGAGCAGGACATTGTTCGCTTCCCAGGGTTACAATATTTATTCCATATGCTCAAAAAATAAAATTCAGAGCTGCATAGTCAATAGGCTTTGTACACTATAAACTAAACAGCATACATACACCAGAAGGGTCACATACAATTATCAGATTCATGCTGTGTATGCATTTCATCTATCAAGGCAGAAATACAAATTAGACTGCAATTACAGAAAAGCATACAGCATAAAATATTGGTGTTGCAAATGCTGGCATTCTCTTGACAGCAAAGAAGTCATAATTTTGATCTGCAACTTGACAAAACCACCAAAACCAAGCAGCTGCCGGACTGTAAATTAACATCTGGAATTCGGTCCCAGGAAGACAGATGCATTCAAGGCTTTTTTGTAACATTATGGCAAAAGCAGCATCACTTTGAATGACAGGAAATACCAGGTACCTATTCACTAAGTATCCACCATTTACATTCTGCCAACTCTTCGAGAAAGTGGGAGAAAAAAAAAAAAATATATACTGCTGGTAAAATTAAGCCTTCTTCAGCTGATTAAAAAGACAAGTATAATGGCCAACTTGCCCTTCAGCTTAACAGTCCTATCTCATTTCAGAAGGAGTATAGTTGATACAAAAATTTAAACCTAAAACATTTCACTGAAAACATGAAAGAGGAAACAATTTTTACTGCTTTGTTTTATATTTCAAAGTGATATTAATCAGTCAGCATTCAAAAAGAACCCAGAGTTGGTTAAATTATGATTCTACATCCACTTATTTGGTGGCCTTTCTATCTGTAAGATATATTCTGTGATGCATTTTAAATAACCTTTGCTGCTCTGCAAACTCTTTAATTTGCAAGGAAATAAAGAAAGCTGTTATTTTACTGCTGGGGTTTTTTGGGGCTTTTTTTTTTTAATCCTCCTGCTGAAAGCAAGGTAACAGGAAAGACGACAAGATCATTGAGCAAAATCAAAAAAAAAAAAAAAAAAGACTTGTTAGAAATCACGTGGAGGAGGTGAGGCAGCAGCGGTACGCAGGACTGTGCTGGATGATGTGCTCATCGGCACATCACCAGGACTGAGAGTCATGTATTTGTCTCGAATGAGACAGCACAAGACGGATCAGCTAATGAAGACTTTCAGATTAAAACAAAACCCACAAAAGTCTCGTGACCCCACTGACTCATGTTTTCCAAAATCCTGCTGTGTCACGCAGCTTTCCTGGCCACCAACAGTCACATCTCTGACCACCCCCAGGCTCCTTCCCTATCTGCTCAGCCATGTCCACGCGGCTTATCTGGAGATAGCCACTGTTACCCTCTGGACATCTGGAGAGTGTGCTGGGGAAGCAGCTCATCAAGGTGTCCCAGTTCAAAGGCTGCCCATGTTCCTGAATAAGAAATCAGTTATCTCCATCTAAACAGGCTGTCTCATCCACTAAAACCAACTTCAACGAGGTGGAAATAAGTCTGAAACAGACAGCTGCTGCAAACTTCCATTAAAGGTGATGAAGAATTCAAAGAAACCATGCTCAATAATAAAGATAAAAGTCTAAATTAGATACTTTGTGTAGGTTAAACACTTTCCATCTCTGTCTACTGAGAGTGGAGAGAAGTCGCTAACTCCAAAGCAGAAGCTACCTCAGCTGTGAGACACCCATTGTGCGAAAGCTTGAATTGCCTGGGGGAGATGCTCCACTACCTGCAGAATAAGCAGAGGGCCAACCTGGACAGTTGAAACCGAGGAGAATTTCCTCTGTAAAATTTAATCTACAGAAGAAATACATTACAACAGAAACACTGTAGTTTGCCTTTCACTCATTAAAATAAAAGAGGAATTGAAAATGTTAAACTGAGAAGTGTTTCTTCCCTGCATGCACGCAGACAGCTGAAATTCAGCAAATACTTTTATTTTACGTGAACAAGGTTCTTCCTCAGAAGCAGAAGTGCTGAGTTAAGTGTAAACCAAGTGGAAAGTTGCACGCTCTCCTAACGCTACTTAGAACCAAAATGCCTTCAGACGACTTGCTGAACTATAACATTGCGCAATTACACGAGTATATTAAATCAGGGAACTACAAGCCCAGAGCATCTTGTAAAGGAAAAATCCATTTTGTTATTACTTGGTTAGTTATGGGACGGTGTAATTACCTTAGCTCATTAAACCTAGTGCATCCTGTTTAAACATCATTGGTAATACTGCACATAATTTTCATTCAAAACTGAAGTCATAAAAACAGGCTTTTACATTTTGGGCTGGAGCATCCTGAAAAGAACAGGTCAATTTCATCAACCTCTTTTCTCCTCTATGCCTCTTCACTGATATTCACCCTTTACCTGCCCCTTCGGTTCTTCTCCTTTCCCCCTTGGACACTTTGCCTCACCATACCCACTTCACTTTTTTCTTTTTTTTTTTTTTAAACTCTGTCCACTCCTTACCAAGAGAAAAAGTAGCCAAACTTAGTAGACTCTTTGCTGTCATCATTCCATTCTCCCTCTACTTCAAAATTTCTCTGTGAAGATGCCTTCTCTCTGCAATTTAAAACCTGTTTTTGAAAAAGGAGCTGCCTGCTACCTGCAGCTCTCTGGGGAATGTATTTCTAAGCACTTTCCCCAACACCTGATCCTCCCACTTTTTATTTTTAAATAAAACCTTCTGTAGACAGCGGGGAAAATGCTCCAAGTTACAGGTCATGTATGTAGGAGAGAGAGACTGGGTTTACAACTACTACCAAGATACTCAGGGTGGAAGAAGACTTCCTTCCTTGTTGAAGATATATTAATTACTGGTCATAAATATTTTTCCAGGATTCCTAAGCAGAGAAAGTCCTAGCTACCACAGGGCAACAGTCTCAGATTTCAAGAGCAGGATTTCTACCAGTGATTTAAGGCGTCCCTGAAAGAACTCTGAAGCAACTAGTATGACTTCTAAAAAAAAAATGCATTCAGAAAAGCTGTTAAGAGTTGCAAATGGGAATTGTTAGTTTATTAAAAATAAATTGCATCTTAGACATTAACAGTCTGTGTGTCCTATCATGCATAAAATTTCAATCCTGTTTTATTTGTGTCACAGTTATATGAATTGTTTACAATATTCACTGATTACAGTTATATTAGAAAACAATAAAACAAGAAGTATGAAAAACAAGTCCATTATTTAAACCTAATGTTTAATTTTGCTTTGCATCAATATTCAGCAATATCAATTGGGAGCAAATAGGTTTTCGGCATGCTATTTAAATAGTAAGAACATAAAGAAACTTGATCAAGAACAGGAAAGGCAACAGAAACTGAAGAATGAGGTGAATGCATTAGAGTTATAAAGCATTTTTAAAGCATCATTAGATTTAGAAATGTATCAAAAATTACCTCCTCCTGAAAAATCTATAAAATTACACAACTGATATTACAGAGCATGAGATTGCCTTGGGAGGGGGTGGGGGGAATGGAATCTGAAACTTCTCTTTACAGTTCAAAAAAGGGACTCTTACGGAAGTGCACAGCTGTGTTCAAGTGAAAGAGATACGCACTTCAACTTCTTGTATCAGCAACATCTGGCTTAAGGCAGGTACAAAGAGATTTACGTCCCAAGCGATCCATTAAAATCTCCAGATACGTTTAAGGCTTATGCTGTGGAATTACAGTAATGGGACTGTCCTTGGACATCAGGACCCTGGATCACAAACATCTTTTGTTAAGAATGGCTGCCAAGGCTTGAATTTCTACTTAATATCAGCTTTCTACAAAAATATAGATAACTTACCTAAAACATATGGACAAATACATTTCTTTAATTAAAGCTTCTTAAAAAATGTGTTTGTTTGTTTTTTTTTGTATTAGCACATTTAACAATACCAACTGCTTCATTTGCCCCATTAGCACAGGACTTCAGGAGAGCATTTGCTACTTCTTTTTATGCTTGGACACAGCCATTTCCAAGTCCTGCTGGTTTTTGCTCTCTTCCAGGCTACTAAATGACCAGCTCACACTGCCTCTAACACTAGGACCTTACAAGCATGCTAAGGTAAAAGCTTTCAGCAAAAGAAAACTCAGTAGTGACAGTTCTTGTTATCATTTGCATCCTATTAGAGTGCTGAAAATCAACTCTTCTGTTTTATAGGCGGTCATGCTGTAATGCAGGAGCAAGTTGAGCTTTATTTAGGAACAGCTGACCAATCTGAAGGTCAACCACTGTTTGTGTCACTCTATTACAAGCTCTGTACTTTTGTTCAAGTCCACAAAAACATTGCCAGTGTACACTGGTGTTTAGCCCTTGCCTAGAGACAATTGTGGTTTTGCTTTAAAAATCAGCACATTACCACAGTACATAAAACAAAGTTTTTAAATTTTTTATTTTTTTATTATCTGTGTATGTTTGTAAAAATGTGTGTAACCTGCCCAAACCTCAGAAGCGCCTGTGTTGATACGGAAGGTGACGACTAAAGGAACATTTCTTTACTTCCACACAAACTTGCCATAAACGCTCCCCAGATGTTGCCTTCCTCATGAGCCTCTAAAGAGCTCTTCATTAAGAACTAAACATCTGGAAAAAGTTAAATCAGAGACAAGTAGTTAAGATGCTACATTAATTAAATTATCAGTTGATTACAAACCTATCCCATAAATTGCTTCAGTGCTGCCCTGTTTGGAGACACATTTCATTGAAGAAGCTGTTGACTTGCAAGAAGCCCGGTATGTTTTTTGCAAGGGATACTATTCCTGGTGACGACATACAAAAGTTGAATTCATAGTTTTGCTTTATGAAGACCTGGCTAATAAACATCTCACTTGTTGAATCAAGGGAAAGCTCAATTCTGTAGCAGGTTAATCGATGAATGAATGAACTACAAGTCTTGCACGTGAACATCCTTCCTTACAGCAGAACAGCAGAAGTTCATTACCAATTTAATTCCATAAGGTAGTTTTGACTCCGTTCCTGATCAGCACTCCAAAATTCTAGGTGTGTGCGTTGAGTAACTTACTTCTCAAGGCAGGAAATGCAAATGCCCAAGCTGCCCTGAGGCAGAGGCTACAGGAGGTCGGGCTGGGCCTTGGCTCAGAGCTGGTGCAGGCGCTGCATTTCCCTTCGCATTACTGAGCTCAGCTGTAAGACTATTTTGCTTGGGAGAACACTCCAAAGCCTTCCCTATTATGCAACTGATATTTTTGCTCTCTGAAATTCATTCCAATTTCCCAATGATAGCGGCTTCTTACAGGCACGCTCTTCAGCAGCGAGCAGACGTGCACCCTGGCTTTGTCACCACACCTTCATCCTCCTCCTCCTCTCATCTGGGGATGCCTCTCCAGTCTGTCACCCAGACATATTTTAGGAACACAGCTACCACAATGACTTCAAAACACTTGAATTTGAGACACAGATAATTCAGAAGAACTCGTCTACTTGCATGAAATCCTTAAAATGCAAAGGCCTAAGTAAAACCTGATAGAGGGAAATTTAACCCAGCCAAGGCAGCAGACAGCTTCACCCTGCAGCTTAATACCAATGTAGACCGCAGGGTCTCAGCCAACAGCCTGCCAAAACACACCTGAAAGCCACGGGTTTTCTGCTGTCAGCTAACCAAATATTACTTGACAGAAGTTTTCCATGAGAATTAAGAAGAAACCATCATCTTAGGCAAGCTAAAATGTTTGAGCAACCTCACTGCATAACATGCTACAAGAAAAATTAATGTCAAAAAAGACCAAGGTCTATCACCACTCCCACCCCTCTTTTTTACACTACTATCTCAAGCCAAAATTTAATTGTAAAAGGAATCTTTCCTTTCAATTTGTATTCCAATGCAATGCTGGCTGTATATCAGTATCATTTCAGAATTTCTACACTGAGAAAGAGACCAAAAAAAGAAAACTAGTTCTACAAACAATAAAGAAAACCTAGTCTGTGTACAGCTATCAAGCAAACTCAATAAAATGCTGCTATAGTAAGATATTTATGTTTGAAACACCAACAGATACTTTCTTAGTATGTTAAAAAAATTATGAAATTTGAATTTCTTCCCTAACACCAAGAGGGAAATTTTTAGGGTTGCTCAAGACAGACACGTAGGAGCTTTGGGCTGTCAACACAACGTAAACTCATTTCAACTAACAACATAGGGATTGCTTTTTTTTTTCTATTATTATTATTTACCAGCAATTTTTAACACTTTTAGAGAAGTGAAAACAAATAGAATAAGGAAAAAGCAAGTGCTCTGTTTTACAGTAAGTGATAAAGCTGTTCAGTAGACTCACAAAGAAAAATAAGGATACCCATGTGGTGAAAAGCACAGAGAACAACAAAAGAAGCATAACTCCACATAACTCAGATCCCCAGATCCCACACGTCTGGATTTAGAGCATGTACAATGCTTCAAGAGGCTGGGACAAAACATTACACGGAATTAAAAGCAATTAAGAAGAGACTGATACAAGGATAAGGTTCAAGGAGCAGTCATTATATCACAAATAAGTTTTAAAAGTTCTCCAATAAAATAATGGAGTTGGATGAATAAAAATGCATGCCGTTTGTTTTCTTGCCTGTCAACTTCATTAGCAATTCAAACAAAATTATTTATGCATATTCAAGTTTCTTACTTGCAGTTCTGGCATAACTCATTACATGATTGAATTTGTTGATAATTTTTTTCATTTTGAAGGAAAAACAATTTATTCAAAATATCTGGCAATGACATTCCACTGACTAGAGGAGCATTACTGCGGTAAGACAAGTAAAAATAGGAGTTTCCATGAGAGATATAACAAGAAATATTTGTGTAGCTTTTTACAGTGTCATAACAAAAGCCCTACCTGGTGCTACCTTTCTGTTAACACACGCTTTAGGCAGTATCTTGACATCCACCTGAACTTCCTCATTTCAGTTCTACAAGAATTATCCTGCCTTGCTACAGAATTCTGAAAAGGAAATCTTCATAACACATTTGCTTTTTAATTATTCAGATATTTATAAGCTGTTGATTTCTGAACGTAAAAAGCCAAGATTTGACCAAGAGAAGGCCAAGTATGTGACTCAAAGGGAAACACAGGGCAGCTTTAACACAAAGAAAATTTACAAGAACTGCAGCAGATGCCTCTGCTACCACATTCCTCCTTGCTGGTGTTTCATTAACTTCTCCATACCTACAGCAGGCTTCTGCCTCCAGACCCCCGGCTGCCTGTCTTGCTTCCAGGGAATCCCCATCAATGATGGCAGCCAGCAACAGCAAGGAATTGTTCCAAGGAATTCTGCTGAAGTTACCACCACAGAAATAGAAGTTATAAAGGGCCTTTAAGAAAACCCATGGGAGTACTATTTATGTATTTGTTTCGATATGAAGTGATTGCAAGGAGGAAAGAAAGATGAGAAGCTTAACGCACACGTGCACACAAATCAACTGACGCATGGATTCAAACTCCCCTTCCCTTCACTCTTCCTTCTTTCCCCCCATGCCCCAAAGAATAAGAACAGCAGGATACTGGACTGCATTTGCAAAACCCTAAAGAAATCGTTCACATTTTCACTGCAACACCACAATAGCCCGCTGAAAGTTACATATACGGATCTGTCCTTGAGAGTGGTACAGCACGGATCAAAAACACAGCACAGCCCGACGGGGACACCCAAAGGAGTCTGCGAGGCCAGAAATCACGTGGGGAACTGGGGTGGCAGGGGAGGCTGAACAAATGCATTTTCTTATAAAACAAGTAAGCATGCTACGGAGGCAAGTAAAGAGTAGATTAACAATACTCCACCAAAACATTTCTATTAAAAAAAATCCAATTAGCCGTGTATTGGCTCACGTGTCCTTGTTACCACAGTATTTATAAACGCTCTTAAACTCTCTAATACCATTTAAACGTTTATTCTATAGTTTAAACTGAAGAATTAGCAAGAGCATCAGTTTCTCTGACTTGTGTACAGCACAGTTCTGCTCCTATGTTCGTGGTTGGGGAAGCAGGGAACAGTGACAATACCGTGCATGCTGTCACAGCAATCAGCTCTTCCACTGGTGCAGGAAGCAGACCCTTGGTTTGACCAATCTTGGAAAAAACGCAAGTATGAAAGACATCTTTGAGCTGATAATACTATTGCGCCAAGTCCCAAATCAAAAGAAATAATACATTTCAACCCATGCAACTGTGTGCAACTCCAGCAGGAAAAACATAGTCCATGTGAATGGAGGGAATGAGGAAGAGATCAAATCTAAAGCCCACCAAGCTAATGGTTTTTATTATTTTTAGTATAGCATCTAACATTATTTCAGCTCTTGCAATCATTAAAACAATGCTGATAGGAATTCTGGTACAGTCTGCCATGTCAGTACATTAGCTGTTAAGGTTATGTATTTAAAGAGTTATTGGTTTAATTCAAACGCTTGCTTGCCATCTGCTACTTACTTGTTTTATGCATTTTAATTATTCTGGAGACTTTCAAGATCTCTACTTTTTAATAACCTTCTGTCACATTCTCAGTTATCAAAACACTCAGAAAAAAACTTAGATTTTGGGCAAACGTTACGTAAGCCACAGAGAGGGAAGATAATGCATCAGGTAACTGTACAGCTTCAGTATGAAGTCAGTACTGGCTATAGCCAGGAAAACATTGCTCAGATGGTTAAAAACATTCTCTGTCTTCTCCCTTCCCATCTTTTCTTTTTCTTCTTCTACTTTTTTTTTAATCAGCAGTAAAGATATTACCATACTTCTGCCCTTATGTTCAGTTTTTTTCAGAAGCACCCAAGACTATCTTCTCCTGACTTGTGCTTTCATAATCTGTTCTTAAACTGACAAAAGTTTATATAGTGAAAAGATTAAACCCAAAGTAAAGTTACATAATTATAAAGATACAGACAGAACAGCTGAAGGGTGTAATATTAATAGCCAAAACCAGAGACCTCATCTTAGCTCTCCAGCAGTAATTGTTCAGGTTGAAAACAATATATTCCAACTTTTAGGAAGAACCAACAACAACATGGATTACTTTGTGGTGCTAAGGAAACCGTGTTAGTTTCTGGCAATACTGAAATGTCTGATGTGCTATGATAAAGTAACATCCATATGCAATATAACAGCAAATTTTGCACACTGAGGCAAGCGGATGCACTTGCAAGGCCATCCTGTTCCACAGACAGCCCTTACGGAAGGGCAGCTTTGGCAAACAGCAGTTCAGGCAAGATGCAGGCATTTGTGCAACCTAACTGAAGACAAATGGCGAGCCCGCACCATTCCCAATACTTTGCAACACTGTGTTTGTGTAGTTTATAAAGTGATCGTTCATCATTTCCTATATGCATAATAAAGACAATGATTATTGAATTATGGAGGAAAGCCACAAGCAAAAAGGTGGACAACAGTTGAGTCATTATAAGAAGTATAGATTGCACATTCATATATAGCATGACTGTGCAAGATAAAGTTTTTTTTAAAAGCACTTTGTCTCTAGCTTCATCCATAATGCATCCAAAGACCTTTTTCAAAAAAAAAAAAAATAAAGCGAGGGTTACATCTTAGCCAGCTGCATCTGTCTTAACCCCTAAAATAATTGCGGAAATAAAGAACACGGAGGTACTCACTGTAAATTCATTCCCCAAAGGAAAATTAGATGCTCTCCCCCACCAGCCCCACAGCAACTGGAGGGGACCAGACTTCCCAGACTGAATTTGGGATTCTTGGATCCCTGCAGTTTTAAAACCAAATGGTGCACTTAAAATACGCATACCAAATGCAAAGGTCTCCATACACAAAAAAAAAAAAAAACAGATCCAAAATTTTTACCAGAAGTAACTACAAGTGATTTCAAGTCTTTTCTTGACATCTAATCCACGATGCACTCCCAGCAGAGAGAGGAGGCAGCTGATAATCAGAGAGCACCGAGACTTAAAACCAGGTTTGCTTCCATGCAGTACCCAGTAGCCTTTAAACTATCAATGCAACCAGCCTTTTTGTCGCCCACAAACTCCCCAAAGCAACACCACCACTCTCTCCCCTTCCCAGAGGGAGGCTGCGACCCCACTCCACGAGCACCAGCAGGTGGAAACACTTCTTGGGCACCACAAGGAGGCTTTGCACAAGCATGCGCTGACCCGTCCTGCTCCTGGGGGCAGCCTCCACCTGCAGGGAAAAGCCACCCTGGAGAGGAAAATCCAAATGGTTAAAGAAAGGAAGACTCCTTCTGCATGCTAGCAGCGTTTTTTTTTTTCCACGGTTGTGACTGGCAATACTGTAAAAAACATGCCAAATGCCACAGTATCCCCGCATATTGTGAGAGGAAGGAGGGAGGTGAAGGGAGAAATCCTGTTAGCTCCTGTAACCGTATCAGCCACTGATGGAACGAAGAAGTATTTTGAAGCTCTTAAATGACCTTTCCTGTAAGCAGAGGCACAGGAAGATGTATTTCAAAGGCATTCCCAAGGCTGCTCGCAGGAGACCTGTGCAACGTCTTTTGCAGGTCCCCAGATGTAACTTCTCCCGTGTGCTGGAACAACAACACAGCTTCAGAAAACCTTAACTGCCTTTCACCACGATAGCCCAGTGGTATACCCTGCACAACACACCAGAGCAGCAAGTTCTCACTGCTTGCTCCTGTAAAGCAGTTTCACTGCAGGGAGAGGTCGCCAAGAGCAGCTTGAGATGACTTCTGGTGCCGAAGGGGTGCAGGAGGCACCACGGGGACGTCGCCACCCTCAGCACCTCGGGACAACTGGGGACAAAGCAGGGAAGTTTGTGATGCGCAACAAGGTCGTCTGCCCCGAGCTTTCATTACAAGTCGATGGGATCTTGGTCCTTGATTCTCATTACGGCTTTTGAAAATCAGTCCTTCAGCTGCCGGCCACAGATGAAAGCAGAAACACATGTTCGAGGCCAGCAGCATCCACTTCACTTGAGGCTGATGTGGAGAGCGTGAGTTGTGCTCCTGCCCTGGCTTCTGGCTCCAGTAGCCGTGCCACTGGTCAGCCTGGGGGCAGTGGTTGAACTGGGACGGGACGGGTGGCTGCGGTCTGTCGCTTCTCAGCCATGAGGCATCACCTGCCTTACCAGCTTCGAGGGTCTTTTACCCACAATCTGCACATTATTTGTGATATGAAACATGAAAAGCACATTTACTATTTACCTGTAATAAATAAAATTTTTAAAAGCCACCACAACCCACCACGCTTTTTGTGGGTGAAATGGTCAGTACTTCCACTGAGGCACCCAACAACAAAAGCAAGCATCACGTATGCACGTATCATTTCACCCAAAAAACTGCCACAGGAGCACCGAAAGTTCAAGGATTTCACTCATTAAACGAGGCATGTAATTGAAACACCACGGTTACTGTTCTGGCACCCTTTGAAGGCCTGCCTCCTTTATCCTCATTACCTAATCCTCAAATTCCAACAAAACAAAACAAAAACACATTGCAAAATCCCAGCATGCAGTTTCTGCTTCAGAAGTCTGTTGTTTCCTACCTGGCACTGGTAATCATCAAAAAAACTCAGCAAACCCCCCAAACAAGCAGGAAAGCTATTACAAGGTTTAGTGCCTTCGTAAACAGATATTCATATTCATTTTAATTGTTGCGTGATAAACAATAAAGCCCTTCTGCTTTAGAAAGAAAGATTTAGTAGATTTTCCACCAAATTTCCACTTTAAAAACAGGATTAAATAACTGGTGGGCAGCAGAAACCAATCCCCAGAAGCATACTGAAAAACAAGTCATCCAGGACAGCGAAACAAGCTAATCCATGACTTGTTTGATTTGTTTGCTTGTTCAGGGGCTTGTGGGTTTTAGCAATTAACATAAGGTTTCTAGATATTGTTAGCAACTCAGAACGGGAAGCACAGTTGGTCATGTCACAGATTTTTAATCTGAATTTGCAAGAAATCTGGCAATCCGCTGCGAGCTTCACAAGAAAATGCTCTAGTCTTAGCTGTGCTGTGTATGCTGCGACAATACTTTCTCCTGAGTACCTGGTACTTGATTAAAATGCTGTGTTAAACAGGTACATCCACATCTACACCCATGCCATCTCCATTTTAGTGGTTATCACTTATTTATGCTCTCCAGCAAACCTCCAACAGACAGCACAGTGAGGTCACTTATCAACTTGGATATTCCTGTTCCTAGGAATACAGCACCAGCCTCAGGTCACTGCTCCATTTGGCTGTAACTACTGGAGTCCATGTATATAATATACACACCATACCATGACATCCCTGATAACTACATGTTGCTGAAATAACTGAACTGTCAGTCATCACGAGGCAACTTGTGAACAGAAAAGGAAAAAATATTTAGAGATGGTGGGATTAGTTTATGACATTTATTCCTACAAGGAGATGGTTCTAGACATCAGTGCCATTAGAAATAATGCAGCAGCATCTCCTCCATGTTTTAATGCTTTATGCAAATTTAAACTCGTGCCTGATGACAGAGGCAGAGAGGGGAAATGAACCTGTCCTGAGAAGCATGAGCAGTTCTGTTTTTAAAAGTGAGAGATACCTACTCTGAGTTACTATTAAGAGGAAGAAATTCCATACTGGGTAAGGCTAATGGTCAGTCTAGCCCAGGATTTCGCTCCCTGGTGGGAGCAACAGGGGATGATGCTCGGGGAGAACGTGTCAGCCCGGCAAGAGCCTGCAGTCCCTTCCCCGTATCCCCCTGCATCCCTGACTGCTCCATTAAGGATGTTAGAGCGTATCTACGTCCAGCCCTTTATACTACCCATTTATGGCCCAGTGACTGTGAATCTGTCTAATCACTTTTACAGCAAGAAGATTTAGAGGTTGAGAAGTTTAACGTCCAGGTTAGCTCTGTTCTTTGGAGGGATGAAGGCAGGCAGCTCCCCTCACATTCTGCAGGGAGAGAGATGGCCAAAACGGGGCCGTTTGGTACGAAGATGGTCTGGGAACGTTGCAGCAATTATAGCAAACAGCTCTAAACAAATTTCACATTAGGAGCTGGCATTTAAAGGCTGCTGATTGATGTTGGGGGTGGAGGACAAGTCCCCCATGAATGTGGGGCAGCACATTACAGTCAGACTGCGCCCTTCTTCTGCAAAGGCGAGGGAAGCTCTGAGCAAACACCAAGGAAGTGCCACGAGTCTGTCAGTACGGCAGCACATAAAACCAAATTTGTTATAAGCCCAATTAGAGTGGGTATTAAGTGTTGCTTTTTTATTTTTTTAATTGTTGTTAAATACCTTTAAGATTCTTTTACTGAAGAATGAAGTATAGCAATTGCACTTCCTCACTCCTCTCAAGTATAATTTTTTCCCTTTTAAAAGATGGTTTAGTTCCTTTTTAACATTGCACGTTGGCCATTCTGGAGCAATCTCTGCGGACATGTTATAAACTGACGTTCTGGTCAGACTGGTTGCCTTCTGCATGGTTTGAGGCAACAAATTGCTAAACCCTGGTTTAGCAAGCACCTGCTGTAACTAAGTTATCCAAGTCCCACGGGCTTTGTTAAGCTTGCTTTAGATGATTGCCATTGCAGTCCTGTCAAATAAGTGTCTTCTGCCCAGTCACTGCTGAAAGCTTACAGCAAATAGTTACAGATGTGCTAGCTCTCCAACCACTAAAATGCACAGGAAAGCCATGTTATTGCTTCACAATTATACTCAAGCATTATTACTGAAATTATACACAGACGCTGCAAAGCCAAAGCAAGTCTTACACAACTTGTTTGATCTCTTATGTTTAGCATTTGCAATATATGAAAAATACCTTGGCAACACAAGTTAATAGCCATAAAAGCACCTCTCTGCAACCTGCAATATCCACCTA
This sequence comes from Cygnus atratus, assembly GCF_013377495.2. Taxonomy (NCBI): domain Eukaryota; kingdom Metazoa; phylum Chordata; class Aves; order Anseriformes; family Anatidae; genus Cygnus; species Cygnus atratus. The sequence goes on from NC_066364.1 coordinate 112,996,857, forward strand.
AGCTCTTTTACTTCCTAAGACGAATAAGCACAGCCAATTTAACTCAATACCTTCAACGAAATATCAGGATTGAGACATTCAAAGGCAGAGAAAGTTGACTGACATCCAACCCCAACTCACGCTTTCAGGCTCATCTCCCAAATGCTCTTCAGGATATTCACGCAAAGCAGGTATCACATTGTAAAATATACGTGCAGCATACTTCAAAGTTGCTCAGGGCAGAAAAAACAAGGAGTAAAAAACCCCAAATGAATTTGCAAAGGCAAGTTATTAATTATCTGAGTTGGAATTTAGCCAGTCAGGCCTGACATGTAAATTTTATGGTAAGTCTACAAAAGAGCTAGGTGAAACTTTAGATGTACAAGTTTACTGAAAAGTGGTATTTAAAAGTGAAATACATCCAGCATTTCAGCAAGGAGCTCTGCTTGACGTCAGCCTCTTTATTCCACATCTTCTCAGCTCTTTTTCCTCCCCATAACCAAATGCAGATTCAGCTACATTTAATAATAAAACTTTAAATGACGTTAAAATATTAAAAAAATATATGATCCAACATAATTTTTCTTTTTTCTTTTCTTTCCTTTTTTTTTGGAGGGGAAGGGAAACAGATTGATAAGTAATACAAATTTATTTTTAGATGGTTCCTCAGGCAAAAAAAAATATTGTTTACACACATTTTTGTTCAGCTCCATTCCTGAGCCCTACCATGACCAAAAAAAACCAAACAACTAGTACCTAAATTTTGAATCCAATTGATAAGAAAAGCTTTGAAGAATGACTGTTCAGCTATGTTTTTAAATGCCTCTGTGTTTGAGTGTGCACACATACACGTAAGCAGAGCAGCTTCCAAAAGTTCATGCTGTTTTCCATCACGCAGCAAGCCAGAAGCAGGAAGGTAAATACAGCTATTTGGACATGGGAAAATACATTTTCAAACCTCTCACCCTCAAGTTACAAAATGCAAGACTCCAAGAATTCAGTTGTTAACATTCCAGTATTAAACCCTAAGTATGTACACCCACTACACCCACCTCTGCATCAATACACGTAACAGCAAAGAAATTCCTAACTCCATTCTTTTTAACCACCTTGACTTTTTAAGCAACTTAATTCCCTATGCAGTTTTTGGTAAAAACCCTGCTACTGACAGTAAGTATAGGCTCTCCATTCTTGAAAATGCTGTAAGCATGCTTTGAATTATTACACTCCAACATTTATATGAGGGAGGAAGATATTTAGTGCGGTTTGGAAGAAAAAAAAAAAAAAGAAATCCAGAGTTTTGGGATGGTTACACTGCTTAAAGGTAGCAAACTCACAGCTGTCTTCACGACTAACAGCTCATTCCACAGACTTTCAGAGATTAACCATATTTTGGCATATGACATTTTAAAAATTGTTTTAGAGACTCAATATTCTATCAGACTTCACTTTCTAAGAAACTGTACTCGATCTGAACCTTGTAAAATGGATTTAAACATAAGAATCACCCGAATCAGCTTTTCTGAAACAAAGTCTTGAAATAGCCTCCTGGTGAAGTTTCTTCATACGAATTCCTCTCCACAAATAAAACAGAGTAACAAAGAGAAGTCAGGCATAGACAAAAAGACTAATGGGCAGAGCCAGGGAAGCGTTCAAAGGTGAGTCAGTTAGATCCATATGATGACCGTGCTTTGCTAATTGACACACTAAAGTAGACATATGTGGAGGTAAGTGAACATACTTGTTTTAGAAGGTTCTTGGGCTTCTTTTGAGTATGAAGACAGCTGAAAACATGTAGCTGGTAGCGTTGCTGATTGAGAAAAAAAAAAGACTCATTTACTTCAAGTAGCAGAGAAGCAACCTTTGACCACTGTAAGACCTGACAAGTTTAATTAGTTTTAGCTTAAAACGGAACAAAATTTGGCTTTGGCATCTATCCAAATAATTTTATCCCAGACTGCTCTCTGTTGCTAGTGGGGCATTGCAGTATAATTACTTTAATCTCTTCACAGGCATGTTCCATTTGCTAGCTTTCCAAGGAAATTTACAACTTTAACATAGAGCTAAAAAAAAAAAAAAAAAAATTCTCATGTTAGTGAAGCAAAAATTAATAAGCATTTATCCCCCTTACGACCTGAAAAGGGGATTTTTACTTTGCACAGCTTTGAATGCCAAACCTAGGACCTTCACGTCCAGTTACAGACATGGGATAAAATGGCTCCACGAATTGCATAAATAAAGTGAAGCTGTTGGACCTGCTTGCAGGGTGTTTTCTTCTTCGTTTTTTCTTCTCCCCTACTTGTAGCTTGCGCCGTTCTAGACAAGAAAGTGACCATCTGGCAGAAATTCCAGACATATTAGCAGCCATAACTACTTCCAGATTAAACAGTGTTATCGTGTCGCTGTAAAACACGAACCCCACTTAGGGTTCTGCCTGCCTGACATGACCACTTTACCCACGTGCTTCACCGAGACAGAAAGGAGCTGGACAACCTGCTGTTGCCTAAGGTCAAAATTATCAGGGGGGCAGGAAAGGAGACACTTCAAAGTAATTATTTTTTTTCCTCCTAGCTGTACTAATCTAAGCCCCTATTCCCCACAGTTTTTTGTTAAATTGCACAAGATCACCTGCCCACTTTGGAGAATGAGCTGTGGGATTAAGAGCAGAGCATGCAGCAGCGCATGCAGCTGCAAGTAACAACCAAGAGGCTGCCCTGGCCACAGCCTGATCCGCAGAAACCGCTGGTAATCCGCTGTGTGCACAGGGGTCAGGGTGACTTCACACTTCTTTGGAGTGCCTTCCAGCAGAGTATTAAACAACACACCCAAGCTCATTACCAGTTTCATTCTCTGCACAATGCGCAGGTAGAGAAATAGAGTTTTTTTCTGCTGGATTTTGGTGTTGGAAGTTATTGCTTTGACCTGTAAGCAAATGCATATTTTCAATCTCACACTTAAGATAGAAGGTGCTTGGATCCATAATGGCCCTTCTTCCCTGTATGAAACCCCACAGCTTTAAACCTGTCCCTAAGGAAACCACTCCCTGCATGGCTGAGCCTTTATTCTCATAGCAGAAACTCGCAGCATGCTCGCTGAGGAGAATTGTCAGCTGCAAACTTTATCCATGAGAAGACATTATGGATTTCCCACTATAGTTCAGACTGCAATTCTCATCAGAGGATGAACTTAATTAAAATAAGACAGGACAGTAGAAGTAAAAAGAAATCTTTTAATTACATTTTTTTTTTTTTTACAGTTTTGGATTTGCCCTCAAGCTAGACATTCAAACTGCCTCAGCCTTTTCCAAAAATATTAAAAGAATTTAACATTAAGAGGTTTTCCTGACCAAGCAGAAAAACATTAAATATCCAGAAAGATTACTACTTGCAATTTGTGCATCTCTACCAAAGAACAACATGCAGGAACACGGAAAATAAACGCCATATATTTTAAGAAGCTGTACTAAGGCTTTTGGATCAAGCAAATTAAAGCATCTGCAAGCAATGAATTCACCACCTCCCTTCCACACACAGGCCCACGTCTTCCTCCACGCACCCATCAGCACAAAGCTGGGAAGCCCAGCCCCATGTTACTGCAGAGAGGCTCCATGAAATGTTGGTGATGCCAACTCATCAGCGTGGCAACCCCACGTCGGCTCCTTGCTTGGCCAAAGAAACGCAGCCCCGCTGCAAAGCTTCGTGACACGATGCTGTCTCTCCTGGGGCACCCAGGTAGCGGGCTGACAAGCCGCCGGGTCATTATTCCTTGCAGGAGCAGGGCAGCAGGGCGCAGCACAAAGAAAATAGCAGGGGAACTCGCTCGAGTTGCCCAGGCGACAGCGAAGCAACGGGATGAAAAATGCAGGGTCGCCCAGCAGCAGCGGGGAGAGAGCCCGTGCCGCACAGAGCTGGGCTCACAGCACACTCTAGCGACCCGAAAATCTCCACGATAAATTCAGGGCTGTGCTCAAAGGGACTCGAGAGCAGAGGTTTGAACTCTTCGCCCATTTATAAATGTCTGATGCTTGTTAGGAGGCAAAAGGGCAGCCAAATGTCGGTCTGGGATCACCAACCTTTTGCTCCCAATATAATACAAAGGCGGTGATTTTTATACACAGCCGTTTCTTGGGATCAGATATAAACACCAATAGTTAATCAATTATGAGTTACTGCTTTGTGCTCTGTTTCCCTGGCTAGACATTGGCGTGCATCAGACGGCTGCTCCGTGCCTGCCTGCAGAACCCCGGCCATGCTCACCACACCAGGGCTCGAGCAGTGCTGCACCAGAAACCCTTGTGCAACGACACCACGCTCAGATCTTGGCAGGTGGGGGCATCTTCTCTCATTCCTGGGCTATGAGTGTACCCTGGATTATACAACACAGACAAACATCAGGGGGTTGGTTTGTTGTTGTTTTTTTTTTTTTTTTTTTTGACTCGCAGGTGGTTCAGTTGCACCAAGTGAGAATAAGTTACTGCTTAATCACTTGTTCACAATGCCAGAAATAGCCAAGAACCACACCCTGCTCCCCCCTCCTTTGCAAGCATTTTACAGTTGCCTTGCACATGCCATGAACATAAAATGTATTTATACACAATTTCAAGCTGCACTGCTTTACTATGGCTGGAAGGCTGAAAGAGTTCTCCCCGAGTGGCTGACTTCAGTTTTCATGTTTGTTCAGGACAATCTTGGGTTGGCAGTTTCCAAAGGAGCAGTTCACACATACAGACTGGTCCCTCTCATTCAGAGAGGTGTTAATTGCCTTTATTGCCCAGAAGCTCCCAAATTGCTGAATGATTACAGTCCCAACCCACAACACCCTGGTCAAACCACCACTTCCCATTCCCTCCCACTTGCATCCTTGGCACATCCATGTGTTCTCATGAATTCAAAGCATCCCTTTCTTAGAGCCCTTACTGAAAGAACCTGACAATCTGTAGGCATTGCCTTAATCACTAACATTTGAGTCAGTGGAGTTGCAAGAAGAGTTTGGGTTAATTCAGACCCAAACCACTAGCACTTTCTTCCAACCATGCCCATCTGCATTTAAGTCCCAGCTTCCTTATCCCATTGTTTCCCTCTTTCCTCATCTTCCTCCGTATTCTGTGTCCTTATTTCTTATTTTTGGCCAACCTCTTTTCAGTGGTTTGTGGGGACAGGACAAGAGGTAATGGCCACAAAATTGAGCACAGGAAGTTCCGCACCAATATGTGGAAGAACTTCTTCACAGTGAGGGTGACAGAGCACTGGATCAGGCTGCCCAGGGATGTTGTGGAGTCTCCATCTCTGGAGATATTCAAGGCCCGTCTGGATGCCTACCTGGGCAGCCTGCTCTAAGGAACCTGCTTTGGCAGGGGGGTTGGACCTGATGATCTTTTGAGGTCCCTTCCAACCCCTACAATTCTGTGATTCTTATTTCTCCTTCTCTTGCTTCCATTTTTCCAATTGTGTTTTATTTAAAGGAGCTTTTCCAATCATTCTACGATGTTTATAGATGTTCTCTCTCTTAGCAGAGGCATAAATTATTGGGAAATCCATGCACACACACAGGCGAACATCACACTGTTTCTGATATTCTTCCCATAATGACTCTGCAGAACAGTTGCCATTACAGTAAGACACATGGAAGTGCATTTGGTACTCCTGGCAGTACTGCTTCAGTCAGGAAATATATATATATATATATATATATATATATATATATTCTGGAGAGTCTAAGTTTCAGATTGTTAAGAACATCGTGACTACAGCAAGTACTTACAATGGATCATTGTACTTACTAATGAACAAAGCCTGCTGAAAAACCAAACTACATGATTATTGCTTAATTTCTCGATGTGGATACACCTCATTGCCTCTCTGTACAGACTACACTTTGAAGCTGAAATAATGAACTACAGTGATTAGAGAGCAGCTCTTAAAAAGAACAAAAATTAGTGCCTTTTTTTTTAAATACTGGGAGAAGACTCCGATGAGAAAGAGCCTTTTTTCACCCCCAGGATTTGTATATGTCCTTAAATTCTATATGACCAATTCTACCAAAGCGAATATGCCTACACTAAAAATTAAAATTTAAGAACTCATGTAGCTTTTTCCAGGCTTAAGGCTTAAACTCAAATCCATTCAATCAATACAGCTACCTTATTTAAAACCTGTGTTTTCATAATGCTTGCAAACTATCTGATATGATGCAGGTATATTACATACAGTGCAGATATTACACTTCAGAAGATTAATGCATTAGTACCAAAAAGAGTTAGTCATACATTCTGAGAAGCAAACATTTTGGACAAAGGGGAAGGAAACTGCTTCAGATGTACCAGATCTGGACTTCTGACTCTTAAGATAAAATAGTTTAGATATTTAGAGATTGAAATCGTACAGCCATTAACGTATCAGCTTCTCACAGCAAGGTTTCCAAAGGAGAAAGTGAGCCTTATTTCTGTTTTATATGCATATTTTCTTTCTAATCTAATTCATAGATTCATTACATGCACTCAAGAAGTACATTGCAAGTGAACAGAATTCATGATCGTAACTCAAAACTCTCCAGTCTTACTAATTATACCACATTTATCTTTGGCATTTGTACAACACCAAATAACCTGCTGACGGTGCAGAATATTTACTTTGCTATTCTTGGAAAAACACCTAAACTGCAGCTAAATAAAAAATAAACAAAAAAGAATGAGTGCAAATATACTTTAGATGCTGTGGTACAGACATGAGAATGAAATCCTATGCTAAAAAAAGTACACAAACATCGAGTAAAAGACCCCATGTCTGTAAAACGCAATAACCCCAAGCAAAAAAAAACAAACAAAAAAACCCACATAAGCCAATTCATAAGCTGATTTCTCTACAACCAGCCAGAAGTCGTGCTTTTTACAGTTAAATCATCCTCTATTTCATCAGAGTAACGCCAAACTGATAACACTATTCAGGCAAGGACTGAAGAGAAGTTAGTCCCAAGCTAGAACAGAAACATATTAACCAAGTTATATATTCAGTAAAAACTATACACAATAACTTGAACAAAAATCATACATTCAAAGCAGCATTTCCAGCAGTAGGAAACTTGCATTTGGCTGGGGAATTTCAAAAATAAAACCTTGAGACCATGAAGCTTTGAGACCAATAAAATCAGAGACCATGCTGGCCTAGAGAGAGAAGACTTGGTCTGCACAGATCCAAGGTGTTTGTCCCCTTTTCCTTTTGGCCTCAGCCCCCTGAGCCATCAAGCTCAGGGTCTCAAGGCCTTAGTTCGAGCTCAGGGCTCCCTGGATCCTTTCCTGACAAAGGGTGAAGCTTTACCATCCACCGCAAACTCATGCCTGCCTCGATTCCTCCTCCACTTAAACCACAAAAAAAAAGAAAATAACTTTAAGAAGTCCACTGAAGGTTTATAATCTTCCTCCAAATAAGAGAAACCTAATAAATGTTCCAACCCAGGGACTGGGAATGATATGCTTCAGTTTTTGATTCAATCAAAGCAGAAGAGTTAACTTTTTACTCCATGTCCTGGCTATAAGAGGCGCATGTCCTAGCTTAGCTCCATCATGCCCGCAATAGCAAATTGACTTAATTGTCAGCAGGAGATTATGAAATATGAAGTGACTCCAGCAGTGCTCAGGGGAGCTCCCCAAGGCACAGTGTCTATAGCAAAGACAGAGGAGACATCCATTTCACTCTCACCCCCAGGCAAAGCAGATCAGCCTTTGATTTCTAAAGAGGCCAAGAAGAAGAACAAAACTCAGCTTTCCTGAATGATTAGCACTGGTCTGAATAATAATAAAAAAATAATTCAAATACATGACTACAGTTTGCCTGCTGGTGCCCAGTGCTGCTGAAACCAAGGCTGAAGGTTGTGATTTGAGATGCTCGTCTGCAATTATGAGGCTACATAGATAACAGTTCAGAGTGGCCTAAGAGGGAAAAACGAGGCAACACAGTATATACTTACTGTTGCCTATCCTTCCCCCAAGAAGGGTACAAGGGCAATCAGCACAAGCTGCTCCACTAGGTGCAGGGAGGGGAGAGGAAGGTGGCAGCAATACTGTTAAGCTACTCTTTCTGGCTCAAAACCTGTTTTGAGTCAGGTGATGTCAGCATGAAGAAAGAACAAAAAGCCAGATCCAATTAAAACCTATGAGCACTTACAAGGAAGTAGGAACCTTAAAACTCACGCTGTGTTTTTGACAGCAACATAGAGACAAACGATTCCATCTAAACACACCCCTTGTGCTCTCAATGAATTCGCTTTGAATTCAGAAAACAGTTTTTATTTTCATTGAAGCTATTACTGGTGTTGGGACTAGTCTGACCTTGGGCTTTCAACCTCTGAAGCAGTGCACTACTGACCTAAAGCTTTGGGCTCTAAGCCCTACAACACCAAGTCTGGGGTAAGGGAGCAGTTTCAGTTTCACCAGAAAGGAGGTGCGAGTTGGAGAAGTTAGGAGTTATGGCCCAGCAGCCTCAAAGCTGATCATTCAGCTCTCTGAAAGGCTGGGTTCTGTCATCTAATAGCCAACAGCTGTAATGAGCTGGGCCAGGGCCAGAAGTGCTGGTAGGCAGTGCTCTGCTGGGGATACAAGGCCAAAGCCACTGGGCCTCCAGCCTTTGAGCTGCATCTATCCAAGGAGTGAAAGCAAAATTAACAACTTCTCTACCTGTCCCAGTCCAACCCACCCCCAGTGCAGATAAATTGCTTTATTTTGAAGTTAACATCCAACTGAAATAGAAAATTCTTGCAGAACTTCACAAATAAGTTGTGCATAAACTCTAGGTTTCTCCTACCACTCTATTTTAACATGGTTTAGAGAGCTCTGTGGGTAAAATCCACTGTTTTTCACGGACAGGCCATTCAGGAAGTCCCTATAAAACAATTTTTGGTTCAGAACGAACAGTATCAGTACTTGATTTTGCAGAGGCTCATAATTAGCCAAGTAGCGTCTTGGACCTTACTGCTTAACATAATCACTACAAACCAAGAAGATGAAAAGCCAACCAGTTTCTTTAAAACCGGCTATACCCCACAAATTTTTAGAAACATAAAGGAAATAGGTTGCCAGTTATTATTACCTAACACATTAAGTCATTGGGAAGACTTACTTTCCTCTATAACCTGATTTGATACAGTTGAAAGCAATAGCATATCTTTCTTAAATAAAAGCTATTTCACATGACACAAGAATATAGCTCTCTTGAAAAAGCAATATGGTTCACACTTCAAATTTAAAAGCATTTCTCATGCTTTTAAAAGCAGATTTGGTATGCAAAAGATTCTAAATACAAATCCAATGCAGCTGACAACCATCTTCTTGAGACAGCCTACAACTAGATACACCAGATATCAAATATTTCCATTTATTACTATATAGGATCCAACTTTAAAGCATAAAAGAAATCATGGAGGCATATTTAAGCAATTCATATTGTACACCAGATTAAAATTACTGCAGCGTAGGCACAAAAGTGACAGAAGAGAGAAAAAGCAGTTAATCCTAAGAAGTTTTCCGAATCCTTATTTTTCACAAACTTCAACTTCTCAAATACAACAGGCAATAAGAGCCCTGGGCTTTGAGGCATCACCGCTGAAACCACCATAGAATAAAGGCCATTACAATGCAACTCCTACAAGAACCAAGTAATTTCTTCTTTATGAGACTGCCTGCCCTGCAGGAGAGCTCAGAGAGCAGCCAGTACATAAGGGGGAAGGAGTAAAGCTCCAGCTAGCTCCTCTGCAGTCACTGGGCCAGCACCAAGGGGACAGTAGCCAAAGGAGGAAGGAACAGCACTTTGTACCTCCCCTCTCTCAGCCATTCGAGCACGTTGTGCAAGCGACAATCTGGTCAGGAGATATTAAAACCATGTTTGAACATTCTCGTCACCTCAAAGCACAAACTTTACAGGAATCGGGGATGTACAGCTGCTGTGGTGGCTCACCACAGCACTGCTCTGAAGAAAGCAAAGGGCTTTACACCATCTTCAATACTGTAATTAAAATAATCCCTGCACACAACCTAACAACGCAGCATATTTCACAACTCTCAACAACAGCGTATAGACGGACAGGTGCCTGAGCACCTATTACTTGCACATGATGCAAACACTCACCAGCATACTTGAGCTAACAACCAAATACTGCTTTTGCAAACCTCCACCATGCTTTGATATATATTTGCCTGCAGGTACTAACTGCAGTGATTGTGACAATCAGGTCACACAAAGGGGTTTGGAGTCCAGATTTGAAAGCCAAGCTGTACTCTTAACATCAATCTTGAAGTGAGAGTACCTTGAATTTTGAAAGAAAGCAACTTCTGCTTTTGCAACATCATGCAGAAGTCTCCTTTTGTCAGAAAAGTCAGTTTCTAACAGTCATAGGCCGAAACCAAGACTAACCCACAGAGTTATTATTGAGTCCATAATTATTTATGCAACAAGTAATTGAAGCTATCTTCTCATTCAGATTTTTAGTGAGCAGCTATTCTGTTTTCTGGACACAGTAGAAAATAAACCTGAAGTTCAGTTGCTCTGATCAATGTATGCTTCCCCCTATTCAATTTTTAAGTGCTTATAGTTAACGGGATTAAGTTTTACATAGAAATACTAATTCCCATGCTAACAATACTGTATTACTTAGCTCAACATGATCTCAGTCAGTGTAAGATCTGTACAAACGCAGAACCTAGTCCATCCCAATGAGTTTACAATTACAATATAAAAGGTAAGAAAGAGCAAACAGATGCATGTGGACAGAGAAGTATGAGGGGACAATATTATCACAGCATGCACAATCTCAGCCCACCAGGTGACCACCTGCTATCAAGATTTTGTAGGTATTGCAGAGAGCAGGCTTTAAAGAAGCCTTTTCATCTCTGTTCTACCAGTTTTCAGTTGCTGGAAGGTGTTTTTTTTTTTTAATGCAAACTCTTGGAAAAAAACACTACGCTGCATGCATATCTTAGCTCAGAACATACTGCTACAACTCTTGGCTTTAAAAAAATCCTTTGGATAATCCCCCACAAGCCCTGATTAAAAGTGGATTTAATATTATGAAACAAAGCATAATTATGCGAGAAGATCTCAACTAGTTTCTTACACTTCCATCACACCCCTCAAGAATACAGTTCCACTATCAGATGCAGAACAGAACAGGTTGAAAGCAAGGTCCTTCCTAAACAAATTCCTCTGCGAAATAAGAGAGATGCTTCAGGACCTTCCAAGCCACAGCTGTCTCACGTTCTCTTTCCAACACCCACTAAACACATGTAACAAAATGGAGCAGACATTTGCTAAGTGCAAGCCACATCGCTAGCCCATCCAACAAGCAGCCTCAGAATGCATGCATTTTGTTTCCTCTGCTTAAGTCATTACTGATTTTATGTCCAGGAAAATTAAGGTGTACAGGCAAGAAGTGGTTTCACAATCACAGTAGAGCTATTGCCACCTGCCGTCAGAAAGCGTTCATGGCACTCCTTGCACATCCCAGTTGCAAGACAGCCTTGAAGAAATCCAACTTTACCAGTGCTTCGCTTTTATGTCGTTAGCTTTCTGAAGAAGGAACATACAAGAAATGTTCAGGGAAACCATGGCATGAAGGATCAATAATCACAGTGGTCTGGCATTTAGTAAAACCCACATTACAGTGCTGGGACACAGGAAAAGTTCTACAAACAGGAGCAAGGATTATAATCACCATTCCCTCAAACCATGATGTTATAAAAAGAAAAAACGGAAGCAGTGTCAGAAGACAGAGACCCTCCAAGACAAGATGATACGATGACAGGCATTTCACATCATCACCTTCAAATAATGAACAAGGCTAGAAATCTGTATCTCCAGCGTAACCCTCATAGCTCTGTCCTACTCACAATACATACAGTCCCTGGTTTTAGCGATCAAAGTGTGCGAGGTGTAAGTGGCCATGTACAAACCTGAAAAGTAAGGAGATGAGCTGAAATGAAGCCACACAGACAGCAGTTTTCTGTGCTGGAATTCAATGAGTTGCTTCTAAGCCCTACAAGTCACAAACGATGCTAGTCATGTCTTCTGCCGCTCAATCTTTCCCTATTCCAGAAAGTGCCAAAAAAATTACTTGATATATTTTGTGTTCATAAAGCACCTAGGCAGTTTGATTAGGGTTTTTTGTTTTTAAATGCACAAAAATAGCAGCATGATTTATATAGACATTTCTTGTCCCAGGAAACCTGGAAGTAATAGACTATATGTGGGCTCAACAATGGATGCACAAAAAAATAAGGATATCAGGCTGGTCTCAGCAAACAAACAGTGGCCTGAAAGCATCTACATTTGTTGAGACTACATTGTTAATTAAATAAATACATGCACCATAGACCATCAGGTTAGATCAGGCTCCTACAAAGTCTCTTACCTTGCCCGTTTCCTATTAGATTATCAGAAAACTATCAGGCTATTCTGAACCCAGTCAGAGAAGATGCTTAGCCACCTGACTTTGTGCCAGGGTTTTTAGATATTCTGTACTCTCACCTTATTCCACCCCAATTTCTAGGGCAGCATGGGGAGACAAATAACGTGAAAGTCAAATAGCATTGCTTTGAACCTCAACTTGCTTTGACAGAGCCCGTGCTTCAGTACACAATCTGTTAGTCGAAGGAGCCTTTTAATTAAGTGCCTTGTTTCAATGGAAAGTGTGTTTTCTTCTCCACTGCCTTTTTTTTTTTTTTAAACTAACACTGGCATCCCACTGCTTGTTAAGAGGAGTGCCTGTCTGTCTGCAGCATCTGACCATATGGCAGGCTGAGGGGCAAAGCTTTCCTCACAGGCAGCAGGCTTTAGATCTTCCTTACATCACCTGACACCTTCAGCTCGCAGGCACTCAGGCAGGATTACGCTCAGGCCAACATCTGAGCAATGGGTGCACCCACAAGTATTCTCTGCTAGTTAAGTGATACCGCTAGAAGCAACCTTGTGGAACACAAACACACAAGAAACATTTTCTAATTTAAACATACCACAACACGTGGTCAGATTTTCAAAGTTATCAGGCAGGTACCAAACCTGACAAACCTATCCAATACAAAAAAAAAAATTCTTCCTGTTAAAGCTCATCTCCTTATTGAAAATCAAGTTTCAGCTGAGTTTTGGTTCCCACCGGGATACAACACAGAGGGACCTGATGGCAAGATCCTCCTTAATTGTCTGCCTTCCTTAGCTTTTTGCTTAGCATTGCTACCAAAAAAAACGAAAACCACACACAATCACTACCCAATACTTTTTTTTTTTTTTTAAAACAGAAAACTGCATTTTAAAACCTATTGCAATTTATTTCCCTCTTCACCCCATGCACTCCAGAAAAAAAAAAGTTCCTTCCTGCCATCTGTCTATAGCATCACTGCTCTTTTTTTCCCCTCCCTTCAGATTTGAGTAACATTAAAGTTGGAATACATTCAAAATATACTGTGACCATATTTGCTGCATGCCTATCTGAGTTTGTCTCCTCCATCTTAAGCCTTTGTCATATCCTTAGAGCAAAAGTTGTTTGACCAAGACAACAGCTAAAGTAATCCATCTGAATTAAATTAAAGTACATCCTCTGGATGTACTTTTCTTTGGTATCATTCTCTTGATCACTGTCACTTAACACAGACTTTTAGTTTTCATCCAAATGAGTATTACAGCAAAGAGAGGAACTACACTGAAGTTAGATGAGACAAAATAAAGCAGCCAAAAAGTTTAAGCATGTCTATTACTCACCAGACATATTTAACATATTTGCCACAGAAAGCACTAATAAGCTTACTCACAGATGCCATGATGGAGAGTGACTGATTCCCCCAACAATTAATGTTGACTTTTCTGATAAATATGTGAGAAATATATGTATAAATGAATCTGGGGTTATATACGTAAATATAATTGCACCAACTGTAAATTAACTTGAGAAACCTTTGATTAACACCTCAGCTTGCTCACGCTAAAGATAAAAACCAAATTAACAACAGTTTGTAAGCATTAATGGTTCTATTCCCAGAGGAAATTACAGCAGCACAAGTTACACAGGCAGATGCCAGATGACTGATTTCAATACAAGTTTTCAGGTCCCCTACCTGCACACTCCAGGTAAAACTTTTGAAATGTGCTTAGAAAACACGCTACTAGACATCAGACTCAATGGGAAGCTCCCAGTGTAAGTAACCATTTGTGCATTTAGCTCAGATGAAAATTCAGTGCTAATAAATGCATATACCCCATGCAAAATCCTACAGGGAGCTTAAAGGTGGGTGGGGAAATCAGTGTACATGCGATGCTAGTTCAGGGCCAGCTACCAACTCTAACTCCTTCATAATTTTCAGACAGGTCACTGCTGAAGTAATTTCTAACTTCAGAAGCTACAAGATGAACATTTTGTGTGATAAATTAAGTTGCCAAATGAAATGGATTAGCAATCAGCGAAATTGCCTGGTGTCAGATCTGTTCCAGATTAGAATTCATCCTTTTTCCCCACCTGTTCATTAAGCACCAAGTTCAAGGCAACTGCAGTGACTGATTGCACATTAACAAGCTGTTTATGTGGAAAGGCATAGTTCAGCCACTGTCTATACTTACACATTCGTTTGAGCATAACTCACTGATAATGTATTCAGTTCACTGTTTCGATGCATAGTCCTTCTGCCTTGACACGTAATTTTGGACATTAATTTTGCGACATTCCATTTTTCTAAACAGATTATGTATTTCTAGGTCAAGGGCGGGTGGAAAAGAGTCCAGAAGAAAATTCAGTTAAGAAAATTAAGAAAAATATTACCATTGAACACTTAAATGTGGTTTTGAAGGAAAAAGCTTGAGGGAGGAAAGGCATATTTCAATAACAAGAAATGAGACTTAATATGAAACAAGAAATTTCCAGTTCCATATACTTCAAGTACTAAGACAGGGACATACAGCAAGACAAACGACGCAAACTAAAAATTTGTGAAAGACTGGGAACATAATTCACTTCCCAAGAACACTGGCACTTCCCAGCCTCCCTGCAGATACGCAGAGCATTCCCTGTGGAGGACCTCGTCTTGGACAGGATGGGACTCAGCAACTACATTTCAGCCTTGGAGGTTAGTAGAAAAGGGATATAAAAAAAACTTCATTTATTTTCCTCATTAACTCTTTTTGTGATTTATCAGACCAAGACTTCACTTACCATTTGTTTTCTCTATTCAATAAAGGTTCCCTTTTGAGAGTTTTTCCCCCCAAATTTAAGAGCATTTGAGGTGACTGCAGTACTCAAGTACTGTTCACTAAAGGGAGTATCCTAGTTGCTGTAACTGTAGGAACTGGCTAGTTGCTCATTTACAGATAACAATATAGGCTTATTAACAGTAGGTATCAACTAGATTAGAATAACGATGTTCCTTTTTTCATGTAGATCAAAAATTTCTCTTCTTAGGTATTTGTACAAAAGCATAGTACAAAGAATAACTTTCAAAGATAAGAAATCACATTTCTTCCAGCATTCTGCAAGTCATCCCTCCAGTCAAATAGAAGTGAAACATAATCCCTTCCCATCACCCCCATATAATTGTTTCCTCTTAATCTTGCTTGTAGCAAACACAAACTCACAAGCACACTAGGACATGTCATCTTCTCTTAGAACTTGGCCAGCAAGATTCAAGAGGTAGCAAGTGAATTGAGGTCAGTAGTGATCAACTGCGATTTAAGGTATCTGACTACAGACACGTACAATCACACCCACTTTCAAAATACAACTCCTGTATCTACTTGAAATTAAAAAGCTACCATATAATATGTTATAAAGAGCAAAGTACCATCTTCCCTCCCCCCATATTAATTAAAAGGGTAATTCAACATATACTCCATATGTAGGAGCAGTAGGCAAGCAGAGACAGAAAGAAGCAATTTGTTCAGAGCCACAACTCAGGCCGTGCACTACTTATTATGGACTAAATTTTAATTTCCAGCAGAAAGACTTGCTCCCTAAATCCACGTTGTACCTCAGAGACAGAAGCTCAAAAACATTAAGTTAGTTTGAAGGTGGAGGTTGTTATTGCTCATTTGTGGTGTCAGTATTCCAATGTTATCTGAAACTTTTTCCAATATTATCTGGAACTTTTTTTTCCCCTCACATAACCCATTTGGTCCACAGAAATGCCTTCCATCAGGAACTACCTTCAGGACAAATAAGATGTGTTTAAAGAGGGAAGGGGCAGCGAGACCAAATGGTCCCCTCTCCCTTCCCCAAACACACGTATGCCCAGCTTGGAGTGGGAGTGTAATAACCAATGCACAAAAAAGGATAACACTAAAAGCCAAGTGTTTATACAACTAGAAGCCTTTAAAAAAGGAGGATAGGAAATTAACATAACAGGACACCCCTGGCAAAACATGAAGTTAAACTACTATCTGTCTGCATTACAGTCGCTACCAAGAAAATTTTAAGGAGTTGTTCTCAAAGATGAACACATTAATGGGGGTACATAACTGACACCGATTTTAGCAAAATGACACATCAGCTCCCGTTTTCAGCTGCCATCTCTGTCACTCTGCAGAAACCAGAAAACAGATCCTCACTCTGGTGAGGAATGAATCATTTCCAAATTGGGAACGTAGGGTTTAAGGACACTACAAAGGCAAGAAAAGTGAAGTATTTCCATTTCAAAGCTACTCTGCAACCAATTCCAACCTGTGATTCAAGGGAGGTCCATGGATAAAGACAATATAAATATAAATCAAGAAAAGTATGCTAATATTTACTTACTGTAGAACAATAAAGTAAAGACGACAGCAAAAGTACTCGAGGAAATGTCATTTTGAAATAATTAGGAAAAATACTAAGATTAAAACTTCAGAGGTCTTCCCAGCAGTGAGGAGAGGATCACGTTACCACGGGGATGCTACCGCACAGTAATGTAGAAAGGCTTTTATACATCAGCTAACTAGAAAATTAATAGCAACTTTCGTTTGCCAATAACATCTTTACTTTAAAATTTTTGAACCCCAACAAGTAACTAATGATTCTACATGTACTCCAGTAACCCACTAGCATGTCTCCACGTGTGGAGTTATGAGGAGAGAAAAAACAAAGCAATCCAAGAAACTAGGTATTCTAATCTCCATGCTGCATAAGCAAATGTTTCTATGCTTTTTACAAAAGGCACGAGCCATCTCCACACAGCTTTTTACAATGGTAGGCAAAATGCATCCCCAAAGCTGTGTTGGCTACAATTGGTCTCCATACTTTATTCCATTACAGAAAATGCAGTAAGTTTCCTTCCAATAAATAATACCAAAAATTGGTTCTTACAAAAGAACCAGTACTCCTAACAATTAAGGACAAGGCCAGCCACGTACTAGGAAAAAAAAATCCAGCCTACAAATACAAACCATGCACTTTTCAGGGTGGGAAGCAAAGACACTTTCCTATAGTCTGTCCCAACTAGCCAAATTAGGTTACTATAGCCCAATACATGAAAAAATTAATTGTATATGCTTTTTTTGTCACAAGATGCTGTAACACATTTCTTCACTTCAATCACTTACACGGACACACAGTCACTAAACTAGAAGAGATTCTAAAACATTTAGAGCTCTGTAGGTCATAACCAAAAATTCAAAAAACAGTCTCCCTACAAGAAAGCAAATATTTCAACTACATAATACAGTAAGCCACATCTCCTATCACCGTATTGTTAAGAGTTTCACATTATCTAGTCTACAAATGGCTTGATTTGAAAAACAGACTAATGTGCTGCAGTAGTTTAGTATCAAAGTTCAATTTTCTGCCGCTATCAAGTGTGAAGTCCCAGCTATACAAGCTAAATCAAAAAAACGTATGCAAAACGATTATTTTTTTCCTGGTGACCATGATATTCAAGTTTCAGAATAATCCTTCTCATAGTAAAGGCACACAAGATGAACAGACGCAACAGAGAAACTGGGGAAAAAACAGTTTCCAACAGGTTTCCACAGCACACAGCAATTTTATGCAGCTTTCCAGAGCTCATGCTCGCAACATAGATATCCTCGCAATAAAGGATTTTCAAGCCATACCAACATAAAACCATTTGCCACCTACCTGCATTGACGATGGCATCGACCTCAAGCAATGTGATGTCGCCTCTGTACAGGGAGACTTTCTCGCTCAGGCTTTTCTTCCCCTGCTGATCTTCCTTAGCATTTTCACCTACGGGACAAGAAAGTAACAAAACCAGGTTACAAAAGCAGCCCTAAAATGACTACTGATAAGTTGTGAGCAGGCCCCAGCAGTCCCAGTCACAGGACCATGACATTTTGTGGTTTGGCCTCGCGAGGGCACCAGCAGCCCACAGACTCCAGCAGCATCTCCCTGCAGCCACGCCGCCTGCTTGTTTGCAGGTACAAAGCTACTGAAATACCTTCTGGTTAAAAAACAGCATGCACACACACATTTTTTTGGAGCTAGTTCCATCAAATACTTTTCCTTGGTAGTTGCGAGGGTACAAAATTACAGAAAAAAAAGAATTAGTTAAGATAATCCTCCCACTGGAGCAATAATTTATCCAACCCAGAATTAATTTATCAGACCCAGAATTATTCAGGATTCGGGTAACAGCACTGAGCAACCAGCCTGCCAACAGCCCCACCACTGAGAACTAGTCCTGACACAACAGGCAGCGGGGAGAAGAAAAACCTAAACAAAAACACCAGTAAATTTCAACTCAGAACGTGGCCACCATCAACTGCTTTACTGGAAGGGGGTTGAAGACTCCACATAAATCAGTTTTCAAATGGATTCCTTACTGAATGGTGTCATAGTAAGTCCCATATGCTGGTAAACTCACAATTTTGCATCACCAATTCACTTCCCTAGCATCATACTATCTGTAAAATTGTTCAGTTACCTCAAATACTTCCACACACACTTATCAGCCAGTAAGTTTAGCAGTCTTGCATTGCAAGACACCCAAGTCATTAGAAAAGAAGTAGGGAGAAGGAAAGATTGCAGTTGTTTTTTTGTTTGTTTGTTTTAAATTAGTTCTTTACAGGTCTCAAGAAGCTCAAGTTCATATATTGACCAGAAACAGAACTGAGCCTGTGAAGTGACAATGTAAGAGGGGAATAGCTTTCAATCCTCAAAACAAATATTTTCCTTTAAGTAAAACAAACTCAAGGGAAGATTTAGCAAGAGAGTAGAAGCAAGGTAAACAAATCTGGCTCCAAATATTTCTGATCAACCTTCACTTTAATCAGTTTCCGTAAGTTAGAGTATATCTGCTCCAATCCATCAGCATTATAAGCAACCACAAATAGAAATAAGTTGTATTTATTTTAGATGTTGCTTTAACTTCAGCACAAACAACTGCTATCAGAAATCACCATTTATCTCAGCCTCTCCAAAATAACAAGTCTTACTCAATTCTGGCTTAGATCAGCTATCACATGCATAGCGCAAAGTCCACGTCACCTCCAGCAAAAAGATACATTGCCACTATGACTTAAATTTAGCATAAAGGTTGTCTTGTACTGAAATGTGTGTATTCATGAATTTTATTCCTATATTTGGCTCCTAAAGCTATTATTATTCCATTGCTAACCAGATCAGCCTCAGCATCTTAGATAGGACAAAAAGTATCTCTATACAAGAGGTACCAAGCTTCTTATACTATTAAAAATCTTTTATTATCCTAAACTAACAAACATTACGCTGTTCCTCAGTTTTTCCACATAAGGTAAGCATTGAAGCCAATTCAACAGCCAACTGTTGAGCCATTAAAATAAAAATCAACCTCTGACTGATTTACACAGTGTGATTTATTATCTGCCTTCCTGTTAGCAAGGAAAGGATGTTCTGTTAGCAAGCAGGACAGTTTTCCCCATCTTTCCCCAGTGAATGTGCTACTGGAGCACTGCCAAATTTAACACACACAAGCCGTAATTCTCTCCCCTCCACTTCGTGTTCAAGTTCTGCACCACAGGCTAACATCACCAACATGTCAAATTCTCCAAAATGAACCATTTAAATTTAATTATCAAGTACAGTTTGGATGTTAGGGTATTTATACCAATACCCTACACTAAAAACACAAAAAATTCACCTAGAAGAGCCATGAAGAGAACAGGTAGCACAGAATATAGAAATTAATTCTCGTTATTGCTAACCTCTGGGTGAGAGGCAGAGCAGAGAGAGCCCTTACTTTAGGCAATCCACCAGGAAAGTCATCCAACTCCACCTGCAGGATGCCACACAACACCATCACTGCCTCCTTCTGGCCTCTGCATACATCACAAATTCACCTACGGTTCTCCCTGTTCATGAGTACTGAACACATTTCAGCAAAACCACTCTCAAGACTCCTTCCCCACAAAAAAAAATTAGTAAATTCACTGCGTCACAAGCCAAAAAACAAACTCAAAAACCAATGCTCCTAGATGATCTCCTACATCCTCTTCAGCAAGTTCATGCAAGCATGCCCCACAAGAACCACCCCCATCACTGCTGTCTTTAATACAACTCGGCAGTAAAAGCACATGCTGCCTGTACATCTTGGGCAAACTACCCTCATTCCCCCCCCCCCCCCCCCCCAAAAAAAAGCTGATTTAAGAGAGGATTTTGGCTTCAGCTATTTCATTCTGGTTGTTACAGAAAAGTGCTTAAGATTGATGGAAGCCTTAGAGCGCCAAGTCTCACCCACAGTCAAGAACACTCAAGTCTACTTATAAGTCCCTGATTAAAAAGTAACCCTGATGTAACACAAATAGTTGTAGGAGAGAACTGTTTTTCTTTTGCTGTCTGTTACATCTCTGGGATTGGCATACCGCATTTCCTAACGAAGTCCAACTGATATCTTATTGGGGATGCTTTCTTCTCCTGCTCAGTTCTGGCTTTGTCTCCTATCTCTTCCTTGACCACACACATTTTTATCTCCTCAAATTAAAAAACTACACTCATTTACTGCAAAGTTTCCTTCCAAGGTAATGCTGTAATCTCAGATCTGTGACTAAGAATGATGCACTGTCATCAAATATGCCTGAGAAACTCATATGCTGCAGGTATTGCATGGTAATTCATGGTACTGTAGCCCAACAAGTACAAGCCAGCAAGCCCAGAGCACTGCATATTTCACAAAGGCCACACAGCATGTGCACATATTAATGCATTAATAAAAATCCTAGCAGTGACAGATTTACCTTGCACTTGTGGCATAATGGGAGTATTTCTTGCTCTATTAAAGAAACAGCTGTACATACATCCTCCTCAAGAAATAAATCGTCCAAATGGTTGCTACGTAACACCAGTCCTCAATACAAGATACAGAACAGGAATTTGCATTATCCCCACCTTGTGCTGATGCTCAAGATATCCAACTAGAAGACACAGCAGACAGCAGACAACAGCTGTGCCCATAACCCGAGAAACATCCCTGGGAAGTCTTTGGAGAGAAGAATACCTGCCTGTAAAGCAAATCAGAACTTCAAGTCTGACTCAACACTGGTTGTCCAGAATGCATCTTGAAGAGGCAGAACAGTTGGAAAGCCAGGACAATTCAGATAGATTCCAGTCCTACAAAACAAATGAGCTACATCAAGTCTATTACAAAGTCCATCTCAGTTCTAGGTGGAGGTATCACTGACTCCAAGATCAGAAAATTTTGTCTGTGACTCTGAATATGAGAAGCTTTCAGGACAAAAAAAAAAGGAAACAGACCTCTACAGAAATCTCAGCATAGCCACAGAAAAATTTAAGAGGCTACTCTTAACTACTCTTAACTACTAAAAGGTTTTCAAGACCATCCAGCTGAGCACTACAGGCTGTCTAGGAAGGATCTCTCTGCTGGAAGAACTGCTCCTGTCTCCTCGCCACAGCTCTCATTGCTCACAAGCAAGAACTGAACACATACCAACCAAACAGCTTCACTAGAAGCCTGGATGCCTTCAGATCACCAGTTTGAAACAAACCATGGTTATTAAAATAGCTGCTAAAAAAAAACAAACAACTCTTTAGCATGAGAAATACCTTCTGCTTTATTTGGGCTTATGCGTGCCTGGTGAGACTGTGTCTAGGGCTTTCCTTCCCTCCACGTGGAGCCTCTGCCCCCGCCTCTTATCCCATGTAAATCTTGCACTAAAAATTAAAGGAGGGTTTTACTGGGAGGTGTTCCTTAAATAAAAATGAAAAACACACACCGTGGTGAGCTGTAATAAAGCAGCAATAAACAGAATTAGTTTGGCCATCTTGATTTACCCCACTCTCACAATTCTGATACCTATTTTTTTCCTTAATCTCAGAACTTGTGCAAATAGCTACGCACGTTGTGTGAACAAATAGCAGTCATGATTACGATTGAACTCAAACTACAGTTGAAGCGCAATATTTCAAGTATTCCATGAAGATTATGTGATTGGGTCAAAAGCAAATAAACCCTTGAAACTCATGCAAGTTGAAGGGAGATGAATTTTTCACAGAGCAGATAGCAGCAGTGGGGAAAGTTTCATCCAAAAGGAATCCCAGGGACAGGAAAGCAAAAAGACAAGCTCATTCTTATTTAGGCCAAGTGCACTGAACGTGACATATTTGAAAATTATTGATGTCAGATTTATACTGAGCCTGGAAAAAGTTTACCTATAACCTGTGAAGTAGTACTGCACTCATTTGTAAGGAAAAGAGTCAAACAGACACAATCCACGATTGTGTCTACTGTCAGAGCACTGGGAGAACCAAAGTCAGAGAATATCCTGAGTTGGAAGGGACCCACAAGGATCATCAAGCCCAACTCCTGGCTCTGCGCAGAATCACCCCAAAATCAGGCCATATGTCTGAGAGCATTGTCCAAATGCTTCTTGAACACCAGCAGGCTCAGTGCTTTGACCACTACATTCAGGAGCCTGTTCCAATTCTAACTTGAACAGGCAAGTATGGGTGATCTTGCCGTATATGATGAGATGGGAGAGCCTTCTTCCAACAGCAATGAGTTCTAAGAAAAAACACTGAAATTCTTTATCCCACTCATTTTTGTGAATGCTAGAAATATACTTGCATCAGAAGAAAGAGGAACTGAGTAAATCCATAAAAAGAAACTTCATTCAGGAGCTATTAATTAGGATGATACTACTACTGGCATAGAAGACCTCCAAGGTGCAAACAACACGTGGCTAAAGAAAATGCAAGGAAATAGCACCATCCATTTGTCCCCTCGCTAGACACTTCCCAAGGCATCTGGCATTGGCTGCTGAAACACAATGCTGAACTAACCACATCTCTCATCTGACCGTTTTCTTACAACATAGCACTGATGTTTCTTCCTTTCCTCAAGAAAATTAACAGTTAGCTTTTACAATATGAGTCAGTCAATTCAGCTCAATCAAAAACTATCCTCACCTTGGTTTTGTGTTTAGCTGACAGAATGCAAAGGGACATTTAACACAATCGTGCACTGACTGATTCATAACACAATGAAATGCTATTAAAAAAGATGACATTTGTTTGAAGTCATACCCAAGTATGGCTAACTTTTTGTCCAGTAATGCATATGCACTCCTGTATCAAGCTCTTATCTTGACAGCTTTGCTTTCTATGTAACAGGATGGAAGAGGAAAGGAGGGAAGAGCCTTTATTACATGACTGCATGAACCCACACAACACCCACATCCACAAAACCACGTGCAATTCGGCTTTCATATCAGCAAAAGCATTGCTGAACTGAAAGTGCAGAGAAGGACCAGAAGAAGTCCATATCCTGCAGAGCGGAAAAGAGATTACCAAGGAAGCTGGAGAAAACAAACTGATTCAGTGCTTACTGTTTTTCATAAGGTAACTAGGAAGGATTCAAATAAATCCGAAAGATTTAAAAGGCAAAAAAGCATCCCCTCCACCATATGCAATACTCTTCTACAAATTTAATAGTGAAGAGTTATAGAAGGTCAAACAGCGGCTGGACAAATCCATATCACCAGATCCATCTGAAGACATCAAGCACAAGGATGCTGCTGTTAGATTAAGAAACCCATAGCTACAGGCTGACGGAAGCTAAAACAGTATCCCTGAAAAGCATTTCCATCTGCTTTCTCAGCTCCTGCAGTCTCCTGTTGGCATCCTTAGCTGGCCAGCAGATGCTGGGCTAATGCAAACCTTTGATATAATCCAGCAGTGGCACACTTACATTTTTAATCCAAGGTGGATGAGGAAGAAGAGGGTCCCGACCAATACGATAAACAATGTTCATCTCATCTGATATCACACAGTGGTTTTGTTTGCAAGGATGTTTCCAAGCATGCCAAGTAGCGTGTATTAAATAACCATGAGCTATTTGCTCTTACTTCTTTTAAACAAATTCCTCAAATTGCAGCTCAACCACTTGTGCACAGAAATACTCTGCACAGTATTTCTACCTGTTATATCTCAAGGGTGCCAAGTTTGATTTTAAAAAGCGTTAGCTATAAACAGACTGCACTAACTTATCCTGAAGAGCTTTGTCAAGAAAAGTTTGCCAAGCAAAGCCCACCTGCTGTATCCTCATGCACAAATCTGGTGCCCTGTCCTCTCTCCACTCACCACTGGCATTTTCCTTCTTCCATGCTCTTTCATTAAGAAATTGGTTTCCCTTTTTAGCTTCTTCACCTAGGTCACATCCTTTGGACCTTCAACCATGCTCACGATGTCTCTGAGCTCTTTCTATTCACATCTTTCTCCAAACATGAAGTACACCAGCTCAGGTCCTAATGCCAGAACAGAGCAAATAGGCAGTCCTATCTCTCTGCTTTACTTGCAGCTCCCTCCAGCTTGCACCAAAGGACGAGGACAATCCCAGCACCCAGGTGTACCTTACATGTGTGCAGAAAAAGCCATATCAGATTTAGCGAAGAAGAACCATGCTTTGAACCAAAGCGAGCAGTACTTCAGAGCCTGGAAGAAAAAGGACTTTCCGAACAGCTCACTAGAGGGAGCCCCCATCAAAGGCTGAGATGACAATGTAGAAGCACACCACAGACCTAACACCACCGCGAAACCAACCCAAACCAAGTCCCTGCTAAAACACCCAGAGTGTCTGCAAAACTTCCATCAAGATTTTGTTAAGAATTTCAGAGGGTACATTAACCCCTCTGATCAGAAAACCACCGTTTTCCTCCACTAAATTATCACCTTCAGTATAGAAAGGGATACTTAACAAAGCCTGCTTTTTTTTTTTTTTTGCCTCCTTTTAAAAAAACGGTATTCTTCACCTGGTCTTTTGTCTTCTCAAGTATTCCCTCCCCACCCTTGTCTCAAAGACGTAATCAATATTTAGATTCAAATTCAAAAGGATATCACAGGTAACCTGTGTTGACTAACACCTGATCTGCAATTTAGCAGAACAGGATTTTGACTTTTAGTACGCTTTAAAGCGTCTTAATTTTTGAAACCGTCTCAGACATCCAGTTACAGGAATCCCTGCAGTAATACCAAAGAGCTTGCAACCAAAGGGAGGAGAAAAACCTGCAGCTAGAAGAGCTTCTGTTAAAAACACATTGTAATTTTTCAGCTCTGATAATGAAAGAGAGTACACACACAGTAGTAAAAAATAGTTATTAAAGACCCAGAGCGTAAAGCAATACCTTTGGCAAAGAAAGCTCATGGCATTCCTTGAGCAAAAGCAGATAGGAGAAGAAATCAAAGAAGGAACAAACGAAAAGGATTTACTGCAGCTAGTCTCAAAAGCCTGCAGTGTTAAAATTAAATTTTGTTTAACAAATCCTATTTCTCAGTGTTTCCCTCTAGTCCATAAAAATAAGAGCAGACTAAACTGCAAGCAACAAAGCTGAAAATTGGCGAGTTTCATCA
Organism: Cygnus atratus; assembly: GCF_013377495.2. NCBI lineage: Eukaryota > Metazoa > Chordata > Aves > Anseriformes > Anatidae > Cygnus > Cygnus atratus. Next base: position 113,022,624 of record NC_066364.1, read on the forward strand.
TTTACAGACAGCTATGGAATTCACTACTGAAGGAAATAAATTATTTCCAAGAAAACAAGAAAAATCTCTGCTCTCTCTTCCCTGCCACAACAGCTACTTATGGAAACACCGTATCCCCACAATGCTTTCTCCCACAGCAATCTGTAACAGGATCCGTGAGCAGTGCTGGGTAAAGGCCCTGAGCAAGGGACGCGAGTCCCAGCATTGACCCCAGGCAAAGGCCAACACTTCCCCTCCCAGGAAAACCCAACAGGAGGCTGGATTAGGACACTGCTCCACTTTTCTTCGCACGGGCTGCTGAAGAAACAAAGTAGAGCAAGTTTTAGTGTCTAACCACCAGAAACGGTGCAGCAACCATCCTACTAAATATTCAGCATGTTGTCCTCAATGCTTCCAACCCCTCCTCCCCATGCTTTGTTTTACAAATGTCTTGTACAGATTAAAAATGACAAACTATCAGCAATTACTAACCCCACAGCTTTCCATTCCATTTGTTTCTGCATACGCTTACAGAGCTTTAGGAAAGCCAGATTGTAAGATCTGTTACATTACGTGCCTGCCTTCACTCCTACTAACAGTGGATGATTGTACAGGACATGCAAATGCTTATTTAAATCAAGATAAGCATTATTTCCACGTGTTTCATCATCACGGGAAAGCATTCACAGATGCAGTACTTGAGTTTTGTAGCACAGATTCACTCTGCCACTTCTTGGACTTGAACACAAACAGAACCTGGGCACAGGGAAGAAACAGCTGCCGTAGACAAATCGGTTTCTACCTAGCCAAAAACACAGCACAACATGCAAGTTAAAGGCACCCGATGATGAACACCAACACCTTCTCTGATGGTACTCTGCCAATACGCTGTTTCAGCTAATTACAGAGTGGCATAATTGGATTAGCCAGGAATCGTAGCCAAGTATGAAGCCAGTGGGGCACACAGACACCACAAAACACAGAACGGATGAGGTTGGATGGGACCTCTAGAGATGTCCAGCCCAGCACCACCCACTCAAAGCACTCAAAGCAGGGCCACCCACAGCAGGCTGCCCAGGAGCCTGGCCAATTGGATTCTGAATATCTCTGAGGATGGAGACTCATCACCAACCTGTGCAACCTGCTCCAGGGTTCAAATGTTCATAAGAAGCAAGTGCTTTCTTATTTTCAGAGAATTTTCTCTTTCAAGTAGTGCCCATGGCTTCCTGTCCTGTCACGGCACACTTCTGAGAAGGTCGGAGCTGCCTTCTGTCCCTTTTACACCCTCTTGTCATATGTTTAGAAACATAAGATCCCATCTGGGACTTCTCTTCTACAAGGAGAGGCTGGGAGAGCTGGGGTCTAGGCTGGAGAAGATATGCTCCAGTCCTTTAATCCCCTCCGTGACCCACCTAGAGTACCAACCAGCTTTGCAGTGTTCCCAGACACGTGGAGGTCACACTTGCCCCAGCTTCCAGGCCGGGAGGTCACGGTATCTCCCGCTGAGGATTTTCTGGAGCTATCAAATACCCCCAGCTAAGGAAGTGAACATCACTTGGGTATCTGCTGGCTAACCATGCAGCCCACATCCAATGAACCACACCTCAAATGCTTTGAACAACATCCCTCTGAAGGCATACTGCAAAAAGCCCCAAAGTAACTCCTCTGATCCATGTCAATACGCATTTATCAGCAGCCCATGAACAGGTTGGTAATTAAGAGCCTCTACTTTTCAGCCATATTATGGAACTGGAAGCCACTGAAGGCTGTCAAACATTAGAGATAGAGAGTGGTATACCATGAGAATCGACTAAGAAATCAACGCTCCTAACAATCCATGCAATGCTCATGCACAATGCATTTATTCTGGTGTTACAAAGGTCTCGGGTAGTTCCTGTGGCATTACGTTCCTGCATTTCCTCAGTCTACCCCACACAGCTTTGTATACCCCCCAAAAACAAGACAGAGGCAAAACTAGCCTGTTAAGTCTGTAAGAAGAGTAAGGTGAAAGAACAGAGAGGCTGGACCTTTTCATGAAATTTCTGGGAAACCACGGAAGACTTTGTATGCAATGCAGAAATACTGAAGAACGAAGTTTGAGAAAGCAGTGGTAACAGGGAGAACAAGAAAAGGAATACATACTCAGCCCGCATGTGTGATACGATCTGGTCTGCAGGAACACAGCTGTCAATTCATAAATCAAAGTCTCCTCACCTCAGTGGCATGCACAGTGGCAGAGCAAAGACACAACGTAAGTAGCCTGAGGCCCTAGGGTATTTTTGTGTTTACTTGGCGAGTCGGCATCCAGCTGCTATGCTTGCTTCTCTACCTTGAGGTTTCACTATTTAGGGGCCATAGGCATGGCTGCTGCTTCAGCCGAAACCCAGGAGGAGCTGTGCTTTGCATATTTAAAGAAACTCACTCAGTAACTATCTTGCGGTTTTTTGTTGTTGTGTGTTTTTGTTTTTTTTTTGTTTGTTTTTTCTCGTTAACGTGAGGCTTCAGAGGGATTTGAGGCTTTGTGACAATATATTGGAATAACGATGTTGCTAGATAGCATATTTACTAAGTTCTTGCCCAAGCCTGATTATTCGGTACCTGGATCTGAGGGATACCAAAAACTTAGGTATACAGATCCTTCAGACCAACTCTCACTACTGTTCTGTAAGAATACATTAAACAGTCACCTGAGGCTACACGGAGACACGAACTACACCACAACACTTCCAACCCAATCCCTACTTGATTGTCTCTACTGCAGAGAACTTGTAATTAACAATGAGAACTCAAAGACAGAGAGAGAAGCATGCACTTTTTCCAATTACTATTTATGGCATCAGAGAAATATGTTCATACTGTTTTAAATAAAGCTGAAAGACTATGGGTGATGCTACTTCACTAGACTCCTTCAAAGACAAACCAGATCACCTTAACTGCAAGATCCATGTCTTGATAATATCTCAGCATTCATACCACTATTACTGGTATGCCCAAATCAGTCCAGTACTTCCCAAGATAACCTTCACCCAAAACTTACACTACCACAGTATTACTCCCCTCAACTTCAGAAATTGACCGGAAAAAAAGCAATGTGCGACTAGGTGTTAGGTTTTCGGCAGCATTTATTTTATTCACCTAGAAGTATAAACTCATTTTAGGAGGTGTACACAACACATGCAGCATCAAGCAGAATTAAAATAAGCTTATAGTGTGCAATCAAATTCATTAGCTTTTTAAGCAGACAATTTTTACTCTACATTCTCTGTCATATAAATTTCCTACACCATTGCTAAGCAACCGTTTCTCTAGTTCAGCATTACACCTTCTGTAGTACTTACTGGGGAGCCTGGAAATAAGAAGTTACTACCAGCAAGCTAAGTAACTCCTGCACAACTGCCTGCAAACATTTCACACAATCGGCATTCAGGAACATCTCTGCATGAGATATACTGACAACGCTGCTTAGAGATGGGAGAGGTACTTCAGTTTTCTAGTATCGGGGTACAGATAGGTACATTTTTATGCAAGTGCAAAGAAAAAGTCTTCTGCATGAAGACATTAGGCTTGGGTCATGCTTACCTTGAAACACTCCCCCACCTGAAGGGAAAAAAAAAAAGTAATTCACTATCCTAAGAAACAATATAACTTCAAACAGCAAGGTACAGAAGTAAGCCTTGTAAGTGTTTCAAGAGGACTCTTCCAATACCCACTAGTACTGAGAATCATAGCTGCTTACTGTAAGGTCTTCAAAAATAGGATGCAATACCAACTCAATAACAGTTAGGAGGAATATTTAGTTACATCTTATTCTGCAAATCTACATAAAATAAAATAAATTCTAAAAGGGGGGAAAAAAAGACACACCAGACCTTAAAGCACTAAACCATTGTAGCGTAAGTCCTTGAAGGCGTAAATCCCTGAGGACCACCTTATTTTGTCTGGATTTAGTTACCCGTGACACACTTAAACTTAGAATTCTGTTGGCAAAAGAGAGGGGAAAAAAGATAACCTCTACTTCTTCAAACATAACTGATCCATACCCTCAGTGGCAGTTACCACTAGGTCTGGGGTTTTCTTTCATTTAATTGAGATTCATCAACTATTCCCACAAAAGTATAGCAATGCAACACACAGTATGTTTATCTGAGAACTGAACCCTACAGTGTCTTTTTCTAAGCAATTCCTTGTTCACAAAGGATGACACTAAGCATACAGAAATCAATCCAACAGGCTGAACTTGAACTAAAAGTTTTTTAGTTGCTGCACAAATACGATAGATAGGCAACTTATAACACCTTTATAGACTAACCATTAGTATAAAGAAGAGTATCCAAATGGCCCATATTTACATAAAAAAAAGCCTCTATGAGAAGTGCCAGGGGCAGGCAAGTGTTGTAAAGGAAAACAAATGTGCAAACAGTTCTGCCCTTTCTTCAGATCTGCATTATGGATGGACTCAGTCTTTTGGAGAGGTTCCTCGCGGTAAACTATACAACAGTCTTTACTAACTTAGTGCTTGATCATGGACTCCTCAAGATGCTACTCCTGCAAAGATACGTGCAGAGAACTACTTCAACTTGCAGAAATAAATGTGTTGGCTGTATCAACATGAGGCTGAGAGGTTCAGTTTTGGAAGATGCGAGTTCTACAGCATCCTGTCCACAAGAAGAACTTGGGTGAAGGGCCTTGGTCACACACACTTTTATGTGCCCATTTAACACAAAACAGCTGCAAACCTCAGTACCTTTGCTGTGCACAAACATGATGCTCATACCCCTTCCTCCATTTATATAAGAAATATCTTATATAATATTTTAATATTAATATCACACAAAATTATAATTTTGGTGGTTTTAAGACTGTGCAAAATAAAAGCTTAAATGTAAACCGGATTGTTCAAGCCTACTCTCTAGCACAGAAAAGCATTTTCTGCACCTTGTAGCAAACACGTGTATGCACACCTTTCTGCAGGGCTGATGAATTCTGTGCCAGCTGGATTTTCTGGTGGCCCATCAGCTAGATGCCACCTCACAGACGAAGCGTCGTACCACGTCACGTAGGAAGTACTACAACAACTTACTCAAAGGTTAGTTGTCTGTTATAGGCATTTCTCTGCAGTGAGCAAGTTGGCTCTACTGAACTGAGCAGTTCGGCTCTAGTGAACCAGAAAAGGGAAATCAAGCTTATCTGGTTTCCAGTGATTAGCTTTTTAACACATGTGTAATCGTGCGTTTAATTGTGCGTGAAGCAAACGCAGCTATGCATGAAAGCTGGCTACTTTTCTACTATTCAGAGAGCTCAATGAGCTTAAACTATTGGTGACACCACTACCTTATCAAGGGAGTTTAACCACCACAAAGATACCGATGTGCTTTTGGACTTGCTGTGAGCCTCCCACGTCTGGAGAGCAGCAGCTGGCAGGCCTAGTCTGCGTGATCACTAATTGTTGTTCGCCCCAGGCAGCAAGTCCTACTTGAGGCAGTAGTTCAGCATCTTTATAGATGTCTGTCACAACTAAGCTGCAGTGAAGCAAGGAAAGCAACGCCAGCTTTCTTCTTCAGTAAAAAGAAGGTCCCAGTTTTCTGCAGGTGGACATCAGTCTGTATTTTAAGTGAAGGTTATCTGAAAGTCGTGTAACCAGTCAACACAGTACCAGATCCACAATACTCAGCCCTGACAAGGGTACAATTTAACAGCTTGATCTTGGCCTCAAGCTAGTCAGAGACACATGGTTTTTAGTCAGGCTGGCACATCAGCTCACATCTGTCTGCAAAAGACTGCGAGCACATATGCTACCATCTATCATAAGTCATAGATTAAGGTTTTAGCCAAACTACCATACTGAGCAAAACTAGATGACTTGCTGAAACTGTCTTCATAGAACAAGAAATTAATTTGGAGACCTGAGCTTGCAAAAGGGAGTTCATCCATTACACAAAAAAGTCCATCAGGGAAGAAAAACAGACAGATACATAAACAGAAATCACTGGAAATGGAGACACATGACCTTTTCCATCCACACACATCAAACAGCTATCTCATTCAAAAAGTTACCATTCTTCTTTCCCCTTGAAGTCTTGAATTTGAGACAAGTCAGCCACGGAAAAACTCCAGGGTGGAACTTGGAAAACGCCACACTTAGAGCCATTTCTGAGGAACACCACATACCAGCTTACACACAGCATCACTGCTGATAAAGCCATCCTTCCCTGCAACCCGAGCAGGCCTACCTGCTGACAATGCATGGCATCATCTGGGCTTTGGCTCCAGCTAGTACCTCCCTAGGGACCTCCGTACTCAACTTCAGTACCCAGTGATATTTAGTAGCTACAAGAAAGGATTGGTTCTCCTACTGCATGGAACAAAGGTTTGCAAATTATTAATCTGGTCAAGATTCAAGTTAGGAGCACTTAAACATTAGATATGTTTTTCACCTGGCAGAGACATGTTTAACTTGGCTTTGTGTCTCCACTACTAGGACTCTTAAAAGCACACTGATAGCTTGCGGAGCTTCGATAAGGATTCTAATTTATTGCTGGTAGCAGCATCCTTTCCTATAGTTAACTGTGGTTGGCCACATGGAAATACAAGGGGTTCTCAGCTGCATAAAAAAGGGCCTTAAAATGACAACTTCATCAAGGACATGTACAGCTTAATGCTAAGTGGATGTTAACTTGATAAAAAAAATAAATCACAGAACCAGAGCTTACAAAGAAGTCATCATCTTAATAAAAGACAAGTGACTTATCTTGTTATAGAGAGAAAATTAGCCACACTGGATTATGTGTTCTTTATTTATACACATATATATATAAACAGTGCTGAATTCTTGCTTTTTAATAACCACCTCACTGAAAGCAAGATTTTTCTTTGGAGGAGAACTGTAAAATAAACGTCATTTCTCTGACAAGAAGTCCATCCTGTAAGGTTATATACATGCTGCTCACCAAGAAGTTACAAGGTCAATCAAATACACATTGGTTCTTTTTATTCACCAGCTTCCCCCCACGCACACACACCCCCGCCAAACACACCACTTGAATTATGTCAGGGTTATCACCAACTAAATAAAACCAAACCAACTCCAAAAGATAACTATTTCTCAGCTTACTCTCAAATGAACTTGCTCCCAGAGATACTTTCCCATCTCCATGCACTGCAAAGCTGTCTTTGGAAAAGAATACCTGAGGTGTACATTTAGAAGTGCTAATCCGATATATGAAACAAAAAAATAAAAACAAAAAAAAAAAAACAAATACAGCACTGAGTTTAAGTGAAGTTGAAATTCACATTCAAGACCACAACAGAAGATCCTGAACTGCAGCATGCAAGGTATTCCAGTTTTGTACACTAACTCAGCTGAAAAGTTCTTGTGCTACTAACTTAACTAAACGGTGCCAACAGCAAAAGCACAGTTTTCATTGACTGACAGACAGCAAGCATCATGCAGAGCTGAATGTCTCAATTTTCTTTATCCTTGTCACTCAGGTAGAAATCTGTTTTAAAGACAGTTGTTCAAGTCACTAAAAGGAAGAAGATAATGCAAGCTGATGGACTTGTTTTGTTGGTAGTATGTGATCTTGGAAGCGTGGTTTTGCAGAGCTATCACAGACTGAGAGATCCCCATCACTGGCAAGCAACTTCTGAAAATTTTAATGTTCTTGTAGAACATAATTACTTTTTCTGTACGACCCACTAGAGGTAACAACAGTTTAACAAGACCCTGTTTCTTACTTGTACATTTCTGGCTGATTTTCACCTGTAGCTGGGTAGCAGCTTACTTTCTGAAGTGTTTCTGTGTTATGTTTTGCTTTTTTCTTTTAAAAAAAAAAAAAAAGAATTTCGGTAAAAGAACAATCACCACCTTGATTCATGGCTCCTGCAGGAGAGAAACTCACATCATAAACAGGAGAAGCTCTGAAGTAGCTAGTATTATTGGTCGTTAGTTACCAATCTCAAGAAATTCTGGTCAATACAGCCCAATATTATCATATACTTTCTTTTTGACATTAAGCATTGAGTGGCTTATACAGCTGCTTTGTCTCTATAATCTTGTGTCAACCCAGTGACTATTCAGAAATCTACAGATTTATAGTACAAAGATACTGTTATTAAACCCAAACGTTACTATTATACATAAAACCTTCGGCGTTAAAGTAGATTATCTGAGCACATTCTGAACCATATCATTTTCTAAAAGTAAGAGATTAAGAAAATTCAAAGGCAGCTAGAACATCTACGTATTTCAAGACTTGCTAGAACAAAAGAGACTGCAGACCCTTCATACCATTTAAATAAAAACAACCTAAGTCTCACAAGTTGCTGTATCCTTCCTTTTAAAGGAATCAAAAGTAGTTCTTACCATTAGCAAAGATCTTTAAACCATCACCTTAATTTGCTTTTTTCTTTGCACCAACAAAACCTGAGAACTATGACAGCCCAGCAGGACTATAAAATGCTGGAGTTAAGTTTGAATTCTATTTTTTGAATTACTACATTAATGTAAAGCATTTATCTATTACTGATAAACAGATGTCAACAGCAACACAACTCCCCAAACCCTGATTTTTAGAAAAGCTTTCAAAGAAAAGTTTTCTGAAGTCTTTTCCTGAGTTTCCCCGTTGAAACCTAAAGACGTCTTCAGGAATAACTGTGTATTCAAGAAAAAGATAGTACTTTTAACTCAAAAAAAAAAATCACTAGTTATTCTTCTACATAATTTCTTTATTCAAGCATAACAAAACACAAATTACCATTTCTGTACAGGATAAGTGTCTAGCATAAGGTTGTATATAATAAACAGCATTGAAACAGAGGTATAGAAAATCCAGAGCTTCAGAAAAAAGTCCATTATTTGTAAGTTGTTAGGAAGGAATTGTTCTTCAAAGTACGTAACTGAACAGATGAGAAGTGCCTGCCTTCAGTACAGCTGAAGGATGAGGTACGGGATAAAGGATGGATTTCAGTGCAGACATATTACCTCGCCCTGTATGACAGGGTTATTCGTAGTACCTGAAGTGGACAGTTCCTCATAATCTCAGAGTGGTTAAAACAAAACTTTTCCTCATGAGTAAGTTCTGTAAACATAAACAGATTCTTTCCCTTGCTACCATCTCCTCTGAGACTAAAAAGGACCACTCATAAATAACAGCATGCAAGGAGAATGGACAGTATTATGGTACTTGAACTCTGAGGTCCACTTTCACAGCCTGGCAAGTTGCTTGTCAAACCCCAGGGATGCTGACACCATAGACTTCCCAGAAACACACGTGCCTGTGTCAGCTTGCTTCCCTCCATTCACAGCAGCGGGCACCAAGCTTATGTCCTTCCATTCCACATCACTCCTTGCCCCACTCACAGCAAAAAGCATCAGAAGTATTGGCCAAATTCCATGTCAAAATACAAACCAAATTCAGCTCTTAGGGCACGTCAAGACCCACATCCATATAAGATGACTTATAAAATTGCAGGATTTTATTTTAGTTGCAAAGGAGTAGAACTGAGGCTGAACTATACAAAGCTCCTTTCAACTTCTTCATTTTCACGTTTTCTGCTATAAAAAAAAAATCACTAAAGACAAAAGAATTGTCAGTTGCCATTGAGATTTCCCTAATTTCATTCCCCAGAATCCTTTGTTGTTACACATCCCACACTTGTTAAGATTTCCAGCCTTTTTATAACTCACTTTAAGATCAACTTGCTCAAAGCTTTACAGGTATGGTTTGTAATTTGGTTCTGAATACCACTCCACACCAGAGAGCAAAGGAGGAGCAGGGGAAGAAACTTCCCTCCACAAACTAAGGCATGCTCTCCAAACTTCCTGTTAAAGACCAGACAGAGATATGAGAACGGTCAGAGGCTGGTTCCTTCCCAACAGGAAGTTTTTCAATCATTTCAGCTTCAGCAATTCCAAAGGTTTTAATAATCTCCTGTTAAACTTCCATACAAGAGCGGGTGCCAAACTAATCTCATAACACCTTCCAGCAAGCCATTCACATTTAAAAATTGGTACCATAAAGCCTTTGTATTGTTCACAAAATGATTTTCCTAAGTCAGTACAAACATTTGTGTAGTACTGAACGCCTTTTGTTTCCAGCCTGGTGCATCTGTGGGCATTGTACCTGGCCCAAAGGCTCTCCCCTTCTCCTACAGCTTCTTACTCCAGCGGAAGATTGATCACACCTGCTTCAGCTTATTTGTTCTTGGTTCCTTTCTTGACTTGTCCTCATCACTCTTTCTGAACAGCTACTCCACACTTTACTAATCAATCTGTCATTTATTCACAGTATACAGTGTTTGAAGTAAATGGTAGAAAGCTTTTTCCACATTCCTCATCAGTTGCTGTCTTGGCTTGTCAAGCGTACAGATTTTTTTTTCCCCTCCTTCAGACCTCTCTAGTTTGTCACTGCAAGAAGAAGTAGCCTTTCATTTGAAGAAAATAGCAGGACTTGGGCAGGGAATTCTCAAGTCACCACAGACTTCAGCACACCTGGAGCTTCATCCCTTCTCATACTCTTGATGCCTTAAGAGTGGAATCAACATTGAAGGGAAACAAAAATTTGAAACAGATGCGGTAACAGTCACGTTAACACAGATTTCTTTTAATTGCACTGATCAGCTGAAATGTGGAATCATTTCTGTACTCTAACCTTCTACAAGGCCACTATTCCACATGGCTTATTTACAATAAATATATCTAAGAAAACAAGAAACTAAGGATATTTTCTCCTGAATGTGCAGTCTAACAAAAGCCTTAAATAGCAGAGAAGTGTTTCTGAACAACTTCTGCCTTCCAGCATTTTTTGCAGAGCACTGGGTACTAGCAGGGATTGCAAGAACATCTACAATGGAACAAATTCACTACTGCCGTGATCCAATACCCACATATTAGACTGACATTTTGCTTATGTGAGGTGTAACAGCAATCACAACATAAATCCACACCTTGTTCAGCAGGACACGTAGCAGGAGATTTGTGAATTTCAGCAACTCATACTGAGTTTGAGAGTTGTCAAAATAAAAGCATAGCTCAGGCTAAGAAGGATAAAGAATTTCCCAGTTAAACTACATGACAGACTGCATATTCTCATGTGTCAAAGACCACCTAAACAAACTTTGGAGATGTCAGGTAATCTTTTGATTTTTATGCAGCCCTTGTTTTCTAGATGGACAAGCTTCTTTACAAGATATCAAAGACCTACTATAATGGGAGAAAGAGGTCTGTGAGTACTGTTGTAATAAAACTATGTCAGAGTTTAAAAGCTCAGCAACTTCTGATATATATATTTTCACTTCAGAAGTCATTAAGGAGGCTTTTAGGAAGAGATGAAAGCATTATCTGCTTATGACATTGGTATCTGCAACTCTGTTAGCCCCTTGAGACTGTAAAGGAAGTACTACAATCTCACATGGAATATTATCATAAAGACCATGGCCAGCCGTGGTCACAAGATCACTCTACACTCTTGTTCACACTAGTCAGTATGAGCCCTTAATGGTAACAGAAGGGCCGGAAACCTAGTCCTGTATCTGCAGCAGTAAGAAAACTGCAATAGTGAACACTTCACGTTTCACAGTTAGATTGCAAGAATCAAATTAAGCCAAGTCAAGACACAGAAATAAAGCAAAGGAAATCACACCAAAGAATTCCTTCCTCTTCACACACATGTGAATGAAGGAGAACTAGAAAAATAATGAGGCACTGTAACAGAATTAAATTCTCATCCACCTAAACCTCAATTACTTGATCTATGTTATTGAATCAGATTCACATTCCTGGACAGTGTTCACTGCATGTATTTGGACAACTCTACTGGCCATCCTGATAATGCCGCACACACTAAGAGAAGAAGAGTTCACAGAATCATAGAATATCCCGAGTTGGAAGGGACCCGTAAGGATCATTAAGTCCAACTCCTGGCACCGCACAGGTCTGCCCAAAAGTTTAGACCATGTGACTAAGTGCACAGTCCAATCTCTTCTTAAATTCAGGCAGGCTTGGTGCAGTGACTACTTCACTGGGGAGCCTGTTCCAGTGTGCAACCACCCTTTCGGTGGGGTTCATCCATGCCAGGCTGGTGCACCTCAGCCCAAGCAAACATGTAGGATCGTGAGTAAGAAATGCTGTTTTCAGCCACCTACAAGAACACCACCATTTTGCCCAGATTCCCCATACCATGATGCCTGATAAATTTTAAAGACAAAGTGCATTAGGCATGGCTGACCACTGGAATATCTAGAAAATATCTAGAAAGTAAAAACTGAGGCAGAGAATAACTAATTTGCATACCTAAGGCTATCAGTGTTGTTATGACTGTCTGCATGTACTTGCAAAATTAATGCACGCCAGCAAGGCTTTAAGGTATTTTGGTGTTTTCCACCCCCCACCTCTCTCCACTCCTGCCCCCACATAGGACTGCCACTGTTACCAACAACAGGGTTTCTAAGCCTTGACTCTCTTAAAAGTAACTTCAGTCTGAGCAAGCAGAACAGTCTCTATTTAAAAAGACTCCCCCATTTTACTTACCATCACTTTCATTCTTACTTTTCATTTCTTCCATCCATGTTGGAATATCTTTCAACGCAACATACTCCCTCAAGTACTCTTTGCGTCTTTCCTCCAAGGTCATCTTCAGCAAACGTTCTGTTTAAGGGAAAGGGAAAAAAAAGTTTTGCAAGCTTTCATATATTCTTGTACATTGGCCAAGTAGTGACCAATTCCATGTCCTTGAAGCAATTAAATACGGTTTGAAAGAAACAAGCATGGGTGATTTGATGAGTTACAAATAATAGGAGCTGAACATAGTGCATTTAAACAACCGCCTGCACCTATTTCTGGATATCCCAGTTCAGCAAAAAAATGCCGCTTCACTGCTCTCTCAGCTGTCCAGATTTCCTTCCCTCATCACTATAGCACCTCGTCTTCCAGTCACTTAAACTCAAGAGCAGAGATCCAACAGCAGATTCATTAAGTAGGGAATTGTTATTTTATAGAATTTCCAGGCATTACAACGCATTCTTTAGTTTCTGTATTCATAAAATAGAGATAGAATTTAGAATAACAAAAAACACCTCATGAACATCAAAACTGATGAATTTTTTTCTGAAACAAGTTTATGTATGCCAGCAAAGAATGACAGGAAGAATGATACAAAATTAACAGAGTGCCAATATATTACAAAAAGAAGTCAGCAAAAGCCAAATCTTATGTCACTTTCTAGATGGCTGGGGTGATAAAAAATAAAGGCATTTTTTTTGGTTGATTTGTTCTGCAAACAATGCAACTTCCAGCATGCAAAATCTACTGTCATTTGCTTTAAACACATCCAGTAGCATTTCATTCCGATTTGGGCCAAAATCAGCAGCTACAGAAAATACTAGACTGTTTGTTACCCAAAGAAAGTACTGCAAGGCCGTAACGTGACTGACAGACTGGTGGAACACAAGCCCAAGCACAAGGAAAGCCCACTGCCCTCCGCTGGCTACCCATGTAACTAAAGATCAGCCCAGGACCAGCATGATGGGAGGACCATGCTGGATTTCAAGTGCTGTAAAGCAGAACCCAGGTTTGAATTCAAGAGCTCAGGTTAAGGCTTATAGTTTTGTACTTGAACATCAGTATAACGTGCTTGATTACCCCACTGGAGTACACATGGATGTGTTTTTTTTTTTTTTCTTCTGAGAAACAGTCACCATGTCTTTTTTTTTTTTTTTTTTTTTTAAAAAAAAGACATTTAGCAAGAAGTACAACTGCATGGGTTGTACAATTTTGACAGCTAGTGCCAACTTCACTCTTCTTCAGACTTGGCTATAAATGCAGTGGGTTCTAAGGTGAGGAAAAATCACCCCAGTGGCCTTGACCCAACACCAGATTCTTGTAGCTGCATCCTCTTCTCCTTCCCTACCCCATCAAGCAGGATGACTTCGCTCAGAAGTAAAATATGCTCTTAACGCTCAGTGTTAGTTTTGTACAAGATGCGTCCTTGCCTAAGGAGTGAAAAGAACACACCATGTCAAGGCTTCCATGAGCTAATCAAGTTTCTGGGTACATTTTACCAGTGGCACTGAACTACTATTACCATACTAATAGATTTTCCCGACACATTAATCAGGAATAAATATTCTTTGATGATCAAAAAGAGTTTAAAAGCTATATGGTCAAGGAAGATCCATATTTTTTGCCTTTGGCATAAAGGACTAGATGGACATGAAAAGAGATGCTAATATTCGTATCAAGTTGAAGGAACAGTAAATGAGTTCAACAAACTGCTACTTAGGTCAAACCTTTCAAGAAAATAGCTTATTTTGCAAAAACCCTATTATAATGTAAGTTTTCTAATTATTTAGAGTGTAGTCAGAAAAGCCTAAAATACCAAGGGTAACTTTTGAGCACAGACTCTTATCAAAAGATATATATTTTTTGATGTTTTTTGTCAGTCGAAGAAGAAATTGTACTGTCAAAAATACCACTTCTCTCCCCGTATTTAGGCTTTGTATCTTAGTTGGATACTTACAAATATGAAAGTAAAACTAACGTGATAAGAATCTTCATTATACATTATGGATACACACTTAACTCTACTGCTTCATCTTCAAGCATACAAGATACTTAATGTGCCTGTTAAGAGTACTACAGAAAGACAAACATGAACACGAGACAAGGAGAGCGCACATTTGTGTGCATCAGGCTGGAGGGACCAACTAACATTGAAAGTTTGACTGCCTTTTGCTGAAGAAATTCGAGGCAGCTCCCCACCTTCCAAACACAATTCTAGAGGAAGGGTATATGAAGCTTTGCTCTTCCAAGTCACTAGTGAGACTTTAAAGTGAGTTTAAATTGCACACAGACCTCCCGGAAGATGCTTCCAACATCTTTAGCTGCAAAGACTGTTTTCTGCATGTCACCTGTTGAAGTGCTTTGGAAGCTCACGGGCAGACCAGTCCCATGCCATAAAGACTCCAAAATCAACACCAGTTCTGCTCCTACTGTTTCACTGGACCACAAGAAAGATCTACCCTGTGAGAAATTGAACTATCCTCAATTACTAAGAAGTAATTAAGGAAAGCAAGCTGGTTTGAACTCACTATTTAGCAGTTTGCACTTTTTGAGAACAGGAACTTCTTCAAAACATAAAAGGTTCAAAATGATCACACTCAAAGCTTCAAGGGAAGAGCAGAATCAGCACGAGCAGTCAACTTTGTGGGGAGCTAGAAGTACGCAGGAACAGCAGAGGCAGGCCTGGCATAAAATTTTTTTTCAAGGACAACCTGCATAGGAAGGAAAGAAGTTGTGCTTCTGTAGTTTTGCTCTCTATTAAAGAGAATGCTCAGTAAGAATAATCACACAGGGCTACAAGCTGAAGACCAGTGTCAGCTGTAATGTGCCAGAGTTTCACACACACGCTTGAAAAACCCTGGGCCAACACCACAAATGTAATGCTGGGAAGCAGCTACTGGAGCAGGAGACTGGCAAATGCTGTTCATTCTCACTATGCAGGGTGACACCAAGTGCTGGCTAGCTAGCGCTCAGAAACATGCCTTGCTGGCCAGAATAACTTCAGCAGCAGTCACAAGCTTCAGCTTGTGTTCATCAGTGTCACACTGCTCAACAGATGGTGGTTATCACTGTTCTGGTGGAGACCATCATCCTCACAGCACATGCAGATGAAAGCGTGCCCGCACCTCACCTGTTCCAGCCCCTGTGCTCGACCCTCTTCACCCAGGGTTTGAGTCCACGTGCCGGGCTATGAACTTGCACAAACAGCACCAAAGCTGGAAGCAACAGAGGAGCAGTGGGAACTCCCACCAGAGCTGACCAGAAGCTTCCCCCACCTGCCCCCTGCACAAAAGCAGCATTTCCTTGGCAGGTAACAACAGGCAGCAGGAAGGGCTTCCACAGGTGAAGTCGCTTACAGCTGATCACACACAAGCAACACCTGAGAAGATTTAACTCCATTTTTTCTGCTCTAGAAGACAGAAACTTTCAAGTCTGGCAGAAATTTGTTGTCTCACCCTAAAGGCACATCTCAACTAAAGGCACATCGCAGGACAGCTCTGAAAGAAACACGAATACACCATGTAACACTGCCTCAGAGGCAGTTTGATGGAAGCAGATAATCTACACAGCGATCAGCCTGTTTGTGGTTCTCACGTTTTTTCCTTCCAGATGCCTGCTTGATTTGTCCACAAAGAGGATGAATGCTATCCTTTGAACCTGTCGTCTGCCTTCTTGATTTGAAATACACATGCACTCACAGGGAACATGGGAGGAAAGAGAGGACTTGTAATAGACCCGCTGGCATGTTTCACTTTTTCCTCCTCTCCCCATTGTACATTTCTGGGTTATTTGTAAACACACCCGGCAAGGTTTGTTTTCCTGAAGCCTTTTCCAATAGCCGATGTAAATATTTATACTTCTGCTGCGTGAATTTCTGCCTAAAGGTTTACGCTGCTCTCCAGGTGACCAACATAGGGACACCAAGGTCAGTGTGAAGCGCCTGTCCCAGTCTTTTAGGAGCAGGACGGCGGGCTGAAGGAGGGAGGGGGGGCAGGCCCCTTTCCGTGGGGGCCCCCATTTCGCACCGGCGTGCCGGAACCCGCAGGCTCCACACCTGAAAGTAGCCTGGCGGGGCATCGCGTTGGGGCTAAAAATCGCGAAAAAAAAAAAACACCAGTTCCCCCCCCCCCCCCCCGCGAACAGCCAGACGACACGGATTAAAGCGGGACGGGCACCTTTGGAGCCCGGCCGGCTCCTGCCCTGCCAAAACCCGGGGGGGTCCCCTCCAGGAGCCCCCCCGGCGTGAGGGGAGCCCGCAGCGCCCGGGGGGCGGCGGGGGCCGGGGCAGGGCCGCGGACAGAGGCTCGGGGTGCACCCCCCGGCCCTGAGGGGAGGCTGAGGGGGGCGGCGGGGCCCGGCCCGGGGCGGCGGCAGTACCTTTCTCCTCCCGCCAGACCTTTTTCCGCTTGTTGCCGGGGTACATGGCGCTGTGGCTGGCGGCGGCTTTGAGCTGCAGGTTCCCCAGACTCACGGGGGGGGGTGGAGGGGACGCCGAGCTGCCCGCTGCCGCCCGCCGCCGCCACCACCACCACCACCGCCGTCCAAACGTCGCTCCCCGGCTCCACAGGGTGCCTAGCGGCTGGGGCACGCCTCGCTCCAGCACGACACCCCCGCAGCGCCCGCCCCCCTTCCCGCCGCCCGTTGGCTCCGCCAGCCGCCGCTCAGCAGCCCCCTCCTCCGCCCGCCACCGCCGCCACCGGACCGGGCACGGCGGGCGAGCCGGCCGGGAGGAGCCTGGAGCGGCGGTGGTTGTGTGGGGATGGGGACGAGGACGGGGACGAGGCGCAGCGGCCGCAGCCCGGGCCCTGTGTGCGGGGGGTGCTTGGTGCGACATTAACGGGCGCAGCGCCGCCGAGACACCCCCGGTGCCCCCGGGGAGGGCGCTCGGGGCCCGGCGGCCCGGTGCCGGCCGTCCCGGGGCGGAGCAGCGCCCCCTCTGCTTCCGGGTTGCCGCCGGGCCCCTGCGCTCCGCCGGGCGGCGCTGGGCCGCGTTGCTACGCGACAGCGTCCGGGCTGCGGCCTGCGGGGCCCCGGGGAGCGCGGCCCGGCCCGGCCCGGCCCGGCGGGGAGAAATACATACAGGGGCTCGTAGGAGTCAGGGCCGGCGGCAGGCACAGGGGAAAAGCACCCGTTGGGATACGGGGAAATAAATACTGTGTGTGGTCCGGGCTCTCTGTGCTGTCGTTTCCAAAATTCCCCCTCACCGCCACTGACCCGCACCTTGCACGGGTTCAGTTCCTCTCAGAAACTGCACATCCATCACCTTAGTTTGTATTTTCTTTCACTTTCTGATCTCACCTAGCTGGTACCTGCCAGGCTTGCTGACAGTGAAGTGTTTAGGTTAATTTTTTTTCCATGTCTGCATAAACACAGAAACTTCTGCAGCCTAAATAAGTAAACATAGGGGAATAAGCAAACATAATAAGGAAACAAATGCAGCCTGCCAGCAGCCCTACGGATTGTGCTAGCCCACGCTACACCACATGTGGATGTACAGGCCCTAACTCAGGCAAGGGGACGCAACCCTGGAACAAAACAGGTGCTGGCAGGTGCTTCAGAGCTTCACAGGAGGATGCACACAAACTCATCACTCTGCACCTCATTTGAGCTAAATCACTCTGTCAGGATCACTCTGTCAGGAGCAGGCTTTGGTGATAATGTTCTTGCACTTGGCCTGTAACAAAGAAAAGTGAGGCACAACACAGCATTACTAGGGCTTTGTCCTTTTTCAGAACTACATTGAAAAACCATGAACTTTCTGGACATTATTCCTCATCACTCCACCAGCACTTTTTTTTTCTTTAAGTCAGTAAACTACATATAAAATGCTAAATAAGCATAATAAAAATAAATAAATCAAGTGATCTGACATAAAACAACAAGAAATGATACTGTGAATTTGGAAGCATTGTGTACAAGATACACAAAATTGCCATTCTTAAAAGTGAAGGAGGCAACATCAGATAAAGCACACTTCTATTGAGAAACTACCTAGAGATACCGCACTCAGGGAACCATTGGTTAATTGACCTGTATAAGTACCAAGTCTTAATTTTCATGGTTAAGGCAAACTATCAGAAAAGACTGAATTATCTAGTAAAAAGTATGTTCTCAGTTTAACTGAAGGAATTTTTGAAGATTGGTAGAGGAAGATTGTTGTTTTTTCTCAGTGTTTTGAGACATTTTCTATCGGGTTATGTCAGGAAGGAGCTAATCCATCTTTGGTGAAATACTCTCTCTTTACGGAGAACCTCTAACGATGTGCTGTAAAACAAACAGAAAAGTGCAAAATGCCCCCTCTCGCTGTGCACTTTGGCTTAGAACATAGAATAGGTACAATTTAATTTAAATATTTTACAAAAAAAAAAAGAAATATTGCTTTTAGAGGTGATATATCTGAAGTATTTTTAAAAAAGGACCAACCTTTTAAGCTTTACACTTTCTCTTAAATTTTTAAACTTTCCTTTTTAAAGAAGCATAAAGCAAAATTCTGTAAGAAGACCCGATTCTAGCTTCACTAGTCACAGAGTTAACTACTAGTTAACTTACTTACTAGTTACCTGCATTTTTGTTAAGTTTTCCTTTCTGATGAACCAACAGCATCTGCACTGTTGCTGTTAATCTTAAGTAACGGTGCAGTTCCTCACAGCAGAGTCCTTTGTCTTATCACACTTACTGATGCGAGGGAAAACTCAGTTTGCCTTTTAACCAGTTCAAATCAGAATAAGCCTCCTCTTCACAAAGCATATTTCAATATTCAGATTAGATCAGCTCCTAAGGGTGCATTACTATATCTTTATGTGATTTCTTCATTTTGGCCAGGTGATATGCTCTGGTAGCCCAAGCATGGTTTTCTCGACAATGAAAATGAGAGAAAAGCCAACAGATAAAGCGGCATAAAAGAGACCTTAGTTTAAATCATGTGTGTGTATATGGTGTACAGTAGATATTTGAACCCGTATCCTAGATCACTGCCATATTTACCAAGCTACTGAATATTCTAAAGTCCTGTGGGATCTGTTCCACATTTTATAAATCAACGTTTATTGGACCAGAAGGGGAGAGAGAGAAAACTCCCTTCTCATCCAGGGCATTTGCATGCATTCTTCAGTTGCATTTGTAAAAGCAGCTAGAACGGCCATCATTTTGGAAAATATATAAAGAAAATATATATCTTTATAAAAGGAAAAAAAAATAGAAGAAGAAGCCTGATATTTGCGCCAGCACCAAAATGGAAGACCAGATGGTGGTGGGTATGCTCTGCTCCTGTACTTGGCCTAGGTCTTGTTCAGGCTTGAGAGCCACAGTAGGCCTCTGTGTGATCGCTCCTTGAACCAGACAGCTCGTTAACAATGAGCAGGCAGCGCTCATTACCATGAAATCTCTCATGGGAAGTAATGAATCAAATCAGAGTCCAGAAAACAACCTGATAAGGAATATGAGCTTGACTACAAGTCAACCACTTTATCTAATAAAGATGGCGCCTCATCTCTTTCTTCTCTGTAATCAAAGGAAAAGTCATCGTGACACCGTTCCTCTGTTATCTACAGATTGTGGCAAAGCCTGACGCTGCCTCGCTCCCCTTGACACCTGTGGTTTATGCAAGACAGGCACCGGACCGTCAGGCCTTCCCTCTGCGTGAACCTGGTCCCTGTGGTGTGACTCATTGACAAGGACGCATTGAAGTGCTAAAGAGGGGGACTGTGCAACCTGATTCCGAAACAAATTGGCAAAACACTTGAGTCCTGGAAAATTACTGACCAAAACACAATGACCTTGCAATCCTATAAATAGAGATTCCAAGCAAGAACTCTTTGAGTGGCTTTGCCCTTGATCACCCCTCTGTGCTGGGATGTCTCTCAGGGTACCCCTGCGAGAAAGCACATCTCAGGGCTGACACCTTCAGGAACAAGTTCATCCATGGACAAATGTCAACAAGGTAAGTAATTCACTCTAAGGGGGGATTTGGGAAGCACACGACTGGATTTAGAAACCCCCCAGGAACCTGCAGCAAGCCTTGGGTGAACCTTGCCATTCACAAATCTTTAACTAAATTGCTGTTTCTATTGTAGCAAGTTCTTTAGATCATTGCGTTAATGACTAATACCTACATACAGATTAAGTACAGTTAAGATCATATAATCTTGTTATTTGCTATAAAGTCATATAACAAAAACCTTAATTGCTGCTACATTAGAGTTGTGTAAGATATAACTCCATGACAGATAAAAGACAGGAGTAAAACTTCAACTTAAAAATAGAAGTGTTTAGATTTTCCAATTCTGGTAAGAAAAATCTTATTTTATTTTACTTTTTTTGTTTGTTTCTTCTCAGTTGCTGTTGGTACAATTGGTTCCACTGGAGCAAGAAGAAATTCTGTCACTGACTTCAGTGTGAGCATGATTTGGTGTTCAGTTCTTATAGTGTTGATTCTGGATTCCAAAGATCACTGATCCTCCAGGTCAAGTGAAATTTTAAGTCATTTACCAGCTATCTCAGGCTAGGTCTTCCCTGCTGTTCCTGAATAGGAACAAAATGTTCAGCTTTGTAGATATGAAACATGAATAGTTCTTCCACAGCTGCCTGCAAGCATGCAATTCCCACAGCCAGAGCTAGAATAATATATGGGAAATGGGCTATTAGAAATGCAGTTTGGGGAGCACACCTAATTTCTTTATAAAGAAGGATGTTTTTCCTTGGTTGAGTACATGTAACGTTTGCCATGGGTGAATTTTAAAGGAAAAAAGGCACAAATATATCAGACTTTCTGTCTGACAAGTTTGTGGCTCTCAGTCAGCAGAGGAAAGAAAATATCCACATGACAAGAATAATAATCCTGCTCCCTGGATGCTGGCAGCAGTCTAACACACTGCAACGAAATCTAAGGAAAGCAGGGAACAAAACATAGGCTATGTCTTTTTCTTTCTGTAACAGGCTAGCTGGGACAGAAGCATAACATTAAATATATATAAATACATTCTATTTTCTTGCTCATAACATTGTTGATCAGAGTTTTAGCCTGAAGTATTAAGTTTGCCTGTTGTTATCACACAAAATACATCTCCTAACAGGTAGCATCCTAGAAGTGGAGTGATGCTTAGACACAATGCTAATCTCTGTAACACACAATACAGTGATTAACTTCTGCCTCTAGGCAGACACTTAACTGTCTATGTAAGTGGATGAAATTGTGCAAGGACAACACTAGATTTACAACAAAGGTGTAGAGTGAGCATGAACAGAATTCACAGGAGACGCTAAAGGAGAAAAACTGAGGAAAATTCCACACAAAAACCAACAGCACGATGGCCAGGAATGTGAGAGCAGAACTGCTAGGACTGAAGGATGGAAGTCAGAGATGGTGATCTTTGAGAGAAGCAACAGCGGTGGCAAATGTGGCGGGAAAATTTCGCTAAAAAGCAGCATTTTAGTACTTAGATGAAAACCATTCAGGCTAAAAAATAGATTATTTTTTGGAGAAGACTGTAGCGAAGTGTATACACTGTCAGCTAAAGCAATATTTAGAAGGCTTAGACATATTCTGTTGAAACAATGAGCATAAAAATGCATCTTTAGTATTAGACTAATGATTTGTGTGTTTTCGACCATCCATGGCCCAGTGAACATTCTCTGTCATTCTATGCAGGAAGATGGGAAAAGCCCAGAAATAGTGTTTAAAATATGTATAGCCTGGACAGAATACAGGTTTCTACTGTAATTGTAAAATGAATGTTTGTTTAACACAAGGATAAAATAATGACAGGTTAGAGAGTTCCTGTTAGAGATATAATAGGAAATGTAAATTAATAAGAAAATGAATAACACACTGTATAAGTGAATAAATGGATGAAAGAAGAGCTAGAACTGCACTGGAAACTGTTGGGTCATTCAGCACCTGTCTACAGCATTGTGATCACTATCAACCACCCCAACCAAAGTAAAGGAAGCATCTCCACAGATCCCTCAGTGAGCCTGTAAGAGGGGTAAAAGTGAGCAGATTTGGGTCTCCGGAGGAGGTGGGTTGTGGCTGCTGGAGGAGTAGTGGCTCCACAGAGGGTCAGTAGTGGCATCCATGCCAATGGCACACCTGAAGAGAGGAAAGAGACTGCTAGTTTGAGCTGCAGATCTTAAAGGGGGAATGAAAATCATCACTTGAGAGGACAGGAATGGAAGTCAATCATTCCTGATTTTGGCTGTCTGAAAAAATATTTGAAAAAAACTATACAGAAGAGTGGAGGACACTTCAACATGGCAAACTGATGCGTTACAGACCAGTCCTACATCAAGTCAGCTGTGAGTGAATATCCACAAACACAACATGATGCCAGGCCAGGGTCTATGTTTGTAGACTTTGCACTGAGGGCAGCAAAACCGAGCAGTCTGGAGTTGCTGCCCCATAAAACAGTTTAAAATATGCCTGTGAACTACTCAGTACTTGTAAAGTCAGTATGCTAATTTCAAAGGTTGTGTAACATGAGTTACGAAGAATAGATCTGAACTTCCTTATACTTCAAAAAGCATGTTCATGCCTGTTTATAAATCTAAGAAACCTCTTACATTTGCAGAAAATGCAAATGATCTTTTAATAATAGGTGTTAATGATTGTACTGCCATGTTTTCCTCTTAGTTTTCAGATTTTATATTTCTTTATTTTATAAAATCTAAACAACCCAATAGTACAGAAACTGCAAACAGAAACGAGTCAAAGTAATTTTTTTCAGTGTAACTGTAAGATGTTTCTGTCTTGTTTAACACAAAATATTTGAGTTTTTCTTCTCACTCTTCCTTTTTAAAACTAGAAACTGTCTTGGTTATGAATTCAAAGTTGAATGCTGAGGCATGAAATGAAAAATTGAAGTGAATTCAGTGGTCCTTTACTTCATCAGTATTTACACTATTTAACTTTGAATACAATGAAAAAGGTAAAGATGAAATAAAGATTTCTCAAAAAATCTTCTTGAATTTTCATAATGTAAATGCCATTTTAATTAACTGATGACATTATTTTAAATGTGAATTTAAATTGAGATGATTTCCTCTAGTTCTATCCCACTGAAAAAAACAGAACACAACTTTATGAACATTTTCTCGTTAGGAAAATTTCCTTCCTGATGTATGTGAAGATACATTTTGAAATGTGTAATTTGAGTAGCTAGTAAACAAAAGTAATTTATTATTGCAATAACATGATAGAGCAATATAACATATAAAATGGGCGTTTGACTGATTTATATTTAATAAAAATTATCTCAATAGTCATTATTTTCACTTATCGGAGCTTGTTTGTGTAGTAAGCCGTGTCCTGTCCATTCGTATCACATAGTGAAACTGCTCTGAGTTCTTCTCACACAGCTTCCACAATATCATTGATAAAACGTCACCTTTTATTAGCACGTTCACTTTCAAATTGACTAGCATGCACTTGAAACAGAAAATGCACATCATTTCTCTCTTATTTGAGAGTTGCATCCCCCCTTACGAGCTTTCAAGCTACTAGCATACCTGTGTCAAGTTTCTGTTAATAAAATTACACCTAGTGACAGGTAAAGAGGGAGTTAACTGATGACAAGCATTAGATAAATTGTTACCTGCAATTTCCCTGGTTTGTTGCCTTGGGCAAATGAGCTGAGGAGGAGGCAAGCAACTACAGGCTCCCTTTGTCCAGTGCAGTGATTGGAAGGAAAGATGAAAGACAATATACTCGTGGGTTTCTTACACCTTTTTGATTTTAATGTATTTTGCCAGGGAAATACATCTTGGTGCATCAACTATGGTGATAGCTAAACTGTTCAAACACAGAGAAAAAGAATGCTTCTGTACTGTTAATGGATGTGCTTTACTATGATGATTTACCATAGGCACTATTTAACAAGTAGTCAAAATTCGTAGTAGTTCAGTTTAATATCTTTTATCCACTGAAGGATATTTAGACCTGTATCTAGAAGTGGCCATTATTGATAGCAAAGGAAACATTAAACACTTAAAAAAAATCAGAGATAATCATTGAAATAATCTAATACAAACACATTAAGTGAATTTTCTGACCAGGAAGACTTTTATTTTCTAATATTGAGATATACAGTTATCTTTATTAGATTTATTAGAACATCACAAACACTTTTTGAAGGGAAATTTGTAGATCCTTTGAAGTCAGACCCATTTTAAGTCAACTGTTCTGGTAAACTTTGTTCCAGCACAGTAGTACCCTTGCACAGTTCAGTCTTGTAATGTAAATGAGAGTAGAGCATGTTCCCAAGAATGGCAGAAGACCCCAAACTGAATTACAGTTCAGAAAGATGAGGTGTGATTATATATGCCAGGCGAGACTGATCCATGTTTTAATTAGTTCAGTTGTTACTGTGTTGTAACTGAATTCTGCACTACAATGAAGATAACTGTTCACCAAATTCATATCCTATGATCAAAATTCACATATCCAAGGACAAAGAAGAAGGAGCTTTTCAGACTTTCTGAAGAAACTGAGAGAGCTGATTTTTTTATGTGCAGCAGAAAGGGACAAACAAACAAACAAACAAAAAAAAAAAAAAGAAAAGACAAGAATGTTC
This sequence comes from Cygnus atratus, assembly GCF_013377495.2. Taxonomy (NCBI): domain Eukaryota; kingdom Metazoa; phylum Chordata; class Aves; order Anseriformes; family Anatidae; genus Cygnus; species Cygnus atratus. Next base: position 113,047,725 of record NC_066364.1, read on the forward strand.
ACCTTGTGCTCCTCTCTGGGATCAGCATCATAAGAAAGATTAAAAAATACAAGGGAAATAAAAACACTCCTGCTCCTGGAACTGTTCCTGTTTCAGGAGGAAAAGAGGAAGAAAAGAGAAGTGTCCCACCCTGGAGCTGACCAAATGGAGCAGGGAGAGGAATGCCAGACTGACACCTGGTCCCAGGTGGTCTGTAGAGGTTCAGATGTTTGCGGTTCTGGTGGAGGTGCTCACACAACCCTTTTCAGGCCTCTGCCAGTGGCCGCGGGAAACAGAACTACCATTAAGTCTTAATAATTCTGTATCAGAACAAACTAAGATGCATCCCAGAAAGTATGCAATGAAGAGGAAAACTTTTAGGCAGGAAATCGCTTCTCAGTATGCCACTTGAAAATGTGGAATTCCTGCTCAGCCCACGGTGCCCTCAGTAAAAAGTGGAAATTGAAAACACAAATAGATTGAAACAGTCAAAGTGACCTCAATACAGAAGAAGAAAATGCAGAGCTTAACCATGTGCTCAAACTTAAAGTACATGAAAGTAATTCTATTAACTTCAATAGGCTCTACTGACGTAACACGTCTGTTGGGGACTTGACCTCTGCTGACTACGTGCAACCTTCTTGCAGTCAAGAGAGTCACATCATCTAGTGGCTTTGAAAGGACAGAAAATAATTAAATGCAATCAGATCTGGCAGAGGTATTATTCTGCAGTAGCAGTAGTTGGTAGTTGAAATGTTTCCTAATTATAAAATTCCTTAAATGAATATTGCTTCTTGTCTTTCTAGAGAAAACAACATCCTGGCAATAGAAAGGTTTACATAAGGTAACTATATGAAGGGGTAAAAAGATGCATTTTTTTTTTTTTGCACTGATTCTTCCACTGTTACTGCAGATGTCTACATCCAGGCTTGATCTGTGTTTCAAGACTGCAAGGGGCAATAGGCGAGCGAGTTACCCCAGCAGGCTATGCCAAATCTCCAGTACCCAGCTGAGCAATTGGGACTAGTTGGGCTGGGGATTAATTGGTTGCTAAAAACAATAAAAGATGAGAACACTTTTAAAAGACATCTAACATGCTGGCTGTATAAAATTAGACTGAAATGACATCATTAAAGAAAGCTTTCAAGTGTCAAAAATGAAAGAAGGTTATATATTCTCCACAGAGGAATTCTAGATCTCACCAGAGGGGACATCCACTTTCATTATTCTGCTATTTTATCTGTTTTGTCTTTTACAACAGCTTTGTAGCCAGACAGGAAAAAAAAAATAAAATAAAAATAAAAAGGAGATATAGTTGAGAGTTGAAAGAATGAGCACAGACAGTAGATAAAAGATGTAAGAATTGGAAAGACAAGTCAAAATTTTAAGATTATGTATAGTGCAAAGCTAATATGAAATAGCTTTTGTTAAAAAAAACCTAGGCTTCCTTGAATATAAATGGTATACATTTTACTCCTTTTAACAGACATCCTGCATCATCAAACTCAGTAAATGACATCACTAAAAATGTTTAATTCATCTGTAACAAGAAATAATAATTATTTTTTTCAACTGCTTGCTTTTCCACCTCCCTTGTTTGTCTTCCCTCTAAACAATGCCATCTAGTCATGGACATCCTCACCATTTCTGTTTTATTCTGTTGTTTACATCTGCCAGTTCTATGCACCTTTTGTAGATTGGAGGGAAATCTCTTGTCAAGGCACTCATCAGTTACAAAAGTACATCTGCTAATTAATAGGAGTGATACTTGTGATACACACGGAGTTACAGCTTGCAGAAAATTAAGGGAGCTGAGAGTCCCCATGGCTGGAGGGCCTGTGGGGGGTCTCTAGTCCAAGTTCCTGCCCCAAGCAGGACGGCACTGAGTTCACGCTGGGGTGCTGAGGGCTTTGCCAAGCTGGGTGCTCAAAACCTCTGGGGACAGGGATCCTGCAGCCTTTCTGGGCAACATGTCCCACCCTCTGCTGCATGCTGAAGTGTGTCAACATCCATCTTGCACTTTCACCTCTCCGTTTTAGAAAATAACCATAACTTCTTGCTGATTGCAGGGTTTTCAGAACAAGAATTGTAGGGGTGTCTGTGTGTGTTTCAACTTTGTTGAAACAGTGGCACAGTTATTTTCCAGGTTATTTTTCTTTCTAATTTCATTTGACTCTTTTGTGTTCTCTTGCATTTTCTTTGCTTCACCTAGCTTTTCTTGTTGTTTATTGCTCAACTCTCCATTAGTTGTTCTCTGTATTTTTACCCCCTATAAATAAAACACATACTCTTTTTCCTTTTCTTATGATGCTTCCAAATGCTACCTTTTCCTTATATTTTTATTTATCTTAATGCAATACAACCCATATCCACTTTGCTACTTTCCTCTCAACTGAATTGTTCTAAATTATTTATTTGGCGTGAGAGGAGAACAACAGTGTAAATAACTGCTTTACCTATCACCTGGATATCATAACAGTTTGTGTGTACTGTTTTAGTTTAATTATGTTATATCACTTTGCAAAAAATTAGTTCATAATTTGGGAGTACAGATTTTATAGAAGATTCGCAATGTTACTCAGCCTGAATGCTGCTAATTAAAATGTCCTCCCCATCACTTGTGTTTCATTGCTTTACTATATAGCATGTTACTGTATCTTTGATGTTATAGTATATGATGCAACAAGAGGGATTTTTTTTTAATTAGGAAACAAAATTCTGAATATTTTTATTCATTTTTGCTAACTTATCTCTCACATTTCATAATGGGCAATTTACATTTGCAGATATATTCCATGCAAAAATGTTTTTACACATCTTCAGAGAACACAGTAAACACTGATATCTACAAATCAAAGGGGTTTAATGTAATACCTGTGCGTGATTTAACCCAGAGTTGACTTTCATTTCCGTAGTACTCATCACCTATAACTTTATTGTTTTACCTTGTTGCAACATTTTTGTCACTGGTATATTAATGACTTGTGCTTTATGTGCCAAAATCAGTGTCAGTGTACATCCTTAGAGGAATCCATACTCCATGAGGATTTCCTGTGGGAAACAATTTTCTTTTTTGTTCTCTTCTCCAGCAAGTTGGCCAATAACTGTATTATGAGCTCTAGCCTGCTCTTATTGAACTCAACAGGAAAACCTTTTTTATATTTTGGCTGAGGGAAAGTTATTTATTGCATACACAGAATTTCATTTACTACAGCAAATCCAAAGCTTAGCTACTAACAGTATTGGAGAAAGCAGAGAGTAAAAAATGCATCCCTCCTGCTCTGAGCTGGGTAGGACCATAATGACGGCCCCTGCTCATTCTCCTCTGAGGATCTCCGTAATCTGGCAGCATTATCGCCATGGCTCTAAAGCACTGTCTCTTTCCCAGGCCATTTTCTAGCTGTGCATTGATGCAGAAGGCTTTTGCATTGGGTGTCGTGTTCCATGGATCACCTACACGAGCTCGACAAAGGTCCTAATATCCTCTGTCATAAATCCCTCAGTGCTCGTGTAGTACAGTTAGGCCTAACAGATAACCAAGCCTCCCCATCATCCATTCTGGTGCAAATGCAGACTTTCTACCTGCTCATGCGTAGCCGTCTAGAGGACAAATGGCTGGCTAACCAGAGAACACTACTTAATTTATGGTTATTCATGTAGGTGGTCGTGGCTTTGCACTAAATTCTCCCTTTTGTTATAGGTTGGAAAATGAATTTAATCTTTTTCTCCTACAGTGATCCCTTCCTGGAAGTCCTTTTAAGAAGAGGTCTGTACTGTGCTCATTTGAATTTAATCTCTTATATTTTAATAAGTATCCCACAGGGTTATTAAGGTGTTAGAATTATCTCTAAAGAAAAAGAATTACATTATTAGTAAGAAAATTAAGAAAATCTATCTTCCAAATATATTGTTTGAATAGAAACAAAACAGTTTTATAACGAAATGTACCCTGACTGATAACTTGTTTATTTTAAGCAGAAAACATTTTTTTGGAAACAACAGAGAAAATAACGTTTCAAACCATGTAAATGCATTTCAAAGTATAATTTTTCAAGACAGAGGTTTAGTACTACCACCTTGGTCACAAACTGTGTCACATAGTTGTTTTCAGTGTGGACATTCTCTCTCTGTTAATAAATTTGAAAAGAGTTGTCTTGAGTACCTTTTTTTGTTAGTTTTTTTTTAATACTAACATCCAGACTGCATCCACCCAGCTCTGTAAAGGTAGCAGGGATGGGCAGCACTCCCATGCATTCACTCACTGTCGAAGGAAGCTTTGGAGCTGGACATTAAGCACCTACCTGGGAAGTAGCTTTCAGGAGGCTCAAGGCAGGCTGTGGTGATATCGGAAAGTACCCAAAGCAATGCTGTGGAGGACAGCAGAAGCTGAGAACATGGTTTAATTGTCCGCCGGTGTGGTGTTATATGAGGTCAGCTGAGCCCTGCTGACATAAGAAGCAAGGGTCAGCCACTGTGTAGATTCTGGGTTTCCCAGATGCGGGCATCTTTCAGCAAACAGTGTGGTTGGTATTTGATGGTACAAGCCACATGCAGAACTTGCCAGGGCTAGGAGATTATGAAGCCATGACTGTAATTTTAGTCATTCTCTGGGACATGCTTTAAGGACGCATGCTTCTTGCTGGGCCTTGACTTAGAGGAGTACTGTGCCATCTAGACACAAGATACTGGGGAAAATAGCTGTCAGTGGTCCAGGGAAGAGATCAGAAGATAGCCTGACACACACACACAGTACCAGAATACTGAGAGGGGGCTGAAACACATCTCCAGAGGGCAGCTTCCACCATCAGTGGGATATGCTGCTTGGCATTTGGCCCCAGGACCCCACGGTCACTGTCCCACAGGTACCATGCTCCCTCCCACAGCTGCACATCTGGCTACACGTGGACTTACTGGTAGTTAGATGAGCCATGAACATCTCTCATCTTCTGTCCATCTGCCTGAGAGTTGGCCACCATTACACAGCTAGCCCATGAAATACATTTACACACAGAGCATCTGAAGTGGGTAGAAAAAATGAGAGCTAATTTTTAAATCCCAAGACTTCAAAACAGTTTCTTATGGTAAGCGTTCTCTCATGTGGTGGTTGATAACTGCAATTTTAAAGACAATTATTAAAAATCTGAGATAACAATATCATTATTGTTGTGGTGAAATATATCATTATTGGGAAAAGCTTAAACAGCAAGAGCAGCTGTTATTTATAATAGCATATAATGTCAGTGTCTCTTATCTTGCTGCTGATAGGGTAAGAAAATGAAATGTACTTCCAAAACTGATAAATCTGTCCATATTCTTAAACTAGTAATCCAATGGAAATGGAAATGCACCAAATACAGCTAGAATTGTCCCAGAACGTGGCAATGCAACTACATTTTGAAAACTGGTCATTCATTTTACATCTGTTCATTTTTAGTAACCAAATCGATATTCCATAGATGTGACTTGTGAAGATAACACTTACTAAATGTATTCAATTTCAAGTGTTAAAGTATAGCTGTGGTGTACGTAAAGAGTGCTTATCAAATATCTGCTTCCAGGTATAAATTATTTAGCAGTGAATTTTGGAAATATCTCATTTTATGCCTAAATCAAGTTGCATTTCAATGCTTTTATTTGAAATAATAAGCTGTGCCAAAGAAGGGTCTTATCTGTGAATGGTATTATCACAGACTGCTCTCCATAAGCTTTTTATTGATAATCTTTCTGCTAGAGATTTGCATGTATTTTAGGCTGAAGTTCTTTTGCTGCTGAAGAGCATGTAGAGAAATAAACAAGTTTATCAGTACAACATCAATTGAAATCAGTGTGTACTTATTAAATAATTTAGTTCTTTGGACATTGCTCAAATTGCATTTAAAAACAATGTTAACTTTTCTGAAAGGTAAATAGCACAATAAACAAATACTACGTTCATCATGAAGGACTTCTGTAGATCATAAAATGGTAACAGCCTTTTGTGTATGAAATATGTATTCTAACATTATCATTATAGGCTGCTTCACTAAAGGTAGCAGAACAGTTTTCATGGTGACTTGTGCTTTTGCTCATCTTATTTACTGATCATTTCCCATATTCAAATTCACCCTAAAAAGTAAATAATAATATTACAACAAAAGTATTGTTTAATTGTAACAGATTTTAAAACGTGTAAGAAATACCTTGAACATATACCTTCTCAGACCTTAATAATGAACTGTGCCTTCTGACAATCTAATTGGAAAATTTATTCTCAGTGAGTTTCTTGTACAAGGAAAGCCAGCTATTTAGACCACAAAAAAAAAAAAGGCAAATTAGTAGTTCATGCCTTCGACTCATCTCTCTGCAAAACTTCAGTCTCTTCATGTTGCTCTAGTTGTACAAAATGGGGTAGAAATAGCCTCAGGGAAAAATCCAGGAGTAATGAGGTTACTTCAAGTAGAGCTGACAGAACAACTCTTTATCAGTCCCCCAACACTAAGCCATATCTAGATACAGCAGGTAAAATTCACATTAAACAAAAGATCAGCTACAATTCTACTTGTAGATAAGTTGTGTTTTCTACTTCCACTTTTTTGATTAAATGCACACCTTAAGATAGCATCAGAAGGTATGCACCGTAACATTTGAGAATTAAAGATGCTAGATTAATGCTGGACTAAGAAATGCATGACTGTATCTGCCCTAGTAGAGTTTTGCAGTAAGTTTTAAGAATTTTACCCTTTCCATAAAAAAAAAAAAAATCTGCCTAAATATATCATAGTTTATGTATGAAATACGGAATAACAGGATGTATTTCAGTTTACCCTGGCCAATTGATAGTGATATACATGCTAGATATACAATGGGACGAGGATAATTAATTGTGACATTGTCAAAAGGACACAATGCTTTTTCTGATAAATTCTTTACATCCTTCCAAAGGGTCACAGTCAGTATTTCAGCTTTAGACTAGGTCATTGCCTAGAGCAAATGTGATTTAATAGAGTTACACAAGCTATGGAAAAGGTGATCTAGAATGGTTACATGTTTAAAATGTGAAAAACATTCCAGGAAAAAAAGCTACCGCACTTGAACTTCATGCAAATAAAGTCTTAACTGAATGTAAATGATGTATGTTCTTAAGTAAGAGTGCCAAGCTGAAAACAACAAATCATATTAATATTATAATACCAAGATAAGATAGTTTGATCTTAGTTTGATAGAAGTAATTTAAAAACTAGATAGGTGAGGCCAGTAGAATACAAATCATGATTAGAAGGAAATGAAACCCAGAAAATAGAAAAACTAGCAATAGTTATTTAGGGAAAAAATGAGTTTAAATCCAGAAAGGAAAAAAAAAAAAAGTTCTGCTTTAGAAGCACGAATGAATCTTATTTTTATAACATTTTTGTACTAATTCTCCACAATTCTTCCAATACAGACACAATAAGGCTGATGTAAAAGGGATTTGCTAGTACAACTGACTTTGCTTGATAAACAATAACGGCAAATCTTGCCCAAATTTTCATTTATAGATATAACTCTGTCAGCAAACATTTACATACGTATCATCCAGCCTCAAACCAGATCTGTCTCTACCTTTCTTTCCATGTTTAATCGGCCATCACCTGCTATATGCAGTTTCACATTACGCTATTCAAATGAAATACTGCAGTGATTCAGCAGTGATATTTTCATGATTTTAAAGTTCGTATTAACTTGACAGTACAGTTTCTTTTTCTGGTATGATAGCCTAATATAAGTAAACTGAATAAAACTGTCAAAACTGCTCTGATGTTAGAGTCTGGTTGCATTTTCCTAGTATATTCCTGCATCTGAGCAGGAGTAGAGAGAAGTCTGAAGAGCTTTTTAGTCCCAAAGGGCAGCTGCTGCACATAAAAGTGCCAGCTGCTTTTCATGATGGTTCAATGCCACCCACAGTCATAAATGCTCTTTCAAAAATGATGTCAAATTCCAATTGAAAAAATAATGCTTTGAAAAGTAAAAACAAGATGGGATAAGGAAGTACCTGAATTCAAGAAGATGCGCTCCAAATTCTGATGAAGTGATAATGAGAAATGAAATTAGATTGCTTAGAAGAATTACAAGATTTATGAAGACTTCTTTATGAAGACTTCTATAAGGCAACCACTTCCAGAAGAATAAGTAGATCAAGAATAGCTCCAAATGGGAATTAATAATGAGGGGCATTAACAAGATGTCCAGCAATATCCATGGACAGTTTTAATTTATTTATTTGAATAATGAAAAAAACAGCAAGCTTTTCAGAAATCACAGATGTATTTCATTAGTCCACTCAAACATGAGGAAGAAAAGCAGTATAGGGAAAAACAAAACTTGAGTTCCTTGGCTTAAAAAAAAAAATGTTTCTGCAGGATAAAAGCTGAAGCAAGGTTTCTTCTTATAGGTCAAATTCCAATAACAATAAAACAAGGCATATAGCTACCTTCCCTAGATCTGTATATATATCCCCAGGCTGTCAGCAGAGGCTATACTGACTTAGAGTGAATGAAGCCTGACATTACCTTTCAGGTGTGGGTGAGTTAGGTCAGGCCAATATGAAATGCAATCAGACAGACATTTAGAAAAATGTTTTAGTGATTGTGATGCCCATGGCACTTGCACTAAGTGAAACAAAAGTTTGAGAGAATTTCAGTGGACCTTTGTGTGCTTTAATCAAGAATGTAAGACCCTTAAAGGTATATAATGAAAAATGTCACCAAAGTGTTTGGATAAGATGGAACTTTCACCCCTAAGAAAAACATCTTTCACACCATGCCTATCATGCTTGTACAGACTGATATAGTTTGGCAACAACAGACTAGACTTCAGTTAATGCATCCTAAAAAATGCCTACCTAAGAAATTGTAATTTACAGCCATATGGTGGCTCAAAGTTAAGATCTCTTCAGCTTTAGGTCAGAGACTCCAGACAGCACTGAAAAGCAGATATTGTTTTTAAGGAGAAGAAGTTACAGTGTGTAACAAAAGTAAGGTTTACTGTTAATATGCTATTTTGATACTGTGTTCAGCAAAATTAATAATTGCCAAAAAAATGGTGGACACTAGTCCAAAACAAACTCTTGCTCTGAAGTGAGGGCATTTTATGTTAAACGTTTAGCTGAGTGGGCAACAGCAAAATCCTGTAGATTGCAAACATTAATCAGAAACACCTGGGCTGCGAGTCTGGTTTGCTGTGGGTGAGCAGGGTTATGAACCTCCATGGTGGCACAGCTACCACGAAATGGAGACAGACTGCTCCAGGCACCAGCCTCACCTGGGGCTTGGAATTTAGGTAGAGAGATGGTAACATTTCAAGACACATTACTGAGCAGTAAAACCCAACTAACCCCTCTCCTCAAAGAAAGCCTCCCCTGCTACAAATTTATTTGCATTAAATTTGGCAGATGTTATATTTGGAAAGAGTCTACCAGATTTACTTACTTGTTGAAACACACTCTTTGGTTCCAGGTCTGTAAATTATAGATATGTTAGAAATGTGTTGACTTGGTCAAAATATTTGTGGTGCATAAACATAAGCAAATGCATTAATCTGGAAAAGAGCAAGATCTTGGAATGAGAATAATTCCAGGGAAAAAAGAAAAAAAAGACACAGATGCAAAATTACTGGTAGTAACAAATGGAAGACCTAAGTATTTCCTGTTGAATGGTTCCTTCATTTGCTTTTTGTTTTCTGAGGAATCTAACATATTAAATATCATCAAATATGAGATTTCATAGGTGACACTGGAGCTCTCGTTCCTGTTCTAACTAAATTCCTAGTGCTAATAAAGCAGAATCTTTAAATACTTACTGAAATGTCTTCTGCCAAACAGTGAGTATGGGTCATTACTCTTGTTTATTAAAAGTCAATACAGATATACATTTTCTTGATGATCACTCTATTTGCTGTTACCAATTATAACCTGTATTCTTTCAATCTAGAAAACCCAGATTCCTTCAGCTCATACTGTATGTGCACATATTCATGCCATCTCAAAAGTAGATAAACGCAAACGTTTTATTTATGAGATTTCAGTCTTAACAAGTGCTGCAAACATGGCTCAGTAGCTCATACAGCAACATAACAAAGACTCTTTACACGCTACATAACAAGAATAAAAGTAGAGAAGTAGAGAAGCAAGTGACATCTTATTTCAGTTATTATTGCTACTGGGAATGATGAACGATATATAGAAATACACATAAATGTATGCATGCATCAAAAATAAAAATGATTTTGAACAAAATGGCACATCATTTCTTTTCCTCTTTACATCCAGGACACACTGAATGAAAGTCAAAGATTAAGACTGTAAGACATAACTCCTCTGCAAGTTGACAGCCTTAGCTGTAAGTACTTGTTTTCTCTACATGCTGTTTGTCTTCTGTAAAGCATGCTGTCAGTGTAAGACAATGGAATTGCAAAGATTTTTTGAAACAGATGTCTATGTTAATGATTGTGCTTTAAATTTTCTAAAGTTTCACATTCTTCTATGTTTACATGTTATATTGTGTCCTCTCCAGCTGTCCCTTTGTAGTTAATTCAATATTAGTAAACAGCTTACTGGTACCAAAAAGAAGACTGTCACCATGGTAATCATAGTAAAAGGTCATTTCTATCTTGTTTCACACATATGGTATAAAAATTTTCATCGTGCATGTACCGAAAACCTACAAGTAAGGCACATACATAGATGGGAACACCTCTTTGCCTGCAGATCAAGGGTGGAGGACCACGTTCCATACGCTCATCTTCCTTATGGTTGCTGTAAAAAAGGAGGATGAATCTGTTAGTAAATCAAAGTGTTATTCTTGACTTCCAAGTACTCACATTTTTGTCCAAAAACTGTGATCTGCTTTCCCAGTTCAGCATGTTAACCCCATACAGGGTTAATTTTGAATTCATACTTAAAGGTACTTCCATATGGTAAAATGCTTGAGCAGTTGCTTAGATTTTTAATTGAGTGGTTTTTTTTGACTGCAGGCCCAATTCATCATAGTTTACTTAATTTGCATTTGGAAGTAGATTATGTATTTTACAGACAAGTTTTCAAAAACTACTTTACAACTGTAGACTGTGTCATGGTAAAAGCAAGTGACTAAGTAGGGGAAAAGTGCGCAGTCAGCACATTGAAATGAAGAAATGGTCATGGATAGAGGAAAAACATGAGTTCTTGAACTCAGGTCACTATTCAATGTATTTTGACTGAAATACACAGACTTTAAATCTATACTGTGGTCAATAGTAATTTACAGTGCTGTAGTATGTGTCAGATGGATTTGTGAGGCAAAGGAAATTTCTAAAGTAGTGCTTTTAGAGCACTGAGCCATCTATGCCAAATCCTTTTCACTGCTTACTCAGAAATCAATTAAATATGTATAATTATCACCAAAAATGATATTAATTACAAGCTAGTCCTAATAAGAAGCTACCTTTTTCATAGAAGCTCCAGGTGAGTGATGATGTCATTTCATCTCTTCAGAAAGTATAACACATTCTTTTAAAGGCAAATTATTAAGCAAAGAGGGCCAGTTTGAATATTAAAAAAAGTTACTTCAGTTTTCATATGTGTCATTCCGTTTTTAAGTGTTTCATCATTTATACCAGGTCCAGGAGAGTTTGGTTTGCTTCACTGGAAAAAAAATATAACAGATTTCTTTCTTACATTTCAGTTAACTGAGGTCCAAAGCAACACTTGTGCTGGGCTGGGAGTTGCATTTCTACTTCTTTTAACCCCCTTGTTCTTCAAGTAATAAGTAACATCTGTAAAACTCAATCTTGAAACCTCTACTAGAGACAGACTGATTTGTGACAAGGCTTTGGAATTAGCTAAATCTATATAAAATCATCTGTTACATTTAAATTGAGGCCCATCTGGAGCTGAGTCTGTTGAGGGATGTGAAGTGTAAGACGACAGGCTTCCACAAGTATATCAGCAGTAAGAAGTCTAGGGAAAACGTGGGGCTGCTGCTGAAAGGACATGGGACCTGGTGACTAAGGATACAGAAAAGACCAAGGTACTCAGTCTTTCCTGGTACAACTTGTCTTTGGGAATCTCAGGAATAGCTGATGGAGGGCAGTAAAGAAATTCACGCCAGACTCTTCTTAGTGGTATTCAGTGATAGGACAAGAGCCATATTAAAATAGTCGAAATTAGCTGAGCATGAGGATGGTTGAACACTGGAACAGGTTGCCCAGAGAGGTTGTGGAGGCTCCATTTTTGGAGATATTCAAAATGCGATGGGATGCAGTCCTGGGCAGCCTGCTCTGCATGACCATGCCTGAGCAGTGTCATTGGACTGGGCAAATTCCAGAGGTCCAACCCAACTTCATCCATTCTGTAATTCAACAATAAAATTAACCAAAGAAAGCCAATTACCTCTCTTACAAAGACAAAAGCCAGAATAATCTCTTATATAAATTAAAGTAAAGGGGCAGTCCCCTGCCAATGATAAAGGCATGCCAAACAACAGCAGATACTTCTACCATGTTAATCATGGAGCAAAACAGAATACTGGCCATCATTCTACAGAATGGACAGTGTCTTTCATATGTAGTATTGTTTGCCCAAAGTCTTAAAAACATTTTTATAAGCTTTTGTTTTTCTTTTTTTCAAAAAAGGGAAAACTTGACAGATACATAATTTTTCTCCATTCTGGAAAAGTGATGACTAAGAAAGGGTATGACAAAGATCTACAAAATCATGAGTGGTAGAGAGCGATTGGATAGAGGTCAAGTATTTATTGCCTCTTCCAAAGCAAAAATTATGGTGGATCAAATTAAATTATTATGTGCTGGTTGAAAATAGCAAGAGAGTTTTCTTCATGTAGTGAAGAGCAGATTTAAGGAACTCCTTGCCAAAAGGTGCAGTAAGTGCTGAAAGTTTACAGCAGCACACAGAGAGACTGGACAACTTCAAAGAAAATAAAACCACTGAGGGTTATTAAATACTCAGGTCAAGAAGCATCTGAGCTTCCCAGCAGCTGGAGGCTAAAAAGTATCCTATAGACTTACTCTGGTTTTAGTCTTTCAGAAACATTCTCATTTGGCCACTGTTCCTTTGAGGCTTCTCTTAAGGAGAAGCAGCAGCCTGCTTGTGCTAAGACTGGAATGTCCTTCCTACGAAAGGCAAGAGGAAAGGAAATGGTAGGAAACATTTACAAGAGATATGAAGCAGAAAAGGTGGAGGAAAAAATCAAAAAGTGAGAAAAAAGTAAAAACCCAACACACACAAAAAAAGTTGAGTTTGCGAACACAGTGGAATTGTCAGGCCACACAATGTCAGGTCTGAACTGTATGACCAGTCAAATGTCATGAGCATATTGCATTTACTGTAAAACATTTTGTACTAAGGAGTATTAAATTTTAGAATTTTTTTTTTCAATGAGGATGGTGAGACAGCGAAACAGGTTGCCCAAAGAAGTTGTAGATGGCTTATCACTGGGAAGTGTTCAAAGCCAGGTAGGACAGGGCTTTGAACAACCTGATCTGGTGTCCCTGCTCATGGCGAGGGGGTTGAACCAGATGATTTTTAAGGGTCCCGTCCACCCCAAAGCATTCTATGATTCTATGGTATTGTTGCAATAAGATGTTACTCTATGCAATTATATAAACATGATTACACCAACCGTAAGTAATGCTATAATTTGTATCATATCAATGCATTACTGGGACAAATCAAGTAGTTCTATAAAAACTGTAAGGCATTATATATATCAAAGATGTAATATATTGAAGTAAAGCTTTTAACATCAATGACAGTCAATTGGATGTAAAATAACATTATTTTTTATATAAAGATTGAAGCTTAGCTACAAATGATGATAACCATAGCATTACCTGATAAAATACTGCACTGAGCTTTAATAGATTTTTTTTAAGTACTAATCTTTGATATAAAGATCTGCTTAAATTAGTTGTGGGTTTTCACATAAAAGAAAGACAGAAAGAAAAATACAAAATGATGTTTATCCTTAAAAGCACACACAAAAATAGCTGAAAATCCCATGTAGACTTTAAAGATGAAGGAAGGTAGATTGAGAAGTAAGGAGGTTCTTCATAATAAGGCAGCAGTTTGTGCTTCTCTAGCAGTTGTTCACAGCACAAACATCTACTAAACAATTCGGGTACTAACCTGAAGTAGCATGCCCTCATTCCTCTTTATTATGGAATAAATAAAAAAGTTTCCAGTGCTCAGTAAGAAAACAAGGCACTTGGCATTGAAAGACTTTAGTAGCTAAGGCACCTTCCTGCAAAGAGCTGCTGTCTGATGCACAGCACTCTACCGAGAGAGCACCCCTAGCTGTAGCACGCTAGAAGATGGAGAATACTCCCGTACTTATTTTTTTTGCAGTACTGTTGCCTATGTCACCTTTGTTAAGTAATAACAACGCTGAAAAAATTTCATTTTAGTTAGGGACAAACATTTGAAACCAGCAATTTCAGGGCATATATTTTTCCTTTCTAAGTACTTCTCTATTTATTCCCCAGAAATTCCCAAGTACAAGGGTGCAAAGCGGTTGTGTAGCACGCATGCAGATGCACACGCACGCATATATGCTGTGTGCCTCTTCTTTTTATTTACTAAAGGGAAACTCCATGGAGCTGCTAGAAACAAGGCCTCCAAAACCACTTTCTACTCAGAAAGCAGGCCTCAGAACAATTCATTTCCAACCAGAAAAACTACTAGTAATCACTTTTAAGTATAACAGGGGGAAACTGTATTTTTTTTCCCTCTTTAGCTTAATCCTCAGGCATAATTTCCTTTATACCAAAGATCTCATCTACATAGGTGCTTTGTTCTTACCACATGCCATCCTCCCTTTGCACAGGTGCAAGGATTGATCTGGGTGGAGGAACTGATCTCAGTTATCAGTAACCTGACAGTTTTTTACTGTCCCTCTGTCTGGTGGCTTCCTTCAGGAAGTCTTCAGGTTTCTGCAGCTTTCAGCATAAATCCAACTCTGGCTTTAATAAATGCAAAGGGATTCAGGTGTCCTGTCTCTCACCAGAGGCTTTAGGTAAGCCTGAACAAGATATTTTATCTTTTTAAGTTAGCTTCCAGTTCCTCTTTTTTCTCCTTTAATGTTATTAACCCTAACCTGATGTTAACATTAATACTATTAAGTAATAATCACGTTAAATTGAAACTACTGCTCTGAGAGCGTGGGAGGAAAAACAGGACTTGAAAGATCTCTGTAAACAAAAAGTTATTTTCTAGTTAGCTTGCAGACAGTGGAAAGAATAGCTATTGGTGTTCCGATGGGTGCCCCTACACCCTCTATGACTACTCCTAGAGGCCTGGAGAAACATTAAAATTAAATAATTAAATTTGAATCCAACAATTCTGAATTAGGGCGTACCAGTGCTAACAAAACAACAGTCACAGGAAATTTGAAGGCAATAAAAAAATTGGAGCTCCTGATTTACTCTTCAGTTGTGGTGGCCTTCTGCATGCAAAGTCATTGCAGCTGTGCTGCTATATGACAACCTGGTGAAAAAGGATTTCATAAAAGCCAAGCTAGAAGTACTATTTTAAATTTTCTTTTTAAGCATATAAAGTTTTAATTAGCACTGCTCAGCTGGAAAGCTTATAAATATTTGAATAGCAGTAAGATGTAGTTTACTTTTACTTATAACTTAGCTTAAATTGGGGTCTCGTAATTATCAAAACAGCAGTATCCTCTCTGAGATCGTTTTAAGAGGATCGTGTTTCTTGATCAGTGTTGGGAATAACTAATTTTAATGAGAGCCATTGAACCTTTATAATATACTTCCTTTTTATTCTTTAAAAGGATTACTAATGTTCAGAGCCCCGTTCGTATTGGAATAGGCTGTTCCATATCACTTTTTGTGACGAGTGATAGAATTCTGTTTTATTTGGTTGTTCCAAAGATAATTGGCAATGTTTAACTAAATATTAAATATGATCCCCCATGAAGGTTTTATGTCTGAATTTTGAGTAACTGTATAATGTGAGAGTTGTTTTGAACAGTTTACTTTAGATGTTGGTACACTACCACTGAAAACTATATTTAACTGTCAAAGCTACACCTTTGTCTATAAACGTTAGCAGGATCCAAATGTTTTCCTGTAGGAAAAAGAATAGCTATAATTAAAAAAAAAGTTATCACAACGGTATCTTTCTAATTTGCTCAAGTTTCTTACATGCCAGATATCACTTAGAAGAATTTTGGTCTGAGTAAAACTCCTTCGTGACTACATATGTGCTAACTACATGGGTGATAGGGATTCCTTTAAAAATACCCTGTTATTCCCAGTAGCCGTTTTCTCTCGACTCATACAAGATTCAGTTCCCATTACAACTCTCTATCATTTAGCGTACCTTTAACTCCAGAGCCTGCCAACATTACCACTGTTAACTCCTCCCCACTGGGGATCTCATTATGTAAAGAAATCAGGTGCTCCAAATTCTATTAGTTTCATTCATAATTAATAGTGGATGAGATCCTCAGCCTTGTATGCCTGTTAACAGCCTCCTGGATGTTTCCCACTGACAATTTTGTACAGGATAATATTTAGTCCAGCATAACAGAAAGTATTTTAATTATACTATCTCTGATTTCAAATACAGGAGGATCTCCAGATGCCAGAGCTTTACTTGTATAAGCATTCTTCTTTGGTGCAAGATAAAGTAAAAATAAACTAAACTTAACAGAATTCCCCATCGCTCAAGAGGGTATTTTATTTGACCCTTCTCTGTTCTTGTTAGGCCTCAGTATTACTCTTCACAAGGTTTCTGCATTTTGGTTGCATGAATTTCCTTCTGAAGAACACTTTATTTGCTTGAGATCCCATGGCAACCATGGCAACAACAGGATGAGCAGACAGGGTTTCCAGTTCAAACTAGATACCAAACACAATCTCAGATTTGTTATGCATCTGGAGAGTATACATTTGAAACAAATGCTTTACGTGGAGATAGTGCACCCTACACAGGAAAACTTCCAACTTCTATTGAGGTGAAACATCTGTTTTTCAAAATATTTCTCACAAAAATATTTATGAAATTCCAGAAGGATCCAGTAGGAGTTCACTGAGATTTTACATCATTAGTCTAAAGCAGCTAATATTACAATAAGTTCACTGTAGACATGAACATAATTGAAATATTACAGATACCTTCCCCCCCGCCTTCTGTAACATCCTCACATACTCAATATCACAGTGAAAGTGAAGTTCAGTAATTATAAACCTACTCCAAATGCTCAGCTAGAACAGAATTTCTCTATTTCTAAGAAAGGATCATTGTTGAAATAAAAATGAGTAGATTGGAACCATAAGTAACTTGATACATTAGAAGCCCTTCAAAACAGCAGGTAAATGTCCTACTACAAGGAGTTGTTCACATCTCTTGAATAAATTGACAGGATTCCGAATGAAAGTAATGCTGTAGCACAAAGAAAAGCCATTTACTTGTTTTGGCAGCTAGTGTTTTGGTTCTGACTACAGTAGCTCCATAAGTTTTAGCTAAGCTTGCTACACATTGTGTGTTTCTCCTTGTTTGTTTGAAATACACGTTCTCCGGTTGGGAAACCAGAAAGCATTGGCATACATGATATGCTGCAACTTGTTGCCATCCTCCTAGGTTTAGGATGCAGGGTTTTCCAGAGGAATCATCTGTGCTGTGGTTGTATAGAGTGCAAGCGTTCTTGTTTGGATTTAAACATATTCCTCAAGGTTACAACTGGGTGAAGAGTCCTGGGAGCAGTGTCCTGAGTGTTCAATGCAAGTCCCAGTCTCTTAATGCTTATTTTGCTGTAACTGCTGGCGCTGCCACATACTTCCCTTCATATTGCATCCACATTCCACATGAATATTAGTGCTTCAGTCACAAATTTCTATATCGTGCAGAATCACTGATTTAATGCCAGTATGTTGGAAGCACACATTTCACATCAGTAGCTCCTATCTAGGCCTCCATTCCAAAACCACTACTTCCTAGATGGTGCAAGACAGAATTTAATGTATGATACAGAGACAGAGACCAAATCTGTGGACAGAACCCCTCCTTGGAGCAGGCTTGGCTCGTATAATTTGCTGAAGAGCTGTCACTCTTGAATTTGGCTCCCACTGCTTAAATGTGACTCTGGATGTGATCATCACTCTAGATGTGATTCCCATCAGAATCTTATTCAGGATGGATCAAATTAAATTTTTTCCAGTTTGTTTAATTTCTGTCACTGTCACCATGGTGATAAGCTCTGCAGGAATTAACAGAATCACTTGAAATATATTCAATAGATAGTCACCCCATATCCATTTTCATGTGTGACGTCCTTCAGATGATAGCTCAGAATACTGTTAATGCTGAGGTCCAACAGACTTCTGTAAATACTTAAACTACATTGATCCATCTACTAACAGCATCGGAAGGCATTTGTTACCATTTAAAGTATATTATTTCACTTCTTCTGGACCAGTTCCAAAGTTTAGCACTGCATATGGACAAGTACCATAGCTTTCTATTTATTTATTTAAGAGGAGAATTAAATCGGAAAAGTAGTGCATTATCCACGGTTATAAGCAATGCACTTCTGCTGAAAAGGTTTTAAGGATTTATTCGGCAGTATCGGTAGTAATTTTATAGACTGCTTCTCCATTATGTGTTCTTTGCATTATTGTACAGTGTGTGGTGTTTTTTTTTTTTAATTCTGTAATACTATTGTGCTATTTGCATTCTCTTCAGTAGGTGACTGTATGTGATGAATTTTAAGTATAAAATTATTCAAGGGATGTATACATACCTTGCTATATTTGGCATGAAAAATAAGGAACAGAGTTTGCAAACAAGAAAATAAATAAGCTAGATATATCATAAACAATACAGGGCAAAAAACATTATTTAATCACAGGCAGTAAGACATCATTATCTTGGAGTTGAGGTTGCTAAGCAACGTAACTGGTACAAAAGCTACATAGCAAAAACGTTCCTGTTAATGAATCATAAGTTTGGTAGTGTCCAAAGTAACATAGATTAAACTGATAAGATTATATTTCATATGCCCCCTTGTCTGTACAAACAAGAAAAGTCATAGTAAAAATATGCTATCTCATTGCCCATTTTTCATTATTTTTTAATTTTGTTCAACCATTTATCACTATACAATAATATAGTATAGAAAATATAGTTCTGAAGACAACGCATAATGGATAGTAGCATAAATTTCAAGTGAGGGCAGAATTTTCAAAACACATTTTCACTTAGTACACATACTGTGGAAAATGCCTTACCTGAAGACCTCGTGTGCTCTCCTTAATTCATAAAAATGTCTTGGCTGTGGAATTTAAAGGTCTACCAGGGATTTCGGTCTCTAGGACTAAATCCTACTTTTCATTCCAGGTTCATCAGTTTGCTCTGGAGACATAAAAATCACTCCAGAAACCATTGGCAAAAAGACAAAACAAGTATATTATAAATCTCCTTCAAACGTTTTGTAGATACATTGAATTTTACAGAACATCCCAGTACTTACAAACTGCATTCCAGGTATTTACTAAATAAGTACTCTGATGTGAAGAGAGGCTAAACACACCAAAATGGTGACTACAGAAATTTGTCATGTAGCTGTTATTTACAGTAAAATATATCAGGATGTGTGAATCACAGAAAAGAAGTGGGAAACAAAATAAACTATACACAATTTTTATTTTTTCCAGGAGAGGCAAAAACTGAAATCTTCATTCTCATTAAAACAGAATCTTACAATTTCAGGAACTATTTCTACAGCTTTCCTCAGCTTTGTGCGTATCCTTGCACTTAAAGTTTGTACACAGTTGATGCTGGTGGAACATATCAGTCTTCGGCCTTACCACTACCATCACCAGCTCTCTGAAACCCCCCCCAGCAGCCACAACCTCACCACAATTTCTTTTAATTTTATTTATTTATTTATTTATTGGCCTTGCAAAGCTTTATGAAAGCTCCGTAATAGTGTTTCATCAGTGCTTTTCCTGAGCTCAGCCTGCTGGTCTGAGGGCGATAGCTTTGGGCCTACCATCTTTTGAAAATAATTCAGTATGCCATGTACAATCACATGGACCTGGGAGCCCTGCTTGTTAAAGGAACTTAACATATGGTTCAATGTATGCATGTTACATGTCCTTGGCTTCACTGCTGAAATGAAACCTTACAGAAGATAACCACATAAATTTAAAGTTGAGATAAAATTCAATCTAAATAAAAACCACAGAAGCTAGTTTACCACTCAGAGTTCATGCTGAACTAGATGGCTAAGCAGCTGGGCCAGAAATAGGCCTGTTGCCTCTTAGAGAGGCATCTCAGTTATACGTACTATGTCAGAGCCCTCATCCAGGATTTAATCAAAGATGATAAACTTTATTAGCGAATGACCTTGTATTTTATGGCATGAATCAAGACTAGCCTTACCTGATAGAAGATGGAGTAGAATATAATGCCAAACTGTACATTTCTTGAGTTCACCTTCAGACAAACTGAATTTTTACATTTTCTTGATGTATGTGAAATCAGCTTTAGATTATTATTATTTTTTTATTTTATTTCTTTATTTTTTAAGGGAGGAGATCTGTAAATGCCAGATGAGCATCTTTTAGTTGGATTTATTGAGGGAGTCAGAACAGAAGTTTGCATACAGTCAGTATGTAGCCATTGTTTATTTGAAATAAAGCTGCAGCCTAACAAAAGAAAGATAAAAACATCTGTTAAAAGTTTTGTTTAACAAAATTCACAGTATCTACAGTAATTAGTTTCTAATAATAACAAATTATTTGATTTTCTCCCCCTTCCTTCCATCTTCCAGTACTTTCTTCCTCACGTAATTATGCATGCTTGGTGGGCTGCAGCTGGATGCAACCTTTTGTTGTACTGTGTACTCTTCCTCCTTCTGTCTCTTACCTGCAGATTGTATTCAAGGTTATTCCCAGTGGTTGGGGTCTTTCAGTCTTAACTAAAAGAGGTTACCATTACGTTTAAGCTGCAAATGGTGTAACTCTGAAGATTCTTTTTGTTGTAGATTTTGTGTTTTTCCTTTGGATCTTTGTTCATTTGTACTCATCCAATACTCATTCCAAATTCTTGAGTGTTTTTCCTCAGCTAGTCCACTGACCAAAAGCATTGCAGCAAGACGGAAAAAAAAAGAATATACATTAAATATCCAGTTAAAGATTTCTGCTGACTTCAGTAAACATTAGATCAAGCAAATAACCATCCATCAAACAGGGTTGATTAATGCATTCCAGTGAGAACAGATTTAATTAGCAAAGCTTACAGAAAGAAAACATTCATTCTTGTTTTTCTAAGCTACCTTTTAATGGTTGGAGCACAAAGTTATAGCACCTTGGCAGTGATCTTTTCTGTTGGTTACCAGCACATGACCTTGACCAAAGGAAGGTCAATGTTTTTGGTTATTATACCAACTTCTCATATAGGAACCTCAGCAGAGGTCAAATAACTAACTGTCCAGGGAGCATGGAGTGTCTTTACAAACCATGAAACTGAATACAATTCTTTTGCATCTTAGCTGAATGTCTAAGCAAACAGATTAGATTTCTCATTGCAGGAACAACTTTCTTTGATGGATATCATCTCTCTGGCTTCTTTAACCTATTCAGCATGCAAATTTGAATAACTTGTTACGCCAGGTTGTATTCTTAGGCAGTTTGAACTTCCAGATTTCTTTGTCTTAAGTTTAACTTTAATCAGATGACAATGATTTAAATGCCCAACTTTCTTCTTCTTTTACTCCTGTGCTCAGAAGGAAAGACTATCAATCTCCTGTGGCATTACCCACATAAATCTATGAAGTTATGTTAATTTGGACTAAGAACTTTCCAAACCCATGCGTAGATGTCATTTGTGTTAATAGCTGTACTTCTGCTGATTTTTTTTTCCTTTTTCAGTAACATTTATAAAAATTACTTATAACCAACCTCATTGTTCCACCTTATTTAAGAGCTATTTAATATAATGGCTTTCTTGCTTTCCTCTCTATATGATCAGGGAAGGGAAGGGAAGGAAGCCCATGAAAAAAAAAAAGGAGAGGAAAAAAAAAAAAAAAAGGAGAACCATCATTTTGATAGCTCTGCAATAATGAATAGTTATTGCAGCCACTAAACTACTTAGGTAAATGACCCATCCAGCGATTACCCGTCAGCTTCATCTCTGGAGCTGATTGAACCTGTGATCCCTGTGTGGTCTCCTCAAGGGCATCTTTTTAATTTTCAGGCATAAGCAGTTATCTTCCTCTGATCGGAACCTGTTCCTTTTCTTCCTGAGCAGGGTATTGTCCTGAAGCCTCCCTGTAATTCATGGTGGTTGTTTTTCACTGTTCTGAGTGCAGTTCAACACCCTCAGAGCTCCCTTCCCTCAGAGGGAATGACAAAAGTAGCTGACCACTGCCTCACTTTTGAAATAACCAGTTTAAGACAAAAGAACTAGGGAAAAAAAGAGATAAGTAACTGTAAATGGTTTGCATACGTGCTAACCAAATCAAGATTTACACCAGCTTTGCCTACCCTTAGGTTGAGCAAGAATTCCTTTTTCTAAGCGAGGGCTTACTTTCCACAAATTTTGCCCTTCTTTCTGCCTTCTTAAAATGGAAGAAAGGAGTATTCAAGGCTGGACTGAGTCCACTGAGTACTTTGGCAGGATCTCTGCTCTTCCCCAGGAAGTCTGTATTTCAAAAGAGTGGGATACAAAGCCTGGCACAGTTTGGTACCTACCCTGTGACTGAGGAGCTGATGCATGCTGCCTTGGATGACATCAGCTGGAGAGAAGAAAAGGCACCTGTTAGTCCACTGCCATTCAACTCCTTTCCTTGTCCCTGTGAGCCAGACCTCCTCATTCCACTCTCTGTGCATCAGGCTCTTTTTGCCAGTAAAACAGTTTCACTCACCCAAATTTCATGTAGTCCACAGATGGACACCTGGGGTAGCCACCCCTCTTAGGTCCATTCTGCCAGAGCTCTGTCAATGGATGTCTTTTCCCACTTCGCTATGGAAATTGTTGCATAGATTAGGGATTTGCATTAGTTCATAATTCTATTTTCTACAAGAAATCTTGTAGCCAGGAACTAGAAGGCTTGTATAACAGTATTTCCCTGTCCTTCAGCTGCTCCACACTCCCGTAACATCTCACATGGCAATGCTTCTTTTGAAACTTCTGCCTGGCAGCCTGCTCCTGTCTCCCACAGAGAACCTGAAAAATACCACTCTTTTCCTGCAATTCTTTTGAGACATTTACTGTCGTATTACAGTAGGCAAGATTATAAAGAAACAAAATGCCATGACCAAGGATTTCTGTACTAGGTAACAATTTAAGCTGCAGTTATATAGTAGGAGATTGTTATGATAGCAGTTTATTGCAGCTTTGCAAGAAACTGTGTGCCAGGTTGCAGTCATTTTTAGAAATGGTCACTTTTAACCATGAAGCTTCCATTGCCTTGGACAACAGTCTCTCAAGCGCTTCAGCATGTTTTTCCTTTATACTTAAATAGCATTTCATAGCTTAAACTGTAGAAGAGTGAAATTTTCTTTTCCTTCCTCATTTCATACTGTAGCATCTTCTTTTAAAATGTATATTTGTTTTTTTGTTTGTTTGTTTGTTTGTTTTTTACCTCTGAACCTTCCCTCTTGAGCAGGATGGTTGGCTGCAAATTGTACATAAATTATGCACTTATCTTTCCCCTTCATCCCTTTTAAAGGCACTGAAAAATTGTTGTTTTCCTTAATAATATTTATATATTTATATTTATGCAAATATATATATTTAATAAAAACAAATTGAATCAAAATAAAATCTCTCTGAGAATATTGTACACGTGGTACAGTACTTTTCCCTCAGGCACATGGAAAGAGCTTTGCTCTAATATCTGTGGGAGCTGCTGTAGATTTTTATCTTTCTAATCTCATAATCATCGTTAATGTTTTTAAATTCCAGATGGTAGCAACAAAAAACCTGGAATAGGGAGCAAAACAAGACATACCTCATACCAGTTTCCATTAGAAGCTTGATTTGTGGGTTCCCAGCCTTTATGATTATATGCTTATGTGCATTTCCAAGCCAATGCCACCAGTTTTCTGGACTGTACCCAATTCTTGGTAGTCTGCACTGGAAAAAATGCCAATGTTTTTGAGATCTCAAAAACATTTTTATTCTAGATTAGATCCAACACCCCCCCCAAAGAAAAAAGAGATGACTTGCACTGAGCTTGGACTTCACCACCATCCAATTAACTCTCTTCCCATTCTTCACCAGCATCCCAAAATTGTGCCTATGAAATTCTTGCCAAGCGAAATAGGTATGCTTTTTCCTGAAATATGTTTCTGGTTTGATCATATTCTAAATAGTAATAAGAAGAATAATTGCAAAGTTTACCACCAGCTGTAGTTTGATGCATTTTTTGTCATTGTAGAATTACATCCCAAATTTCAACAGTCCACTAGTGCTTTAAGGCAAGAAACGAATCTGACTCTAGAAACTGGCAGCTGTAACGTCTTCACATGATCATACTTACACCCTATTTAGTCTTGTAAAGCATGAGAGAACTACATTTAAGATTTCATAGAAATTAAGCTCAGCCAGCAGAGCCATAGCTCATAACACCTGTACTGGTTTACTGACGTAAGAAAAATCTGCTCAGCCAGTTGAGTTATGAGTCCTGCAAATAATCCTTTTATTTACAACTAACTGTAACCTACATCAACTGCAAGAGTAGGTGTTAGGTTTTATCATACAATTTAAAAACATACTATTGTGATTTATTTAAGAGAGCTGACTAAGCTTCTTGTGGGAAATAGTGATGAGCTCCATTCTGCAAGCGGCAGGTGGGTAGAGATAGGAGCAACATTAACCCTGATAGTGAACTGTTAACTAGAAGCTTCCCTGATTCACGGGATTATACTGTACTTAGCGTACAACATGGCCACATGGTTTTAAAAAGTCATACATTCTTAATTTTAACTTTCTGTTTTTGTTTCCAAAGTATAGTGAGTTATATGTTATATAGCTGGAACAATATTTTACAATTTGAAGTTAAAATTAGCAATTTGAAGTTTCTCCTACTATTAATGTGTGTTTTCTCAGAAGATGATTTTGTCGTTAATGCAAAAGCAGTAGAATGTCAAGTTTACATGAGTAATGGTAAAATGAAAATATGGTATTTTGCCAACTCGCAGTCCTGAAATAGTCACATTAGCGTAGCAACAATAAGTACAGAGCTCAGAGAAACACACTAAGTTTTGATAAATACAATCATTATTTCTCACCTCTTGTTGGCCTTGTATCTGCAGCCACATGAAGGGCAAACATGAGAATTTCCAGTGTAAGCCCTTGCATTGACTCTTTTTCCAACTTTTAATTCTTACATTTTGCCTTGCAGAGGGCAAACTGGAGACTCTGCTTCTCTCATTCTGTGATCCAGCTCCTGTTGAGCCAATAGCAAAACAACTGGTATGCTGATTTGTTAGAGGCTTTTTGGTTGCTTCTCACATTTCACCAATATACTTATGTAGGCAAGACCATGAGGCAAGTCAATTGTTCTGAATCGTGCTAAAAACAATAATAGTAGAGCCAAGACATTTCTTAACTAAAAAACCTATCTATATGCCCTCTGCCATCCCCCCAAAACAACACACCTTGTGCTGACTTGTTCAGGAGTTTTGCCGTTTGACGTTATTAAGGAGTGATCTTACAGTTAGATACTGTTCTTGCTTTTTTGAGCAGTCCAATAATTACTAAAAGGAGAAAAGAAGAGCATTGGAAATATTTTTTGCATTTTTTTCCAGTTAGCTAAACAAGTTTATACACAGTTTCATTAATTATGTTTAACATAAGCTGGATGGTTTGAGATCTTTGTTTTACCATATACTGCTATTTCATCTCAACTTTAGGTCTTACAGTTCACAAGCAACTGCTGTTAGGTTAAAAAAGATTAAAGATCTTTTAAAAATGTTAAAATTGAACCTCTAGCCATAAAACTATGTCTTGGACAACAGAAAGGAGGAAGGTATGGGGACAATTTCAAATATTTGCTAAATTGCTTTACTCAGAGGAGTAGGGCAAAAAGGGAGCATTATGAAAGGAAACAATGATTTGGGTATTTATGTGGATGTGTTTCAGCCCCCTGCTCTAACAGCTTTTCTTGAATGTTGCTGAAGATAGTCACTGTCATACACAAAGTACCTTTGACGCTTTATGTACAACTCATTAGGGCCTGTGGTGTGGTTACAGGAAAAAAAAAAAGAAATCAAGGGTTCACTGCAAGGTATTAAGCCATTGGTTTCAAACGGATTCCACTCAGACACAAGGACTGATTGTGCATGCAGGGTGTGAACACTTTGGGCACAGATAACATGTTTGCATTACTGTGACAATATCTTTTACCCAAAAAGTCATGGGTGTGCTTATTTTGCTAAGTAAAACACTTTCCAAGTACACTTCCTAATTGTCCCCACTTACCTGCTTTGGCTCACATTGTGGATAATTTTTGGTGTGTACTAACTAGACTAGTTTCAGTTGAAACTATTAACATGCATTTAGTTCACAGAGTAAGATATTACCTAGAGTACTCTAGTGAGTCTGCAACATCACCTGCTTGTTTTTGTGATCCTCATCCACTGATTCACCCATTTTGCTAAGACAGGCACAGCCTACAGAACTAAAGAGCTCACAGAAGATCAGACTTAATTTTAAGACTTTTCAGAGTGTGATCTAGGTCTTCTACTTCTTTTCATTGTGCCCTGAAAAATAAAACACCAATCCAGATCCTAAGAGCTGCTAATAGCATCATAGTTATAAAACAGAAATATGACATAGAAGCCTCAAATCTGGAATCAAAGTAGGCTCTAGGTCTCCAACTAAGGGGGGACTGAGGCCACCAGAGAGAGTGAAAGGGAGAGAAAGTTCCTTCTCACTTCAGCACTGTAGGAAAAGCAATTAAATCAGAAAGTGAGTCTCTTCTCTTTCTGTCCCTACTGTCAAAACAGAAGATGGAATAACTTCTGACTTACTAGGTCAGCATAGTCCTCAAGGCTTTGCAAAATAATGAAGATGAGAGTACTTTCTTAAGCCTAAGGCTTGCCCTCTCAAAAAGATAAATATAAGTCATGCACACACAAACGTATGTATCGATTACTTTTTATATTTCACTGAGCACTTCTGGAGACACTGTCATCAACTGAGGCAGAACAGGGAATGTATTGTAAGCGTTAATAATCAGTGTTAAAAAACACTAATGCATATTTTCATAGAAAGTAATGCATCTTCCATATATGCCAATTCACTTCAAGACACATTTCAAATTACAGGTTTGCATGATTCTAGTAGTTAACCTGACCTTGTTCTTTAGAAAAAAGTCTTTTGAGGTGAAATATGTAACTGTTCTCATATGACCTCAAATTCAGCCACTTTCCACCTCCCACGTAAACTATGGCCATGTCCCTGTTACGAATTACTCAGTTGAGTGGGAATGCTCATGCATTAACCACTTTTCAGAGGAATTTACAAACTCAAAACCTAATCAGGGAAACCCATTTCATGTGTTTCAACAATTTTCAATCCATACGAAACAAAGTTAAAACATATGACATATCAAGCTTTTTTTCAGCTTGGGGCAGTGGAAGGTATTTTTCTTATTTCCTTTCTTTTTTTTTGTTTGTTCTTTTTTTAAAGAAAGCTTTTACAATTTCATAAAGACAGCTAAAGCAGGATATGCTAATTCTATGGCATTTGGGAAATGGTATGTATTATTTTAAGGCTAATTTGATAAATTGCCATAATTAAGGTCTTCATAATGGCTAGCTCTAATGCAGTTGCTCAGATAAACAAGAGTAGTATGATGCCTGCCCTTTGTTCTTTTTAAGAAAAAGCTGTAGCTTGACTCAGACACTGGTAACAGAATGGGCTGATTGCTCCTGCATCACGCCATGTAGGATGGAAAATGTTCAAGAGTAAAGGGCAGAGTTTAGCAGAACAGAGACAGCATGCATGCATAATGGAAAATGTTTGTTTTCTTATATATGCAGTAGTATACAAGCCTTCTTCTCACCTCTACTTACCAAGGGAAACAGAATTTGGCTCTTAGAAATCATGTAATTAGTGACTCAATTTGAAAGCAGATAAATTAATGATAATAGTATCCAAAGAAATCTTTCTAGGATACAGGCTGACTACCAACATACACTTAGTTTATACTTAAATAATACCTGAAGTAAACTTGGAGAAATGATGTGTATTTGCCTGCTTAACTCCAAAGGTAAAGAACCAAGATACACTACTACACATTTTGGTTACGTTGAGCTCCGTGTAGACCACTGAGCTTACATGCCAGCTTGAGATCAGAAGTTTTGCTGCCCTGTACTACCTTAAAGTCAGTAAAGGGAGAAAGGTGCTTTCAAGAGCGTCCATGTCTTAGGTGGGGATCAACCTCTTAGTGCAGCTGATTCCTCTTTTATTTCTATAGAGAACTTTAGTTGTGGAACTTAGTTACGTGATTGATATCAAATGGGTTGAATTTAAACTTGGGACTCTGCAAGTTCATATAAGGAAAGGTTTGGGTCCACAATGCCCATCTTGATCAAATTTTAGAACATACAAGAGAATTCTCATTAGTCATCCATAGTGAAAATAGAAAATTTTATTTAGTCAATAAATAAAATGAAAAGCTTAAGAAATTAACACATAACCCCTCACTAGATTCACACTTTTTTCACTATTCCTTGAGCAATAGAGAATATTGCTCAATATTTTGAGCTCAATATGGATTGCTGGTGTCCAGACAACCCATATCCAACAGAAACCTTTGAAGGAAGTCATTGTTATCCAGATACTGAATGGATGAACTAGGTAGAAAAAGAATTCTCTCTAAATGGAATTCAAGTGGGAAAGAACAGAACACTTCACCTGTGATATTTATGACTTTACTATCTCATCTATAAGGAGAAGATACACTTTTCATATTAACTAGATATTTCTGGAAGAACACATTGCTGTCAGAGTAGCACTCCTGCCTTTAAGAATTTCAGAATAGCAGCTGAAAAGGCATCATATTTCTTATGTTTTTAATATAATATTACAATATTGTATTTGATTTGTACTTAATTACAGGAGGAAAGCATATAATCTATTTAATGAGACAAAAGTTAAATATAGAAGAAAGGGGTAATATAAAGTATAATGAAATTCTGCAGCTGCTTGTATTTAGGGAAATAATAAATTCTAGCCAAGAAGTTGAAGAATTGAAAGAGGAAGCAAATTCTCATTGCATGCCTGAAGATTGAAGGGCTATTCACCAGGGTACTAATAATCTTCAGAGCCAATAGCTCAAGATCTCATTAAACCATAGAATAGATTATGCATATTAAAACACTAAGGTCAGGCTGATTGCTCAGATGTGCTGCAGATGTGTAAAATCGCACTTAGTTCTACTGCTAGCTATTTGTTCAACTTTACCAAAGTGTTTTTGAACTGTAAAATCAGTCTAAGAAATTATGTACTGTGTATTTTATTTCCCAAATTGGTGAAATCGATTCACATTTGGTTTGGTACTACAAACTGCAGTTATTCCACCTTCAAAGGTTTAGTTCTTGCTTCAGTTCAGAAAATATGATGCACTATAAAGCCTTAAGCCTATTAAGAACATCGGAGAGATAGTAGGTTTTCACATCCTTTGGTTGTACAACCATGATTCTCATTTACATAATCATCACACATGAATATGCTCTACAAAAAAGTTATCTACTGTGTTCAATCCATGTAATTAGTTACTAAAGCTGTAAAAGAAATGTTGTCTTTAGCTAAATTAATCTCTTCCAGAAAAAAAAAAGTCATCTTGTTCACTCATGAAAAAGTGAAGGAAATTAAGTACCAAAATTGATATAAACAGGTAAAAAGATGTTCTTTGTTAAATATATAGTACTTAGTTTAATTAAATACTACATCAAGAATAAACAGTTCTAGAGACATTCACTTGATTCTTCATCCAAAAGTGTTAAAATACAATTTGATCACCATCCAGTCTTGGTAAGTTTCTTTTTGTTTTTTGGCAGTGAAGGCCTACTGTCTCATATAGCAATCCATACCAAACTCAACACCTAGAAGCTCAAGATTTTAGGGTTAAGAAAAGGTCCACATCTTTTTAAAAGGTACAAATAATTAACCATTGCCAATAAGGTCTTTGGTAGGTTCACTGGCATTCAGGCTCTTCAGATCAGGATTAAACGTCTTATGGATCCTTTACTGAAGTCATTCAGGCTCGCTCAGTGTTATGAAAAGTGCCCCGGTGAGGTGACAGCACCCTAAGCACAAATGTCTTTACCAGTCAACAGGAGAAGCTCCAAGATATTTTCAAGCCTTCAAAAACAAATGGACTGCATCTTATGAAGCTGCCAACATGAAGCAAATAAATATCTGTAAGTACTTCCTCACCTATATCTTTAAATCAGACTAGTATTAACTGTGATTGCTGGACTTAACTTTTCCATCTAGATAGTAAAATATTTACTTTCAGAACAGAAACATGTTCTCATACAACCAGTAAAAACAGTCAACTTTGCTGTTGATGACATCCCTGTAGCTGTCCTTTCCTTTGTCTAACCATTTGTATGACATTTCTTCATTTTTATTCCCTTATTGGCAAAGCAATTACTGGGCTGGGGTTGGGAGGGGGAAAGGGTGTGGGGAAGAAAAGAAAACCTTGCAGACCAGCAGGATGGAAAAAGAACAACGCAGGAAGACAAGGAAAGACAGACTTGCTAGGTCTCACAGCAGCTGCCATTGCAGCACCTGACTTCTCATCTACAATGGCTGCAGCCCTGCTCTGTCTCAGTTGGGTAAGAGCAGCCACAGGAGCTGCTTTTCATCTCCTCTGGCAAAAGAAATTCATTCTTCCCCTCACTTCTTGGGCATTAAAGCTCAAGCTCGTTCATAGTGCTGAAAAATACTGGACTTACTCCGAATTTCCCTTACAGTATAGTCAGCCTACACCACTCTCCAAGCTGACTCTTGTCTCACTTTGAGTCTCGCATCTTTTCTACCAAATCAGTTCCAGCGAACCTCTCTCCAAAACTTTGATTTCAGTGCCTTGTATAGCAAAGTTATTCCTGTTGCTCCACTAGTTCTAATGGCTTTGAATTTACAGCATACTTCTCCCTTTCCTTCTCTGAAACTTGACTTATCAAAGTGACCAAAAAGATGCTGACAGACTCCAAATCTCATCTTCATAGTATCTTTTATGTTCTCAGTGGCTTCGCTTATCAGTCTTTATAACGTCAAAGAAAGGCCAAGTAGTAACTCCTCCCTCTACAACTTCATCTCATTGCATAAGCTGATAAAAGACAAGTCTCATTTTCCTGCAGCCTTGAGGGAAGCTCTGTGCCTGTTGTCACTCTCACCTAAGTGACATCATATATTCTCAGTATTTCCAAAAGTCATTTGTGTCTTTAAGTGATCTAAATCTCTTCTTCCTGCTGGCTGTACTCCCAGATCCCAATCTTAGCAGTAGAATTGAAGGTGTGCCTTGTCACCTCCAGCTAGCTAACAAAAAATATTTTTTTCAACTTTGTTAGATCTTTTTCCTTTCCATCAAACTTTCTCTTTTCTTCCATTATCAGGATACTCGAGCCTATTTCTCTTCTCGCTAAGCTACTGCCCAGGGGATGCATCTTTTCCTTTCACATTGTTCTCTAAATCCTTTTTCCTCTCTCTCTGATCCTGAAACCATAGTGGATACTTTTGACATTACCCCTTTTCCTGCCTGTCACTCTGCTTTCTTTGGTTTGTTAGTAATACTGCTGCTAAAAACCCTTCTCAGCAGCTGGTTTTGTCATTCCTTTATCTTCCATATCAGATCCAGGCTTTTCATTTTCAGCTTCAGAAATCGGCACCTCTTACCTGTACTTACATCCCAGGCTTCAGTTTAGCTGCTGGTGTTGTCTGAGTTCTTTACTCCAAATGCCCTGTTTCTGAGTCCTTTTCAGAGTGTTCTGTCATTACTTTGACACTTTTATTCCCTACTTTTCTTCTGCTTGGAATAACCTCTACATATTTTAGGTTAAAAAAATCTATTCTTTTCTTTCTTCACTCATACACTTATTCTTTTCTGCCAAGTTCTAAGTAGCTATGCATGTGCAATCCCATAAAAGCAAGTTTCACTAGCATAGCTTCAAAACATTGCTAGTTTAATAGTATTTTATTTTTGCTAACAAGAAGTAAAAATGCTACCTTGAGTGTCCTAAAACAAAGGGCTTGCACTCAGAAGTCCCTCTACTCGCAGGCTGAACACACTACTATAAGATATCCACTGCTCAGAACAGCTACTCTCCCTCAATTTGGGGAGAAACGACAACAGAAACTTAAGACGCTCTGTGTGCCTTGCACTTCAATGCCTGATCAACAACAAGGGGCAGACAGAAACTGTAAGACTGTCTAATTCTTTGTACCTTCCCCCCTTCTTTGAGGCACGCTCATCAGGAGCTTGCTGCCCTAAACTGGACCTTCCAGCCCTGTAACTCTCCAGGACTGTTTTGAAGATGATACTTAAATAGAGGCCATAAATGCCAACTTCATAGTCTGTAGCTATACACTTTAGTCCCTTTGAGTAGCTCATGGCAGTAATCACCAGCTTTAAAGCCCAGCAGCAAAGTAATTCAGCAATGAAAAATGCAGATGGCAATAACTCAGTAATCTGGAGGCCACAGCTCCAGAGCTGCTCCACTCACAGACTCGTGTCTACTGTCAGATTTTGCATGTGACTGTTTAACTAATTTCTGCACAAGGAATCAAAAAGCTGAGCCCAAGCCAAGCTACAAGACTTATTTTCCTGTCATATCACATTCCAATTTTGTAGGCATGCATCTTTAACTTTTTTTTCTTGTCAATATCCATTCATTTTTAATTTAAAAACAAAAACAGTTCACAGTTATGCTACCAATTATGAAACTTCTGTTTTGTTCTTAGTTCTGGCTGTTATAGAAAATACTGAAAAAAAATCCATGGACTTTTATTTTTCAGTGAATTTGCTTTAGTCATAGTGGGGAACTTCTTGCCCTTACTTTCTGTGAGTACTCAAACAATTGAGTTTTCCTGACATAAATGCCTATAGAGAGAAAATGAATGTCAAGGTCTTAAACCAAAGCATTCATGGCAACCTGACTTATCATTCAATCCAGAAATGATGTGCACTCTGGTTTGTTTCTTTCCATTTACTAAATGACATTGTGATTTATGATTGAGTACCTCTAAGCAACGCACTTTGAAAATTAAAAACTACCAGGGAGTTGACTACACTATACAAAGGTTCCCCTTTACAAAGGCAGGGCGTCAAGAGGTGAAATGGAAAAATACACATATGATAATTGAAAGTATTCAGATTAAAGAAAAACATTACTTTTTACTTTTTTTTTTAAATCTTGATCTGCTAATGCATTTCAAGTCTTTGTTGTTACATTTGAATGTGAACTTCAATAAACAAGTTGTGAGACATTTCTCTTTCCTTAGTTTCCTTCTACTTCTTGGTAAAAGAGGCAGGTCTTGAGGGTTATCACACACGTTCCTCTTCCATGGCTGTATGTTTTCAAGTTACATTTCCCTTTCATTACAAACTTCATTCTCCTGTGGTCAATTCATACTGCAAAGTTGAGTAAAACTTATAAGCACGGGGATTTTCACACTTTTATAGCAACATTATGCCTTTTTGTGATTTGAGAAAAAAAGTTAAATATAAGTAGTCAGCAACATCCAGTTAGACGTATTCCACAGAGCTGGACAAATTGCAAGGTAATGTAATGCAAGTGATAATAACTGCAAATACAGACATATCACATTGTATTTTCTGCAAAATACATTATCAAAAAGAAAAGAGACATGTTTTACTAAAATATGAACCTTATGTGGTCAATTAAATACAGATTTTAATGTCTTTATTATTGCTCTACTCTCTTATTTCTCAGGTGTACCGTTCAGTAAAATTATTGTCAGTTAATTGCATTGTCAAAAATAGCATTGTATTGGAGATTAATTTTATTTATGAAGTATGGTCAGAAAGTCTGTTCCATAAGAACACTGCTGAAAGTAGGATTAATAGGAAAACACAATGAGATCAGTTTTTATGTAGGACCGGGCTCGCTCTTTAGAGTAATGCCTGCTTGAGAGGGAAATCAGAAACCCATCATGAAAACATACCTTGAAGTACTTGTTTCTATTCTTCAAGCCTTGTCTGTTTGTTTGCTTATTCGCTCTTAAGAACAGAAGTGAAAAAAACTTCATGTTTTATTAAGTATGTATTCTCATAGTCCATAATTATTACTACTTTAGTCACAGCAAGTCACTGCAACTTTGCTATGACTATCTCCGTTATTTTTACTGTATGAAAATATGATTAGAAAGAACTTCCCATTATCCCTGGATCATATCAGCTAGGAATTCTGTAAAGCCCCATGCTGGGTTACATCCAACAGTGTGCACAACTACTGGCACACGCGTACAGCAGCAGCTGCCTGAATCATGGTTTGAGAATCCCTGTATCAGCAGTGGGACTCCAGCACTCCCTTCCTCTATCAGTAGAGTGTTAACATGCTTTTTCTAGTCTTTGATCTCTGTGTATACGCTACATTTTGAAAAAATTTATGCAAGTTACGAGGCTGCACATACAGAGTTGGCCTTACACTAGTTGCATCCTGACATGTATTACAAGTTTGAATCCACAATCATAATACTCTCCATTAGAAAGGAAAAAAGCCGCCCTAATGCTAACCCAGACAAATAATGATTGTTTTTCTCAAAGGAATGGTGAACTTCCCTCTCAGGTCTACTGCCATGCCTGTTTGAGCCAATCCTTTAAGAACTCCTCGTACTGAACAGGTTTGATTGGTGTTTTACAGTAAGGCATTTTGTCAAGAAGGCATCCAATGGGAGCAAGATACTCTACAGAATCTAACACAGCTTACCACGTTTTTGCTAGTATGTTCAAAGTCCACAGAACAAGAAATTGCCCATTAAATTTATAGACCAATTTTATGCTAACTGTACTCATTACAGTCTGTGAGGAAACTAGGTAATTGGGTTGTTATAGTTCTATCTTTAGAAATAAATTAGAATTACTGCTTATTTAGAATAATTTAAAATGTCTGACTGTGCCTGTTCTAAGCATCCATTAACAAATGCTGGCTTTTATTTGACTTCCCACTGCATTAAACAGGCCGTTTCTGTACACAAGACAAAGCAGCTAATCAACTGAAGGTTGAACATAAATATGCAGGAAGCAGGCACACAAACTGAAGTGTTAAAATACATTTGTCTTATGCCAAGATTCATTTGTAAATTCATCTCAAGTGCTATACTAAGTCACACTGATGTGTTTTCAAGATGGTTAACTGCTAGAACACAAACAATATTTAAAGTACAGTTAAATGGAGAGAGTTATTTAGCAATACTCAAAAGCAGAAACTCAAAAGATAGGCCTACAAAAACATTGCTATGCTGTAGCCCTCAGTATTGTAACATCTAACTCTTGGATTCTTTTATAGCCAGGGGACTCTGACTTACATGTAAAATGATGCACAGTCTCCATGTGGCTGTTCGGAGACCCAGGAAAGCTAATATAATGAAACCAAGCTGCCCAGTAGTCAATACTGGAGTAATTTTGTCTGTGTCGAGTTATACTAACTCACTGTAGGGAGCCACAGGAAAACACTTTCTCACACTTACGAGCCCTTTGGGTTCATGAACCTGCATCCTTTCTCGAAGTGGAACAACTAAGTTTACTCCAAACACATTTAAGAGGCCAATAAATAATCATACCATTAGCTTTTAATTCAGTACCTTTGAGATCTCTAACCACAGAGTTACAGAAGCTGCAAATTAAAGCCTACCCTCTCAATAAGGGATAATTTAACTCCCAGTTACCAAAAAGTAGCAGCCACCAGGCTGTAACAGTCCTGAATAGATACAATCACCCAATCTATACAGTTTTTAAAGTTCCACTTTGCATACAATAAAGATTCACTGAGCCAGGAGGGAGGGAAAAAACAAACCAAACCCTGTAAGCTATGATTTGGAAAGCTCACCTATAAATAAAACAACAGATGTTTCAGTTTGTTTTGTGAAAGGTTGCAGTCGAAGATCAGTCACCCATGCAACAAATAAGTGCTCTAACTCCGTTGACTGAACAGCGATGTGACAGCACCTCAGTGCCTCCTGAGAGTGCCTTCTAAGCTAACTCCTGTAGGCAAAATAATCTAAGGAATGCTCTGTTCGAGATCCGACTAACAAAACCTCCTGGCACTAGCTACATCTCTGCTATTTTTTGGAATTCCAGAAATAACTACAGGTAACTGCAGAAATCCAAAGACATAAATTAGGCATGGATGGGATGTTATGCAAACTCATGTTTCACAGATGTTAAGCTATGACTTCAGTTTACAATTTGACCCCGGTTACTTATCAAGTTCAGCGCTAGTTCACCAGCTAAATGTTGCTACAGCTTTTGCCTCCAAGCTACTGTATTACTCCTGAAAGATCAGACATTCTCTGGCTGAGTCAGGAAATGTACTGACTGGGAAACATGATCATCATGTCTAAAGTGGTACTTCATGGGAATTACATTTTTAATTACAAAAGTGAAAACAGCTCTGATACTAGGAAGTAACTTCAGAAGCCTTGTATCAAATATTTGTAGTTCTGCATTAAATTAAAGCAGTGAATAATTCCAGAAATGGAATAAACCAACAGTTCCCCACAAAAAGATAACAGAAGACAGAACAGAAAAGAAAGGGAGAGTTAACCACATTCCTGAAGTAGATTCTGGAAGGAAGGGATGCACCTGCCAGCCATCTAGATGCTAAAGCAGTACATATTTTGTAGAGATGAGATGGTGGAGCTAAAGAAGGGGTGTTACAGTCATCCACCCACTAGCAGCTTAGTTCTGGGAGAATACAGAGTCTGGCAATTCAAGTATCCAAATTCCAGTAATTTGAAGTTAATTAAATTTAATATACATCTAATATGTATTATCTGTTACTCATTAGATTCCAATAAATTGTTAATTTTCGATATTTCTACAGAATAAATCATTTCTCAATATTAGGGCACTTCACCTTACAAGTGAGTTTAAGATTAGAGCTCTGATCCATTTAAATTAATGCCTGTACTAATTAACCCCCCACCTTTTCTTAGGTTGTACATTTGGCTAAAAGCTGAGCTTATATAGAGCAGAAATGTATTCAACATGCTTGTGTCCCTGTAGTTTTGTCATCTATGAAACTAGAAGTTATATTTGACTAGAAGTATGAACATTTTCATAAAAATATTATTCACAAGGTTCATTTTTTTCCATGTTTTCTTAATGTACTCACACAAGCCCTGGGTGTAATATTACAAGAATAAGCCCATGATCAGAAATCACACAGTGTGCAGATCTCAACTTTGAAGTTGCACTTCTACCTGTATGAAACATAAGGAATTCCTACAA
Source organism: Cygnus atratus (assembly GCF_013377495.2). Taxonomy (NCBI): domain Eukaryota; kingdom Metazoa; phylum Chordata; class Aves; order Anseriformes; family Anatidae; genus Cygnus; species Cygnus atratus. The sequence continues at coordinate 113,085,170 of NC_066364.1, forward strand.
AATTCAGAAGAAAAATATACGAACTGGATGGAATTCATTGGTATGGTTAAAATGAAGCCTTCTTATGACAAGACAGCCCTGTTGTGATACTTCCTGGCCTATCATGCACGCTTTGAGGCCAAATAAGATTCTCCAGTATTCATCATCAGTGCTCCAACAGAAACATTTTTCCAAGAAGGACTTATTTTATCTCTTATTTTATCTATCGCAAGAAACACCTTGAAATTGTGGTGGAAATCCGTATGGCCTCCTCCTGGCCAAAAAGCCTGGATAACAACAGCTGCTAATACAGAAACATGAGTTCAGCGTGTGTGTGAACGCAACACCCAAAACTGAGAGGGTGTTTGGTCAAAACCTGCACAGGTTAAAAACGAAGGCCGCCAGCAACTGGGTTAAACAGCAACCAGTTACCAAGAGACTTTGGGTGGAAAGAAGAGTCAACTTAAAAACAAGAGCCAAAAGCACTAAAACCTGTAATTGTGAGAAGCAGAAGAGAGAAGCAGCCCAGTCTGGCCTGACACTGCGGACGCCCTCCTGGCACCTCAGGCTCCACTGAGGCCTGCGGGAGCAGCCTCCCCGGAGGCCCGGGGCAGCTAGCAGTTCTGGCCTCGGGCTGATGGCCCAGGGTGCAACAAGCATCGAGAGCTCCTGGGGTGCCTGCATGTTGCCTTGTGGGGTGCTGTCCCCAGAGGCTGGGTGGATCAGTGGATTGTATGGAGCAGCACCGGTACACGTGAGGCTGTAGCACCCAGGTGTCCAAAAGGGAAGCACTCGGTGCAGACAGGGGAACACGCCATCCCAGGAGGGTGAGCACGTTACTGCAAACTTGTACGAGACTGCTCTAGAAGGGTGTGTTAGGTATCTGAAGGTGTTTACTAACATTTTGTAAGGCTCCGGGATGGCCATTTATCTGTTATATTGCTGGTATTAATCCTGCATATACAGTTCACTGACTGACAGTTAATTACAAGCTATTAATAAATCAACAAACCTCTTTGATCCTAGCTTGATTTAAGACATGAGTCATTTTCCTCTACTACAAGCATATGCACTTTTCAGTGTTTTCCACTTCACGCTGCTATGCAGCTGTTGGCTAAAACAAAACTTATATTTTTTTATTTTTATTATTTTTTTCCTCTCCTTCACCTGAGGAATAAGATATGCAGGAAATCAACTGGCTCGCTACATAGGTCAAATTTGCTTCAGTACTCAGTCTGCTTCCAATCAAACCACTAGAGTAACTGTACTTCCCCAAATCAACAGCTCCCTAATCTGGCCCAAAATAGAATGTCTTTGAAAAGAGGATATTCAATTATTGGGTTTGACAAATGCTAGCTTTCCTAATGTAGTTTCTTGAACAAATGTTCTAATAAGTTTAATACACTAGATCAGATCTTTGCATCAGTATATTCCAAGGAAAGAAAACATCTGAAAGACAGATATGTGCCACCCCCAACTGAAAAAAGTTTAGTTTTAGCTCACTTCTAGAAAACACTGGAAAGTGTTTTTTGTTTTGTTTGTTTGTTTTTAAGCAGATTAAAAAAGTTAAACTTTACTTTGTAAGGCTCCCTTCTGAACTTCTGCTGAAGTCATTTTTTATAAACTAGAGGCAATCAAGGATCCTTTCCCATGTTTTAAATTCAAATTCTGAATCGTTTGAAAGCATAGGAACTGCAAAATCTAAAGTTTAGGATACAGAGTTTAGGATGTAGAGTTTTATCATCATCCCCTATATCCTAAGTAGCCTTGGATAAAACTACACATTGACAGACCTTGTAATTAAAGACCCTGAAAGAGCATGATCCTTGATGATCACCATCTCTGACCCTCAGATATTATAACATCAGAATCACTGACTCTGACCTTCAGAGACTAACGTTCATTAAGTGTAAATGTCCTTCTAAGCTTTTTTCTTTTTTTATTAACTTCTGATTTGCACTCTGAACTTTTGATTGGTCAAAATGATTAATTTTCCTGAATTAATTTTCCTTTCTACTGTAGTCAGGAGAAAAACATTCCATATCATGCGTGGATTTTTAAAACTACCTAGCTTATAAGAGACATTATGTCACCTTAGCAACTACTTTTTGGAAGTTACTTATTCTGCAAAAGCTGGTTTTTAACATGCAGAGTTCAAAATAATGTCTAGACTAACAACTAGTAATAACATTCATCTTCATTATAATTTCAGAAAATAATAGTCTTAAATCTGAAAAAGAGAATCAAAATATAAAAGCCTTACATAAAAAAAATTCTGTTCACAATAAACTAACTTTTTTCAAAGGTATTCGTAAGTGCCATACAGAGAAAATGACTAGTGGGAACCAGAAAAAAAAAATAATTCCAAGAAGAAAAAATAATTGCAGCCAAAGTATAGTTCACAGGAAGTTCCAGCTGAATTTGAGACAGCACTTCTTTACTGTGAGGGTGACAGAGCACTGGCACAGGTTGCCTGGAGAGGTTGTGGAGATACTCAACACCTGCCTGGATGTCATCCTGCGCAATGTGCTCTAGGTGATCCTGCTCAGCAGGGGCATTGGACTGGATGATCTTTCAGAGGGCCCTTTCTATCTTGGCCATTCTGTGATTCTCTAAGTTAAATAATAGTAGGGGGATTTTTTATTTATTTTTTTTGAAACTTAGCAAGCAGAAAGACTTACTCATGTCAGAAGCAGCACCTCAGTGCAGTTTTTTCTTTATTTGAATATGTATAGGGTTGTACCTTTGCACATTCATATCTCACTGCTGGTAACATTATGCAAATTTTTATGCCCAAAAAGCATTACTGGAGCAAGCATTACAGATTACCTCACATGCCAATACACTAGATGTTCAATCCTCAGGCTCTCTTCAACTTCTGTGGGCCACTGACTTGGTATTTCCCTAACATAACACTTGAAAAAAAAATCAAGAAATAAAAAACCTAGAGCACAGTGAAAACCTGTACATTCATGACCTTCATATAGCATGGCAATGCATTTCAGAGTTTACTTTATCAAACAAACGGAAGGCTGTTTATCAAGCATCATTGGTCAGGGAAACAAACACCTTACCTGTCACGCCCCCTAATTCCCAATTAGCATTGCTCCAAATAATTTATCTATTACTCACCACTTATATTCCGAGCCCTTTTCCAAGTTAACCAAGTACTTGCACTATGTTCTTCCAACTGCTAAAGAACTGCTAAGAATTTTCTTCCATTTCTCTCTATCCAGAAGATACCTTCTCCCGTTACCAAATCACATTCATACCTACTTTGCTGTTTACATATTCCACCCCTGGAACATGGAATCAAAGAACTGGAAATTCTTCCCTCTCTTCCTGAGTGCTTCACACAAGCACAGTAGGAGCACATCTCCAATTAACATTTACCCAGCACATTCCACCTCCTCATTCCCTTAACAGATCTGAGTCACAGCCACCAGCAGAAGTGACTGGCAATTAACCTGCTGAAGCAAGAATGCATAAAGTTACAGTCAGCTGACACAGCTTCATAGAAGCCTACATTTAGGAAACTTGTGAGTTCCCCTTGAAATAAGTGAACTTTATTTAAAACAGACAGGACTTGTAAACTGAGGCAGTATCCTGTATTAAGTCCATTGACAGACTATGAGAGAACCAGATGCTGTTGGTGTGACAAGCTCTTCCTTTAGATTTTAGTCTTTAAGTGTTATACAGGTTATAAAACCACTTCCAGTCTATCTCCATTTTTCCAGGAGCGTTACTATTCTCTAACAAAAATGGAAGATGAGCTCCTTTCCCTTGAAAAATTATGGATTAGGCTTGTCAACACTAATGGATGATTCTTTCCCTCCTTATCAGGGTGGTTTGTACTTCTCTGCCCATTTCTTACTCAGATAAAATAAGCCCCCACAGTAGGCTCTTAAATTAGTGTTCTAGCCAGCTGCATTAATAGTTTCTTTCTAAACAGCATTTCTGCAGTTTTGAAAATTGAATACTGGTTAAGCAGTAGGTGGTAACTTTAATATCTGAGTTAGTTTTTGAATCATAACTCAAAAATCCTTGACAGAATATTAAAGCTTCTGCCTACCTTGCCTATTTGGACCGTGCCACATTCTGTCACGCTCCACCTGCTGGATAATCTTACTACAGCAGGCCTACAGAAGCTTTATTTTACACCAGTGTTGATACACCTACAGTGATAAAACTGCTTGAATATGCTTGATTATATCCTTTTCATGCTTTTCCATTCTACTGTTCTCTATCAATGCTACGATCAAGTGAAATCGTTGGGCAAACTATTTTTTCTAAACATCTCAGGTTAATGGGCCATATTCATAACTAAATTCAATTTCTGCTAATAGTTATATATGGGAAAGGTCATAGCCCCATGCAACAGCTAAAGGGGGAAAAAATATACTTTATACTTTTCAGTCTCTAAAGGTAGAAAAGCAGAAAATAACAGGCAAATGTGATTTTAAACCAATATTTAGATAAAGTACCACCTCTAATTTGTCAAATGTTGTGATATACATGTGTAGAAATGCCTTGCAACTCAAAAAAAATACCAACTCCAGAGAACGCCAACGGTAAGCTAATTGGTTTGAAGCGTGCAAGTCCATGTGTGTGCTAGTTGACTTTTTTGCTAGCTACTCCTTTCAATAAACTTAGTCTAATGAGGATACATTCAAGCTAGAATTAAGCATACAGCCTTCTTCATAGCTAAGCTCTCCCACTTGTTTCAGAAACAATTATTTCTGTCTTTGCAAGTGGAGAAAGAAGTAATTGAATGTGCGTGACATAGGTGAAAAGTAGCATCTGAAGACATTTTTACAGTACAGCACTTACTCAATTACTTTCTTTTACGCAAGTCAAACATTCAAATTTCAAACGATACTGACAGTAACTATGAAGCCATAATTTCCATTCCAACCCACAAAAAAAACATGTTAGGTTAGGTCTGCGTATTTGGTGATAATATATTTTATAGTATGCCTTATATATACATTTGTCACCAAATATTATTATTCTTTATGATCCACAATCTTTTAGGAATAATTTGAAAACAATGCAGGGTGATGTACGCTTGAGACTTGCAACTCATACTAGGAGCAGTCTTTGCTATTGAAATACTCGAAGAGGCATTACATCTCAGAACAGTCATTTAATCAAATTGAGCACTTAGAATACTTAACAAATTATCAAAATTATTATCAAAATTATCAAATATTTATCTGGAAAAAAAAAGAATGCTATTTTACACAGCTGATGTTGTAGCATAGGCACTAAAAAAATCCCCTGCTACATGCAGATTGCTATCATTTCAAAATGTCCTACAGTAAGTACAAATGGAGACTAAACACACTGAGAAGTTTTATAGGAACATCAAAACAACTTTATTTCTCATGAAGAACTATTTTTTTTCTCTCGTAAGAAGTCCATCTATTTTTGCCAGATCTCCAAGTGAAACTGTTGCAGAACCTCTCTGGGCAGGTTTTGCCTAAGAGTAAAAAACAAGAGAGAAAATTCAGGGCTTTTTTTTTTTTTAAAAAAAAAAAAAGTTATTTTGCAAAAAACCTTTAAAATACCAGTCATTTCAAAATGTACCTTCAAAGAGAAAATTGTTTGGCGTCACATTACCTGTGATTCATGAAATTTCCAGCCAATCATGTGGAAGATCTGAAATGTTGCAGGTACCGTGCCATCGCTATTTCCATACATTTCTGCCAGGACAGGAAAGGAGAAAATGGAAAGGTATACAGAACATCAGTTTTAAGAAACAATCAGTTCCCAAAACATCAGAACCAAGTATGACATATTCATCATAGTGACCCTCAGTGAAAGATTTGGGACAATAAAAATATCCCTTACTAGTATATCAATATAGTTCAGATCCTGTCATTATAATTAAGGTTAAAAATACCTGTGCTAAAATAGTACTTTTTTCTGTTCCAAAATGGTTTTATTTTACATAGAGGTCGGAGAAAAGACATGGAAAATACATTCGTAAAGTCATTTCAGGTGAACTCACCTATTAAATACTTACCTCGGTATATTGCTGCAGCTGCCAGCATCGTATCCCTGTGAAGCAGAGGTTTTCTGTTCCAAGAGCAATTACTCTCTCCCATACCTAAAAATATGTTTCAGCTTTAAGGAAAAGAAGATACAGCATATATCATGAGTTAAGTGTCATGCACTAATGGCAGGTTTTTATTACACCAGAGTAAGTACAGAATCTTCTGAATCTCACTGTAAGAGTACAACCTACAGCACGGAAGTTTCTTACCTGTACAGATCCAAGCCTCTTAATGCCAGTGCTTTGCAATTTACTGTTTGTATTGCTAGGAATGATTTCAGATTATTACCTTCCAGCAAGAGTGTTCAAGCATTTAGATTTTCTAATAAAATTTTTTCACCCACCAAGTACAAAGTGTTTGTTCAGACACCACTCGTATTTTTATCATCAAAACTAAATACCCCAGAAGATTTTTAGTAAGAAATAATCATAAACCTAATCTTAGATAATTCTCCTTAATCACTTACTGTATCTGAATGCTTCTGCAGGGAATTAAAGTTCTATTTTCATTAAGGTATTAACTCTACACAACAGCAGATGACCTGAAATAAGAAGATGCCCTGAATTGCTCCGTAAGTAACTACTGACTGCATACCAACAACTACTTTGCAGTTCATGACAAATGAACACCAACTCAATTGTTAAGCACAACTTTTTTTGTGTGTGTTTTCCTCATACTCTAGTTTGAGGGTCTATTTATTCTCACTCCAAAGCAGTGTCCTGAACATCCTGTTACTTAGGCAAGCTCACAGGGAAAAAAAGTCATTATGTTGGATATATGCTTCTGTCTTCCTTTCAGGGCTTTTCAGCAGTTTACACTGAGGAGGCTTACAAAGAACAATAGTAAAAGAGCAACAGAAAACTTACAGAAGACCACAAGTACAAATTTTTGATTTTTGCTTCCCAATAAAAGTGTACTGATGGGCTTACATTCCTTACACACTAGTATCAGGAAAAATGTAATGCTTTCACTATTACAATATGTTTTATTTGAAGTTAATAAACATGCTGAAACTCTTGTGCATCTGTATCGCTGATACGGAAAATGTTTATATTTCCAAAGTATATACTTGCCTTGCAAGTCTTCCATTATCTCAAACAACCCTGGGTAGTTTACTTGAATTTCATCAGTATCCTGAAAGAATTCAGAATCTTAATTTTAGAGCATATCAAATTAAAAACAAAGCACTATGTCAACTTTCAGATCCTGCTACTTCTGTTCAAACAGAACCATGTATTTCTCAGAAAAATATACTCCCTCAACATTGCTGAAGAATTTTGTTTAGTAGCTCAAATGCAATCAAGTTTTAATTGAAGTGCCATTATTTTCTTCTTCTTTTTAGAAGAAACAGCAAGAGTGTTTTTTCAAGTAGGTCTAACATTCTGCGACACATCTCTCCACAAAGACCATGCAAATTCTACTGGGCCACTAGCCAAAGATACTCTTCTGTGGGTTTCAAAAATCACAGTACAGCCAAGAACAAATTTAGTTCAGGCTATTTCAGAAACTTACTTAGCAAAGTGCACTACATGCAGAAATAAAGAAGCACCACATTAGTAATGTACTTGGAAGTAGCATTTCTTATGCACCAGTTCTGATGTTCCACGTTGTTCTGATTATTAAAAAACAACAACAACAACAAAAAAAAAACAATTACCACAGTCAGAGTGTTGAAGCCAGTTCTTGACAGGAGATGTCCCAAGTCCGATACAGCAGTGAACGGTGATACATGAGGAGAAAAACCTCCTTCTCTCTCTAATTCTGCTAGCTGCAAAGAGCAGCGAAGCTCATACAGAGTGTCTCCCCCAAACATCGAACCAATAAATACTCCATCTGGCTTAAGAACTTGGTGAATCTACAACAGAACAAAAATGATATTATTTCTTTTATTTTTATTAATACTGCGCAACTAAGACATTCTTAGCTTTTTTTTTTATGAACTTAAAAGTAATCATTGTAGTATCTTTAACAGATTTTTAATATTGACTATTCCACAAGGCAAGTTGCACCACCAAAGCTTTTGGTAACATCGCAAGATATATAATCTGTTCTCAGAAGAGACTATTTGTTCTTAAGAAAGAGAATCACTGGAAATTACATTCACAACCAGGAAACACAAAATACACTATTTTCAATTTTCCAAATTTCCAGATAAAATAATGTATTTCTTTCCAAGCTTGGTTTTATTACTATTTATTTATTTAAAACAAATACCGTGGACATTATAATTCTTATTTTTACTATTCTGTAATAGGGTACTCCTATTTGTACGAACATGTAATAGGATAGTACATACATGTGTGAAATAAAGGAAAAAACGCCCAGCTGGAAAAGATATTCTTCACTCCTGTGCCAAAGCCAGGAGATTTAAAAATAAAAATAAAAAGTTTTCATCTGCAAAGAAGAGCTTAGGTAACCCCCAAATCAGATTTTTTTCAGTAACGTTTGTGGTTTTTCCTCCTCTACAAATATTTGCTTCACATAAGAATCGGAAAGCTTTTATCTGATTAGAGTTGTAATTCAAAATAGATACCTGAGGCAAATATTGAACACGAATTCCATAAACCAGCTTTGGACTAGTTTGATTTAGAAAATGTTTAGAAAGCTATTAAGTGCAACTGACAATGAAATCAGTAGCATTGACTCAGTTTATATTAGTTACCATGATCTCAGCTGTTAAAACTGTAAAATATTATACAAACGTGTTGTTTTGTAGTTATTTATCCTAAATTGCTTTGAGACAATAAATTAATAGAAGTATCAACTAGTACTCCTCAAACTGCCAGAAATATTGCAAAAAATACCCAACTAACATGAGCTATTTATGTACCTATTTTATTTAAAGAACAGGAAATATATAGAGCTCTGAATGGAAGTAATGGTAAGTGTTGTTTTTTATTTAAAAATAGTTACACTAAAAACAGTTTCTTACCTCTCTAAAAGCTTTAGGAAGGTCATTCACCCAGTGTAAACTGAAATATCAGAAAGAATTGCAGAGTAAATAAAGTTTTGGGGAAAGGCAAAAAAATGTATATGCTAAGTACATTTCAAAAGTCAAATCAACAAACAAGTTTTCTGGCTGCAGAAGTTCTGAAACACTGGCATAAGATGCAGTGAAAAATAAAAAAGAAGAAGGTACATGTGCCTTGAGGTAAATAAATAAATATTAAGAACCATCAGGACACCACTTTTTCTTAATGTATGCTCATATTGACTATGTAAATACATTTCATACAGCACGACTTACAGCACTTGTTGCCCAATGGACTACTTTTTTGGTATTAGTGTGGAAAGAACATTATTTAACATCTTTATCCAAAAAATCTAAGTGTCAATAAATGATTAACACATACCTCAAGCTGCTAACAACAAGATCAAACGTATCTTCTTTGAAAGGAAGGAATTCCTCATCAGCTACAATGTTGATTGTAGGTACTTCAGATTCTACAGCATTTTTCTAATGTTGGGTTATAATAAAAACATCATCAGATATTTGTTCCTTTTGCTTTTCGGCATTATGGAATTAAGTACATTAACACTCAGAAAGACACTTACAAAAACATTCTCTGCCATATCAACTTGAATAAGTTTTTCGACTATTTCCTGAAATAAAATAAGAAACTCCGTCAACCATTTGAGTTGTTTTATAAATCGACAAGAGTTATTTTTGAACACTTACATGTATAAGCAATTTCTAACACTTGATTAAACTTTTCATAAAGCTGAAGGTATTTTTCTCCCCTAGTGTGATACTTAGCAATTGCTCCTTGGGAAAACAGTTGAGGTAAAAGTAGTAAGAACCTTGAGGTTCAGTCAGATATAAACCACAGAATAGCAGACAGCAAAGTCCATTTACACACTGCATGGTTTATGAAGGACATACTGTTCTACATTTTAAAAATCTCCATACTGATAGTTCTTGCTGACAATTAAGTGTGTGCAACAAAGACTGACCGAAAAATACGCACCTCCCAACTGAGGACTGAAAGTTAACTACTCCACAACAGTAGCTTCCCTTGCACTATTATTTGTCTAATCTTCAAATCTAGAGTCCAAGTCTTACGAGGAGAGGTTGAGGGAGCTGGGATTGTTTAGCTTGAAAAGATGGAGGCTCAAGGGAGGCCTTATCGTTCTGTACAATTACCTTAAAGGTGTTTGTAACGAGGTGGGGGTTAGGCTTTTCTCCCAAGCATCAAGTGATAAGGTGAGGGGAAATGGCCTAAAGTTGCACGAGGGGAGGGGTAGTTCGGATATTAGGAGAAATTTCCTTACTGAAGGGGTTGTGCAATATTGGAACGGGCTGCCCAGGGAAGTGGTTGAGTCCCCATCCCTGGAGGTCTTCAAGAAACGTGTAGATGTGGAACTTAGTAGCACGGTTTAGTGGTGGACTTGTCAGTACTAGGTTAAAGGCTGGACTAGTTGATCTTAAAGGGCTTTTCCAACACGGATGATTCTATGATTCAGTAAGTTTACGGTAACAGATTCTGCCAAAGACGCATCTTTGGACTGGAGGTACGTGTATGAGGTTAAAAGTAAAGGAACTTCCTCGTTAGCCTTCAGAAGGTTATTTTAACTTACACCAGAGCCCTCCTAGAAAACAGACGGTTGAACATGCACTTCGAAGCACGATGCACCAGTACCTTGGTTAAATGCTGAGCGATGTAACCTCTCCCAGAGCCCACATCCAAAGCAAGAGCGAAGGTCCTGGAGGACAGGCGGAAAAAGGTTTAAAGCCGCGCTCCCTCCAGCCCCGCTCCGAGCACGCCTCCAGCTGCCAGGCGGCGAGACCCACCTGGGGATGTCCAGCAGCCTGTCGGCCACCCTGCCGCCGACCTGTGAGGACAGTCGGCCGTCAGCGCCGCCGGGGGCGCGGTGCCATCCCCATTCCCATCCCCGTCCCCGTCCCTACCCCACCTCCTCCCGCAGGTACTCGCACTGCGCCCGCTGCGCCTGCACCGCCGCCCAGTTCTTCTGTTTCCGCTTCAGCTGCCGGTCGAAGGGGCTCAGCACGCCAGGAGAGGTGGCGGTAGGGGGCGAGGAGGAGGCAGCGGCGGCCGGCGGCACCCACAGCCGGCGCCCACCCCACCTCACAGCCCCCTGCCGCCACACACGCCCCACCGCCGCCATGATGCGCTGCGCGCACCCGCCTCTTCCCCTGCGCCCCTCCCCGAGCATGCGCGCCGCCGCCATTTTGCGGGATTGGCTGGGAGCGGGCTGACCCGCTGCGGCCGCCGTAGCTGTGGTAGCAGCGCGTGGTGGGCTAAGGTGGGGTGGTGCCGGCGGGTGGGGGCTGTTAACGGTTTTAACGGTCGTTACCGGGTTTTAACGGTCGTTACTGGGCGGTGGGTGCGAGTCAGTGGCAGGGTCTGTTTTTGGGGGGCAGCCTGAGCTCGCCGTGAGTCCTCTCTCACCGCTGCCCCCAGGGTTTGGGGCTTTCCCTGCGCGTTCCTTGGGGAATCCTTTTAGATAGGGGTTACAAACTTGACCTTATTAATCGTTTTTTCTTCCAGTTACGCATTTAAAATTATACTTTTTCGAATACAAACTGCTTTTTTTTCTTTCACGTTCCAGTTACCCAAGCCTCCATTGACACCCAAAATGGCATCCCAGCAGGAAATCCTGAGTGATGAGCGGTTTAGCCGCGTCACCAGGGATCCCAGGTTTTGGGAGATGCCAGAAAAAGATCGTAAAATCAAGATCGACAAGCGGTTCCGAGCAATGTTTCACGACAAGAGGTTCAAGCTCAAGTGCGTGGTGGATAAAAGAGGGCGCCCTGTTAACTATACCTCTGTGGAGAACCTCAGGAAGTTTTATGCCCTGTCAGAGTCTGACTCTGAATTTTCAGAAGATGATGGTGAAGTACGCACAGAGAAGAAAAAAAAGAAGAAAAAAGCTAAGCCTAAAGAAGAAGTACATTCTGTAAAACCACTTGCTGATGGTCACCCTAGGAAAGAGAGTAAACTAACCAAACAAGGGGCGGACCGAACGGGTGAAGTAGTGACAAAACTGAATGATCAAAATGAGGGGCAGAAAGTTGCATTGAGGACCAAGTTGAAAGAGGACTCTAAGAAAATTGTAACAGAAATTGATCGCTGTCAGGGAAACAAGGACCTTTCACCCCCAGGGGAAAACAAGCAAAGAAATGAATCAGGAGGGAGATTGGTTTCGGTTCAAAACAAGCAAAAGCCTTCGCAGCCAAGTGGTGCTAAATCAGAAAAAGCTCCTAGGAAGGATCATTCCCTAAGAGGAAAAACAAAACAATCAGGTTAGTTGTTAAAGTAACAGGTAAATTCACCTACATTTATAGGTGTGTTGTTGCAGTTGTTTTATCCATAGAAAATCTTTTTTTTTTTTTTTTTTCCCCGCAATATGAGCCATGAAATAACCAGCTCGGGTTCAGTGTTGCCGAAGAATCAGAGTTGGTCAGCTGCTCACAGAGTTGGTGCTTCTCCTTCTGTAACATTGTGGACAACGATGTCCTCTCCTTTGTTGGAGCTGAAATCGTTTGTTAGGGTAGTTAGAAAAGTAAGATGTATTGTATTGCATACATTTGTGTATTTGCCAAGCTGAATATTGAATATAAGGTCTGATGCCATGAGAACTTAATATCAACAGTCACTAAGTGAAAGCGTAAGAAGAGCAGTATAAGCCCTTAGTGCAAGAGGGAGTTAGAACAGGTGACTTGAACAACTCTGTTTATACTATCTCTGTGTATATAGCCTGTATTATTAAAACCCAGCTTTTAATCTGTTGATTCTGTATGTATAGTTAGAATAAAATAATAATAGTCTGTTAGTTCGCTAATACAACTGTAGGACTGAAGAGCAATAAATTAGACAAACTGAAGAGGCAATACTGATGATTTGTTGTTTGTACTTCCATGATATAGCCTGTTCTTGTGTTATGTACTTAAGAGGTTTTGTAACTCCATACAAGGTAAACCTTTGTTTTTTCCTCCGTGTAAAAGATGGTATGTAGTTACAGCATAAAAATAGATATTTAATGTTTATATTTTAGGGACTGTGCACAGAGACACCTGTGATGAAAGTGATGTCAGTGAAAGCCAATTAGAGGAAGAAACTTCTGAGAGAGAAAACTTAGAGTATGCAGAAACAGAAGAAGAGGAGTCAGAAGACGATGGGGAAACAGGCGAGGATGAGGAGTCAGAAGATGATGGAGAAACAGGCGAAGAATATAGTGGTTCAGAAGACGATGAAAGTGATATGGGGCCTGATCTAGCTAGAGGTATAGGGAACATTGAAACAAGCTCAGAGGATGATGAGGACTTAAATGGTCTATTTCCGAAGGAGCCTGAGATTGAGCATTCATGGGGTGAACTAGATAAAGATGCTCCTCGTGGAGATGAGGTAAAACTACATCTGCATGTGGAAAGTTGCTATGTGATTACCTCAAAGACATACGTTGTTATGAGTTGATTGTGGATCTTCATTTATATAACTGTTCGTGAAAGTATTTTTCATAGTGGTTTTTCAGCATTTTTCATTACAAAATGCAAGCCATCCTGAAATTGGCTGAGCGTGAGAGACCTTGGGCTTTCTCTCCTGTATTCCTCTGCATCTAAGCAGAGGCTCATCTATGAATGTTACCTGCAAGTGAAAGAACAAATGGAATTGAGCTTTTTAAGAAATTCTGGAATTTAAATAATACTGCTTATGTTTATTACTTATTCTTTTCCACTTTTCTAATTTGATTTTTTTAATTCATACTTGAAGTTAAGAACTTAGTAGACAACGAAGCAGGACTTCAATCTGAACACAGTTATTTTATACGAAATCGCAGTAGTGTGGTGCTGTTGTAACACTGATATTTATTGCTATTATGACTAACCATGTGATGATAACCCAGTCCTAAATGCTGATGTTATAAACGCAGTCCTAATTCTGTGGTTGGTGCAGTCCAGTGCACCAGTTGGTGCTTCAGCATTTGTGGCCTTTTACCTGCTCTGTTGATTGCTGTTTCTGACCTTTGCTAGTTTAAGAGATACTGAGTCTTGGGGAAAATACTACTTTTATGTTTTCTGCAGTTTGTTGCTGACTCAATTTTTTTTAAAGAGCAGTTGCTAGGGAGTTCTGTCTCCCTTGTGGAATACACGAATTAAACTTAAAAACTTTGTCCTGTTTTTTTCCCATTCAGATTACAAGCAGACTGGCAGTTTGTAACATGGATTGGGATAGGCTGAAGGCTAAGGACTTGCTGGCTTTATTTAATTCTTTTTTACCCAAAGGAGGGACTATATTTCATGTTAAGGTAAGACCTGATTTCTAAAAGAGGTAATGACTTTTACTGGAAAGAGGGGGGAAGCCTGCAAAGAGAGAGAGTTCTGTGGAAGAACCAAAAACGAAATTAATGTGATAAATGAGAAACTGTATGTGTTGCAATTTAACTAGCTGTGTTAGAAGCAAGTCACAGAATTGTAGAATATCCAGAGTTGAAAAGGACTGACAGGGAGCTGGACAAGTGAGCCCATCTCCTGGCTCCATACAGAACCACCCCAAAATCAGACCCTATGTCTGAGAGCATTGTCCAAATGCTTCTTGAGCTCTGTCAGCTTGGTGCCATGACCTCTTCCCTGAGGGGCCTGTCCCCGTGCCTGACCACCTCTAGGTGCAGAACCTTTTCCTACTACCCAGCCTGACCCTCCCCTGTCCCAGCTCCATGCCGTTCCCTCGGGTCCTGTTGCTGTCCCCAGAGAGCAGAGCTCAGCACCTGCCCCTCCGCTGCCCTCGTGAGGGAGCTGCAGGCCGCCATGAGGCCTCCCCTCGGCCTGCTCTGCTCTGGGCTGAACAAACCAACGGACCTCAGCTGCTCATATGTCTTGCCTTCTAGAGTCTTCTAGACTCTTCTCAGCAAAGGAGTTGTATGCAGAGAGAAATTCTGAAGGTGTTAACACCTTGTCTTTATGAGGCTGGCTCCAAACGCTGTTTTGCTGAGCTTAACAGTGAAGCTCTCCGAGTCTAGTAGACTACATTTCTGTAGCTAGTTTAATTTTCAGTAGCCTATGGGGTACATTACTCAACCTTAAACCTGGTAATTTTCAAGTGCTTTACAGTCCCTTTTATCATTGCAGAGGTTGGTTTGTTTTTCATCAATTTTGAGTTTATAATCTGACTAAATTCTGATAGTTAAGTCCTATTTTTCTGTTTTTAGTATCTGCTTCCAGCAGAAGTTTTTTGAGAAGCGTTATTACCGCAGTCGTTTTTGAAATGGGCCACAGTAAGATGTCAGGGCTTCTGTTCTTCATCTGTCTGAAAACATTCTCATTTCTAAATCTGTTTATTCCAGTCTTTTCCATAAGTTAACACTAAGAGGGCATTAAAGTTTATGGAATTGATGGCTTTATCTTTCTTTCTCTAAAACCAGTGAACTCTAAAAGGCTTGGTGAGATTTTTTTCTTAATTGGTATACATTATGCTGCTGCAGTTAAAATTTATTTTTGTGATGTTGTATTTGTAGATTTATCCTTCAGAGTTTGGAAAGGAAAGATTGAAAGAGGAAGAACAACAAGGACCTGCAGAACTAGTTGATCTTCCAGAGAATACCACAGAAAAAGACGGGTATTAATTTAATCTTAAAATGGGAGATAGAAGTCTTAATTCCTAGTGAAAAGCCTGTTCAGCTGCTTTTTGCAGATTTTCATTTGCGGGAGTCTCCTGTGGACAAATTAATTTTATATCTTTTTTTGAGAGAGATTTTAAACCTGACCCATGTACATTGTCAATGCATTGAATAGATGCGTTATGATAAAACTTGAGAAATTTTTCATATTGATAAGTGACTTGAAAATTTTTATTACGTAGCTCATTGCAGTAATAAATGGAACAAGTGTGTGGAGAGCTTAAAATGTTTGTCTCTGCAAATTGCCATTCATACAACAAACTCCCTTTGTTGCTTACTGTTGAAACTTTTATCTGCGTAACCAACAGGGACCATAACTTAGCCCAAGAATTCCCAGGTTGAGACTTCCTGAATGCCACCTGCAGCGGCCCTGGCTTACTAGGCTGAGCTCATCAGGCCTAACATTGTCCAGGCTTCTTCAGGCATGTCTCTTTTTCTTTTGTTCCCCTCCTCTCTTGTTCTGCTTGAAAGTCTTGTCTGTATGGAACCGGAGAGGTTTTGGTTTAATATTTTTCCAGAATTTCCAGATGTTTAGCAACCGGAGTGGAGCCCATTTTGTATAATACATCCCACCGGACTGCCCTATATTTGGAAAATCTGGATGCTTCTAAAACAGGTGTAAATTTCTTTGCAGAAAGTCTCTGGTGCATCAGGGAATTGTATAATGAACTTAAAGCATGTGCTGAAGTCAGCTTCACTCTGTGCTTCAAGGTGCACCCTAAAGTATTGGGTTTACTGCTCAGTGAGCTCCAGACACTCAAACATAATGAATGGAAATCCAGATATCTCAGGCACCTCTGTGATACCTGTGCACATACCCTTTACAGTTACAGGCCAGGACCTCAGCCCTGTGATCTGTCTCCTCCGTTTTTTCACCAATTCATCTACTTGTCAACCTCTTTTCTGCTTTTTTTTTTTTTTAACTTTTGCTTCATCTTCTGTGACGACAGCACCACCTGTGCTACTGAAGTTGGTATCCTGATTCCCTTTCTCAGCCGTATCACTTTCTTATTCATTACTCCTATATTGTCTCTCTCCAGCATGAGGATCTGAAATCCTGTCCTCTTACAGTCTTGCAGTTTTGGTTAATGTTCTTAACATGCAACGGTACTTCTGTATGAAAATGTTTTTTATCAGCCTTGCAAGGAGCCAGGATTTCAGGTGCCGTCTCAGCTAAATAAGTGCAGACACCTTGACAGGAAAGATTAAAAGGTACTTCTTGTGGCATGCATAGGTGCATGCAAAGATGCTGCCCTGTGTGCCCTGTGCAGAGACGCTAACCTCATGATGCCTGTAGGAGGCAGAGCTGGATAGAGTTGCTGCTGCATAATGTCTTCAAGTGATTTGAACGCTGCTAGTAATTTAAAAGTTGGGAATTTCATGACTCCAGTCCTAGCATGTTAGCTCATCTTGTGGAAAATACCATTATAAAAGCACCAAGTGAAACAGCACCTCCTTTAATCAAACTGTGAATTAGTTTTTTTGGGTAAAGCTGAATGGGTATTTGTAAAACTTCATGCTGTTTAACATCTAATTGTAGTAAAAGATGAGGAGAGTGTTTGAATGGTGCATGTTTTTAAGTTGATTGTGTTGTTTTCTACTTTTGCAGGCTTTACAGGGAAAAATTAAGGGAGCATCAGTTTAAACGACTGAAGTACTTCTATGCAGTTGTAGAATGTGACTCTCCAGAAACAGCCAATAAAATTTATGAGGAATGCGATGGGTTGGAATTTGAAAGTAGCTGCTCTTTTATTGACCTGAGGTAAATTCAGTGCTGCCTGTCTTACATGTGTATCCTGGGTGGGGAGGGGGGCAATAAATTTAAAACCAATTTTAAATAATTTGAACTAAACATTATTGCGTTGTAACCAAAATGAGATTTATTTAACTTTTAAATTAGGCAAGCAATGCATTGTTAAGGTGTGGAGTTCTTTTGTTTGTTTGTTTTCCCTTGAGCTGGAAAGTTTCATTTTCTTACTGGAAAATTGCAAGTTTGAGAGGAGCTCTGAATAGAGAGATTATTCTCGGGTAAAAAGTTCTGGATGAGTCTTCAACCTTTTGGTAAAATTCAAGTTGTTGAGAAAACAGGACAACATACTGCTGCTCTCGTGCTTTTTCAGGGTTGCTTACCACAGGGCAAGAATGTTGTCCTGAAGCTGCAATAGATTACTATGCTAGTTCCTGTGAATAAGCTGGAAGCTCTAATATTTCAAAAGTCACGTTTGGGAATAAGAATTTTAAGTTCTAGTGGTGTTTTATTGTTAGTGTTTCCTTTTGTTACCAAAAAGTCTTCTGCTCTGAGCAGAAGTGAGGCTACTAAATCATGTTAAGTTTGGACAGAAGTTGGCTTTGTCTACTGGAACCCATATTAATGGGCACTCTTGGAAATTGGTGAAAGATAACTTTTTTGTTTTGAATCATTGTCTAGAGGAGTTTAATTCATTTTCCTTTGAATCATTCTGGAGGAGGTCATCTCTGCCAAATAAACGCACAACTTTTCTTGCTTCTAAACACAGAAAGATAACGTTTTACAGCAGACAGCTGTTTGAAATTCCCCAATCCTTTTCCTAATCTTCCACTTTATTAAATTTTAGTGTTGAATAGTATTCATCATATTACATTTGTAGTGATTAAAAATAAATAACTCAATAACTTAATTTCACATGTAGTGCACAAAGGTGTTTATTTAATCTAACTTTTGGTGGATACAAGAGTTGTCTCTAAATTTTTTTTTCCTACTAATTGTAATGTTAATGATGTACCAGGCTTCCTTAAAATGTTTTGATTTTTTTTTTTTAGTTCGTCTGTTTTAAAATTGTATTTTACTTTTTTTCTTCCTAATTTTTAATATAAACTTTCCTGTAAAGCAAATTCTTAAAACATAATTCCTTGAAAACTAAAAATCACCCCCAAAACAAACAAACAAAACACCACCCTGACTCTGCCTACTACCAAACTGCAAATTGTTTAGTTTACTTCCCCAACATGGTGAGGTTAAAGACTGAAAATCTGTGGAATAGCTGTGCAAAAGCCAGACAGTTAATGTGTGTGTGGCACTTGTGTATTGCTTTGGTTTCCTTCTCAGGCTTACTGACTATATTTTAGCAAATTCTTTTGTGCTGACATACCATATTTGTGAAAACCTTAGACTGCTTGTACTATGAAATTTCCCAGTATATTTGAATAATAACATGCTTTATCTGCCTTTAAGATTTATTCCAGATAATGTTACATTTGATGATAAGCCAAAAGATGTAGCCTCAGAAGCGAATGTATCTGTATATAAGCCAAAGTACTTCACATCTGCTGCTATGGGAACATCAAAGGTATCTTTACAATGCTTTCATAATGTTTTTCTAATTTGTTTAGTTTTATTGTCAGATTTTAAATTATATGTAAGTGGTAGGGAAAAGCTTCCTGCTTGTCTTAAGCATTTTAAAATAGAAACGTCCAATATGTTGCAAGATGCAGGCATGCTACAGAGCCGTAAGTTGTGACCTAATATATAAGCTTGAATTTTGTTGTATGAGAGGTTCGGCTTTTCAGTTAGAAATTGAATACTACATTTTGACCTTGTAATACCCCTCTTACAAGTTGCGCATGGACTTAACTTTGTTATCCACAACTAAATCTTCTAATTTGCTGAAAATGGATGTTTGGGTGTAGTTCAAGAGGCTTTTTGGTGGTGGTGTCAGGCTTAAACAGTTGCTTCCCTTCCTTGTAGCAATCCATTTCTACTGTCTTATGTGACAGCCAAAACGTTCATCTGGCCATGAAATGAACCGGATTGGAGAAGTGATTAGTTGAGAACCAAGTAATTTCTGCAGGATCATTTTTCAGTCATGTGTTTCATCTTCCTAGTTGAGGGTGCAGTTGCGCAAACACTTTATTGTCCCTATTGCAATCCATGCCTGATTCCAGGAATGAGTTTGTGCTGGAGGAAGAGAGAAGAGAAGTTGGAGGCTGCTATTTCAATACCAGTATCTGCTGCCACAAAGGAAACTTGGCTTACAGAGATTTTGGTTTGTGTGAGCTGATGTTACAGAACCCTTGAATGCAATAGGAGACTTCATTCTTCCGTGTAGTTAAAGCTCCTTGAAACTCTTGTTGCTAAAGAATTTTGAAGAAGATATTATTAAATCTATTATAATAAATTATTATTATAGGTAATTGTTCTGTAGCAACATTAGTAATAGGTTTACATTTTTTAAGTAGAAAGTATCATTTTTTTCTATAAAAACCTGTCTTGACACGCTTAATTTTAGTGCTTCAGCTTCTAGAAGTGGCTTTCTTATTTTTAAGGTAGATATAACATGGGATGAAACAGATCACGAACGAGTAATGTCACTTAACAGAACTTTTAAAAAAGAGGAGCTACTTGACATGGATTTTCAAGCTTACTTGGCTTCATCTAGTGAAGAAGAGGAAGAACAGCAGCAAGGTACCTACATAAATGTTGTTCACGAAGTCAGTAGCTACATTTAGTTAACTCATGTTCAAAATACTGTATAAATTCCACATCATCAGAAAATGCTTTGAATGTCTCCTTTTATAGGGAATCGTTATACTCTGTACTCCTTATACTCATTATAGAGAAAGTATGGTCAAGTTCTACTCTGAAAATAACCTATCTTTGCTCCAGAGCTAAACATCTCTGAAAATGGTGTATACCTACTTTTCTATATATATATATTATGACCTGGGTGGTGAGCACATTTGTATCTTTGATTCACTCTTTTCAATTAGGAGATAAATGGATTGATGATAGAATGCTGACAGATAATGGAAAACTTCTTGAAAAATTCTGTAAATCTTTGAGTTAGGCCTGGTAACATGGCAGCTGTAGAGTTCCTCAGATTTACTGAGACTTGACATTCCTTTTTCCTGCCCATTTATTTCTTTATTGCTGTTTTGTTTTTGTTTTTATTTGAGTTAAATACTGACTGCAAAAACAAACTTTTCCAGTGTTTTCTATCCATAGTAAGAAAACACATGTTCAAACTCCTAAAATTTCTCTTAAAGCCACAGCTGAGATTCATTATACAGACCTGATTCTGATTCTCCAAATAAATAACATCACCATTATGACCACAAAATGGCCAAATTCCTTTTTCGAAGACAAAGGACAAAATTCTGTTGCACTTCTGCAATAGAATTTGTGAAGTATATCAGCTGATTTAGGAGTTACAGATTATTTAGAGCATTGATAAGTGAGACAGTTTGACTTTCATATTTAAACCTCGCTTTCAAAGAGCTTCCTGTTTCTCACTTGTCATGTAAAATCTCTTTACCTAGTGTAATTAATGTTTAATTAAGCCAAACATAAGGGTTATAAATGGAGTCGTTTCAAGTAGAAACATTGTGATTCATCTAAATCATAGTTCATTTTCTTTTTCGCCGATATCGATAATTCTGTTAAAGAGGAGACTTCATTGTACGTTTGACTGACTTTTCTAGAGACTGTGGTAGCTATCAGGTTCATTCAGTTCTGAATAAAAATAAGCTTTCTTTCTGTAGAGTTTGAGTAACACTTACTTAAAAATTATTTAAAAAAAATAAAATGGTGGGGGATCAGGAGTTTCCCTAAAGATTTAGTCCCTAAGTGGCTGTTTTATGATTAGTAGCTTGGGCCTCTAAGTACAAAATCATTTTCTTCCTTTTTTTTCTCCTACCTCTCTCTTTATTTTTCAGGGTAATGTAATATTTCAACTGGAAAATTCTATTTTATAGTATTTAGTATATAATGCTATACAGTATAGTAATAGTATGGTATAATGTTATATATGTAGTGATTTGCCATCTTCATGGCCCTCTGTGTACGTACTAAAGTCTCTGCAGGGCAAGGACATGCTGTAGAAGCTGTCCTAAGGCTGGGCTTGCTGGGATACCCTAGACAGGACATGGAACGTGTTGCAGACCTTAGAGGGCCCTGGGGAGGATGTAGATTGTACAAAGGTCCTTAAGCGCAGCACTAGCTCTTCTTGGGTAACCACAGTGTGAATGACAGTAGTGAAAACCTGTGGTATGAGACTTCTGGTACTCCAAAGCTTTACTCCAAAGCCTTACTTTGTGAGGGGGAAGGTGAGCTGCAGAATGTGCTTAAGGGAACCTTATGAAAGATTGGAGCGGCAGCAAATTTTAATTGCTTTCGGATTCTTGTTGCTTCTTAAAAATAGGAAGAGAATGTCATGTAACTTTTAAAGTCTTCTGTGTATGGTGCAAATTCCTCAATTACTTTACTTGTTTTCACTCTAAAAATCAGTCTGCTCTTAATTGGTCATATATATAGCCTAAATTACAAGGAAAAGAACATGTCATTAAGCCTTCATCAAGTCTTTCAAGCAGATGTTAAAATGGGTTTATACAGCATTAAAGTAGGTTGTTGTAATCAGATGTGTTTGAAGCATGCAAAAGAGCATGACAGATTTTTCTGGTTATGGAGTTGGGAAATTTGCTGGCAGCAGACTTGGCAATATCTTGGCAGGATAAATGTCCATTTGTTTCTCATATTACATAAAAATATGTTTATAAGCTGCACCTCCATGACCTTAATTTTCTCTAGTAATGCTTAGTAAAATGCATTAATAGGAGCAGTAGCTGCAGAGAAAAGTATTTCAGTTTTCTTAGTTCAGGTTTTCAAAGCTACTGCTGCGTTAAAAGAACAGCATCTGTTACAGAGTGGTGATAGAATCCATAAGTGAGCAACACTGAAGAAATTTCAAGTAAACTTCTGTTTCTGGGAAGGGAGAGAGATTGACCTAGAGTTATGTTATCACACTAACACATTTTAGACCTGAAATTGTGTAGTTCCTAATGATGGTTTTGAGAAATAAGTTGTTAATAGAGGAATGGTGTTGCCATGTCCGTAACGTGTTCCTGACGTTTTATCCGTTGAGTTATAAGATACAAAGCAAGATTTTGTCCAGCAGAATTATGTGGCACTATGCACAAAAGGGAAAAATAGCTGTTTGAATGGAAAGGTAGGAGTGTGATAAGAAGGAAAAAAATGTTCTGGCCATCTCATTTATTTATTTGTATGCTTTATTTAAAAACAGCTTTTGTTGCCCTGATCCATTTTTGTTTTTATTATATTTTTCAAGTTAAAAATGTCTGTTATGAATGTTGTTGTTATACAACAGCTTTGTAACGTCATGTATTTCAATTTCATGGACCTGGTATATAGTAGTTTGTGGGCACAAAGCATCTCCTTTACATTGCTTCTGAACTCTCTGTTGCTTGGATGCATTTGTTGTGGTTAGTAAAACTTCGTGGTGTGCATCAAATTCAAGCCCGTAACTGCTATTTTGATTGTGAGCACCAATGACTTAGTTTATGGCATTTTAAACGATGCTTCAAATTAAGCAGCATGGTGTTGATGTCTAAGATTTTGTGCTGTTGTTTTTTTTATCTTTGCAATAAAAAGATCATATTTGCTGTGCTGCTTTGCTCTGCCCCACAGAGTACGTGAAGAGACTGTATGACACAACACTTTAACTGGTGTGGTTTTGAGTAGTTGTTCTTGATGGAGGTGTTACATGCAGGGAATTCTGTATAGAATTCTGTATAGAGCCCTGCTCTTCACAGTAGGAGTCTGAGCAAGGAGTTCTGCTGCCTTTGTGGAGTCTAGTGTTAGAAGCTCTGTACGACAGGAGGCTATTTTGTGCTGCAGCACCAATGCTGGAGATGCACACATGCAAGGAAAGAAAATGTAGTCCTTGGAAGGAGGGGAGGATTTGCTAGGTGGAGATTTACTTATTTAATTGTGCTGCTGATGTAATTTTTGGTGATTAATGGTAAATAAGATCAGTACGCTTAATAAATATTTTACACTTCTGAAATCTATTTTGCTCATTAGGTTAGTTATGTTAAATGGATCTTTAATATTTTATCATGTGACAGTACATATGTTGTCTTACATATGAATACTGTTCATTTTTATGCTTGCTAGAACTGTCAAAGAAGGCTAATAACTGGAAGACGATAGAACATGCAGCTATTTAAGATTGTCGCTGAATTCAATGGGTATTTATAAAATGCATTGAACACAATGTTATTTGGGTTGGCTTCTCTCCCTTACTACTCTGTAGTTGCTTTGGCCACTCTGAGGCATTACTGCAGCATTCAATGGTAATGAGGATCTGACTTCTTAAAATATTTCTGTTGGGTTAGTTTTGGCATGTTTTTAAAATAATTCCTAAGGAAATAAGGCAGAGAGAGGAGTTACCAGTTAATGATTTAGCCAAGCCCCGGTGGAATTTCATGGGATAAAATAGAAGCACCACAACCTGATCGTTTCTTTCTATGAAACGTCAGAAGCTTGGTATAACTTGCTGGTTGGAGATTTTTCTAAGGCACATTTGCAGGTGCGTGTTTTGTGTGCGTATTTGTTATTAAAAAATAAGGTGGATTAAGTTCTAGGAAACCCCAGAACAAAGGTCAACTTGGCTTTCCTTCTGAAAAATTCATGTAACCTCTTGGAGTTGTCCAGTGACTTAAAATTAAAGGATGTCTCTGCGTGTGCTTGTGCAGGCCAGGATGTCCCTGCTCAGAAGTGCCTAGATGGGAGCCCAGTCTGACTTGTATTTTATATTCTTAATTTCATCTGTTTTTGCATTCTTTTCCTTCACAGGCTAAGTTGTTTTTTATTTCTCTTACAATGTAACTGTTAATGCACCAGACCTTTTTGTTTTGGCTTTTTTGTTGTTTTTTTTTTTAATTCAAAAAGTCTTTGAAAAACCTATTGGCAGAAAGCATTACTGCCTTAATATCCATCAGAAAGTGGTTCCTCATGTTGTGCAATGCAGTGTGATACTTGAAAGCTAGCAGCAAGGTTACTTGAACTCTGAACAAACTTTGAGAACATATTCAGTTAATTTTCCTTTCTTGCAGCTGTTGACAAATGTTCTTTATTTGCTTATAGAATGAAAAAGCTCCTAAGAGTTTTTTGAAGGCAATGTTAATGCTTATTTTAAAGCTATTGGTTTTGACAAAAGAAATTCATTTTTTATCGAAATTGGAAAATATGACAATGTGTCACCACTTAAATTTCTCCTGGCAAAATTAGCAAAAACTGGTCATAATAAAAATGAATCACCCCTTCGTTACCCAGTTTCAAGGGAGCCTTTCTTAGCCAAAGGATCTCTTCAGTTCCCATCCAGAATAGCTTTGCTTATCATTTCTTATGATATCAGGAAAAAAAAAAAGGCAACAGTGACTTATTTTTCTTACTTTAAGAGCTGAATGCATTTTTGCTTGCTGCATGAGCAGATGCTTTTGTCTTAAGAGTTTTCTGCTACTGATGAGGAAAGTGGAAAAGCAGCTGCAGTTAATTGAGCAGTCAAAATTTCCAATCACAGCCAACAACAAGCATTTTAAGGTTATGGGATGTAAAAGAACAACAGTATCAGAAAAAGAAAGAAAAGGAGCCCCAAAGCTAGATTTCTACCATTCAAGGAGCTGCGGCATCTTTAAAGTTTAAAAAGCCGGTTCTCTTTGAAATGTTTCTTGAAAGCTTATTGCAGGTCACATTGTAATTGTGTTTTCCTTAGCAAAAATAGCCAAAACTGCTTCCATCTTGCTTTATTTATTAATTCAACATGTCACTGAAGATAAAGGCTTGAGTAATTTGTTAAAATTTTGAGATGCTTTACACAACTTTTTTTTAGGTTTAGGTTTTTAGATTTTATTACTGTGCTGCCAGGGACATTAGGGACTCCAAGAGTTGTAAAAAGCAGTAAAGGATGCTGTGTTCTATCAGTGGTTTCCTTTGTTGGACAAATATTCTTTCCCTTTTCAGATATTTGTATTTCTTCTGTGAAGTAGGGGAGTTCTAGAACTGGTTACTTTTTCTGGGAATAATATATGAAAATACTTTAAATCATTTATAATAAAATAATGTTCCTTAGGTGTGTTCCTTGAACATAAATGGATCACTTTGAGGTTGTCTTTCGTAGCTTTTCTTTTGTCTTTCTAGGTGATGATGTAGCTCATGAAATGGAAGATGACAAACCCAGGAAAAGCCAAAAAGATGATGAGGAACAAATTGCCAAGTACAGAGAACTTCTGCAAAGTATCCAAGAAAAAGAGAAAAAGCAAGAGGAAAAGGATATAGAAATGGAAATTAAATGGGTTCCAGGTAGGCTTTAACTTTTTTCTTGTACTGACTTGGGCAGTATGCAGTATTGGCCTGTTTAATGGGGATACAATGTAAGGTGTATGATTTATAGTAGTAGAAACTGACCTTTTTCCCATAAATTGAAATCCAGATGGAATACAATGGAGGAAATAGAAGAAATAATGACTGAACTCAGTTTCTCAGCTGTAAGATTCTCTGTGTAGCTTATTTACTTGCCAGTTTTTCTTGTGCTTGCTTTTTCATTCATCGCTTTATAGATTTTACTTGAATAGAATTCATGTTTGCCATAGAGTCATAAAACATACTTACACTTCTAAAAATGAAACACAGTATGATTTGGAAACATAGCATGAAATTGGAGGAGAGTGGTTTTAAAATCTTGCTTGCATAATGCAAAAGGTTTGGGGGAACAGAAAAGGGAGAAGTCTGATCTTCCAGTGAGACAGCTCTGTGGGAAGGAAAGCTACCAGTAAAGCAAGCTTGGGAGATACTTAGTGATGTATAGATAACTTTACCATATAGCATCCCAGCAGACCTCTTTTTGAGCTCTGAAAACTATTATCTGTTCTTTTCCTTTGGAATGAAAACACATTGAGACTGACTTCGGTTTTGTTTATGAGTGTGTTCCTTCCATGAGAAGTAATGAGCCAGTTGAACAAGACACTACATCCAAAAAAGGGACAGTTTTCTCTGTAGCCTTTCCTCCTTCATCCTGGCCCCAAGCTCATTCTGACAGCATGTACCAGCCCTGGAACTTGATAGACTTATTTGCAAGTTAATTTCATTTGCTAAAATGGCAGAGCTGCTCTGGAAAAAAAGGAAGTGAATCTGTACTGCTGAGTTAGAGAGTCCAGCGTTTGGTGAAGACTCAGAGGGTTGAATTATGTGGTCCAAAGACTACGAAAGGGTAACATGCGCCTTCTAGGGGCAGCAGTACGTGTAGGACGGCAGTCTATACAAGGACACAATCTGATCTGTTACTGTACATATGAGACCAGAGCCATGCTAGAACTCATCCCCATCCCAACTGATGTGTTAATTCCATCTCGAAGTGCATATCTGACTTGCACTATTGTTACTTTGAATTCACGTGGGTAACTTGTGTTGAGTATGTATGTTCCCTTTTAACATCTTGTTCTGGTGTGTGCCAACTCACTGAAATCAATTGAACATGTCAGGCCTAGTTCTTGATAAGGCCTGTATTTGTAAGTAAGCATTGGCATTAGAATAGTTGTGAGCTTCAGTTGGGCTTATATAATTCCAATAATTTCTGGCCAGTGTTCTCCCAGAACTCTTTAGAGAAAGATACAACGTGCTTTATGGGACAAGTGCTTACTGACACGGCTGTGTGAATGTTTTACTTCATCTGTCCACAGTGTGTCAGTATTTGCATTTCTGAAGTTGCTTGGTTAGTATCTTTTATTTGATTGTATCACTGAGCATTCAAGGCAGCTGAGTTTTCACACATAGGTAAACTTAAGTTTTTTATTTATTTTTTAAGCAACCTAAGATGGTGACAAAGTTAGGGATCTAGAGCAAACCATCCATTGTAGGAAATGAAAATAGACTGAAGGAAAGTTAGTGGCACAGGAAGAGCAACAAGTTTGCTTAAGGGCGTAGCTTCATAAACTGCACCTTGCATGTTACAAGAAAATTTGTATTGATGTTTGGGAACGATAGTACAGATGGAATCATTCCCCAATAGACTGGCTCCCGTGTTTCTTTTTTAGTGAACTGGACTTCAGAAAATTGACTTTGTTCTGTATCTCATGTAGTCCAACTCCTTCATTACTGCACCTTGTGGAGCTCCTAGGACTCTTTCTATACTCTCCTCTCCCTAGAATAAGGGATGGAAAGGAGCGGTGGTAACACTCAACATTCCTCATCCTTTCTGCCATTCTGTCAGGCCACATGGTTTGTAAAATCAAACCAACCAAACAGCAAAGATGCACCGTGGTAAATATGGCCTTGTCTAGAGTCAGTAGGATGCCTGGGTGCTGTTACAGATGGGTTTGTGTCATGATGGGTTAAGCATGCATGTGTGCACAATGAAGCTTACATTAGTAATTCATAGTGTTTGATGACAGTTTTGCAACTTTGATTTTACAGCATGTGTTAGCTTTTTCTTCATTTCTTACTCTTTCTAGAGTATTTTCCAAGATCAGAGGTTCTGGATATCGTGGAAGCATTCATTTGCCTTTTTTAGTGAAACTGAAAACTATGGGTAAAACTGATGGTGCTGGCTGTATTCTAAGGGCTAATGGCTAGTAATGGTATTGACTGACCTCGTGGAGGTTAGTAGTTTATTTCTTTATTTCATAGTACAAGAGCATTCAGGCTTTGAAAACCTGAATTCAGTTTGTGATATTGTTACTCAGCTCCCTTGTCTACCAACTCTTGAGTCTGTCAGTCTGCTTTTAAAATCCTATTCGTGTCCTACCTCCCTTTTTTTATTTTTCATCAAGTGGATGGCTTCTTTCTGAAATAAGTGTTAAAAGCAAAGAAGAGCATCTTAACTTTGTTTACAGGTCTAATATGTGGCAATGTGTAGCCTTTGTAGACTTCAGACAGCATTTGGAGAGAAGGTCCTGCACACCTGAAGGGGGGCGGCTCTGAGAGTGAAATGCAGTCGCTGCATGCTGAACAGTAGTTTGTAGCCCTGGCAAATATGCACAATTGAGGCTGATTTCTTATGGGAGAGAAGTAAGTTAGTTATTACCCTTTCCTTGAACAAATGTGCATATTTAAATTCTCAAAGAATTAATTATGTTCCATTTGGAGTATTCTGGGAATTTAAAAATAGTTTGTTATCATCTCTTAAGACTCCTTAAGTCTTTTAGAACCAACTTTTGTCTTGAAATGCTTTTATTATCAAACTCTGCCTCAATCTGATGGACTTACTGCAAGGTCATTTTCCTGCCCAAGTATTTAATATAGAGAGAGCTACAACAGTTAAATCTAGGACTTTTTTCAATTGAAAGGCAGATCTGAATTAATTTAAAAATTTGAGTTTTGGCACAAATATTTACACATGGTTATAGAAAGCATACTTCGTGAATGATTCAGTTATTCTTGAATCATAATAGTTTTAATAAACCACAGCGCCAGCAAAAACAAATTAGATGTAGTTCCAACTTTCTTTGGTCTGTTTCTTTTAGGCACAAAATCAATGTTATATTTAAGCATCCATCTGTTTTCTTAATCATAGCTGATTTGAGCAACAATTACTATGCATTCTTATCCAGCTCCCAAAACTCTCCTTAGAAGGTGAAGAGGGAAAAGACCACAATTGCTGTTCTTGATGATATTCAGCCAGTTTCTCATACAGCTTTTTTATTGGACTTAAGTTCTTCCTTTGGGAAGAATGAGATGTAAATATTTAGCTGAGCCTAAAGGAAACTTTGAAATTTGTTTTCATCAGAAGTAAACCAGCAGGCAGTCAGATCCCTGTAAAGTGCATAGTGGGCCCCAACTGTATGTTGTTACAGATTATGTGGGGCAAGAAAATGACAGAATTGAATCAAAATCTGTCTCAATCTAGATCACTGCTTCAGCTAGAGGAAACAATAAGCAGTCCTACCACATGCAGCACAAAGAAGCGTGCACTCAGTGCTGTGGTTCTTCACATTTGACATTCTAGCATCTAAGGGTTTTTTGGTGTTTTTGTTTTGTTTTGTTTTTTTAAGGGAGTTGTTCTGTGTTAGGAAAACTGTCTCGACTCAAGTTGTGTGATATTTGTGGCAAACGAATTGTAATGTTATCAGAATATTTCTGCTGGCCATTCCTTTGATCTAACTGCAACAAGGTGTGTGTATCTGTTCTTCTGTTATTTTTTTGGGGGAGGGTGGGGGTAGGTAAGGTATTACACGTAAGATGAACTTACTTATTTAGATTTACTGAGAAGCATCTCTCTAGCTTTTAATAACTGTGACAATTGCAAGCAGTTAAATTGCCTAAAGTTTTTCAGCTGTTTAGAGAAGCAAAATTTCTGTCTCAGCCTTCTTCCCTCAGTGTTCAGCAGTGTGAGAAGCAATCCTTAAGCTGGTAATGTGGTATGGTGTCTCACGCTTCTAATCCCCTAGTTCAAGTATGATTTAGTTGCATGCTTATATATATTACCTTTACACCTTCTTTTCATGGCCCTTATTTGTAAAGATTAAATATGACTAGTGATTCAGTTATCTAAAAATAGAAAGGGGGAGGAGCAGATATGAATTAATTTAACTTGTTCTATGGCCAGTTAATAAGTCTACCTAAAGCAGATGATTTCTTTCCAGTTCTGCAATCAAAAGTCTTTTGACCACTTAAATACACTCTTATTCTCGCTAAGCGGTCTGGACAGTAGTTTGTAAGCCATTCTGATCTGTGGAGAAACTCTTAAGGCCTTTCATGAGACTGCCAAATACCACAAGAAAGGGTTGTATTTTCTTCCAAGTCCTTCTGTGCCAGATGGATCAAATGATGCCATGTTCTAGGCAAATAAATCAGAAATCTTGTAACCTCCTCTGAGACTTTTTTTTTTAATCCCCGCGCCCCCCCACCCCGCCCCCCCCGCCTTCTGGAGATGTGATACGTTTCTTAATCCAGTCTTTAGAGAGAATCTGCAAGGTTGCTACCTGACCAGTAACTTTTTTTTTCTCCAAAACCTACTGAAAAATAATCCCGAGTAATAGTAGTTCAATTTCTGGGAAGCATATGACTGCCCTTTCCTAGACGTCAGAGACAAAAACGTGTATTGTTGGAAGTAACTAAATTACAGTGCTGGTTTTATGAGGGTTTCTTAGTGGCACATTTTTGGTGAACCTGTACAGCACACTTTCCTTTACTTTTTTGTGGCTTTGTATTTGTTTGCTGGTTTAGTAACCAGTTTCTGTGGTGGCACTGGCTTGCCAGTTACTGTTAATTCTGGCTTCTTTCTAGCATATTAGAAGGCTATTTTACGTGGTGTGTGTTTCTCCCTTTTCTTCCTATAAAGCATGGTTTAATACATTTTTAGACCTTGTCCACACTTCGTGTTTCAGACATGCTGTAACTAGCTTTCTAGCCTTGGAATTATTTTTGGAGAGCATGCAAGTGCAAGAAGAGAAATTAGTGTTTGCAGTTTGTTGGAAAAATGTTGTGCCTGCTTTTCTAGGGACAGGTAGGGCTGTCCATGAAGGCTGCTCGTTAATTTTTTTTTTGCCATTATGCCATCTGTTTTCAGTTCCTTCTTACTGAGAAGAGCTGGAAGGGTTGATGAGGAGCAGACAAGGG
Organism: Cygnus atratus; assembly: GCF_013377495.2. Lineage (NCBI taxonomy): Eukaryota > Metazoa > Chordata > Aves > Anseriformes > Anatidae > Cygnus > Cygnus atratus. The sequence goes on from NC_066364.1 coordinate 113,116,232, forward strand.
TCAAATGAGAAACCTGGGAGCTGGGAGAAAATACAGTCTAGGACACCTGGAGAGGTCCATATATGATTTGAGCAATAAAGCTAGTATGAGAAATGGGAGATTAGAATTGGAGAGCTGGAGAGCAATGGTAGGGAAGGGATGCTCTTCAGCATACCTGATGATTGGAACAAGGAGGATTGGGGAAGAGATAGCAAGGGTCAGACCTGGAGGTGGGAAAAGCAGAAACATGATCACTACATGCTCCGAGATCTAACAGTCATGTCCAAAAGGAGGATGTTAATTACAGAACATCGGACTCTTTTGTTAGAGAAGGCTTTTCTTAAAAAAAAAAAAAAAAGCATGTAGTGAATGAATGAAGGACTTGCAAGTGGGAGCAAATCCTTCGTTGCTCGGGCTACTACCTCCTTTCACAGAAGTGGATTCTGCCTTTTTGCCACTGAATTCTGCTCTAGTGTGTTGCAAGGCAAGTTGTTTAATCTCTTTCCATCATGAGGTTTTGTTTTTGTGGGTGCCCATCAAAGTCAGTGTTTATTCTGATTGTAAAGGCAGCTGTAAAATGGGGACACTGTGGTTAGTGGATTCCTTTTTTAGGGTGACGTTTTTGCACTATTGAATACTGTGGTGATGGACATTGTAGAAGGCTCCATTCTGTTTCTAGAGTAGAGTTCAATTATTTTTGGTAATTTGGCCATACGCTAGTATGTTCAGTAACATAGCTATATGTTGTACAGTGACACAAAATATTGAGGAGTGACATGTTAATTACCTGTATATCAAACAGGGTTAAGATTGGGCAAAGGTAAAATGTGATCACGTGATGAGAAGCTTTATCAATGCATATTGACAAGACAGCTGAATTAAAGTTTAGGACGTAATTGTGCAAATTCAGGTGCTCAGCCTCGACACAATGGCAGCTGGTATTGTTTCATTTGAGTTATTACAGCTTGAAATGGTACCCGGTGATAACAGAGGACATTCTTTTAAATGTTTTTGTGTTGTTTCAAGGCTGATCTCTTTCAAGCAGTCTATAATCTTTTAAATTAAGTCCCTTAATCTCTTTTCAATGTTAGCTTATTTTTTTAAAAAACATTTGTAATTTACCCTAAGCATTGAATCTGAATCTAGCTTTCCTGTCGTACAAGAGGTTTACTATTTCTTAATTTAGGATAGCTTTTGTCATTAAAGCAGACTGGTACTATGTAGCTTTAAAAAGAGTTTTGTGAAATAAAACTTATATCTGTTAACAGGAAAACAGACTTCTTAGTTAAGAGCTATTAGGTAGATTGTGCAATGTATGCGTAATACTTGATCAGGATTTCATGGTATTACTTATTTCTACTTTTGTGGATTAGAAAACATTTTGTTCTCTGTGAATTTACGTACAAGAGACAATGCTGTGTTTTTTGTTTTTAATTTTTGTATTTAACAAGGTGCAATTTTCTATTTGAAGTATCTTGGGCAAAATAAAAAGTAGGAAACAGCAATCCAAGTTGAGAAGGATCTTGCTTTTCTGTATCACTTAAACAAGTGAAAAATCCTAACCTTTGCAATGCTTGAATATGCTTCCCTCTTCTCCTTTGTTACTTGGAATTAAACCCAAGATACAGGTTTTCATATTTGTTCTGTTATCGTGAGGGGTACAACAGAATTAAGACTAGATTACCTGAAGACATCTTGCCTTGTATGACTTAGTACATATCAACTTGTGATATTAGTACATAATGCAATAAATTATTTGTTTTATGTCAGTGGGGCATACTGATATAGCAACAACCATCAAAAATTTCTAGGTGAAACAGGAAACAGAGAGCACCAGCTACAGGTTCAAGCCAGCTGTGATATGGCTGTATAGTGATTTAACATTTCAGAATCTTTGTCAACTCAATCTTTGTTTTCCCATGGACAAGAAGTGGGAATGATTGGACTGGATTCGAAGTGTTTTGTGAAGCTTAACTAATAATAGTAAGGTACATTAAATGTAAGGGTGCTGTATTATTACTGCATTATTATGTTACTCTCAACCTTAAAGTGGTAGACTTTGTAGACTATGCAGTCTACTGTCTGGACAGGTGACATTTTTGAGGAACAGTAAAGGTGTTGGGAATAAAATATTGCATACGCAACCTCTTCATCTCACTCCTGTACGAATTGTTACTGGATAAATGTTTTATTTGGAAAAACACAACCTGTAAACTGATCATATTTACGGAGATGTTGCTCCAAGCGATACTTATATTGTTCTCATGGACTTGTGGAAGAAAAACTAGGTTTTTCCTTTGCAAAAGAAAAGCAGTTGATTAAAAAAAAAAGTTCAAATTGATCCCATTTCTTTAACTTCCTATTTTTTTTTTACTAGGCCTCAAAGAAAATGCTGAAGAAATGGTCAAAAATAGGTTGGAAGGAAAGGATAACCTAACTCCATGGCAAAAATACCTAGAGAAGAAGAAAGAAAAAAGAAACCTTAAAAAGAAGAGAAAGGTAATGTCTTGTCTGAGTTGCAGAAGGAGTTACTCTTTCCTTTTCTTAAGTTGCTGTTCTAGTTTTAGATAAATGGGGGGGGAGTTTTGTTTTATAGCAGGAGTGCAGTACTGTTTTATGGCTCAAATGTGCACTGGTTGCTCATTTGGAAAGCTTTAATGCTAATCAGATCTACAGAGCTAAAGGATGTTCAGGTTAATACTGATCATATATAATGCTCTTACAAAAAAAAAAAAGTCATTTATCTGTTTGTTTTTGAAGTTGTGCATTTTCCGAATGTTTTAGGAAGGGTCTTTTTGCTATGGTATGCTTTTGGTGCAAAGTTGAAATGCATGATAGCTGTAGTTTTGAACCTTACAGACCTAGAATAATACAGACTCTTGTCAGAGCTGTAGCAGCAAAGAACTAATAGCTATGAAGAATCATTCAACTTTTGAACTACAAAAGCAAATTTAGTAATTATTTTTGTGTATGAATAGCAAAGTTGTCTTATAAAAATGCAAACATTGCTGTTGATTCATCTTCCCACACACAGAAGGTAATTGTGAAGTAACTGACTCCTGTGGCAGAGACGTGCAGGAATAGGCAGATAAATGAAACGTTTGCTTGTATACTAGGAAAAAAAGCATGCAGTATATAGAATCTAGCTTCTGTATAATCTGAATTACTCTGAATACGGTTCATGTTGCAGAATAATGTTTATAAGTGTAATCCATAACTAGAGGTACCCTGTCCATTCTAGTTCAGTTTTAACTGGCATTTCATAAATAACTTCTATCTTACAGAAGATAAGTGCTCTGAATTAAGTTGCACTGTTAGGTAGTAGAGCAACTTTTGGTAATCTAATATTCTCTTGTTTGGCCTGATAAATTAGGTGGTGAGGTGTATCACTGAATTCTTCCAGTAATAGAATTGCTCTTCTAAATCCAAATTTGACCCTTTCGATTTTTTGAAGCATAAAGTGAAGCCCCTTACTCAAGCTTTTCCCCAAGGCAGAGTTTTTGTGGAGCATAGGGATGCAACAATGCCTTGATGCCACGTCAGATGCATGTATGTTGGTTTTTTTTTTTGCATGCCATATTCTGTCTGTCAGAAGCAGTGTCTGGCAAAGAGCATGTGAATAGAGCAAGTAATGGAATTACACTTTCCCAGAGTACCATCGTGGTTTTTGATTCTCTGACTTCCTGGGTAGGAACAGTTTTCACTTGAAGAACGTGACAAGTTTTTGTTTTTTTTAATAGCACTTGTGAAGTAGTGAAGAACAGAATAATACGCTACTTGATGTAGTAAGGATTTAATTTTTTCTTGGTAGGAATTAAGAGCAATCAGGTAACAACTATGTACCCAGAACTACAGGCTATGCGTGTATTTGTTGGTATGATTAGCTACTGCATTACAATCTGTGGGTAAGCTCATAGAGTTCCTTGGAAAATGGAAGTTGCCCTTTTTTAGGTAAATAAAAGAAAGCTTGCAATCTGTAATACAGATTTTAAATTGATTGTTCTTAACTAGCAATTTCTAGTGGGTTCTAGTTTCATGATGGCTTAGCATGCAATACTTTGGTTTTCACATTCATAGTTTCTGACAGAAGGAACATTTAATTCCAGTGAAACTTTTGTAGTTTGTATGTTAATTGAAATAATGTTTCTGCTTTGTTACAGGCTACTGCTGAGAAAGAATTGAGTGAAGATGAAATTCCATCTGATGTTGATCTCAACGATCCATATTTTGCTGAAGAACTTGGAAAAACAGGTGAGTCAAGACATGTAACTTCTTTTCTGGGATAAGTGTGCTCTTTCTTTAAATAACGAGCTTTAGAAACAAAGACTAGTCTAAATGCAGAGATGGCATGTTCAGAATGGAAAAAAGTAGGTGTCATTTGCCTATAATTGCAGGCAGGATTCCTGATAAAATGATGCGTACTGTAATATATGTAATGGAAATGCAAAATTTCTCCCAGTTATAATCAGAGACTGTTAACTTAGCCAATTACTGGGGATGGCTGTTGAGAACAAGCGAACCATCTACTCCCCTAAAAATTCTAGAGGAAAAAAACTTGGTTGCCTTGGAAGCGTTTTTCCAGACAGATTATATGGTCCCTTTGATGGTTGGGTTAGTTATATAAATGACAGAAACGTTTGACGTGTTAAAAAAAATAAGTCTGTCCTTCATAAGAAAGTAATTTTGTTTTCTCTCAGTCTGATGTATGTTTTTACTTGTGTACTCTGGCTGCTTAGAAAACCAAATGCTGAAATAATGAACTGGACACATACATGATTTTTTTATTTGTGGACAGCTTAAAGAGTTATCTACACTATGAAAATATATTAATTATTTCTCTGAGAATAAGTCTTTAATATATGTAGCCTTTCTAATAGAAAATGGAGAACTGTTCAGGCTTTCAGAATTGTGATGATCTAATGCTAAACAGGTAGCAGAATTCCCATGTGTGTTTTAGTCTAGGAATTTGTTTTAGCATTATTATATGGGCACAAAGACAAAACATCTTACTAATTTGACACCAAACACCATAGGCTTATGCCCTGATGGTTAGAAGTTAGGAGAAAGTAAATAAAGTCCATCTTTTGTTTTTGAATTTCTTAATGTGTTTATGCAAATGTCTTAGTAGTCTGAAGTACAAAACAGTGAGTTGTATTTATGTTTCATAGAAAGTATCAGCTTAATTTAAGGAAGGTGTAATGCATTGCTGTTTTCTGCCAGACTTCTGTGATGAGTTGTGTGTAGGCTAGGTTTCAGAACTTGTGGGAAAGATGCCATTTCTTCCAACACCTTTTTACAATTTTTTAATAGCAAGATTATGTGGATATTCTCATACAACATTGAAACATCAAATATTGGTATGCAAGATCTCTGAACATGTTTTTTTGCATTATTTAAGAAGTTCTTTGTGTTGTGGAGGGACTCAGCAGAGAATGATTGTCTCTGATGATTAAACCTTCTCATCCATAGTAGGGAGAATAGATTTTATGCTGCATGGAGCCTTTGGGGATATCAAAACAGACATAAAGGTTATGCAAGTGAAATTTATGTCTGCAAGATTATTGATAATCTACTGAGAGGGGAAAAACATGATGTGGCTAACCCTGGAGAAGTTTTAAAGGGAGAATACAGTGGTTGACTACAAGCCAACTGACATTTTAGTTATTGTTATACACCTCAACTTTGTCAGGCTTTACCCAAGTTCCCTAAGAAAGGTCTCTGTCTCACAGCTGGGGTTCTCTTTAAGCACAGCTTGCTTACCTGGTTGGGGAAAATGAGTTAAAATCTTCTCTCGACTAGGCTTTATCTGTGACAGTTTCATATCTAGGGTACAGGCAGTATTAAGTTGAATGATCGTAACTTTTCATAAGCCTTCCACAATTCCCCTGAAAGATGGAAATTGCTCCTTTAAACTGCCTGTCATATGATATTAAATGATACTGGAAAAGTATATTACACAATATATTTACAGACTCAGGTGGACCAGAGCAAAACTGAGGATACAATAGTGCTGTTAGGTGTTTTGCAGTGGTATATTTGCTCCCATACTGGTTTGACTTCTTGATTGTAATGTGCAAGGGTTTTGCATAAGTTCATTTTTGATGAGGTGGGGTAGTTTAAGGGAAGCAAGACTGTAAGGAGGTATTAGACACAGAGCCTCAGTTTTTCATATTCTGTTTAAGCACCAGTGCTATGAAAACTGGAAGTTATGTAAAGTCTACTCAAGTGTGTGTTTGTAAGATTTCTCTTAGTTCTGTGAAGTACTGTAGCTGTATGAGCCTCGAAGTTTTTTTGTATTTCAGAAGCTCGATTCTGTTTGGTATTGTCAAGGGAAAGAAAAAGCACTTACCACTTTTGATTTATATGAATGCATGTATTGTTGGAAAAAAGTGTTGTAAATCTTTCATTTGGCTTGGCCAATTTCAGTCTTAATCTGTCTGTTTTTGTGGGCTCACCTGAAACTAAATGTTATTTTTCTTGTTTCAGCCTAAGCTGGGGAAGTGAATAGCTGAACGGTGTAATTGCTTATTAACGTGGTAGTTTCCAACTCAGGATATTGTGTGATGTATGTGCAAAAGAAGATGGGTATGTGGGTAGATGGACTACGTCAGGACTATGTTAAACAGAAAGAAAATGGCACTTCTGTGAATTATGAAACCAAACTGATTTCACTGCGATGCAATAGTTTTAGTGCTGAGAGAGATTTCAACTTTAGCTGCAAAAGATCACAGCAAGAAATTAATGGATTTTAGTTTTATTTTTATTCTACCTCCTTCCTCTATGCAAAAAAAGCTTAGTTTGATAGTGTCTCCTGATTTCACCCCAATCTACAGCAACATGAGTCTTTGAAGACTGAAGCATAAGCTGTCGTTGTTTTAGTGGTTCTTCACACAGTAAAAGATGGGGGAAGATATTATGAGGGCACTTCTTAGAGGTGTAGGAAGAAAGGCTATAAGAGACTTAGATTTAACTTCCAGAATAATTGTCATCAGTTTGCATATCTGCTTTGTTTACTGTGCTCTAGTTTAGTCAGTTCTGGAAAGACAGAGAAGACTTCCAAGTTATTGAAACCTTACATAAGACAGATATTTCTTCCCTTCATACATTAAAATAAATTGTTTAAATTAGGTAACAATGTTATATCTGAATCTGATTTTCCTGCACACTTTTTGGAACTGTTAGAACAACAATTCAGCTTGTGAGCTGATGACACTGTGCATCTGGATAGTTAATTTTTTTTGGTGGTAGTAGTTTCTTCTAGAAATCCATTTCAAGCTTGGAATCTGTTTAGAAATAGTCAAGAGAGTAGTCAAGGGAGGAAAAATGTTCTTCAAGAAATGCATCCTGTTCCAGAGTATACTTAGTGATATAACTCGACATTTTTCTGGCATGCTTATATTTCTAGTCTGACTACAAATCTGGCTTAACAAAATGGAGCCAAAATCTTCCTTAAGAGTACCCCCAGTGGACTGTAATAAATTGCCTGGGAATGAAATTCCAAGCTCAAAGGTCAGAGTACGTGTTTCAGGTCAAAACCTTATTTTCCTGCTCCTTCTTGGTCCAGTTCTACGGGTGTTCCAAAGAGAATACATTGAATTTCATAGGATTCATGAAAACAGACCTGTTCATAAAAGTTATGTTTGACTCATGCTTTATGCTGTTACTACTCATTTTGTCTCTAATTAGCACTATGCATCTAACATTAAGTGTAAGAATAAGAAAGCTTTATCTGAAGAATATTCAGTCTGAACAGTCAATCATATTTTTATCCCCATGGATGAAAATAGGTCTTTTTTACCTTAATGCCTAACGGCAAGATATGATGTTTTAGGCTTACAAGTAAATTCTAAAAATGTGGGGTTTTGTTTGACTTATGTTTTATCTTACTCAGCTGGCAGACTTGTATTCTGGATACAGAGAAGAGGTGCACATTTGCTTTTTATTCTAAAGTATTTGCTACGTTCTCTAAGCAGAAAGAATGAACAATTTGAGAACTGTAGTACATTTCAGTTAGACTTAGGAGTCTAAAATAATTTCTATTTAAAATACTGTGGGAGTGGAGTTGCCATACTTGCCTGCACTGTTGTGATACCTCTCTACTGCTCTATAAAAAATACAGTAGAATCTATTTGAATATTGTTTCCTCCTTGAATTATGCAAATATTCTGTAGATTTTTATTGCTTTAAGTCTAGCTAATTTTTCATCGGTTTTCGGCATCTGATGTTGAAGAAAGAAAGAAAATGAGGTGTACTTCGACATCCTATTGATACGTACATTATGGTCTCATGCAAAAGCTTGAATAAATGTGTGCATGGCCTATTTTTGCACTTAGGTTCAAAGAAGAAGGCAGAGTCAGCTGAAAGTGACCACGAAGAAGATGAAGCTGAAGTTGAAAAGCAGAAGGTAAAGTGGCTTAAAACATTGAAAATTATAGATGTTGCATTGCCTGAATTCTGCAAATACTTGGAGATGTGTTTGTGAGCGGAACTATTAGTCCCCTAGGCTAACAATAGAATAAAGCTGTATAATTTGAATAGTGAGAGCTTTTGGAACAAATCACTCAGGGAAACCATTAGATGGTCCCTGAAGATTATACAAGAATATCTTTCTGGAGAACTGTAGTTGAATGCCAGCTCAACAGAGTTTAGTAACCCTAAAATGTAAATGGGCATGGAAACAACACTGGATGGTTAATCTCTAGCTTTAAAGCTGTCTCAGCACATTTGTCCTATTGGCTTTTAACCTTCAAGATTGAATTGTTTGCTATTGCTTACTTGTTTTTTTATTCATTCTCAGAATTTATTATATTTATGAAGTTTGTGAATGTCAATTATTTTGTGATTTGAATACCCGTAGAAAATGATACTTGTTCCTTTGATGTTAGAGTATACAATTCTCAAATTAGGTTATTAGTACATGTTAGAAAGTTGAAATGTGTATCTGCAGTTTTTTAATTAAAAAAATCAACTTGCATTCTTTAAATATTTTGAGGTGCAATAATGTTATGCATGATATAATACTGTTTTAGCAACCCTATTTCAACTCATACATACGTAGAATCAGACTTCACTAATGTAGTTGCTGTATTTTTTCATAGAAAACTCCATTTCATTGTGTACATCAACTCTTATTTTGTAACAGGCTGAAATGGCTCTACTTATGATGGATGATGAGGACGATGGCAGAAAACATTTTAATTATAAGCAGATTGTAGAACAGCAGAACTTGAGCAAGAAGAAAAAGAAACTCTTAATGAAAAAGAAAGAGTTATTAGAAGATGACTTCCAGGTAATGCTGTATGCTTAATTTTTGAAGATTAACTAGAACAACTTAGATGCTAATTGTTGGTATCAGTTATTTTTGGGATAAATTTAGTGGTTCCATATCCTTCTCCCTTGCTCTAGGTGAAGGAGAAGCAGCTATATCTACCTTTTTTAGGGTTTTACAGGCTGTTTTAGAAAACAAACAAAAATGTTTTGACATGAGGTTGAAGGGGGGGGCACATTCCAACTTTGTGTAAGGCAACAGGACAATATATAAGACCTTGTACAACTCATTGAGTAAATACTCACAGGTACCTTTTGTTCTAATAATTTTTCACTGTGTCTTTGATTCTGGTCAATTGTTCTCAACTATAGACTCTTCCTTGGTTTGCTGATTGAGGTTTATGCAGGATTTGTACAAGTATTCACTCACCTGGTTTACTAATATGATCTTCTGGTACTCTACTCTATACTCACTGAAAACTTGTGACTTGAGCAGTTCCTGGAATGATGAACCATTTCATGTGCTCAATAAGCATCTCGTATTGTATTGTACTTAGAAACATTGCTATTATGAGTAAAGTTTACTTAAAATAAATTTTCTTCTGCTTCAGGTCAATGTTGCTGATACAAGGTTCCAAGCAATGTTTACTTCCCCCTTATTTAATGTGGATCCTTCAGATCCAAATTTCAAGAAGACAAAAGCAGTAGAGAAGATCTTAGAAGAGAAAGCTCGCCGAAGAGAACAAAAGCAGCAAGGTCTTAAGGAGGCAAACAAGGAGCAGGAGAGCAAGATGGCAAAGAAAGAAGTTGCAAAGAAATCTACAGATCCTGCTTTATCAATGCTAATAAAGTCAGTCAAAACCAAAACAGAACAGTTTCAGGCAAGGAAAAAGCAGAAAATTAAATAACCGAACTTCATTTATACTCAGACTTTACTTTTGTCCACGTTCTTCTGACAACATCTGTTGACATTTCTACAGTCTGGTCTAATTCCTGTTCACCTAAAATTTCCAAAAAAATCACTTAACTTTGGTGACAAGTTTTGAAGTAACTAGAATAATGATAATCCTTTCTTTCTGCCCCCCAAATTGTTTAGCTCTGTTGTTGGAAAAACTACACCTTGAAAACCTAAGGAATTAATGGTTTTGGAGCTATTTGTTTCGTATCATGCAGTCTCTGAATAGAAGTGCTGATGATGGCTACAAAAAGTAGCCATAATTATGGTTTTATTTAAAACAAAACAAAACAAAAACCATTTCTGCAGTGGGTTTAGAGCTGAGACAATGAGTCTTAATGTTTTTAATTCTGCAGAAGTCTATAAATATCTGATTAGAAAAGGTAGTAATATAACTAAACACTGAAGAAATTTTATATACAGGTCTATTGTATACATTTAATTGTTTACATATATGCTATCTAATTAATTTCTACTCCAAATAATTGAAGAGTTCGTGGATCTTGTAAGGGCTAATTAATGGGAAAAAATTGCTATTTAGAAGAATTTCTTTAATATATATCAGAAATAAACATTTAAAACTTGCCCAAAGGAGTTTTTGGGCACTTAGCTCTGTTTTCTTTTTCTGTGCCTAAATAAAACTGTGTTAAAATTAAACTTCTCCTACTAATTTTGCGTTCCCATTAATATAGTTCCTCTTATACCAAGTCTTACAGTGTTGCAAGTGTGGTTTTTTGTTTTTTTAAAGTCAAAAGCAGATCTGGGTGATACAATTTTAGAAACCCTGCTGTTGGTCTCTGTTAGTATCGGTGTCAGTGATGAAGGTATCAACAGTGCAGGGAAGCTAAATACAGGAAGTAGAAAATACTGTTCTTTCCTAGAGTGTTTCAATTAATTGGTCTTAAGGTGTTTTTTGAAGTGTTTGCTATATCAGCTGTAGTGGAAATACAATATTGTATCAAAAAAGACTGAGAATATTAGGATCATGGAGCTGATAGGTAATTTGTAATCATGAAGAAGTATGGTTAATTTTTAAGTCGTCATATTAATTTGAACAAAGCACTGTTAAAGTAGAGGTTAGAAACTTCAGATACTCAGAACTAGTGTTTACATAAATATATCTTGATATGTGAAGGAGATTAGAGTCAGATTTAGCACAGGAGGCTGTATACCTAATAGCAAAAATGGACAGAATATGGTAAGAGAATATGCAAGTACACACGGAGATAGTTTTTTTTTTGTTGTTTTTTTTTTTCCCAAGAGTACTTTGTATTGGTATGCCTGAAGAATACTTGCAAACCTAGAACATTAAAAGTGTTGTTCTCTGTAACTAGCTGAACATCTTCAGATTCATTTTCAAATAGCTAACAGAAAAAAGGTAATGAAATAATACGGTATCTTTTGTGCATAACTTTGATCCAGCTTCTGTGACTTCTTGGCCTTTCAAGCAATACGACAGGACCCATCAAGCGCATTTAGTAGTTTGGAACTGACTGATTGTGATGGAGAACAAGGAAAACCTATTCTGCTGGAAACAGAGAGAAGTTTCTGAGCATGGGTGTACAGCAGAGAATAGCATAATAATATTCAGAAAGATTTGAGTTTACAAAGAAAGGGAAGAAAGATACTTTAGGAAACAGAATTTTCCCCTAAGGGAAGTGTTTCTGCATCTCATTCAAAGAGTCAGTGGTTACTATTCTAAGAAAACATGTCATACAAAAGTGATACAAGTGTACGCATATGCATCTGATAGTGTGGATAAGGAAACAAGCTTCTGTCATAAAAGACTGTATTCATTTTGCAGTTAAATTTACAGTGGTCATGCCTCGTTTTGAATTCATTGCAATTCATTACCCCTGTCAGTATAAGCCAAAAAAACAAAAAAAAAAAGAATGGTTTTGACCATCTCATCCTTTAAGAACATTAAAATAGCACCTCAGAGGTCTAAACTGAACTTTAAACTATGATTTTCTTTTTTCAGTAAGTGGCATGTAACCAGCAGCAATGATGATTATCATTAAAAAATGGGGCTGTTAAAGTGAGACAGGACTCATTTTTCTAGTAACTTACGCAGGTTTGGTATAAAGTAGCTTGTCTCCAAGTTGGCAGCCATTAGAGCTCACACTAGTGTTTAAGCCAGACGCTTAGAGATCTAGTATGAGTGGAGATAACAAGAGGTGATTTATTTGAAAACTGATCAGACAACCAAAGATGAAGAGCCACGTATGTTTTCTATTTTTCCTTCCTTCTAGAAATTAAATGTGTTATTCCCAATTAATAGCAATAGTTGGCTTTTTGTTCTTACTTTGGTAGTGTCCAGAAATAACAGTAAGTTGTGACATTTAAAAAACAGAAGATGAAATACTAGTCTCTCTAAAAATAGTCTTATGAAATTGTTACATGTGTTTAAAACTACCAGAGTAATTAGTTTGTTTTGCACTTGTTATAAATCAGGAGTTGAATTCCTGTACCTTAGTTTTCTACCTATGGTAAGAACAACAAAAGTAGTAGCTGTGGCAAAGTAGTTTTCATTAGTCATTTTCATAAAATACTTTGAAAAGATAAATTTCTTGCATTTAAAAGGCTGCAACTTCACATGCACAGGACCATTCTGTAAAAAGCAAGAAAAATTGTCAGAAAAGCCTGTTGTACTGTTTATCTTTTCTGTGCTTGATGTAGTGTTACAAATGGGAATATTTTTGTCTGAGCTCTGAATTCAATCTCGATAAATGTCACTTAAGGTCATTATTGCTTTATATCCTCTTCATTAGCATATGAGTAATGTGTACTCAGCACTGTTCCAGCTTTGTGTTTCAGCCTTGTGAGACTATGCAAGTTTTAAACAACTTTGTTTCTAGCCTCCAGTGACTGCACTGGCAAACCTTGTTCCTATCCCATTCTTGAAGAGACGCATCATCCAAAGGCTGGTTGCCACATCTTCCTGGGCAAATGCTCCTGGGCTGTGTCCCACACGCTCTGTGGTGCTGCACAGCTTCATGGCTTTGCACTGCAATTCTACCCATTGCACTCAGACCTTCCTCTTTTTCTATTTCTGGGGCAAGGGAGAAGGGAAGGACGATCGAGGCAAATACGGTTTGTATTGACTTCTGACAGCATGAGTCAAAGATTGACGTTTTAAGTCTAAACTATAACAGAAAAACTATTGCGGTCTGCAATGTGTGTGGCTGAACCACTGCTCAAGTGAGTTGGCGGTTTGTTCATGGAAAATTTAAGTTTTAACAGCACTGGTTACCAAAATGACTTAGAAAAGTGACTGTTTCAGGATGCTTGTGATTTCTATGGGTTAAAATCATGCAACTAAGATTGAGTTTCTGAGGAGTACAAAATTCCTAAGCATAAGCTTTTTACCTTCCTCATTTACTCAATTTACCCATCTGCTTTTCTCCTTAGGTTAATGCCAGGGCAACCAAAGAATGGACCGGGAGTGAGAGCTACCCCAAGAACTAGTGCCTTGCTCTCAAGCAGGATTTTTTTGCTGGGTGGCACAGCCCGAGCTGTCGGTCTCTTTCCTTAAAGAGTTCTACAGAAGTGACAACTGAGTAGGACCAGCAACCAGCAGGGAGAGAGCCTAGGAAGATGTGGGATGATGAATTAAGTGTGGTTTTACCCAGGGGTAGTTCTGCAGGGTGTCTTGACAGCTGGAGGTGGGAAGGAAGGTCAGTAAGGTCAGTAATTACCAAACCAACTACAAGTTATGCTTTTTTTTTTTCCCCATCCCAAATATGTAGTTGATGAGAATCTTCCATGTCTGTTCAACAGCTTGCAGGTTAAAGGTAAAATATTTCTCATTTGGTGAATTTTAGAGTTCTGTGAGGACAAAAAAAGACGTGAATGCTTAGGAACCAAAGCCATGTCATAGAGAAAACCAAGTGTGGAGCTTGTGAAATCAGCTATGGCATTTGGTTTTGGTTATTGCAAATGCATTCTTTTCTTTGAGCTGTGGTCTGACAAGAAAATGGCATGCAGGGAAGCATTATGCTATATTTTGGTGTCCAAATGCTCATCTTTTCCAAAATACCTGTTTTGTTATGCTTTTGAATTTAAATTTATCCTAATGGAGGAACAACAACAACAAAAAAGAGCAGTAGTAGATCAGTGATATGAAAAAGAAACATAAACATATTAGTAAATTTGAAGTTACCTGGCTTTCTTAAGAGGCCAAAAACTTCCATTTGACACCAAAGCACGTTGCTTTTGTAAGCAATGAAGCATTCATCACAGATTGGCTGCCTTGCTTTGCTGTAAACCAAATTTTTTGAAAAGGTAGAAGGTACAATAGATGGAAGAGGGGTAACAACAATGAACACATCTATTAAAACAAGCTATAGAAGTGTAAATTCTGACCCGAAACAAACTTGCATAGATTCTTGTGCCAATCTGAACTCGTCTGTCAGCAAATTCACATTTTGGAGCTCGTGAACTAGACTAAGGGATAAGAAGGGAATTTTTTTCTGCTTTTTACATCATGAGGATGAGAACGTCTATAGAGAGAATTGATTCTGACATTTATTCTTAAGGTTTTTATAGTGAATTTAAGCATCTTGAACTTCTTGTTGCAGTTGGATCAGTACCATGGAATCTGAACGGGAGGATGTTGTGAAGAGTCCTACTGAAACTGTATCACACCTTGAATACAGTAAAACAACCTTGGTTTGGGCTAAATCATTACCCATGGAGAGCTGTAGAAAAACCACCATGCAGGTCAAACACTATAAAAAAAAAAAATGAGATGGTAAAACCTATGGAGAAAATCTAGTGCAGGATTTACTTAGTCACCAACTTGGCCTGTTTTGCCAAAGTGTGTACTTATAAATGGACGTATTAAAATCTGCACTGTTCTGTGTGGGCACGAAGCAAATGATAGGCAACCCTGAAAACCACTGTTCTGAGTCCCGACTTACTGATTTCCCATAATGGATGATGGGGAGGTGACTGTCCTGCTGCATTAGCCAGTACGTACCCTGCTCACCTCTAACTGAGCTTCTTTATTTAAGGAATAAAGGCAAAATCTTGTGGGGATTTTCTACTAGTGGTTATTTTGGCAACAGCTGATGAATGCATATTTGAAGCTTCATTTCTCTTAAGTCCTGTGTCTTACAATTTGGCCCCCACCTAGATACAACTGTGAAAGCTGGCTGAGAGAAGAACACAATCACACAGTTAGAATTTCTTGAGATGCTATGGAACGAGCATTGGAAATAACTGTGTGGGTGTTGAGCGGGCAGGAGTACGTGGAATGCTATTTAGACAGGTCCAGGATGCTGGAGTATTTTCCTTATGTAAACTGGCTCATTATCTGGAAAAAACATTATTTTACTGGCTGGAAGTCAAAGGAGGGGCCTCTTCATTTGCAGAGGAAACAACAAGCATGCCTGGAAAAGACCACAGGCTTATTTATGCTACCTGCAAAGATCAGACAGTCTTTGAGGGGGATTAATAAGTAAGTATCTGAGCGGATTGATTCCGGTCCTTACAATTGCCTTCAGATGCTACTTTTTGCATGCGGCCATTTAACTAACAGTTTCTGTTGATACTTGATGTGTCCAGCTTCTTTTTTCGTTGATTGTAGAAACGAGTTGCTAAGTTCATGAACTAAATTGGAATGGTCTATATAGGACTACTTTTGCTTCTGCTTTTTTTTTTTGGTGTTGGTGGTGGTGTTTTCTTTTTAAACCTACATGGCTGCTTCCCAGACAAATTCTTGGTTTAGTCTTGGTTAAAGTCTTGAATGAATTATATGATGGGGTCCTCTCATCTGGGTCAAAGGGGATACGAGAAGGATGTGAGTCTTCTCCTCTTGTAATCCCTTTTTTTCAGCTCCTCTGTCCTTTAACGGGCTTCCAAAAGCACTATAAGCTCCCAAAACGAAGTTTCAGCTTTTTGTTGCCTGGAATATTTCCTTTCTTAGAGTAGGGAGAGATAAAATAAGTTTAAGTCAGGGTCTCTCTATCTAAAGCAGGTCTCCTCTTGGCCCACAAAAGAGAAGAAGAAAAGGCAAGAGAAGTATTAGGAAATAAATGTGAACTATGCTGAAAAGCCTGGCTTTCTTGTCTCTGACAATTAAGCGTTGTGCTTGAGGGCCACAACTTAGCGTCACCAGCTTCAGATTGTCTTCTATGAAGTGAAGTAGCTGAATTACTTTTTGCTTCTTAATAAAGTTATATGATCTTCCTGGTTTAAAATCAACAGTCATGGCTAGGTTTGTAGCTATCAGAGGTATCATCTGGTTTCTTCTTTTTCTTTGTACTTTGTCTGCATCACTGTAACAAGCTAGTATGACGAATGTATATTGTCAAATACATGGGCCTGATTTGATTGAACCTCATGGAAATTTCCAGCTACATTGTGTTTTTGTAGGGCTGCACTTGTACTAGTGTGAAAGTCAGCGAGTCTGCCTTGCTGCAAACACATTTAAATTCTTCTTATTGAGCCCATGGGATCACCCCCTTCGCTATTTGCTCAAAGTAGGAAGGCTCTGCAGGAGGATCTGGATAGGCTGGACCAATGGACTGAGGCCAACTGTATGAAGTTCAACAAGGCCGAGTGCCAGGTCCTGCACCTGGGGCACAACAACCCCAAGCAGTGCTACAGGCTGCGAGACGAGTGGTTGGAAAGCTGCCTGGCCGAGAAGGACCTGGGAATACTGGTTGATAGTCAGCTGAATATGAGCCAGCAGTGTGCGCAGGTGGCCAAGAAGGCCAACAGCATCCTGGCTTGTATAAGAAACAGTGTGGCCAGCAGGTCTAGGGAAGTGATTGTCCCCCTGTACTCGGCTCTGGTGAGGCCACACCTCGAGTACTGTGTTCAGGTTTGGGCCCCTCGCTACAAGAAGGACATGGAGGTGCTCGAGAGAGTCCAGAGAAGGGCGACCAAGCTGGTGAGGGGTCTGGAGAACAAGTCTTATGAGGAGCGGCTGAGGGAGCTGGGGTTGTTCAGCCTGGAGAAGAGGAGGCTCAGGGGCGACCTCATCGCTCCCTATAGGTACCTTAAAGGAGGCTGTAGAGAGGTGGGGGTTGGTCTATTCTCCCACCTGCCTGGTGGCAGGACGAGGGGGAATGGGCTAAAGTTGCGCCAGGGGAGGTTTAGGTTGGCTATTAGGAAGAACTTCTTTACCGAAAGGGTTGTTAGGCATTAGAATAGGCTGCCCAGGGAAGTGGTTCAGTCACCATCCCTGGAGGTCTTTAAAAGACGTTTAGATGTAGTCCTTAGTGATATGGTTTAGTGGAGGACTTGTTAGTGTTAGGTCAGAGGTTGGACTAGGTGATCTTGGAGGTCTCTTCCAACCTAGGTGATTCTGTGAAAAAATAAGTACCCACTCTTCAAGCTTCTATTAAGGGAATGCAGGTTACATCTCAGGACGTAACTTAACTGAAGTGAAACTGATGGTGAGGGATATCTTGCACAAAGCAAGTGTACGTTGACTTTCATCTCTACTGCTAAATATGTATGGATTTTACCTATCCAATTTATATACAGAGATGTATAGATAAAAGTCTGTATTGCATTACTTAAGTAACCTCAATAACATTTTGATATTGGTGTACAGATAACCTCTAACTGAAGAGTGAAATAGTGTTTTCAATCTCTTTAAAATATCGGGCCCCACTCCCAGGCCATCAGTTTGGTTTCAAAGACTAAGGTAGTGTTTCCTACGATTTCTTTATTTTTCAAACATCTCATTCTTTTTAACCTGTTTCTCTCTGACCCTCTTTTTACCTTTATTGACAGACAAATTCTTCTCTGATCTTCTCATATTTGGTTGTCTCTGACCTCTTGTTTTTTCCCTATACCTTCTCTTTTTCTTCTCCAGTTCTCTGGTCTCTGCTTTGACTTGTTTTGCCGATATTGTCTCATGTACTGTTCTCCAACTTTGAATTCTTTCTTCTCATTATTTCTGATCTGATCTTAACTGAGTTGGATCTTCTCTCACCTTCTCCTTTGCTCTTTGTACCAATTCAATGCTCCTTTAAAAAAAATCTCTTCATATTTGCTCTACTTTAGCATACTGTGTTCTTCTGGTGCTTTTTCTCGTGTGCGCCCCCCCCGGGCCCTTCTCCGCCCGCCCCCCCCGGGCCCTCCTCCGGGCCCTTCTTTGCGCCCTTTTCTGTGCCCACCTCGGGCCTTCTTTGCGCCCCCCTCGGGCCATTCTTGGGTCTTCTCCGCACCCTTCTCCGCGCCCCCCTCGGGCCTTCTCCGGGCCCCCGTCGGGCCTTCTTCGCGCCATCCTCGGGTTCCGCTCGGACCTTCTTTGGGCCCTTCTCAGGCCCTTCTTGGGCCCCCGTCGGGCCTTCTTTGGGCCTTCTTCGTGCACCCTCCTCGGGCCTTCTTTGCGCCCTTCTTTGCGCCCTCCTTGGGCCCCCCTCGGGCCTTCATCGGGCCCCCCTCTGGGCCCTTCTTTGCGCCCCCCCTCGGGCCTTCTTTGCGCCCCCCTCGGGCTCCCCTCGGACCTTTTTCGGGCCCTTCTTGGGTCTTTTTTGCGCCCCCCTCAGGTTCCCCTCGGACCTTTTTCGGGCCCTTCTTGGGTCTTCTCTGCGCCCCCCTCGGGCCTTTTTCGGGCCCTTCTTGGGTCTTCTCCGCACCCTTCTTTGCGCCCTCCTTGGGTCTTCTTCAGGCCCTCCTCTGGGCCCTTCTTTGGACCGCCCCCTGGGCCCTTCTTTGCGCCCTCCTCGGGCCCCACTCGGGCCTTCTTTGCGCCCCTTCTCTGGACCCTTCTTTGGGCCCGCCTCGGGCCTTCTTTGGGCCCGCCTCGGGCCTTCTTTGGGCCCCCCTTGGGCCTTCTCTGCGCCCTCCTCGACCCCTCCCCGGGCCTTCTTTGCGCCCCCCTCAGGCCTTCTTGCGCACCCTCTTTGTGCCCCCCTCGGGCCTTCTTTGCGCCCCTTTTCTGGACCCTTCTTTGGGCCCCCCTTGGGCCTTTTTCGGGCCCCCCTCGGGCCTTCTCTGCGCCCCCCTCGGGCCTTTTTCGGGCCCTTCTTGGGTCTTCTCCGCACCCTTCTTTGTGCCGTCCTCGGGCCTTCTTTGGGCCTTCTTTGGGCTCTTCTCAGGCCCTTCTTGGGTCTTCTCCACGCCCTCATTGGGCCTTTTCGGGCCCCTGTCGGGCCTTCTTCGGGTGTTCTCCGCGCCCTTCTTTGCGCCCTCCTCTGGGCCCTTCTTTGCGCCCTTCTTTGGGCCCCCCCTTGGGCCGTCTTTGCGCCCTCCTTGGGCCCCCCTCGGGCCGTCTTTGGGCCCTTAGGCTTCCTCAGGCCTTCTTCGGGTCCTCCTCAGGGCCCTTCTTTGCACCCTCCTCTGGGCCCTTCTTTGGGCCCCTCTTTGCGCCCTCCTCGGGCCTTCTTTGCGCCCTCCTCGGGTTCTCCTCGGGCCTTCTTTGCGCCCCTCCCTCGGGCCTTCTTTGTGCCCCCCCCCCTCGGGCCTTTTTCGGGTCCTTCTTGGGTCTTCTCCGCACCCTTCTTTGCGCCCTCCTCGGGTCCCCCTCGGGCCTTCTTTGCGCCTTCATCTGGGCCTTTCTTTGCGTCCCCCTCAGGCCTTTTTCGGGCCCTTCTTGGGTCTTCTCCGCACCCCTCCTCGGGCCCTCCTCTGGGCCCTTCTTTGCGCCCTCCTCTGGGCCCTTCTTTGCGCCCTCCTCTGGGCCCTTCTTTGCGCCCCCCTCGGGCCCCCCTTGGGCCTTCTTCGGGTCCTCCTCTGGGCTCTTCTTCGTGCCCTCCTCGGGCCTTCTTCGGGTCCTTCTTTGGGCCCTTCTTTGCACCCTCCTCTGGGTCCTTCCTCGGGCCTTCTTTGCGCCCCCCCTCGGGCCTTCTTTGCGCCCCCCCTCGGGCCTTTTTCGGGCCCTTCTTTGCGCCCTCCGCGGGCCTTCTTTGCGCCCTCCTCGGGCCTTCTCTGGGCCCTTCTCTGGGCCCTTCTTTGGGCCACCCTCTGGGCCCTTCTTTGCGCCCTCCTCAGGCCCTCCTCGGTCCGTCTTTGCGCCCTCCTCGGGCCTTCTTCGGGCCCTCCTCTGGGCTCTTCTTTGCGTCCCCCTCGGGCCTTCTTTTCGCCCTTCTTTGGGCCCCCCTCGGTCCTTCTTCGCGCGCCCTCCTCAGGCCTTCTTTGCACCCTCCTTGGGACCCCCTCGGGCCTTCTTTTCGCCCTTCTTTGGGCCCCCCTCGGTCCTTCTTCACGCGCCCCCCTCGGGCCTTCTTCGCGTGCCCCCCTCGAGCTCTCCTGGGGCCTTCCTCGGGGCCCTCCTCGGGGCTTCTTCGGGCCCTCCTTTGGGCCCTTTTTTGGACCCTCCTCGGGCCTTCTTTGCGCCCTCCTTGGGCCCCCTTGGGCCTTCTTCGCGTGTCCTCCTAAGGCCTTCTTCGGGCCCTTCTTTGCGCCCTCCTCGGGCCTTCTTTGCGCTCTCCTCAGGCTTCCCTTGGGCCTTCTCCGGGCCCTCCTCTGGGCTTTCTTTGTGCCCTCCTTGGGTCTTCTTTGCGCCCTACTAGGGCCCTTCTTCGCGCACCCTCCTTGGGCCTTCTCCGCGCCCCCCTCGGGCCCTCCTCGAGCCTTCTTTGGGCCCTCCTCTGGGCCCTTCTTTGCGCACTCCTCTGGACCCCTCCTCGGGCCTTCTTTGCGCCCTCCTCGGGCCTTCTTTGCGCCCTCCTCGGGCTTCCCTTGGGCCTTCTCCGCGCCCCCCTTGGGCCCTCCTCGGGCCTTCTTCGGGCCCTCCTCTGGGCCCTTCTTTGCGCACTCCTCTGAACCCCTCCTTGGGCCTTCTTTGCGCCCTCCTCGGGCCTTCTTTGCACTCTCCTCGGGTTCCCCTCGGGTCTTCTTTGCGCTCTCCTCTGGGCCCTTCTTTGCGCCCTCCTCTGGGCCCTTCTTTGCGCCCTCCTTTGTGCCCTCCTCTGGGCCCTTCTTTGTGCCCTCCTCTGGGCCCTTCTTTGTGCCCTCCTCGGGCCCCGCTCGGGCCGCCTTTGGGCCCCCCTCGGGCTGTCTTTGCGCCCCCCTCAGGCCTTCCTTGCGCTCTCCTCAGGCCTTCTTTCGGCCCTTAGGCTTCCTCGGGCCTTCTTCGGGCCCTCCTCGGGCCTTCTTCAGGTCTTCCTCTGGGCCCTTATTTGTGCCCTCCTCAGGCCTTCTTTGTGCCCTCCTCTGGGCCCTTCTTTGGGCCCTTCTTTGCGCCCTTCTCGGGTTCCCCTCGGGCCTTCTTTGCGCCCCCCTCGGGCCTTCTTCGGGTCCTTCTTGGGTCTTCTCCGCACCCTTCTTTGCGCCCTCCTCGGGCCTTCTTCGGGCCCTCCTCTGGGCCCTTCTTTGGGCCCTCCTCAGGCTCCTCCTCGGGCCGTCTTTGCGCCCTCCTCGGGCCCCCTTGGGCCTTCTTCGCGTGTCCTCCTAAGGCCTTCTTTGGGCCCTTCTTTGCGCCCACCTCGGGTCCCCTTGGGCCTTCTTCGCGTGTCCTCCTAAGGCCTTCTTCGGGCCCTTCTTTGCGCCCTCCTCTGGGCCCTTCTTTGCGTCCCCCTTGGGCCTTCTCTGCGCCCTCCTCGACCCCTCCTCGGGCCTTTTTGCGCACCCTTCTTTGCGCCCTCCTCTGGGCCCTTCTTTGCGCCCTCCTCTGGGCCCTTCTTTGGGCCCTTCTTTGCGCCCTTCTCGGGTTCCCCTCGGGCCTTCTTTGCGCCCCCCCTCGGGCCTTCTTTGCGCCCCCCCTCGGGCCTTCTTTGCGCCCCGCCTCGGGCCTTCTTTGCGCCCCCCCTCGGGCCTTCTTTGCGCCCCCCTCAGGCCTTCTTCGGGCCCTTTTTGGGTCTTCTCCGCACCCTTCTTTGCGCCCTGCTCGGGCCCCCTTGGGCCTTCTTCGCGTGTCCTCCTAAGGCCTTCTTCGGGCCCTTCTTTGCGTCCCCCTTGGGCCTTCTCTGCGCCCTCCTCGACCCCTCCTCGGGCCTTTTTGCGCACCCTCCTTGGGCCTTCTTTGCGCCCTCCTCTGGGCCCTTCTTTGCGCCCTCCTCTGGGCCCTTCTTTGCGCCCTCCTCTGGGCCCTTCTTTGCGCCCTCCTCTGGGCCCTTCTTTGCGCCCTCCTCTGGGCCCTTCTTTGCCCCCTCCTCTGGGCCCTTCTTTGCCCCCTCCTCTGGGCCCTTCTTTGGGCCCTTTTTGCGCCCCCCTCGGGCCTTCTTTGCGCCCCCTCGGGCCTTCTTTGCGCCCCCCTCGGGCCTTCTTTGCGCCCCCTCGGGCCCCCCTCGGGCCTTCTTTGCGCCCCCTCGGGCCCCCCTCGGGCCTTCTTTGCGCCCCCCTCGGGCCTTCTTTGCGCCCCCTCGGGCCCCCCTCGGGTCTTCTTTGGGCCCCCCTCGGGCCTTCTCTGGGCCCTACTCGGGCCCTCCTCTGGGCCCTTCTTTGCGCCCTCCTAGGGCCTTCTTTGCACCCTCCTTGGGCCTTCTTTGTGCCCTCCTCGGGTTCCCCTCGGGCCTTCTTTGCGGCCCCCTCGGGCCTTCTTCGGGCCATTCTCGGGCCCTTCTTGGGTCTTCTCCGCACGCTCTTTGTGCCGTCCTCGGGCCTTCTTTGCGCCGTCCTCGGGCCTTCTTCGGGCCCTTCTTTGCGCCCTCCTCAGGCCTTCTTTGTGCCTTCCTTGAGCCTGCTTTGCGCTCTCCTCGGGTTCCCCTTGGGCCTTCTTTGCACCCCCCTCGGGCCTTCCTTGCGCCCTTCTCAGGCCTTCTTCGGGCCCTCCTCTGGGCCCTTTTTTTCCCCACTCCTTGGGCCTTCTTGGCGCCCTCCTCGGGCCCCCCTCGGGCCTTCTTTGGGCCCCCCTCGGGCCTTCTTTGCGCCCTCCTTGGGCCCTCCTCTGGGCCTTCTCTGGGCCCTCCTCTGGGCCTTCTTTGGGCCCTCCTCAGGCCCTCCTCTTATTCTAGTATTATCTTCGTCTTTCTGATATCTCTTCTTGGGTGTCTTCGAACCCAGAAGATAAATCAACCCCTTCACTCCTGTACACAGACCAGCATTTGTTACTAAACCATTCTTCTGAATACTTTCTAAATGTGTAACATAGTGGCTATTATGTTCCCATCGTTGATGGACCTCCTTTTTGGCCTTCTCCTGGACCTCCTGTTTGGCCTTCTGAGACATTTTTCTATTTACTTCTCTTCATTTTTTTTATTTCCTGAACATTTTATTTGTCAGAGTTTTCCATTTTCCCCCATGTCTATCAGTCTTTTTGCTGTTCCCCCTCAAGTTTTTTTTCCTGTGTCTGATCTCTCATCTTTTCTCATTTTATATGCCCAGTCTCCATTTTCTCTGATTTTTCTGACTTTTTTTTTCATTTTCTGATCTTTTCTAACTTCTTCCTTTGCCTGATCTTTTTTCTTTGATCTTTTCTAGTTTTCTTTTTTTCCTTCCTACCTTTTCTCCCGATGTCTGGCACTCTTTTTCTGACCTTTCTTATCTTTTTCCCATGCTTGACCTCTTTTGCTGACGACTTCGGCCTTTTTTTGTTTCACTTATCTTCCTTCTGACTTTTTTATTTTTTTTGCTCCCCTGACCTTCCTTTTGATTATTTTCCCATGTCTGACATTTTTTGCTGAGTTTCCCTGTCCTTGTTTTTGCCACTCTGACCTTGTTTTCAGGTGTTTTTGCCATTATGACCTTTTCACTGATCTTCTCTTCTACGTTCTCTAACCATCTTTTTTATCTTGTCTGACATTCTCCTGTTCATCCCTCTGACTGTCTTTTTTCTCCACGCCTGACTTTTTCTCCAGCTTTCTAACTTCTTTAGTTTTGTGCTCATTTTCTCAGTCTCTGACCCTCTTATTCCTCATATTTTCAGACATGCATTTCTGTGGCCTTCTTTCAATTATTTGAGTCTCTGCTTTCTTTTCTAGTGGTCTTTTTCCACATGTCGTCTGACATGTCCATTTTTATTCCAGACCTTCTTTTTTGCGTTCAGATCGACACTATTTACTAACTTGTTCTCTTAACTGCTTTTTGAACATGTTGTCAAACATTATTCCTATCATCTTCTTGTTCTTTCTCACTTCTTACAACTTTTCACACCTCGCGCATTTGCAACGTTTTTTCTTTTTGGGGCGGACCTTCTCTTTTTTTCTTTTTTGGCCTCATCTGACAACTTTTTATTTTTGACCATATTTTTTAGCTTCTCCTGTACCTGTTTTTTGACATTCTCCTCCTTCTCTGGGACCTTCTGTTTTCACTTGTCTGCTCCCCTTACCATCTCTTCGTCCCTCTGACCTTCTCTAACCACCTTTCACCCTAGCTAATGTGTTTTTGATCGTGTTATTAACTTCTTTGAGATTTGCTTCTCTTCCTCATTATCATTTGATCTCCTTGTAATTGTTGTTTTCTGTACTTTATCCGCTTTCTTACAAATCCCCTCTCCTCTTCCCTTCCTTGCTCGTGTGTTCTTTTTTATTGATTTCTAAATCCTGAAATGGTCTTGTGGTGGTGTTTTGACTTTTGCTTTATTTATGTGCTAAATATTTGTGTACTGCTGTTTTTATTTGAGAAAAGGTTGCTTATGTGCTGTGGATTATGTTTGGCTGTAGAGAAAAATAACCCTTCCTGATTCAAAGTCTAAGATGATTTTAACAGAGCTTCAGATACACACGCCGCAATCATACTGGTCAGCACATTGAATTGTTTTCACATGAGAGTAATAGAATGCTTAATAAAATGCCCTAAGTCACTTGCAGTTCTTATTTAAAAAAAAAAAAAAGTCACTATTCCAACAACACATTTTTCTGTACTTTTAGAAATGAATGCAATACTGCCTGCTAGCATCATCTTTCATGAAGTAGGGTTTTTGCTGCTAATGAGGTCATGGATGGCTTCTGTGTCTTGCACAAGCGTGGTTGCTTTTTGCCCATGTGTTGCATAGATTTGATAGATATGAATTAAGGAGATATTGAACAGTGCGGCTCAAAATAAGTGCTTGCTTGCACTGCATGAGATAACGCTCCTAATGATGAGTTTTGTGGATTAAGTCTCTATACCAAGGTCAAATATCTGTGAAGCATTCTTTGTTTCTTTTTCAGAGATCTGTAAGTGAGGGAGTGATGACTGAGAATAGATACAGTTGTGGCAGAATTGCATGAACTTACAGTGCTACCTAGGGACTCTTGAAGTGTAGGTTGTTTTCTTGGCTTTTGCTTAAGCTCTCCAGGGAAATTATGTTATATTATTTGATATTCTTTTCTGCATGCTTTTCCAACTTTTAAGTGTCTCTTTGTCTTATGTTTTTAGTGTTTTTTAGTCTTTATGCGTTACCGACAAGCTCTCTTTCTACATTGCCAAAAAAGTACCCGTAACAATGTATATAGTTCATTGGGCACTGGCCGTGACATGTAAGTAGCCTTGAAGGCTACTGTTAGTTAGAAAATGCCCTTGTCCTGCTAGTTAAATGCTACTACTTGTTTTTTTAAGTTGGATAAGAAGTTACAAAAAAAAGATGAAAAAAATAGGAAGGCGAATGACTAACTTTATTTTAGAAACTTAAGATACGAAACCTTAGCTGCCTCACTTATTTATTTTACATTGCCAGAAGAAAAAAACAAGCAGTTTTGTTTTGTGGTGATACAAAGCAATTCCTTTCACTCCGTGTTATGTGTTGTTTTTACCCTTAAGAAGTTTTTCAACTGTAATATACATATATATCGCAAATGACATGCAAAACCAATATGCTTTAAGCTCCCTGTTGTCTCCTGTTCATTTGGTAAAGCTTTGTTAAAATGGAAAAACTAGTGTGATTGACCTGGATCTGCATTTTTCTTAGTTTTGCTAGTAAGTATTTGATGTATTGGCAATATAGTGAACTGCACATCCTGTGTTGAGAAAGAACTGAGCATTTACAGAATGGGTCTGCATGGTGGTTTTTTTTTTTTTTTGGGGGGGTGTATTATTTATGATTTGTTTTGGTTTTGATCTTGTTCCATTTTGGAGCCATCTGAAGGTATCCTTCTTTCTTCTGGTGAATTCTGAGATCAGTGATAAGAGTTTATACACCTATGAATCTGATTGTTGGTGAGTAAATTGGCCAAATTCCACTGAAATTAAGGGAGCTATGCCAGAATACAATACCAGGCAGTCTGCGATCCAAAAGCATTTCTGTTAAATGAAAGGATCCACTGTTCCCTGCAAGAGACTATCAAAACTGAGTGGAAAACATGTGTTGCCCTTAGACGAACATTCAAGTATGCCTTCTCTCTCTTAGGATATGACTGGCTGTTGCTGCAGCTTTGCATGAGCCTGGGAAGGGATGGTTCCTCTGACTTTAGAGTGAACTAGGAACAAGCTTGTGGTTGGATGAAGAAGTGACTGGAGCTGAAGATGCTGTTTCGGAGCAAGTCTGAGTTACCTTTTTTTTTATTTTTTATTTTTCACACTATCATTTGTGAGGTAGTGAAGGATGAGAGAGAATAGAAATTGTGTACTAGTAATGTGTTTCCTTAAGTCATATGCTTAAACATTACCTAACAAGTGGGAATAAATACTTCAAATACCGCTTTAAGAAGAAAAGAGCAGTATATTAACAATCTAATCAAAATCATAGAATCACAGAATAGTTGGAAGGGACCTTAAAGATCATCTAATTCCACCCCCCCCCGCCATGGGCAGGGACACCTCCCACCAGACCAGGTTGCCAAAGCCCCATCCAGCCTGGCCTTGAACACCTCCAGGGATGGGGCATCCACAGCTTCTCTGAGCAACCTGTGCCAGTGCCTCACCACCCTCTGAGTGAAGAATTTCTTCCTTATATCTAACCTAAACCTACCCTCTTCTAGTTTAAAGCCATTACTCCTTGTCCTATCTCTACACTCCCTGACAAAGAGTCTCTCCCCACCTTTCCTGTAGGCCCCTTTAAGTACTGGAAGGCTGCTATAAGGTCTCCCTGCAGCCTTCTCTTCTCTACAGTGAGCAATCCCAACTCCCCCAGCCTGTCTTGGTACGAGGTGCTCTAGCCCCTTGATCATCTTTGCGGCTCTCCTCTGGACTTGTTCTAGTAGGTCCATGTTCTTCTTGTGCTGGGGTCCCCTGTGCTGAACACAGGGCTCCAGGTAGGGTCTCATGAGAGCAGAGCAGAGGGGGAGAGTCACCTCCCTCGGCCTGCTGGCCACGCTGCTTTAGGTGCAGCCCAGGGTTATGGCTGGCTTTCTGAGCTGCAAGTGCCCATTGTCAGCTTATGTTGAGCTCTTGTCAACCAACACCCCCAGGTCTTTCTCCTCAGGGCTGCTCAATCCATTCTCTGCCCAGCCTGTATTTGTACTTGGGATTGCCCTGACCCAGATGCATGACCTTGTACTTGGCCTTGTTGAACCTCATGAGGGTTGCACAGGCCCGCTTCTCCAACCTGTCAAGATCCCTCTGGATGGCATCCCTTCCCTTCAGCATGTGTATCATATCAAGCATATGTAAGGAAGGGAATACAGTGAAATGATGTTCCATCATGAGCTGTGTAACAGCCAAAAAAATATTGCAGTCACAACCTAAAAAAGTGTCATTGCATGTGGTATAGGGTGCTTGATGATCCAGAAACTGTTTCTAAATTCAAAACTGTAAAATTAAAAAAAAAAAAAAATCCATATTGCCAAGCCACTTTCCATCATCTATCAGCATTCTTGGTTATCTGGAGAGGTCCCAGAGGATTGAAGGCTTGCCAATGTAATTCCCATCTACAAGAAGGGCCATAAGGAGGACCCGGGGAACTACAGGCCTGTCAGCCTGGCCTTGGTTCCAGGGAAAGTTACGGAGCAAATCATCTTGGGTGAGATCACACAGCACTTGTGTGGCATCCAGGGGATCAGGCCCAGCCAGCATGGGTTCGTGAAAGGCAGGTTGTGCTTGTCCAACCTCATCACCTTCTATGATAGTGTGACCAGACTGGTAGATGAGGGAAAGGCTGTTGATGTAGTCTGCTTAGACTTCAGCAAAGCCTTTGACATGGTCTCCCACAGTATTCTCCTGGGGAAACTGGCTTCCCGTGGCCTGGACAGATATATTCTTCTCTGGGTAAAGAACTGGCTGGAGGGCTGAGCCCTGCGGGTTGTGGTTAATGGAGTTAAGTCCAGTTGGTGTTCCGTTACAAGTGGTGTCCCCCAGGGGTCGGTGCAGGGGCCTATCTTGCTGGGGCCTATCTTACTTGGGCCTCTCAGTAAGTTTGCAGACAACACCAAGCTAGTAGCGTGGATCTGCCTGAGGGTAGGGTGGCCCTTCAGAGGGATCTGCATAGGCTGGGCTGAGGTGAATGGGATGAGGTTCAACAAGGCCAAATGCTGGGTCCTGCAGTTTGGCCACAATAACCCCATGCAACACTACAGGCTTGGGGCAGAGTGGCTAAAAGGCTGTGAAGAGGAAAGGGACCTGTGAGTGTTGATCGATGTTCGGCTGAGCATGAGCTAGCAGTGTGCCCAGGCGGCCAAGAAGGCCAACGGCATCCTGGCCTGTATTGGAAATAGTGTAGCTAGCGGGAGCAGGGAGGTGATCATCCCTCTGTACTTGGCTCTGGTGAGGCTGCACCTCAAGTACTGTGTTCAGTTTTGGGCCCCTCACTACAAGAAGAACATCAAGGCCCTGTTGCGTGTCCAGAGAATGGCAACAAAGCTAGAGAGGGGTCTGGAGCACAAGTGTTATGAGGAGTGGCTGAGGGAGCTGGGGTTGTTCAGTCTGGAGAAGAGAAGGCTCAGGGGAGACCTCATTGCACTCTACAACCTCCTGAAGGGAGGTTGTGAAGGGGGGGGGTTCGGCCTCTTCTCTCAAATAATTAATGATAGGACTCAAGGAAATGGCCACAAGTTGCTTCTGGGGAGATTTAGATTAGATATCAGGAAAAACTGTTTCTCTCAGAGTGGTCAGGCACTGGAACAGCCTGCCCAGGGAGGTGGAGGAGTCACTGACCCTGGTGGTGTTCAAGAAGTGCCTGGGTGAGGTGCTACGAGATATGATTTAGTAGTTTAGTGGGTAGTATTGGTGATAGAAGGACGGTTGGACTAGATGATCTTGTAGGTCCTTTCCAACCTTGTGCTTCTATGATTTTGTTGCATATCTTTCTTATAACTCCTCTTATTTCCTCCTTTACATGTAACATTAATGATTTTTGGCATGAGTTAATGACTTAGGCTTGGCACTTTTTTTTTTTTTCCCCTTTGCTGTTTTCAATGTGTTTTATTTTGCCTTCAGTGTGCTCTTTTCTTTTGTGGGCGAAAAAGGGATGGGAATGAGGATAGGTTTGTAAATGTGATACTGGGCTGCAAGCACCTCTTGGTGTGACTTAATATATTCCTATTGGAAGAGTGAGCAATAGGTCTGTGGCTTACTTGTCAACAGGTCCAGAAAAGTATGTCTTGGTACTGTGCTTAATAAAAAGCTATATTTAAAATAATAATAATAATAATAATAAGCTAAATGCTCTTAAAACAAATTGTTTCCCTTATTTTATTTTCAACAGTTTTTTAAAAGAACAAAATAATAATAATAAAAAAAACTTCACTGTCTGTCTGTTTTATTTGAGGGATCTGAAATACATTTGCTAATCCATAACCAGAGTCTGTTAGACTTGCCAGCAGAACAAGGGAAACTGATGAGAGGGGTTGAGGAAAATGCATCAATCAACTCTGTAATGTGTATGCTAGGAAATCTAATTATCTGATTATTGCTGTAGCACTTCAAAAGTGGGGCAGCAAGTCATAGTGACTATGTGATTAGTGAGTCCTGGAAAGGAAAAGGTGAGAAGTATTATGTTCAAGCTGAGTGCTGTCAGCATATAGCGTCTTTTTGCCTCTGCTTTCTTTTCTCAGTGTGGAATTGGGGATTAGTACAGAACTAATTCACTTCTCGTGCATGTAGGAATATCTAGTGTGGTCAGCCATGCAGAAGCACTGGCAGAGTGAACATGTAACAAAATCCAAAGTGCTGGACAGACACCGTAGAGCCTGGCAGAGGACGAATGCTGGGTGAAGAGCTGTCCTTCGCAGTATTTTCCTCCAGCAATAAGTCACAAGAACCTTTCTATCTTTACTGCATAGCTATTGAAAAGGCTTTTTTTTTTTTTTCTCTCCCTCATAAGCTGCTGGTGATGTGGCCCAGAAAATAGTGAGGAAGAATGAGTCCTAATGTATTCTAACTGATCAGTGAATCTGGGAAGTTAATACAAAAGGAAGATTTTGTTTGCGTGGTACATTCCTTTAACAGAAAGCTGGTAAATGAATAAAAGCTATTTGAAATTAAAAATTGGAATTGGGGAGTGTGGGATCCTTGTGTACAGGGGTGTGCTTCAGGGCAAGGCAGTATGCTGGAACCACGTCAGAGAAACTTGCATCAGTGACGGATGCCTGGATGTAGGCAAGGAGAACCAGAGGAGAGCAAAGGAGGCTCCAGATGCAAGTTCTTCCAAGATTTCAATGAAAACCGATGGACTGTTGCCAAATCAGGAAGGAAGAGTTCATGATATATATATATTTTTAATCTCCATTCTTTTTTCTATTTTTAGTAAGGTTTTTGTAGCAGCAGGGAGAGGATGGAGCTGCAGGGCTGCCCTGTGCTGGACACAGCCATCTCTACAATGGACCCAACACAGGACGTAGATGAACCTGAACCCATCAGTGCCACTGGTGGAGCCTCAATGAAAACATGCACAAGGAAGGGTAGAAAAAGCTGAGAAAGAGGAACAACACGGCCACAGCAGTAGGAGGAGGAACTCTGTGGTGGAGTGGTAACATCCCTGATACCTTTGCAATTTAGGAATAACCCACAGTGTTGGGAGACGTCTGGAGTGAAGTTGAACAGGGGAAAAGGGGAGAAAAGTGTTATTCCGCCCCCCCCCCCCTTTTTAAAGTGTTTTCTTTGTTTCTCAATACCAGAATCAGTAATTAAATGATTGTTAGTTGGAATTAAGTGAAGTTCCCCCAGTCTAGAGTCACAGTCCTATGACAAAGAAGATTAGGACCTCTTCTTTTTAAGATAAGATAAATGGGGATAAATGAACATGGTGTGGGATAAAGGAGGGGGTGTGCAACTGGCTGTTAGGCACATCTGAAAAAGCATGAGGGAAATAAGACTTCATTGTGGCAGCCTTCATTCCTGGGAAGGTACTTTTAGAAAATGATGCTGGGCCAGGTGCTGAGTCTCCTTTAGAGCAAAAGGGGTAGAAGCAAATGGGAACTGAATATTCCTGTCACAGTAAAGGCTCTGAGAATGAAATGCCTCTTGGAACGAGGTCCTTCTGGGCAGCCTCAAGTGGGATGGGGAATTATGTGACATGCCTGCTATGGAAAAAAGTGCACTTTTATTTTATCCCTGGTAGAAAGCAGAGCTCATGCTTCTTACTTCCAGGAAGGCAACGGTTACCTCACAACCCCACTCCCTATGCAAAATCCCTCACAGACAGGTCTAGTTTTACGCTCGCTTTTGCTTAAGGGACTCTCTGAGGTAGGAGAGAGGAGAAAGCAGCTGGAGGAAGCCTGGCCCGAGGCTGCCCCCTTCCCCTCCGGCCCGTAGGGCCCAGCCCGGCCGCCATTTCCTCGCAGGCGGCGCCGCGGGCACCAGATTCTCTCCCCCACCCCCGCCGCGGCCGCCGTTTTCCCTCAACCCCTCCCCGAGCCCCTTTCATAGCAGCGCCCGCGCCGCGATTGGCTCCTTCTCTTCAGCGGGGCGGGCCTTTCCCCTTCCCGCCCGCCAATCGGCCGCCCTCTTCCCCTCGCACCGCCGCTTCCGGTCGCGTGGCCGGCCGCGCCCAATGGGAGGCCGGCGGGGGGGCGGGACGCCTCACCCTCACCGAGGCAACGGGGCGGCCGGGCGGTTCCGGGTGCGCGCGAGGCCGGCGGCGGCGGCGGCGGCGGGTGAGTGCTCGGCGCCCGGCCCCGCCCCCCCCCCCGCGCCCCCCCCCCCGCGCCCCCCGGACGGCCGTTAACGGCCGCGCGGGCTCGCGCGCTGCCGGGAGGTGGGGGGCGGGGCGGGGAGCTCCCCCCGGTGACGTCACCCCCGTGGGCGGCGGAGGCCCCGCCCCCGGCAGGGCGTTGCCATGGCGACCGCAGCGCTGAGGCGGCCGCTCAGGAGAGCGGGGGTGGGATTTCCTTGGTGGTTTTTCGCAATAAAATTTGCTTTTCTGCCTTTTTTCATGCGTCTCTGTGGCTCCCCGTTGGTCGTTGCGTGCTCCCCGTGGCTCACGTTGCGCTCGGGGCTCTCCACGCTTGCCCTGCTGCCCTGCGCGCTCCTGCCCTGCGTTACCCAGCCCCTGTCAGAAACGGGAAGCTCTAAAACGCGAAAAGCGCCCAGAAATGAAAAGCTCCAAAACGCGGAAAGTTCCCCCAAACGACCCCTTGCACACGGCCAGGGCTGAGACGGAGCCATCCCTACGTGCGCCTCCTCCTCCCCTCATCTGGCTGTAGCCGCCTGTGTGTGTCAGTAGCTGCGGGTGTCTGCCCCACAGAGCAGGGAACTGAGCTTTACGTCCCCCGGGAGCGCCCCGTGTCCCCTCTGGGCTCACAGGCTGTCCCTGGGGTGTGTGACAGGCACCCGGGATGGCAGGCTGTGCGTGCCGTGCTGGCTGTGACACTCGTGCTTAGTGACTTTATTTTTCCGAGCAGCCGCCTAGGATTTTGGCGCTTGTTGCTTTTTAAATGCAGTAAGTACTTCGGACTGCTTCGTTAGGATTGTCACGGTTTGTGTTCTTTGCGTTCCTCCACCGTTTCTGTAGCTGTACGTCGTAGCTGTGTAGTGAGAGGGATGAGATCAGGACTATCGAGTGTACGAGAGGCCAGCAAAGAGAACAGATGAATCTCTAAAGGCAGCTGTAAAGGGAAAGGCAGGCTCCAACTGGAGCTTAGAAAGTGGAAGCAGCAAGTTTGGGAATGATACTTGAAGAGGGGTTTGGAATGGAAGAGATTTGGCAAAAATTAATGTAGAAGGATGTTAATGAGATGAGTTTAATATACGTTGTCTTTTGAGCGTGCTGTGCGAACTCTGCGACTGCCTTGCTCGTAAAAATCAGCACATCCTCAAACTGAAGTGCGTGTTAACGCCTAATTAGGATTTTCAGTCTGGAGCTATACTATTATTTAGGCTTTAAATAGCATCTGTATCTTTATTTTTAAAAAATATTTTTCTCCCATCTTCATTACTGTTCTTACCACCATACTATTTTTCTTTTATTTCTGCAAGAATACATGTTCCATAATTGCACTTATATCATTTTACTTCAGTCTTTGTAATTCCCCTGTAGGTGTGTGCTGCAGTAAGATGCAGGAAAGTGGAGTTTGTAGTAAACAGATTGTTTCAGGTCACCTCCTGTACCAATGGCTGCTGGAGCTCCCTTGCTTCTTGTTAGCAAAAAAGGAAGTAAATTGTAGTGGTTGTGACGTTAACTCGAGCTCTGAAGTCTATACACGAGACTTACAGTTGGATGTAGTTTATAAATTATTTTACTCCTTGTAGAATCTGTATGTTGTAGAGGTAATTAATTTTGTATGAATATATGTATTTATATTTACATAAGTAAACATAATTATTTGTATTATATATGTTTAGAAATATATGAAGATACATATATGTATTTAACACCTAAGAGAAAATGAGTGGAAAGAAGTAGCTTCCTAGAAAGCTGTGCTAATTTTCAATATTGCAAAGAAGGCTTTGGTAAGCCAGTAAGTTTGTCCTATGCCAGTGCAGAGTGTTGACAAACAACATTTGCATTGTTATGGCTGTTTAAGCGGATTGATATTTAATTCCTGGAGTGAGCTGTACAGCATTTGCAAAATTTGTGGTTTAAGTCCTCCATATTAAACATCCCCTATTCACTTACTAGTGTTTTTAGGTTACAAGTAGTCCCTTTAGAGGTGGGAGGGGTGTTAGACATCATACTGGAATATCTTGATATGTTATCAGAGGTCTTCATCCATGCATTACAGCGACATGCTCGTTCACTTCCTGAATTAATCTGACACGTAGAATGTGCTTTCAGTTTACCAGCTGAACTAGAGGAATGATAGTGTCGTTATTTGTCTGTAGATAAGAGAAGCAGTAAATACAGCAAATTTATTTTCTGACTCTTGAGGAATACAATACATTTTTCCGTACTACCATTTGGGAGCTTTTACTTTGTATTCTAGAAAATACTGTCGGTTTTTCCATGAACTTTCTATAAACATCAAATTCTGTAAACATGTTAAGGGTTAAGATCCAAAAGCTAGCTAAAAGAATGGGTTTACTAAATTATTTGACTTCGACTTAAGTGTATTGTGGTTCATTAATAATCACGGTAGCTGTTCTTTTTCTCTAGGCAAACTTTCCTTCACTGTCTTGGGCTTATTTGGCATTATTTTTAGAAATACTTTGCAATTAAAAAAAAAATTCCTTTTTTCTTTTTCCCCTGTAAATTAATGGAGAATAATAAGGGGAGGACGTAGAAGGCTATGGAAGACTAGGAATGAGTTCATTATAGGATCTTGAACAGCTATTTCTTTCAAAAGAAAGAAAAAGATAAGGCATTATTTTTATTTGTATGCTGTAATTCTGTGGAGAATGTGTTAATAATTTCTGATAGACTTGAATTTGTGTTAATGTATGTTTTCTACATCACCTATATAAAATATCAACACAAAATCATGCAGGCAGATGCCAGCACGTGATTTCAGGATAGGAGGTTATGCACATATCTGTACATACCATCTTTTAGCTTTTGCTAGCGTTGTTATAATGATGCTTAGGACTTTTCACATGAGAAGGGGATGTCACTTTTAAGAAGTCAAGATTATGACTGTGAAGCATCATTACATTTAAAACTAGTTAGGCATGCTGGGTGGAGAAATATGTTGTAATGTT
Source organism: Cygnus atratus (assembly GCF_013377495.2). Lineage (NCBI taxonomy): Eukaryota > Metazoa > Chordata > Aves > Anseriformes > Anatidae > Cygnus > Cygnus atratus. Next base: position 113,151,201 of record NC_066364.1, read on the forward strand.
GAATAAAAGAAGACCATGGAAAGCAGCTTTCTCAGTTGTGTGCAAGCCTTAGATCAGCAGTTCCGTAGAACAACTGGAAAGATTATTAGGTTCAAGGCTCTTAAGGGGAGCTTAAAGGCTGATTCCGACTTGCAACATGGACTTTTCCAACTGAGTTGGTTATCTTAAGTCATGTTAATACTGCTAGCTAGGCAAGAGGCAGAACTTAGAAGCCCTTCTTTCAACAGGTGTTCTCGACTTGTTTCAAACCTGTCTTCCAAAAATTCTTTCTGATGTTGATATATATGAAATATGTCTCTTGGAAATCAGGATCTAACATTTGCATGTGATTTGATTTTAGGATGATTCCTCTCCAGAATTTATTTTTGAATGGAAGCATGCTCTTTTCCAATAGAAGATGGTGATCCTAACGTACGATCATGGAGAAGGGGATAAGTTCGATAGAAGTGTTACCTTCCAAATCATCTCAGGTTACAGCTGTAAAAGTGGTGGTCAAAGAGCCCGAAACAAAGCAAACCCAAAGAGGGAAACGAGTGGGATTTGTGCTTGTTCACGCAGGTAAGGTGCGGAAACATAACAGCTGGAATGGAAATAGTGCGTATACAGACTAAATATCAACTGAAATTTTATATTGGCTTTGGTCTGCTAGTATGTTAATGAAACACATTTAATGAAATGATGTGAACTTTGGATGTAAATGTGTGAGTGGAGAGTTTGTTTGGAAGTTGCATTGGCTGGAGAATCTTGGGAGCTGGTACTAAAAATGTAATTTTTGGTGTTCTGAATGGTTTGTGTGTGTATATACGTATTTATATATATAATTATATGCATTTGCTCTTTGTCAAAAAAATCCTTAAATTTCACAGTTATAAAACATCAAATTCTTCAGTTACATCTGCTGATAGGGAACCCTACAAAATGTGAGAGAGGTCTATTTCAGTCTGTTTCTTTACCGTACAGAAGGATCACATAGAGCTCTTCGATTACCGACAATTTTTTGTCTAGCTTGTCCTTAAGCATGTCTAGTTAAGACTTTCTGAAACCTTAGGCAATGTGTTGCAGTATTTGACTCTTTTTACACTTTGAAGGTTTTCTCCAAGTCTATTTTTTTATCGTGTTCTTTTTTAAGCGAATTGTTATTTATTTTTTCCACATGTAACAAAGAGGTCTTCTACTCAGATGTGATATAAAAATGATGTACTATGTGTCTCTTGTTCATAAATAATTTTTAATAGGTTCCTTCTTAAATACTGGTAGTCTTGAAAATATGAATAACATTTACATCTGGCTATACGTTTGTTTTTAGCTGCTGAAATCCTTCAGGCAAAAACCAAAAAGTCTCCATGGTGCTTATTCTTGGTTGATATTGGAAGACCCTGGTATTTTATTTAAAGAGCAGATTGAATTGATCAATATGTTGCTCTTTGCTGGGTTATTTTGCTATTTAAAAGTCCTTTTTTTTCTTTGCTAGAAGTGTTAAAACTGATTTTATTAGAGTTTATCAAGGCTGGCATTACTAAAGGTGAGGAAAAGGAAGTTGAAATCAATACAAACATGTTTGTCAAGTTAAAAAAAAATGGAAACTAAAGGTCAGTGTGCTAATCCTGTCTGCTGTTTTTCTGGTACTGTATTGAGTCAAATAGTGGACACTGATAAATTTCTCAGGTATGGAAATAGGGGACAGTGGCTAAAACCAGGGCAAAATGGGTAGGTGCAGCAGGATAGGCATAAAGACTGAAAATGAGAAAAAGACGAAAAAAGTGGTCCTTATTTCAGGCACATCTTCTGGTTCTAAAACTGGAGTAATGAGCTCTAAAAGTGTAGCGTAAATATGAGAAAATAAAATAGTAATTGGCCAACTTGCAAATCATCAGGAAAAGGAAAATTGGAGTTTGACTTTTTTTTTTTTTTCCCCACATGAATGGAGGTTAAATAAAATAGCAGTGCTGGAAATCCTCCAAGAATGAACAAAACTGGAGTCGCTTCGAGAGTGTTTATAGGAACAGATTATATGACACTGAGATTTACACCTGTGTGCTCTGTACTCTATAAGTGTATTTGAATGGCTTAAAGTTGTCAACCACGGATACAAAAAAGAAATGCTAATGTAATCCAGACACCTTCTGTTTGTCCGTGTCGTAATTCTTGCTTTGAACTATAGACAGTAGTTTGATAAGTAGTATAATCTCTTTTTCTTTTGTCTAATTGTAGGTGCAGGTTATCATTCTGAATCCAAAGCTAGAGAGTATAAGCATGTGTGCAAAAGAGCTTGCCAGAAGGTATGTCTTACCATCTCCACAGTCTTGTCCTGGGTATGTAAGAAATGTACAGGGAGCACTGTCCCTTTGCTATAAATAGGCATATCGTGGTTTAGCTACTCAGAACGTATGCGTTGCTAGAGGAAAAAATGGAGCAGCAACAGTTAACGTGATGGCTGTACAGAGTCACTACAGTGCTTGGCCCCAAGGTACAGAAACTTTGCTATTTTGGTGGTGGCAAATAAAAGACATCAAAGGAATGGTGGAAAACGAACAGGTAAGCTCGCAGTAGTGCCTTCACAGGATATTCTTACAGCTTCATGCACTGCTTCTGTGGTTCTGGGATTACCAGAGCTGAACATGATGCCTGGATCTTTCTTTCATTAATATCCACGCTTTTTGGAGTTTATTTAAGCTCTAGCATCCAGATTACTCCATAAATATAGGGATTTCTAGAATTCCTTTCTTCTTGATAGCTCTTAACTTTTTAATAGGAGGAGAGGTAGAAACAATGAAAAAAAAACAACCAACCAACCAACCAGAAAAATCCTCTTCCCAAAGTTGGAAAGGAAGAAATGGCACAATTTTCATTTCTATGGCAGTATATATAAAAATATATATTTATTATTTTTATCTACCTTGAGAACTTGGCTTTGGAGCTGGCAAGTCTTGTACACAAAGTGTTGAATAAGAAGCTGGAATACTGATCTTCAAAATTCGTAATGCCTTTTGCTTTCTCCACGGAGATGGAGCTGAGGAGCCTGGCAGGCTTTTTGGAAGTGTTTCAGAGCTGGAATCTAATAATTAATTAACACTTCATCTTTACAGTTCTGTTGCTCAGTCCTAATACAAATCTAATTTTTTAATGAGAAGCCTCAAAAAGCATCCAAACTTAACACCAGCTTCATTAAAGTTGTCCATTAGCCCTGATGATAGTAATTTTTCAGCTAATTATGTGTGGAAAAGAGGTTGTTTGCTGTTGAATTTGTCTAATTGGAGATTCTGTTTGGTTCCTTAAGCTAGGTAGCCAACAAAAATAATTTGTATGAAGAGCAAACAGTCATGGGTTTGTCTTGCTGCTTAAGATGCAGCCATAACTGTTTTCTGGAGGTTACCTGGGGGACCAGTATGGATCTGAGATGCAGAGTTAGGCTCTAGAACTCTTTTTGTGTGTGTGCACGCATATAAAATCTGAAGATAACTTTATCATATATGACTTGTTTTTATGCATTGTCTTTTAGATGAGTTCATTTGTTGATAATGTTCAATTTCATGATCATTACCATGTATAGTACTAGGGATTGTTGTTGAATCTTGGAAAGAAATTAGAAACTTCTTGACTGAAACATTGTGTTTGAGGAAGTCAGGTATGAGAATTTGTTTTGCTACAAATTTGAGCTTGCTACTAAATGCAGTGTTGGAATGTCTGAGGAGTAAAAAGCCATCAGATCTGCCCTCACATGGTGCATGGCCGTGATTTCCTGCGTATCTTGTTTTTCTGTCTTCTTACATCTTAAAGTAATTTGGTGAAGATTCTCTTTTGTACAGGACTAGGAAAATGTAGGGCATAGCGATAAAATATTAGAATTTCCTAATCATCAACTGAAAATTCTGTTTTACAGGCAATTGAAAAGCTACAGGCTGGCGCTCTTGCAACAGATGCAGTGACTGCAGCACTTATAGAATTGGAGGTAAGAATTTCCGACTACTAATATATATCTCAGGTACATTGTCACATTTTTCTGTAGGAAGGTACTAATTCAAGGGGGGAAGGTACTAATTCAAATGGGAAATCTACTGAGATTTCCCTTTTTGTGTCTTAAATTTAGTTATCTGTGCAGATAGGGAAGCTATACTAATTTTATCTTGCCTTTTAATTCTTTTTTGGAATAAATGTATTTAAAGACTTCTAAAACTGCCAAGTGAATAAAAGTTCTGTACTTGGTTCAAATTGGTTTTTATCTCAGGTATGTTTTATCAGATAGTCTTTAACAATTAAAAAGAAAAAAAAACGATTAAAGATTTATCTAACCCTTTTTAGGGAAGTTCTGACTTACAGGTGGACTACACTGGCTCCGCTTCTTAGGTGGGGAAAAATCATGCTACTGGTAACATTGGCTGACTAGACGTTCTAGAATAAGTTCTCATTTTTTATTTTTTTTTCTCATTAGTATCTCTCACAGTTATGTTTAGTTTCTTCAAATTATAGTCCAAAGAATTTAGATGTAGTTAGTCCTTAGTAACTGTATTAATGCTCTCAGGTAGCAATTATATTGATGTAACTATCTCTGATGTGCTTTCCTGGATTGTGTTATTCATATCTTTTTCAGTTCTTCAGGATAACATTGCAAAAGTGATTGTATAAATGTAAGGTTGCTTGTCTCTGTCCAATTAAATGACTATTAGAAAATGAAGTAGGAATTTTAAGTTCTCATTTGTTCCACATCATACTTGAACTAATGTAAATCATGAAGGCTTTTTTTCTTATATTTTTACTTTTTTTCCTCTATGATCTCTGTCTGATAGGATAGGAGACTAGAAGCAGGCTGTTTGGCGAAATGCAGCTTTTCGTAAAATTATCTTTTTTTTCTGATTTTTATGACCAGTTGTATATAGAAGAGTAGGACAAGTAATGCTTTTATTTAAAATTGATTTTTTATTTAAGATACAAAGAATCAATAATTATAAGGAGATGAGCAGCTGTTTGTAAGGCATTTGGAAGAGTCTCTTTTTGGAATGGTGAGATTTTACAGCATCTGACTTTAGTGAATGGTCCCTATGAAATAAGGAAAAGGGGAGTAAAGCTAAAAGAATTTCTGCGATATAAATGAGGAAGTTTAATATTAATGATTGTCCCAGGTTCACTTATCCCTCATGGCAGTAATTGTTTCATCCTCTCCAACTTTATTAGTAAAAAAAGGAAGGTGATGTGATTGTTCTACTGTAAAAATAATGTCCTGGTTTGGGAATTTATTGTCATATTCGAGAGGATTAGCAGTGGATTTGCTCACACATATGTTTAGAAAGTATTAATTAACATACGTGATAGGGTTAGGGTGAGGCAGGCAGTATGTATGTAACTTCAATATGCATTAGGCATGCTGACTAGGTGCCGAGGCTTCAGTCATACTTTTAGCTTGGTGAACTTCTTGACTTTGAACAGTACTCCAGGTCTCCACTGAACTGTTCAAATATGCTTTCATGTGCTATCTTACACATTAAAGTAGATCTAGGTGAGCATAAAAGATAAATTCTCTGTAGAGGAATTATTTATGATGCACGTCTATAAGCTAACTGAATCTGCTGTTTTTCTACAAGATTGTTTCGTGATTCAGTTCCCTCCTTGGTGGAAGAAAAATTTCATATTTCGTGTTGTGATTTTTATTGTGTTCCTGAACTAAGTAGAAGAAAACATATTTTAAGAAGCTTAACTTAAAAGCTATGTATCTCCTTGCAGCTGTGCCCAGGGTAATTATTTTCTGCTTTTGATATCCCTGAGAAAATCTTTTGCTGTAGTAGATTTAAATATTCTGAAGTGATATCTGTAAGATGTTATGGCTTTAAGATGAAATTAAAACATATTTAGGGAATTAATCCGATCAGCAACCTTTTTTTTCTTTTCTGTCCTGCTACTGCTCTGGTGATGCCTGCCATCATTCTACTTTCTGTTTTTGTTATTGTATTAGGTAGTATTTTAATGTGTACTGTTGTACAAAACCTGTTTTTTTTTTCCTTTTTTCCTGTTTTTAAGATTAAATATTATTTTGTTCAGGCTATTCTTCCATTGTTCTCAACAAAATTATTGGCTTTCATTTACTCATTAAGTGATCTATATAACTTCTTAATTGTGTGTCATTTTCTGTTTTATTGTGATAAAGAATATTGGGTTTGGGATTTGGGCTTCTTTTAAATTAAACTTTACAGCTATGCAGTTAGGAAGAATCAAAGGTATACTCAGAACATAAAATGGTGTGTTTTGCAGTGGCAGTTTTTTGGAACTGGTATGAGAAATTCCAAAGTGTTAGACTGTCAGCTTTGAAAATGTTGGAAGGTTTGTGTCTACTCATATCTCATGGTGAACACCACCTCCAGAGATGTCCATCTTTTCTCTAGCTGAGTCTTCTGTTTTATTTCCAGTTCTTTTCCTACTCCTGTCTGGAAAACAGAAACTGCATGTGGCAAACCAACAAAGCAAACAGAGCAAATTTTCTCTTTCATTATAAGACTTTATAGGTAAAAATGTAGGTTTGTATGTTGACTGTCTCTCTTGTGAGCTATCACTCCTCTTTTTTATGCAGAAAAGATGCTGACATTTTCATCAAGTACTTTAGCATTTTGAATTGGGAGGTAAATAGTAAAAATCTGTATAAAAACAGTTCTGTTTGTTTGCATCTGCCACTGCAATACAGATTAAGGTAAAGAACAACAAAATTTTGTATTACATGATAACAGATTCCGTCATGGAATACTGTTTCAAGCTTCTTTATATTTTGGTTGCTGGAGAACACATTACAGTGAGTTTATCTGAAATATTTAATCTCTTTTACAGTTTTGTAGAGTTTTTAATGCTGTATTCCAAAAATCTGTAGTCTTTGCAAGACACACAAATCTTTTCATGGAAGTGTCACAAAAGATTAATTTTTTTTCCCCTCAGTTCCACTCAATTACACAACTCCTATTACACAGAATTTCAGCTAATCCAAGAGGCATCACTTCAAAGACTTGTTGAGGCGCAAGACTTGCTCTTGATCTTTTATGAGCAAGCTGACAGTTTGCTTGTGGTATGCTGTCTGTTTTTTGTTTTATTTTTGCAGGCTCCAAATGGAGAATGAACAGCCTTTTTTTGTTGGACTTTGAATCTCAAATGAAATAGTGGATAGATTAAGATATAATGCTAATAGTTTTTTGAGAAAAGGTAGATTACTTTTACAAAACAACAACACCTGACCCACAATACTGTTGAAATAACTGCACTGGTCTTCATAAGCATCAGCTGTATTTCCTAAGTTGATTAAAGGCAGTTACGTTTTCCAGTTTGTGAACTCTGTCATTGCAGAGAAACAAATGAACAGGTTACTTCTTTCAGCTTTTGGTAATAGAATGGATATGGACAAGGTGCTTCATAAAAGTCATCATTTACACTGTATTCTTCTACAAAGACATGAGCCCAGAATCATTTATTTTTGCGATCTTACTATCAGCCACCGTAGGAAGTCTGAACTTGCCTTGAAAAACAAAAGGATTTGGGCAGCTTTTTTTTTTCCTTATGAAACGTGCAGTTTTCAACAAAACCACATGCTGATTGAATTTATGGCTGGCTGCAGAAGTGATGTGCAATTTCAAGCTTAGAGTATAGAGCACTTCAGAGGGTCTGCTGCTCAAATATCAGAGACGAGAGCATAAGTTTGTTGTAAAGGACGATAAAGATATTAAAATTTCTCTATGTGTAGTCTAAGTTCGTTAATAATATGTGTACATTGCTTGTTTCTTTAATTTGACTTCTGTGGAATATTATTTATGGACATCATTTAAATTGGAAATTAATGTGATTGATGGGGAAGTGGATGTCACATTTTGCTTTTGATCTCCTTGCTACTAAAATTCCTCTATTTACTTTGCTTGTTTTTTAGCCTCAATTCAAAGGAACGCAAAGCAAAATTTTGCAGTGAAGTAGTTTACTTCTTGTTGAATTGTGGTTGGTTTTTAAACATGATTTATTAATTTTATAGTAAATAAGATTTTGGAATACAGAATCTTAGTCCCAAGGATATCTTTATAAAGCTGAAAGCACGATGCCAGCAGCACTATTGTGGTAAGGCAGTCACCATAGATGAACTTTAAATGGATAATGAACTGGAAGTTGTTAATTCTAGTTAAAAGCATTGCTGTGATGTTTTGCAGCAGAGTGACTAACAGTAATCTATGACAAAAGTGTTCTTTAAAAACATTTTAGCTGATTTAGTTGAAAGGGACCTGACTCATCCTTGTAGACTATTACTTCTTGTCACTGAATTCCCACAGAAAAATGAATTTTAAAATTGCAGTGTGTAGAAAGAAATGGCTGTAGACTTTGAAATCCTTTTAAAAGTTGCAAATAAACCTTGGCCTAAACTGTAGAAAAAATGAATGGAATCCTCTTTAATACATGTCAAAATAGAACATTTTAACTATTTGCCTAGATGTAATTCTGGACTATTAGAGTTGAGTAACATCTTCAAGCATTCCAACTTTGACCACAGCTAGAAACTTCAGCATGCCTGTGATTGCTGCCAGAACATTTTCAAATACATCTTGAAATAAAAAGGAGTCTACAAATGAAAATGATACCCTTGGTATGGGGTTAACACAAGATGGGCTAACTTTTGAAAATTAAATTATTGTTCCACATCTTAAAGCTTTGTATTATCTCTTTACTACAGTTTCAAGTTTTAAGTTAGAGATACTTCAGTGATGGTGTAATTGCTGTAGTCTAGTATTTTTCACAAATTCGAAAGCTTTTGTTTTATTAAAATGCTTTGAATAGACACTTGTTTGTCTTTTCTCGCATTTTTTACTTTTGCGTAGTGGTAGGGCTTGCTGTTAGCTTGCAAAGCTCATGCTGTTTTGCTTGCATATCTGATCGTTTTCTGACTGCTTAGAGATGTAAAGGCTGATCTCTGCTTGTGTTTTTTAAATACAAGTAAATACCTGAATATACCTACTGTTACAACTTTCTTTTCCTTCTTTCCCTCCCTCCCCCAAGTTGGGTACAGCTTGGGGAATCAGTTCTTGCAGTTCTGGAGTAGCTCAGTTTATTTTTTGCCTTTTGAAAGCATGCACACTTCTGTTTTAATAATGTTTCCACATTCCTCAAAGGCTGTGCATTTTCCTTTTAAAACACTTCTTAATTTTCCTAGATTGTATTCCAAAATTTGTTTATCAGTCTTGAAATCTTTTGGTCAGACTTTGCAGAGATTCATGTATTTCAAAAAGAGATGTATTAATGTGCGGTATTTCATGTCCTTGTCTATTCATAGATGTAGGTGTGAATATCTGTTTCCATTTGTTCTAAAGGTTTTTCCCTGCCTCATTTCAAAGGCTTTATATCTCATCTCATCTCATCTCATCTCATCTCAAAGACACTCCGGTAGGTGTCAGAGATTCCGTGCTATTCACACCCAGTTCCTGCGCTGTCTAAAGCTGTTATCAGATCAGCTTTTAGGTTTGTGAAGTTACAGAGACCACCTTTCTCTTGGCAATTCTGAGACTGCATCTTAACTGAGTGCAGTCTAATTGTAAAGCTCCACAGAAATTCTGAGCAGGCCCTTCATTTTGCTCTTCATTTCTTTTCTACTGGGGAAGTCGCTCAGTTTGTGAATGAGTGTACTGGTAAGACTCCGTAGTTCTGAAATGAAAGAGTTGTGCCATCAGAGGCACCTTCTGTTTTGTTGGTTTAGATACTCTATTTATCACATACTATGTGACATTCTCATAAATATTTTGTAGTATTCAGAGGGGAGAAACAGGTGGCATTCGCTTTGTCTTGAGATCCTCTCAATAAGTCATTTCTTGGTGCATCCTCGATGTTGTGCCAGTGAAGGTGTTATTCCAAAGCACTTCTTGATTTTTAGAAATAAACTGAACTAGTGCTACTATGTAGCCTGTTTTTCTTGTTCCCCTTAAACTCTCTAAATTATTACGTGTATCAGATAGTAGGGAGCATTGTATCTTGCAGGCAGAAGGATTCTAGACAGAGTAACCAGGATTTCTGTTCTGATAGGTCCTCCCTGCTCCCTTTATTTGGCTGTGACATCCACTTTTAAGGTAACAGCTGTCTTTGCTTTGTGACTGTAACAGATCTATAGAACACAAAATTCTTGCTCTTCGCTAATGTTTTTGAGTATAATGTACTGAGCAAATGTTTTTGGAACAGAGCCTTAGAAATTAGTCTCCAGACTTGCAGATCTCCGTGCTTCAATTACCCGAGAGCAAGGAACTTGGAGAGCTCTAGGAGTAAGCACAGTTCATCCTAATGCATTCCTGTTTTTCCTTTGTCCTCCAAGAATTTTTCACTGTTTGCATTCAGATTCCTTCTGTCACTTCTCTGCTCCTTTTGTTCTAAAACTTCACTGGCTTAATTTTCTTCATAGTTGCAGTCTGGCGAGCAATACAGCAATACAGTTGGCTAAGCCCGCTCCTGCTTGGCAATCTTCCCCCTTTCCAAGACCATCATCTTGGTAGCCTTCCACCTTTCCCCCTTTCTAGGGAAAGTTATTCACTGTGCGCCAAGCTGAAAGTGTTCCAACTACTCTTCCACTTTACTTCTTTTCTGTGATGCATATCTGTCAAAATGAACAACACAATGAACGTACACAATGAATTTGAAGATCTGTTACGGCATGAGATAAAATGGGATGGGATAAAATCTTGTGCTACTTCTTGGATGCAGAAGAAAAACAGACAATAAAGATGAGTGGTGTAGAATTAACATGACGGAGAGATTACCATCTGTTTAATGATTATACGTTGATCATGTATTAATGATTCTCCACTGTTACCTTTAAGCATAAAACTCCAGCAAGACTGCATTTTGATAACTGTTTCCAATACTAATGTGCTAGATACCTTATCTCTGTAAATTAGAATCAGTACCTTGCAAAATAGGTTTTGTATTTACTCATGACTGTTCATTCGAAAGTTAACAAGAGTACTGACTTGCTGCAAAGTTGTTTTTCATTTCTGTTCTCCCTCTTTCTTTAGTTTCCTTGCATTCATTGCAAACTAGCGTGTGCAAAAAAGAGCCAACTCTCTTAACATTTAAGACAGAACTTTGTTTCCAATAGATGTGTTTCTTGATTCTGCATATATTACGTGTATTTGTAACATTATGGCCATCTGATTTCTATGATATATTTACATATGGTCTAGACAACCGTTTTATTTCTTACGTGAGGTTGTTCTGCTATTGTAATAAAAACAGATATAAAACTCTGAAAGCATGCAGCATCTCTAAAATGTTACTGTTTGAATATTCTGGCCTGTTTTCTTTCTTCATCTTGTACTCAGTTTTGTGCCTGCATATGGAAAGTTGGGGTTATGTTGACCAGACAGTGAGACTTCTGGACTATGCCACTTTAAAGCTTTGTGATTTTAAAATCATGGTGATGCTCCGAGGGAACGTGTAGGCAACAATTCGTACTTTTAAATCTAGCATGTGACACTTCTTGTTCGACAAACTTAAGTTTTCAAAAACTACAGAAAACTCTAATAAAAGATGGGTTAGTTTTTAATTAGGTAGTTTATTAAAGGTTGTTCCATGCTTTATGTGAAATATACCTTTGTTATTCAATAGACTTCCAGACCATGGTAATGACTGTCCTCGTGCTAGCATTCAAATAGGAATTTTGCAAAGTGAATTCTTTTTATTGGTGCTGATTCCTCATTTCTGTGTGCAAGGCTGAAATCACAGTCTTATCATCTTAAGGAAACATACAGTTCTGTTTTGCTGCTCCGCCATACTTGAGAGTTTCAGAAGTAGACTGTGGTCTCTGTGGAGGAGATTTTTACTCATCTCGTAAAGCTTTTGCTTGCATATAAATGATTATCTAAATTTGTCGTGTGGTTATTATTTATAATAGCACATTATTACACTTGAGATGTATCACACTGAAGAGGGTATAAGGTATCTACGGTAGTAATTTGAGATGACCAGTGCAAATTGCTCTTTTTTGTTGTTGTGGCAGATCGAAATACTGCAATAAGAAATTACACTGTACAAAGACCAGTGTCACCATATTAGTTATGCAAAGGTCTTGATATAGTCTGTTATGGATGTGGCCTTACAGTGTTTTATTCTTATTTTTAGGATTCTCCTTTCACAAATGCAGGAATGGGGTCTAACCTAAACCTTCTGGGTGAGATAGAATGTGATGCCAGTATAATGGATGGAAAGTCATTAAATTTTGGAGCTGTTGGAGCACTGAGTGGTATGTTACTTATGTGTTGTAAAGCTAACTACTGATTTATGTGCAAAGATCAATCTTGTTCTTTTTTGTTATGTTTTTGGAGGGGGGTGGCATTATAAAATACTTCCCTGTTTATTAAATTCTTTCCCCTTTAAGGGGAGAAGGAGGCATTCCTGCACCCTGAAATGCTGCTTTGTGTTGTTGCAGTGTGTTATCTTGTTAGTTGACTGATAATCCTTTGATGCAGAATGATCACGTGATAAAGTATTCACCAATGGAGTTAAATTTGCTCAGATGGCTTTGGAGAATGAAACTTTATGATATGATAACTACATATGAAAATGCAATTATCTATTTTTCTATCTACGTATTAAAAAAAAAAAGAATACTAGCATTTAAATTCCACTTTATATTTGTTTTTGTTATCTGCCTCTTTGGGGAACTTACTGTTACATAATTCAGTCATAAGGTTACCTGATAGTTGGTCTCTTAGTTAAATTGGTCAAATTAGGATACGAAGGAACTGAGATTTCCTTTACAGTGTCAGAAAGCTACATAGATTGCTAGCCTCGAAACCGAAGCTTATTGTTTATTCTTGAGAACGGGTTTAGCTAATCATCTGTCAAGCTGTTTGCCTGCAACATAAAATTTCTGTTCAATGTGGATTTTTTTTCATTATAAATTTTCTCACATGAATAGTTACATTTGGATTATTTTTTTTTGTGAAACTATTATGAGGTTTGATGAATATGCATACAGGACTTATTTAATCTGAGAAATAATGTGTTTTTCTTCTCCTTTTTGCCTAGCTTTACCTTTCATTACAAAACAAATATACAGTCCCAAATAGGGATTGCTGAGCTCTTGCCCTAAGTATGTTCAACAGCCTTAACTGTTACTATTGAATAGCTTTTCTGACAATGTTTCAAGCTTTGTTCTTTATCCTAGAATAGTTCTAAACTGTGGTAATAACTTCCTCATGTAGATATAAATCTAAAATAAATAGTGAAATGAAGTGTTTCAGGGCTTGCTTGTTACAAAAAATATCCTTCAAACCATGGCGAAGGAGAAAATGAGGCAGTGAGAAAAAGCTAAACCTGAATCCTATAATCCCTGTTCTGGCCAGATAGATCCAAATGAAAGCTTTTTCCGTCTTGAAAAATTAATACTCATAAAAAGTCTTTGGCCTGTAGAATACCACTGAGTTAATTTTGAGACTTCTGTGGTAGGCATTCACTCCTAATATTTCAGTATGCTTCTTTCTTTAAAAAAACAAAACAAAAGCAAGTGTTGATTAGAAGGCCTTGCCACCACTGATAGGATATGTGAAGGAAAAACTGATAAAAAGTGTTATTAAATTGAAACATAGCACCCTGAGGTATCTCTTACTGAATTGCCAAAGCCTTGGAAATTAAAGGAAGCTGACTTCCATTGCCAAAATGAACATTAAAATGCAATGTGGAAAAATATTTTAATGTTTTGTTCCCATTTTTTTTTTTGCTAATTTTTCTTTTCAGGGATCAAGAATCCGGTTTCAGTTGCAAATAGGTTGTTGTGTGAAGGGCAGAAGGGAAAACTCTCTGCTGGCAGAATTCCACCTTGGTAATTGCTTTGTTCTGCTTGTCTTTACTTTAGTCTTATGTCTCTACTGCATGCGATATTTGAAGGCTATATCTTATCCAAAGAAGGCTGATGCTGTTTTACATACCAGCTATAGCGTGCTTTTAAAAAGAAGCTAAGTTTTGTTCTCTGATCTTGAAGCATCTTGTGCACTTGATGCAGCTACGTGTAGAAGTATTGTGGATAGATGGAGATGTCAGTTTGTGATAATTTCTGTCTGTTATTATTTCCAAAGTTACGTCATACTGAATTCTTATGGTTTTTACTATATCATTTTGAAAAATCTGTGAACGCATCAAAGTTAAAATGAAATTCTACTACCTTTGCCTCTGTTTACCTTTAAAAAAAAACAAACAAGCAAGAACACACAGCTTTTAAAAAGTATGTAAAAGAATCCTGCTTCACTGACTATGTGGCTTTATTTTGTAGCTAAAACATGAAAATTTCCATTGTTTACTTGGAAGTTGTTTTAAACATGAATTTAATAGTATTTACAGCAACAATGAAAACATGCTTTATTGATATTGGTATAATACCTATATGAAAGAGGAAACTATTAAGCACATGACAACTTTGAATATTACTGGAAAGAATCCAAGAACTGTTTTGGAATTGATTGATCTTAAAAGCATCTTATTTTCATCAACAGTTTAAATTGGCAAGTAGAGATCTTGAACTCAAAGTGGTTACCTCAGTTATCATACTCACTGCAAAAATTTGCTACCGTTTGCTCACTGACTGCAATATTGGCAGATGTGTTAAATCAGCACTTAACATTGTTTGAAATTCCTATATTCAGATTTACAGATTTTACTTTCCTTACTGTGTTATTCTTCCTATAAAACTATCCAAATAGTCAGTCTGTATCTGATAGTACAGTATTCCAGTTTAAATAGTGAGGGAAACTACTATTTCAGTGTTCTGTAATGCTGCAAAGGTAGGTCACAGGTTGAAAACAGGCCCTCCAAAACCAGCCCATCAACAAGCAGATTTTGCATTTAAAGCTGTTTTCTTTACTAAAAGAAGGAAAGAGTAATTGTAGTTAGCGAGAACTTCTTTTTCGGAGGAGAAGTTTACTAAGGAATAGGAACTTCAATTTCAGTTGCTGCAAGTAGCTTATTGCTTGAGATTTCAGGAGAAAGCCAGCGTTTAGACAAAATACATTAAAAGGGGGTGTCAAATGAGGTGGTTGTTGGTTTTATTTATTTATTTATTTTCAGAACAGGGGAATTTTGTAGTCTCCTACAGGAGCAAGCACCTGTGATTTAGTTTTGTCTCTACCATCACAGTATTTTCTCTAACTGTGGCAAGGAAGAGTACCTGGGATAGTCTGTATCCTATTTTAGCATGTTTTCTGTAACTTCATGACCTAGTTTATGTCGCTATTATTTTAAAAATAACTGAATGGAAAAGAAACTATATCCTCTTGTCCTCAGAAGACAAGACTAAATCTTTCCAACACTGTGCAAGGTCTTGACTAACAAACACTGTAAAAGACAAGGGAGCTCAAATTGTCAAGGTGAGAAGTGAACTGTCTTCAGAGCCAACACATTCAGCTTATTGTGCAAATGCTTTGGATCTTATTTACCTATACATATTTCAATTTCTCCTTCCCCATTCTGAATTTTGAGTATGGATTTTATTAGAAAAAAACTAGTTACCTTGGGAACAATCTATAGTAGTGGAACACAGTAGCTTGCTTTGGTAGATGCTTCTGTATGCGCAGGGTATCCTGAGTTCGGAATGGAGCTTATGATCGTTGTAGGTGTTGACTGTTGACAATTTCATGCCTTGCCTTTCTGGCAGGGTTTGGCGTAACACATTCTTGTTCCAGGAGTGAAACATATTCCAGCACAAGCTGGGAAAATATGTTGTCAAGTAGCAAGAGAACAGCTGTATTTTTGGCGGTCTTCCCAAGTGTTAGGCTTTTAGTAACGGATTTTTATTTGTGAAGATACGCAAGTTTCATCTTGTTTCTTGTGGGCAAATAGTGCTTTGGGGAATCTTACAGATACTGCATAGCCTAAGAACTTATCTTGTTAAAGAAGCCTAGTGGTAGAGACAGCTTCTATAGCATGAGCTAAGCTAGCTCAATGTTTTCTGGCTAGAATGTTTGGCACAGGACCACATGAGAGAAATTCAGGAACTGTGAGATCAGTAGAAGTGGCATTATAGAGGGAGAGGCTTGTCTGTAAGAGAACATATGGAGGCAGTCAGTTTGGCCTGTTTACCACTGTTCTGCACCCATTTGTACAGTGACATTTCAAAATGGCACATTTCTAATTTGCAGTAGAAGAAATTCTAATGAGTGTGAATATTTGGAGATGGTAAGTTTATTGGGAAGGAGCGATCAAGTGTCCTGACTGATACATGTATGCAGTTTGCTGGGAATTGCTCTGTAGTCTGGTCATTCTGGAACACTATCTTGTTGTCGCATTCAAAACACAGAATCCCACTATCCAAATTAAAATTTAAAAGGTTTCTAGTAGAGAATTCCTGCATGTATGAGTGTATTTGTTAAAGCTGTTCTAAGGTCCTTACACCTTTTCTCATAGTTTATTCAGCTTGTTGTTGGCAGAATGTTCTCCACGTGTGTGTGCAATGATAGAAAATACTGAACTCTTCGATGTTACATATTATCCTATAAGACATTCCTAATCATTGTATAACTTTACAAAAGAAAGAACAATTATAGTTGCACAATTACACATTGGGTGGATCATCGAGAGTGGTCTTTGGTCCCAGAATAATGGATTAGACATTTTGTACTAATAGCTTTTAAGGTTTTTTTTCTATTTCATATGCTGAAATGAGGGATACCTGATCTTCCTAAGAGAAAAAAAAAAGCTTATTTACATCTTTTACTATTCACTTTAGATATGTAAGGATTGCAAGATGGTACAAATAGACCTAAATGTCTCCTTTTTTAACAATTCCTTTGTATTATTGATTTCAAAGTTCATATTTGTATCCCTTTTTCAGTATTAATAATAATCCGTATGGGAAGAAGGACTTCCCCCCTGTCCCCCCTCTGGACATGCAGGGTTTTGCAGTTTTCACTCCTGTGATGCATAGTGCTATAGACAGGATAAGTATGTTGGGCAACTTGCAGGGCAGTGCATAGTCAAGAAAGTGTGTAGATTGAAGATTCTCACCACCTTTTATCTCTGTTCTTAATGTCATCTGAATAATTTCTTCGATGCAAGAGTGATTTCAGAGTGATTGCTGCATTTTAAAATAAACATTACAAAATTTGTTATATTCAGGATCACCTTGACCATCTTTCATGAACCTAACCCTCTTCTGCCACTTCTGTTCAGCTCAATGTAGCCTGCCTCCATACAGCCCATATTAAATGGTCCTGTTTGGAGCAACCATCACCAGGAGAACCGTGTTCTTGTGAAAATTTGCCTAAAAGGACCATTTTAAGAGTCCTTTGCCTGCATTTTCACTTACTGTGTTGTAGTTTCCCTGGAATTGGAAAGCACATCTAAATGTGGACTTGGTCCTAGGAGGACTTTTTCATCTTCTGTGTGTTCGGAGCCTGTACCAGCTGCAGAGTACTCTTCATTTGATACATTTGCATCTTTTTATCTTGTTTGTGTAGAACAAACTTTCAGAGTAGCAGAGCACAAACTGTCATTCATCCTTTGTTTTTGTTTTGTTTTTGTTTTCCCTTTTGGAAAAAAATGTATTTTGAACTAGCCTAAAGGCTTTTGAGACTCAGTAGAGTTTTGGCTGCTTTCTGTAGCCCATGGGCTTTGTTCCCTATTTTCCCTCTTCCTTGGTTAATCATGCTTGGTGGTAGCTGTATAGGGTTAGTTTTGCTTTTATGCCAGCTTAAACTATAGCCCTGTTCATTCTTGCCTGCTGCAGCTCTTCTACGTAGGTATATGGATGTGTCTTATGGCACCCAAAGTAGTTTCCTGAGTGCCTGACTGCTGGTTCCCACCTTCCCACCTCCCTGTGATCAGTGGCTGTGAGCTGAACCAGATCACAGAAACTTGCTTTTTGGGGTGGTGTGAAGACTATTTAGTCTTGTTTAGATTTATAATTATTTGGCTACCTGCAGAGCTGAGTTCATGCTGTATGTCTGTAGGATTTGCTAACTAGCTATCTCGGTATCAGTTTAGAGGAGGGAGTACAGGTGGTATGGATAACAAAGCACTGAGATCCTGATTTTTTGGCAAACTGATAATTGCAACTCCTCTGTGATTATGTTGTCCTTTCAAGACATCTGAAGTGAAAAATTAAAACAAACA
Source organism: Cygnus atratus (assembly GCF_013377495.2). Classification (NCBI taxonomy): domain Eukaryota; kingdom Metazoa; phylum Chordata; class Aves; order Anseriformes; family Anatidae; genus Cygnus; species Cygnus atratus. The sequence goes on from NC_066364.1 coordinate 113,169,285, forward strand.
AACAAACAAGCAAAAGCACTAACTGTTCTTTGGGACCAGAACAGGAAAATGCTTAGTCTGTGTCCACCTTATAACCAGGGAGATGAATCCAGGAGTTAAGGACACAAGCGAGAGCAAAATAAAAGTCACGTTACTTAAGTTTTGAACAACTTAGTACATCTTGAACATTCTTGGGGGCTTTTTTTCTTGCTTTGTAAATACTAATGACTGTTTTTGTGTCTCTAAGCATAACAGAAGCAATTGTGAGATGTCAGGAAAATGTAGCGTTTCTGACTGATCTGTGCTATTCAGGTTATCGTATGTAAGACTCCTCATATCTGATCATGGTACTTTTTGCAACTACCCTTCCTCTATTTTATTCAACAGGAAGCAATTACTCACTTCCTGAGAATGTATAGTTGAAAGAAAACTTCTTTTAGTCAGTGGAGAATACTACTTACTTCAGTTTGGCTACAATTTGCATTTCTCTCTTATGCTGATATGAGTGACAGGTTGTTCTCGATCACTAGCTTACCTAAAAGGAGACACTTGAGTTCTCCCAAAGTACCCAGTAACTTACTCTACAGTATCTCGCAACATGAAAAAATATTTATCCGGAGCTACACTAACAATGGTAAGAAATACATGCTTAACAATTCAAATTATCTAGAGAAACTTTTTTTTTTGAGACTTAGGTAAGGAAAGACTGAACTTGTAATGGTTGTGTCATAGAAAAAATGGAAAGTACCACTGCAAAACACTACGTACTGAAAGCTGCAGGTGTCAGATATAATGCTATCAAGAAAATTTGCAGCAGTAGTAATGCCAATAAATTTTCTATGTCAGTAATGTTCTCAGGAATTGATAGTATTATGTGGTCAAGGAGACTTCTGCATAGCTGAAATAACTTTTTTAACCTCATATTCATAATTCCGATATTTCTGTAAAGCTTTTTGAAATTATTCTAAGTCCTCAGTCTTTGTTTCTTTTGCCCATTAGGCAGTTGTGGTATTCTTATTTCAAAAGGGAAATAGGAAGTAGTGACTGGAAACAGGTGTCCTTTACTATGTTGCTGCTGTTGCTGTTTTTCAACAGCTTTCTGAAAATGTGTAATTTTCAACTACCACATTCCCTTTTTCAGGGATTCAGATTAATTTATCTAAGGGGAAGTGGTGTAGATAATTGAGATAACTTTTTTTTTTTCCTAAAAGGAACATGTCTGTGTATAACTCTTGACATCATTCATTATCATGGCAGTATGTGCTATCTCGCTACTGTAAAATGTTAAGTATTGACTACAAAAAAACTTAAATTTTTTTGCCCCTCAATTATGTTAAATATTCAGTGGACTTGTCTCATTTGCAAACGCTTCATAAAACACCAGACTTATAGAAAGACAGATAGACTTCTGTCTTTCTAAATAAAACTTATTTTTAACTTGTGTCATACATCCCAAAGTAATTCTTGATATTCCAGTAGCACTGACTAACTTCACTGGAAATGTCTTACCATTTTTTTTGTCATTCATCCCATGTTGTTAGTCTTCAGGATCTTACACAGCTGTTATAGAGAGCAAGCCTATGGACAACTTTCTGCTGTTTTAGCTGCAATTAAGAGCTGGTGCTATTTGGTAATTCATTTCAAATTTAATAGCATGTGTTTTTATTCAATAGTAAACTTAACGTCAGAGCTGCAGTCTTTCAATGAAACTACATAAGGTTGCCAACTGAATTATAGCTGACACTTCTGTGAAATGCAGACAGCTTACAATTTTTAAATGACCAAACCAAATAGAAAAAATAATTGCAAGGAAAGGGGGATTTGTTATATGGTTTTGTTTAAACTCCCTCTTCTGTGTCTCCTAGCTTTTTAGTTGGTGAAGGAGCTTACAGATGGGCAGTTGATCACGGGATACCAGCATGTCCTCCAGGTATCATGGCTACAAGTGAGTAAACTGGTGGTGTGAGTAGGAAGAACAGGACAGAATAATTTAAAATAGTGCCTCATACGTTGAGGTGCACATCATGTCACAGTTCTTAACATTCAACTAGCTTATGGTATTATGGTATATAAGGATGGTTAAGTTTAATCATTTTCTATTAAGTATCTAAATAGCAAAAATTAAGAACTGTTACTTCAGCTGCATTTTAGCAACATGTAATTCAAATGAATTTGTGATTCTAGGATTAAATACAACAAAGGACTTTTTTTTAATTACTATTCTTTAACCAAAATATAGACTCAAACAGCTCAAGTTGTGATCCATCTTGGATCCAAAAGGCACCAACTAGCCATGTATCTAAATAGTCTCAGATTCTGTAATTACATCCAGCTCTGATTCTTTGTCCAGGATTGTGTGTTATAAACAGGCCATTATTATTATTTATTTTTTTAAACTTAGCTGGTCTTTTCTTCATCTAATATGGTGGGATGACCCAGTCCAGCATGACTCAAAATATACTGTACACTAAGAGTGGCCAGGTTTCTTATAAAAGCCTTCTTTTTCTTAAAATAAAGAAAGTGATTGGGGTATATTGATACACCTTCTAAAAACTAGGCTAAAAATTTGTGCATGTACCCATGGAAAGGAGGATGTAGTTCCCCTTCCTTTTCTTTCTCAGTCCCCAACCTTTTGGCAAGTGCCCTTACCATTCGTTTGTAGCTTGCTGTTTTGGTGAGAACAAGCCTTATACTTCCTATTTTTCCTGTGCAGGAAATAAGTCAGAGTTCATTACCAAGAAGACAGACAATTATACAATATTTCTATTTTTTACAGTTTAAAAGATTACTGCATGAAATATTTGAGTAGTCCCAGAAATTGAAACCCAGGGCTGCTATTAAGGCTTTTATTGGACGTACTTCTAAATGTAGATAAACATCCATAAGTTGCAGTTCAGAGTTGATAATACTCAGTACTCAAATGTAACCCCTGAAATAGTAGTACTGTTACACTTGATCATACCAATTTTCATACATATTCATGATGCATTCCATTTTGAAAAAAAATTTTGATTTCTATTCTCACATGACTTAAACTTGCTCCATCTATCTGCTATTCAGATCAGTATTTGCAAAACAACTTTTGGGCCCAGTTAAGCAAAACAGATTTATTTCTTTGACTTTAGAAAATAGGAAAAACTTCTAAAGGATTTTTTTTTTCGGATGTATTTTCTGTGTATGTGCAGGAGATACTCCGGAAGGAGAGTTTCTTGACTAGCTCTGTTTGAATGCACAAACGTTTACCCCGTTTCTAGTACCACTGCCTTCCTGTTGTGACGGAGATGATTAGTTTCTAACATTAATTTCCAAATGTTCTTTTATTTGCTAAAATTTACTGCGGTCAGAGCAAATCTGCTTGTGAAGGCTTAAAAATAAGGATGACCTTACTTGGTTGACCTTACTTTGGTTTACCTAACGCAGACTGAATTTACATTGGAGACATAGAAGAAGAATAATCTCATTTGATGTATTTTCCACAAACTAGCTCCAAAAAAATAGTGATTTCTTTTTGTCTCCTCAGCACACTTAGCATATATCTATTTGGCAAAACAATTTCCATTAAAACTTCTCCAGAATTGAGAAGTTAATCCCATTGCTAAGTCAATGCAGAAATGTCATTTCCTGTTGCAATGTCAATGAATAAAGTATTGGTATTAAATATCGGTATTGAAGAAGCCAACCACCTCCCCCTCCCACCCCCAGACACACACCCCACTTCCACCCAGGTTTATATGCAGTGAAGTACACATATATATGATTATATGCTTGAGTCACTGCACAGGATGGACCTGCTCTGGGAATGAGCTGATGCTGTGAAGCAGGCTGTGACTGTTAGGACCTGTATGCAGACTGTCACAGAATCATAGGATATCCTGCGCTGGAAGAGACCCACAAGGATCAGTGAGTGCAACTCCTGGCCATGTAAAGGTTTTGCTAGAATGACTTCAGTTTAGGGTACTTGAAGGGTACGCTGGAAAAAAACAGTGGCAAGGAGACTTTGTAATAATGCGCAAATTTCTTAAACTGAATTCTTCACAGATGTTCTCCAATTCTGTTGCTTTTCCATAGCTTAAATTATAGTCCATAGCCAACCGAATTTACAGAATGGAGGTGTTAGACTATTATAGTGTTGTGCTTCAGATTCCTTCTCAAAAAAAGATGAGATGAATGTGACCACTATTTAAATAACTAAAATGGATATATAAGAAAAAAAAAACACAACAACAACAACAACAAAAACAACTGCCTGAGCAACTTAAACATTGTCGTTTTCCCAAGAATTTGAGTATACTTTGTTGTGCAGGATAATCACTAGCTTGTACATTTGATTTTTCTTTAAAAAAAATAAAAAGGGCAAAACTAAACAAAAGCATGAAAAATCACTTCCAGAAAATAATAATATGTTGATTTCCTTAACAGTCCTTAGGAAAGTTACTCTCTTAAGTTGTAGACTTCTGGTTAGTGAAGCTGGAAGGTAACCACTAACACCTTGAGCGTTACATTCAATTGTTGTAGCTGAAAGCAATTGGAAACTGTCTCATGGGTAACATGCAAGAAAGTCAAAATTGTTTTTTTTTTCCAGTGTTAGTAGTGACTTCAGAAATTGCAATGAAAGAGAAAGCTGTTTTCAAATAACCACAAAGGATCTCATTTGAAGTGAGCTTTTGGACTGTATAATGCAAGGAATTTCAAAAATTGGGAGAGGTTTTGATTATGCTTGCTATTTAGAGTTTTCGTGGAGAGTAGGGGGGTAAATTAACTTGAAATGATCTGACTGTTGGGTAGCTGTGTAAAGTGCAGATCCAAAATAATTGCCAAATGTCAGGGAAAATATGCCGGTAACTTAATTAGAAACAAACAATAACAACAACAAAACACCGAAAAAAACCACCACCAAAGCTCTAACTCAAACCGTAGACATACACTTGCAACAAGTATCAACAAGGAGAACTAGGTGCATATGTTCTGGCGTCTCTGTGCTGCACATGGAAAAAATATTCTTGGAGACACATTATTCTGTCTCCCTTTTCCTGGACCTGAGAAGGCAAGAGAAATGTTATACTTGCTATAAGGCTGTGGGATTGTGTGGCTGGTTTTATAGTGATGGAGCTCTCTGTATGATCAGTTACAAAGAAAGCTGCATGATCAGCTTTGTGGTCACACTCCATAATTCTCGGAGAACTTTCAAAGTATTTGAGCACCAAACTGAAATGACGTTTTAAACCATGTTATTTGTTGAACTACATTAAGGTTATGTCAAGGCTCACCTGCTTTGTCTTCTTCGGTTTGCCAAGTGTGCAAGGAAATGGGATTTCTACTGTATGTAGAAATCTGGTGGCTTCCAGTAGAGTGAGCGTTTTTTCTTTTATTTAAAAAAAAACAAAAGCAAAAAAGAAAAAAAATGAAATGTGATCTGCTTGCATTGCCTACAGACTGCAAAAAAGCTGAATTTAATAATTCCTGCCCATACTAGAGCCCATACAAGCTTATGATAGTACTTCATTACCCTGCGTAAGAGAGACTGCTTTGAAAGTGTGATCAAAATTTTAAGAGTGTAATTACAATTTAGAAATTCTAATTGACTGTATCATGCAACCTCTCATGAATGTTGAATGTATGCTTTACTCTAAATTGGCAACATAAGTGTGAAGTACAGCTTCAACTGCCAATATCTCTGCTTGCACTACTAATAACCAAACCACTTTTATCTCTGTTTTTCAGTCCAGCCTACAGTAGATGCAAAGCAGTTGATTTGACAAAGATAATGTGGTACAAGACAGCACCTTACAATTATGCATCTTTGATGGTTGATGCCATCAGCCCTGGCTGGGTGGGAATGTGTATACTATGTATATAATGTTAAGGTGGATCTACTTTGTACAATTGTGTTTGAAAGGGGGAGTTCAATTTCTAGCAGCCTAGAAACTGGCATGAAACTGGAGATCCGCATTAACAGCCGTAAGGCCTTTTATTTGTGAGACGGTAGTTATGGCACTTCATTTAAAATCCAACCAAGGCATCACAAAGGGACTTTAAGTTAGAACGTCAGTTTTATATCTGAAGCTGTGGTAGACCTAATCTAGTATTTGTTGCCAAAAAAATCATAATCACTGCACAGCTAATGCTGCTGGGTATTGTCTTCCTACTTGACATAACATGGGGCTGCTTAAGTATACAGTCTTTAAAGAGAAAGAGAAGTACACTTGTGCAGTGTGCTTGTACCTCTAACTCTAATGGTGTGGAAGGGACCATAAGTACTTCAGTAAGTTGTATTCCTTAAGAGCAGGAGTACCTACATCAGTAACTGGAAACCAAACGTAGCCAAAATTGATGCTTGAAGAAAAAGGAATGAGCAGAGTGAATGTTTACCTCCTTTTCCCTACCCCATTTGCTGTCCTAGACAATAAGCTCCTGAATTAGGACTGGTTCCTGCATACTTAGAGGTGATCGATGGTATTTTGTGCTCTTGAGCCCACATTAATTTCTAGCATCAGTAAAGACCTTCACAGCTCAACTATGGTTTATTTGAATAACTACCTCTTTTTCATTATTTCGAGATCTGCTGAATAAAATCTGCTGGTTTATTGTCAGTCACTGACTCAGAATCCTTCTTCAGTTCTTCTGTCCAGTGCTTACCTTGACAAAGTTAGCATCATCAATTTGTATCATTGTTTTGATGCTGCTATGTGTTGGTTTGGCATTCCAGTTGTAACAGGCCATTTACTCCCGCTTTGTTTTCTCTTACTTCAACCATTACAGTATTTTTTATTGTCTATGTAAGGATATTCCATTTTACCTTATGACTGTTTGGTTTCTTTAATGAAGGAGAGACATTTCTAGATGCCATGCAGATGGTGAAACTTCTACTGCCAGGATATGCCTCCCTGTGCATCGGTACTGCTAATATTTGGCCTGTCTCTCTTCCAACCCTCCTCACACCTCCTCATTTTTTCCTCCACTTCACTGTTATTGCAGTAAGAAAAATGTTTGTCGTATTGCTGGAACCATGGTAGAAGGTTCTGCCAGTAGCTCAGGGCAGTGGCATAGACTGTGATTTGGTTCTTCGGTTTTAGGGTGAGGAGATCTGGAGAGAAACTCAGGGGTTTGGAGGATTTTACTAGGTAGCTTGCTTATCTGCTCTGTGTAGTGGAATTTCTGAGTGCCTATCTTGGTTTAGGAAACTAAGAAGTATCTCTCAGAAGATGCTTCTTTTTAACAGTAAGGGTTGGTACTTGTGTTCTATAATATGCAAATTAAATTAGCCCTGGTAAATGCAAGTTTCACTTGCACACACACACAAAAAAAAAAAGAAAAACAGATGTGGTGTAAAGGCTCCCTGGAGCTGGACATAATATTGCAGATTCACTTGCAGTTCTGAAATCCAACCAAGTGCCACCTATATGCAGGCTGTAAGTTAGCCTGGAAAAATTTTGGGCCAAAACACCCAGAAGATACTTTGAGTGAAAATCTTCCAGGGAGCAGGAAAGGCTGCCTGATGAAGAGAAAGGGGTTTCTTCCAGGATGTAGTAAGAAATGATATATTCAGCAATAGTTTACCCTGAGTCCTTGCCACAAAGGACAGATCTATAGGGTAGCGCTCTGAAAAGATAGGTTAATTCTTTCATACACTTCTGATGCAGAGTATTTTTTTCCTTTCATGCTGCTGTCTGTCAAAGTATGGCGACATGGGAAGTAGCACTAATAGTCTTTGATCTCAACAGAAGCATAAGTGGTGTTAATTTGTCATTTAAAATGGCTTTGTTAAAACGAAATTTATTTTTGTCTGTCTTTATTTGTGCCATTCATTTTAGCAACTGCTCAACAGAATTCCTTGTTGGATCATTTTAATTCCTGTGGGTTAACTAATTTGCTAGTATATTCCGTTTTAATTTTCTTCTCTCCAATAGTTGCATTCTCTTTTAATATGGAGTAAAAAGATAAAATGCAGAAAATTCCTTTGGGTTCTTTCAGTTGACTATAAGAAATGTCTGCCAGGGGGTGCTATATGATTGGTCAGAGCTCTGTGCTCCATCTGTACTCTGTACTCCAAAGACTTAAGAAGAGTTTTTGAGTTTTCTTAGTATTTTCAATTTACTGTTTGCTTTTAAACAGGCTTGCTGAACCCTCATAGCTTGCGTAATGTTTTGTTGCATAACAATTTGTAATGCCTGTAATAGAAACAGTGGAGTTTGTGTTCCTGGCTTTCTGTTCCACCACTGTAAATACAAAGGTATTGTCCTGACCTTGAGTTCTGATTTAACGAAGCTAGAAATCTGTATCTGTTACTTGAGTCTGAAAACTTAGTTGTCCACTTAAATATCGTATCTGTTTTTAAGCTAGCCTGAAAGTACTGAAGTGAATTGGTATGGCTTATAAAAACATGGGAATTTTATGGAAATATGGACTTCTTATTAAAAACTTTTTGCATTACCTTTGAGCAAGAAATGTTAGTGTACTATAATAAACAGCTGGTCAGCTACAGGACTGTTCAAAGTACACAGACCTAGAATTAATAAGTAGATATGTATCAATTTTACCATTCTCAAAAAAAAAAAAGAAGAAAAAGACTGTCTTACATTTTGTTCTGCATATACAATTCAGTAGTTTGAAGGAGTCCATGAATAGGACAATAGTAACTTTCTCTCTTAAATAAGAGAAAATATTATTAATGTTCTTTGGTCCATTTCCACCATTTCTTACAGGCTGTGAAAGAGGACTCAGGAAAAGTTCTGTGTAGTGTCTGTGAATAGGAAGTCTAAAGCCATCAGTAATGCTACTGGAAAATTATTAGAGGTCTAGGAGTTGGAGAAGACTGTACTTTAGTGAAAGGGTTGTTAGCCTTTGGAATGGGCCGCTCAGGGAAGTGGTTGAGTCACCATCCCTGGAGGTCTGGAGAGACATCCCTGGAGAGACATTTAGATGTAGAGCTTAGTGATATGGTTTAGTGGAGGGCTTGTTAGTGTTAGGTCAGAGGTTGGACTCGGTGATCTTGGAGGTCTCTTCCAACCTAGGTGATTCTGTGATTCTGTAAAACAGTAACTCGGGAACTGTGCATCAGTCTAGTGATTCCCAAGTCTCAGTCTAATGATTGCTTGGTTGTAGAGTGTCCCATTTTATATTTATAAAATTTTGTTTTTAAGTTCAATAACTCCCTTTCTGTTTGCAGGTTCACTCTAGATGGTTTAAGGTCCACAAGCTTACATGGTTGTGATCGCCTTGTATTGTTCTTTCGTTATGAACCCTACAGTTCAAAACTAATAATCCAGATTTGGCTTTTCTTGATTTTAACACTGGAAAAAACACCATTTTAAGACCCATGGACTTAGATTTTTTGTGCTGCTATAGAAATCAGATTGTGGACTTTGCCTGTATCCAAATGATCTCAGTTTCTTGGTGTTCGTTCCAGCTGGTGCTTACAACTGCTGTCACTGAGAATTTGTCAATGTACACGTGCCTCAGTACAGCCACGTGCCTGCGTGCACGTACAGCAGTAGTTTCCAACAGGTCAGTTTCCTCCAAGCTCAGTCTCAAGGAGAATATCCCTTGGATACACAAAATGTCAGGTCAGTTCGAATCCTACCTGTGGGTAAATGAAACTGGGGAGGACCTGTAAATATGTTGCTAAAACTTTTCTTCATCAGAGTTGATTTTGAAGAGCTTTATCAAAGGAGGAGAGCATGCAGCATGCAAAATTGTTGCATATACAAATACAAATGCAAATACAGAAAATTGTTTTTGAAGTTGTTCTGTTTTATGAATCAGAAAAGTCAAGTAAGGTAACGAGGGTTGCATGAGACAGAGGTGTGTGCAAGGTGACTAGGAGAAAGGATTACTGCTCTGGAATGATTTCAGGAGTGCATGTGACCAAAAGAGACTTAACAGAAGTGGTGTTAGGGGGCTAATTGGATGTTATAAGTGAGCCTGGTTTACTGTTTTGCAGTGCAGAACAGCACAGTGTAACCTCTGAATGCTAAGGGTTTAGTTCAGTGGTCAGGAGGAATTATCACGGAAGAGTGGTGTAGGACAGGGAATACAGTTGTGTTTCATTTAATCGGTTGCTGTATCAGTAAATAGTAAACTGTTAAGATTTTGGGTTAAATATTTACTTGTACATATTATAACATAGTAACAGGAGTTATGGGAATGATCAAAGTTCCAGAGTGCCAACAGAATTAGTACAAGAGATGAAAAAATGATGTGGAATTTTTATGGCAAACAAGTGTCACACACATGACATCTCTGAACCGACTCAGACCAATGTTCTGTTTCTTTTTGTTCCACTGACCTGCTTACTGCAGGTTACTTTCTCATCTATATCTGTAAAATGGTAATAATGATGTAAAAACCCTATTAAAAATGTATTAATTGCCTAGCCATGGTCATACACGTGTAAAATGAAGAGCTTGTGCTAATGAATTATGTAATGAAGAATTTGTGGTTCTTTCTCATCAGTGTGCCCAGTAATACTGGAACCTTTTCAAACTGGGATAACCTGTAACATTCTAATTTTGAGTAAGATGTTCCTGTGAGATTTTTCTTCCACATTTATAGGTAATAAATAAGCACGTATTCTGACACCATCTCTGCTAATACCGACCACTCATGCAGGTGAGGGGTGTTGAGTAGGTTCTGCTTCTACCTGTTCTGTGCTCAGCCACTTAACCTACTCTGCAGGAAAACCCCTGTGCTTGCTTCAGCTTCCACAACTCTGCTGTGACTACGTATTCCTCTCAGTGCTTCTACCACTGACTACAAATAGACCCAAAATGTAGGGCTTTTAGGTACAGAGTGCACATGGAGAGTTCCTGTTGGTACCTTGTGGGGTTGAAGGGAGAATGTGGAGGACTGGGAAGATGTTTTCAGGCCCTTGAAGATGATTTGTTCTTAAAGGTACCCCATGCTGCATTGCAGGGGCTTGTGGCAAGTGCCATAAATGTGAGAAACTGAAGTCCCGAGCTTTTAATAATGTTCTGATTCTGCTATGCTTTGCTTTTGTTGTCAGTCATTACATGTCTTTCATCTGGATGAGGCCTGAGTATGACATTTAAACGCTAACAGACAATCATTTTGTAAAGCTGTGGGTTTTTTTGTTCTTTTTTTTTCTTGTCTCCCACCAACTCTGAAGTAGTTTTATTTATGACAGTATGTGCATAAACAAGAAAGCAAAACAGAAGGGCTGGTTATATTCTGTGGCTTCTGAGATGCAATTCTTTTAAGATTGAGTGTACATACTATTACTGTGTAGTAATTGTCAAGGACTTTTATCTCAAGGCACATATCTGATTTTCATCTAAACTTTGAAATTCTTGAGTAAAATCAAAGGATGCTGTACTAAATACCTTTCCATATATTTCAACAACAATACCTCTGGGCTGTACTACAGGAATTTTTCAAACTAAAATCCTGTCTGTTCCCTTACCACCCTTTTTGTAGCTTCCTCCCCTTCCCAGTCAATAAGCTCTATCTCTTGCTTCCCTTTTTCCTTGGCCCAGGTGCAACATCAGGCTGATGTAGCTATATTGCATTTGTTTTAGGAAAACATACCTGTCTTCAACACTGTGTTGTCCTTTTCCTCTTCTCAAGCTTGGAATATGCTGTCTTGTTGGAGAAGGTGAGAGTGTTTTTTGTACTGTCATTTAGGACAAACGAAGTTCCTTTGTATCCTTGCACAGCAGAGTTGAGTTTTTGTTTTGTTTTAGATGTAATTTGAATTATGAACTTGCTCTGTGTTTAGGTGTTTTTCTTCTGTGTACAGTGCTTATTTTCAAAATAATTTTCCAGTGGGTTTTACTTCATCTTGTATGTACATTATTAAACAAGTACATTTTAATTCTGCATTTTTTTAGTTCATGAAATGTTTTATTGAACCAAAACCTCACAGTATGTTCTTTGACAAGGATGACAAACTTTCAGAGTATTTTCAGAAAAAAAATATTTTTTTCTTTCATTTAGCATGAAGCTCACTTGTATTTTCTAGTTTCCTTTGTCACCTGTAGAACAAGATAAAGCAACCAAAGCACTGGCCAGTTAAATAGCATTCTTAGTGGTTTTACCTAGCTAGGTTCCTGGAAGGCAGGAATAAAATGGGGGCAGGCGGCCTTTTACCTGTTATTAGCTGTTATTTCCTTATTATGGAAAAAAATCAATCTTAAGATTCCAGACATTTTATTTTTAATTCATTTTCTGCAGTTGGGCAAAAATCTTTGTCAGAGGAAGAAAGGGAAATGGCTAGGTTTTGTTTTACTAACCTGTCCTTTTTTTCGTGATTCTTGGGTCACTTTGGAGGCATTAGCTGTTTTATCCTGCCAAGAGGAATCACTGATAATAGTTATTTCCCATAAATAATGAAAGGCAATTATTATCAGTCTTTGCTAAAGTAACATTGTCCTAATAACTACTCTAAAGTTGAGTGTAGTGTGAGCACAGTCTGAGTAGACTTTGTTTCTCTCACAGTATGGAAAAGTTTGACGTTTCATGCTAAATTTAATGATACTTAAGAGGTGAATTAAGACATAGATTCATATAAGTAACTCAGGGAAAGGAGGCACAATATTAAAGAAACCTACCCTCCTCCACTCCCAGCTCCCTAAAAAAGACACCCCCCAAAACAAACAAACAATCCTTCCTCTGCCCAAGACCCTCAGTTATTTCTGATCAAAATTCATGTCATCCTAAAGAACTGAATGAACCACGACTGGCATCTCTTTTAACATGTGCTAGCATAACAGTATGAACTTGCCCACATGACAAATATCACGGTATCTTTCATGGTAGGAGTTAGTGATTAAGTTTTGTAGATACTGTGGTGGAAGAAGCTGGGAAAGTTTGTGTATTTTTTCTAGAAAAACACTATGCTAGCTTCCTTATCATAGTCTGTTCTGTGTTTGTCATTTAAGTGTCATACTAGTTACAGGGGTGTCTGCTGTACAGGGATAGGATGAGAGAGGAATGACATAAATTAGGATATGGGAAATTCTGAATAAGTAGGAAAAATTACAAATTTAAATTGAGGTTAATCAAATACTGGAACAGGAGCCCAGAAAATTTCTAGAATCTCCATCATTGAAGATATCCAAAATTTGACTTCATAAGTTCCTGTGCAGCACTTTTGCAATGGGCTTGCTTTTACTAGGGGACTAGAGTACATGACCTCCTAAGGTACCTTCCAACCTACGTCATTCAATGGTACTAGAAAACTGTCTTCTCCATCTGTCTTCTTAACATCTGACATAGTTTAAGCTACACAACAAAATACGTGCCGCACCATCTCCTGGGGTTCTAGAGACCTTCTCATCCAGAAGAAGAGTCTTTGTTGGAGCAAAACACCACTGCTCCCCCATGAGATCAGCAAAGTAAAAAAGCAGTGGAGAGAAAATGCACGACAAGTCTTTACCCCAGCATACAGTTAAAAGGCAGTTGAGGTACCCGTGAACTGAAAATATTTGACACCTCAGGATGCAGCAGTTTTTTGTTAGCCAAAATTTCTGCTTTGTATGAGAGTCATTCATTCTATAAACATGGACAAAGTGGTACATTGCTAGCCCAATTTCCTACTTAGTTTTTCTTATCAACTAGTAAAATGTATGCTTTGCTGTCAATAATGGTCTGTCTTCTTCCGTACATATCCTTGCTTACTGCTACCACTTTGAATTAACAGTGCTAATAAGATACTGTGATCAATGATGTCCTTCAAAGCAAATCTTCAGGTTTTTTTTATTGTTTTGAAAAGACAAATAGTATCTTAAAGCACAAGGTAAAATCTGAAAATTGTTTAATTGCTTAGCTAGAGACTGAGGACTTGAATGGATGGAATGCATCTATTAAACTTGGTGAATGTCATATGTTGTGGAAGAAGAGGCTGGATGAGTAGCAACCAAGGTATAGTTGGAGTGATGATGCTAAGAGGCCATATGACAGCACCCTGGATAGCTGGCAGAGCAGCTAGGAACTAGCCCATGTGTTCCCAGTTTTGCTGTGATCCTTGAGCATATGTTCAAACTGGTAGGCATGCAAATATTGCAGAAGACTTGAGAATACCACTAGCATTCAATTCTGGAGTACAAGGAAAACTTATGTTCAGGTTTTCATGTATGGGCTTGTGTATTCTCATATTTGTCTTTCTTCTCTGGTTACGCAGCTTTTTTCTGAATTGGCAGGAGCCAATGGCAGCAGTAGGTAACAGGCTTAGGCATATATATCCCCATGTAATAGCTACTTTTTGTGAATACCGAGGCCAGGCACCACTCTTCCTCACCCATATAAAGGCTCTGCTCGTAGATATTTGGTGTACTTACTGAAATTGTGTCAACTTGCAAATACTGCCCTCCAAATAACTTAATTTTCCATGTCTGAACAAGTGACAAAAGACATTGTTCTCCCCTCTTTTCTCTACATTTCAATGGAAATGTTAAGTCAATATGTAGATAATATGAAGTCATAACCGATTTAAAGTAAATTTGTCAATATCTGCAGGTTATTCACAGACTGAAACTTGTAAAATGGCAACTTGTCATTTTGGACTCTTCAGCATAACATTTTTTTAATATTTTTTTTTATTGCACTTTAGGAAACACTTTCATTCTGAATGTGGGACTTAGATGTGGAAAATACATGTTTGTCTTTTCAAGATCTAGGTGGTCTTTATACTGTGTTGGATTATGGAACATAAAAATATTGCTTGATTAATGTGTGGCTTTAAATATATGGGTAAACATACAGATATTCAAATAATGTAATAAAGTAGTAGCCTAATTTTACGGGTATCAGAATGAGCTCACATGGTATCTATTTACTTGTCAGCAGTGAAAAATAATTTTAATGCAAGCCATTTATTCCTTTCTCTTCTGTGGAGTGCTGCTACTTTGCCAAACAGAGAGATATTTAGACCGACATAGCTTTCATATGTGTTCTGCAACTTGTTTCTACTAGTTATTTTACCCATCACTGTTGCTGAACAATAGTAGAACTTTTTTTTCATTTAGGAAAAGATGTAAACAGCTTGTACTGGAACTTAAATACTTTGTTGTAGGCTTTTTTTATTGATGCTTTTTGCTGAGAGCGTGGGGAAAGAGACCTCCAAAATGTAAACTTATCAGTATTTGTTTAAGTTAAGTAAGTTTTATTTAGTTAAATGGTTTTGAAATATTTTTATAGGGTTTAGTTTAGCAGCTTTTAAGAGGAACAAGAGGAAGCTGGAGTTGGCTGAAAAGGTGGAAACGGATCTCATTCAACTTAAGAAAAGAAGACAATCAAATGAAAAGGTTAGTTTGTGTTTCAAATTTTATTGTGTCATTGTAAGCTTACAGCTGATTGCTGATAAATTTTGTGTTGTACGTATGATCAGACTAATGTAGCCTCAAAAGATTCTTCTCCTTGGCCACCCATATGTTCGGATGATATAATGATAACTTAGTGCAAATTAAAACTTTCTGCCTTGCTATTTGAAAGCCAAGCTCTCACTTTGGATTTATCTATGCTATGGAAAATGTATTTTGCCTATTTTGAAGTGGAAATATGACAAATGTAAACACAAACAGATAATTATTTCCTGAAACATTTTCTTTAGCTTGGGATCTCTGTCAGTGTTTCCCACTTTTTAAATGTTTCCTGAGCGCACTGCATTATGGAGCTGGAATTGGTGAAATTTGAAATATCAGGTAGGTAAACATGTGCATCTGTGCATGCATCTAGCATTGACCTGGTCCCTATTACTTGTACTACAAAACTATTAGGACTCCCTCTGTTTCCTTCACTCTGTTAGTTTAAATTTAGAGCCTTTGTTATCATTTGAAAACGTTGATCACGGTATTTGTGTTTACTGTTAAATTTTAGCTAAATAAATTAAACCCTTGTGCTTTATCTGGGGCCTGTGGCCATTTGGGTTGGCCGCTTCTTTTTGCTTTGGTAACCTGACAGACCACTGCCTTATTTAGCTGCATATGTTGGTATAAATAATGTACAAATCATAGAGAATTGGACTACAGAGAATGCAACTTTTTTTGCCATGCAAATGCAAACCAGTGATAAATTCAGCATTTTTCTTCTTTGTTCTCAGATCAGGACTTTTCTCTATCAGGGTGCTAATTTTCATTATTCAGGGAGGTAAGACCTGTAAAGAAAGTAAGGCTAGAGGAGGGAGAAAGTTATTTACTGGTTTTGCAACTTTTCCTGTTTACACGACTTCACGCATTTCCTTGTGAAACTTCCATTTCCTAACAGTGTTAAAATGTAACTGAGGGAGGAGGGGTCTCTGTGTAGTATTGGAGTTCATGTAATAAGGGGCAAGTCAATGCTTGAAACATATGCCAATGCATGAGCTTACCGACCTGCAATTTGAAATTTCAAGGGCTCCAGAGTCATGTGCAGCGCTTATGGGAGACCCTCAAAGGCCAATGATGGTAGGTAAAGGAGGTGATCAAATAGAGCTCTACTCACCGGTAAGTAATGCAGTAAAGTAACACAGTGGTTTTGTCCACATTCTGGGTGCATCGTGTCCATGGAGGGGGGGTGAAAACCAAACCACGCTGACAAAGTGGACTGCTTGTCTTACTGCACGGAACATAGGATAATTGCAGTCTTAACTCCTCAAAATGAAATAGAAATGAAAAATTCTGTTAGAGTAAATTTTACAAGAAAAGTAGAATAGTTCTCGCTAAGCTGTTAGAAAGGAGCTGTTTATCAAGGATGAGGCACATGAACTGTGATCCCCAAACTCATATTGTCAAAGCTGAGCTCTCATAACATCTTAAAAATATTTTTATAGCTACTTAAATACTTGAATACTTAAAAGTAAGCATTCTTGTCAAGGTTAACTTTTAATTGTTAAATACTCATTTTATTTTTGTTTTTGTTGTGCTTCTCTGGAGCTGGGGACCTCTCCCTGTAAGCAGGAATTGGTAGCTGTTTTATTGTTTATCTACTTTCAGTCTCTTACCTGCTTCATGTGCCGCAGTACTGCACAGTTGTTATAAACCCTGGTCATTTTTCATCTCTGAAATTTGAGAAGTCAGGAGAAGAGCAAGGTAGAAAGGATGTTAACAATTTTAAATTTGAACGGAAAACATAACTGAAAGGATTAAGTAAAGATGTAGTATCGCTAACCAAGAAAGATAGGTCAAAATCAACTGGAAGCTTAAGCTGTTAAATTTAAATTTAATCAGCTAAAAATGTACAGTTTTGAAAATGTAGCTTTTGATAAAAATTTAAGTATACTAATCTGAAAAAGAATGAGAAGCTGTTTCAATGTAATAAAGTTCCATGGGAAAACTAAATATAAACTACACAACAGATTATTTTTAAATTGTGGTACTACTGTTAAACCCCCCAAACTGTTTTTGAAATTGACTTGTTAATATAAATTATTAGCTTAAGTTAAATATGGAAATTGTTAACAGATGTGGCCAAATAATAATAAAGTTTCCTCAGGAACTTGCAAAATTTCAAAGTTTAAGGTGTTAAATTTATGAATTAGATACATAAAAAGTTATGGGCAAGCAAGCTGGATCACTTATAGTCCCTCTTGGACCCATATGAAATTTGGACTTATTTTAGAGTTTTGACAGTCTGTTAAGTTTGCCTACTTTAAAATGTATATATGTGTGTGTGTGTATACATATATATATGTATATATATATTTAAACTTTGTGAATTGTAGTATTTAACGTATTTCTGTTGATTGTCTTGGTATCAACTTGACAGGATCCTGAATCTTTCGATGTTCATATGGTTTGTAGAGCTGAAACATGTCATTGGAAGTCTTCTCACCAGGTGCATTCTTCCTGGAACTCCTCAGGGGCGTAATGCCTTTTTGTATGGAGAGGTACAGGCAATACCTTTGTTAGATTGTGAAGAATTCTTCGTTCACTGGTTCAGAAATCATAGGGTTGTTGGTATGCTTTATGTAGGTAGAAGAGTTTTAAGGCTGAACTATAGACATTTATGGTATCACTTACAAGTGTGTAAAGTCAATAGTGTTGAAATGGGAACAAATATAGAGATAAATCTAGAATAGATCCAATCATGTATTTTCCCATTGGATGTGGAATAGAAGTGGTCCATGCTGGTTTTGAGTTTGCTGAGTAAAGGTAAAAGTAACATCAGCAGTGATTCTTTTTCTAATCACAATCTACACCCCAGCCTCTACTTCTGTTCTGTGAAGCAGAATGCAGATTTGCTTTGTTTTACTGATACAAATTTCCTTCAGAAGGCTGGGCGGGGGGCATGTTAAAATAGGCATTTCCCTTAAAAAATAAACAAAAAATTCCAGCCTCCTAAATTTCCCTATCTAAAAATAAAATAAACCCAAACAAGCAAACTATACCACTGTGTTGACAGCAAATACTGATATGAAATAGAACTTCATTTAAAGAAAATAATTTTTAAAGAAAATAATGCTGAAGAAAGTTTTCATGCAACATATATTTGTAAATGCTTGTGGGTTTTTGATTAAAATATCTCTGAAAAAAAATGTGCAAGGCAAATATTTTATGCAAGTAAGAGCTAGATCTGAAGTTAGATGACAGATTGAGCCATAAGATGCTGCAAAAAAAGGCTGCAAGCATTTTTTCTTTGCTGTCAGATGATATGGAAAACATACTGGTCTATTCTGAGCCTCATCTATCTAACATGTATTTCTGTTCGTTATGGGAACCCCAAGTCTTTGATTTAACATGAATTAAGATTACACAGGTGGCCTTTATTCTGGCATTTCCTAACTTTTATGGGCTTGATTTTCACATCTGTAGTTGTCTATCAATCTACTTTTTGTTGTGGGTATAATTTCCTTTGATAAAAGGGGGGCAAGGAATGGACAACAAAACCTGCATCCTATTAGTATTTCTTCTTTATACAGAAATCATAGAATCATAGAAGTTTGGAAGAAATTTATCCAGTCTAATCTTGAAAATCTCCAAGGGCTGGGAGTCTGCACCTCCAGTGAGCAGCCTGCTCCACTGCCCAGTATCTTTGCAATCCACTTAGTAGTGTTGTTCTAACTGGGCTAATAATACCTGAATTAGGATCTATAATTTTCACCTCTCCTTCTCTTTTCAGTTATTCTGCTTTACTTTTAGGGCATTCATCTGTTTTAATATTGAATATGGCCAGCTCCTGAGTGTAGAACTTGTTCAGGTGTGTAGTTCAAGAGAGGAAGCTTACTGTTGTCCTGGGTTAGAGCTGAGGATGACACTCCTGCTTAGGGGTTCCAGTTGCACGAAAAATACTGTAGAACACTGTAGTATTGCATTATATGTATTTCATTTCAACACTGGTGCAATATTAACTCAATTAGAATATTTCAGTTGGAAGGGACCTCCAAAGATGATTTAGTCCAGCTGCCTGACCACTTCAGGGCTGACGAAAAGTTAAGCATATTGTTAAGGGCATTGTCCGAATGTCTCTTGAACACTGACAGGCTTGGGGCATCAACCACCTCTCTAGGAAGCCCGTCCCAGTGTTTCAGCATGCTCAGAGTAAAGAAATTGTTCCTAATAGCTAGTTTGAAGGTGTTATGTCTATGTGAAGTGTGGCCAGAGTATCACCAGCATGAGTCTCATAGAAATTCTGCTTGACGAGTGACTCTGCCCAAGTAAATTTTCATTGATGATGGGAGCTTGAGGATTTGAAGTTGAATAATTGAATATAGATTTTTTTTTAGTTTGCTTTTTCACCTGGGTTCTAGTCCAGAAAAAACATGTTTATGTGAAAAAATACAGCTTAACATCCTTTGGATTTATTTTCTTGAATAAGTTTTATTTTTACTTTACTTTACTTTATTTTTTAAAGCAGGTAGATTTCTATAGAGGAAAGATCGATCAGTTCAAGGGTTGAGGGCTTGTGCAGAAGCAGTGTTTATCTTCGGAGTGTGTGATGGATGATGTATCAGTGTTGTTTATTCATTTTATTTTATGTATACTGCATCCTGTGTCCCATTAAAAGTGTGCAGTTGGGCATGAAGTCAGAGTGCCTTGCACTGGCTTGGGCAGAGAGGGGAATCGAGGGGAAAACTGCTCTTTCTGATAGAGTGACTGAGTGTGGTGTGTTAAAGAAACAGGGGAAGGAAGGGGAGATTGGAGGGTGAGAGGTGAGAGCTAAAGTGTTTGTGAGACAGTAGGCAGAGAGCTCACATCAGGAATAGATGCTGAAAGACCCCTTCTTTTAGGGGAGGAAATGTGCCTCAGAAGTGATGGAAGTAAGGAGACGTTTTGAGCAACCCAGAGGGAGTGGAGGGTAATTTGTTTCAACCAGGAAGCCACTGGAGATTGCTAAAGTAAGAACAAACGTGGCAGAAAGAATCTGTCCGGGCGGGGGGATTTCCTGTCTTGCTTAGAATATTTGAATGTTCTCTTTACGTGGTAAATTGCTGCTTGTGAATTCTGTTTTCTTTTGGTTTGGTTGTGTGTGTGTGTCTTTTAAAATCGTACATAGCTTTAAAGATCAGAAGTCTCCGAAAATGCCACCTCAAAGCTTTTGGGAGAGGTCTTTTGATACAGTATCTTTGGAATGAATTCCTGAGTCACTTCTTAGTGGACAAGTGTGCATCACTAGCATAAAAGGATTTTTGGTACTTTTGTGAGTAAAGGCAGGTAATCTAAGCACTGGATGAGTTGTGAGATGCTTATTTCCTTCTTGTTTCCAGAGAAGCTTTCTTCAGGTCTTGTCAGAGGCAAGAGAACATTTTGGGAAGATTCATGGCAGCATCACCAGTACAATATGCATGATAACAAATCTGTTTTGTCGATGGGCCTGCCATTTAGTTCTGTGCACGTTAGTTTGCACACTCCTAAAAAGCATAATCTGACTTTAATATGCTATTTTAGTAGTTATTTCTGTTTGTGTATCCTGCAGGAGAACGACTCAGGAACATTGGATACAGTTGGTGCAGTTGTTGTTGACCAAGAAGGAAATGTTGCTGCTGCTGTCTCCAGTGGAGGTTTAGCACTAAAGCATCCTGGAAGAGTCGGTCAGGTGATTATATGTTTTCACTTGGAATGCCTGTTCAGTAGAGCTGTGGTAGCAAACTGATGTTCTTCCTCCCTTTCCCATTAAACTCTGAAGGTATTATCACTGTCTTGGAATGTAAGTTTTGTTTTTAGCATCCTGCATCAGTGTTATAAGACATTGATAGGTAAGAACTTTTTCTTTAGTTACCTTTTGCCAGAGCTCTTAATATTTAATTTTCAGCTTAAATACCTCTTGCTTACTACAAGTACTCTCTTAAATAAATGCTTGAAGTGTTTTTAAACAGGATTTTTATCAATATTTAGGGAAGTTGTCCTAGTTACTCAATTTTTAAATAATCTTATGAATTGGTAGAAGTGACAATGGTATTAAAAGAACAAATCGGTTGTAGGCATTCTTTATTGTTATTAAGCAAGGGAGTTTTGAAAGGCATCAGAAATAATGCCATACTCTGTTGTAGAGGTGTATTTTTGGTGCACTTTTGTCACTGTCATTTGTCTCTTTCAAAACTTATTCAAGATTTCCTTTTGGAATAGGAGAATGAAAGGGACTTTATATGAAAGGGAGCAGTTGGCATTATTTTGTTTTGATATTTATACTTAATTTTTTCTAAGGTTAGGTTAGAATACTACACCTCTAGAGATAATCACTCAGTTCTGAAGAGTAGTATTGGAAGATACACCGAAGTGGATTGGAATTTTTATTTTGACTGTTATGATTTTCTTATCTGTTGTATTAATACTTGGATTTTTCTCAGCTTTCTTTTTTTTGTCCTTTTTGTTTGTTTGTTTTTTAAGGGATTGAAACAACCCAATAGCTTGGATATTTAAATTTATGAAAGATGTGTTTCTTTACTCAGGCAGCTCTTTATGGTTGTGGCTGCTGGGCTGAAAATACAGGAGCTCATACACCTTACTCCACTGCTGTGAGTACTTCAGGTATTTGCTACTTTTATAAATATTTCAAAATGTTGCTATCTCTCTGTAATTTGTTTACAAATCCAAAATAGTTTTAATATAAATGATGAATTAAAATATTATCATTATTTCCATAATGCATTCTATATTTGTTTCACTGTATTTATATATATATATATATACACACACACACACATATACGCCAGTATTGTCTTTAAATCCATAAATTAATCTCTGTTGGATGCCTACATCAGTCACTGTACTTAACAACCACTTGAACTTTTATTGCACTGAAAGGATGTATTCTATCTGTTATGTATTAAGAGACCTGTTGTCCTGTAAAGAACTGTTTTTAGAAGTCTAGTACTGTTTTAAACAAAATGCATCTCTAACTGTAAGCCTTCTGTAGAGGACTAAGATAATTTGAGGGTCCTTAACATAAGAGGGTCCCTGGGATACAAAAATGCTACAAATTGCACTTTTCCCTCCAAAATGGTTAAGTATTATTTTAAGTGAATATTTAAGTCATTTTGTTCTTCACGAAGCTCTCGTTTCATCTTAAATGGAAGAGGAAAAGGCAAAAACAAATGACTAGAACATATATCTTGGAAATCATTTATTCAGAAATTGTGAATGTAACATCAGAAGAATTAGGGTGGCTTCTCTTCCATTTGGAAATCTCAGGCTCCTGGACACACAGAAGTATTTTGTTCATATTACGCCTTCCAGTCTGCTGTCACACTAAGCTGTTCTGTTGGCTGGAATGCTGAGCACTGGAGACAACAATTGTAAAAACAAGTTTAACAACAGATCTACTAAATTTAACAGGATAGGAGGAATAGTAACAAAAGAAAAATAATAAAAGAGTAGATAATTAGGATAATAGCTCATAATGCTATGTAAGATTGGACAATGTAACCCAAGATGTTTCTGACGTGTCAGGAACAGACACTGAAAAGATAACTGTGTTGTATTAAATACCAGATAAATATTTAGAACACAAAAGTTTTAAGATGAAGTTATGCAGGAGTTGCAAGTAAAATTAAAAAATAAAAAGTAAAAGCTGTTGAAAGAACTGATTTTCATCTTATGATTGATCCTGGTTGTATGAGCAGTATTAAACAGAAAAACTACTTGTCAGGATGCAAAATCTATGATACTAAATGCAGAAGTGTTGGAAGACATCTCTGCGCAAGAAACACATTATTGATTTTAGTTTAAAAAATGCTTACTTGTGTAAGCAAATATATATAAATATTGTAGAGTTGGGGACCATAGTAAGTGGTGAGCATAAGGCCGATATTGGAGATTGTTTGTGGAAAAGCTGAGAAGGACACCTTTATTTAATTTTTTAAAACTGCTCTTTACAAAGTCAGCTGGATTCGAAGTCTATGTAAGTACAGACAAACATCCTGATACACTTACAGGAGGTTGACTGAGTTTAATGATGACCTTAAACAGAAATCTCCTTTCTTTTATGCTGGTACTAATTTTATATAATGGTAAATACTTTAATGTTACACTATTTATAACCCACACACACACACATACATAAATGTATTTCCTTGGTTCAAGTCTTCTAGCTTCCATGGCGTTATATTAATACCAATCACAGTTAATTGAAATAGACTGCCGGCGGTCTATGAAGCATGGCCATCTGTTTATTCGGTGATTTGAAATTCAGACTAGCGGTGTTTAATTAAACTCTCGTTTCTGGCTTTCCTTTAAAGTTTGTGTGTGTGAGAGAGAGAGCAAGAGAAAGAGCGGGAGATAGAAATGTTTACAGGAAGTGAGAACTCCTTTGTAATCAATACCATCTTTTTTCCATTTTCAGAAGCTCATAATGTTTTATCTTGTAAATAAATTTGTTTTCTAGATAGCCAGAGACTATTTGTCAGTGATAGCTAGGGATAAAAATTTGAGCCTTGAGAGTTTGTTGAATCAGCCGTTATGTTCAATGTTGAGAAGGGATATTTTTTGGCATTAGTTTTCTGCAAGCAATTTTTAAGAGCCAGTGTTTGTAAAATATTTTAAGATCCCTGTCTTTGGATGTTGGAGATAAGAAAAAGATTGAACAAGCCAGGGAAAACCTCTGGCGTGGGGAAAGCAGTCTGGGATAGTAATTCAAAGTATACAGAATACAAACACTTGCATGTCACAATCCATTCAGAATTGGCGGGAACATAAGACTGGACACACTGGGTCAAAGTAGAACTCCAGACAGTTTGGTGTCCAGTTTCGAATAGAGGGTGGTTGCAGGTCTGCAAGGAAAAGTACCGGACTAGGATTGGCACCTCCACTCTGTTATGTAACCTTCTAGCGATCTGTGACATCGGGGCTTTACAAGCTGGAGATACCTTTCTTTTTTATAGGTCAAAAGACTTGCTAAAGATTTCTTACTTGTGTTTGGAAGCTCAGTCATTTAATCCTTGATGGGAATGTTTTTCTTACTGTGACGACTGAACTGTGTAGAAGCTTTCTTGGAAAAAGAAATGTCAGTTTGCATGCCACAGTTAATAATTCAGTTGTTTATGTACTTGGATTTTTATTAATTTTGTTCTAAAATCCTTCTTTCAAAGCTTCAGCTTGAGACGTATCTTTCACTGTTTTCCTCATAAAAGAGAAGAAAGACTACTTCATTAAAAGTACTTCCAAATTCATGTAGCTTTTTTTTAATGGTAATGTATTATTTGAAGACATGCTTTTACATCTTGATTGTCTGTTGGCCCTGTGGATGCTGGCTGGCCTCCTGCTTCTGACATATTCAAAAAGGATTTAGTATTAGTTGTTATGCCTTTAGCAAGTTGTTTCTCAAATATTGGCCATTTTTATCATGATTTTACATCGGATGTGTCAAAGATGGTGGTTCTGAACTTGTTTGGGCATGACTTCAACTTGTTGAATGGTATTTTCTTACCTCTAACAGTCTCTTGGCCTTGTTGTTTAGTCACACTGTCTTTTGGCTTTTTTTTTTTTGGCTTTTCAAAAGATACTTTATGGTTTATAATACACAGGATATTGTAAAACTCATATTATATGGATATAGTTTAGCATGGGGTGGAACAACTGAAATGAAAAGATGATGACAGGAATGGGGAGACTTTGGAATTTAGGAATGACTTTGCATGTAAAGGGCCTTGAATTCAACGTCTGTTTTGTAACTGTTAGTCTGAAACTCAGTTTATATGTTAAACGAGTAAAATCTTTCTGAGTTCTGCATCGTTTTTTTGGGAAGACATTTTAAAGCAGGAACTTTGAATTATGTTACAATTTATATTTTTTCTGGAAAAAAAACAACATGGTTTAGGGACTTCTGGCAGCTTAAGGATAAATATTATAGGAATGCTGTAAGTATCTCAAAATGAGTATTAAAATTCAAGAAATTCAGAGAATGTTGCTGTTACAGACATAGCTAAGATACCTGTGCAGCCTTAACTGTGGCACCTAACAACAGAATGCAAGAGCCATTCCATGCAAGAATGATGGTAGAGATTGAGTGAAAGCGTGCTAAATAAGATAGGCATTGCCAATGGCCTTTATTTAGCATAAAGATAAGTAGAAGCTAAACTCTTTTTTGGTTCAGAGTAGTATAAAACCACAGCTTTTGCCTTTAAAAGCTCACACATGCATTTGTGCCCGTGCACACACGGACATGCACATACTTGTGTGCACACACAGAACAGCCTCCCCTTTTAAGCACCCAACCCTCCCAAAAGCCAAAGGCACACTCCAAGGGTCACTTGGAACTCTTTAATAAATATTTTTTGTTGGTATATGAATATAAACACAGGAAGATGGGTATTATTTGGCAGGAAAATATTTGTGAACAAAATCCGACCACAGGAGAAACAATTGTCTGCCTTTTGGCTGTAGTTTAAGAAAACATTTCCTATTTTTTCCTGAACGCAATATGAATTAAAGACATTGTGCATATTTTCTTCATTCAAAATAGTATCAACTGTGACTTCAGGCTCCTCCCCAGCTGGGACATCCATGATGATTGTGAATATTGGTCTACTAACTGTGCCAAGAAGAGGCAGTTTATGTTTTTCCTGGGAGATAAGTTGAAAAGTAAAAATTCTTTTTTGGAGATACAGAGCCTTAGATATAAAATCTACAGTAACAGCTAACGGAGGAGAGTTTGAAAACAGAAGTGTAAGTGGAATTTTTGAGTGGAAATAAAGAGACGGAGAATTATGTGTTGCATTCCTTTTTAACATCTCTACAACAGCAGCTAGTAGAAAGTATCCTTACCCATTCTTCATGTATGGCTGGTGTGCTTTGTGTGTATATAGCAGCCAATGAAACCAGCAAGCCCTTTGGTACTGCATTTCTGAAGATAGACTTAAGGTCTTGGGTTATTTAGAAAATGCAGAAATTCTGTAACACAAAGCTGAAAAGTCTCTGACTTTTAGTAGAATCCATTTGAGGAGCATGTTTGGTACATGAATGTTGAAGTGATGTCCTAATTTAAATGGGGCTTAATTATAGTTTATAATCCTAAAGAAAGGGGAAGAGTAGAATCTTTAAATATATTGAGTTCTTTCAGAAAAAATAAGCATATTAATGAATATAACTGGACTGAGCCCAAAATTATGTTTTGTTGAGAAAGCAGCAGGGATGTCAGGTTTCTGGACCCAAACTGAGATATAGGTGAGGATTTAGTCTGGTAGAAGTTCTCATAAACACAGAGTGGCCTCTGTTCTCATAAATGCGTTTTAGGGATTAAATTAAGATACTTCAAAAGGTGGTTTGGAAATACTTTTCTTTTGATGCATCATTCAGTGAAGTGAAAAATAGCACATTTTATATTGTGAAATATCACAGAATTGCTTTGGTTGAGAGGAACCTGAGATCATGTAGTCCAGCCCCTGCTGAAGCAGGGTCAGCTGGAACAGGTTGCCAGGACCAGCGTCCAATTGGGTTTTTATTATATCCACGGACACAAATTGCACAACCTCTCCAGGCAACCTGCTGTAGTGTTTGACCACCTCATAGTAAAGATTTTGCTTGTGTTCAGATTTAATTTCATGTCTCTTAATTTGTGGCCATTGCCTCTTGTCCTGTCACTGGGCTCCCCTGAGACAAGTCTGGCTCACTTATCTTCATTCCCTCCCATCAGATATTCATACGGATTGATAAAGTAAGAAATTAGGAGAGTTGTTTCACAATAGGTTGAGTTAGCTGGTGTGTGTACCTTTGCCAGCCCTAACAGCCATGGGGCAGTGTAATGATCCTTACAAGCTAATCGTCTTTCCTTAAGTTTTGGGTATGGCTTGGTTTTCGAGAATACGGTTCAAGATTGTGAAATTGCTCTTGGATACATTGAATTTACTTGGCAGATAAGTTCATCAGTTGTGGCCTCCCAAACCTCTGTTCATAAAAGTTACTGCCGCCCATGTTCTCTTCTTTTCAAAATTATCGTCAATAAGGAAATGAGCTTATTCACTCCTCCTTCCACTGCCTCTTCCTGCTCAAACTTCTGTTTGGATGATTTTGCTGGAGGACAGAGCAGGTAATGTGGAATAGGAAATGCCTCCTGTGAAGAAAAGATGTCTTGTGCTCAGTAAATTGGTTGTTGAGCTATGCCATAGCCAGCATCTTCCTTTGTGCTTATAGAAGTTGCTGAACCATAGACTCTTACTTGAAAACTCATTTTCAACAGGAACCATAGATTTATCTGCAAATGTGTGGAGGAAATGCCTCTCAAGGAAGTTTTAATCCAGTAAATTGACTTGTGATGTTTGGTTTTGAGATACCCGTGCATTGAGAGCAGTAGTGGCTGCTGTGGAGCCCAGTGACTGCCAGTGCGTGGGCAGGGTGTGGTCTGTCTGCCTGACCTGTGCCCTTCTCTGTGCAGAGGCCACCAGTAATTTAATGGGCAAATCTTGTATTTTGCATGGGTTGTTTAAGCTACATCGTGTGAGATAGCTATTGTGGTACAGCTAATCTCTTTGTAGAGAGATGTATTGTTTCTCAAAATCAGTCTGC
The DNA here is from genome assembly GCF_013377495.2 of Cygnus atratus. Classification (NCBI taxonomy): domain Eukaryota; kingdom Metazoa; phylum Chordata; class Aves; order Anseriformes; family Anatidae; genus Cygnus; species Cygnus atratus. Next base: position 113,197,130 of record NC_066364.1, read on the forward strand.
TCTTGTAAGGTTTGGGGAATAATAGGTAATTTAATGCATCACAGATGAAGCAGCTGCCTATGGAGAAGAGTTATGTCATTGTGCCAGTTGAACAGAGGGCCGCAGCAGAAAGGTCTATCTCCAGACAGATCAGCATTTACCTCTGAAGTGGATGCTTCTGTCAAGAGTTCAGACTTTGTCTCCAGATGCCTTTTGGAGGCTTCAGTGCCGTAGCATGTGGTGTCTGAACTGACATACTATCACCGCAAGGCCATGTGAAGAGAGAGGAAGCAACAGGCAGAGATGATTTGTGGAAGTGGTAGCGCTGTGAGGCAGTCAATGAAACACGCTACCACAGTGCTCAAAGCTGAGGGGGTTGTCCACAAAATAATCAGAATGCTTCCTTGAATGGCCTTCAGAGAGTTGTTTTTTTTTTTTTTTTTTTAAGCAGAACTGGATGGATGCAACACACACAGGGTGCTTATTGCCTTTTGAAATTTTGATTAGACTTAATGTAATAATATATTTTAAGCATGAAGTTGCACTGCTTTTAAAAAGCAGTGCTCCTGCAGAAGGTCCACTGCTCGCAGAGCAGCGTGTTCATAACTGCGGGCAGCAGCCAGGCAGGCAGCACAGCACTGTCTCCTCCTCTGAAAAGTGTTAGTCCTGGTCTGCCTGCCATGCCTGGCCCAAATGGCATGACCTGGATGCAAAGGTAGAAAATTAAATGGAGACCGCATCCACACGAATTCTGTTTTTGTCTTAAACATTTTTCCGTCATTGAGAGAAAATGATTGTATGCGTTTAGGTAGCTAATACATAAGCTACTGACTCGCTTCTCTTCATGTAAATTTTACCTGACCAAGGGTTTGTTTGATATAGTATTTTTTACAAAGAGATCAGTAGCAACAAACCTTCCGATGAAGGCCTAGGCAAAAATGAGTTTGTGTCTTTCCTTTTCAATTTTACTGAATTTAATCTTTCAAAATATACTAAATGTAAAATAAAATGTAAAATGTGCATCCAGTTTAATGGAACTACATTTTTTCTTCATTCTAACTGTTTTCTTGTTTTCTCTTTGACAGGCATCTGAAATGCTTGTTCTTAATAATTGAAACAAGCAGGTCTTTAATACCTGAAGTTATCTGGCATTTTCCAGAAAAATTTTCCTTGAAAGTGAAGGATTCGTGAATTTTGCAACTTTTAACTAGTCTTTTTTTTTTTCTGTCTGTAAAATTGTAGAATAGCAGGATCAGTTGCTCTTTGGAGTGATTTTTAGTTGTTTTTTGTTGTTGTTGTTGTTGTTTTTTTTTTTGCTCATGCTAAAAACTTGAATATGTAGAACAATAGAGATCCTCAGAAAAGATAAGTGAGATGAAGTTTGTCCCAATGTTAGATTTGTCTTGCTGTCTTTGAAACTTATCCAAATTTACTGAAGTTACAACCTTTTGGAAAATTTCAGTTTGCATCTTCTTAGTAGGTATTTGCTGGTTTTGAAGCTAAATCACCCAAGAATTTTCTGTCTGCAAGAATTTGCTCCATTGATCCGTCTAGAATCAATGCTTTAGGAATTGTACGGGATTTTGCTTGCAGGTGTTCTTCCTGGCAGCAGGTCAGTAAGTTAAAAAAAAATTCCCCTGCTAGTATGGAGGCAAGATGCAGCAGCTGACATGAGTGCAAAAAGATAAAAATTATGAGGTTTTAATTTAGTACTGTAGTGCATTATGCTAGACTGTAGCATTTTCTGTCTTTTCAGAATTAGAGTTTAGAATCTGAAATGTTCTTAAATTTCTATTTTAATAGGTAACTAACTGTATCAGTATCTTGCAAGCCAAATACTTTTATTTTTACTGTATTTTATTTTTTAACATCATTGCCTTGTAAGTTTTTAGTCATCTCTTTCTAGAGATGCTGGTAATAAACCAGAGGTTACTATAATACAGGTTTCACTGTATTTCCATTAGGCATTACTAAGAAACTACTTCAGGAAATAAAGCAGGAATAGTAATTTGTAACTTGTGAACTGATACTTGTTTTTTTGGCATTACTAAAAATAATTACATCAAAACTGAAACAACTTGACAGGGCCAGGTTCAGACTCTGCTTTATGAAATAGATTATAAAATACAGATAACCTGTAATTTCTATCTTTAGCTTCTGAAAAGGGAAGAGTCATATTTTGGCAGTGGAGTAAACTAGATTAATTTTTCCATTCTTAGATGAATGTCAGCAATGCAAATTTCCATTTTGTACTCCTTTAAAACAAGCTCCAACACTTTGCGTCGAGGTACTGTACATTTCAATAGCTAGATGGGCTCAGGCAGCTTGTCAAAGCTCCATAAGCTCTCTGCTTATGGCTTGCAGAAAGCAAGCTAGATTTTCATTTCTCCTTCCATTCAACAGGAGTCTCTTTCATGTCTGAAAATTGAAAACGCGTGTTTTTCAGTGTGGTGCATGGATGTGTATGTGCCCTCTGGCACACCTGTTTCTAATTTCCTGACTTGAAAGCATCTCCCATCAAAAGAAGCAGAAAAACAATTTCTTTCTGACACGCTGCTCGGAGGCCTTTGCTTTGCAGAAGGCCTTCCTTTCGTTTGCCATCTTGGTTCCATTGGTAGGACGTTATAAGATGCAGAGCACGCTTTGTATGGGATGTTCAGCTTATATTGTGCTGGGTTCTTTCCCTCTTGTTGTGGTTATTTTAAGCATTAGAAATCTACTTGAGAAGTCCCTATGTTGAGAAAAAAAAATAGAAAGAGAAAAAAACATAATAATTTAATCCATCATTTCTTACATGAAGCACAAATTAGGAACCAAAGTCTACAGCAAATTTACATTTGTATAACCTACAAATTAGCTGGAGCACTACTTACTGTTTGGTCCAAAAGGTCAGCCATGCTCATTTAACTGTTATAGCTCAGATTTCTAAGATTTTCTTCAAGATAATATGCAGTGTAACGTAGTATGTCATTTAATAGCTGAAAATCAAAGATACTGACAACCATGAAAATTAGTAATTTGGTTGTTGTGAAATTTTTGTAGGCTAGCTAGTAAATTACTACAGAATAATGCAATTAACTATTGAAGATCATTAGGAATTTTAAGCTCTACCTTTCCTGTTACTGACTTGTTTTCTCAGTTCAGCAGCTGACACATTCACAAACAAATCTGGATTGTGTCCACAGCTGCTGTGCTGCAGTATGTACCTATCCAGCAGTATGTTGTTGAAATACATTGGTATAGTTCACTGACAAGCTAAACAGAATGAAACTTTCAAAAAGAATTACAGCTTAAAAACCATTATATGCATACAGCTAAATAGTAATTAAAGCGTAAAAGCCTTAACTTGGCTCTAACACATGGTGACTAGTAATTATACTAATAATACACCCAGAAAACCTGATTTTGCTAAGCTTTGCTCATTAATAATATGACCTGGCATATCACTGACAAAAGGTTAAAATTGTGAATCAAGGTATATACTTCTATGCAACTTTATGGACTAAAATAATTTAAAAAAATCTTAAATCTTTAAATGGGTCAATAAGGCGTGCCACTCGCATTTATGCCTCCTAAGGTATGCAGTCCTAATATATTTCTTGTCTTGTGCATATATTGACATGCTGTAACAAAGACATCCTGTGCAGAGAGAATATCTGCCTGCTGTTAGAATTACAGATGACAATAGAAAAACTATTGTCATGTGTCAGCATAGTGACAGCTTTCCATGATTGGTTCCTGTCTTTCATTCCCCTGCAAAATGGCATGTATCGCACTTGCAGGACAGCACTGTACAACGTAACAGGTACTTTTTTTATAACGGGTGCTTCTTGTTTGCTTGATCTGTGATTCACTGATCAGCAACATCTGATGCATGGGGCAGGGAGTGCAGGAAGAACCATCTTGCTGTGCTCAGAGCTTGAAAAATGCATCTTGGGGGCTCTGTGTTTTTCTGTGCTATTTTTGGTTGAAATAGTAACTTGAGAGAACTACTGATATATACATAAATGTTAAGCTATAACAGAAGAAAAAGACACTATGGGAAAAAAAGGAGGCTCTGGATTCTCAGATTGTTCTTGTGGGGACCTTGTATGAATTATCGAGGGGCGTCTGAGTAGGAAAAGTGGTATTCTCGGAAACTGCACATTTAAATACTCACAGAAGAGGGGAGTCATATTTCATTGTTGGTTAGCTTTACAGTTTGAAAGAAACACTGCATTAGAAACTGTTCTCTGATGTGATCCAAGATGATCTGTATTTCTGAAAGTCAGTTCTGATGCTTTTTGTACGATCTCCAGGGCTAAAGCAGTTTTCAGACACAGCTGCAAACTTCTGAACTTTGCGTTAGAAAAGGTGTAACTTGATCAGTTAGGGTTCGACAGGTTTTATTTGTTTATTTAATTGAGACTCTGGATCTCCTCAAACCTTTTAGTTTAAGTGTGAAATAAAAGCTAGGACTGTAATGCCCTATACTCCTTTGCTTCCCTTGTCATAGGAGCCTCTTCCTGCTATGTGACTTTGGAGCCTTGAGGAATCTGGTTTTTGAACCTATTTACTTCCCCTTGACGTAGGAAGCTAGAAAATTGCATCAAAATACTAATCTTTATCTGCCTTTTGATTTATTTATTTCTCAAAATAGAATATCCATTGCTCCTGCAACCATAGACAAAAAGGCCACATGGTGCTTGCACAGTATTACTGTGTTAGGAAAATACTTTGGTTACTATATGAAACAGTTCCTTCAGTGAGAAGCAATAAGTTAACCCAGTAAATTTTTCCAGATAGCTATCTCCATTTGACTCACTCTTTTGTGAAGACTTATGGAAGCTTTGGTCTCGTTGCAGAACATTTGTCTCTGAGACATCACGAGCTTCTGGTTACCAAAGAAGTCATCATCTTAACTGGGAAAGGATAATAAAATGATTCAGACTCTGTTTACAGGAAAGTTACTAAAACAAGCATACTTCAAATTTAATGTAGAATTGAAAATTCATCATAGGGAGTTTCCTGTTGGGTTGATTTCAGTATTGTTTAGTGAAAATTTGTGAAGTGTAATAAGACATATTTAAACATAATGTGAGATATTTAAGCAAATGAACCAGACCAAAGTTTTCACTAGCTCATGCGTGATTTGGAAATGCGTTGCGGTAGCTCTGACTTGTTGCTATCTTGGTTCATGTTAATAAAACTTTTTCACAAGTTGGCTAGTGATGGTGGTTAGTTTACAAATGAATGAAACTATAAATTTGAACCCACAACTTTATATTGTACGTTATAAATCAGGTTTAGATTACTGTAGTTCTGTATGCATTTATTTTGTGTCTAGTCCTGGTATTATCAGCACTATTTTCCCGGTTTGAGACAGTAGAGATGTACAGGTGTGATAAACCTGCGGACAGTGCACGAGCTAGTATTTGATTCTACTTGAGATAATAGGAAATACCATTCTATTGGAATAATTATGATAATTATTTTTTCCCAGCCTTTATCTGGTCGAGGTATGTGAAACACTGCTTAGTTATTTTTCTTGTTCAAAAATAGATGTTCCTAGTTGAAAAACTGAAGGAACAAATTTATCTTTTCAGAAAAGGGTGGCGGGGGAATTGTTTTCATTAGTTATCTGTCCCTGCAAATTGCTGGCGTGTGATGTGCTGAAAGATTTTTACGTATGCTGCCAGCAGTGGTCTGTAAGTTTACTGCCTTGTAGGTTGATATAAATATGACAAAAAGAAATCAGTTTGTCTGTGGGGATGTAGAGATGTGTGATGTGTTAGTAGAATTGCAAGGCTGCTTTCCTTGTGGTTGTTCCTGGATCACATCAGTGGGCTGCAGCTGTTCTTAACCTATATTAAGTTTTGTGTCTCTTCTTTTTTTTTTTTTTTGTAGCAGACTCAATGTTATGGGAACTCTTCAATAAAGTTATTCTCTTGGGGGAAAATAAGATAATACATCATGCTAAAAAATAGCTATTGTCTTTTTGATGCCAATTTAGGAATTACTTAAATTCTGTAGTAGTAACATCTGGCTTTATTACAACTTGGAGGTGCATAGGCTCACTCTTATTTTTCTTTCTCATTTGCTTGATTCAATTGTAAGCCCCATGCTTCTTACCTCATGTAGTGTACTAAATTTATCTTTAAAGTTGTTAACAGGTTTTGTTTAAGAAAAAGTCAACTCACTAAGTTTTTGCTGGAGCATATTCTTATTTAGTTCTATTCATTACAGCTAAATTTCATAATAATTACATTTTCTTTGTTTAAAAACAAATGAGGTCCAAATTGTGATCTATGGGCAAAATACATCTTGCAGTTTTTGCATGTTCTTTATGCATTACTTTGTCTTGAATGAATAAATATGAGATAACTCTCAATTGTATTGTGGTCGAAAGGTTTCCAGCATGGAATTAATGAGGCAATGAACGGACAGACCCTCCTGTAAGCAACTGCTGAAGGACACTGTATTGTGTGATCCTCTTGAAGATAATGTCCTAACCAGGACACTTTTCTCAGTAACTTGAGAGTTTGGCAGTCTCTGTGAAAACACTTTTTTCTTGTGCTCTCAAGAATGGCCTCCCTTTGCTGTGTAGTTGTACTATTTTAGGTCTTTCATTTTCCTCTAAATTTATACCTGGCTTCTACTCAATCAGTTTGCTATACAAAGATTTTTTTTGCCTTTCCGTTATGCCAGTTATCTGTAGATTCAATGGCAGAGTGCCCCACTTCAAACAATTCAGTTTAACTGAATTGTGTTGATCAGGAGATACTGCCCATTTGAAGGAGCATGTAACTGAAGACTAAAGTGTAAGCTTGATGATGGAAGATTGTAAGATTTTGGGACAAGTACACACAATTCTTCTGCCATCTGATCCTGGGCTTGTTCTCAGACTTCTAATGCTTACCTAATGCTCCAGGGGGGTTTTAGTTGTTCCTTTTTTAGCCTTGGAAATGACGGTGAAGGAGTAATTTTTTGTCCTGTTTCCTGATATTTTAGCAGTTTTTGAGAAGTGGTATTTGAAAACTCATTTTGCCATGAAGGGGAAGGGTATAATTGTGTGATGAGTAGTCAGAAAGAAAGATTCTTGGAGAAGGTCACTGTGGTAATTGGGGCTTAAAGTGGTGGCAAGAACAAGAAGCAAGTCAGCGAGCAGCTCCAAGACACGGTGCTAGACCTGCCTGTGTGTGTTTGTGCAGCGGTGTGCCCAAGCCAGCCAGTGCTCCCAACTCAGAGCTTTCGGAAGCACAGAGATGAGGCACGCAGCAGGCCGCACTGCAGCCAGTTTGGGTTGGATTTAGTTATTCTTTCTTTGTGCCAGATCTAGGCTGGCTTCATCCAGAGTCACTCAGTTTCCTCTGTTCTGGGCTTGTTCGTGCTTCCAGTAAAGTGAATGTTATCCGTGGAGACTGAGCTGCCTTTGTCTGAAGCCAACTTAGGCCTGATGTCTTACCAGCTCCAGCTCTCTGCCGTGTGAAAGCAGTTAGGTGCTTTCCAGCCCTAAATCGTTTCTGGAAGCTGCAGAGATGTATTTATGTAGCTCTGCACCTAAGCTAGTAAGTCCAACTGGATTATAGCTCATTATTGTATGGAGCCAGCACAGTGCTTGCAGCCTTGTGGTTAATGAGGAATTAGCTAGAAACATATACAGATATTTGGGAATTGACCGCATTTGACTTCTCTCTATATATTCTGGTGTCCATAGAGGTTTTAGGCCCTGGTACGCTCTGAAGTTGCAGGTCTGATCAAATTGCAGTCACCTAAATGTGGATAATTAAAACCATTGTTGTGTCACAGCTGTTAAATTAGTTGTGGCTTTCCTTTTTTTCCTCACTGGATTACACAGCTGAGCTAAACTGGTGCTTGGTAAGACCTCTTCTAGCTGGTTCATCTGCTTCCTTGGCACCAAGGGAAAAAATGTCAACAGATGGGAGGCACAGCAGCAGAATGACTTTCTTATGTGTCTAGAAGGTATCACCAATGTGTTTTCCTCTCCAAGAGGAAAGAAGTCTCCAAGAAGACTTTTATCCAATAAATATGCACTGTACTCTTTGACCACAGCTCTACGTCCGAAAGAACATTACAGGAATGGAAAAGAGGATGGCTGAAAAGCAGTGGGTATGAAAGCGTTCCTACAGAGTAGCACTAATGACCAATTCATCTTCCTCGTTGGCAAGTTTCATACAGAAAGTACTGAGGCAGTAAATGGTTGGCAGCTGGTGTTTTTTAGTTTCTTAAAGACAAGCCTTTGAAAGTTAAAGTAATTTTTATTAATAGTCCAATAAGCAGACACCGTGTCAAAGTAACATAGTTGTAGGTAAATTCACTTATTCCTTTGTTGACAAAAGGCTGAATCAGATGGGCTACATCATGCAGAGGAGTTAACTGTGGCATTCACCAAAGATGATTTTGGTTTAAAGGTGTCATTTTTTTAAGATTAAACTGTTAAAAATATTTGTTGTATATAATGAGCTGTATCCAATATCATTCCTGTGAGAATGACTAGTAGGTGAATTGAGAGAGAATTGCAGGATCTGGATAAAGATGACAAGTCAGAGACAATCTTACTGTTTATTCTCTCTTTATTTAACCCTCTTTGGTTTATGACTTCGTGCAGTAAAAATTTCAGTAAGGTTGTGAGAGAAACTGCTGGCATAATTGAACTTTCTGGTGACTCAGTGTCATCCTTTTAAAAAATAATAATTAAAAAATGTTGGATACTGTCAAATGCAGCTTTTATTTTTTGCCTATGGTGTTAACGGCAGAGTACTTTCATAGTTCTACCTATATTTTGACTATTCCTAATCTTTATATTTCCTTAGGTTGTGGAGAGCACCTTGTCCGAACCATACTGGCCAGAGAATGTTCGTGTGCTTTGCAAACAGAAGATGCCCACCAAGCTCTCCTAGAGACTATGCAAAACAAGTTTATTGGTAAGTATCTGGTGCTAATTGCGTAAGCATTTCATAGCATTATTTAAAATACAATTAACCCTATTAAATAAACTTAAGATACTTATTTTTATGATTTCCGTTGAAACCCTGTGTTGCAGTTGGCTTCAAATTTAGTGTTGTATTACATCTAAAGAATGTTAAATCAAACTACAGAGGAAAAAATCTAAAGGAAAACCCTTGGAAATATCTAAATTGATATGTGAGTCAGAGAATACCCGGAGAGGTTTGAAGGAAGAATTTCCTGTCTGAATCACTGGCTGTAGCATACAACTGCATGCTTTAGAATTGGTGGTTTAGCAGCATTTATAAAAAGTATTCATCACATTAACCCTTTTAAATATAGCAGACCTCAAAACCACTGCCTTTTCTAATTTAATTTCTTGGACAGACAGCTTCTGGTTTGCTATTTACATTATGAAATTGATTTCTTGAAAAAGTGATGTAGACTACATTCAAGACTATTGTGAGGTAAACACAATTTTTTCTTGATCTGAGAGAATTAAGTATATGTGAATGTAGATCTTGTTTTCTTCCGTCAAGTTATAACCAAAATATGAACATGAAGTTTTAAAATATCTATATGAGCTCGAATTTACGAAGATAGCATAGACTTTAATGGGAATTCTGGCATACATGTTGACTTGCATTGTCTTTATACACCTTGAAAATTTTGAAGCTTTAGTATCTACAATTTTGACTTTCAAAATTTCTTCTGGAAAACATAGCGCTTCTCGTACATGGTGTTGTAAAACTTCATTTTTATGGTATTTTAATTAGAACAGAGAGCGACATACAGATACCTCTTTAGGACCCGGGAACTATTGCCCCTGGTCTTAGTAATAATTCTATTGCAGTTCTATTATTTCTGTTTATAACGTTGAATCCTTATTGAATTCTGCTTCTGACAGCATTACATTTGACTTTTTGAGGAGAAGCTACCTCCATATTAGAAGGCTTCACTTAATAATATACTGCTGTATTGCAGTCAATTCTAGGTGCTGTAAAAATGCAGAACAAAATAATCCTAGTATTTTCCCCAAAGAGATTATAACTGAAGCAGAACAAATGTAACTTTTTGTATTAAATTATTTATTCCAGTGCACAAAGTCAGGGATTTAATTATCCAAGAGGTCTTTAGGAAGCATGCATGTGATAGCATCACTAATTTGTAATGTCGCTCTGAAGGTTCTGTATGACCAGGTTCCTGACCTGACTTCAGGAAAATCAGGTCTTTAGTCTCCCTACTTTCTAAAATTATTGTGCAGTTTGTTGTAGGAATACCAAAAGAAAACATAAATAGTACATATCCTTGTTTGATTTCATGTTAACACACAGATGCATGTACACACACAACAGCTACCGCCAAAATAGTGTCTTTAATAGTACTTCATAGAAACTGGCTGATAAAAGATTAAAAAAAAAAAAAAAAGTTCAGGAAATTTTTAGTTGAGGTACTTTAAGTTGCTAGCAAAAGTGCAGTTCTCTTACTGTTTGTCCTGGTAAAGGTATTTTTAACGTGATCAACCAGTTTCTTTAACTCCTTTTTTTTTTTTTCCTTTGGTTTCAATATATTTTGCCAACAGTTTGCATAGCAGATGTTTTTTGTTTTAAATGTTAACTGGCTACTATGTGATATATGAATTGTTTTCTTTGCTGAAAATGTTTGTACTGGACTTAAGAAAATATTGAATATTGCTAAGCTTTTTATTATACCTGAAACTATAAATTACAGAGAAAGAGGAGCTGGGCAGACAGAGATACCAGGCTAACAGTGTGATATCTTATTGCCTTGGGAAAACAGACTAAAAACAACAGAACAGGGGAAAGTGAAAAGTATGAGAGGCAGTATCAAATTCATGCTTTTCTTGGCAAACTTGAAAAAAAAAAAGTTTTATAGTTCCTTTTTTTAATTTCATATGTTAATTAGTGATAGGTCTTACTTGTATTTTCAGAAACTTGTCACTGCAGGTTTTTGTTATCTAACAGCAGGGATGTGTATTACCTTCTCAGTGGTACTTTGGGGCAGCATTAAAGTGAAACGTTTTTTAAAAAAAAAAAAAAAAAAAAGGATGCAGCCATCTTTTTGTGTAAGTGAAGTGCTTCTGTGCCTTGATTAGAAAGGGTAAAATCTAGTTTGTCCTCAGCTGTCCTATGGATGAAGAGGCTGAGAAAACCTCAAAGTCCAGATAGGTCTTGTTGTTTACATGTAACATCGTACTAAGTTTGTAGCCAGTAGTGTAATTTTGAGGAACTTGGCAGTTCTGAAGATGGAATGCAAAGTTATGTCTTGCTAATATAATGTAAGAGCTGAAAAAATCAACTGCATGTCAAACATTAGGTTTGTACTAAATATATATTTATTTATTTCTGTAAATTTTCATAGAGGTTAATGTATTATTTGCTATCTCAAGATGTATGGTATGATGCAGGATTTCTTACCATTGTAAAACAATAGGTTAAAACAGCTTAATAGCCTACTTACTAATGGCATGGATTCTTTCCTTGATAGTCTTTCTTAAAGTCCTATTTTGTGGTCATGTCAAACTTTCGCCAGAATTACAATGGACCAAGGCCAAAAAAAATTAATAGCTTTAACAAAGCAGAGCTGGAATGTTTTGTCAGAAATCAAAATGTGTGTTACTTGTATTGGAGGGAGGAACAGCTGATTTTGGCAGTTGCCATCAGATTGGTGCTTCCTGTTTACAGAACTCTTCAAATCTCCACAGAGCCCTGGGAATTGTTCCAGCAAGGGAATGCCTGGCTTAAACAGTGAGTGCTGTTTAAACAGCAGGTGATGAACAAACTAATGGCAGATGTGCTTCTCTCATCCTTGCTCAGAGCCAGCTAAGCGTGGATAATGCACAATTGATGGTTGAGCTGGAGGTGGGAGAAATTGAATTTCAACTTTTTGTAAGTTGAATGGGCTTGATATCTACTATACAAGAATGCTAAAGGCTTGGTTTGCCGTCGAAGAATGGTGTTCTGTAAACACAAATACCTTCCATACAGAAGAACAGAGGATTTTGTTACTCATCATTCCTTTCAAATGTGGCCAAGTTTGTGGAATGTAGACTTAGAGTAAATGTTTGTGTCATCTCACTGGCGGGAAATCTAGGCTTTTAACAATGGCAATGTTACGAATTCTGCTTCAAAGTTTCTTATAAGCTATTAGAAAATAACGAGCTGAAAGACATAGGTGGAATCCGATATTTGTTCCTTCCTTAGCAGAGAAGTGTTCGTCTATTCTTGAATTTTCAAGCTGTACTTCCATCCACAAATGAGCAATGTCTGCAAAAAGGTTTTAACAGAATGATAACAACGCAACTTTCTCTTTTAGAAATTTTGTGCTGAATACCTCTCTTGGGGAAGGAGTTTGGACAGTTAGGAATCACAGAGCATAAATTTCTCCATTATGAGATGTACTCATTGGTGGAAAAAAGCCTAATGCCACAGTTGCCAGTGACTGTTGTTACGCAGGGTTATTTTTGCTTTATACTGAGGTGCTGCATCTCACTAAGCTTTGTAGTATCCCTTGGGGTTTGATAGCAGAGGAAGCATGCTATGGAAGCATTATTATGCCTTCTCCATGATGCTGAGAAGAGAATGAAGTGATCCTGAAGTTTCGTGTAAAATGTTTCATCCACTGCAAGTTTGAGATTTCAGAAGTTTGTATGGGATGGTAGGACAGGTCTCTCTCTAAAACTGAAAAGCTAACGTGACACGGTGATGTTACACAAGGGTTTGTCTAGGCCCAAGTCGTGCTTCTCCTTATCAAGAGCATTGAGATCTTTTTGCACAGCAGTATCCTCAGTTATTTAATTTCTTAAAATTTTACTTGTGAAGTGTGAAGGTACAGTTCCTTTTTCCTTGCAGCTTCTTTAAAAATTCCAAACAGAAGTTTTAAACAACTTATCATAAAATATGAAAATTTCTGGTTTCAAACAGCTTGTGCTTAAACATTTTACAAATAATAGTGCATGAAATTAAAAGCAGGTTTCATTTAGTGCTTAAGTATTCCTCTAATGTTTATTTAAATTGTTAGCTTGAAGTTTAGCATGATACATAGCAGAAGCAGAGTGGTGAACAGCTTTGTTTTAAAGGCGTGCTGTACAAAGGCTGACAAAGTGCAGTGCCATAGGTGAACTATGGACTGTTGGCCTGAGAAAATCTGAATTTCACTCACGTTATAGCACAAGATGCAGAAGTGTTTAGCTGGGGAATGCTATGGCGCTTAATTTGTTACACCGCGCCACGGCCAGCGTTTAGACCAAAGTTCTAAAGACTTTGAAAGCTGATGTAAACAGTGAAGCTGGTAATGGTTTCTCTGCTGTGTAAGAGTATGAATGTCAGACATCTGATGAACAGCTGGTTAGTCCTTCAGCTGGTAAAGTGTAAATAAAACACTTCTACTCTTAAGAAGGTCTGTGCTAGACTGGATCTGTCCAGTAGCTACAAATGGGAAAAAAAGCACAGGATCAGAAATGCTCATATTGATCGTATGCTTTGGAGTAAGTCCTCTTCATCTTGGGAGCAGATTAATTTACAGGAGACATAGAAGAAAAAATGTCCTTTATTTATAGCTGTAGTTCCTCCAGAACGAGGCTGAATGTTGAGGCCAGTATTTAACACTTGTGAAATCTCTGTGCTCTGTTCCTGTTGGAGGCTGAAATGGGTCTCGGTGTTCAGTTATGGTTGTTCTTGCAGAACTTGAAGGGATCGGTGAATGGTGGAGCTGCTGTGAAGATCTGTTTGCTTATTTTAAAGAGACCGTTATTGCAGATTAATAAGGTACAAAATATATAAATAAAAACTCGATCATGCTTTCCATGTGTCAGATAGCATTAACAGACTAGTTGAGCTTTGAAAGAAGGAAACATATTTTGTAAGACAATTTTATGACTGAGGGAGGTGAGATTTAAACCCAAAGTATCAAATGATGTTCTTTGTTTGGTTTTCTACACCTTCTCTCTGGTGTGGCCAATCAGTGCTAACATTATTAGCTGATGCTGTACTTCCAGTTTTGCTTTGGATTTTTCTTACCAAATTCTTCCATGTTATGCCACTACAAACGGAAAGGAACAATGAGTTTAGATATTAGTTTAGTTTAGATATTAGTTTAGTTTAGATATTAGTTTTAGTTTAGATATTAGTTTAGTTTGAGATAGCAATTATACTTGATTACAATAAAAAAAAAAAAGAAAAAAAAGACCAGTGGGCGTATTTTATTTTATTTTTACAGAATTTTTAGTTTTATAGCAACATCTGTCACTCTTAAGAGTACAGAGAGAGCAAAATGATGTAGAAGCCTGGGAGCCAGATTTCTTTTTTCTTCTAATGTGAAACCTTTATGGCTTTAATATACATAGAAGTTCTTTATTTGCAAATTTTCTCTTTTTATTTAAATATAATTTAATACAATATATATGAAAAATGCCATTACCTATACTGTTGTTTTTATGTCTGCACTATTCTTTCTTTTTCTGAACGGCTTGGCTTTTAATAGAATGATTTTTAGAACTGAATTAATGAAATATGTTCCTAACGTTTGAATTCATAGTATTTTTGAGAATACTCAAATTGCTTTATGTGTACTTTGCATGGGTTTTATTTGGGAATAAAGTATAATACTATTTTTCTATTTAGAAATAAAGTACAATGCTATTTTTGTGCCAATGTTTTCAGAAACTTATTAATGGATGCTCATCATTCAGCTGTCTAGAATCTTGCTTAACTTAGACCTAGTCATTTACACTGTATGGCTGTGTTAAAATACACCCTTTAGTGTAATCCTCAGTAAAATGTATGCACATCAGAAAAATCTTTGTTTTAAAAAATATTAATATATTTGAAACTCTCTTTTAAAACAAATTCTCTAATTGGAAAATAATGCATTCTTTGTTTTAAAGAACGTACAGTTTTGTATGCGTTTAATCTGGCTTAGAGACTGATTTTAAGGGAGGAGTAACAGTCTCACTGAATTTATTGTTGTGTAGAAAGATGTAATATTACTGTAGGCAACTGATTTTTACTGCCACTATTTAGAAGCTGATTCCCCACAACTTAGTAGAGTAAATTGGAGGCACATTCCGTATTGTTGCTGGTTTTGCACTGAAATGGTTTAGCTGAAGTTGCTTATGAAGTCAGTTGGAATGGATGAGGGAGCAGTCATGCAATTCGTTTCTGATGACTCTATGGAAGACAACCTCCAGCAGAAGTGGTGTGTGTGTGGAAATTATGAACCATTGTGATGGTTTTACAATTGACTATGTGTTTGTGTCTTCGTTTGTTATTTATATTTGGAGGTGAGAAGAAGGGTTGTGTTCTTGTTTCAGATGTTTTTCCGTATTTCCAGAAGAACGTTCGGACTGCAGTTTATCATAAAATGGTGTTGAAGATTAGAAATTGGCTCTGGTTTATGCTCAAAGAAAAGAGAGGAGAGAAGTTTTCAGTAACTCATCAGAAAATGCTAAATCCCAGTAATTTATTGAATTGAAACTCTGTTTTGGCTCAATTTCTATTGCTACAGCTCTGTATGATGGCTAGCTGCAACAAGAAAATCAGCATAATCTCATCATTTTCATCGTTGTGCTGTAGTATATTGGTCAACGTGCAGCAAATGAGGATAGCCTGTAGGTTCTGGGTTTGTCTTGGATGTTGTGCACTGCTGGACAAATAATGCCGTGTCTCCATCTGTGGGAAGAAGATAATGCCTCCCATCTTCTTTGCTTTGTTTGCACAGTATAAACTAAGACATTCCCTGTTTTAATACTGTGTTCAAATTGCTGACAACTAGTCACTCAAGCCACTGACTTTTACTCATCTCTGTTCCAACCCAGTGCTACGGTTGTGTTCACTCCTTACAAAGTTAGTGCAGGAAAGTCCTGGTCTATTGGCATACTGTTCACTACAGCAGCCAACTGTTGTCTTTGCTCCAATTTTGTTATTCTTAAACAAGTCACCTTCCTGCATCTGATGTGCTTTTATGAGAGCTAAAGTTAAAGCTGTACTTCATCATGCTTTTATCACACACACGGCTATTGAATCAATCCTCTTTTCAAACTGTTTGAAATGACAATAGAATGGCAGTTTACTTCAGCAAATGCTAGATTAATACAGTTAATTTTATAAATTTTGAGTTCTTAGCATGGAATTCAAAGCTTTTGAGTCTTGTTAACTGGTAATGAAGCTTCCATGGTAGGTAGTCACTGAAGGAAGGAAGTTGGTTTGGAGAAACACTTGTGTATATATTTAAACAGTATGGTGATGAGAATGTTTAAAGTAAAAAAGGAGATATGCACTTGTAGAACTAGGATTTTCATGACTGTAGTTCTGCATGTATAGGTAGAGCATTTCTTTGGAAATTGTAGGCTTACAAATTTGTCTTGTGCGCTTAAAGCTCAAGTTCTAAATTATTTTTAAATCCTTTTTAAAAAAAAACATAAAACACATGCTTTGATTGATTACTTTTCTCATTCTGTATTCCACTGAAGAAAATAAATTAACACAGCTTACAGAAAAAAAAAAAAAAACACAACAAAACTTCTAGTTGCAATGACTTTGACCATAGCATGGCTTATAGCCTAAATAATTTTAGCAGTTGAGTATAAGATTAGGTCTGCAAACCAAGTTCAGGTCAAGACATTGTCTTAGAAGTAGACAAGTTTCTGAAGAAAAGATTGAAGCACACATCTCCTATGAAGAAAATCGCTTATTTTGTTCATTTACTTGCAGAAATCAAAACACATACTTAACCAGCATTTAGTTAATGCAATGAGAGTATGTAAAGTATAAAATACATTTGACATCTTGGAAATTGTAGAATAAAAGATTTTGATTTGGGTGGTAAAACTCTTCACAACTTCTTAACCCTTGTGTTTGTATTTTAGTCAACCATGTTTTCCTGTTTTATTATCTATTATGTTATGATTGGCTTCGTTCCTGATTCACAGGGATGTGGTTGCAGTTGACGAGCAATGCCATAGCATGTAGCGATAGTTCTTGTGCAAAGTGAGTGGCACTTAAGTGACAATATCTATGATTGTATTAGGTCAAATTAGACGTACCTGTTTATTAAGCATGGTAATTTTGTTTTCTTCCTGCAATTTGGACATCTGTTGTAATGACCATCTTGTATCACTTCCGAATAAGGCTTCTCTTATGTTGAGAATGAATGTGGTAAGACGTAAAGTTTTCCCTACAGAAAAGCTTGAAGTTGGTTCTTATTGTTGTTTTTGACAATTTGCATTAATGGAGTAATTTGAATCATAGGAATAGCTGTGGGCGAATTGAAGGGGGCTGATGAGTAGGTCTGCTCTGAAGTTCTTGTGGCCAGCAAAGCCTTTTACAGTGTCTGTACATTAGCCATAGTATACTAATTTATGTAAAAGAAAATAATTGAAAAGAAATATATGAAATGCTTGTTGCAATTGTATATTCCAGTTTAAATTGCAATTTATTGCAAATGTGTGACTATGGTCTAATTGGGCTTAAGTGCAAGAATTTGGTTAATTTTGTGGCTCAAGGCATTTTAAATCGTATATAAATCATGCCATTATTTTCACATTTAAAACTATAGGAATCTCATTTCAAATTAATGACCAAAAAAAAGAATACTTAGACTTGATTCAGCTAACTTTAAAAGTTTTCCAGCTTCTGATAGAAGATTTTTTTCTAGCATATGTCTTAAATTAACAATAGAAAAGCCCCTTTAAAAAGTAGGAGATTTTTTGGCTTTTCTGCTAATATCTGTAAAACAGCAAGAAAGACCATCTATAGCAGCTTGATCATGTCTTTCTACAAAGTGCTTTAAATTGGGAAATATAAATACATTCTAAAAGTGACCCAGATTTGCTTAATTTTTTATTTATGTGGCCATCTTTATATTAATTACACTACAGAGGGAACTAAATATTGAGACATGATTTTTTTTTTTTTTTAATCTTGACACTCCATTTTTCTTTATTATATCTTCTTTGGTCCAAGAACAAATGGTTTTGTACTCAAATGTAATTTCCAATTTTTATTTACTCAGTGTTGTTCTTTTTCCCTTTTTGATTACTGGTATATTGTGCCATGATTCATTTTCTTGGAATCACTGTATTTCTCCACGTTATTTTAAAAACAGAAGTTTGAATATATAAAGTAAAATTCAAAGTACTAGTAACTGTTTCCGGGAATTGTAGTTTGAATCCGGAATGATACTGAAGACACACAAAGCATGTAACAAATGAATCACAGTATCTGTACGTTCACTAGAATCGGAGAGAAGGACTTCTGGTTGCTGACAAGTAGTCAACTTCCCAGATGTAACTTTTGAGACCTGAAGCCTTGTTTGTGCCTTTGCCTGCTACGGGTGAGGACCTCAGAGGGTCACACGCAGTATCTTTGATTTTGACAGTGACACCTTAAAAGCCTACAATTTCCTGTCACAAATACATTTCTAAAGATAATTAATGAATAATGCCACTGAGAATTAAAAAATAAAGAGGATAGGAATAGAGAAATGGAACATGTTTGGGAGATATTCATCAGAATTAATAGAAGGTTTCAAAAGCTCAACAGCTGAGCTTAATTTCTAGTTCTGCTAAGTGTATCTCAGACTGTGTTGAATCCTACACGAAAAAATAGTTTCTTTGTTCTTCAACTGTCTGTGCAACGGCAAAATATAGTGAAAAATTGTGATCTCTATTACATTGATTTGCCTGAAGAACAATGTTCATGCAGTTTATCTAACGTCAGTTTTGGCAGGGGGCTTCAGGGAGGCTTACTAGGTCTTATAGAGCAGTCTGAAGTTGGAGTGTTTCATGGCTTAGGCTGACCATCTTTTGCCATCTCCTCTTGTGTGAGTGATACTTGATCTGCTATTAATGTACCGAAAACTTGTGACTCATGCTAAAATCATACTGAGTTCTAAATTTCAAGTTTGAGATGTTTAGATATCTATCGCCTGCAGGAAAAAAAGAAATGTAGCAGAAGCACAAGAAGTTAGTGGCATATAAAGTTTTTCTAATTCAGAATTTTGCATTATTTCTTTCCACAGATAAGAAAGGGTGTAAAGTGCTTGGGAAGTGGTGGGCAAAGTTAATCACTACTTGTGCTTTAAGTATTTTTTTCTTCCTTGAGTCTCATGTTTTCCATTCTGTTTTGAATAATGAATTTTCAAGCTTCCATTTTAAAGCTGCCATGGCAATTTTCAGTGTTATCTTTGTCATTTATGCAATACAAGACCAGGCTTTTATGAACCATCAAATCTTTTTAGAAAGCTACTCATTAGAAACACTAGAAAAATTAAACTTTTTTACTTTTTTAAACTTTTACTTTTTTTAAACTTTTTTAAACTTTTGTAAAAGCACTGGTTGACCTGACAGTCTTTTCAATCCTTACTGATAAAATTAAAGAGGAAAGTCAAATAACAAAATATCCAAGAAACTAATCCTACTGCAAATAATTCTCCACAACAATTTTGCCCAGGTTCACCTTTTCTAGCCAATGAAGATGGTGTACTCGGAGGTGTGATAGTTCTTCGATGTTGCAGATGTTCAGCAGAGACTGAATCGTCACAGGAAAAGCCAACTTTACTAGGTAAGAAATCTTACTCATTTTCACTTTAGGTTGGTGCTAACTCAAGGTAATAGCTGAAATAAAAATTCTTGTTGCATGTTTACCATTGTTTAAAAGCCACAAGTTATTACAGTTGCACAAGGTAAGGTGTGTGTTATTCTTGTATTATGCCTTGCTGGTTTGTGTTATGAGGCTTCGTGTACACGAGATACTGAGTACTACTTTGTCACTCAACTTGAGCCTGATTGTATCGCTCCCCAGTTATTTACTCTAGGAAGTAATCCGGCTCAATACAGATAATACCATTAGTGATTCTCAACCCAGCAATAAAAGTTGATGTGCGCTTTATGTATTTAATCAACATCATTTCTGTAAGAGTTTCATGGACACATATTTTGCTATTAAAAAGAACCACAGATTTACAAGGTGAATCCTTACAATTCAGATGATGGTTCTGGGGTAATACTGATGAACAGCAAAGGGATTTTGGAAGTCTTGGATGGGAAAAGGATTTAGAAATAGGTTTTTGAAATAGATATAGAAATAGAAATATTTTTGGAGTTATTACTTGAATAACGTGTCTTTTTGAAGTAGACTATTAAATAGCATTTGACAATCATCCTACTATTGTCTTTCAACTATTTGAAAGCCAAGATGGTCTCATGCTGACTCCCGAAGCAGGACATGGAGTTGCTAAAAATACAGAGAATGTTGCAAGTTTGATTTATAATTTTAAAATTTAAGAATGGAATAATTGTGACATTATTGATCTAGTGGAAAGTATCCCAGCACATAAATTCTACCATTAAAAAGGAGTTAAGAAAATGAAAATACAAGTTTGATTAAACAAGAACAAATAAGATCAGCTTAGCTGTAAATTTCTTATGTTTGGAAATGAGAGTAATATTTTCTATTCATTTAATATTTGACTTACATATAAGAAAACATGTTCCTATTAAAGAAGATTTTCCTCAAAAATTTACAAAGAAAATTCCCCAAGCATTGTAAGTAAAGACTTGATTGTTCTTTTTCTTTCCACTGAAATAAGGTTCTTGCAGCACGGCTTATTCTAAACATATTTTTTTCTTTAGTGCAGAAATTTCCTGCCTTATAATATATGTTGAGTTAATCTGTAATTGAGCATATGTAGTATTTGTGTTGTTTGGATTGAAGATAAATGTGTGATACTGAACAATTTGGTGTATAGAATAATAAAATCATTTGTCTCTATTACAGGGATGACCTTTTTATATTTTTGAAACTATTGAAACAATTTTCAAGAAAGTTATTTATTAAATAGTTGAAAATGTTGGAAATGTCCTCAGAGCAAGTATGTAATTTAGGATTTTTATTGTAATTCCATTACTTTTATTAGTTAGCAATAATCACATTGCCTGCTAGTATATGGTACTTTTGGTGGACAATGTAGAAGGAAAAAAATTCTTAAAAACTTAACAAGAAAATATGCCTAGAGGTATCAAAGACAGAGAAGTATTTTGAGGATATTTGACCAGAACTGTTACTCAACTTCTCAAAATTAAAAGATAAAATAAATTTTGTCTGAAAAAAAAATGCTTTCATTGACTGTTGAACCGTTGGAGTGTTAGGGAGGGGTAGGCCTCATCAAATGCAGTTACATTGCACTGAATATGTGTCACTGAAAGTTTTTGACTAACCTTTGGCAATATCAGTCACAAATCCATCACAGGGGAACAAATCGCATACCGAAATGAAGTTCATTTTTTCTTTTATGGTGATATCTACACATCTGTCAGAATCTTCCAGTCTGCTGGGATTGTCCAAACTTTGATCTTCTGCTAAGGGTTAATTGCTATGCAAGGAAAAATGGTTCAAAGGATAAGCATACACGGCATGCTATGACCTTCGTCAGTCATATTAAAGGACTGTGAGGAATAACAACGAAGGAGTTTTAAAAATCATCTAGACATGCTTTTTACAATATGTGAAAGTCTTTCAGTAATAAAATACGTGAAAACAGCTTTTCGTGGCATCATATTTAATTCTTGTAAGACTGCTTCTGTAATCCAAGAGAAGAATTTGTACTTCGGTGCAATTTTTAACTCTTTACAGTATATACCCTAAATTCTGATTAACAACTCTTTCCATCATCCAAATTATGTACTTCATGACAGGAAAGAAAACTGTCTGTGAATAAAGCAAGAAGAATACTTTGTGGCAATTTATAAAGCTCCATTAGATTAGAACTAATACGAATAATGTGCTCTTTGTCTGAATTTTGTAGGTGTGTATGTATGCATCAGGGAATTAAAAATCATTGCAAAAGGCTGTTTAAGACTGATAAATCAGGCCACTTTTAAACTTCAGAACAACACTTCGCTTGATTAACATGCTATAAGAGTACACATTACCAGAGTTTAGTTTTCTAAATCACTATCACTACAAACACAAAACTGTTTGTAATGTTTCTATTCTAAATTAACTGTGAGTACATGGTACCACGGAGCTGATGCTCTATATAGCTGGTGCTAGAGGTCAAGGTGATCAGATTTGAAAGTGCATTGATGTGGAGGCCAAAAACAAAACAGGCTAATTTCTTCTCATCTTTCTTCTCTTACCTTTGGTGTTTCATGCTCCTCACTCTCCCCAAAGAGAAGGGGTGATAGTATCTGCTCTTGATATCATTCAGTATACTTTCAGGATCAGGTCTTGCTCTGAGTTTGCCAGGCATCTTTCTTGCTTATTGTGCAGGATTGTTCTGGTTTCATCCAACGTCTCTCCTGCTGCTTCTGCAGGATTATTTCTCTTTCACCAGATGTCTTTGTATGTCTTCAGTTCTGTCTTGCAGAGTTTACTAATTCTGCATGTTTTCCTGTATCCACTGTACCACAAATCTCTGTTTACCCCTTGGTGTTTGCATGTTATATATGTATTTATGCTCATTTCTGTGAAAAAGTGCTTGGTACAGGTTATTTTTGGATAGTCTTACAATTCTACAGAATCCTTGTACACCATCTGAGCTTATGCTGTTGTAGAGGGCTTGTGTCTGAGTTCAAGGCAAGTAAATGCAATTTATATCTGCTTCTACTTTATGGGTGGAACCAGCCTCTGCTTTAGAAGTTAATCGTATCTTTTAACTTCATTTGCAACTTTTCTATTTCTCGTCTTGGAGGCTTCTTATTGTTGAAGTAACTTCCTCATCCTGGGTATTAGTTCTGCAGTGTGTGACTGCAAATAGTACAGGAAAATCTTATTGTTTGGTTGGTAGCTATTTCTTTTGAGATTAAATTATTCTGGCAAGTAGTTTTTGTTCTTTGAGTTTTGTAAGACCCTGTTCATTTCTTTCTCCTTTCTCAATCTTTATTTTAAGCTAAGTTTTTTTCTCAAGATTCCAGTCTTGTTAAATTACATCTTATATTTTTTTAAAAATGCATTTTTATGACTTCTTGCATTTTCCTTTATAGTGGAATTTCTGTGGAGCCATACAACAGAGAGCATGTGTGTAGGATATATGTCTGCACAGGATGGCAAAGCTAAGGTAAGCCATGAGGAATAGGTTGTAATACAGTAGAATGGGTGCAGAAGTTAAGGAGAATTTAAATAACGAAATACATAAAAATTCTGTCTTGAAGAGAAGGGAAAAAGTAACAGGTGCAGAAGAAATTAAATATATTTATTGATGGGGCCTTTCTGATTCCCCTTCCTTAATTGCAGCAGTTAGGAAACCTATGCTAATATATGTATTATGTCAGGAAAATTTGTCACAAACATATTGTCATTCCTTCTGCTGTTGGTAATTGTATTTGAATAATTTTATCCAGCTTCATTCAGTTACACTGTTTATCTAGGGTGGAGGGTGTACACTATTTTTCTGTGGGTGTGTCTTCCTTCAGATAACAGAATTGCAACATCATCAAAGAAGAAGGGAGAGGATATAAAACAAACTTTGAGCTAGTTCCTAGAACAGCCTTTGTTATATACAATCTGGATGTTAACATCCATGTTTTCAGTTTCTTGGGGACTATTTACTTTTTTTTTTTTTTTGAATGAGAGAAATAATGTATTAAAACTGAGTTTAGCAATGGGAACTAGAAAAGTCTTTAATGTCAAATAGTAGAGGTTAACCAAAAAGGGTGAGAGCCACCTATGCTTAGGCAAATACAGTACTGCAGGGAGAAGGCAGGTACTGCGATGGAGGGAGAGGACTACAAAAACAAAATGTTTCTCTTTTTTTTTTGGGGGGGTGGGTGGGGTGGGGGAGGCAGACTCTATTTCATTTGTGAGAGAAATATAAAAAAAAAATACAAAAGAAGGAAATTGACATCAGATAATTTTACACACCAAAAGTGGTGTAACATGCTGGTTGGAGCATTGGGAACAGATGTGTTACTTTGAGGAGAAAAATGTACAGAAAAAAATACAAGAATGCCCTAGAAGGAGAAGGAGATAAAAAGCTGGTGAAGGTGATGCTGGTAGAGGTGTTAGTGAAGTACTCTCTTTCATGGCATATGTCAAGTTCCTTCCAGCTGAGTATGGAACAGGACATGTTTTTACTTGTTTTCTTAACATATATTTTAGATTTTCTTGGAAAAGAATCTGAACTCAAACTAAAAGCTCAGACTGAACTAAGTAAAACTCACTAAAGCTCAGCTGTGGATGTGCTAGTACTCATTGGTTAATGCAGAAGTCACTGTGTTCACAGTGAAAGGAGGATTTCTAGAATGCACAATATTAAATTATTACAGTGTGCACACCTGCTTCTTGCTTACATTATAATGCTCAAAAGGTGTGTCTAAGGAAATACTCTGTTTCTTCCTGGTAGTGTCTTTCTAATTAATGAATAAATGCTAAATATGAAATCTGTCTGGTAATGAGTACTAGCATGACAGTGCCATGCCCAGAGATGTTTTCCTACTCACAGTTGTAACATTTGACATCTGGTGTGCATTGTTTTCATACTGCTGGTAAATTCTCCAGCTGGTAATCTTGATTGCACTGACAGACACAGCTGCTCCTCTAGGTTCACTTTTAAATTATGTTTTTGACCTTCATTGAAGAGTTAATCCCCCTCCCTTTCTTCCTCCTTTGAGTCTGTGGCCACAAATGCTTTCCAGAGAAGAACCACAAATGCTTTTGCTGCTGACTTCTATTGATCAAAAAAAGTCTTCTGTCATAAAAGCTGGAATTTTATTCTGCTACAACTAGGGCTAAGTTATAGATGGAAAACTGGGCTTGAAATAGAACACAATGTATTGTACGTTAAAAAAAAATCTTTTCTTTAATAGAATAACTGTTTTGGAACAGTTAATTTTGAGTGCTTGCCATGAAAAAAATAAGGGTATAAGAATTCATAAAAGTATAAAATATCACTTGTTTATGAGTACCATAACAAAATCATCAGGCAGCAGCTTGTAGGGAAACATGTTACTTTCCTGTTTATCTAGGGTGGTAAAGAACTTCAGTTTTTATTTCTTTCATCAGTTTAGGACTCAAGTTTTATTCTTAAATCAAGGGATTGTCACGGTGGCTGATTTGGGGCTGTTTCAATTTAATGAATATGAAAGCAGATATTGTCACAGCAAGGCTTTTAGAAAGTGAGAAGGTTTTTAAGTGTCTAGTGTTATGAATTAGACTACTGTTAGAATCATAATTATATAAATGGGTACGTACTTAAGAAAAAAGTTCCTGCTTTATAATCTTGGTGTGTTTCTTTGTGCATTGGAGGCTAAAGCGTTTCATAATAGTATCTAAAAAATGGTCTTCATGAATTTGATGCTAAGAGATAGCAGAGGCCTTTCTTACAAGGCAGACACTGCACTCTGACCAGCTGGATACCAGCTCACCTACAGAAACTGGTATGCTTGAGAGGCAGAAACATACTCAACCCATTAACTATCAACAACTCCTTAAAAGAAAAGTGGGGCAGGAAAGTGGGATCCGAGGCTTGAAACAGTTTGCACATCCTGACCTGCTGGTGCCTCTGGCTTTTAGCGCTGTGAGCTCTCCAAGTACTGATCTGGAGGCAGCCTTGCAACAGGAGTTTGTTTCCTTCCAATTTAGAAACGGCTGGGCTCTGCAGCCGGCCGTTCACCTCCAAACAAGACTGCTTGTATGCTCACTTGCCAGCCTGAATGCATGAAATGGCTGAGCCTGCAAGAGCTGTAGAACAGTTTTGCATTGTGACTAATAACTGTTTGATTTAAAGCATGCTTTCTGGAAAGGTGTCCAGTCCTTTTTGTTGGAAACCAGTTTTCTGAAGAAGTCATTGTTTCCTGTCCAAACATTGGTTTAAAATGTTTGGTTGAAATTTGCTTTAACAATAGTGTGGAGGCTTGCCAGATGAACTAAGTTCACACCTGACTGCTGATGCAGTCATCTCTGGTTGTGTGTCCTGTTAGTTGCCTTTATCTCTCCCTCAGTGTGAAAGTATTCCGGCTCCTCCAGCACTGATAGTAGCAGTAATGTCATCTTTGCTACCTGCATGGTATCTGCATCTGACTTCCTTCTGGTTCCTAGGCCCTGGAACCCTTACATCACTGCTGCAAGTAGCTCATCAAAGCACATCCTTGCTGGTTCAACATTGTACTCTGTTTTGTCATCCCCCCCAACACTAGCAGTTTCATAATCACTCAGGCCCAATGTTTGTCACACACTGGATATGGAAGGAAACAAACTTTGACTTTTTAAAATATACTTCTTGGAACTAACCTATACCACCTATTGCTACAACTTAGGCAGGGACTCTCAGCTATAATGAGCTTAAGTGATGGATATATTCTATTTTAGCGGTTGCCATTACGTTTGAGATGTAAATGAAGAGCAGGAACGAAGGGAGGTTTGTGGATAGATTACAAATTAATTGACTCCTCTGAGCTGCTGCGTAGTCTTTGTATCTTGTTCTTTGTCTGCTTTGACCAACTGAGAACGCTGCAAAGGAGAAGTTCTTCAATCTCAGGTGACAGTACAACATATGCCGGCAACGTAAGCACACATATAAACAGCATCTCTTGAAGATTCTGGTTATGGGTGGCCATCCTTTCTTTGATTTAACACCGTATATTTTTGCTTAATCAAACAGGAGCCCTTTTAGCCCTGGCAGAGTCTGCAGTGTATTTGCTCACATGGGGCCCACAGCATTTTGTGCCCACAAAGTAGAAGTAGGTGGGATGTGCTACAGGACTTCTTTTTTTCCTGGATACCCCAAATTTCTTATATTATCTTAGTGATTTAGAGGAGTTGGTGGTAGATGATATTTTTGCTTGAAAATAGGGACTTCCTCACTGTGTTTTCAGTAGTGTTTCAAGACCAGGCTCTTTCTTTCAAGTGAAAATTCCAATCTCAATACCAACAATATGCAGTTCTGGTCCTATGTTATCCATAAGTATTTGAAATAATTTGTCAGCTCAGTATGGTTCTTAGTAGGGATATGATGAGTTAATATATGATCTGTGTATAATTGTCGCTTACTTCTGCAATTACTGCAAATACTGCAATGCTTTTGAGATATCACTGTAGTTCAACTTTTTACATTTTAGTATTTCTAATAGCTAGATGAGCTACACAACTAGTTTCTAAAAATCTAGCTGTAATATTGAATGTAGTCCAGATTCAGTTGCCAGTTTAAATCTCTCTTTGGCACATATTCAATTCATGAATTAGTAAGCTTTATGTTGTAGCAGGTTTTAACATTGCAAAACTACGTATGCCATTCTTTCCATTTTCTAATGAACCAAATTCAAGTTGCTTTGCAAGATGGGGGGAACTGTAGTGGAGAGTGTCATATGTTGCTGTGTTTGGAAACACGCATTAGCAGCAACTGCAGTCTACACCAAATGTGGTTGTAATACGCAAACAGAAACTTTATCTTTGACAGCTAATTTCATGTTCCAGTATGAAGAAACAGTGAATGGGAGACCATTTCCAATTCACTCTTCTTGTTGAGATTAAGTATTATAATCAGATTTACTTGACTTTACTAACACTGTAAAATTTAGCAAAAATTACTTCCCTCTATGTTTAAAGTAATATTTATGACAAACACCGATTGTAGTGATTGTTGTCAAGTTTTCTGATGATAAGCTGTGTTTTACTTGTGAATAAAAGGTTTGTGAAAGCCCTTTGTGAGGAGAAGGGCAGCTATCCATTGCTCGTTGGGTGAAGAAATACATCTTGGAAGAATCCAAATATTAATTTGAAAATTAGTGGAAAAATTTAACAAACCTGTTTAGTTAACAGAAATACTAAGTCAAATAATTTAGTCATTCATTTCAGGATAGAGACAGTCTTTTAACTTCGTGAGACAGGAAAAGTATATGTCACTTATCTTTTTTTTTCTTTAATCTGCACTCATGTCTGGAGACTGGGGAATCATTCAGAAATTCTTACTTGAAAATAACTCTGTGCATACAGTAGAGCATCCAGTTCTCTCATAAAAATAAGGTATTTATACTTGTTGG
This sequence comes from Cygnus atratus, assembly GCF_013377495.2. Taxonomy (NCBI): domain Eukaryota; kingdom Metazoa; phylum Chordata; class Aves; order Anseriformes; family Anatidae; genus Cygnus; species Cygnus atratus. The sequence goes on from NC_066364.1 coordinate 113,225,049, forward strand.
AAATAACCTTCAGTGCTGAGATACCAGTTAAAATATTTGGCTTACAGACCTTCATGGAAATTATGGGCTTTGAGATGGGAAGATAAGTTCAATTTATTGGGTTGAGTTCTTGCACAAAGCCAGAAGTTCTGGAATTTTCCTCATATTTGGCTGTTATATCTTAAAGCAGAGCAGAGTAGAGGACATTATGTATCTAGGTATGCAAATATAAATAAAATGACCTGACTTAGCACCTGCAATTCAGACTAGTAAATATCAAGTTTTAAAACGTATGTCAGTATTCTAAAATACCTCTACAATTGCCTGGAGTGATGAGCTGAATAGATGATGAATTGCTACATAGCTTTAGATGAAGTATGTGTATGAATGATACAAGGAGTTTAAAATACTTTGGTTTTCGACTTTCTGAAAATCTCATTCGTTTCTAACACATTGTACTAAAGTTTTTAGATGCACCAATTGTGTGTAATTATATATTTAACCCACAGAATGAATTTGAGCTTGGAAAACTGTTAGGTTCCTGAGTAACCTGTGTGTAGAACCATTATTCTGAGTGCCTGAGAGCCAGAAGCATGCCATCAGTCTGACTGTCTTGCCCACAGGGACAATCCTCCTGGAGCACCCCCCCATATATATATATATATTTTTTTTTTTTTCTGCCAAGAGAGAGTTGAGTATGGAATATTGTGATAGCAGCAGTTGCCAGTGTTTTTCAGGGCATCCTCTCCTGTCATATGGCAGGCATACATTCAGACTGTGATGGAGGAGAGCTTCCCAGGAGACGGAGCAGCAGAGGATGACTGTTGCCACCAGAATGGGCTGTTACTGCCTAGAGAAGATATTGACAGTAGGTCCAGATGGTTTTCATGGTGGAAGCGCATACCCAGCTAGAAAGCTTGTAGACATCTGAGTGATTCTGAGTTTCTAACGAATATATGGGTTTGGTACTCTTTTTGTTTAATGAGTAAGGTGGTAGAAAGCAATTTAATTAAGTACATGATGTCCTCAGTCTCTGTTTCATTATATTTCATCTCAATAGTGTAATGAATGGAAAAAGTTTGTTTTATACATTATTCTGTCCAAAGCACATCCTGAGCATGTAATAAGAAAGCTAAACACATGAAGTACTCCCTTGACTTGCTTAAGAACTGAATGTGCTGCCATCTGGTAGTTGTGCTCTGTTCTCTTGGCAGTATTTGATTGACTTCAGTTTTCTCATGTAGTGCTGTCTGTCTTTTGGCTTAGGCATTATATTAATTCTACACTGTATCTATGCTTTTAATGAAAAAAATGAAGCTGATGTGACAAACTCGTACTTTTATGTGAATAAAAGGAGGAGACTAGCTCTTTAGAGACTGAAAAAAATAAGTTTTTGATATTAGTTGGCCCCAAAGTTGTTTCAGAAACTTTATCTGAGAGACATGAAGTCAAGAAAGTCTGGCACAACTTGTATTTAAAAAATATACTAAAAATACATTACAAAAAAAAATCAAATGTTTTTGATGAAAAGATGAAATCTCTGTAGCAGTTAACACTTATTCCAGGGCAGGATGACCAATTAGTTTTGGACTTGCAGGGCAGTGGGAAGCTTTCCAGTGCAGATCAAAAGGGACTGAGAGACAGTAAGTTTGGACAGTGTCTGGGGTTGTGGGAGTTAGTTGCTGTGGTTTAGTTAGGAGGGAAAGAGGGATTAATTTGTTTTGTTATATTTTTGATGACAAGTACACACACAGCAAGAATCAGTGTCTGAAGGCTGGTTAGCTTGGTTGTGCTGTATAGGTGGGGGGAAAAAGGCAAAATCAAGTACTTCATCTAACATTTATTTATTTTCGTTTTTAATAGTGGGCATGAGATTTTCCCTCTAAGCTACAGACAAAGATCTGCAGTGATGATGTGGTTTCTTAGTCCATTCTGTCAGAATCTGTGTTTCTGCTAGGTGTCACCAACCTCACTTTTTGCTAGGAAAACAAAGAAACTCAAAATATTCTCAGGGACAGTAAAATTTCCATTTATAGAGCTAAAGATCTGGATAGCCCTGCCATTCTTGATTTACCTTTCCTTAGCATACTGTTTCCTCAAGGAGAAACTTCTGTGAAGCTTAGTGGAGGATTAATTCCAAACTTTTTTTTTTTCTTTTCCTATTTGTATATTCCCAGGTGCAATTTCCCCTAGATGTAGGTTCATTCAAGTGTTAAAGCTGATGGACTAATCAAATTTAAAAAATTAAAAGCTTTCCAGTGTTTTTGGTTGTGTTTTTTTTTTTTATATATATTTTTAAATCTAAATCCAATCCATTGTACAATCTAGACTTAATATAAAATATGATGTTGAGGTAAAAAAATGTAGCAAACAGTACAAATAAGTTCTGTGGTTGCATTTTTAAAATCTTAAATATTCTTTGATGTTTCTTTTTATTTACTAGAGTTCATTCTTATGGCTAGGAACAAGGGAAGTTGTAAGAATTCACTTGGGAGTTTATCTGAAGTTGTCCTGATATGGCACTATTATCCTTTGATATTACTTATTAGTAAACATATTTTAAATACTCTCATCTTGTATCTGTGTGGATTTTGTTCTACCTAAAGCAGACATTGGTGGAAGTAAGAAGCAGTAGTCAGTGTAAGCATCTGTATTTGCTTCATCGTACAAAGTGCAAATAAACAGGATGCAAGTAAAGGATTAAAGAAAGGTTTTGTTAATATGTGGTTTGGGTGTTTCTGTAAATGGAAATGTACGTGTGCTAGTAAGTAGTGTTGTTTTTTGTTGTTGTCGGTTTGGTTTTGTTCCTTTTTTATGGAAAACTTGTTTTTCTTTGTATACAAAATGCGTTTTTTTTTGTTTTTTTTGTTTTTTTTAATAGGAAATATGTTTTGGACAGCTATTTAAGCATAGCTACTTGATGATGTATTGACAGATATTAAATATCTGTTTATCCTCTCTTGGTCTTTTTTCCCTTCCCTTGCTCAAGATCTTACTAGGATATTATGCTCAGCTAGCTTTTGAATAGCGTGATCCATAAAATTTCAGGTGGATTCAATGGAGTCTCACATTTTGCTCCTGCAGTTATGTAAGTGTGTACTAGGTATTTAACTTTGGGTTGTGGGTTAAATCAAGCCTATGCAAAAGATTAATTCATAATTCCAGTGAGAAATCTAATTTCAACAAATAAAGTCTGTTGTATTTATAAGGAAAAAAGTGATTGTAAGATTCATAATAATCATGATAGTGCTAATACTTCTTACATTTTAGTAATAAGTTTCCTCCCTTATGCCTCCTGGACTCATCTTCGAGTCTCCATGCTTTTTATTGTCTTGCTGCCACGGTCTGCTAGTAATTCTGACTGATCACTGTGTAAATGTCCTCATTTACAAATGATGTTTGATTTAGATTGGCCCACAGGTTTGCTTTGATTTTAGTATCTCACTTCAGTATCTCAAAGGCATTCTTCCACTGAGGAAAGATTGGTACAGTGCCCTTCAAACAAGGTTGTTTGTACATTGTCATCCTATCCCACTTTTCAGTTACAAAACTTAACAGACCTGGAAAAATGTCTTGGGTCTTTTGCTCTTAAAATCAAAAATACCCTTTTTTCTTTCTTTTTTTTTTCTCTTTTCTTTTTTCTTTCTCTCTCTCTCTCTCTCTGTTTTTAAACTTAGAAATAGCTTCTTAAAAAAATGTCAGTAAGATTTGGGGGAAACTAAGAGATTTGAAAGGAATCTTTTCTTCTTGAAGTGGTAAATCATGGTCGTAACCAAAATTGTTCTGAAAGTAGGAAGATGTTCATATATCAAGCAGGAAAGCCAGAGATCAAAGTTTTAGCAGTAAAATGAAAACCTTTAAATGTTTTTAATTAAATCTCATTCTGTAATTTAGCTGAAAACAAGACCACCTAAGAGCAGACACCAGGATACCCTTATCAAGAAAGGAATTGAAAGAAGCTGCTTCTGAAAGACAAAAAGTCTCTGTGATGCGATGAATTGTGGTTACAGCCTCAAAAAACTTCCTGTTGAATTGATGGAAAGGGAACTTTTACATCATAGAACCATGGAATGGTTTGGAAGGAATCCTTAAAGATCATCTAGTCCAACCCCCCTCCAACCCATTGCCTCACTGCAAGTTATACATTTTGCAGCACTTCAGTCTTTTAAATGGGATAATGTACACACAAAAACTTAAAGATGTAGTTGGCTGCACCTAAAGGAACCTGTAATTTCTCATGCCAGCAATTTCATTGTTGTGAGCTTTATATCATAGTAGGAGTCATTCAATAATTGTTTAAGCATTAAGTTGTTTGAGCTTGAACGAATCACTTGATGAAAGTTGTTACTCATGAGGGGAATGAAGTGCTTCTGCTTTGGTGGGAGGGGTGGCTAGGGAGTAGCTCTAGCTGATGACACTTTCTGCCTCAAGCCCAGGGAAATGCTGTTATCAGTGCCATTGCATTTTAGACTTCCACTAAGGCTCTTTTTAGTGTTTTACCGGAATCCACTCAGCAGCTCTGAAAACTGGAAACAGCAAAGTCTGTAGAAACATGCTGCTGACTCTTTGCTGGTTTGGTTACACACTGATTTAGCCCTTGGCTCTATATGAAAGCCATCAATATATCTGAAAATGACTCTGCTGTAGCTCAAAATCAACAGTGTAGATGAAAATGGAAGCAGTTTACACAGTCCAAAAACATGCACAGGAAAAAAGATTGTCATTACTTTTAAGAATAAGTCAAAATATCTTTTAATAGGTGAATACTTTTGCCCATCAGTAGCAAGATGTACCACAGAATAGAAAGGATTTTTAACAGATTTTTAGTGTCACTGAATTACAGCAGTGTTGTAAGCTAAATTGCTATATGCACATGCATATATGCCCAGTTTATTGCTGAAATACTATGGAACCATCTAAAGACCTGCTTTTAAAACTTAAAACTTCTCAATAGAAAGATGCTTGTTGACAGAAACACATTGCTCTTTGGGTCTTTTTATTTGACAATGGACAACAAATACTCTAGAGGAAACTTTTTTTTTTTTTTTTTTTTTTTTTTAGGGGGACCAGTAGGTATTTTATGCAGAGAATTTTTTTTGGTGTTTTCATCACTGCAGTTGGCTTATGCTCTAAGGTGCAAGTTTATCTCTGTCAAATATTTTATTGTGTCTTGGGCTTCTGTAAAGCATATTTCTGTATGCAGTACTAAATTTCTTTGAATCTTCGTAAGGAATAAGCTAATAAACAACGGAAGACCACAGTTAGTTTTCTTTTCATGATGAATTATCTTTTCTTCTATTCTCAGTGGACTGGGTTATCCAGTTTACCTTTTCTACACATCTGTCATGGTCCTTCTCTTCATGTGTTAAACATTAGCACAAACAAAATAGAAAAGAATCCAAGTTGTTTGCAACTTTTGAAGTTGCTTTGTAATTCGCCCTTCAGACTGCAGTAATTAAACAGATTAATTGTTTGATATTTACAAGCTTGCTCTGTGTCCTGTATAATTTTGCCTCTCTTCCTATTTGATAACACTCTCTTGGCTTTTCCACAGACTCACATTTCAAGACTTCCTCCTGGAGCCGTGGCAGGACAGTCTGTGGCAATAGAAGGGGGGGTTTGCCGACTGGAGAGTCCAGAAAGCTAAACAGCTGATTCCTCACTTCATTGCAAAGAATGTGAATGACTTTTTGTACAATAAGTTTTTTTGTGTTTTAACAGATGTTGGAAATTCTACTCTTGTTTTATACCCCGTATTGCAACCATGTGCACCATAACTTGAGACAAGTGCTGCTGTAGTTTATGTTCTCACTCTGTGAATGGGGGTGTGTGCATGTTCATTTTTTCCCTAATAAAATAGGAGCTCTTCCCAGTTGTACAAAGATTATGTATGATTAATGATTGTGTTTTCATTGTTTTACGTTTGAAAAGTATCTGAAAGTACAAAAAAAATTAATTTAAAGATGTGGTCACAATTGTCATTCATGTTCTAAATTTAAAAGTAACAGGCCTTTGAAGTGGCTGTATAATTATGCAAAAATGATTATGGTTTCTAAGTTTCTTAGTGGTTTAAGGAAATCCAGTGATGGTTTAAACATGGGTTGTTTTTTTCCTCCCCAATAAGGAGGATTTTTTTTGTCAAAGAGTGGTTTCAGTGAAACAAACTAAAGCAAAATTAAGGCTAAAATTGTTTTAAATAATCTTATAGGTCATATCTCTGTTCCCAAACTAAGATGTTAATAGCTTCAAGCTGTATGTATTACAAAAAGCTATATAAAGATAATGTATCGTAATGCAGTCTTTATGTATAATGGAATATTACAATGTAAATAAGAAAAAAAAGTTTATGGAAAGATTCAATATTATTCTTCGCTTCTGTTTTAAATCTATTTTTGAGAGAGGTACAGAAATGAACATATTACTGGATGCGAAGTGCAATGTGTATTGAATGGATGTTGGGAGGTCTGATACTAGCTTTCTTATAGATAAAGCAACTTCCTGAAGTCCAGCCACAGCATGGGTATTTATATAACTGTGTGTAATATGTATGTACTGTGCATAAATTTACTGTAATTCTTTTTTATACCTTCAACAAAACTGCAGTATAAAACAATGTAATCCTTGTCTGCCTCGTGAAGCATTGGCAGCTGAACTGTCTTTTGTCACCAGTTCTGATACGTTAGCCAGACTCCTGAGTCCTAAAAGTGAGTTCTGACATACAATCTTCCATTCAGTACTTTTTTCTTCACAGCACTGGCAGCAATAGAAGACTTTTGTAGTTAATTCATTGTCCTGATAAGTATGCCAAAGAGAAACTAAATTAGTTCATCTTTTTCCCTGGTGGATATTTGGTAATTCTGTTTTCAGAAATAGTGGATGAATAGATATTCAGACTGTATTTGCTTGATCGGGCATTGTACTTGCCTCTTTTGTAAAGTTGTGCCTGCCTATAACAGACATACTTGACTGATTAAATGGTTACATTGATTGTAGTACCAATCTTTCATGGATAAAAATCTTAATAAATTTTTTTTAATACCTGGAGTTCATTTTCACTTTTATGTTAAAGAATACATTGATATACTGTCTTTTTTTTTTAAAAAAAAAAAAGTGAAATCAATGTCATCCTGTAGTTGAAGATATTTCTATAAATTCCTGCAAAAAAATATGAAACAGGCTTTTCAGGTTGCAAAAACAAAAAGTGGAATGTATATCAGTCTGCATCCTCAGAGGATATACTTAGTCTAGTCTGATGAAGTGAAGTAGAGCTATACTGATTTGCACTAGCAGAGACCTCAGCAGTAAAGAGTACAACACTTCAGAAATGTTCTAACAAAGAAGCTGAGTTATGAGAGACAGTAAAATTTCTCTAAAATACAACAGTTGTTGTACAACATTATGGTATCAGTGCTCATCCCGGAGTTTGTATAAACCTGCCACGGACTGTGGGTGACATGTCCTTGTCTTGTTAACCTCTGTTATGCTCTGCACTTTCAGGCACACAAGGCTTGTTTCTGTGCAAGCCGTGCAGGTGTATGTTAGCCAGGCATGCAGGGCGACTAGCAGAGCAGGAGCCCTGCAGTTTATCTCATCATCCCATTTGGAGTCTATCAATCAGCTGCAATATATTGTAGCAGATATTTAGGCTAACATTGCCTAACGTATTATGCCTTGTTACGTTGATGTAAATATCCACATATGAATACAGAAAGAGACCACCTAAACTCATCTTTCTAAAATAAAAAAGCCTTCTGAAGTTGTTAAAGTGCTGTTTTCAGAAAGTACTACATGAAGGCGAATGTTTGAAGTGAAATCGTGTCCCCAGTGAAGTCACTAGGAGCTCAGCCATCAGCTTCAGCAGAGCCAGGACATCTCTCTTTGAAGTCTTTCTCTTAGAGGAGTCAAACATTACAAGTCCCTTAATGTCAACACTGGAGACCTCTGAAACAAGATTGAGCAAGATGTTTTGATGGCTGATGCTTATTTTTTGGATAATCTGAGAGTATCTGTTGGGTGTGCAGGGATTGAGAAGTCAGATGGAAGAATCAAAATGCAGACTCTCCTGTGCAAATAATTTGATGAAAGCAGGCTATGACTTTGCTCCAAAAGGAGCTCTTCTCTAGCCAAGGACTTTCAGTGCTTTTTAAAATTTAAATAATTTTTCTAAAGGTGATAATTTCTACAGCTCTTGTTTCCCTGCGGACGCATGTATGGAAATTGGATGGAATACACTGTGTGGTGCAGTACAAACATTAGCAGGGATTTGTGTTTGGCATGATACAGCTTAACAGTGGAAAAAACGCTGTGTTCAGGGTTGTGTATCAATAAATCACAACACCAGCCTGAATTGTAAAGTCTTCTGTGTGTACTGCACAGAAATAGAAATGCTGTTAAACATGTTTCTAGAATGATTTCCCTAAAATGTGTGTTGTATCCCTCAGCCAATACAGCTGCACATTATGGTGCCATACTGCAAGTCTCCAGAACATGCTGCCCATGGACTGGAGGAGATTCAACTCAAAGTTGAATTTTACAGTTTGAAAATGGTGCTTCTTTACTTCTCATGGCTAAAAGTAAACTTTCTTGTCATGTGTCGGCGTTGAGGCACTGCAGCAGGGGAGCTGCAGGGCCTCTGTGAGGGAGCTGGGGCTGCCCCACACCAGTTCCAGAAAGTTCTGGAGGGCCCAGGGCAGGGCCCAGTCCCTCAGCGGCTCCTGAGGGGAAAAGGACTGGAAGAAAGGGCAGCATGGTGCTGGGCAGCGAGGGTGAGGGGAAAAAGGTGAGGAACAGCCCCGAGGAGACAGGATAATGAGGTGTTCCAGGCATGGGGCAGGCATTGCTCAGCGGCCTGTGGACAGACCGCAGATGTTTTAATTTGTTTGAGAGTTGTTTTAATTTGTCTTCCTTTCTCACTATCCAAACCTATTTTAATTGGAAATAAGTTAATAAACTACTTTTCCCCAAGTTGAGCCTGCTTTTCCAGTGATGATGCTTGGTAAGTGATCTCCCCCTCTTGATCTCATCTTAATTTCTGTCTGTGTTGAGGAGAGGGAGTGAGAGTCTGGCCAGGTTAGTGCTGGCAGCTGGCCAGGACCTGTGCACCAAAGGGATAAATTATGGTTGCACCTAGAAATTCCTTCAAATCTTGAAGTACCATTTTGCAAGTGAAAAGCTTTTTCTTGTGGTAGGTTAGTTTTCTTTTGGGTCAGTGAACTGAATTTTGTGCCCTGCAGCTGCAGGATCGTTAGGTGTAATATAAAGGAAACACGGGAGCACAGGGATGCAAGAGGGATGGAGAGGATGGGATAACCCCTTCTGGCTGATGTTAAATCAGATTAGGCATAGAATGAAACTGCCAATTCATTGCTGTCACTGTGATTATTATTTTTGTTTGATGTTATTTTTATTCTGTTCCAATACATCTCAGGAAGTCACTGCTACAAGGTATCGTAGATTTTGTTGGGGAAAAAATTGACATCTTTATAAAAATCACGTTCTTTCTCTAATATTGCAGGAATCAAGACTAGTTAAGTGCAATTCTCAATTTGACGAAGAAATAGTTTCTAAAATTTGGAGGCTAGTCCTTTTGAAAGGCAGTGAACTCCTCTGGGGAGATAAGAGTGTGCCAAGTCCTGAGGTAATTAACGGTCAGCGTTGTGACATGATGGCCTTTGAAATTAATACCGTGTGTTTGAGGAGGGAAGGGAGATTGTTTCAAAGCCCATGTTTGTTGTATTAATGTGTCATGTAATTTCTATGAAAGAAAATTAGCAAACCAAAGACAAACAATGCCAGGCACAGCAGAAAATGCATTATGATACATTATTTGAAAAATGTTACAATTTGAGAGCTGCAAACCAGTTCATTCCTTAGGGAAAAGGACAAATAAATAGAAAAAGTACCATTTGAGTGCACTCTTTGCACATCACAGAACAGTTATTCTCAGGTAAGTTTCAAGAACCTTGACCAACGTCAGGGAGTTACCTCAATTAGAAGAGAACTCAGAAGTAAGGAAACTCTCACTATAAATGGTAAACAAAATCCCAGGATGAAGTTCTCTGTTAAAAATGATGTGCAAGGGACAGAAATCATCCAAATTGTCTTTTTTGGCCAAATTGTGACTCAGAGTTTTAAGTTCAGGTATGAGCTAATGCTGTTTTCTTCCTTCTTTTCATTGGATTTGTTTTCAATTTCTAAACTAAGATGCCTTTTTTTGTTTTGGTAGAATAAAATTATTTTTACTCTAATTATCTCTAAAGTCATGAAAGCTCAGTTAAAATGAAGATGTTTCTACTTCCGTGGAAATGACAAACCTGGATAAGGGTGTCTGTACAGACTAACCCTGCAGGGATGTGGCATCCAAATGTGTTCAGGCATCTGAAGAAATGGTGTGGGTTTTCAACATTAAAGTAGCCTCTGTTCTTCATCAACCCAGTTCAAACTCTAGAGCTTTGCTGGTGTATTTTCAGTGCTTTACCCTGCTCTGTGGCCTTAACTGCACCTGTAACTATTAGGATTCACCTACGGCACTTCCAGAGTCCAGTTGTAAATCCTGTCTTTTCTGAACCTTTGCCTCATCAGTAGAAAATTTGTGCTAATCACACCCTGATTATCCGAAAACACAACTCAGTTTCATATGTTCTCCAAGTCTGCCTGTAACTCTGTCTTCTTATGCCCAGGGCATCTCATTCTTCCCTCTAGCCATTTGTCTCTACTTTTGGTGATTTTTTGCTTCACCAGATCAGCAGTGGTCTTAGTTCTGCAATCTGCTTCACCAGGAATAACGTCAAACATAGCATTGCGTGAGTATCCTTGGATGGTCGTCTTCTGTTTCACAGCTCCCTGTAAGCAATATGTTTCTGTGGATAGCAGGAAACTCTCAGGTCCTGCTGTCCTCGCAGTACCTAGCAAGGGCTTCATTCTTCTGTTCCTGATTTTTTGTAAACTTAACGTCAAATTTAATCCTATACACAACTGCATTACAATGAGCCACAGGAACATTAGGTGGTCTCATAAATGACACACATGAAGAGGTAAAAGGCTTGCTTTTGCCCTTCCTGGAAGGGAAATGAAGTAAACAAGTCCTGTTTTTTTTACCCTCTAAATTGTACCACTCAACTCAACTTTGCCTGAACCCTGCCCTGAGGATATGTCACAATTTTTTCAGGGTGTTTTCTGAATATGAGAGCATGATGGCCATGATGGTCTGCAGGCCTGGTATTAGGGCTGCTAAAGCCTGTTTCCACCACTGTTGCCTGTCCTAGCACTGAAATACTGTCAAGAGCCTAGCAGAATAATTTGGTGCCTGAGGAAACCCTTGAATCCACCATTTTAAATGTCAAAGAGTATTCTCCATACGCTACTTTTTTTAATTTTATTTATTTTTTTCCTTCTTAGCAATAACAGTGGCCAGGCTGGCTAGTTAAGTGTGATTACCTATTCATTTAGAAGTTTGCATGTTGATAGGTGCAGGTTTTCAGGCCACCGTGGTCCTGTAAATAAGGTTTTTATGTGAACATTCTGTCTTTATGTGCATCCATCTTTATGTCCTGTTCTCTCCCCTCTTCTCTGTTCCTCCTTCTTCTCTCTTCCCCCAGTGGCATCACTTGGCTCAGTTCAATACTATTAACAGAGAATAAATAATTAAATTTCCCCAGTTAAATGAATGTATGTGGCCAGACAGAAGAACTACATTAAGTCCCTGAATTGAAAGGAGATTGATGAGTCTCTTGGGGATCCATGCAGAAGAAAATCTTTATAAAGGATCTTTCCCCAGTTAGGGCTGTGGGATTCACTTTGCACAAATCTGGAAGAAACCATGCATTGTTTCTTCCAGTGATCACAGAGCATCTTTATTCACAATTAAGAACTTGTCAGGTTGTTTCAGAAGTTTATTTCTATTTTATCCACTTTATTTTCCTTTTTTACTTTTCAGATTTTTTTCAAAACTGGTAAAAAATCAACTCCACAATACTGTAGTGCAAGGTTTACATTGAATGTCACCTGAAGAAGCCAGTGCATCCCTAGAGGCTGCTGGCATCAGGGGAACTGGTGATAGTGATGCAGGAGCTGTATCTGCTTTCTGGGCTGATGGAGTTTAGTTTTTCTGCTCTGCAAATTCTCCACAAAAGACACCCCTCCATTACTACATATGGAGTCCTTTTGCTAAGAACCATGCGGTGTTCAGGTAATTTTGCCATGAGAAATCCTGTACCCATTGTATAAAAGTAGATATACTGACTTTTGGGAACAGGGCATACAACAAAAAGACCACAAAATCTTTTGTTTCTTCTTCATTGAAATCTTTCCCATGGCTGGAAAGAAGACCCCTGTCTAGTAACAAATCATCTCTCCCCCTCCTCGCCCCAAAGAAGAAAAAAAAAGAAAAAAAAGAAAAAAAAAAAGAAAAAAAAGAAAAAAAGAAAAAAAAGGCAAAAGTCTTTCAAATGAGAGCTGACATTTCCTCATCATTCTGTGTTTTCTGGTTATTTATATTTCACTGGCAGACAGGCTGCAAGGCCTTGTTCTTTGTGCTAAAGATACAAAGGACATTTTATTGTGGCCTGTCTTGCCAGGAATAAAGTGCAATAACACTTTCCAGTGGATCTTTCCTCCCAGTTTGCTCCCTAGAGAAACAATGAAGCTCCCAGAATCACTGGCCATACAAATGCATTACAAATACAAGAAAGGTCACCTGCGGTTTGCTGTTTCCTCTTTCCTGTCCTCTTGGTAGCCCATAACACATCCCTGGTTGCTGGTGAGCCATGGAGGTTTCATTCTTTTGATTTGAGGCTCTGTGAGGGATGATGTGAGTCCAGCACAGGTTTGTCATGCTCCATATAGTGGTGCTATAACTTGTGCTTGGTGTGGAGGACTGGGGAGTCCCAGAATGTCCTTGCTGGATGCGCAGCAAGGGCTTAGGAGATTTGCTGTCATGCTTAAACGTGCCCCACGTTGAGCACGTTATGAACTAGTGTAGCTGGGAAGTGTCACAGGCACGCATGGGGTGTCCTCAGTGTGAAAGTCCTGAGCCAGGGCTGCACTGAGAGCTGTGTAAGTACAGGCTGTGAGGCTCCAGCCTTCTGCTTGATGGGGTGTGATGAGCCCTTCCTCTCTTCTGGGACAGAACATCCTCACACGCAGAGTTGGAGAAATCCTGGGGTTTCCCCGTCCTGGGCTATAGCTTTGTTGACAGACTTATTTTTCACTTTCACAAAGTAAATAGAGTATATCTCCTGCTTGGTGATGATTCATCTCTCATTATGTTTAATAATTAGAATTCCATGCTTGTCTGCTGCTTCCCCTGTGCTCTGCCAAAATGAGTGGTCTCTGCTCTGAACAGCTCCATCTGTTGGCATTGCATTGCCGTATCAAACCCTATCAAAAAAGGTTTTTTAAAAATCCTTCCCACCAACAACCCAGCAGCAAGAAGATGGAGCCTTTCTGCTTGGACTGTGAAGAGATATGATGAGCACAGGTCTTGGTGCACCAACAGCCTGCATCTGAAACCTGCTGGGTAAAATTCCTGCAGTCCTGGGCTTCTTCGCCATTCTCCAAAATCAGGAGAGGCATGTGTTTGCTCTGCAGATCTGGGCAGAGATGGGGAAGGAGATCCTCGGCGCCTCGTGTCCTGAGCCAATCGCTTTCCGTTTCACAGCTGGGCTGGCAGCCAGCAGCAGCCTGCAAAGGGCTGGCACTGCTCAGGGAGAACATGCGGCGAGGTGAGCAGCAGGGCTGGAGGAGGCTGCAGGTGGCCCGGAGCTGGGTGCACGGAGGTTGCTATGTCAGACCTGGCCACAGGGGGGTACCACAGGCAGGGACACAGCCACTGGGACACGGTTTCAGTATCTCAAGCTAACACATGCGGTCACAGCGCTTCTTGCTGCTCCATATTCCCTCCCTGCCTTGCTGCTAAGGGCGAAGGTGGGAGCAAGGCCCGTGTCCGAGCTGGGCAGAGCATCGGCCTGTTACGCGGTAGTATATAGACCCTCTGCAGCCTTTCCTCCCCTGGGATGCTGGGAATGCATCTTCAGGATTAAGCCTTCGTGTTGTGCTTGAGGCGTCAGCAAGGAGCTGTGGCTGCTGCCTGATTTCCCGGCACACAAACCATGGAGAGCGAGGCTGCTTCCCGACCTGGTTTCGCAAGTTTGTTGGGAGTAAAGTGGTCTTTGCAAAAACTGTGCTGCTTAGGGAGGTTAAAATTTAACACAACCTTCTTTCTGTTGTTAAGGACCTAGAGCCCAATGCCAAGCACCCGTAAATTCAGTTATTTCCCTGGTGGCTGTGTGTGTTCAGGCTCAAATCTGTAGCTGTGTTTGAGCAGCTGTGTAGCTTGCACTGGGCATGAATATGGCTGGCATCAACAGAGGCAGCTTCAGTTGCTTGTAATTGTCCAAAGCTGGAGCCATTTAAAAAATTAAGATTACAAACATGCTCACAAGCAAGTATTTTCGCCTTGTATGGTTTATGTAAGTTTCTGCTTCAAAGAAATAATTACCTGCCTTCTTGAAAATGTTGTCTTCTTTCATTTGCCTTCTTGAAAATGTTTCCTTATTCCAGCTACTTTTAGTGTATAGGTATGAACAGGTTTACAGAGTATCTAGTGCTTTACATCAAGTTTAGGATATTTTCACTATTGACACTTCTTATATGTGGCCTGGTCCCATGGTCCTAAAACAAGGATGAGGCTGTATTCATTGTACATGCTCATTTTTGTGTTGTTGTTGTTTTAATATCTCCATCTTTAAGGGACATCAGATGTCCAGAGTATCAGAAAGCAATATTCTTTATGATTAGAGTAAATATTCGTGGTTTGTTTTTTTTTTTTTTTCAGAGATTTTTTTTCCTCCCTCCATAAAAGGGCAAATAAATCTGCCAGCTAAATAAATACAAACATTTTGTTTCTCATGCTATCACATGTAGCATGCAATATCATCCAGCCTCATTTGTGAAGGAACAGTTCTAGTTACACAGATGAAAAACGATACTTAAAAGGAAAAAACAAACCAAAACTGTGCAGTTTGTTTGGCTATCTTCAGTTGTGATTGTCCTTTGGAGACTGAAGCCTGGCCCAGAGCTGACATAACACAAGATAGATTGCTTCCATGGACTTCGGCGGGAGTTTGGATTGGACTATGTGATGTTGCAAAATTACAAATGCCTCTCAGAAAGGCTGAAGTCTAACTTACTCATGATACAGGCTTTAAAATGGAAAAAGTGGTCTGTGAACAATGTGACAACCACTTCGGATTTCCAGACTTCTCTGCCTTGAAATGGGAACACCTCTGGGCACGCTGCTACTGCTCTCCGGCATGGTTTGGGTAGCCTTTGCTCAGGTGTGGGCACAGCCATCCTGGGAGGAGCGGCAGCCCTCAGTAGACATATGCTGGCCGAGGCATCAGCATACCGTGGGCACTGGGACCCACTCTGCAGCTTCAGCAAGATGTTGGCTGTGTTGGAGTTTGGAGAGCTCTGTTCTGGAGAGTTTGGAGAAGAGCAGTATCCCGTTTGGAAGATGGGAGATAGAGATTTGGATTGCTTAGCTTACCCAAACCAATTTGCTGCAGTCTTGAGATGTCTTCATAGTTTGAAGAAAAAACACTACCATGGCTTGGGAAATGTGAGCGAGTCTGACTCCGGTTATGGAAAAGCTACTAGGCAGAAGTATGAAAAGCTTGCTGGTAAATCATTTACAAGAAAATATCTTGCTCAGCATGGGGTTTGCAATGAGGGGGTCATATTTAATGACCTGCTCCAAATGTTATTATAAATCATTACTTCCTCACCAGCTAAATCACGGCTGGCTAATACTCTGTATGCTCTCCTGTAGAAGTGCCACTAACATGTGAACATGTTGGAGTTCAGAGCCATGTGGCCCCGCAGGATGGAGGAAAGGGCAGGAGCATGAAAGGCCGTCAGGCATCCCGGGGGCGATGCCTGTCCCTCCCTCAGCCACACAGCTCCTGTGTTTTCATAGCGCTGGCCGCCTCTGCAAAACACAAGACCTTTGGGAGCTTTTTGACAAGATGCTAAACTGGAGTAACCTCAGTGAAAGCATGTCCCCGGTGCAGAAGTAAGAACGGTTTTCAGGAGGATAAAGAGGGCAAGTGTTTAGCTTTGGTTGAATGATGCCTTTGAGTTATGCAGGGAAACTTCTTCCAAGCTGCGTAACAAACCTCATGCCCGCTTGGGACAGTCAGCAGGGCTTCACAATAAACTGCTCCAGAGCCCGCCCAGGCAAAACCTCCAAATCCTCTTTGGGTTATGCACAATCTGCAACAGTTAGAGGAGCATGAGTGATGGCAGCCCATGGGTACATGGGATCCTGGCCAGTGGGATGTCTGCGTATGGGGGAGAAACTCCTTCCCCACTGAAAATAAATATCTCACCTCTGAAAAGCAACAGACACTGCAAACATGAGGGAGCACAAGTCCCATGTCCAGTTCTTGATGGAGGATCCACTTTATGCTGGAAGGAGTCTATGGGCTGCTTTCACCTATTTATTTTACACTGAGAAATGGGGAAGAAAAACCTCAGGGCAGTCTGTAGAGGCACTAACTCCTTGGAAAAATGCACAGCAGTGGGGATGTCAACAGATGTTTGGTAGCTTCCTACTTCCTTCTACCTTTAGATCATGCCTTAAAAAAAATCCCTGTGCATTGCATATTTTCTGTCCCTACGCCTATACAAGAACCACAGTCAGCAGTTCCATACATCATTTAGAGAGATTTTATCAATAGAATAAGAATATGCAAGTGGAAGCAGTATTTCTTTTGAGGGATACGTTTAATGTAATAGTACTTTTACACTTTAAAAAAAAATGAGAAGAAAGCTTTAATGCCTCTTCAGTCCACAGAGAGCACAAAAAATCAAAGTCAAAGCCTATTTAAGATCTTACTCTTTCTTAACAGAGCAGCCTTAGCCAAGGAGAGAAAATAGGGCTTCTAATCTGGCTTCAAAGTAATTGAAAAGCAAGTTCAGATTTGGGGTGAGGGTGGAATAAGGAGATGGGTAATATAGCATGAATGGGAAAATGAAATCTTTGGCAGTGTCACAACTACCATAAATAAAGGTAACAGGACCTGTAACAGGACCCAGAGACCAGCAAGGGACATACCCTGGCTGGGCTGTCCTATTCCCCACTCAGAAACCAAGAATGGTGTTTGCCAAGTCTGTGTACATCAGTGGTATGTACTTTCCTCAGCACACAACATCTCTCTCTCTCTTTTTTTTTATTCCCCTCCCTTTAAGATTTTAATCTTAGAAAAAATTCTGGTAGTCTTTTGTGGGCAGTTTGGAGGAGGGGAGTTGAGGGATAGTTGAGTATTTTTGTTTCTGTTTACAAATGCAGGGGAGTTTGTCTGGGTTCAGCTGGTGAGGCCACAATTGGGCAGGTGTCACAAGTCTGGTTTGCATTTAACTTTCCAGGGCTTTATTGAGAAGAGGATGTCTGAAGTCACCGTGCATGGGCAGGCACAGAGCTCGTACGATTTATACAGGTACAATTCACACAAGTCTGTCTGACTTCACCTCCTCCTCCACACCACGCTGGACCCACTTGTGTGCCTATTGCTCTAATGCCTCCAGCAAGTAGCTTTGCAGCCCCTGCTCCTTTCCCTCGGCTGTGGTTTGACAAGAAGGCTCTCAGGTACAACTCCTATCACAACGTGGTTCTGTGCGAGCAAAAAATGTTAAAAAATAGGTGACTGTCTTTCTTTGCTAATGCATTTTGCAGTTTTTCATGGGCCAGCATCTGCCTGGATAATAGAGGAGTCTCACTAACACAAGTAATTCATACAAAGGCATTCACACATTTGCTTTATGTTGCATTTCTTGGCTATTACTGCAAGAGACTTTTATAAAATGATGATCTTTTGATGGGTTCGACCATGGTAGAACGGGTAAGTGAACTGACCTCACTAGTCCAGATAGGGACCCAAGGCACCTGTGCTGAGTTATTACCAATGTTCGGTGCAAAAGCACAGAGAAAATAGCACAGGGTTTCTTTTGACACTGAGCAATGCTGGAGTCGGAAAGATACCCCTGCCTGCTCTGTTTGTTTGTTTGTTCAACACTCGTACACCCCTGTTTACTTACTGACACAAGAGACATTGGCTCATTTGGCAACCTCTAATGACAGCTTAAGGTTCACCACCCTGTACTAATTGTGCAGTGGTAAAAATACAATTTTTTTCCAAATGAGGAGCAGCAGTAAGCGAACGCAAGGAATGGGTCTCCACAGCATGTTTGTTTTGTCCCACACCTTTGTTTTGGAAGCTGCTGTTTTCATAGAAAATGAGTACAAAGCTGGGTAAGACTAACTCAACTCTTTCTAAGTATGTTTTGTGGGGATTATCATGCTGGCTGAAAAACACGCCACTTCTCACAGCCAAAGATGTGAACTCAAAATGAGGTCATGAAACTTTGATTACAAGATGCGCAGAGGCCTTTCAATTAAGATTGGCCACACTGCCGTGGGATGGTTATTACTGGTCAGACACTTCCTGAAATGCTCAACAACTCCCATAGAGTGGTGTCAGGAGCTAAAATTACCAGCATTTCTGTGGGGTTTTTAAAAGCCCTTCCTATTCAGTTCCACCAGCCACTGTATCAGCGGTGGTCAATATTTTCCCCTACATTGGTACATGAGGAAATAACCAGAATACTGAACGAGCTATTTATAAAGACATATTGCAATGCACACTCATCTGCTTCCAATGAGAGGTTCTGGCCACCAGCAAAACCATGCAGAGTGAGAGGAGAAAATGGCTTTGTGTTTAATTTTATACTTCAGCTTGATCCTCAGTTCCACATAGGATGCTCTGAGGACCCTTGGCAAGCACCCCTAGTGAACGGTGATAGGAAAATACAAGCATATGTGGGGTATAACAGCATCACTTTCTAGCCAGCCTTTCGCCAGAAGTCCAAAATAGCTTAAACTCTGCTCGTGGCATAATTTGTGTGGGACAGAAATGCAGCCTTTCGCTGCCATGACCCTATGCCAATGCCATTTCCAAGCGCTGGTCTTGGCAGAGGCGTCTCCCTTCGCACGGGGCATGTTCCTGGCAGCAGAGGAGGAGGGGAAAAGGACCTAGTGCTATGAAGTGTCCCATACCTCCCGTCCCTGTTGTGAGGTATTTGGCCTCACACTGTTCCAGCCTCAGATGCATTTGTGCAGGCAAGACTTTCCTCAGTTGCTCTTGCCCGACTGCTGAGGTCAGAAGGGGGGATGGTGCTGTGCGACACGTTACAGGACAGCTGTTCACAGTGGGCATTTGCCACTTCCATGCACAAGCAAAAGCTCTGTGGTTTAACAGAGGGTTCTGTGTGCCCCTCACTTCAATTCCCCTGTAAGTACATAGTATGATTTGTATTTGCTGGGGACCTGCAGGGCTGCAGAAAGATTAATTGTGCTCTCACATGTTAGCTGATGTCTGTTCTATCAGTATGGTGGTCTTGTAACACTTCTAAAATACTTGGGAAGGTTTTTTTAATGGAAGTAAATATTGACTTTCAGTGGAAATAGACAGCCCTTTGTTTTGTCTGAAATTGAAAGTCCTTTGCAGTGCTAAATGAATGGTATAGTTGAACTCTTCTCCTTAGCTGTCTAAGACAGTCATTTAGTGTTGCATCACTGTTGGATAGTTCATATCCATCTTTAAAAGTAGCTTGCTTATACATTCAGGTATGAATTAGTTAAACCAGCCCAAAATTGCTGTTGTGCTGATAGAGAAGTAGTGTCAGGCCCTGGCAGTGGCTGGGACCCCTCTAGTTGGGGATTTGGCTAGTGAGGGCCCTGCTGGGCTCTCGTGTTTATGCACGCTCAGATTTATCAAAGAACAAATAAAAGGACCGTTTGGCCTCCAGCATGTTCTGTTGCTTGCTACGCAGTTTTGTTTGGGTGTAGGTTTGGGTTGAAAAACCACATAGAGCAATTTGCTCCCTCTCACTGAAGAAAAATATCTCCTCCAACCCCAGATGTACTCATGCCAAAGTTAACCTGAAATAGGTTTACAGTGGCTTTGCGGGCCTCCAGGTCATGGTATCTTCTCTTGAGATGGAGAAGCATGGATGGTTGCTGAGCTTTGCTGCAGGAGCTAGCTGCGTGCAGTAGAAAGTTGTGTCATCTCTGTAGGCCACTAACAAGGAATACTGCTTTTTGGGATCTAAGGCAGGTGACAGGCTCTTCCCCAGTGTCCTGCTGCCCCACCTCCTCGTTGGTGTTTGACTGGGCGAGGTGTGGAAATCCCATTGTTTCCTGGGGGCACTATGCAGGCATAGTGGCACACCAGGGCAGTTGTGACCAAAGACTCAAACTAGGTACCTCTGCCTCACTGCACTCTTCTGCAGCTTGGACACGGGGCTTTTCATGTCCTAGCACAGTGCGAGCAGAAGCTAATTACTATTCTGTGAGGCAAATAAGCATGTATGCACACATGTAAATTATATGGTGAACCAGATGCCTTCTCCAGACAGTTTTCTGAAAATGACTTCATATAGGAAAGTTGCATTTTTCACGTCTGGCTCTTGAACATTGTTTTTCAGTTACATGGTACTTTCTGTAATTAGCAATGAAAATTCAGGCACAAGAATATAGTGTGTGTTTGTTCCATGAAGTTGGGACCATTTTGATATTTTGTGAAAAAATGAAAAGCTCATTTAATACCAGTCCAGCTATTTATACCTCTTGCACAAACTTAAACATAACAAAAAATGCAACATAACTCATGAAGCAAAGGAGCATCTTTGCCAAGTGTAATATTTGTATTTGGAAACATGGTCTATATTGTATGAAGCAGTAGCCTTCTAACTGCCTCCAAGGTTTCTTTTGGCTGATGTTTATTCAAACAGTCTTGCTCTTCATTCATTTTAATGGCTGAGAGGGAGCTGAGTGTTTTTACACTGACAGACTGGCACAGCTCAGCCTCTGCTTTTTCGGCTGGCGCCGAATGCCCTCCTCCGCTTGCCTGAGCGCAGCAAGCCTCACGGCATGCCAACCGTGGGCTGAGGTGCGCAGCCCTGATGCACAAGCGCCTGCCTGTTCTGCCACTTCTCAATCACACTCCCGAATTTTGTGTGCTGACGTCTCAGTCCTGCCTTTGGTTTTGCCCTGTGTGTCCTGCGGGTCTGGCACGATGGAAGCAGAATAGTCGCAGTACCCTTGTTTGAAGAAGGGAATGCCCTTTGCTGTCATATCCGTGTGCAACCTGAGCAAAGCTGCTGGGCACGGGAAAGGCGCTTGCACTGGTGCCATCAGGGAGGGGAAGAATTTGGAAAGTTTGGAAGCTTGGAAAGTTTGCAACTGGGAAACGTCCTTGGGTGCCTGCTCTGGAAACAGTAGCGGTCAGCTAGAAGGGGGGAGACACGTCAGCCTTGCCTTTTAGCTGCCTGATGTGGTAAAAGGCGGGCACTTACTTCATATGTGAGGCTGGTGTCTTGGTCACTTTCTTCCCCTCTAGAAAAGGTTAGCAAATATTCCCAGTTATTTTTTTCCCTCCTTGAACTCTTTTTAAAATAATAATAATTAATAACCAAATACAGTAGCTGTATTGTCTGGACTACAGGGCTGCATTTAAGCTTTATCACTGTGGGTAACTTAATTCTTTTAGGGACTACATATGAAATTAAGCACCTAAAAGTTAAGCTTAAAATATTGCAGGGCAAGCCTATCAAATCCTTGTCCTGAAGAGCTGGAGATGTCAGGATGTGTTTCAAGGGGTCTCTTCAACACAAAATAACTAAACTTTTGGAAATGGTACTATTAGGAATAAGGTACAAATGCAAGACAAAGCAGCGGGAGCAAGAAGCAGGGAAGACACGAGTCATTCAAATACGAGCCAAAGAGGTTTAATAATAATGGGAACTTTGGAAGAAACAAGGACCAAGCTACATTTCTCTACTTTCCCCACCTGCCAGTTACATAGCACAGTGCCATGGGCCTAACTGATCGCGACACTATCACAGCAGCCATTTCTTCATGCGGATGAGTTGTTCCTGAAAAATGCAGTTGGCACAGACCACTCTTATTTTTCACACAAAGAATGGAGGTCTTCCTGTTCCACATATTTTTCTTCAATGAACGTAGTTATTGTTGTCACTGCGAGGAAAATCCTCTGTCTGTCTGCTAAAATACTTGAGAGGAGGGAGATAAAGCATGAAATCTTTTTGTTGTGGCTAAGGATTTCCTCTGCAAGCTTCCACTTCAGTGATTCACTGCTCTTTTCCAAAAGAAATGCAAAGCCAGGATGGGCATTAATTATGACTTGTAGTCCCTGGCTAGTGTATCTCACATGTTCGCTGGCACCGATGAAGGTGCTGTAGACTGGTATTCATGGCCAAGCAGATGCCACCACCTCCTTGTTCTGCTCTGGGCTTGGGGATGTGCCATCATGCAGCCCTGTGAGAGCAGCTTGGGGCTGAGAGGCACCCCCAGGTACAGGGCATCGTTTTTGCTGTCCCCTTCAGTGCTCGCGTGGCAAACCCTCAGGCATCACCTGGCCGACTCGCCTTAGAAGTCACCTGCTGGTCCGTATCACAGCATGGAGTCTGCTTTTGTACTTTTTTAGTGCAACAAAACTATACAGTTAATGGAGTCTTAATAAATTCTGGCAGAGCTGAAGCAAAAAAACAGAGGCAAGTGTTCTGATTTTTCTTTAAAGTTAGAGCTATTGTTCATCTGGGCAACTTTTGTGTATGAAATGAAGGCAGAGATCTCTGTTTTGGGGGAGAGCCACACTGTGGATAAGTGCAAAGGAATTCTGCCATGGCTTTGCCATGAATTATATGTTGTCTGAAGGATTTAACAATATCACAGAGTTCATCAAGAACAGGAACACTCATTTTCCTATCTTTTTCTGCCAGCAAAATGAACAAGCGATTTAGCTTCCTTAAAGAAAATCCATCCGGTAGCTGTGCCAGCTCTGTCTTCCTCATGTTCGTGTGCATTTGCTTTGTTCCTGAGTCCCAGATGGATTTCTGAAAATGGCACAGGGTTGCCAAAATGCATCTGAAGACACATATCATCAGTATGCACAAATTGTAAAGAATGCAGCCCCTGGAGCGATGTGTGATTTCATCAAAAGTGACTTTCCAGCTACGCCGAAACCTTTCATGTCTCTTGTGCAATCTGCAATGCTAAAGCAAACAATTTGAGTGCCAGATTGTCATAAGTATCTGAATACTTCAACTTATTAAAGGGCCACAATCTTATCAAATCAGAGAAAATATGAAATCTCAAAACAGATTAAGCTGCTATAAATACAGCTAGGTAGATACAATCAATTTCTCTCCCCTCAAAAAAAAAAAAATCAACACACTTCTAAACCTATCAAATATTTTTAATTAAAGCACCAAGGTGCACTTGCCAAACTTTTGGGTTTCTGTAGCCCTTGGGCAACATTCTCTGCTTGTGCACTGTGGTGTTTCTGGTGGCGTTGGTGGAGTTTGTCTGCATCTTACCTGGGAAAGAGCAAAGAGATTCTGGATTTGTAATGGAGCTGTATAGTATTATTACCTAATTTTTGTTTGGATATGGCAGCCTATAAAATAATAGATTCTGAAAATAATAATAATAATAAAACAGAGAAAATCTGGATGCTGTAGTTAAGGAAAGTTTTCAAAAGGGCACAGTGGCATTAGGGAGATGCACTCAGTAGTACACACTGAAGCTGAAACAAGTGCCAGGAGTTTGTTGGGGTGGGAGTGCATGGGGACAATCATGCAGGTGTAACCTTGCAGAGGTTCAGGCACCAGATTTCATGGAAAATAAGAAGGGAGAAGAGAACAGGTAATAACCTCCAGCTGCGTGGGTACAAGGAGAAAGAGAAGGTGTTGCTTTCTGTGTCTGTTAGCCATGGAAAAGGGTGCTCAACCCTTGAAGCAGAAAGGGAGGAGGCTCATGCAAAAACCTGCCAGTGAGGAACACAGTTTGCTCAGGTGTGGAGCAAAACTTCCATCAGCAGAAGCTTTTCAAAATATGTGGAACAAATTGCTGCCAGAAACACTCTGTTTTTGACTTGCTTTAAGGCAAGATGAGGGACTGGACTCCCTCATGAGGACTGCTGCAGCCTGATTTTCCTCTCATTAGCAGCACTGCTGAGGCCACCGACTGCTATAGCTGTGCCTTCTGTGGCATCTAAATGTGGACGACGTGTCAGTGCAGGGGTTTTGGATATGGTGCCTGCATTTTTTCCCCCCTCTCCTTTTCCAGGCTTTGGGAACAAATCTTAAATGCTCATCAAGTTTCAAGACAACAAATTAAAGTAGGTCACATCATAACTTAGCCAGCTGATTTATTTTAAAAGAGTAAACGAGTGATGAATTCCATACAGTCTGATGTCTCTTTCGGAAAAGGCGCCATCTCCTCTTCAACTCAATTTACGGTGTTACAAGGTCGGTATTTTCATGGCATTTTTCTTCAACTTAAAAAGAGTTTTTTATGAAGAGTCTTTGGTTGCTTTCTTCTATGTTTTCCTTTTTTAAACAAATTAGGAAGATTTTTGTGTTCAAAGGCAGTGCTTATATTCTGCTGGAATTTTTTTTTCTTGTTGAGGATTTCAGCTGGATCAGCTTCCTGAATTGAATTGCTGAATTAACACCAGGGTGAAGGTGAGGACTGGCAGGAGCAAGGCAGCGAGCACATCTGGCTGGAGGCAAGGGGCAAGGGCAAGAGGCAGCCTGGGTGAGGAGAACAAAGTACATTCGACCCCTGGGCGCCTTTCTGAGGGTCTACCTTTGCCACCGAAGGAGCTGACAGCTTTTGGGTAGAAACTTGTGAGCAGTGGCAATGTAAAGGCACAGCCATCCCCAGAACTGATTGTAATCTGTAGCTTTTGTTTTCCTTCCAGACCCCGCACTGCTTCAGGCAGGTCCCCCCTCTGGGGTCGAGATGTACTACTGCCATCTCAGTAGCAGAACCCGCAGATTTTTGCTCCCTCTCTCCTCTCCCCTGGTGTTCCTCTGCAGGCAGCCTTTTTTCCCCAAGCAAAAGCCTGTTGCTCAGGTCTGATGCAGAAGAGAGGCAGGATCCAGTCCTGCCAAAAGGCTGTCTGCCCACTTCTGGCTCCTGTGGCTGGATAGGTGTTTGGTCCTGGCAAAGGCTTTGCAATCTGATGAGCAGGGGAAAGGGACAGAAAAATGCCATCATAAGCCAGGGCGTGCTGCATGTATGTTTTGCACCCCACAGTCGGTGCTGCTTGCAGTCTGCTAGTGAAGGCATCCTGTGCCAGCAGCTTTAGCTGGTGAAACATTAGGGGTGTTTCTCCCTCTTCCCCCCTTCCCCTTTTTCTCCTGTATCTTTTAAAAAGGGTTGGGGATGGGGGCAGTGAGAAGGAAGGCAGGTTGGGACCCGATGTGGCCCGCAAGGCTGGGGGAAAGAGTATCTGAGGCAGGCAGACGGACTCACTGCTGCCTTTTCTTGGCCACATCCTGGCTAGCGATGGAGGGAGCTTTGCAGCTGGTGCTGCAGGGGAAGTTGTCCCGGCTGTGTCTGTACCTGCTGTTTGTCTGGTTGCTCTGTGTCTGGTTTGCAGCCGATACCCGCACAGGTTGTCTGTCCAAGCCCTCGCTGGGATCAGGTGGGAGGTGATGGACCAGGGCTGCGCCACAGTGTGTCCAGCCACCCACCTGCGCCTGTCAGAAGGGCTTTGCTAGGCCTAAGCAAACCTCTGTAAAGAAAATGCGTGTCCTCTTTGCTTTCATCGTATGCATGCTTACACAACTGGCTTTGTGACTCATCCTCTTGGCTTCTGTGATTGCATTTAATGAACTGAAGGCTGAGGTTTCACCCCACAGAGAACAAAGCCCTCCTGGATGCAGGACAGCGAATCATCAAGCCCTCTCAAGAGCAGCACATTCCTGAGAGCTGTGGGAACAAACATCTGCACCAGCTGCATGCACCCACCATTTCAACTCTTTGAGGCATGGGGGACTAGTATGGGTGCTGCTTTGGGCACAGGCTTCACCTCCCACAACGTGGTAGCTGCTCAGTTTCTGTCTAAACTGATGGTGGAAATGAGACACAATCACTGAAATTTTAGAAAATATCAGCCTCAGAAGTGCTACAGTCCAGTGATTGTCACTAGTACAGCTTATGCCTTTAGAAGTGAGATGGACAACATGGAGTCAGTTCTCAGTTTTGCCACAATCCTTCCTTCCTGCCCTGACTTTGGCCAGGTTAATTCTCCTGACATCATGAGGTTCCCTGACAATCACAAGGACAAACGAATTTTCATGCTTTAAAGCTGTGAGGAAATTCAGCTCATGAGTATCTGTAGTAACTGGGATTCCTGAGATGGACAGAGAAGCTTTGCACTGTGGCATATAAATGCACCGAGTCTGGAGAGCATTGCGAGCCACACCAGATATGGTTGTGGTCCTGCTGCCTGTGTCTGCCTGTCCCACCTGGAGGCGTGTAGGGGCTGATAGTATTGCTCATGAGAAGCATTGGCTGATAACTGATCTTGTTTTTAACATAATGCGAGAACATGTCCGAGAATATGTGAGAAAGGCTGTACTTGTAGAAAGGCCCCAGATCTGTCCCTGCTTTGTCTGGAAATTATGCCCATGGTGGAGGAATGCTCTTGGGAAGGGGATGTACAAGCTTCGCTATATGGGTATAGTTAAGCCCACAGCTCATAGTCCCCTGAAGCCCTTTAGTTATGTGCCAATAATCTAATGAAGTTTGCATTAACATCGCCTATGGTTATATGCAAGTTCCTTTGCATGGAAGTACTAAAAAGCCTCACCCATATGTTTTTGTGTGGGATCACCAAGAAGCAGCACAGCCTTTATGTTTGCCCAGGCTTTGAGCTCTTTGTCTCCCAGTGCCAGTTACAACTGGTTCTTGCAATAGGGCTGCCTGTCCATAAGAACTGAACTGTCCATGAGAACGGAACCACTTGATGGTCCCAATTAGCTATGGTCCAGTGAGCAACAGTTCCAAGACAGCTGACACTGTCTCCCTCCTGGTGCCCTGGTGAGTATCTGAAATTGTGGTGTGAGGAGGGGAAAGAGCTGCAGTTGTCCACCTCAGCCCCCTGGTACAAAATGTTCAAAGCATTTCGTTGGCCATTCCCTACTTGTTCTCGCCAATGAAACCATCTTGCCTTTCTTTCTGACTTTCTTTGCTTTTGCAGCATGGGCATGCAGGTGAGGAGCGGCAGCTCCAAGTGGAGGGACCGGGAGGGCTTTTGGCAGGTGTCCTGCTAAGGGGGACAGAGCCCGCAGTCCCAGCACGGGACCGGGAAGGCCAGATACCAGGACGCTGCTTTTGTTCTTTTACAGGCTCTTCTGTGACCACCACCAACTCTAAAAACTGCCATTTCCAGTTCTTCGCTTCCTAAACCATTTGCTTTGCAAAACTGTTGCTGAGTTTGATTCACAAAAGTGCTCTGAGGCCTTGGGTGTGAAATGCTATGACAAAAGAAGGCATTCCAGCTCTTTATTACATCGCACATTTTAAATCACGGAAAATTGGTCTAAAATACAATAAAATTAGCATAAAAAGGAATGTTTTCCAATTGCCTGTCAGGATCTCTTCAGTCTCATAACTGTTTTCGTGTGAAGCAACGAGTGTAATGCTTGATGATAGTTGTTTGTTCCCTTGTTGTCTTGAAGTTGCTGGAAGCAATTTACAAGTTACTCTTGCTCAATGTCTAGGAAGGGAAGAGAATGGAAAATGTTTACTTGTTTCTTTTTGGTAAAGAGTTCATTCCCAAAACAACAGACTGGGCTGAAGACAAATTAAGCCTTGCCATTGACTTTGGAGGGTGAAGGATCTGTCCCCGCGTGTCCCTGCCGCTCACCCCAGCCAGCACAGACCAGAAGTGTTGGTGTCCGGCCCCCTGTGCCCATTGCCCTGTCTGTGTGTTGCTCTGTCCATCTGTGCCATTCCCATTACACTGCTTTCACATATGCATGTCTCTTTATTGAACGGGTGGTGATGTTTGGAGCTGCAATGCAATGGCAGAGTTTTTTTTGGGGGGGGTTAAACCACGCTATCCTTTTTTGACCTGCCCAGGGATGCTGACCTGAAGCTTTGGGGCAAAGATGTGATCATACCCTGGGGAGGGCACATCTCCTACAACACGGACAGCATCACAGGCTGTTCTTTTTGACTTCCTGCAGACGGTCTAATTATATGAAAGAGCATTGCTCTCCATTTGGTAAGAAGATGTATTCTTAGCTAAGTTTACCTAATACTTTCCTGATTTGTGTGGGTTTTGCTTTTTCTTTTCCCCCCCTTGAGCTGGACAACGATGTGAGCTTAGTCCAGCAATCAAACATGAAAGAGCCCATATGTATAAAGTACCCTCCTCATGATGGCATCTGTCCAGAAGAGACAAATTGTCTTCATGCAGGAGGTCTGTCATAGCCTCTTCCCATTAAAAAAAAATAAGAAAATCTGGCATAAGAAGTGTCTCAGGATAAGCCAGGGCAATGCAGCGGTCATTGCTAGTGGTACTGAGCTGTGCCATCAGACCCTATAGCTCGCAGATGTGGTGGACCTGTGCTGTGCACGACTGCAATGGTGCAAAGCCGACATAAAGGGCAAGTGAGTGGAGGTGGGATGAGCTGTGTGTGGGGTGTCAGCTGCTGCTCTTCCCCTCCTCTTTCATCGTGAGGAGATGAACTTCTCTGGAGGGCCCTGGCTCTGAAGAGGCTGGAGAGCAGCTCTACGCCTGCTGCAAGTCGTGGGAAATTTTGTGGAAGGAAATCTTTTGGAGAAACAGGTGGCAATTCTTGGGAGGAAAAATCTCCTGGTTTCTATCAGTTTTTGCTGTTTCCTTTCTCAGCTCTGGTTAAAGAGGCTTTTGCAGCTCACAGGATAATTACCAGCCTGGAGGTGTCAGGTGGACCTGACAGCCTGTGGGACTCCCTGGCCTTGCAGATCTCCTCTTGTACAGCTGGCTGATCTGGTCTCATCTCCTTGGGCATGAGAGAAAGGGCATTCTTCTTGGGCATGAGAGAAAGACCTCTCAAGCAAAAGCCGCATAAAATTACAGGAGTACTGATGGCTGTGCCGCTATGGGCAAGGGCAAAACATAGTTATTTGTCAAGGTTAACCACCACCATCGACCTCTCGTGGACAGCTAAAAGCTGTGGTGCAGCTACCACTGCGCTGTGGCCTCTGGGAGCATCAGCCCGTCTGGGCTGTTATTCAGGAAAAAGGCTCAGCAACTTTTCTTCCCTTTTCACCTACTGGCTGTACCTTTTAATTTGTCTTTTCTGGTGTTGTGTACCTAGTGGTGATCCAACACATGGTGAAATATTTGGGAATGGGTCTGTGAGTCTATGGACAGGCAACGGAAGCCCTCAGCCTGCCGGGGAGGTAGGCACTGCTTCAGCGTTTCCTTTGCTAGGTTCCTTTGCAAGACTTGCTTTGTTCCTTCTGATTTACCCTTCTCTGAGGCCGTCCTCCTTTAGGATATCATTACCCACATGCTCATATAAATTTTGGTGCACCTTAATGAGGCCATTTTATAACTTAATGTGCTGTTGTTTCCTCTCCTCACTAGCCAGCAGTCATTTCTATTCCTGCTACTGCATCTTCTTTCCCAAACCAAAGCAACTGCATCTGCCTGTTATACGCTCTTATTCTGTGTTTCCTGGGCAGTTTGTAAGATGAGGTTGTGTAAGTGAACCAATGCCTTGAATTCAGCTCACTGTTGCCTTCAGACACGGCTACTGCTTCAGAGGCAGTGGTGGACCTCGCTGTGTCTCCAAACCATTGCTTGCCATCAAGGCCTGGGTGCGCTGCAGGGGCCGGGACTTTTTCCTCCTGGTGGGAGCGGTGCTGGAAGCTGCTTGAGGTTGCCCTCATGTGTTGCTGGCAGGCAGGAGGAGTGAAGCCAGGTTGTGTTGTGATTTGAACGTGCTCCTGGTGACTGCCTGACAGAAAAAGCTGCTGAGGACAGTGGGACACAGGAATCCCTGCATCCACACTGGCAAGTACATTTGCATCTTCCCCATCTTCTTACCTGGCCAAGAGATCCCTATGAAGCCATAGGGCTTTTCCCCCAGCTCCATTTCGTGTGGCTAAGTGATGTCTCCTCAAGCTGCCCCCAGGACATGGAGATGGGGCCCAGCTGCAGCTTTGGGTTTGGAGGCAAAGAAATGTGTTGAACACAGCCGTGCAGAGGCAGGAGCCAGCCTGGATGAGGGTGTTTGGGGTGGGAGCTGGTTCCCCAACCTTCCCCCACTCCCCAAACTTTGTGAGTCACATCCTGCGTCTACCACCACAACGTGCAGATGCTGTCCCTTGCTTTAGGCATGTTTCGGAGCCGTACCAGAGCCCTCCTGAAGCCAACTGAGTGACGCACTCTTTAGCTCTAAGCAAAGTATTGGTCAGGCCCATAATAAACAGCAAATTCTGACATTTAACACATATAGTGTTGTTTGCCCATGTTTAAAAAGGAAATATTATTCAAGCACTCCTTTGAAAACTAGAGCCACCCACACTTTGTTTTGTTGGGTTTGGCTGATTTGACCTGTGTCGTGTTGCTATCACTTCCAGAATATAACATTCCGAATCCCTTATAAATTGTGCATTTTAATGAATGAAAGGCTTCTCCATGTGGTTAAAATCCCCCCCGCCTCATTCTTGCGATAGAGAACAAACACAGGAAAAAATTTATAACTCCCTAAACTGATAGAAAATTAGCACAGTCGTAAAAGGCGCATGTGGCTTTAGCAATGCAACCGAAAAGGAAAAATGAATAAACCTGTCACTCAAAAAGTAAAAGGCAGAGCTGAGGAATGGCTTCTGCCAGTTCAGCTTCCTGGTGAAGCTCACCCATGCGAGGTCAGAAATAGCCTCATCCCCCTGTGCAGGCCACAAGGGGAGGGCTCCTCTGTAGCTCTGCTCCTGCAGACATCACACTCAGCAACGTGCTGCTATAAAGTGCATGGCTAGAGGATATCCTAAATAAATTTACATATATATATAAATATATGCATGTGTGTGTATTTTGTATGAAATACGAAACCGGTGATTTCTTAGCCAACCCCTTAATTTGTCTGAAACAGTGCAGGCAGAATGGAAACTGCCCACACATTTTTCCATTAAAAGTTACAAAGGGAAGGGAGGGGGGAATTGGTGACAGAAAAA
The DNA here is from genome assembly GCF_013377495.2 of Cygnus atratus. Taxonomy (NCBI): domain Eukaryota; kingdom Metazoa; phylum Chordata; class Aves; order Anseriformes; family Anatidae; genus Cygnus; species Cygnus atratus. The sequence continues at coordinate 113,256,136 of NC_066364.1, forward strand.
CACATGCTCTGTCAGCTGTCACATAAATGCCATGCAGCCAGGCAGCAACGTACACTTGCACCAGTTTGCTGGATGAATTCTCCTCCTTTTTCTGCTGTCTTCCCCCTTCGTGTGCACTCCCTCCGCAGCGCTCTGCGTGTAGGCAGGGGAAGGGCCATGGCTGTGCCTGTGCAGGTGCATGAAGAGATCTGATTCTGTTCACCTCTGGTCTGCAGCCTTCCTCCATGACTGCTGCCCTGCAGGTGGGATTTGTATGTGCCCAAAGGCCTCACAGGATCTGGTGCTGGAGAGGGTTTGTGGTGGCTTTTTGGTTGCTTGTGACTGCAGTCTGTAAACCCTTCACTCACCCTGCTGCTCCGGCCCCTCTGCTCTCCCAGCAACAGTTGTGGTAAACACCCAAAAGCTTTACCCAGCACCGGGCTGCTGGAGCCGCCTTGCCCATAAAATGGTCAGGAGGAGCTCACTGCTGGGGATGAAAAAGCAACATGATCATCACTGGTGTCACCTAAATCCAACTAGACAAAAGTGTCAGGTGCATCGGTTATCCATCGCATCGCAACCAACCCTACAATTGCAATGAGAAGGCTATATATGGGAAGGCGGTCCTGTGAACTCACCAGCATTTTGTGAAAGAATGCATTGTGTTGACAGTGCTAACCATTTTGCACAGCAGGGGGAAAAATGCAGCTGGTAACTAATGCAGAACTGTAGGGATTCATGAATGTGTGTATGTTTTTGTTTTTCGCTATATTGTCCTATAACCCATATGCATCACTGTGGGTTGTGTTAGTGGAATTTTGCTGCTCAGCAGCTGTCCAGGCAATGTGAAGCCAGGCCCACTCATCCTTTTAACCATCAAAGGTACATATTCAATCCATTTATGGCCGCCTCGGGGCACTGCTCCACACATCTTTCTCAGCAGCGCTGCCAGATCAAGGCACTCTTGCCAGCTCAACTCTGCAGCCATGCAGTAATCTCTCTCTGTTGGTAGAGCAGAGTTAAAAATAACTTGGGTGACTTGACTGGTTCCTTTGCTTCATGAGCAGATGTGCTGGTCCTAGAGAAAGGTACTATAGAAGGAGTGGCCACAAGGTGAAAACACCTTACTCTGGCTTTGCTGATGAGAAATAGGTAAACAGAACTGCTTGGATACGGAGAGTTGCTGTTAAATCTGTGTTTTGTGTTTCCTTTTGGGAATCAGGGTGGCTACTTCAGACTCTCTGAGGGTTTCTCGGTGTTGAGACCATGAGCCTTGTTTAGTTGTGCTTGTTTCAATCCCCCTCATATCTTTGGTTGGGTCTTTGAATATGGTTGTTCTGTGGTAACTCAGATACATGAAAACAGCTTCGTCTAACTACTGAGCTGTGCCCACAAACGTAAGACCACAAAGCCTTCTTGAGGTCTTATTCTGACATGAAATTTGAGAGACTGAGCCAAATTTCGCCATAGTAACTCCAGCACCTTGCTAAAGACTACTGCTCAAAGTCATTCCAGGTACAATTGTTGGAAAGGAGATTAAAAAATAGAAAAGAAAAAAGCAGCCAAAGGGATCATAATTTATTATAAGATAGCACTGCCTTTGTTTTTAATAAAGACCATTGCTTAAGACTGTAGAAGTGTGACGACTCTCTTGATGTGTGCTCCAAGACTAATGCTATGAAAAACCTGGTATGTCCTTATCAGTGGTTTAGGCTCCTTCAGTGTTCCTAACCTTGGCAAAACATGAGTGGTAAGGCTTGAACTTTGTGCGTCATTTATTAGAATAATTTTTCCTCCTCCCTGACACTTTATTTGTTATGTTCAGTTTTAATGGTACAGTAACATCTCTCAATAGCACCATAATTTACTAATCTATAAAATGCAGGGATGTTTTATATTTCAAAAATTGTGACTGCCCTCCCATTGCCCTCCCAGAGAAACCTGAGACTGTTGTTCCCCCACACTGCTAAGTGAACTAAAAAGCCGGGCCTTCTCCCCTATATTGCAGAAAATACCTGTCTTCCCTAGTAACTGACTGATCCTGGAGTTGCTTATGCTTTTCATCCATCTGCTGTCAATTTAACTGGCTCAGCTAGCTACAGGCTCCTTCATATGACCTTGCAAGAATTTACAAAACCTGGTTTCTATAAAAATTAAGGGGCGATCCCCATGTTTACCCTCTTGCTCAACTAGCCATGTTTTGTTACTACCAGCTAGTGCTAGAATATATCCATGTCTCCCCCGACCTCCAGCTCGAGCCTGCATCTGGGAAGATCTGATGACTTGGCCAAGATTTCCAGCTGCTGAAGTTACCTCGGTAGATCAGTTCTTGTTGCATATGTGCAGTAGCTTTGCCTGGACTGCTGTGTTTCTGGAAATCTGGAGCGTAAGTACAGTGCCGAGGCTCTGCAGCCTGTCAGACTAGGTCTGGCAGAGCTGGGGAGAGCCTTCGCAGCGTGCACGCCACACATTTGGTCAGAGTGGGTGTCCAAGGCCCGGGCTGCTTTTTAGCCCTCTGATTCGCAGCACCTGGGCAGACCAACACAAGCCTGACACTTCCCAGACTCAGCGGACTTAGGCATAAGTTAATGCTGGGGGGAACATGCACACGTCTGTCCGGGAAGTTGCAATCAACCAGCACCTGAAAGGCCAACAGAGCTAGTGAAAAGATTTACAATAAATATGTGTCCACATACGTAGCAGAGGGAATTGTCTTTTGTGGCCATCTTGAATCTTTTAGCTCAGATTGACTGTAATGCAAGATTGGCTGTACTGCTGTGTGAGGTTCCACATGCAGAGCACATATGGGCATCAGACCACATAACCCGAAAATACACATTTCTCTAGTGACATTTAGCCTTAGTTTTCCAAATGAAGACATTGACTTGCAGCAAGACAGGCTTTTAAAGGATGGAACTGTAAGTGTTTATTTACCCATGGTGTAATTTTTATCTTTCATAAGAACACGGGTATCAGCTGCTTAATTACAGGATTATGTATGTAAACGTGCACTTTATAAAAATTTGGAAGTAAAACCTTTGCCTAAAAAAACCAGTCTTATTCTTGGCAATCGAGTTCCATCTACAGAAGCCTTTCATGTTAGAGACATATCCCATATGTGAGTTATTGTTATAATACAATAAATACTTTACAAAAATAATGCTAGCTTTTTTTAAAAAAAAAAATGAAGAAATTTAACTCACCATAGTCCCACCCAAACAGCTTCCTTGAAGAATAGGTTCTTCTATAGGATACTGTACACTCAGCATATGATAAAAAGGGGAAAAGAGGCTGGTTCCATGCTTTGTCTGAGGGAACTTAGAAATTTATATTCCACTTTTCCTGTTTTTTAAAAAATAAACTTCTTTCTTTTCTTGAAAGAAAGAAGCAGATCTAAACACTCTTCATATTAAAAATTGAGAAGTAACTGTGATTCTTTTTGCCTTTGACATGATTTCCTTCTGTGGCCTCACTCCTCTAAAGACTTACAGCACACTTAATTTACAGGTAGCTGCCCTGAAGCTCTGCTCCCCAGCGTAAGACATAAGCCTGTAGTTCCACATCTGAGAAGTCTCCAGGAATGGGCTGTTCGTGACACCTGGAGAACCACTGCATTGGGACTGTTCCTTGTCCACAGGAAAACCGCAGCTACGCCTCCCTGCAGGTCTAACCCAGATGGACAGCAAGGACCTGAGCTAGAGGGTAACAGGAAGAATTCCAAGAAAGAATTGCTAGTAAGGTACTATACTCACTTTTAAGTATTAGCCTTCCAAAAAAAAAAAATCTTCCTTTCTTAGATATGACTACTCATGAAATCAATTATGGAGAAAACTGATGCTGTAGGTGCATTAACCTTGTAAACCATTCCCATATGGAAGAGTACATTTTTCAATCCTGTTGTTTATAATAACGTCTAAATATGTGCCCTCCTCAGCTGGGGCTTTGGGCTTGATGGTGATGGCAGCCGCTCCACTCCTCCCCACCCCCCCATCTCGTACTTATGTTATAGTTGGGGAACAAAATGAAATGCACGTTATTAAATGAACATTATTGCAGTATAAAATCTTACCAGGACAAATTTTATGTATGTCTGTATGCAAAAATAGGTGTGTGTGAGATAGAGAGATATGTGTTTATAAATTACACACACTATGAAAAATACTTATGTATTATATTACAACTATATACATTCATTAGAAAGAAACTGATCAACTCCTGTCAAGGAGATAATGCAGCAGCCGTTATCAGTTCTTTGGCATCCAGGAAATGAATGCTACTTTCTGCCTGAAGAGGAGGAAAATCTTTTCAGTATTCCCTTGCTTCTTGAAATTGCTTGTAATAGTCTTCATCTGAAGGGTTTTCTGTACACTTCTGCCCATTGTTTGGAGGCCGTGCTTCATTGTATCGGCTCCAGTCCCCTTTGCATATAATCCAGGGCAGAATGTCCACTTTGTAATGGAGTTCTGCTGAGAATTCGATGCTGATCAGGTTTGGTGTACCTGCCCCCTTCCCTCTGGTAATCAGCTGCATATTATCATCATAGCAGCAGTGCTGAGCTGCCAGCGTTGTGCTCTCCAAAGAGAGCATGGAGCGGATGCAGTATCGTGCAGTGGGCTTATAGATCTCCAGTTTTTCCTTTGGGCCACTTGCATCTTTCCAGCGAAAGTTTTTCCTCTTAATTCGATCATAGATTTCAGCAGTGCTGTATGCAACTTCTCTGGGGTAGGAGCATGGGCAGCTGGGAAGATCATTGACAACTTTGTGCATATATTTCTTCAAGAACTCACTTTTGCAGCTCATCCATCTTTCGCAACTATCAGTGTCTGTTTAAGGACAGGAAATGGAAAACTTAAGATACATTATGCAGCATCCCAGTTCATATGACCATGACAAATAGGTAAAGCATTACTGTTCAGCACCAGTGCTTTGCTTAAGAAAGAAAGGGCAGTAAGAAAAGCTTGCCTCCCTGCCTGCAATGTGTTAATGTGCTGTCTTGTCAGACACAGAAATCAAACATGTGACTGACTTTGAGGGCCTCAGGCATCGCTACTCCAAATTATATTGCAGTACCAATGCCAGCACGAATCTTTGACATTTCTTCTACCTGGCAAATTCTAACTAAGCCTCTGATATGCCCATGCAGCACAAGAGGAACTACACGGCTTTATAAGCAACAGAACTGACACAGGGCAACTCCGTTCCCTGAACTTGTACAGGGATTTGAAGCCTGTCTTAGGTTTAAAGCCTTAGTCCACACACTCACCTTTTAAGAACAGCAGATTCAGATTTTGAAAGATTTTCTCATGATGTTGGAAATATCAAGATGATAAGCAAAGCCTGGATTATTGTTTCTAAAATTTGTCATTAACCCCTAATTCAGTCTTTCTTTTAACTAGCAAATACTTTTTTCTCTTTGGTCTGCATCTTCCCGAAGGGGTATTTCAAGCAGCTGTAGTTCAAACACGGAGACTGACATCTTGGCTGGCTTCTCACAAATGCAGCCAGAAGTGATTCAGATTCTAAACGAGCATATGTGACATAATATCAGAGAGTCTGTACATTAGGAGGACTTTGTGGTACCAGAGCCATGACTTACAGCTGGGATTAAAGAGATTTATACACTAGTAGCATATTTAATACTGACTTTTTATTATTTTGCAACAGTCTTAAGAGAATCTGGTTAGACATCTCCTACATGAAATGTTGTTTAAGGTGTCTGTATCGTGCTATGGGCTTTAAAAAGCCTTGCACATCTTGCTCCACACTTACTTAACAGGACTCTGGAGTAAGGCAAAGATTGGGACCTAAAACTCTTTGAGCAAACATTCTTGCAAAATATTTACTTAGTAATCTGTACTTCTTCTTCTTTTTGTTGTTTTAAGAGTTGTATCCCAGCTGTCATTAAACGTAGTGCTCTACCACCATAGGAAGGAGGTGCTGGAGTACATTGTTTATCCAATTAGTCCAGCATACAGTGTTTAAGAGTGGCCACACTATGGCCTCATTGGAAGGAATGTTTTAGAGATTGGGATAAGTTTTAGATAGATCATGCCCTACAAAATTGCTTTGGCTATCCCCATTTATTTTAATGTGACAGCACTATCTAAAACACTTTTACAGTATCTTCCATTCAAGGTTATATCAGCAAAATGCTAAACAGTGTTTGATTTTCTCCCTCCATTAGGGTTGAGACTTACTGCACTTTTCAGAACTAGGAAAGAGACTCACTATTTTACAACAAAAAGAGCCACAGAAATTTGTTAAGAGTTAAGAAGAGAAAGATTCAATGATGGAAATGAGCTAAGGTCCGGGTCATAAACTTAAGCAAGATAATAAATGACAATTTGACACGTTTAATGATAAACTTAAAACCTTAGTCCCACAGCGAGAGTCAAAAAAGGAAAATCTAAGTAAGTTTCTTATCTATTACTGAAAGATTGACTAGGCTGCTTACCAACTTCAAACAGTTTGGTGGCATTGAAGTCTTCACTTCCAGCCAGTAAGCTCACTTCTGTGGCAGCTGTCCGGAAGGTATCTTCTATCCCTAAGACAAACATGTTAATGGTGATGGTGTTTTCCTATTAAAACAAAACAAAATCAACCGTCTCCCTGCCACCCTGTCCTCCCCTAGTTCTGCAAGTTGCTTTTGTTTGGCAGGGACGTAATCTGAAGATGTTGCTTGAGGAGGGGGGTGTTCATTTAAAAGTATAGTGACCAAGCAATCTGTGGTGTTATGAAGCTAACCTCTCCTTTAAAGCATTAGCTTAGCCCTGAGGTAAAAAGTTTTCAAATTTTAGAATTTAGATTATATTTAAGCAACAAACTGTTTAGTTATGAACCTGGTGCAGAAATAGAGGTGAGAAAACAATTTTTTTTCTTCCTCTTTCAGACCCAAGGCTTGCCAGCATCTCCCAGTAATTCAGGTAGGACATCTGCACAGGCTTCACAAAAAGTCTCTTGGTCAGCTTTATGTGACCAGCATAGTCTTGAGAGCATGTAATACAAGTGACTGACAAAAAAATCCGTGTGTCCTAATGGAAACTATAAAGCATTGGCTAGAATATGATGTCTAGAGGAGACACCATTTATTTCCTAAAATAGAGCAACATGTCTGAAGACAGGTGAATAAATTTATATCTATATGTGGGCAAATATTTTTCAGGAAGTACAAAGGAAGAAAGATGCTATTTCAAGAAGAATGGCACTTGTCAGTCTCTCCCAGTGCTAGGGAGTTGAAAGGTGTGAGTAGCTGAGAGATAAATAACCTCGCCAATCAACCCCATTCCCCACCAGCTATAGCAATAAAATAATATAACAGGATCTTAAAATATAAGGATCTTCCAGCAATCTCCAGTTAAGTGTCCGCTCTCAGTAGAGAGAAACATAACATAACCAGAAAATATATTAAAGGATCCTTCCAAAGTATGCATCCTTTCATTGCTGTTTTAGTTTGGCCTGCCTGCCAACCTCATGTCACCCAGTCTATCAGTCTGTGCTGTGTAGCCTTAAAACAAGCATGTCTTCTAAGAAGCATGTGAACGATATTCTTTTTTTTTTTCACCCTTGACTTGAAAACCTCTAAAGAGAGCAGAAAGATCTTTAATACATGATAACTATATGGTTAATAATGAACTCTGTTCACCATCCATCTTGTCTCCAATGAACTTTCTCCTGATCCCCTGAACCAGGGCATAATAGTGGCTTGCAAAGCTTCAAAACAGCCTCAGGCAGCTTTTCAATGAAATTATCATACGGTTTTGCCTTAACTCCATCAGTAGATGCAGAATAATAGATACCCAAGAATCCATTACAAGGCAGTAATTCACTGCTGGAATTATAAACAGTAGAAGCTGAGCTTTGCCCTTGTCACTTTAAAAATGTCAGCACAGCCTCAAAGAGTGAATATATTTTGCTTGCTGATCGTTGGGGGTCTGTTATATGACATAATATGCTCTTTCAAGTTTGCCACTGTTTGATGCTAGCTGATAATAAATACTGGAGAATATAGCTGGGGAACTACATGCTTTCTTCTGGATTTAACCCCTTATTATTGAAGTTTCAGGATGTATGAGAAAATCCAGCAGTATTTTTCTGCTGCACTAGCAGTCACTATCTTGCAGTGAATGCACGCATCTATCTGTGAGTGAAACTTCTCTCCAGCTGCCTTACCTCTTTTCTCCAGCACTGCTGATATTTCACTTCCTATAAAAAAATGACCTCCAGTTTAAGAATTTTTGCCTTTTTGTATCATTAAGTAAGCTCAGTGAAATGTATATCACCATGGCATGTGTTTTACTTCTCTTTTATTGTGGGAAGTAATGAAACTGCATATAGCCCATGCATTGTAGCATCTACTGCATCACTGCATTGCAAACTTGCCTGAAGTAGCACTTTAAGAACATCATGAGACAAGTTTCCCATAGCAGCTTTAAACTTTTATGCTGTAGGTTTGAGTGCTCAGCCCTGCTTTCAGCAAAGCAAAAGCTGTATGATGGTAAGGACACCTCCATTACTGCCATTTAAATGTCTGTGCCAGCCGTTGGGTAGGAGCTAAGGAAAGGCTCCTTGTCTTGGACATATTGTCTGAATGCATTCAAGCCAAAATTACACTTTCCTTTGTCTCATTGTGCACAGCTGTTGCAGGACCAAACTTGCTGTTTTTAATTCTCTACAACTGACCAAGCAACATGGCAAGAGAGATGACATTTCCACCTTAACATAAATGTTGACTTTCTAGGACAGGAGGTTTTGTAGCCCAATAAAAACACAATCTCTTAGGTCAAACACAACCAGGTATTTAAAGTATTTTTTTCATATTAATATATGTGGAGTCTTACAGTAACTATATATATGTTAGGCACAAAACTTAAAAGCCATATAACTGGGGGAGCTATTTGTTCACCCCACAGGCACATCTATTCACTGCCCAGCAAAATACGAGCTCACTGAGGCAACAGTTAGCATGGCTGTTTCGAAACTCTAAGGTTAATACAAATTTGTTCATGAGAGTAGATTACACCCTTTGGAATACAAAACGTACTGCGAACAAAAATGCCTGCCATAATCTAAAAAAACCTGTATTCGTCTTTTAAGTCCCAGGGGATAGTAGACTGCAACTAGCAGTACATTATTACTAGCAAAGAACCTGCCGTTTCATTTCACAAATGCCCTTGAGAACCAGCATGCCTCTTCCCAAAAAAACTCCTACCTAGCCAAGGAGCAAATGGGACCTTGGCTTTGCGTGCAATAGGGCCCATCTCTCCCTCCATTGCCCCCCATTCCCACTCCCCTTCCGCCAGCAGTCCGAGAGGGTGTAACCAAACCTGGGCAGTTTGGCCTGTCGCAGGTCCGTGACTCTGTGGCGGTACAGGCGTACCCACAGGACCTCGTCCGCTTCTGATTGCCGCTCCCACAGGTGACGCTACAAAGGGACCACGGGCTCCAGTCTCCCTCACCATCAATGTAATCTGCGCAAGAACAAAGATGAGGAAGGAAATGAAGAAACAAAACTCCTACTACCCCAAACTACTGTGTAGTGTTTTTTATTAAGAAGGCAAAACAAGAATGGAATCCAGATGTCTCTACCTGAAGCTTGGGCTGAATGCCAGGCGTAAGCCTGCTGTTTAAACGGTTTTCACACTTGACACTCCTCGGGGAAATGCATGCAGCATTATTTGAAAAAATATTTCCTTTCTCTTTTGACCTTTTGGCAGCTGAGAATCCTCAGCTGCAAAGCTGGGTCATGAACTAACAGTACACATCTATTCACATCATTTCCCTGTATATAGGAATATGTTTTCTGACCACAGACTAATCAGGCACAGGATAAATTAAGTTTTCTTTTTCTTTGCTTCAAAACACACAGAAATAGCACAACAATGCTTACTTTATTAATTTTTAGGACAGAATGAATGTCAGACTGTGGGAGGCTGAGGGTCATGTGTGAAAATTGCAAATTTTGTTCTTCAGTCCCTTAAACAGGAAACAGATATTCAGGAATACTGCCATGAATATAGGGGTCTGCATATTCACCTCGCACCCATCAAAACATACAATTTGTAATGATTCATCCAAATTATTAAATAACATCGAATCTGATTCTTTACTAGGACAAGCCTTCTGATAAGGAAACATGACTTCATTCTCTTCTGGTAGACAGCCAAGACAAACAATACCAAGTCTGCACTGCTGAGGCTCGGTGGCACTGTGAGTATCTAAACACCTTAGAGCTAGACCCGTTTGTTTGCTGAGCTAATGGCTGCACACCCTACCTTGCATCAAATGCAGCCCACAGACCAATCCTTTCACTTTCATTCCCATCAGCCTCCTGACTTTCAGCCTCCCCAGCTGAGGTCTGTCTCTCTCCATAGCTATAGGCTGACCGTGTATGCACAGGCACAATAACGGGACAGATCCCTGCCCGCACAGCCGCCCGTGCTACACGCAGTTCCTGCTCCCCCCTCACTGCCATGCTGTCTGTGGGCTTCCTGAGCTGGTTAGTAGAACACATAACTTGATTTGTACCATATGTAACGACTGACGACAACTCTGTGGGGTGCTATTAAACATTTATTGCCGGGAGTATGGGAAGGTTATATATCTCACTCGTAGCAAGCTGCCTAGATGCGAGTTCCTCGTGGCAGGGACCTTATGTGTTTCTCCTCCTTTTCTTACACCGCTGCTGATTGCTACGTCAGCATACTTGGACCAGGTGTCCACTGGTCAGGTGTGGGTGGAATTATGGTCCCTGCAGTACAATCGTTGTGCAAAGAGCCATGATTCTGGGCTTTGCCAACAGAAGGGCACTGCAGAGGTCTGAAGAGGCATACGACCTTTCAGGAAAATGTGATCTGCCCTCCCTTACTAGCCCTGCTCTCCTTTCCAGCCCTTTTCTGACTGAATCTTTTTTCCATGTGGCTGGCGAGATAGAACGAGGGTGAACAGGTGTGATGCTTGTCAAAGAGCCCAGCCCAGGAGGCCAGGGTGGGCAGGCAGAGCACCGCAGGGTGCTTTTTAGCAGGGGCGAGGTGAGGGTGATAGGCAGGTAAAATGTGCGAACAGTCTGCTGGCTGGAACTAGCCGTCAAAGCGGACAGGATCTGCTGCTGCATCCTCCTGGCAAAGCCAATGACATGCAACATTTTACACTAGTCATAAGGCCAGGAGTCTCTTGCAAATAGCAGGGTGCACTGGTGTATGGCAGAGAGCTCGAGGATGATTTTCAGGCCTGCCTACATAGTGTTTATACTGCACCATGAAACACACAGTATCTAATATTAAATATACAGAGTTGGATTTTCAGCTGGATCTCAACCTGCTCTCCCTATTTTTATATTTGTAATTCTTATTATTTTAATTCTACCACAATTATTTGTGAAAGAAATTTTATTTTGTCTAAATGAATAACTACCTAATACATGAATTCTTGGCAACAAAGTGTGCCCATGACTAAATGCAGGTGCAAAAAGAAGGGATAGACTTCAATCTTCTGGCCACAAAATTTAATACATATGTATACATTTAAATACAACATTCCATGGAAAGGCCATCTCTAATGTTAAGGCTCTTGGACTTAAGCAGGGAAAAATAAGACTGAAACAATGCAAGACAGCCACTCTGCAATATCTAGGTGATGCAACACAAGTGCCAGGGTTAAAATACTGTGGCTTTGAAACCCTGCTCTAACTAATTTTATTTATTTATTTATTTATTTGTTTGCATAAAAACCAAAATCTAAGAGGCAGTAAGCTACCTGTGGCTCCTGGGGTACGCATATTAATTCATCTCCCTTGAGCCTTTCCCTGTGGATAGCTACACCCCAATGGGCCAGTGAATAAATGTAGCTCCTCTCTGTTTCTAGTTTCTGCAACCGTTTCATGCAACAAGCTGAAAACAATTGTTTTCGCCATGACACATCTGGAAGAGAATTACACACACAAATACACAATGTTCCTGCTGCATATGCCACTCCCCACACATGCACCAACATAATTTTTCTTATTTGTGTATCCACCAAACACTACCACGTTTTAGATCTTGCTTATTTATCCAATAATTATATTTTAGTTCCCAAACCACTGCATGATTCTAAATTTGCACTTATCCTTACTCTAAAAATAAATATGAAACCTTGTTTCCTTTGCTTTTTAAAAAAGTACACTTAGGACTAAAAAAAGGTCCTCTTATGGGATAACTGGTATGATTTTCAAGATTATAGACTTACTAGTGGAATGTAGCTACCACAGTACAGCTTGTGCATCTGCACAGATTTGTATTTAAAAGCTGATGAACAAAAGCCACATGTTGAAAAATTCTATTTTGTTTGGCCTGCTTTCAGCAATGCCTCACCATTTTCATTTCCCCCAAACTCATTTTACAATCCCAAGATGCCCATAAGAGGCCTGGAACGCAAACTTACCATACTCTGGCTGCTCCTTGGACTCAAACGTTCGGTGACTGGGTGCATGACTATCCCACCCACCGAGAGGGTTTAGGAAGTTGCTGTCCTCAGTAGTGCTGTCGTACTTGTAGTCCTGGTCACCACTGCTCATGCGAGTCAAGGTGGAGGACCTCTGCCACCAGTTTCTCCAGTCGGGTGATGGGACTGGCCAGCTAGGCTTGCTGCTCTCTTTCTGCAAGTCCTTGTCTGTCTCAGTGTCAGGGCCATCCACCACTTCAATGGTAACCTGGGGGATTCAAAACAGACCGGAGTGTCCATCAGCATCGCCCCTAGTCATGGGGAAACCCTCTACATGGCAAAGGCAAATGAGATGCTGCCTTGCAAAGGGGCTGTGTAATACTGTAGGGTTAGCTTGTTGTAAACCATATGTGGATTACTGAGCCCAGAGATATGCAGAGGCTGAGTGATTTCTTCTGCTACCTCTGCTGAATCAGACCTTGGAACAAAGGCTAGGAAAAATACCGTGCAAAATAATAACCCATGCTGTGCCTAAAACCTTTGCAGCAGAACTTTCTGCCTTATGGGGAAAAGATGTATAAACCTGGACATATATGACCAGGAGAAAGGAAGCGAAATCTGTTACTCTAAATATGCTGGGGCTGAATCTGAGGCAAGCATGAAGCACACCAGCATGCAGAGCCTGTTCCGAGGGCTGGGACTGACTCAGCACAGGGCTAAATAAGTCCACGGGTCCGCAGGTGGAAGACAGAGCCCAGGGTCTCCACGGGGCCAAGGTGTTTGCCTCTGCCTTGCCCTCTAGTAGCAGCTCAGCCATCCCCTCATGCTGCCCACCTCGCAGCACCCGCACTTCCATCACACCACGGCACGGGATGTCACTGCTGTGAGAAACCACTGTCTGTGGCAATGGGAGCCAGCAGCTCTTTCAACCAGTGCCATATAAATCACTTGCTGCTGAGCCAGCTGAAGTGGGTCCTCCTTCTATGCTTTGGTGTAAAATCATATGCAGTCCATTTACAGTTTCTGCAGAACCCAGAGGTGAGATTCAAAGTTTTCTGCCCAGTTCACTCACATACATCATGAATATAAATATAATTCTGCATAGGGAGAGCCCCTGATGGCTTATGCTGAACAATGTGTAATTATGAAACTCTGGGATAAATATTCTGTGTGCATATAGGTGGCTATTTAGGTAGAAATAGGAACTAGCCATCAGAATCCTTGGCTCTACGCAACTGTGCAAGCACAGCATGACCACAGATAAATCACGAAATGCTCTGATGCTTCATGTTAGTGTGTTTCTGTGATTATATTGGACTGGCTAAACAACCATGATACAGAAGTGAATATCAGATATACCCATAATGTTTAATATGCACAAAGGTGTTTTTCATGATTTATAAACTTACAAAACAGTCTTTCAAGACATTACTCCAGGAAAATTGTGTTCCTTTTTGGAGAAAGGACACTTTGCATCTGTTTCATGCTTTGCTTTTGGCCATACACAGAGACATTGAAATAAAACAACTTTGAGGCTACTACGAAGCTCACTGGGAGAAAGAGCAAGAGCGAGGGAAAGTGCAGTTGTCAGCCTAATATCATCTTTACACAAGAGATATGTTACTCCCAGACTAAATGTGGAATCAGAATGATTACTTCATTAACCTCAGTTTCTACAGACCAAGAATTAAAATGTATTTCATAAGTTTGAAAACAACAGGGTTAGTTCAGGGATTCAAAATTGTTGCATCGACCCAAGCAAAACAGAGTTTTCACAATAAGTGAAAATAAATGATGTTACTGAGTGGGTAACACTGTGCACCACTGGCCAGTCAGAGGACTTTGGTACTGACCATGTGAAAATCAGTATGACTCTAGTACTTTGGTAGAAAGTATTTTTAAGACCACATTAACATTGTAAGCAATGACTCAGCAAAGTGGGGAAAAAACAAAACCAAAAAAAACCCCTCTTGTAAAAAAGGCATGGAGCACTTGATAATCATTTCATTTGCTTTGGTAAACTGTAGTTATATGATTGCGAGTCAGGGTAAGCTCCCATTATTTCAGCCAGGTAAAATGAGAAGAAACAAAGGGATTTGATTTAAAATAATTATTCAAGATGCTGATCCAGTTTAAGCAAAAGAGGGTTTGCAGAAAAAACTTCCCAAACTTCTGTTGGGCTATGCACTACACTGAGGCAGAGAGGCAAGCGACTTTCAGGCTCAAGAGACCTCATCAGACCTCCAACAGCACTGCCGCTAACTAACTTTCAAGACTGCAATGTCTGTGCAGTCAGATAGCCTTCTTCAGCCTGTGTTTACTACCGAGTTGGCTTATTAAAAAGGCCTTTAAAATGAGTTTTCTAGCACACAAGGTGTGAGAAACCTCACTGTGCCACAGAAAGCTCCAAGTCCTTTCTGTCTGGCTTGGAGCTACCCAACATGGAGCAAACTGGGAACCCACAGCCTGTTGGGGTGACTCATGCCCGGGGTAGGCACAGTTGTCAGCAGCATGTGAAATCATACAGTACTTCTTGCAGTGATACCTGGGCAGGGGAGGAGTAGTTCCTGCACTTTGTCTTTTTTCCTCTCCAGCATGACTGTACCGACCTTGCAGTACCATGATACGTTGTCAACCATGATCCAGACACAGTTAAGGCCTGAGACCTTGTTCCAATTAATAATCCCTTTATCTCAAAGAGAAGAGAGGTGTGGGGAGAGGAGGGACCAAGAGAGGTCCACCTCAGCATAAGCAGTTTTTTTTAAATAGCCTATTTAAAAATGTACATAACAAAAGCAAAGTCCAGTGTGGCAATCTGACAAGCACCAGTGTTCCTCCCACCTCTTTTTTAAACGTTGATTACAAAGTTTTTTGTTCGTGGCTTTAAAACAGTAGAGTGCAAGAAATTCTACAGAGTCCTGGGATTGCCTGAACTGCCACTCTTGAAAAGTTAAAAAAGACAACTTCAGTTGACTCCAGCTCTGTTCATTTTCAGGGACTCATCTACACTCTGCCCAGCCCCATTTAACTCTAAGGCACCTTCTGACAGCTGTGAGGAGATCGGTAAGTAGTAATGGCTCCATGTAGTAGTAGTAATAGTGGTAATGCCACCAGTAATGCCTCCATGATATGGCCCAAGAGTTAGGGTGGTGGTGTGAGAAGTGGCTGCTTCTTCAGGAGAGCAATTGCTCCCCTATCCCAATGTAAAATTTGAAAAATTGGCATTCACTGAACTCTTCCTGGTACTGGAGAGTTAGCCTTAACAGCATTAGCCCATGACCATGCATATACATGCACGTGATACACAAATATGTATCTTGTTTGATTGGTTTCTATACTGGGGATTGTTTATAAAAAGGAAAAAAAGAAAACAGATCTAGAACTATAGTCATGAAAAAGGAGCGGTTAAGACAGCTCTGGAAAAGCTTTCATGCTGGGTAACTATTCCAACAAAAATATGTTCTCTCAAAAATTAAGAAATAGATCTTGTTTAGTATTTCTATCTCAGAGACTGTTTTAAAGAATTCATTTTCCCTGTTTTCTTCTTCCAGTGATTATCAAAACTGCAACGATGATTATTTATTTTTCTGTCAGACTTCCCAAAATGTCTGTGGTAACATGGTTCTTGTATAAATCCACAATCATCTCCAGAAGTATTCAAGCCTAAAATGAAGCCATTTCTTTTATGGTTGTTTGAGCTATAAATAAAGATGTTCCTCTAAAAATTGTTAAAAACAATTGGCATAGGTACATTAAAACAACAGATTTGCAATGAATTTCTAATGAAATAAGTGTATCAAGCACAGATGTCTTGAGACACCAATATCCAATTTTCTCCTGGCCAAAAATATACAGAAGATAAATATTAACCCCGCCTGCTGGAGTGCACAAAAAGTTCTATGTGCTTTGTCCTGTTTACTGAGACAATGTTTCTGAATTCACTTTAATGGTGTAAACATTGCCCTAAGCAACTGGAAGATTATGTTACAGGAAGAACTACGCTTGCAGTACTGTGCAAGATGTGGAGTCTACCACATGGCTATCCTCTGTTTCCTTTGTGAAACTGATGCAAACTGTCAGTGCAGCACCTGCCATTCTGCAAGGTGAGTGTGCAAGTCAGCAGTGCAGTATAATAGCAGAACAGAAATTAGTTAATTATAAGGTATTGAAACGATAAATTTAGGTTTACACCACATAACGACTCAGCTAAAATGGTATCAGCAGTGATATCAAGTTACTCCTGGTTATGTCATGACACTTTTCTGGACTAGTTGGAAGGAAAGTGAAGGACTTTGAAATTTGCTGGGAGCAAAGAAGACAACACGACAAAATTTAACATTTGTGTTATATGTTGTCACTCTTAGTTGCACTTTCTGATGGGCCTAACTGAATCCCACAACTCAAACTCTGGTCCCAAGCCCAGCTCTGAATTTTGTGCTCTGTGACGAGCCCTTGTTACACCATGACATGCAGAGGTAACAGCTCTGTATTTAAAGCAGTTTAAGCATGGCCCTCTGGCACCCTGTTCTGCCAAGACTAATCCCTCCAGCTCACCATGAGGACTAGCTAGTTCCTGGTGTGGCTATGCTCTGCTCTGGTGCTGCAGCAAGCTCGGTGAAGCAGACAGACTGACCAGGCAGATGGTCTTTGGAGCAGGGAGTTCTCCCTGGTACAGACCCAGCCTGAGGAACAACACAATGAACATGCACTTTCAGCTTTTCCACATCTTAGTTTGATGACAGGGACAATTGCGCTGCCACTATCTCAAAGAATTAAGCCCTAGAAGCATTACAAGAACAGAGTGCTACCTACTGGAGCCCTCCAATTCTTACTGTGCTAGATTAGGGATGAGAAGTGCTGGTCAGAGGTCAGTATTACAGATATTGATGAGCCTTTTGTGACAGTACTGACAGAGCGTTGCTTTCCAGTGCAGTGAAGCCAGCAGCTTCAGATGACAAATACAAAGGTTATCTTAAAGATACATCAAATAAAATAAAATTAATTAATTAATTAATTTAATTTAATTTAATTAAAACTACAGGTGATATGGATGGAGGTGAGGGGAATGGGTACTGATGAACCTGGAAAAGAGTTACTTTGAAGTCTGCAGTTATTTTTTAAAGCAGATCTTACAGCCTTTTTTCCTCTGTATTCCATATCTTCCTAGTGGTTCTGTGTGGAGCTTTTTTATCTTTATTTATTTTATTTATTTATTTATTTTTTTTAAGAGAAGGTAGAAACTGAGTAGATATCAAACAGAATAAATAAACCTAACAAAGCAGCACTAGTGTAGTATGACTGGCAAATATGGCTCACAGGCCTCATGCAACATGCCACCAAGGAGGCAGCATTAACTTTTTCTGCCTTAGAATCACTCCTATCAATTATTACTAATGCCACAATTCACAGTGAAGATACTAACCAAAACAGGTTTAATCATATCCTCCTCTAGTTCAGTTTCCAGGCCACATCAACACATTTTTTAGGCCAGGAATATTACCTAACTGTTTCTACTCGGAACCCATCTTGTCAATCATCACTGCTGGAACTCACCCAGTTGTATTTCAGGTATACTGGGTGTGAAATTTGGTCAAGATTCAAGATCTTCAAAAAGGATCAATATCAACAAAAAGCTCTTGTCTGACAAACAATAGGGAGTTTTCCCTTTTTTCTTCATTTGTTAAGGTGCCCAGTGCTGCTAGGAAAGCAGCAAAGCAGTGGGACAACAGAGAGCGGCGCTCTACCTACACAAGCCTGAGAAACCAGGAGTGAAAAGCAAAGCGGAGAGACATGGGAAAAAGTTCAACTGCATGATGAGGCATCAGGTTCCAAACAGAGGAATGGCCAGGAAGGTGGAAGACACAGGGCCCAGGGTCTCAAAGGACAGCTGAGGGGTTGTAGAAGGCTGGTTGGAAGAGATGAGAAAAAAAACATCAGAAATGGAAAATAAGCAGGTTCCTATACATCCCCCACATGGCTTTATTGTGTTACTTAGAACAAGTAGGAACAAGTCTGTCCTCTCTGAACAACCCTGCATTTACAAGGTCTTCATAGCATCCCTCAGCTAGTTTATGTCAAATGAGTGCAAACCTATGCAAAAGGGGTACTTCTCATGTGAGGAAATCCAGAGAAAAGGTGCGATCAGTTTCTGTAATCATCTTCTCTTGCTGAAGCGTTACAGACATTGACAGAATAGTTGAAATGACAAAAAAAGAAAATCAAATACCTCAAACCAAACAGCCCTCCTTTGCACAACAGCAGCCCTTGCAGTTACTCTCAAACAACCAGTGTAAAAGTAGTGCTAAAGCATAAAACTCCCCTTGAAACATTGCAAGATTTAACCAGGCTGGAACACCATAGAACGACCAGTAAGTGTCATCCCGGTCTTGCATGCATAGAGTCAAACAGCATTTGCATTACTGCAGCAAGACAGTCCACTATACTTATATTTGATTATCACCTGATAAACACAGTAGTAGCCTAGGGACATGTTAATTTTCTGAATTCCTGTGATTGTGTTCTGATATCCACCACTTCCTCCCTGAAAGAGAACACAACTCGGGCATGATACAGCAATTACCTTCTTGCAGGAAACCAGAGAAGGAATGGTCATAAAGAAAACCCACCAGAGTATCTTTTCAACTTGCTTTCTTAGGCTGATTTTTTACATCTGTTTATTAGGTTTTTAAAATTTCCAGGTACAATTTCCCTTTAAAATGTTATTTTTGGTCTACACAGACTTATAGTAGTAAAAAGCAAAGAGGCTGTGAGGTCCATGAGAGGTAAATGTGGCCATTGTACCAGATTAACACACAGCTGTTTGGTTTTTTTTCCTCCTTTTCAACCAAATCCCGGGACACAAAATATTAATTTGCTACAGTACCGTGGACTTCACAGCACTGCTATACTGTGCAATACGAGGGTCACCTTTATCCCGACTCCTGTCATAAAGAGGCAAGAGGCTGGCTTGATGTCTCACAACCAGTCTCCTGCTGCTGTTTCACCAGCTGCCTCTAATGCTTTTTCCACTTACTGCTCGTTATGTCCACTCACATGTTCCTGTCCTCTTCTAACTGCAAGCAGGAGCCCCATCTGGCAGTGAGCTGACACTTTCTAGGTTGGTGGCTGTCCTCTGGAGCAGCCAGTGCCCCTCTTCCCAAGAAGAAGCCACACAAATTGTCTCTAGGCTGCACGTAGCATGTGGAGGGCTGGATGCAAAGCCATCGGGGATGTCAAACCATGTTAGCTGCAGCAGAAACCGAGTTTGTATCCTCTTGCTTACTCAGCAGTGCTCATTCAAAATGCAACCATGCTGTATATTACATTGCATGTATGTAATAGATCAGATCTCCAGAGATGTTTGGTTCATGATTGTGAAATCGCGTCCTGTGTACCACGGTCCTATGAAGGCTCTTCAGTTAACAACCTCAGAACTGCAACTTACAGAGCCCGAAGCCATTGCAAAAAAGAAAAATGAGTATTGATTCTGCTTTCACTTGCCAAACAGATGATGAGAAATTCGCAAGTCAACGTGTCATTATTTCCATTCAGATAAGTAAAGTATTGGTTAATGAGCAAGAATTCACTCTACATCTTTTTTTTTTCCCCACAAGAGCAGACCACCTTTTACAACCTTCAAGCAAAGAAATAAACTTTCGTTGACTTTTTAATGAATTAATGGCACCTTTATCTCAGTAATGCTTGAACTGCTGTAGGACAGTCAACCAGGAACTTCAGGAATCTCTGTATATCCCTATTTATGCACCTGAGTAAGCAGACTAAATATAAAGCAGAACGTAAGGAGCCTATTTCGGAAAGAGTTGATCCTTGTGTGTAAGAGCTCTGTTATTAATGTTGCCCAATGTTTTCCAGTTTACAGGACTAGGCTTTCCAGTTCTCAGAGTCCAGCAAAACTGCTGACTTAGTTGGCTGACACATTTCCAGCATCAGGTGGTGGAAAAAGAGTTCATAGCAGAAGTAGTTACTGTAAAGACAAGCCAGGGAAATGTTTCCATCCTCCACTCATTTATCGATTCCCTAGGTCTAAATGTTAAATGCTGTCATGAATCAGAGAAGGATTTTGTTTCCTCTTCTCCTCCTCCGTGGTTTACATACTGTTCAAATGGCGATGTTACACCATTCACCTCCTGCCACAACCTGGGGCCCCTACAGCTTCCCCACCTTCCCTTCCTAAGGCTTTCTGGAAGGCTTCTCCCAGCGTGCGGGATGCGTACAGGCACCACATGTTGAACATGTTTACTACCTTGGCCTGTCAAGTGTTGGACCTGCACTTGATCCAAAGCTGTTAGACTTCTTAACGTTGCAAGCCATCTATGAAGTAATGGAGCGTTGACTTGAGACAGCTTGTTCTCTCACGAATAGATCTTTTATATCTTTATGTATGTACTTCTTAGACGTATCAAAAGGATGGCAATTTTGTGGGCTGGGGGACTATAAGAAGCCAGGAATTTATTTAACCAGAATACTCGTTCTATTAGCGTATTGTTTTTATAAGCACATCTTAGGCAGAACTACATTTCAATTTATTGTTTTGGTTAAAAAAGACTGCTTATTAATGCCAATTTTGCTTTAAGGCTCTGAATTAAAACCAAATCACTCATTTTTTCCTCTTTCTAATCCTTGAAGTTTTAAGATGCAAGTGGCTTGCAAGAGGCCATTCCAAGCCCAAGAATAGTTTGAGGAATAACATATAACAAAGTTTCTTTGCAGACTTTTTTTTTTTTTTTTTATTCCAGGCAGCTGCTGCAGAAATTAACTTTAAGTCTTAGTTCCATACAGGGGACCATATTTTAAGATGAAAGTTAAAGACGTAC
Organism: Cygnus atratus; assembly: GCF_013377495.2. Lineage (NCBI taxonomy): Eukaryota > Metazoa > Chordata > Aves > Anseriformes > Anatidae > Cygnus > Cygnus atratus. Next base: position 113,277,366 of record NC_066364.1, read on the forward strand.
TTTCTTAAAACCTTTAGGAATGGTTGTATTTTATAATAGCATGCTAAAAGAGAATTTGTTCATAAACAAATTTTACAATGGAGAGTTGAAAACAGAATTTAAAATACCCATTTAATATCAAAGATAACATATTCCAAAATGCAAAAGCAAAGATGGCTTTAGTATCATAAATAGGTCTATATTGATATCTACATTCTGCAATCAACAATATCCAAAGAGAAATTCAGAAAAAAAAACTGAAATCTGGGCATTCAGACAGAGAGTACATATAATCTCTCCTGGGTAGAGAGGCAGGGAACTGACTGCACAACATGGAAGCCAGGCTGAAAGGTCACTTGGTTCAGTAAAATGATCTTGTGTAGCTTCACAAAACATCACATGCTAGCAAAAATTTGTACCTGAATGTTGGGATTCTGCCCATTGATATCTGCTTTTGACAGGTCAGGGAAGTTTGGGAGATCCAGGAGGAAAGATCTGGGTCCATCTCTTTGTAAGGACGTGTGCCCGTTTTCCTGCCTGAATCGCTGCTTAGGGAATGGCCGGTGGGCAGCCTGAAGATCAGGGTATTCTCTTCTGTCCTCGGGGTTCAGGGTAAAGCTGTCTTCAGGAGAATGGTCATCTGCAGTAAGTGTGTTCTGGGAAAAAAAGCAACACACTATAACAACAACTGAGGTGCAGTCCTGCCAGTACCCCCATCTCCAGCTTCCTGCTAATGGTGGCTGCAGACTGCAGGTAGAAATCCTTACAGCATCCAGACCCACCATTACTTTCTTAAACATCCAAGATTTACCATGTATTTTCTAGGGTGTCATGAGTTTGGCACTGGATTCTCACTGAAATATACTCAGTTACGCTGGTGCAAAACCGTAACCATCTGACACAAGATAAAACTGAGTCAGGCTTGGGTGCTTGGGGCTTTCAGGTTCCTGGAACATTCCAGCTTTCCAGTGACACCCGCACTTTGACACAAATGTTTAATTAACGCAAATCTGGAAACATGAAGATCTGAAGCAATCCCTGTGAAATGAAGTTGTATCAGATTAAACACATCCCTAAAATGGTGGAAGGATGTCTTTGCCACTACGCATTTCAGTTTGCTTTGTTCCAGAGCGGAGCAAAAACAGTGCTAAGTTCTTGCTGAAATTTATGGTATTCAAAGATCCTACTGTGTTGAGCTGGCAGCTTCTCTCTCTCTCCTCAGTTTGCAGCAACTTCCATCTAGTTGTCTGTCTTCCTCACCCAATTTCTCTGGTCTTGAACATCTGAACCTTCCTTCCTCTGGGATCTCATTTTCATGTTTGCCTAATGGTGGGATTGAATTTCACCAAGTTGTGGGTCAGCGGTTAATGCTTTTGTTATTGCTGAGCGTACTTTTGGGTTTTATAGTTTATTACAGCAGGCTGCCTTCGAACCAGTAGCACTGCTGCCACTGCCTTTGACCTCACCAAGGAGATACATTTAGTATCAAAACACTCTCTCCCTGGGTTAGGACTGGCCTGGGGACTCGGAAAAAAAAAAAAAAAAAAGCAGACAAGTCAAAAAAAAGAAAAAAAATGCATGGGGCAAATTCAACACAGGTTTTGCTTTTGACTCAGCTGAAAAAATTTAGGTTTGAGGTCTTAGTATGACTGCCTGGGGAGCTTTTATTTTCAGTTCATAAAGATACAGCAAGCATGGATAGGGTAAATGTTAAAAACCTATCTTTTAAAACAAGCACAATTAAAGTGGAATGGCCACATGTGGTTCTGGCTCTTCTGAAGCATATTTTTGCCAGCATATCTGGTTAAACACAATCTTCATTCAGCTCCCCTGGCTCAAATTAAGCTAGCATACCTTTTGTTAAGGTCTCAGATACACAGCAGTTCCAGTGCCTTTTATTTTGTGTTTATTTGCTCAGACTGTTCTAAATTGACCTTTGAAGAGATTTTACAATGTAATCTGTGCACATTACAGGAAGATATTCAGGGAGTTAAATAAATCAAGATTTAAGAGTTAATCTGGGACTAAGTGAAATCTCAAGCAAAAGCTAAGGCATTTCTCTTCTCGCCCTCTCACTGCACTGCATTTGTAGAGAAGACCAAAAATCAGATTTTGTAGTGTTAGTATGTTCTTGGTGTGTTCATGATCAGAATATTTATACTCCGAAAGTATCAAAAGGCTACTAAACATCTCTCTACAGCACAAATGTACAAAGTTCATTCCAAGTTAGTGTACGCATGCAGTGGTAGAAGTCTTTGTGCTCCTAAGTGCGTTGTTTGAATGCCAAAACAGCAATGCTGCTCTTTGCTACAGACCAGGCAAGACTTTGGGATGCCTTTGGTAGGCCATCCATTAACACACACCTTATTTAACGTAGAGTAGAAAGAAAATGAGCTTGCATGGCTGCAAGCTCTAGGAAATAAAACTGAGGGCCACTTAGCTCACTTTAGGGTCCTTACCCACATGTTTGTGCTTTAACTTAACACTTATCAAACCAAATTTAACTTCAGACTTCTTGGTGCATGAGGATTAAATGGCTTCTCAGCTATGCCTGACCAACAACAAGGAGTAATTGCACCGTTATTAAATTACTTCAGACAGGAACCAAAAAAGTGGTGTTTTCAACTACTTTTTTTTTTCCTGAGGTATCATGCACATAATCTTGCCTTTATTAAAAATAAAGTGAGAATTTATTAAAAAATAATAAAATTCTCACATACGATTCCATTCTTTTGCTATTTGCTTGCACATTCAGGAGCATCTTGATTCTCTGCATTAACGTACCGTACAGCTAGAGAGCTGGCCACGGGCTTTAGAGCTCTACGTTTAATTCCCTGATAAGACTCGCTGTGTGATCTCGGCAGGTCACGGTCTGTCTGTGCCTTGGTGGGGATAACAGCACTTCCCTTCCTCACTGTGATGTTTGTGGGGAGCTCGGCAACTACAATAATACGGGCTATATAAAAAAGTTTTTAATAGTGTCAAACAGATGGAATATCACATGGAGTTAGTTAGAAAATTGTCATGGCGAAGTAATGACATCAGGCTGATCGGGCCCACTACCAAGCTGCTTGGGGCAGGGACTGTCATTAATTACAGCCTGACTGAGTACGGGTTGCTGAACGTTAGAAAGGAAAACTGAGGGGAACATCAAAACTGCCCCATGCCAGGGGCTGCTGCAGCGAGGAAGGAGATGGACCTCTGCATCTTCAGGGTGGACAGGAGCAGGAGGTGCTGGTTCAACATCAGTAACACGTTTCTAATGGCAGTGACCATGAAAAACAACTTCAGAATTTAGAGTTGGAAGGGACCTACAAAGATCATCAAGTCCAGCTGCCTGACCACTTCAGGGCTAACCAAAAGTCAAAGCATATTATTGAGGGCATTGTCCGAATGCCGCTTAAACACTGACAGGCTTGGGCATCAACCACCTCTTTAGGAAGCCTGTCCCAGTGTCTGACCACCCTCACAGCAAAGAAACTGTTCCTAACACCCAGCCTGACCCTCCCCTGACACAGCTTTGTGCTGCCACCGCATGTCTTGTCATTGGCTACCAGGAAGGGACTGGAGCTGCCCTCTGCATGTCACCTCCTCAGGCAGTTGTAGAGAGCCATGAGGTCACCCCACCGCCTTTTTCTCCAGGCCAGACACAGTTTGAGAGCAGACTATGCTGGGGAGAACGTGGAGCCTGTCTGTAAGAACAGGGTGGACTAGTGTCTGTCAGGCATGGCAGAGGTCATGCAGAGCACCTGCTGCCTAAAAGCCACGCCGGCTTTTGCAGACCCTCTCAGGCCAGGGCAAGCCCACACTGAGCCTTGTGTGTCAGACTGCAGCAGAAGCTGTCAGCCAACACGACGGGTTCAGCTATCATCCGCTCACGGTACCACCAGCAAAAGACCGTTTGTTCTCAGTCATTAAAATAAATAGGAGGCCTGCTTTTTAGATAAATCATTTTTGGCATTGTGTCTAAACTAATGTGGAACATTACTAGAAACATTTATTTCTGGTAGGAAGGTAACAGAGGCTGCCGTCAATAAAAGTGAGCGTGCACTGCACCTGACAAGCAGAAGATGGGCTCAGTGGTGTATGGCACTAACTCAGGGGATGGCTCTTCCAAGGCCAGCCCAGCAGGGAAAAGTGTGTCCGTACTGCAGTGCCAGCATGCCTTCTGAAGAAAGCAGTGTTTGTGTTCCAAAGCTAACAGATGAAAACCTGGGGAGGGCTATCCTTCTCTTCTTATTTCTAAGTTATTTCACATGTTTTTATTTCACACTATTTATTTTTGGGTGTATACAATTTGTATTTCCGATTGCTTTTGGGAAAGCGGGGTTGCTTTCCTTGCTTCAGAAGCAATGTCGCTTCATTCTGAACTACTGACTCAGTTTCCTTGAAGTTATGACATTTCTAAATCAGGCACATCATTGGTTTATTGCTCAAATGATGCATCTGCTCTAAATATTTTAAGATAAATCACTTTTTTCCCTTCATTTAACAGGATTATTCATAACTTTTAAACTTTCCAGTACGATGACTTTTAAGGGGTTGCTCATGATTGCTGTCAGCCACAATTCTGCCGTCCCCGCGGGATCAGATATTTATGGAAGTCCCCAGTATGAAAACAGCTTAGGATTTCTGAGCATTCTAAGTGTGGACAGTATACAAGGGCAGGAACTCATTATTCATAGCCGTGTGACAAGGCACTGAAATAAACCCTATAGAGAGAATCTGCCACGCTGTTTGTGTTACACACTAACATACCCTGCCATAGTCATCCCTGAAAAAGGGGGGGGCAATAATTCCCTACCCCTTGTCTGCTGCGTTTAGGCTCTGTGAAGAAGTGGCAAATGGGGAGCACAGTTAAAATACATTAGAAAAGAGAGCACAGAGATAAAATGTGCTCTCTATCATCTCCTTCATGGCAGAAGCTGTACAGGGTGGAGTGTGACGGATGAGTTGGGCCGTGCAAGAAAAAATAAAGCAGACCCTGAGCATCGTTATCCCATCTCTGCCACAGACTGATATGAGACTTGATGAAGTCACTCCGATTTGGTTTAAAATCCCACATATCGATGTATTTGTGTCTACCTATAAACCAGGGAAGAAGAACAATTCATAGGCATTTTGTGAGGATAACTTTAAAAGTTGGTGATGCCGGTGGGACTTACACAATGGCATGGTTTAAGGCAGCAAGATACAACTCTGCATGCGGGTAAAATTTCCTACCTGATACTGCAGCTTAAATTTTCAATAATTAAATGGGTATTTTAGCTCTGTCCACTGCTGCCTTATTGTTTCTACCTCTATCATGTTAGACGTGAGCTGCAGGGAAGTGCACTGTTTCTCCTTCCCATAGATAATTAAATAGAATTTGGAACTTCTAAAAATACCCTACTAGGGGAAAAGGGAAGTCCCCTGCATTTTTAGCAAGTGAGGAATCCATCTCCTTCCTCTCCCCTTTATTTTAATCCCATTTCTAGTTCTGGAAGAACAACCAAGACAGGGAATAGGTGAGGAATGGCTGGACCTACAGAAAACATTCTGTAGGAGCTGCTCTTTCTCTGTCTTTCATAGTTCTTACTCACCTTCTTTCATTTGCTCCCCACTTGCCAAGCTAAGGGCACATTTGCAAGCACTGCTAATTACGGAGCTGAAAGAATTTGGGAAAACTGATGCCGCTTATAACCCTAACAACTCCCAGACAGAAAGGGAATCTATTACCAAATACCTGCTATGGCTACACTGCCTTTATTTCTTTTTATTTTTTATTTCTTGTATACTCCTTTGAAATATCTTGTAAAATGATCTTGACAAGAGGTCTTGAATTGAAACCCGACAGTCTGTCAATGCACTTTCATGATGCACCTGTACAGCATCTTCAACCACCACGAACGAGGAACATTTATTTATTAGGAAACTTCACAGACGCTATAAAAGATTATATTGCTATCAGAGACAAAATGAGGCCTGGGGCCTTCACAGAAAATCATTATAGCCATTAGGGCTGGTTTCATTTCCCACCTGCCTAAACAGATTGTTTTGATTTTGAAGGCTGTCGTGTGTTTCCAAGTTAGTGCCAAATGATCACTTTAAAATTAACCCATCTGGGGAGGCTGAGTAACGCACCGGGATACCACATGAGACTTTCACCTCCGCAGATCCAAGATCCGTAATGAACTTGGGTGATCTAACGCCTGGGCTTTATTTATTTACTTTTTATATCGTGAGTGTAAGCAGCATGTGACCTAGCATGAAGAAGTATGAGGACAGTGTTGGGTAAGCAGACAGTGCGGCTAACAGCTGAAAAGCATTATCGGAGATACACAGAGGAGAATTTATTTTATGATTAATGCCACGTACAGTCCAGGCAGTCAGGAGACCCACGTTCTCTTCCTAGCTCTGTTGTGGCTTTCTTACAAAACAGGCAGCTCACTTAGGCTCATACTTAATTTCTGTGGTGGCGCTGAGCCTCGCAGCTCCTTCGCTCCAAGGAGTCACTGACAGCTCCCACCTCCAGAAGTCACACCAGAGGTGTGGCACATCAACCACCCAGCTTCCGAAACACTCGCATTTTTCTTGAAGCATGCTTGTCCCTCATGTTCACAACAGTCAGTGAGGCAAAAGACTTACTTATCTTTGGAAAGCCACATAAATTAATTGATGCAGTAATTAATAGCCCATTTTAGACAACCACGGTTCATAAATCATTTAAAATGGACTACACTGGCTTGCAAGTACACAACCATTTTCACAAAGTGGCTGCAAAACCTATCATCTGTTTTAAGCATTGTGCATACAGAAGACGAATTGCTGATACAGTTGCTAAAAAGAAAGTCCTGTTTAGCGTGGTCTATTTTTTAATATCTCAATTCAGTCTAGAAAAATTAGTAAAATGACATTGTATCCCATTCTCTTTAACATGCATGTATGACTAGATGGCTATGGAGACACCAACCCAGGCATCCTACAGGGTACTGCTGTGGGATGCATTAGCTCCAGGGGCTGTGGAGCTTTTTGATTTTGTTTCTGTGACGAACAGGAGTTGCAGGAGCTGCAAACAGTGTTGTAATAGGACAGCAGAACTTCAGAGTGGAAGTGGTGATCTGCAGTCACTGTTGGAGGTTAAACGCTGGGTGCCAGTGGCAGCAGTTACGTAGCTGGGGGTGCCCTACTGCTGCTGGTTTTCTCATGCATGCTGAGATAGCTCTTGGGAGCTGTGTACAGCAGAAGCAGCACCTCAAAGCATCTGGGCACACTCATCTCAGAATCAGAGCTTTTTATTTTTATTTTTATTTTCACTAGAAAATTCTAGCCTCCTAGTTCCACAGAAAATCTTGAGAGCTGAGCACTCAGCTGAGACTTATGCTATGTCTGCAGGCATGCAGGGGCAGTGGTACTGAGGCCACCTTCCCACCTAAGCTCCAGTAAGTCCCAGACCACTCTTCTGAGGCACATACCCAATGCTACGGCAGGACTCTCCGCAGCAGAAAAGCTCTACTGCCATTCCTCCCTTGCTGAGGCTGAATAAACAGCCTCCATATGCTTGCAATCATCGAGCCTTGGTCCATCCTTTCTTCAGCCTCTGTCTGGTGAGCTTCTCTCACCAGGCTCCCCGTCTCTTCCACAGCATTACTAAACACTAGGTTCGGAGCCGAACTGCTCTGGCAGTCAATATTGTTTTCCTCAGAGCTCAAGGAGAAAACCAACCATATTATACTCAGATCTGGCAATTTTTTTCCTACATGTTGTGGACACACATTTCACAGCACAGCTATTTTTCATGCTCTGTTGTTTGCTTGTATTTTGTGTTTTCTTTCAGCTGCAAAATACAAACAGTATGGCTCAACTTAGAGGTGAAGAGCTGCTAGTTTGTATAAACACTGATAATAAAATGAACTTGATGGTGATTACAATTCAATGTCTGCAGGAAAAAACAGAGGCCCTTTAGCAAATTTTTCTAACACAGTACACACTGATGCTTTGTTCTTCAGCAGATACTCAGCCATCCATGAGACAGCCAAGTGCACAGAATTAAAATTATGTAGGGCTTTGACAGATGATCAGTGCCAAGTTTTGCTTGTAGTTAACAGATATTTCCAGTTGCTTAAGCTGGTGGTAAACCTTTAGTCATTCTTTATGACTCTGATGATCTTCCCCGTAATCACCGCCTGGCTGGAGCTCTCCATGCAGGACTCATTGATTTAGCAGTCGAACAGGCGAATGCACAACTGGAGAGCAAGCCAACTATTTCACTCGTATAACCTGTGATGCCAAAATGCAAATTCTTTGAAAGTACTGATTCTTTTGGGCTTTATTAAATCCTTGCATAAAATCAGTAGCATAATAGAGTTTTAAACAGAATCAATTTATGCCATGGCTAAATTTAATTGAACTCATCATTTGAAATCTGTATCTTAATTTATACACACAGTTCCAAGAGAATGGGAAACTCTGCCTTAAGCTGTAATCAAAACCACAAAAGTAAAGGATATCCAGAGTATTAATACTTTTTGTATACAACTTTTTGGTCAGGCTTTGCAGGCCAGCAAACAAAAAGTCAGTGTAAATGAAAGAGAACAAACATACATCTGAAATTATTTTCATGGGTTTTAAACTAGGTCCTTTTGCAAGTTTATTCCACTAAATCACTGTAGCTAGGATTTCACTAGGTGAACCAGCTTTAATAAATGAAGTTTTCATCTCTCCCTAGCCAAAAGAGTAACCTTACTTGAAACCTTTTCAATTTTCAAAGTTGCCTTCAGCTGTTAGTTTCCAAGAAACAGCTATTCCCAGCCTCTGTGTCTCCCTCTTATATGCCACTGAATATCCACCCTATGCTTTCAAAAGTGTCTGTGACTCTGGCTGTGCTAGCTGGCAGATGTTTTTAGAGACTAGAAAGTGTTTAGTCCCTGTGGACCAAAAGTTACATGATGACTTCATCACATAAGCAAAAGCTAATAACGGGAAAGCAAGAAAGCAGACAAGTGTTATATTCCAAAAACATGATGTTTCCTGTGCTTCTGGCAATACTACTTCTGTGCCTGAAAAAAGGCAAGTCGCTGGTCTTGATGCTCAAAACACACACGCCATCGAAGCACTGTGAGATAATTTACTAGACCCTCTGTTAGCTGCACTCCCCACCAACACGAGTTTTTATTTTGATGGAAGTTAGAGGGTGAAGGCAGAGGAAAAGCAGCGCTTGTTTATATTCAATACCTATGCCCCAAGTATATGCCTTACAACACTCTATAGAAGGGGTTGTTACTACACCCAGGAGCTTACAGAGAAACAGCAGCAGAAACCTGAGCGGCTGCCTCGGGATCGCGCACCTCTGCTCCTGCAGCAGAGCTCTTCCAAGGCTGGGGGTGCTGCTGTAGGCTCTCCGTCAGAAAACGCTGGAGACTGATACACGAGCAACTGGAAGTCGTTAGCATAAATGGCGTCTGCACACGCAGCGCGATAACTGTTGTGTTTGTCTGTCAAGGCATCATCAGCGGGCATTGTGCCCTCTTTCTACATCACTGTGAACTGCCCTAATGACAGAGCAAGAGAAAGAAAGGAGAGGAAGCAGATAGACAAGAGAAAGGCCTCCCTCCAGTGACATGATGGGGAAGAAGAGCAAGCAAGGAGATGCGCAGCCCCATGACAAGACAATGTGAGGACCCTTCCCTGTTTAAGAGATGAGAGAGAAAGGATTTGCCCTGGAGAGAAATGTGGGCTTTTTATATTATAAATTCAATGCATGTATATATACATTTTGTGAGAATAGTAAGGGAGGGAGACTATTTCCTAGAGCTGATTAAAGAAGCATGACTCGATTTTCAATTTCAAACGACTCGGGGGGCATTCCAATAGACTGCAGACAGGAAATGAATACCATACATGCACTGAGCAAGGCAGATGCTTTTGAATCTGACACCTACGTGAAAAGAAAATATCTTCATTTCTGTCTCCCCCCACCCCACGATCGCTGGTTAGTTCTAGGCTATTCTTAGAAAATGGTTTTATTTTTCGAACTTGTTATAATCGTTCCACGTGCCTGAAGCCACCCAGATGCCAATGACAATAAACCGTAGGGAGCTGCTGGTCAAAACCATGCCTAGGCTAGCCACAGCAGCCAGATGTTGCAGCAAGGTAGAGGAGGAAAGATGAGCAGCTTGGGTTTGAGATGTCCTAGCCTCCCCTGTTAGAGGGACGGAGCTGTGACCCTAGACGATACACCAGCGCCCAGGGAGGAAGAACTGCTTCTGCATAAAGGGAGAGTCCAAAGTGTCCACAGCACGTGCGCTGCAGAGCAGGTTGGAAGAGTATTTCCTGGCAGGCTGTGGCACAGAACTCGCTTCCAGCTACTTAACTGTGCTAAGGAGACGTCTTCTCTCCTCATATGGCTCTTACCAGTAAACTGCGATGATCGTCATGGGAGTATTATGGGGTTTATAACCCGATTGCAGCGTAATTGTAGCTCTTTTTACCAACAGCAGCAGTGTGTGCTGGGGAATTGGCATATACAACTCTTTCCCCTACTTATTCCACATGTGTGCAAACGCACAATTTCAGCTGCAGTCTCCTCTTGGATTTTACTATGGAAAGACTTAAATGGAATAGAGGAAAAAAAAAAAACAACAGAGAGGTGATATTAAACTGGCCCTTGCTCTGATGTTATGCAACTAATTAGCTCATTTTAGTTTGATGTAAGGACTGCGATAGCTATATTCCTGAGAATACAAGAAAAAATAAGATCCGTTTACTTGTAAGACCAGCAGGAGAAGAAGAAAGAAGAATGGGTAGGTGAGAGAGGCAGCCATGCCTTACATTATTCAAAAAGCCATGAATGTCAGATCAAAGAAGAGCAAGAATCAAACTCACTGCCACTGAATTCAGCAGCTTTTTCAGAATTATTGATCCCTCAAGGGCAAACTCTTTTAAACTCCAGCAATGCCTCTAACTATCCAGAGCTCTCATCTGATGCCGGCTGAGCCTCACGTAGTTTGCTTTCATCAGCTGGCATCTTGGGGAAAGCAGAGACAGCTAAGACACTGCTGTATCTGGGCCTGATGAAGGAGACATACAGCAGAGCACAGAAATACCATGTGTGTATTTTCGGCACCAGATGTTACCTTTTAATGGTCATTGTTGTGGATGTTAAATAAAAGACCAGCTTCCTCACTGAAAAGCTGTACATTTGGTATCCACCAAGTCCTTGGAGAGCTTTGTCCGAGGACAGGATGCAATCACCCCACTGAGAGCCCAGCTGCCCTGAGCAGGATTTGTTTGCTCAGCTCTGTCTGGAGGCACCAGCACCTTGCTGATGAGTACAACTCACCTCGTATTTGTTGTGGGACGAAGGTGGGATAAGGCAGCTAAAGAGCTACTGCAGCTCAGCTGGCGACTTGTTCATGAGTTTGGACTCACAGGTCTCATCTGGACACCCAGAAGGACCAGGATCCAACCCGAAATCAAGTCTTAAGATGTCAAATGCACTACAGATTGGCCTCTTCCTCCCCCCTGCTTCTTGGGCCAGGTGTCTTTGGTAGGGAAGCTTGCAGGCGTTGTGCCTTGTCAGGACATGCCCCAAGCCAGAGCCACTGGGATTGGGTGCAGTAAAGCAACTTCACTGGGCACATCCCCAGAGTGTCTCTTAAGAGCTGCCTTTGGGCTTCTGACACTGATCCCCTTGCACCGGGCTCGCTGCTGCTGCCACCACCGTGTCACTGGGGACTGTGCACCCTGCGTCTCGCTGCCCCTAGGTTACGCGCACACCACAATGGTGCACTGCGCATTATTCAGCTCTTTCCAAGCTCTTCCCACAATTCAAAGTCTACCTATTCTCACCAGCATTTACTGCTGTTTGGTACCTTATACATTTTCATGAAATAGATGACCCTTTTCCTTCTGCGTGTTTTGATCAAGAGCAAGAGCTAGCACTGCTACCATTTAAATGCATATCAAAAGCTCCAGGGCTCTATCAGGCTAAAGAGTTCATTTGAAACCTTTGGTGCTATTGTTCCAGAACATCTGAAGACACAGGCATGGTGTGGCTGCCCTAGGTTCCCTTTTGAAATATATTTCCACAAATGTTCAGCATAGACATATCAACCCCTCTATTCTTTCCCAATAAAAGCTTGGACTTTAAAGCACAAGATGAGGAATAGATACTCTATTGGCCAGCTGCAGCTAGCCTTTCATAAATAACAGGACAATCAATCCCTGTAAAGGAAAATGATACTCCAGAAGCTCTATCCTGACGTACATCTGTTTTCCTATTGTAGGAACGAATAAGATGACAGAAAAAGTTAAATGCTGAAAGCCTAAACAAACTCTGAATTAAGAGGAGATGGTAGTAGAAATGATGGATGAATTGTAAACCACCTGCAAATGTTAAGATTGCAGCACTCTTCTGCAGACCACTGCAAACCTCCGATAGACATGGACTGTGCTCTGTAAAAATCACGATGAATGCAGACTTGTTTTTTATATTATGGAGGTCCTAATCCTCCTCCTCCTCTGCTTTTGCTCTATTGTTACAACATCAAAGACCAACTGCTGGCCGAGATACAGTCAATATGAAAAGGGCGACCAGCAAATTTACTGCTTGACTTCATTCCCTTTAAATGGAATAGGCACCATGGCCCTTTTTCAAAGTCCAATCACAGACATATATCTTTTTTATTGGACATCATGTACAATAAAGTGAAGCTGTAACTTGGAAAAAAAAATAGAACACCTTAAAAAAATCCCATGAGGCGAACATTCCTTTATAAAAATATCACTGTGGTTACGTGTTTAGAAAAACTCTGGGTGCTCTGCAGTGCAAAAGGCATGGACTTGTTAGGTTATAGTTTAGCTAAGATGCATACCCATGCCTAATACCTAGTTGGTTTCCAAATTAAAAAAAAAGGCAACAAAAAACCCCAAAACTAATAAAAAGTGATATATTTAAGACAGAATGCCAGTGTCATTCAAATAAACTGAAATGGCAGCACTGATGTCACAAGAATCATTAACTGCTTTGTTACAGCCTGCTCTGTGCAGTGAACCTTTACAGACTTCTTCAGGCCAGCGAATCTTAAAATCAGCAGCACAAAACACCAATATATACACCGCATCTTAAACAACTCCAGGCTGATTACTGAGGTAATTTCAAAGGACACTTTCAGATAAGAGTTGTATCCGCAGACATTAAAGGCACGAGCAGTTTTATTGCTATTGTACCACTAAGTAGATGCTAAGTAATTTCCTGGTATGAAATTAAAGAGTGTATAAGCAACTCATCTGATGTAGGAGATGATTCTGGTGGGGTTTTATAGAATCCAGGCTAGCTAGCTCTGGCTTCTATTTTTTTTTTTCCAATTATAAATGTTATGTCAATGTAATGAGAAGTTTTTGTTTTAATCTGTTTAAACTATTAACCCATTTTGTTTGTTTGGGTAATTTGTGCAAAAAGATATTAGTAAACGTCCGATTAGTAACAGTATATCTAGATGCAGTTCACATGGGTTTTAAAATCCTGCACTGATATGTAGGTGGCAGATAAAACCACGCAAGTTTATGCTGTTATACACCTGCAGTAATCTTAGGCAACTGCTTCCAGTGGAGTAATTTTGGTTTCCTCATGGCAAAATCTGCTGCTGATGGCTTACTTTTAGGTGAGAAAGATACTAAAACTATTTGGTGTTTTTGCAAGACTATCACCCAAAATAGCTGTGTTGTCACTAGGCCCTCCTCGCTGCTCTTTCCATTACGTTATGCTCCGTTGGCAGCCTTTCCATTGCACCTACAGCACAGACCTTCTGGGGAAAGGACCTCGCCTCCCACTCAGCCTTCCTGGGCTTGTGCAAGAAGAGGTGTTTCAACGACAGTGTGCATTGTTCGATACCTGAATACCCAATCCGACAGGAATGCAAAGGCCAGACGCCTGAGGGAAGCCTTTTGGAAGTTAAACCCGGCCCGAGGGCAGCACCCACCCAGTGCCTCTTCCTTAGAAAGGGAGGACTCTGCTTTTTCAGAGCAGTACTGTAAAGAGGGATGGAAAAAGATGAAGAAAAACATTATCTGGGTGGTTTATACAGATACACTGCACTCATGGTAAAGTGCTGATCTCAACAGCTGTGCAGGCAAAGAGACTATTTTAATCTTTCCGAGGAAGAAGAGCTACTGCGGAACAAAACAGCCCAAGATATTTCAGTGGGTATGAAAATAACAAAGAAACATTTTGGATGGAAATGGATTCCTTCAATCAGAAGAAAACTACATGCCAAAGCCCAGCTTGTTTTCATGGATGGAGGTCCAGATTAAGTGTGCTACACGCATGTCAATTCTTTAGAAAAAATGAGTTGTGGAATATTCAGATCCAAGAGGAACTTTGGCTGGGTCTGCAGCCAGCACAAGTCATTGACTCCTCTTGCTTCATGAAAGTCAGAGGCACAAGATCAATTTAACCACACTGAGAACGTAGGTCTAGCACGGAGATGCAAAAGCCAAGGTACCTTTGAACTTCTCCTGCCTTTCAACATGGACCGGACCCGCTGCAACTGACGAAAGAAAGATTTCATCTCTGATTTTCCTCTCTCATCTTTATGAGCACCTCCATAAATTGAAAAGGACCCGAATTATCATTAGACTAAAAGAGCTTAGAGGTGAACAACTCCAGGCCTGCTTTCATCCTGCTGCCAGCTTGAAGGGAAGAATACAAAAATACGCCCCACTACTATGATTTCTCCAAGCACAGAAAAACAAGGGCAAAAGGATAAAGGAACAGCTTACCAGTACCGCCCACACCAGCTCCTCCGACCAAGTATTATACTGCTGCACAACTGACCAATGTGGCAAGCCATCACTTGTTACAATGACAAGTTACGTTTTGCTTTGTTTTCTTTCTTTTTCTGGTACTTCAAACTGAAAATACATGGAAACACCAGCACTGGAAAGGCTCTGCTCTTACGGATGGGTCTATGAGCTCAGTGCTCTATTTCTTGGAAGCCTTACTCATCCAAATGTGTTCAACTGTGACTTTTAACCTGGCATTTTCTGTCTTGAAAACTTTTAAAATCAGTATCCTGAGGGCACAATGGTATTACAATGCAACAGTTAGCACTGCATTATTTAATACTTCCTTTTGCAACTTACTAAAGCACTTTCTATTTTTCTGCTGTACGCTGTCACTTTATTATCCATTGTGACAGTGCCTACAGCCTCCACTCATGCCTGGAGACCTATTGTACTACACATTGCTTGCAAGCAACAACAACAACAACAACAAAAGAATCTCAACCACAAAGAGCCTTGGTTGAGATTTCAAAAATAAAGGAAAAAAATAAAATGCATCACTGACCTAGATCTGCTACTACTGAAAAATAATGCTTTAAAAAAGTCAGCTTTAATGGAGAACATAAGTTAGTCAACTCAAAGAGCTTTTGATTAGTCTAGTCTTAAGGCAGATAGCAAGATATGAATCTAGCAAAGCAGGCCAAACAAGCACCAAACAACACCGAGAACAGCACAAGTGAGGTACAGCTGGGTACCACCACAGGCGTTCACATGGAAGACCAGTAAAATGCACAGAAAAGTGTGCGGCAGCCAACTCTGATACTTAAACCTGGCACAGCCCCTAAATCTTATCTGTCACTATACTTTCAGGATATAAGCCCAAAGAAAAACTAGCTTGCTTCACTTTTATAGTTTATGTTTGTGTAAGAAAACATCTAAATTGCCTGCATATATATTTGAAGTGTGAGTGCATTTCAAGATTGTTTAATGACTTAGGAGAATGTAAGCATCAAAAGAGAATGGCAAGACAATTTCCTACCATTGCTTGCATTCTGTGCACTTTTATATTGTGGGGGAAAAAAAGGAAAAAGAAAAAAAAAGGAAATTGTTAAGCATGAGTATCTACAAACCTGTGGGAAGGCCAAGATAGCGTAGTCTGCATCGTTATCACTACTACTGTCTCACACAGGGTGAGTGCATGGGAGCCCGTTCCCCGCTTTGATTTGGGCATTTCAGCATCAAGTAAGCAGGACTAAAACCAGTGATGTTTTGAGCAGAAACCTGTGGTTACTGTGCTGAAGCTGCTTTGCAGCAGAGATGTGCATGGGGCAGGGCCTGTGCCGGGCACCACTTCCTTACTGACCTGCGAGGGTTTCCTCGGGCGGGCTCTGCCCCGCTCAGTGGCAGAGGAACCATGGCCAGAAGGTGGCTTCTTCCTAGGGGAAAGCAAGAGCTGTGCCACAACGTGCCTGCTCCGCTCAGCGAACAATGATGCACTAGACGATGTGAGCCAGGCAGCCTTTTCACCTCCAAATGAGGACTACAGTGCAGCCCCGTAACTAGAGAGAACTTCTGTCCAAGAGAGAATGAAGTGAGGTTGGGCAGCTCTGCAACGGGCAGCCTCTGCACTTCACTTTGTGAGGTTTTCAGATGCTGCAACACAACACAGCCAGAGTTTTCACCTAATCTTTCACTGCTCCTTGTTTTCTTTAAAGAAGTTTTTCCCCATTTTGGAACAATGAGGCACTGGTTATCAATATACAGATGCAGACAAAAGAACAACTGCTGAATTCAAAACACAGATCCCAATTTACATTTAATACTACCTGAATTGGTTAAACAGATCTCTCCCCAGCAAAACAACTGCAAAGCAGAGCAAGGTGTTGAAAAGCTTAGCATGCTGAAGCTCTAAGTACTAGGGATGGGTTACCTATTAGCAGGTCGTAACGTGTGTGATAAAATCACAGGGGAATACACAGTGACCAGCTCCTGCCTGACAGTAAAACGATGATGAAATTGTTGGGGCCGTGAAGACCAACAGCAGAGCTCCAAGCAGAGGCCTCCTGTCTCTGTGGACTGCTGGTGTGAGGAAGGACAGAGCGGGGAAGTGCAGCTGGACCTAAGGACCGACGGCCTGAGCAGGAGGAGCGAAGGAGAGATTTCTGTGCCCATCAGATAACAATTAGGGTCAGTAGTTGCACTGTTGTACTGCTGTCATACTGCTGCTATAGCTGTGATGGACTAGCTGTGTTCTTCCTGCGCAGAACGGGCTTCTGTTTACACGATGAACAAAGGCTGCAAAATAAAAGCTACTTGAGAGCTAGCGCTGATTGCCCACATTAGGTGAACCAACATAAGTGCCAACCCTGCTCCTTCCAGGATCTCTTTGTACCCATGCCTTGTCTCTCTATTCCAATCGTCACCAAGGAACATCATTAAGGCTCTGGACCTTCTCAGGAACCAGACTCAAACCTACCACTCTTTTTACTACTGTTAGTCAGCCACCCAACCCTGTTTGTAGGGCTCAGAGCCACATGTTAGCAGGCTTCCCTTTAACCACTCTCAGCAAAGCCCCAGCATGAATTTAAGACCATCTGCACTCCACTTTTTTTTTTTTTTTTTTTTTACACAAATAACCCAATACTATAAAGAGTTGGAAAAAGATTCCCAAATCTTGCTCAAAACAGAAATAACACATTACAATAGACTCAGCCGTATAAGGCACTAGGAAAAATCTGCTCTGGGCTATAGTCACAGAGACAAAATTGAGATGCACCCTCTGATTTAATGCCAGGTATTTATCACTGATGACTCAAGATGAGCTGTACAATAACTGTTAGCTGCTGAGCTGGAGAGAAGTTCAGCAAAATATGTCTCATCCAAACATCTTGGTCAAATCTAATGCAGAAAAAGACATTTGTACCTGCCTCACAGTGCCCCTTGCGGCCATAACTAAATACAATATTCCTGGATTCCTGTTCTAAATTATAGCAGTAGTCTTAGGTACTAAAAAGGCTTGCCACATTCTACCCTGAAGGTGTGGCAGCTCTTTTCCACTAGGGATGCTTTTGTTTGCTGGGAAATGAATCAATGGGATAGGTATGACGCTTAATTAATATTTTCTGGAGTTTTCCTGGAGCCAGGTTTGGCAAGTGGAAGAATCTCTCTGAGGAGCCACGGACAAGAGCAAATGCTCCACTCGGAGCAGCGGTCTCACTCCTTCACCCTTGTTTCCTGCTTTAGCCTCTGCTTCCACACATGCAGCAGCAGCAGCACACGTAAAGCTAATCACCCTTCCTTCCCCCTAGATCCTGGAACAAGCCACAGCCCACTAGCAAAACCACTAAAGAGCACACATAATTCTCTCCCTTGGGACATGAGTGAATGAAGTGCACATGGTGTAAGTCATTCGTAAGGCTTAGTGCCTAACTGGAAGAACATATGCTAATGGTAAGGGTGAGCTTTAGCTAAGAACCTCTACAGCAAAGCCTGCTGAGAACAGACAGGTTTTACTATCACTGTCAAAAAGCACGAAACAGAACATCCTCTGTGATGAGTAACAACCTCACCAAAAGAGACTTGGGTTTTCAAAGTATCAGCCTGCTTCACTCATAAGACACCTGCTCTAAAAGTCATTTGTGTAATGTATAAACTGCTCTTAAGGCAGAGGAGGGTTTAGTGCTGTTATGAAATATATGATGTGTAGTCAGCTATCGGCGTCTTATATAGGCCAGGGACAGTCTGGGAAACATGAATGCAAAACGTTGAATCAACAATTTTTCAAAGATGCTTTAGAGGACCAGTTCCTATTAGAGCTAACCGAATGTAAAGCTCCAGAGCTCCAAAAAGCTTTAAAAAGCTCAGTCTAAAACTCTCCCAAAGTAAACAGCTTCACTCCTGCTTGTACTGAGAAAGCCAGAAAGCTGAAGTACGCTGCTGCATCTGAATGGAGAACATTTTGCAGTTTGCATGAATACAGTACACGTGGCAGCAGGAACATCCAAACCTTAAAAGCACAGAACTACATCTCGGGAAAGGCAACAGACAGCACACCTTTTCCAAACTTCTCGTCATGTTGAGCTGATGATCTTAGGAGAAAATTAGGAGTTCAGACCTGTGTAAGATGCCTCACAGGACTTGGGGAGTGATGTTTGTAAGCAGCAGAACGTGTTTCTACTTGCAGGGCTCAGAGATCATCTCTGGCATGCTGTAATTGCCTGCATGCCCACTGAGAGGGACAAGGAGCATGGAGATGAGAATTAAAAAGCTGTTCGCAGCATCGTGCTTCTTTTCACATTACATTCTCCTTTATGGCCCCAGTTTTATGCACAACTACTGAGTTTCGTGCTAACGTAATTCTGCTGCAAGTACCGCTGTGGAGAATCTGACTTCATGTGCTACGGTGCATATTGTTGGTGGCTCTGTTACCACACCTACAAGGTCATTTGTCTTGGAGTGGGAACACTGCTTTTCTTGGTGTGCAGAGCCTGGTATGGAAAAATTAGAAGTGATGGGAATAAACTTTTTGATGAACTACTTTCTCTTCACATGAAAGCAGAGGAGATTTTAGACGATCATAAAGTATTACAAACGTCTTTCAAATGTTATGTGAAGGCCTTCCATTAGTTTTAGAACTGGGTTACAAGATAAAGGCATACCCAAGCAGCAGCTTTCCATCTCTTAACAATAGCTTCACTTGCTCTTTTTCAGAAGAAAATGTTTATGCTTATTTCAAAAACGTACTCCAAAATACTTCCTGTCTGCTAATTAAATTGTACCTAATAGAATTCTCACTGGCAAAAAACAAATCTCCCAACCTTCCCTCTCCCACCCCCACCCCAAAAATCTCCTTTTTTTCTTTGGCGGAGATAGAAGAAGGGGATAAAAGCTGACTGAGGGAGAAAAAAAAAAACAACTGATTCCCTCTCATAACTCAAAACTGCCAGATATTTTACAACTCTAATTTGGATTTCCCACTTTTTGTTAGTTTACCATAAAACCGATTTTAGCAGCAGCACAACACTGCAGTAAGGCAGAGGTCCAGTGACTGTTTTTGCAGCAGTGAACTGAGGAAGCCTGTGCTTGTATCTCACCCGGCCCAAAGAGCACCAGCAGAGTACATCTGCACTTTTCTCCTCACCGCTGCTCCGTTACAGCCAGCCCCAGGGCACAACGCTCCAGGAGCTCCAGGGACAGGCAAAGCACAGGGAAGGGCACCAAAAGTAGAAATAAGAGTGGGGAAAGAATAACTTTTTAATTTTAGGATGAAAGTTCTATTTGAATTTCTTTCATCTATCAGCATTCAAAACATAAATGAGAGGCAAAATAAATAAATAAGTAAATTGTCCGAGCCTATCCTCTTAAAATCCTTCCATCATTTGTAGGACCAAGGATGGCAAAAAGAGAAGCTCTTCCTCCCTTTATGAATCTGACTATGTGCATACAAGTTTCTTTATCTTAGAGTACTTGAATCTCCATCATTATTTTAAGATTAGAAAGGATTCTTTCTGAACCAACTTTAAGGGAAAAGGTTCAAGGATATGCTAGGTTTTTGCTTCTTTGTTTGGTTTTCTTTTCTTTTTTAACTGGGACTAACACTTCATATTTTCTTTCAGACACATAGGACCAAGTTCTGACTGCTTTATTCATGCAAACTGACTTCACAAATCCTAAAATACCATGCCCTCCATTTGGTATTAGTCAGGAACAAACACTAACACTTTAACTCTTCCAGTAGTATGTTTTTACACAAATTTGCCTTGTCAAAACCCATTTCCAAGCAGTTGCTGCACAAAGTAGTTTTCTTCTGGGTTTGCCAGGATGTGTGCAACAAACTTGGTCAACAAAATTTCATCAGATGAAACACTGACCTAATCACTTCTCACAATCCTTTCTTTCCACAGACATAGCAAGACTGAGGAAAAAAAAAAGGAAAGAAAAAACAGAAGAAAGGAACACGGCAAATCATGCACCTACTGAACACCTGGCACTGTCTGGCACGTCTGGCAGGAGAGGGTGACAAGCTAGCCAGCTGTACATATGAAGCAGACTTTCACTGTATCACACACGTATATATCAAATATATAAATATATGAAATTTATATTAAACCAACAATATTATTTTTTTTAGTATAAGCGATAACAACCTGAAGGATGCCCATTTGCTTGTACCAACAGTTTTACTTTCCACATCGATTCTTTACCTGTGGGTGCAATGCACTAGTGTTTTTCATTTCACTTCAGTGCGAGCCATGGTAACAGCCAAGAAATCACTCAGCCCCAAAATCTGAGGATACCAGTGCAAACCTCCCATCCAGGTCTCTATTGCGATGCCCCGAATGGAAGCATCTGCCTGTCAGGGTTCCATTTGCTGAAGCAGGTCACAATATTTTCTGGCTAGCGAAGGAATCCATGAAAGTTATAAAACAAAAAAATGGATCGACTGCCATTTGTTTCACTGATTGCTCTAATCAATATACTTTCCTCCCCTAATGTCTTGTACAGACGCTCTCTCAAATACGTAACTGCAGAATCAATTCATCTGGGAAGTATATAAAAATTTCAATTTGACAAATGTCAAAACACGACAAAAAAACATGAA
Organism: Cygnus atratus; assembly: GCF_013377495.2. Lineage (NCBI taxonomy): Eukaryota > Metazoa > Chordata > Aves > Anseriformes > Anatidae > Cygnus > Cygnus atratus. The sequence goes on from NC_066364.1 coordinate 113,298,709, forward strand.
CTGCTAAAGCTATCACGATGCTTAAAGGCACAGACTTTCATTAAGCTATCTGTAAAAATAATAGAACCGGACAGAAAAAAATTCTTGAAGTCACCAATCAACAGATTTTGATGAGACAGTGTGACGAGACTCGAGGACAATTATCTGATCTTCCTCCTGCTTCACCTTAACTTTACAATAGCGCTCTAAAAAGGGCTCCTCAGGGAAATGGCATCACCCAGAGTTCCCACTTGCCCAGATGTTTCCCTCATTATGTTACAAGCCTGTCAAGAAAAGGCAAATTCAGGGTTATTCTAATGATAGCAAACACCTCATAAAAAACCTCTCCAAATTTACTTTTCCAAGGAACATCACTTTAAAAGGCATTTCAAGTGCCCATGAGGAAAGAAAGCATCATTTATAAAACATTATTACCAGAAATCTTGAAGATATTAACAACAAAAAAATAAAATGTCCTGGAGCGTCAGGCCAGCGATAAAGCTGCAGCCCCAAAGAGCGGCAGCACCTTGGGCCCTTTCCCGAGGCACGTGGGTGAGGACTCCCGGGCAGGATCCCCACCACGGCCAGCGGGGTTCTCCATGCAAGGAGGGTCTGATCCGTGCTTGGGACCGGGTTGGGGAACCCCCAGACCCTAAATCCTGGCTGTGGTGAGGGGTTGCACCCTGTGGCCCACCAGCCACAAACGGTGCTCATTACTCTCCATTTCCTCACCTTTTATAAAAACTCTCTGCTGGTGCCGTGATTCTTTTAGGAGTGGTAAAAGGGGTTATGCACATTTGGGCTGGTTATGATTATATGTTTTCTGTCAGTGCCTTGCATGATTTGGTGCTTGTTTCTTTCCTAACACCTGGAGGCAGAGAAATGGGAAGAACTTGACCTCGGCACATGGAACTGACCAGCTATTTACAAGCTGTGCCTTGGGATTTGGATGGGTCTGCACCTCTTAGCCCTTTATCGCTGTCTCTGGCCATTTCAAACGGCAACAAAATGTGATCCTGAGTAAAAAACAAAACAAAACAAAACACAAAAAAAAACCACTCTCAAAACCACGGAAACAGAACCCAAAGCAGTCCTTTACCTCTGCCTGGCAATTCCCCGTCGGTGTCTGGGGGTGGGCAGGCTGGAGCAGCCCAGTCCCATCGCGGTCCCAAGCACCCACTCACTTTTGGGGCTGGGTGCCCCCCCGGGTGCCTGCCCCGCTCCCTGCCCCATCCCCGGGCTCCCAGCCGAGCCGTGCCGAGCCGAGCCGTGCCGTGCAGCCCCCCGGGGCTCCCCTCAGCCCCTAGGGGGAGACACCGCGCCGGGGGGGGGCGGTCCGAGGAGGGGATTTCGAGGGATTCGGGCACTCACCTGCCGCTGGCTGTGGTTGCCGGGGCCGTGGGGCTCGCCGCCGCCGCGCAGCACGGTGATGTGCAAGGTGAGCAGGAGCAGCCCCAGCAGCAGCAGCAGCTCGGCCGCCAGCCGCACCATCCTCTTGAGCCGGGCGGCTTTAGGGCCCCGCAGCGGCGGCGGCCGAGGAGGAGGAGGCGGAGGAGGAGGAGGAGCCGCCGCCGCCGTCGCCACCGTCCCCGGCGCCGGGGCCACCGCCGGAGCCCCGGGAGCCGCAGGACGGGCGGCGGGGGCCGCGCCGCCGTCGGGGCAGCGGCGGCAGCAGCAGCAGCAGCAGCAGCAGCAGCGGGGGGGGCCGCAGCCCCACGGCGGAGCCACGTCGGGGCGGGACGCGGCGACAGAGGCGACAGCGGCGACAGTCCCGGCGCTGGCCGGCGGCGGGGGCCGGCAGGTAGCCCCCGAGGGGCCGCGGGCCGGCGGCGTCTCTGCGGGCGGCCCTGCAAGCCAGAGGCACCGTGGACCGTCGGAGGGAAGGAGGAGGGAGGGAAGGAGGAGGGGGGGCCGGGGCCGGCTCTCACATAGCGGGGAGGAGGGAGCCGGCGGCTGTCGCCTGCCCCCTCGCCGGGGGATGGGGGTGGCCCCCGGAGCCGCTTCCCCCCGCTGCGGTGGCCTCGCCCCCCCCCGGCGCTGCCCCTTCCCCGCGGGACCCCCGGCGAGGCGCCTGCCCCCGCCCGCCCCGGCCAGCCCCGTCCCGACCCGTCCCGGGGCAGCTGCGAGCTGCCCCCGAGGGCTGCGGGATGAGGGGCAGCCCCGCTGCCTCCCCGCCGCCCCCCTTCCTCTTCCTCCTCCTCCTCCTCCTCCTCCTCCTGCTCTCCTCTCTCGGAGCGCTGCCCCCGGCTCGGCGGCGGGGTCTGGGGGCGGCGGGCGAGGGGCTGCGAGAGCTTCAGCTGCCTGCCCTCCCTGGGAGCTGGATACCTGGCTCCATCTCTCCTCTCTTTCCTCCAGCGGCCCTAGTGCTGGCAGGGGCAGCTCCGCACTCTCTCCTGCCACCGTGCGTGCGTGTGTGCGAGCGGCTGGCTCTGCTCCTGCTCCCGCTGCTGCTGCTTCCAGAGCAACTTTCTCGCCCCCTCGCTCTGTGTCGGGAGAGGTGTGTGTCGGATGCTTTTATACTGCCCTGCCTCCCTCCCCTGCTGTCCTCCCCCCTTCTTGCTCCCCCCCTTTCCCTTCTCCCTCTCCGCAGCTCCTGCTGCAGCCTGCCGTCGCCCCCCCGCCCCGCTCCCCTCCCGCCGTGCCCCTCTGCCAGCCCCGCTCTGCAAGGGCACCCGGCAGCACCCTGCACCTTGCGGGAGGGCTTCCACCGCTGCCCGGTGGGCACGAAGCTGTGCTCGAACGTCCCGTCCCCTTCTGCTGGTCCCATGTCCCCAGCAGGGCTCGAGCTCAGGCATTTCACACTCCTCGCTTTCCCCTTCGCTGACTGCGTAAGTGCGGTGGGGAAAAAAAGCAACCAGAACAGTCTCTATCAGGTGGGAAGCCCCCAAGTTGCAAAGTAACTTATGTTTGGAAATATGTGAAAGCGAGGGTTAGGTTGTCACCTGCTGCAAGTCAGGATCCTGGCACCCGAGCTGATGGAGCCGAGCCCTTTCCAAATGCTGATGGTCCAGCTCGCTGTAACAGGAACAAACACGGCTCAAATATACTTGAAACGTAAATAAAGTCACCTAACAAAAAAAAATGGGAGTTTTGGCATCTTTGAGGTTGCTCTTCCACAATTCAGGTCGTTCCATGTGAAAAGGAGGACACAAGTGATCATGGCCTGGGCAGGTGTGTGACGGAGGGGTGTGTGTGACAGCTGGCACCTGAACTGGTATCGAAATGGCCAAATGGGGAAGAAGCGTTCCAACCCCAAAACATTTTCAGCCTAAGAGCGATGCCCTCAGTAGTGTTCCCACAACGTAAGGGTAGGATGTGCAGAGAGCAGTAGCAGCAGGGACCAAGGCACGACGGGGGAGCCTCTGCATGCAGCACGCCAGGAATCTGGCAGGTTTGGGGCGCGAGCGGTCAGAGCTTGCAGGAGGCTTCTGACGGGTCTTGGTGCCACTGAAGGCTGCGGTCATGATTGAGTCAGAACGATGTCTCGTACCCTTCCAGGCAGATAGGTTTCCCTTCCAATGATAACCACTGTAAAGTATTAGCCATCAGACAGGAATATGGTTAAAATAATTGCACTGAATTATCGTTAAAGATGCGACCAAAAGCCACAAAACCCAACCCTTCAGATTTAAGGATTTTTAATCCACAAACTTGGTCTGTATTAGTACTATAGCAGGAATTATGTGCACAAACAACTGCACAGGGTAAGGACTCGCATGTGCATTGCAGTGAGGAATAGCCCTCTGCAATCTCTCGTTGAGAAACACCCGATATCGCACCAGTGCTCGCAGATACGCCGGGAAATCATACCGAGCTATTCCATATTACATAAAGCCATAAAAGCCTGTGGGACTGTCACGTGGTTTTAGAAAAATGTTTTTTTTTTTTTTTAACCCAAACATTCTTTGGGCTAATTAAAACACTGAGAAGATAAAAACACTGATGTGCTTCAGATGTCATCGCTTGGCCTGGGCTCTCCTCCTGCTGCCATCGCTGTGATCCTGGCAGCCGGCGGCTGCATCCCCGGGCAGGCAATGCCAGCGGCAGCGAGCATGAAGCAGGGAGTGGCTAAGAAGGCAGGCTAGTGAAATCGGGTAGAAAAAAGGCAGAAGAATGGCCCTCCAGGTGTACAAAGGTCTCTCCCTAACCCATTGGCTGTCAGTGGATCTCAGCTGTTGAAGCAAAGTGGAAACTTGGCATGGGAGTTCCGTATCTCAGGGCTCACCAGTGCAAATCGATGGCCAGAGACAGGAGGCTGTAATGTGAAACAGTCCAAGTGACAGCCTGGTGAAAAACACACATGGGTCTGCTGCTGAGCTCTGGGTAATGTAAGTTCTCCCTCGCCTTATGAAAGACTGAACCAAAAGACATCTTTAATCCAGATGAGATGGGCCCGAACTGGTGCGCATTTCCTCATGGGACATTAAGTTTTATGCATTAAGCTCTTGTGGAAAGACAGTTAGGGACAGAGCAGAGCTACTATTAGCAGCAAGCGGATGGCAGTGAGAAACCAAAGCCTCTTCCTATCGAAAAGTTGGCACAAAAGCAGCGCTGGTGTATGGTGACACTGCCTGCATGGCTGTGCTGGGGGGACTGGGCAGCCAGAGCGGGGAGCGTGTGCGTGGGCACTGTAGATGCTGATTTCAATTCACAAACACTGTTAAATCAGCAGATGACTTCTTCAATGAATCCAGATGACAGAATCACAACCTGTAGGGGAGATGTACTCAAAAGCAAAGGGAAAAACTTCTCCAGGCTGGGTGAGTAACTTGCTAGGCAGCCACCATCTGATCCCTGGAAAATGAAGGCAGGCTTTGCCCTGGGGAGGAGACCCATTGGCAGGCTGCAGGGGATGCTGCTCCCAGGATGTGGTTATGGGCACCCATCAGGGAGGTACATCAGCAGGTGGGTGTTCCTTCAACAGCCTCGCCCCTCCACCTCCAGCTTCTCCCTTCCATTTCTCTTCCTGCTGACAATAAAGTTAGAGGTGGACAGTGCTCAGCGGGGTGCAGCACTCCCAGCCTCTTGTGTATGCAAAAGGAAACACACTGAGCCCACGCTCACTAAAAGAGGGTTAAATTCATGTTTTATGAAGCATTTCCTATAGGACAAGTGCACTACGTGGCCTGTTAGTGCAGCTTGGCTGGGGTGTGAGGAGTCAGCAAGCCACAGTAGCTCAGTGTCTGATCTCCTGCCTCTCCCAAGCCCCGCAGATCCTGCATTCCTCATTGTGCAGTTTCAAAAGGGAGACACAGCTGTACCTGTCATGGCCTTGACCACATGTTGAGGACTCTCTCCTGGGGATGTGCTTCCGGGGTCCATGAGGACTCTGGTCATGGTCCCATCAACAAAAACTGCACAACAGTTGTTCATGGTCACCGTGACACCTTTCAGTGCCCAAGGGCAAGAAGCTAGGGCTGGATTTGCCACGTCCTAGCTGGCATGTCCTGCTTGCTGGTGTTCCTGGCACCTGCACTTTCCAGGGCAAACCCCACCACATCACCATGAAGGCACTCACCATTTGGTGTCACGAGTGCCACGCCTGAAAAACGAAGCATTGCCTAGCTGACAAATGACACTGCAGTCTGGGTGGTCCTGTTGACTGAAATAATTAGTATGTTAGCTGTACCTGCTCAAGTGTGGAAAATCCTTGTTTTGGATGAGTGCCACGAGGTGATGTCCTTCAAGGCTAGTGTGAGAGTGGCTGGAGAGAGAGAGAGAGAGAGAGAGAGAGGGAAAAATACAGTATGATATAACACAACGTATGGCGCTGTCTACGCTTTATCTCAGAAGTATGGAGGAGGCAGAGGTGGGAGCAGCGCCAGATTAACCAGTGTGAAGTGCCTTTTTTGTCAGAGCACCACGGCTTAGTGGGGCCCTGCACCCCACTCGTCCTGGTGGTTAAAGGATGCTGGTGCTTACCTGTTTGTCCACTTTGCCCCTTTATTGCCAACCCTGGTATTGCTTCGGGACTGTGGAGGTGTCCTGTCTGTAAGACTGACAGCTTTTCAGACGAGACGTGGCTAGTAGAGCCTTCCTCAGCTCACTCCTCCCTGCGCCCACTCCCAGGATGCTGTTGTTTTATCTTTAAGCCCGGGGGTTGCTTTAAAATTATCTGGGATGAAAACCTGGCTCCACTGAAGTCGTTGGCAAAGCTCCCATTGACTTCAGAGGAGCCAGGATTTCACCCTAAGATGCTTTGTAGATTATTGGTGAATGGAAAGCATACGTCTGGCTTCTTGAGGGTTATTATTGTTGGTGGTGACCTCTGCTCTGACGAGCATTGAGCAAGGCCGGTTGAGACAGATGGCTAAAGCTTTGCCTGCCTCTTCCCCTGCTTCCTTACAGGGACTTTGCTTTACAGCTCATCATCTTGGATGCTCCTTATCAAGGAATACCTTCCCGTCGCCTGCCGGTGGAATTTAATGCCTGTTTGCCCACATTCCCCTTCCCCCAACGCCAGCAGATCAGCAGATAGGAGACAGAATGGCTGATTAGCTTCTAGCTCCAACTTCTTAGCTGTAAGCTGCAAATGCACACATAAGGGTCTTCTTAAAAAAAAAAAAAAAAAAAAGAATAACCTTCCCCTGCAGGCAACATAGGTCTTTCTGTGACACATGGTTCCTTTATCTCGATAAATTACTACTTGAATAGTAACCACTGTCTTTTAAAAATAACTGATTAGCTTAGGGGTCTCCATTTTCGTGCCTCTGCTAGACCAGCGCTTTCCTTCCCGTCTACATATTTGGCCACCAGCTGGGTCTAATGGCTGGGTCAAGATTTCTGAATTTTGCAGTGCCTCGTGTGACAGGCTGGAAATTCAGCGGCCACTTTATTAAAACTTGAAGCAAAAGCAGAAATGTATAATGAGAAGTCTCAATCATGGAATATGGAAATGGAGAAAACAGTCCGGCCCAGTTTCCCACCTGTTATTTATTTTTTTAATACCAAATTTTGTTTATTTTCCACTCGCCCACATTTTCACTTTTCAACATGCTGCACATTTTTGTACTGATGATGTGCAACTGCACTGCAGCATTTGCCAAGATGCGGCAGTACAGGGCTGTGGGAATCGGCATACTGGGCAACATTTTTCAAAAGTGCCCAAAGAGCCTCAGTTCTGCTGACATTCATAAGCGCTTGCCACAAGGCATTTTTGCCTCTTTAGAGAAACACAGCGAAACCAGCAAACTCCTTTCCTGCAAGCGCAGTTTTATCGCTGCAGAAGGACGTGGGTTTTTAGCTGAGGCGGGCGCTGCGAGGCTCAGCCACCTGATTGAGTTACCTTGGTTGAGACGCAGCCCCTCAGCCGAGGCAAATGCCTTCCCGGCAGTTTTGCTAGCTACAGTGCCAGGCATGTGGCAGAGCCGGCCCTGCGGCCTGGAACGGGGAGGCAGTCTCACATTTTGGCAGCAGAGAGGCATTAAATTGGCTCACCCATTAAGTTGGCTCATCCGTTAAGTTGGCTCGGCCAAATTCATCGTTAAGTTTAAATTATTACATTTAATAATGAATAAGGTGACAGCTCACCCTGCGCATACCTACGCAGGCCGTCTGCGGGTGCATGGCAGCGGGTGCTGCAGAGAAGGAGCTTTACACGAGCACATCTGGTGGGGCTGAGAGCACAGCCAGGAGGTTCAGTTCTGCTGGCCCAGCTGATGGAAAGGGGTTGTAGGACTGAGGCTTGAGCAGGGCAGCAACTTCTGACATGTCTTGTCTTGTGTTCAGTGGTGTAGCAGATCAGCAGCATCTCTGATAATAATAAAAAAAAAAAGAAAAAAAGGAGAGATAAATAGAGCAATTCACACCTTCCACACCTATGGTTTCCAACCCCTTTATTTCCCCAGCGAAAACATCACACTGCTGGATTGCTACTGGCCTTTTTTCAGGGCTACGTTTGTGACACTGGAAGTGGAGAACTTAATTAAAAACTAAAACAAATCAGAAAGCCAGCTCAGTGGCTAATGGACAGCCCTGCAATAGAGAAGAGAAAGGAAGATTTCACAGCAAATGCAGTGATGGTGGGTGAGATGAAGGACTGTCTCCCCCCAAAACAAACAAAAAAACAGTTTAGCTACCTCCATTGCAGGGAACCTTTCATTCCTACAGAGAACATATATAGAATATAGCTCATGTGTTGGTGGCTTCAGGTGGTGTCACCTGGCTTCGCACAGCTGATTTCACACGAGAGGCAGAGCGCTGTGCTGGAGCCCATTGCTGCGCTGGCAGGGCTGAAGATTTTGCCAGTCTGGTTATGCCTCCTGGTTAGGGGCTCTTCAGGCATTATATTTTATTTTCCTTACTACATCAGTTCCTCTCCTTGATGGCTGATGCTCTGGATTTCCTAATATCTTTGTGCAGCGCTTTGGCAAGTCAAAAGTATACCACATCAGTAAAATGATCATTTATGAATCCTGCACTCTAACGCCTGTAACATTTGAGTGCTGAATTTACACTGACATCTCTCGGCTCAGTTTCGAGCCAGTGCTTTAGGAGCTAAACAGCATCAGTGATAAATATCCTCTTCTTTTCCATAATGGAATCTCCAGCGAATACTTCAGAAGAAGTACGTCACGTTGTGTGCTGAACCAAGTGGAAAAATGCCACAGTCCTGTCATTACAGAGAGACTTTGTTTAACAAAAGTGTCAGAAACATGGAGCAAGAGGACAGATTTTCCCCTGCTATTTACCTCGTTCACTGAGGCTCTGATGCTGAGCCCATTGGTACCCCAAGTCCAAGCCCAATGACAAATGGTATAATCCCTGCAGAGATGTCAGAATGATCTGCTACATTAGCAACAGTCTTTCAAAACATGTACGTTCACTGAGATGCACACACACACAAAAAACTCTTATGGAAGTAAACCTCTCTTCTGTAGGGACTGTGGCAATGTGCTCAGTGAAGGCATATCTGTTATACAGCCATTTGGCATGCTGCAAGGAAACAGCGGGAAGAGGCTCATAGTTATTACTGCAGGTGAAGAAATCATTTAAACCAGTACATGTGCCCCTTCTCTCTCTCCCTCTCTATTTTATTTTTTTTAAGTTGCTGAGGCCTTAAATTCATTTGTACTGGACTAAAGATTGGCAGTTGGATTAGATATTCCTAACACTGGAGCTAAAGTGCAGGCTGGGTTTTGTGTCCTCTGTTAGCACAGCTTTTAACAGAGCAGAGCCCAGGTTTGCGATAGCCTAGAACCAACAGTTAAATTCATAATAGCAAACAGTGGTAGAGTCCCTGTGAAATATCCCAGGCAATAGAGAATGGGATTAATTTGAAATGTCCCTTTAAAGGATGATGATATGTTAAATAAAGCAATGGAGAGGAAAACAAATAAAAATAAAAATAAAAATAAAAATATAAAAATAAAAATAAAAATAAAAGAAAGAATCTGGGGCCTTTCAGCTCAAGTATTTAAGAAAAACATCCTCTGCTACCCAACTTCAAACTCACTGTTTGGGAAACAAATGTGTACATGGCTAGTGTTCCCAAACACAGTTTGGACAGCAACAGCTTCACCTGCTGTCCACGGTGGGACGTGAAAGTCTCAGTGGTCTGGATGAGGTGACCAGAGCACAAAGTGCCAGAGCATCTGCAGCCTTTGCACACCTGACACCTGGTGCATGCAGGCGATGAGTGGGAGGAAAGTGCCCACCAGTGCCCAGGGAATTCACATGGATGTGTTTCCTGGTCCTGCTGGAGGCAGACATTCTGGATAAATTGCTCCAAACTGGAGTCACAGGGCTGGGAGGGAGCGAGGGAGAGTGGGTTGAATGGATGACACACTGCAGATCAAAGCATGTGTTTGTTCAGGGCAGCTGACCTGTCTGTAGATGTTCACTCCTCACGTACCCTGAAGACAGCAGCAAAACGGCACAGAAAAAGCAATACCTGGAGCTCCACCTTGCTGTCTGAGACAGCTATTTGCTGCTAATCAACTACTTTTACTTTATTTTTCTTTCTTTCTTTCTTCTGTATTTACTGATAACATCCCAGCACAGTGAAAATCAGCTTTAGGAGGTGGTGTAACTATGCAAATCCTCAAGGGAGGAAGGCTTCAGAAGGACTGGTGGAAAAATGGTAAGCATCCCTGAATAAGAACACAGCCCCCTCTGATCAAGCACAGTCTTTATCCTTCTACTGCGCTGAGACTGTAACTGCTGTCCCTTATATGCCATAATATCACTTCATAGTTTATATGTTTCTAGTGCATTTTTTATGCATAATGTCATTTTCCTAAAACGTGGGACATATGGGCTTACTGTTGCTATTGAAGCTGCTGCTGGTGGTCGTTTTGTGGATAGTCCCCTGGTCTGAGCAAATGGCATGGCAATCGGGCCAGCCCCTGCCAGTTTTCCTTCCAGAGTTGCCTCTTCACCAGGTTAAGAAAGACTGAAGCTGTTCCTAGTGCTAAACCCACCGAGCAGGTGGTTGATAAGATTATTGGCTCAAGAAACTAGAAAGTTTGTGACTGGGCCCACTATAAAAGGAAATTCTTTCCAATGATTTACAAATAAATGAAACTCAGTGCAGGCAGGATCAGACATTGTGCACCAAGGATTTTTTTTACTGTATATGGAGACACTAAAGAGATCTTTTTTGAACAAGAAACAACTTGAAACAGAATGAAAAATGGAAAGAGAGAGAGGGAAAAAAAAGGAAAAAAAAGCAAATTAACCCTTTTTGACTTCTGGTGTTTAACCTCAAACAGCTTTTTTAAGTAGATCCCTAGGGGGGTTCGTCTGTAAAACGCTACAATTTACAAGTGGGTTTAAGTACAACATGTTGCTTTTCAACCGCAGGCAGACAGGAAAAGATCCAATTGACACCTGCTTCAGACAACAAATGGGGCACAAAAGATAAAACTCATTTCAAAAGGTCTATTTGTTTGTCTCTTGTCATGGATTAAACCAGGGGGCCACTATTTCAGGATGGATTCTGCTCCCATTCCAGTCAATGGAAAAAAAGCCTATTTGTGTGAATAACGCAGAACCAGCCCTTGGCAAGGAAAAGAGCTGGTTGTTGCTGAAGTTTTACTGACGATTCTGTAGTAAGCGAGGATATGGTGCTTCTGAAATGCTCGATTTGCAAGCCAGATGTTTGAAATATGAATATTCACACTTGCAGAACTTTAAACAGAACGATGAAAGTTTACTGAAAAACAAGTGGGAATACAAGATTTTTTTAAAGAATGCTAAGTACCACACTGCTTTTTAAAAATAGGTTTTCATTTATTTGATTCGAGTCTAACTCAATTTAGAAAATTCTTCCTGTCTGAAGCAATTTGTGTGTGTGTGTGTAAGAACAGAGAAAAATCGCTGAAATTATGCTTTTTATTCAAATTCAAACCAAATGAAAAAAAAATAGACTACCTTGTTGCCAGTAGTTTCATTAATGGAAATAATGAGATGCTGAAGCAAATGCTCTAAATCATCAGAAGTTTCAACACCCCCCCCCTACGCACACAGCATGTCGCGGGGCTCACCCAGACACATGCGTGCCCAATAAACCCTTTGCACTTTCGGTTTTGGGTGCTCCCTGGGTGCAGACGAGGTCGTGAGCAGCTCAGCTGCAACCCAGCTCTGCCTGTCCAAAGGAAAAAAAATATAAAAAAAATAAAGAGAGAGAGAGAAAAAGCCTGACATGAACATTTTGGCAGCTCTTCGCTTCAAAGAGAACAGAACTTCTGTCTACTGCTTGTTGTCCTTTGATTTTTCATGGATGTGGTGGTGGATGGGGTTTCCAAATCCCTGTCCCTGCCAAACAGCAAGCCAGGTTTTGTCCTCAGATACCTGCCTCTAATCCCTTGGATTTGTGCTGAGTTTGAGCCACGCATAAGCTTTTGCCTGTGTATTTAATCACTGGACGCTGGGGGGGAGCGGAGCCTGGACTGTTATCAGCCATTCTGCTCTCATGATTAATCTCGTAATTACAAAACGAAGTCAAAGCAGCTCCAAAGAGGAAGACAAACCCCGGTAGCTGCAGGCTTCAGCTCCTGGCTCCTGCATTCTGAGCACTCGCAGCCGGCAGCGCTGGCTCGCCTGCGTTGGAGAGGCCAAAAACCTGCATGTGGGAGCCTCGTCTGCGCTGGCGTCTGCTGCTGCAGGGTACCCTTAGCTTGGAGGCCACTGCTGTCAGCTGAGGCTGCAGAAACTGGGCCGGGCAGATGACCTGCAAGCGGCCCAGAGCCCCATTGTGCTGCAACAGAGCACTGATTCCAGCACATGCACGCAGAGAAGGCGATGGTGCACAGGGGAGTGCTAACTCTGAATTTTCTGCCTCTTGTAGCCCGTGCCGCGGCCCCTCCAACAATGGTAAAATTCCACTAGCAAATAATTCTGTGTTAATGAGAGTTTTTAGCTTGCATTTACTGAAATGCTTTAAATTGGATTTCTGCCCCTTTAGCTCCCAACGGTTCCTTGAGGCTAAACAACACACGTTTTTGTATCAGATGAAACCCGTGTACTTCAATGCTGTGGTGCAACTGCCCCCTCTCTGCAGGTAGAGACGATGCACTTGTAAAGGACATCCCAATTCACAGAAGTAAACTATACCAGTATAAAGCACCTTTTGCTGATATCTCACCTTCATCAGGACTTTCACTAATTTAACAGCCTCAGTTAAAAAAAAATAAAATCATACTCCTAACTGAAATAGAAAAACTATGTGTAAAGCAGGTACAGGACATAAAAGTTCACTAGCACTCTTCAGCTGTTTCAGCAAAGTAAGAGATAAAGCCTACTCAGCCTTGCAGAAAGACTCCTACCAGTGATTACTTATGAACTAAACAGTCATAGTAGAGAGGACAAAAGTCTATCACTGACTGAAAACGATTTAAACAGTAAAAATCCCAACCCGTAGAACAACACACGCACACAAAGTAGCCTTCAGTTGGAGCAAAGCTCTCTCGATTGCCACACCTATTAACAACTGAGGAAGAAGCTGAGAAGTGATGTGTTAAATTTGGCAGATGAAACAAAACTGATAAAGCTAAATAAAGCTGAGGGAAAACAGGAACAAATTCCATTCCAAATAGACAACACAGCAATGAAGAAATTCACGTAGAAGAACCTAGCAGAAACAACATGGCAAAAATACTCCCACACACTGCTTTATGCTAAGGGAACTCTACCAACCTGGGTGCCAATGTGAACAACAGGGAACTGTCTGGGGAGAAGCACTCAGAAGAAAAAGCTGTGATGCCTGGGGAGAAAATAATGCTGAAAATATTCTTTTGCTGTCATTTCAGCCAGCGTGTTAAGCATTGACTTTGTCTCAAAACCAGAAACCAGCTACAGAAAAAATCCACATGACAACCAGGGTCGAGGGAACTTTGCCACTTGAGAAGGGACCCAGAAGGACCAGGAGCAGAGAATGGAGCAGATGTGCCAGGGGACAGCATAATGTCACGTTAAAATAGCCACTGCTTTACACAAAGGGAAATGACCTCTTCTGTACTATTGGATGGAGACAAAGCAGCATCGTTAAATGACATGACATCTGAAAGCAAAAAGGAGTATGCTTTTTTCATAAATAATGCCTAACACTGTAGAAATGAGTAGAGGGGTTCAGACTGAAAAAAAGCTGAAACCAGAACAAAAAAATTCTCCACAAATCTAAGCATTTTTATGAGACCTAAATTTCTTCCATTGATAGCATAACATTAGCTAAATCAGTGGTTTTCCATCTTGCTTTTAATGTGGATTGCTGCACTTTTTCACTAGACATATAGATCCCTGGGCAGTTCCTGAGCCTACTGACAATACATCTGCTTTTCTTAGCTGCTTGTTGCTACCCCACAGATTCATAAGCCACAGGTTGAAGATCTCTGTTCTAAAGGATTTCGGTCCTTGGAGCTCAGGATGCAGTCATCTCAAAACCAATTAAAAAAAATAAACTAGTGATCGGAATGGAAAGATTCTTCATTTGGCTTAATTATCTAGGGCAAGGAGAAAACATCCTTTCATCCAGGGCTTGCATAATTGTCCATTATGGGCTACAGTTTTGGCTTCTCTAAAATGAGTGTCAAAACTCATACTGAATTAAACGGAAGAGGGATTTGACCCATAAGGATTCAGACCTTTTGAAGCATCCGATCTGTCGATCATTGCCTAAAAGATCCTGGGAAAAACAGTTCAGTGCTTTCAATGCCTGATAAGCCTCTCTACGCTCTCTCCTCAAAAAAACACAAACAACCAACATCTCAAAAATGAAAAGCAAAAAACCAAACCAAACCAAAAACAAAACCCCATCAACCCAAACCAACAAACAATTAAAAAAAACAACCAAGAAACCTGGACTGACTGCCATCTCCACAGTGCACATGTGCTTTTATGAGAGAAAATAAGTTTGCTTATTGCACAAGTAATTTGGGGGTTCTTAGGTTCAGGAATGTATATACATATATATCTTATTAAATGGTAGTAGAGTATGGGAAATCCAGAAACAATCAGCACTCAAAAGACTGGTCAAGGCTATCATTACAAATATAGAAACCAGTCTAAGAAACCAGTTATAGTCTGTGTTAGGCTGGTGGAATGGCTTTTAAATTAAGTTTTAGCTGGAATGATTTTTTTTTTTTAGTTATTTTTAGATTCAACCATGTGAGAAGCACATGGCTCCATAAATACATCTCCCTCAAGAATAAGTTAATGGGGTGGGGTGCGTGGGAGGAAACAACCTAAACAATTCATTTAAAGTTAATAACTGAGTTAAGAATTTTATAGCTTAATTTTTTAAACATTTGTCATTAAAGTGTGATTGACTTCTGTAATAACATACACACATATACCAGCAGCGCATGGGACAGTCGACTGATGGGAGGATTCACATAGGCCCCTAATAGCCTATAGCATCCCTGGCTTCCTCCCAGAGCTGAGAGAGAGGGAAATTATTCATGAGCATTTTGGTAGCACTGGGGTAGGCTCTGGCTCTGAAATACCCCACAAAGGAACCTGTCTTTTCCTCTGCTCATTCAGAGAGGGCTTGGGGAGAGTCGGCCTGGGTGAAACACTCCAACAATCATTTCAGAAAACCGTGCATAAGAAAAAGGTAAAGAAAAGAGCAGTCGTGCTAATGTTTGTCTGTTTCTACCCAATACAAGAGCGTATCTAGGTAGAGATGAAGATGATGAAGGGCTTGTGCAAGTGAACCACACCATGTCCTCAGAAAAGGGACCTCGTTAGTTGGAATGGCAATGAGCTGTGTTTTTTGGTTTGCTGGAGTCTGGATTTCATCTCCCCACCGTATATGTCCAAGTGCATATCTGACTGTGGACTTGTTTTTTTTTTCTTAAACTCTACAGAGAAGTTTATCTTCAGTTACTTCTACTGTGGACTACTGGCTTTGCCTCTTTTCAACCTACAGATCAAAGACTTTATATAAAAACAGTGCAATTATGACTAAAATAAACACTTTAAACACTGTTACTGTGATTTCATCCAGACTTTTTTTTTTAGGTTTGTATTAACACTCAAGTGACTCAATCAGCATTGGTAGCAATAAAATACACACGATAATCCCCTGCTGATCCATCATTTGTACCAAGAAGACTTAAGCGGTGCAGCTTGTATTTTATTTCCTTTTTCTAGCCTCTGTCGAAAGTACATGCCCTTGTGCAATGTACATGTGATACTTAGAAATCAAAAGAACAGCTAATTAATTACATCCCACCTCCTCATATGGAAAATGGATCTAAACTAGCATCTAAAACACAATGTGTTTGCTTTAAATAGCCAAACGCAGAGGGACCAGAGAGATCTGTGGGGAATTTTTGGCACCATATGAAGATTCTTTCAGCCCTCGAATCCCCCACCCTTGAATTCTGTGGTGGGTTAGTAGGGAAAGGATATAAAATTGTGGAATTTTTTTTAAAGGCTTTTCTCTTTGTTTTCTATTCTCCTTGGCTGCGCTCTTATATTTTAATACCGTATAATAGTAAGGAACAAGGAGGGTCATTCAAAAATATTTTTTAATCTTTATTAAAAACAGAACTGCCTTTTGCTGCTGCTGGACCGCATTTACCTACAAAGTTCTAAAATGGCTGAAAGGACTGCAACCATAGCTTCTACTTAGGGGTTTTGAGGGGTGCCAACCCAAGTCTGAATGACTGTAGGCAGTGGAGAATGCCAGTCTCTCACTAAGTTTTTACATGGTGCTGACCACTTCAGTGTCGAGGCATTTCCCAGGGGTCCAAAATTAGATACCAGCATTGCTCTTTTACTTTTGAACAAAAAAGATGCTTTGCTTTGGCCCGACTTTTTCCACTTAGCCCCCCTTTCATTAAGGCATATTTAACTTTAATTCACCATGATGGGACAGTAGCATGAATTGAAGGGCTTTGGTGAATGAGGAAGGGATTGCTCATGTATTCAGAGCTACAAAGTGCTGCAAGAATAAGAGATGGAGTGAATGCTTGGTCTCAGTTGTGATGTGACTTTGTTCTCTTGCTTCCAAGACTAACTTTCTTATGGCCATATACATATTGCACTTTCAGACTTAATTTTACTGTCTGCATGAGAAAAAAGGAGCTGTAAAGGCCTGAAGGAGGCTTCTGGAAGGAAAGAGAAGGGTATAGGGAATATGAGGGCTTAGAACACAAGGTTTAAAAATTCAAAAGTATTAAGGCTGGCCCAGCCTGCTCCAGTACAGGTGGTGGAATGCCTATATTAGCTTTTCCTTCCTCCGCCATGCTGTTCAGTCCCAGCATCTATGGCCATTAGCATAGACCAGCAATAAAGCCCCAGATCACAGGAATGAATGGGTTTCTTCCGCGTGTGAGGATTTCTACTGCTTGCCCATTTTGTAAAGGATAACGTGGTTCCCCGCCCTCCACCCCCAGCTTCCATACCATGGGCAAGATCTCAAACTTCTATATAAAAGAAGTTAAGCTCACTAATAAAACTTATTGAGATTAAGCAGATAATCCAAATGTTTTGCTTACTCATAGAGTCCCAGCTACTGTGAGCTGAATTGCTGGCATGATCTTATATACAATGTAGAACATAACTTGGGCTGCTAGGAACACTAGCAGCTACACAAAACGGTCTGGGACAATTAGTGGAAAAAAAAAAAGAGTAATTAAAAAGAGTAAAAAGCCATGCTAAAAATCACATGAAACATTATCATTAGAGCATACATGATCGTGCTCTTCATTGTAGTTACAATGAAATATTTTTTCACCTCAAAAAGAATGGGGAAAAGACTACTTGAATAAATACCACATATCCACCACCAAAATAAATGGATCAACAGCATCTTGTCCTGAATTATCTTGGAAAAATCCACAAAAATTACAGAAACATCACAGATATGCAGAGCAAGTATCTTAGACCAGTTAAAGTATCTATTATTGCTTGTTTTTATCTGTCTCTAAAGGGAAGCTACGTTTGACCTCTAAGGAAGGTCAACAACTTAATTATTGTACTCAAGACAAAGCTACTCTGTGCACAGGAAATGAAAGCTAAAGAGAAGCACTTCGAAAAGAAAGGCGTTTTACTCTCTCAAATAAATGAGACCCGCAAAATTCAATATTGTTTTCATACTGATCAAGACTTCTGGCTGGATGCTAAGTGGTGTTCACTGGGTAAAGACAGGAAATCCAGGAGCCTTCCTGCCTCTGCAACACAAGCATTAGAGCAGGGCAAAGCAGCTCGGAAGATAGTATAGGAAAATGATCTGCATGGGTGCGGGCTGTCACAGCCATACTTTGTTAAAATGTCACATCTACTTGCTTGAGAAAACCAAGATGCTTTCTAGAGCTTAAGAATATATTTTTTCCAACATTTGTACCCAGTTTATGGGTTACAAGTTAGCACCTCCATAGAAATGACTCAACAGTCTTCAGTGCAGAGTGCTGCAGCTTCTCCTATAGTTAACAGAAACCATTCACAAAGGGCACTGTAACATCCAGGCTGCTTTTGCTGAGCACTCTGCTTATGGACTGAAAACCAAAACCAAGAGAACCCCGCATCATAGCTTGTCCTATTCCCACCCTGCAGCAGAGCCAAGAAGCTCTTCTCACCACCAGTCCCAGCCCTCTCCACTCCAGCCTACTCAGACTTTGAAATATCTTCCTGGTGTTATATGGCGGAGGGTGGGAGGTCCAAGAGGGTAAGGAAATCCCTTCCGGCTCCCTACCTGTGGTATATCCCCATCTGTGGTGCTGGCTGATGCTTACTTTTAGCAGCGTACCTGCTTGGTGATGACCCAACAGGATTATATTTTCCAAGAGTACCCTGGTGATTTACAGCTTATGTTGCACTTTCAAAAGTCAGGCAGAATTTATGAGCCTGCATTAAAAAAAAAAAAAAGAAAAAGAAAAAGGCAAGTGGAAAATCATTAAGAGGACCTGTGGAAAAATCAGCAGGGATCATGCAATGAGAAGCTTAATCCCTTCTCACAAGGGAAATGACTTTAGGTTGCACAGATAACCTTAACTCTGACATTTCTTACCATCTGAATACCTGACAAATTCTTTGGTATATAAAAGGAAGAACAATGCGAGCCGCTCAGTCCTGAAGGGTTTACGAGCTTCAAGAAAACAATGATCTTTCCAATCCAAGATCACCATTTATCCAACAGATCTTTAGTGATATTTTGAACATTTTGTCTGCTACACAGCCTTGTTTCTTCATTTACAATTGGCAGAACAGCCCTGAAACTAGACCCCTCATCAGGTAATTGATGTGATAAGTGGCAATGTTCACAATCGCAGGATCTTTGCTGCAGATAAGGCATTTCAGATCAAAAAGCACCAACTAAGTTTCCAATTCAAAATTGGATACTTCCTACCTGTTCCCAGCTATTGGGAAAATGCAAAAATTGTCCCAAGCAGCCAAACTTTCACTAAAGTCTGCACAGTGGCTGAGAACTGAATGGTCTGGCTAACAAGAATGACCAATTATATAAATTTAACACAAACAGATTTTAGAACGGCTGGGACAGGATTTATGTATGTCTGCATGTATGCACTAACAAAGCCCACAGCCTGTATCTGGGCCAAGGCTTTCACAGTCACTGCTTCCAGGATGTAAACTGTCATTTGCAGCCTTTGTTCTCAAATATATGACCTTGCATTTTGCTGTTTTAAAACACATGTTCAGAGGAGACTAGTTTACCAAGTGATGCGGTTTGCCTTGCAGACTTGACCCATCTTGTTTATTTATCACTATGACGTATCTGCAACTTTTCCAGCAGCTAATTTAGTTATTTATTTTTCTTTCAAATCCTTGATATCAATAATGAATAGCCCAGGGACATGAAAGAATCATTGCAGAGCCTTGATAAAAATACCCTCCTTACACCTTTCCATTCTAATCCATCAGTTTAGTTATTTAATACGTACTACATCATAGGTAGCAATGTTTTAGAACTGTTTTGTACAAATACAAACCGTATAATATCAAAACTATACTGACTGGTGTCATTTATGTCACCATCTCTTTAACTAGATTTTGACTATTTTGCTCATCTGATTTTCTTGCAATTGTCTTGGAACTGATGTCAGGTTAACTAGCCTATATTTACGTGAGGAGTCTGGGAAAAAGGGGTTACCTCCATCATCCTTTTAAAATAATGAAACATTTGTTCACTTCAAGGTTTCTGGAATTTCCCTAGTACCTTACAAAGCAAGGGTCTCAACAAGAGATGTTGACATAAAGTACAGACTGCTATAAGCAAGAGAAAAAATCTTGGCCTTGAGGCTTGGAAACAATTTTGTAACTCTTGGTTTCAACCAGATCAGCATGGAAATGGATAGCATTTGTTCCTGTGGATTAGCAATCAGTCCTGGTTTTGATTCTGATGTATTCGTCTTCCTTAGAACTACATTAAATTTCTGCAATTTACTTCCATCTAAAATCTCCAATGTCAAATTACTGAGTTGCACTGACTCCAGCAGCAGCATGATGTGGCATTACCAAGCACTACCTGGTTTCCACCTGTTACAGTAAATTTCCTGTGTTCGCACTAAAGCTGGCCCCAGCTTGCAAATATCAGCACAACTTGCCTGAATTGCAGGTTTTTATTAGACCTCCTGAAGTAGGCAGTTTCTCCTGGTTTCGAGTTTCATTAGGAAAGCTTTGCTTCAACCATTTTTAAGGGTAACGGGGCATCACCACACCTGTTAAAAATGGAGACAAACTGTTCATCCTTCAGCAGAACATCACTACATGGAGACATCACTGAGAGACTGTCTTTGACAGCAGACATTTTTCTATTTTTTTTTCCCCCTCAATCTAATTTTGAAAGCTCAGAGAGAGAGTCTTAGCCTTTTTCCTACCATTAAAGGAATTATCTCCTCCACGCTTCTGTATTTTCAGGCTGTGAATACGTGGAGCCATTTTTACGGGACAGCAGAGTTGCACTGAAGTCACAGAGTGCTCTCAGAAGGCCTGACAGGCAAACAGATGGCAAAGAAAGGGAGTTGCTAGATACCTGATCAGTAGATACAGCTCTGAGGAAAAGCGTGAAGTGTGCCCTGAAGTACCCGTACCTATGTCCAGTTGACATTTCTCCCACAAACAGAGGGGGAACTTATTCCACTGAAACTTCTGCCTGTCTTTTAACACTAAAGCCATCTGAAATCAGATCCTTAACTCTAGAGGAAAAAGGATACTTAAATGCTGATATTATATTAGGAGAAAGCCAGCAGGAGAGAGAGCTCTTTAGTTAATCATCTGTCTTTAAGAGACTCCCATAGATTTCCAGAAAACATACAGTAAATTCAACTGCTTTCCCTCATGCTTGTGAACAAAGATGTAGTTAGAGATCCATCTTTTCTTCCTTCCTTCCTTCCTTTCTTACTCTCTCTCTCTTTCTTCCTTTCTTTCTTTCTGTTATTAGCGTACATCATATCTGTTTGCTTAGGACATGGTTTTCCTTTCATCAAGAAGTATGGTTTTCACAGATAGACTATTTATATGGGCACAGGGTCAATCTCTGCATTTTCTTCCACCCCTACTCTCAACAGAAAGAAAAGAAAATTGCATAATAACAGAATAGCCTTCACCACTACTTTTAGGGCTGATCCAATATCAGCATTTCTGTTTCAAGAATAACTCCCACTTTCAACACCACAGAGGTAGAACTGGTCTTTATTCTTCATTAAATATCCAGAGGGCCAAATTCCCTGCTGAAGTGCAGTAGGGTAGAGGCCACTGAGCTCTGATAGATAGAACTCAGTCCACCCCATGGTTTCTTACAGTTCTTGTGGACTCTGAAGGCTGGTTTCCCCAGGTGAAGCTTCAAATGCACTTAGAGAGACAGATTTCCTAAGCTAAAGAGGCAGTACCAGCTCCATAACCATCAGTTTCACATTTATTTATTTAAACATTTATTGAGGAGGTCGAAGTCCTGAAATATTTGATGTCTTTTTGTAAATCACAAGCAGTCCTTTTCAGTGAATATTCCAAGGCAATTTAAAATTGACCAAAAGATTTGTTTAACAAGAATATATGAGGAGTCACACTGGTTTAGAGAGAGATGGAGGGCTCCAGCTATAGACTCTGAGCCTTAAGATTTGTTCTGAAGCAATTTATGCCACATAAAGTTTCTTCTACTCCTTACATGGCGTTTCAGGACATGTCCTATATCCATTTAGGATTTTCCATTGATGCTCCTCATATTTGTAACAGTAAGATTGCGCTGAACAGTGGCACTTTAGTTCAAGCAAGCTCCTCTGATTCCTGATGTTTTTGCAGACATCACCCAAGACAAATCTGAGAGCATTAGCTGTAATACACAGCAAATGAAATCCAAGAGTAGCCAGGCAGAGACAGCCAGCATCTCTCTCCAAAACCACAGCAGTGAAGTCACAGCTGCACATACCTACAAGTGTGCTATTTCAAGTCAGGAGAAAGAACCATCGGTAATAACTCCTCTGTTCTTCTGATTTTACTGTAAATGCATCCCAGCCTTTTCTGGCCTAGCTGGGTGTAAGCTGACAACAAAAATACGCTGGCTCCCTCTTTCAGTATTAATTCTGCAGGCCTTATATATATTATTTCAAAAATATGGAAACCCATGAAGAACAACATCTTTTATCTCCATTAATAATAAAAGTTGGAATTAAATGTTATCTTGGTGCATTGGTTGCCAGAACAGTTTCCTTCTGAAGTATAAAAAGGCACAGAAAGCCAATGTGTTTCATTGACATAGCACTGATACTAGACACCTTCAAAAGCCTTTGCTGTGCTTTTTCTCATGTGCAGAAAGTGACTAACTCTGGCCATATGCACATGGGTAAATGCATCAATTTCTGCCTGTAACTTGTGTCCTGGGTTGCGGCAAACAAGCACTGCAATTTATACCAGACACTGGAGAATATGAATATTTTCTTTACTACTCAGCTCCAGGAAAGGATAATTACTATAAGCAAAACCAGATGAAAATCTGAGAATATTTTATGATCCACTTTCATTATAAAAAATCTCTATTAGCCTTAGAACAATGGGGCCAAATTCACACTCAGGGTAACATCAGTGACATCAGTAGAATACTAGAATTAATTTGGCCCATGGGATCTACTTGAAGATATAACATACTGTCACGGGGATGACAGCCAAATTCTGTGCAGAAAATCTTTCTATACTGACTAATTTGGCATTAAAAAGACAGCACAGCTGTACAAGCAGTAATCCGGTGGGCTGGATCTTCAAGTGCAACTCTGCTTACATCTGTATGATCAAGCTCTGGTATAACTACCTAAGAACCTGGTCAAGTGCCTTTTCCAGACCAAATGGGAGATCACACTATAAATATTATTCAGCACCGGAATGATGTTAATGTGACATTCAGACAAACAAAGAGAAGGATACTGGGAGGTAGATTTTAAAAGGAATCAGGTAGCCAAAGATCTGAATGAAATGCTGATATCCCTTGCTAATCCTTGCTTATCCTGTCTTCTCTCTCTCTCTCCGCCCCATCAAGCAGTCTCCTGAACCATATTAAGCTGCAGAGAGAATCAACAAGCAAAGCAGAAGGCTTTTTTTTTTCTTTTCTGTTTCTGTCGTCATTTATTTATTTTTAAATAGAAAATTCTTGTCTGTTTCAGTGATGACATTCTAATGAATCCATCAATCACTGCAAACTCCAAACTAGAATCCTACATAAGAGAGACCTATTTGTAATACGTGACCTAAGCCCATACCTAACAAAATTAGTTCTCAGGGAGACAATGCAGGTCTTTCACTGCTGTCTCCATGGAATCGTAGATGATTAAGCTGGACAGGGCATCGTGGGTCCTCAAATCCGATCCCCTACACCTTGCATCACTCTATCCCTGCGTTATTCCCCTGAGTGTATTATCTAATCCTTTGCTGACTGACTGTGACCCACCTTACAACTTCTCTTCCACTGGCAAGTTTTCATCATGCTTTGCCTAAGCAAGCTTTTGACCAGTCTTACAAGTCTTCAGTTCCCCATATTGATGTTTTTCAGGGTGTTTGGATCCATACTATCTCCTGTTCCCTAAATTATTTTAGAACTTTTCAGCATTGCCTTTTGCTTTTCTTACTTCCTTACTCATTTGCTCTATACATCTCAGTGCTGCAGGTCCTAGTTCAAGGGCAGGCCAGTAAGTGCTGCATCCCACACTCATAGCCAACTCTGCCTTTTTTGGCTGCTGCCACATGCAGTAAATTCACCAACCTCACTACATCATGACTCAATTCTTTGCTTCCCTTTTTACGGCTAACAGACTTATTACAATTTGCTTTCATTACCTTTGCACCATTTCTCTGGTTTGCACCATTTGACAGTTCTCACTTTATTCCTCTGCTTTCTTACTACAGTATGGCTTTTCTTTGCTGATCTGCCACTTGTCCTGTACCTACAAAATTTGAGCTTACTTCTCTCACCCTGGTTGAGAGGATTACTTAACCATTTGGGTTGAGAGCATTCTTCTTACTAACTCCTCTTTCCCAGGGATCCCAGCAGCTATGCCTCTGAGACGCAAATCACTAAGATGATTTTTAAAATCAAATTTGACTTAGAGAATATCTGAACTGACTCCGCATTCAAAGATTCTGAGTTCTTTACTGACTTAATTTTGGCTCCTGTTGATTTAAATTTACGTGGATGAGTTAAGTGGTG
The DNA here is from genome assembly GCF_013377495.2 of Cygnus atratus. Taxonomy (NCBI): domain Eukaryota; kingdom Metazoa; phylum Chordata; class Aves; order Anseriformes; family Anatidae; genus Cygnus; species Cygnus atratus. Next base: position 113,322,782 of record NC_066364.1, read on the forward strand.
TGACATTTGGTGTGCTGCAACATGGACAAATCCATAGACATATAACCATGCTGGCTTTAGGAAGATCAGAGAAAGCAGTTGCTGCTCCCTCGTGGTCATCATCATCACCCCTATTCTGAAAGCTACTATAACTAAACCATGCTTCTATTTTTGATCTTCTATATTCTGTCTTACAGAGATGTTTCTATCTATGCTCTTGGTTGAGTCAAAGAGAACCAAGGTAACAAAGACTTACTACTGAGACTGTTTAAATCCAACCATGCCTGCAGCCTCACGTGATCACTCGGATAGGGAGACTATTACAAACAGCAATTTCTAAAGAAACTGGGTAATCATGATCTCAGTGATTTCTCTCCACCCTTTTCCACTTTCTTTTTTACCACTTGGAAAAGTGTTCTCACTGAATACATCTCCTGTCAGGACTGTCTGGGATAACTACGAAGCAGTTTAAAATCTTAGGTGGCCCCTCAGTTTTCAAAGAACAGTAAGAGACCAGGACACTTACATTGTATACAATACAGAAACCAAGGCTTACAATTGTTGTTGCACAGCTGACCTTCTTTGGTGCTCACCATGGATGGCATCCCACAGTAAATCTGCAGTAACAAAGTGAATGGCATTTTCAAACTTGTTAGAGAAAAATATCTTCTTATATTGGGACCAGCAATTAATTAATACTTTGCTTTCAGCATGCCTTTATTCTTTTGAGGTCCATTGTCCCCCACTATATTTACTATCAATATTTTTCTTTTCGTGTCTGTTAAAACCCAGCAAGAAAATCAGAGTTCTTGTGTCTGCTTCTTGCTATTTTACACTTGACTTTACTTTCTGTTGTCCATTTTGGTCCTGGAAAGCTAGTATCGCGAGTGGCGAAGTGGAGACCACCCTCAGAGAAGTATCTGGTTTAGATGTTCACTTCTCAGTGATCAAGCATCCCCAAATTTCCTTCACAGAACTATTTATGAGGACCTATATCCATTTTCATTATAATTTTCCATTAGGACTGGAAGAATTCATTGGAAAAACTATGGGGGCATCTCTACCTTAAAGCACTGCCCTCTCTTTGGCAGAGTCGTCCTTGATGTGTTTCCACAGTATCACTTGTCCTGAAAGAAAGACAATTGTTGTCACCATCAGCTTTCCTTATTTGCTTTGCCACTGGTTCACATCTAACATTCCTAGTTATGGAAGACAAGGCATCTCTGACTTTTGGCTCAATATTATTCCTCCCTTGTTCTAAACAATTAAGGGACCCGTCTACAGTCACAGACACCCATGTCATACTGGTGTGGTAGGATCTCCTCTTCTCTCGTGCTTGTCTGAAAATCAGTCTGTCTTCTTTTCTCCCTCATTCTGCCCTGTGGAGTCTCAGTCCCAGCTGTCTTCACTGTCATGTCATTTTGTCTTTGGGGGATAGTTTCCCTTCTTTTCTCTTTGCTACTGCTTCTTTTTGTCTTCTCCAGTAAAACAAATGTGTCGCTCAGCTTCATCTCTCCTGCACTAGCAAATTCCGTCCTCCCTCTTGTGCTTGTGTAAGGTTCTCCCATGGATAATTCTCACCTGCTTGTTCTCCAAGCCTTCTTCATCAGAACGTTTTGTGCTCTAGTGTTTTTGTCTAGTCTTCTCAGGACATTCCTCAATCACATATTTGAATTCCTGCCTGAATTTGAAGTTACCTCCACGTGCCTCTTTAGCTCTTGCATTGTTTCCTCTATTGCTGTGATCAAATCATGTTTTGCACCTACATATTACATACCACAACATATTGATGTGCAACTGGGAGCTTCTGCAACTGTCCATCATGTTTGTGAACCCTTTCTTCTTCTGACCATTTCAAATACTTCTTCCAAAGTGCCTATCAGAGTTAGGTACCAAACTTCCACTGATATTTACTAGGTGCTAGGTGCATAGGTCTGTTATACACAACAGAAACAGGAGACTATCACGAACTGTTAAGCAATAAAAATCCCTGCAACATGATCTGTTGTGGTTGGACATTTTCATGAAATCCTGGATAGTCATTTGCAAAAAAGCTGACATGCAGGGTTTGGATTTAATCTTCACATTTCCACTCAAACTGTGGCATTGTTTGAACACAACAGCTTTGGGATCCTGGCAAAAGAGTAAAACTGTCCGAGCTGTTCCACTCTGGTTTGAATTATCTCTCTTTTTATTTATTTATTTTTAGCTTTGAAGTCTGTGTACTTTAAAAATCAATGAACAACATATTAACAAGCAGACACTAATTACATTTTAACAAACTCGAAAGGCTTGGCTACAAATCTTTGAAAAGATAAATTCACATTTTAAAAAGCTTCCTAATCCAAATGGCATCATTGGAGCAAGACATTGACAAAGCCTGTGCAGAATGGAAATGTTGAAAGAATTTGTTTTCCAGATTTTTTTTTTCTATAATTTATAATTAGTACTCACTATTGCACTGTCTTGTACATTAGGTCTGGTAAACAGAGTACTCATGACTTTTACAGGATTAACGGAGAAGTCCTGAGATGTAGAAATGAAAAGATTGCTCAGATAATAACAACGCTTAGCTCTTTGATAGCTCTTCTCGTCTGTTCAGCTTAGTGTTTTACAAATAAATTGGGATCACTATCACAGTTTTACAGAGGAAAAAAAGTGAGGCAAAGAACATTAATGTGTCTCATCTGCAATTACTTAGTAGAGAAGAGACAGAACAGAATTGGTTTTCTTGAATCCAGCATAGAGCTCTGGTCCATAGGTTACACTGATTTGCCGAGAAGAGGAATTTTTAAAATATGGGTACTGGATCGTGCAATGGGAGTCAGAGAGTTCAGACCAGGATCTTCTGCACTTAGGGAAACGTCAAAGGTACGCATACGTGGCCCATGAATTATAAAAAATATCATGCCTCATCCTGACTGCAAGTAGCTGCATCCTCGGTATTAGGGATTTTTGAAAAGCGGCTCCCACATGAAAGTAGTATCCCCAGCAATGAGCACAACAGTTTCTGCACTGCACACAGAGCCAAGTCATCACGAGGTTTGTGTGGTAACAAGGGGAGAGTAGGACACACACAGGATATTTGTGTCAGAGCAAGCTCCAGAAAACACACAGGGGAAGCTAAGCTTTGGTAATGTCCCCATTGATTTCATCACTTCTGTGCTATTCCCGAGCAGCTGCTGGAGACGTCAATAGATGAGGATCCCAGTTCAGACTAGAGGCTATCTGCAGCACAGAAAAAGCCAGCCTGTGCCAAGAAGCATTCACTCAGTGCTGTGCCATGGACCGTGGTGGAGGGCACACTGGATGCCAGTAGGCCTAGCTGTCCACTTCATGCTGTGCTCTGAACACACAAAATAGACCTGCTTCCTGTCATGCTGGAAGTGGAAACGGAGCCACAACAGATTAAATGCAACAAATGTGATGGTACTTAATGCTTTGCCATGGCATAAGAAATCAGTTTGGTGTTCCAGGAACTGGAGGATACATATACTTTAGCCCACCACACAATACTAGAGTTAGCTCATGTTCACAGAAAATTCTTTGAGGCAATTTCAGTGGGGATGCTAGAAAAGTAAGCTTCACCTGTCACATCTGGCACCGCTGTTCCATGTGACACACAAAACATTTCCTCCATCTGTTACCGCATGACTTACCTTTGAGAATCAAGCTTTTAGACTTCCTACAATGTCCTGGTTTCATGGGTACATCTTCTGGTTGAGCTGCTTTGCCAGAAAGAGACTCATCTGCTGGAGTGACCTACAGGCCATGTCCTTCTGTACCTGCAAATAAGAGGGCACTGTCATGCCTGTCCTGGAGCCACATCACAGTTACACCTGGCAGGGTAGCACAGGCAGTTGTCACCATACCTGCAGCACTGGCATCCCAGCAAGGATGCCCAGTGAGGGCATCACAACCATCAATAAAGCTGTGCATTACTATTACTAAAACAATCTCTGAACCATTTTTGGCATCAAAAGTATTCACTACAAAAGGTGGCTCAAACACTACTGCAAACTTGGTTACCCTGGTAGCACAAGCTGTTGAACTCGGGTCTATTGAGAACAATTAATAGCTGTTGGCTTTTGTACAGCATCTGACAGAAATTATTATCTATAAAACATAAAAGAGTACAAAGTGTCAGGGTCATCTGCTATTGCACCCTATCTATGCTGCCTTCTCTTCATATACAAATTGGAATCACACAATGTGTAGCATCTCTCTTTCCCCAGTTCACAGTTGCCATTCTGGCATTAAAGACAAGAATTTCCTCCTAAATGGTTTGAAAGTCCCACAATTTCCCACTAAGGGACAGAGTGAGAATCTCATTATCTTGTGACTGATCTGCAGCGAGCACAAACAACATTAGATGCGTGAGTAAACAAAGGAAACACCTAGATACTTTTTTCTGAGCTCCTTAGAAGGCATCTGGAGGCTTGAAAGTTCAGCTGCCAATATTGGAATGACATCTGCCATTTCTCAGCTGGTGGTGTGGTTTCTTTAAAATTTGGTCCCAATCTGTATTTTAATTTGAAGAACAATTAAACTTTATGCACAAATAAAAAGCAGATCAAATATTAAAGATTCTCTATTGGATTTCTAAGCAGGCTAGAAAATGCACAATTAAGTAAACACCTTTAGTGTAAATTACTTTACTTACGTCATTATTTTTCTCTGTCTCAGCAGGACTGGGAGATATGCAATGCAACTTCAACCAAACATGCTTTGGTAATAAATAAATAAAAGAAAATTCAAATCCTACCTTAAATAAATCCAATCCCATATCACGGTCCCTTGTGAAGAGCAGCCACTGTGAAATAGTCTGGAGATGTCGGTGTTCAAATCCCTTTAAAACAAAGGCAGGCAGCTCACCTCATACTGACAGGTCCCTCTCATGGTTTCACCAGTTTTAAACCAATGGTATTGACTTCAAAGCAAGACTTAACCTGATCTACAGTGGTATGAGTGGAAGATCAAACTCAGTCTTGGTTCAACAGCTTATGCAGAGCAGATGTGGTTCAGCTTAGAAACTTAGCACCATCAGTAAGAAACTTTTATTTGAAAATGAAAGATTAAAGTCTGCAGGAGCTGATGAGGATACCAGGAAAAGCAGGCAGAGTGAGGCAGTGCCTACATAGCCAAGTGATACTCACACTTCAGGTCCTCTGCAGCTGCCAGCGTGCTTTCCCTAAGACCCAGAGGATGCGAACTAGCAGAACAGGAAGAACATTGCAAAGAGGGAGGAGAAATGGATGAGGGAACAACCTTGACAAGCAAGATAAGCTCAGGAAATGAAGGCTTTCTAAAAGATGAGGTGGGATAAAAGTACAGGAAAAAGCAAACAATTCACTTACTCTGTCAAAAAGACAACTTGAGTCTTCTCCTAGCATGAAGGTCAATCAAGATTTTAGGTAGGATAACAAGACGCTGGAATTGCAGCTTGCCAACAAAAAATTAGCATGTGCACACTTACATTTCCACTGGATTAAAATGTGACAACTTGAGCAAGTTTTATTTATTGAGGGCAGTTCTTTTTCAAAACCACCTAAAACAATTATAGAGAACTACATCTCATAAGAACATGCTTGCTTGAAGAGGGAGTATATTCTAGGAAATGTGATCCTTATGCTACACGTGCTAATTCCCTAATAAATACTCCACCAGTTTTTTTCCTAAGCTAGCTAAAATTGGGTCTCCAAGTGCTGATCTCTAAATCTATTAAAATTGATGTAAATCTGGAAAAACTCCACTGAAATTGCACTGGTGGAAAAGCCAGTGCCAGGCCATAGCTAAGCCTCATGGGGAAAATCTAAGAGTCTGGAGTTCCTGGGAGTTTTATTATTGTACCAGTGGAGCAGGGATTTCTCCCCAGATGTTGCCCACGCTCAGGGATAGTCAGCCTGTACTTTCTCTAATGTGTAAAGGATGGAAGAAATCAGAAGAGAGCATATAATAAATCAACTGACAGACTCTGAAAAATAGCTGTCCTGTCTCCTTAATATGAGAGAGAGTAATGTTCTGAGGGCAGGAGGAATTCGGCTTTAGACAGAAAACATTCCCCTATAGGGGGACAAAAAGTGATCACTTCGTAGCTTAATCAATCTCAGACCTCTCTTTGAGGAAAATAACATGTTGCCTGCAACAACATGTGTAATAATGTTTGCTGAAATATAAACTATGGCCATATACCCCAAGATGGAAGGTCAGAAGTCAACTGAGGATCTGGCCACAGATGTTCAGCAACAGAGATCAAAACGCAATATATCACGTTCAGTGCTTTTCCTCGAGGAACAGGTTGCAGAAATATCTCAACCCATCTCCTTCACAGTCAGTGCACTCACCCTGCATGTAACAAAGCTGTAAATCACAAATTGCCAGGTTACTCAAAGACAAAGTTCACCTTTCCTAATTTCTCTCTGTCCTGTGTCTCAGTATTCTAATCTTTATACAGCGAATTTGCTCTTATCCACAAACACTGCTCCCTTGAACCTCTGCAATGTTTTTCAAGTCCGTCTACCAGAGTGAAGAATCATATGACACCACTTAGTCCTCCCCCAGACCTTGATATATGTTTCCTAAAGCCGACATTTGATATTATGGAATGTGTTGTAATCAATTCTTAAAGTTATAGCACCACTGGCTTTTTATTAACTTGCACAACAACAACAACAAAAATCCAACAAAAAATGGGCCCTCATAACCAATCAGCCTTGTTATATCCTGAAAGCAGCTTTAACAAGCAGGGAGTAATATAGTGTAATTGGTACTCCGCAATTTAATTGTTCTGTTCTTAAATCTAATATTGCAGCTGTGGGTTAAGTTTACACCATAGCTTTCAAGAGAACATGAAAGTGTGGTACATCTGTGCAACAGAAAGCTAAACATCTCTCATCTGATGTGTTTACAATGACATTTGATAGCGTGGAATGGTTTGGAGTTTATTCTTAAAGCTGTAGAGCTGCTTTTCAACACAGCAAAAAAAGGGAAAAAGCCTCCAATCTCCTTCAAACTACTCAGCCCACATAAGGCTAATGATTATGCTGCTGCAGGCATTGCAGGGAAACTGCAGGCTGTAACATTTCCTTCAAGTGTCTTTGAGCATTTGTCACTCGAGCAGTGGAAAAGAGAACAAGGACATCTTCCCCTCAGATGACATAATCAATTATTTGAAAAATAAACCATTCAAAAAGTCTGCAACCAGACAAGTAAAACAACCCCTGACATGCATAAACCAGACAAGAATATTGCAAGAAATGTTATTAAGTGGATGACCTTAGCACATTTAGAAATGGTGGAGTTCTCAGTTTAACAGGTGACAGAACTGCTTATGGCATCCTGAACTTCACATTTTGTGTAACTATCAGCTTCAGCATTATGTACTTGTTAGTGAATTTATTAAGCCCGTAAGTAGTTCAAGAAGCTTAAGAATGGGCCCTTAAATGTCATCTGCAGTTTGTGAACTGCAAGTATCTGACTGTTTTGATCAAGGTTTTTACGGGAAAGTTAAATGGTTATTAAAATTATTTACTACTGGTACACGAAAAGGGAGTAAGCCTGCTGAAGAACTTCCATTGTGATAAGATGTGGAAGGCTGTAGGTCAAATGCGTTAGAAGAAAAGCATTTCTGTTTATTTCTAAGCCCCAAATTTTGTACATTATGAAGCTTACAGTGTATTTAAGCAGCAGAGAAAGGGTCTGTGGAAGGAAGGAGACATTTCCCTTTCCCATAATCTGCTGTCAGAAACAACTGATGAAACTACTTTTCTTGTTCTCAGTGTCTGCCTTCTTCTAACATTTTCTGTCCTCGGAGAAAGGCATGATAGGACAGATTAGGTAAGAGGTCACTTTCTGCTCTTTCCTCTGTAGCAATCCACAGCGATGGCTTGATTTATGCTCTTCAACAGACAGAATTCAATTTCACTGAAGAAGTTCAGTTACATCATCATACTACACTGGAATCCATTCAGTTTTTAAACTTTATTATTTCAGTCACAATTACGACTATCTGAAGCCTCTTCATAAAAAGGGGCCATAACAAAAGCTGTACACTAGCAACTTGATCAACGGATGCATTCATTCTGCATCAAAAGTACCGTAAGAAGGACAGATCTCCTGGGGAGGCAAATCTGTATCAATAGTTCAGTCTCTTGAATACAGAAATTTGATACAATAAAATGCAACAACAAAGCTTCCCCTCTTTTCAATTAACTGAGAAACAAAAATTGTCCTTAGAAGGGAAGAAATGCATTTGTATTTTTTAGTTTCGGGGTTTTCCCCCCTTTTCATAGCATCATAATGTTCTCTTCATGGGTGGAAAACTCAATCTTCAAGTTCAAACCTAGTTTCTTCATACAGTTCAGGATGAGATGACTTGGAATACCGGGAATATTTCAGTTGTAGAAAATCACCCAATTCATCCAGAGCATTCAAAACCTGTAAGACCATCACACTGTGTCAATTCTCCTGGAAAAGATATGAAGTTCTACTAACTTCTACTTTATAGAAGAAAACCAAGTTCATAAAAGCATCAGTTAAAGAAAGCTGAAAGGGCAAATTTTGCTTTTACTCTCCCATAGCAAATGTTCATGCAGTCATAGATGCACAATAGCATCCATGAAAACAGAATTTACTCCTTCAGAAGGTTATGGTTTATCAATCAGTACATGAATTGAACACAGATTAAAAAAACCCACAACTTTCTAGAAGTACGGTGAGATAATAATCCAGACAAAAAATTATCGTTACTTGCAAAAAAGGCATATGTAAGGTAATACTTCAACACTTCCATATGGATCCTGAAGATTGCAGTTGCCACTATGTTTCCTTGGATGGGACTCAGCACACAGTGCTGATCACAGTCATCATAAATACCCTGTACAGTTTAAGGTATTTCTAGTGCATTCGATTGTTTTCTTGTACTAATATCACAGGCATAATTAATAATGCATTAGGACTGTAATGCAATTTGCTGAGCAGTGTCCTCAGCTCTCAATAGATTCAAAAAGTAGTCAGGGAACTTTAGACCACAGAGAAGCAGCTCAGTGTCTTGCAGCATCTGAACCATGCTCAAGAGCTGCCAACCTTTTGGCATTGAAAAGGAAAACAGCAATTTTGATTGTGAGTGGAAAGGAGTATTTTAGTAATGGTTAATGCAGAGAGATAGTTTCAAAGTCATTAAGGAAGTTATTCTTGGGAGCTTGCCCTTTAAATGGATCTTTCTTTTTCTTAGTTCCAAGCCAAGATTCAAAACAAATTTTGCCAAAGGGAAGTTTTCATTATGCTTGTTACCTGTTGTTACACTGGATTTAGGAATGTTCACAAAGTGTTTGCCCTAAAAAAACCTTTCCATCTGCATGTAATTAAACTCAGGGCATTTCCATTCTCCCATAGTATAAGGACATTTAAAGAATGCCACAGTTAGTATAGTAAAGGCACAAGCACAGCACATTTAAGAATGATAGCTGGGGAGTGTTTCAGACCTTCACTCGTACCAGGAAGCAGCGATGTGCCGGTAGCAGAAGAGAACATGCAGTGATGGCTTACAAAAGTAATGGACTTGACAGTTGAGGGTGGACGGTGAGGAAGCAAAGCAAAGCAGCAACCTCAAGAGATTAACCTTCAGATCAACCTCATTGCCTGTTACCAATTACATAAGCCAAAATCCACACTGTCAAACAGTAAAAGATGACAATGACCAACACACGGACATAGCTCTGCCCTGCTCTATGCAATTTTATCTTTATGGTATTATGCCCTGCTAATAACTACTGCACCTTTAAGAGCAGCAGGAATTTTGCACTGCACACATGCAAAGCAGATTTTTCAATGTTGTTTGAGAGGGGTCTACACTGGCATGGGAGCTGGTCAGCCAGGCAGGGCTCCCCCATCAAGTTCCATATGAATCTCAGGATGCAAATGGGAGCCAGGGGCTCTCTGCAGACACAGATGCTTGTCTGCATAAAGAAGTGCCATCTTCTACTCAAATGTCTTCTGTATTCACAGGTGTGTTTTTTTTTTTTTTTTTTTTTGAAATTTACTGTTAACCCTCTGTGTTGCCTGCCTCTAAGTCGGCTTACTCTGAGAATGAAAGAACGTATATCAAGTTAGGCCAAAAACATCTTTGGCAAGAAGGGGAGATGGAAAATTTCAAAGAGTTTATTTTAAACACATTTCTGAGTGTGTTGGAATGGAGGGTTAATTTGGAAGTCTCTACATAATCTTAATAGTATTTCTGGTGTCAGAGAAAGATACAGAGCTGAGAGAGGCCAGACAGCACCAATTAAACCTCATTAGGTTCAAACCATTCCAAATACTGCTTGCAGTTGCTACCTGTACCCCCAAGGCTGTCCCATGCACTTTTACATTTCCACGTGTTTCTTGAATTGCAGAGTGAAAAATGGTATGGAAAAACTGATTTGCAATTATTTCCATATTGTTTCAGGTTTCCTACTCTGACAGTTTTGACCTAGCAGTTAACTTTTGTCTTGCTGTGCTTTTCATGTAGGTCTTTATTAGTTGTGGCAGGCTTGGTCACTATTAGAAATAGAAGAACATAAGTTAACTGTCCCATAATCTGTTTTTAAAAATAAAATATATAAGGTTAAAATGCCTTTAAAGATCAAGTGACAAGACCAGAAAAACAGAAGTAAAAATGAATTATTGAGATTCAAAGTAACAGACACACAGCTTCTCCCAACCCCCTTTGCATCTGAAGTTAATTTCAGCAGGACATCTGCTGTGCTTACCGTGTCTAACATCTCCCGTGTATGTGCAGCTGACACACAAAACCGAGCCCTGGATTCTGTGATAGGAGTAGCTGGAAACCCAACCACAACCACCCCGATATTTTTTTCTAACATGCGTCTTGCAAAGGCCCTAAGAAGAAGAAAAAAACAAGAGTAAATTATCGCTAATAAACTGACCACAAAGAGAAAACATTCAAGTATAATAAAACAATGGGTAAAATCCTGTCTTCAATTGAAGTGGATGGTAATATTCTCATTGAATTCAATAGGAGCCAGAATTTTACCAGTAGGATTGAGATTCTTTGCTGTTTAACAGCTCATGAAGCCAAGTGGGTGTCAAATACTAGCAGTATGATGGCAGAAAGTGTACTGTAGAAGAGATCCAATTCATTTATGTCAAAGGTTTTGAGTGCAAATCAAAACCTGTGGGCACTAGCAGTCCCTAAGCACTGAAGAAGCTGGGCCTCTGGAAGGTGTGAGAGCTGTGTTCCAGCACATCAACAGGACTCAATCTGTGTGATGGCTTCCTTGCTCCCACAATTACTCTGCCCGATTAGGAACATTTTGCGTAGTGTGTACTACACCTAAAGCACGTAACCACCCTAAGTTACCTGCAAAGGCTCTCTACAGTTTGGCTGTTACATTACACATTTCTCAGTCAGTCCATAAGTGCTGCTTGATGGGTACTGAACGGTAAAACAACTTCTCTGTGCAAAGTATTCAAATATCAGATGGAGATAAAGAGCATCCATCAAAAACAATTCATACTTCAAAGGCAATATGTCTCTTTTAAGGATTAATAGTTAAAAAAAAATCCAAGTTCAAAATGTAATCAGGAGCGTTACTCCAGAGCAAGATAAAGAGGGTTACAGGAAGTTTTTAAGATGATGCATACTGGAACAACTCAAAATTATGTCTAGGGGTAAATTTAAAATAGAACGTAACTAAAGATGAAATCACCTAACAGAGTATGTTTGTTTTGTGAAGCATCTACCAAACATGACTACATTTTTCACAGTTCATATGAAATACACTTTGAAATAAATTTGAATGGTGTTGGTTTTGCTTACAAGGTGTTTTCAGTACTTACCCTATCTTACCAGGCATATAAAGGAGTAAGGGGACAACAGGAGAATCATCATTGCCATAAATGATGAAGCCCATTTCATGCAGTCGTCTTCTGAAATATCTTGTGTTTTTCCCTAGCTGGCGCACTCTTTGGAGCCCTGAAATGTGTCAGTCAGGAGAACAGTCAGTGCAAACATCATAACTGGAATCTAGTAACAGCCTGGAAACAGGGCCATAACAGTTCAAAAAGTTCAGCTGAAATATTACCATTTGATTCAGAAGAAAAACATAGAATGAGCAAAGTGCAATTACATTGATTATTACGGCATTGTAGGACAGACAGCTGACATTTCCATACTTGTGAGATGCCTTTCCACTGGCAGAAAGTCTTGTTTCGTGTCTTCTGGAGATGTATTTGTGAACAATTCCCTTTATTGTATTGCACTGAATAAAGCCTGCTGAATGACACACACCCATAGAGAAGCAGTTACGTGTCTCTAGGGATACAGGACATATAGATAGAGTATGTACTTTCCCAACACAATTCACTACAAGGGAAAACAACTTATGTCTACAGAGACCTTGATACATATGTCACTATATCTATATATTTTCTCATTAATGACATTCTGCAGGGCTCCTCTTATACCTTAGCCAGTTCTGTGCACATACTTGTTTCTTTTTTTTGCCATAATAAAACTTAAATAAATAAATAAATAAATAAAAATAAATACAAAATAATAAATAAATAAATTTAATAAAATAAAATAAACTTAATAAAACTAAAAGTAGAAAACAATGCATTTTGGATCAGCTCAAACTGATACTTCCTTTTCCCTCAGTTTTTCAGGCAGAGGAAAAGCATTCAATAAACTCTTATTAGACAAAGTCTGATATCCTATAGTGTGTTGTCAATGTTCAGCATAACTCCAGTTATTATAACATGCATCTACATGTGTAATCCCTTGCTTAGTTCTCGTAATTTTTCATTCTGAATGACTTCCTACAGTAAGCTCAAGGACGATTTTTTCTCATTTTCTTTTTCAAAGTAAATGAGGAATGCTGAGATGTAAAGTGTGGTGATCCCATGTGATGCTTCCTACTCCTTTCTCCATATCCTAGAGGTCCACGCTGAACATCCCTCCTATACATTTCGTCACTTACATCAAATAACTCATCCACTTACATCCATAGGACTACTTTTGGCTACATGCAAGCATTTACGGATTAGGTGAGTTGTGGAATTCTATGCAGTTATGACTGTACGTATTGCTATGTCAAGGAGGACCCTCAACTGGGGAGAAGAAAAAAAATAGGAAAGGAGAGGCAAAGCATAGAAAAGAGTTAAATATGACCTGAAAAAGAAACATTGTATTTTGGCCCTTATTTGCACAAATGCATTAGAAAAACATACAACAGATCTCTAGTTTCTAAGATGTTTTCACACTTGTTTATTTACGTATGTATTTTTAAACAGAGCACTAAGCCTTACCTTCCTCCTTTAAGCAGCTAGTGCAATTGTAGGCTGGAAAACTGGGAACGAAAAAGAAGGGGAACAAGAGAACCTACCCAGACACAAACTTAAGTTACAGAGTACCTTAACATTTCTTGTATGAGTTTTCTTATTACTTCTTAAAAGGACACAGAGTCTAAAAATCAGCTGTTCAGTTCCTGTGTCCTCTTATTTTACTGTTACTTCCTCAGTATCACAATCTGACAACAAACTTAAGTCATTCAAGTCTTTCAGACACAAATTTTGTACCCTGCATTGTTCCTGGCCTCACTCAGTCACTAATCCAGAGATGTATCTCCCAGCAAAACCAACAGGAGAGCTGAAAACTAGTACTTTTAGTGAAGAAAAAATAAGACCAAAACCAGCAGAGAAAAGTGCACTTGAAAAGTCAGTTCAGCCGTTTCTTTTGCAGTGTCACTAAGGAGGTGATTTCTGACAAGGACAGTTACCTCCCTACCCATTGCATACAAAAGGGAAGAGCCACATTCATCGTTACTGCAGACAGGGGCTAGAGCATGCCCTTTCCTTACTCTACCTGCTTATTTCATCAGCTAGCTGATGGCACCGCATTTCTAATGCTGTACCTACCACCTACCTGGATGGCCACCTGCTTGGTACCCACACACTGCTGCTTCCCAGTGCCCCCCCCAGCACCAGTCCTGGGTTCATGCAGCCACACAATGAATCAAGCCAGGTCCTTCACCTGCCTGACCCGGCCAGAAGGAACCACACCACTGTCAAGCAGATTAATTCTCTAAGCGTTATCACTGTGTAGGTGCTTGCACCTGCCCAGCAGAGGTGGTGGGAACACACGGTAGGAGTGGGATTTAGTGGGACATCTCAGCTACATCCTTGTATTTTGTTTCTCCTGTTCATCAGCCCATCCCTTCACTATCACTTTGATCATGTCACCAGGCATGAGCACTGAAGTCCCCAGTACAACTTATTTCCTCTTTTTCCCTTTGCTTTTAAGTTGCCTTTGCGCAGACGTACTTTGTTTTCACTGTCCATTTCCTTTTTCCTTTGCTTTTTGTTCACTTCATTCTTCATTTACTACTTTCTGCTGTCATCGTTCTCTGTGTGCCTATTTGCTGATGTCCCATCTTCCTCTTTATGATCACAACAGCCAGTTAGGCATTTACATCTGCAATGTACCATCTTCGGCAGATTCGTCCTCCGACCACATTCTGCCAGAGCTACTGCCGTGGCTTTTCTTCCTGTTCCCTCTTGGCACAGGTAGAAATCACCACACCTACAGAAACTTCTTCTCCACTAATCGTTTCTGAGTGCATGTAGGTTTCAACAAGATCTACTGCTTCATCTGTTCTGTATATTCCCGAGTCAAGGTTCTGCCGATGTTCTGGCTGGGAAATTTATAGGGAAACTGGGACTTGCTTCACAGTGATCAGTGTTTTGCTGAACAAATTAAAAGATCTCATAAAACCGGTGCATTTGTAACTTTATGCACAAACTGCCCACACAGACAACCTGTTAGTTACAGTTTCAGTCATTCAGCTTAAAACTTTCAGTGGAAGAGATCTGCTGGGTTAGAAAAGGCCACAAATAGTTTAACCATCTCTCTAATGCTGCTAAAACAAAAACAGCTGCGCCAGAGCAAGGAAAACAAATGAAACACAAAAGCATCCTACTACAAAGCTTTCCAGTCACTAATAAAAACAATAGTCTGTGGTATTTCCAAAAATATTTTTGGTGTAGTAGATCTCAAAGAACCAGGAGGAAATATTAAGGAGGAGGAGAAGAGATGGGGGTAGGGGAGAATGGCTAAGGAAAGGGGGTAGAGAAGAACTACAGAATAATGTGTCTGAGGAGAAAGAGTTTTCATAAAGACTTTATTAGCACCTCCTGAATGCCCAAATTACAGGGAGGTGGGTGCAGGAGTGACCTCAACTGGGGGCTCAAAATCACTGCTGCTTCTTGCTATCTTAGCAGCCCCTAAGCTAGTTTCCAAACTCCCAGCCTCCAGCATTTGAAACTACTAGATTTTCAATTAGGGAAAGTTTTCATAAATGCAGATGTTCTTGGCGGATGCAGTTTAATACTTGCCGCCTTCTCCTTTCTATTCAGCTGTTTACCACAAAGCTGGAAACTAAGTGTCAGCCATGCAAGATTCCAGGCCCTTCAGTATGTATCAAACCATATGCGCATGGCCTACAGTTGATCATTTTGTCTCTCCTTATTTTAGGTACCAGGAACTTAGATTCCAAAGCAAAAGAAACATTAGAGCTGAAAGAGGAATTTCAGGCAACCCCCCCAAGTGTCGAACACCTCCCTCCTTTTCCAATCCTACCCTGCTGAATCCATAACCTTAACCAGTTTGTGATGGGACGGATTCCCCTTTGAAAACCCCCATGGAATTCATTCGAAGAAAGCCAACTTTGATGCAAAAGAGCCGCTTCAATGTTTCAGAAACAGCCCAAAATAGTAATGACACTTGCAGAGATGCATTAAAGAGCCAAATAAAAGATCAGAGCATTCACATATATCTGGAGGGAGAAAAAGCACATTAGGAGACTATTGCTACACACACTGTACTTGTGGGTGGGTGGCTGGGAGGAACCTACTTCTTTACCAAGTGTCAACACTTTCCTTTCTCATGTTAAGTTTTGTGGTCAAAGACCACATACACACACCATATACACAGCCATCTTCTAGGCTGCCCCAATAAGAGCAATAAAAACCTGAAAGTTTGTAACTGTACCCCAATGCTTTTTTCTTTCCTTTATGGGACCCTCCAATGTCAGATAAGAAGGCAGATCTGAGCAAAATGTTTATTTTGGTCTTATTGGCCCAATTTTTCCCCCACACACTGCAGATTAAATCAGCATAAGAGTGATGGAATTCAGTTTAGAATCAGATCTTAGTCCAAATTTCACTGTGGTATGTTTAATCACAGGCATTGTATTTAAAAGCTATTTTCTTTGATTCTTGAGGCTGTGATCTTGAGTCTTGTAGTCTTCTTGCTAACCTCCTCCTTTTATGAGCAAAAATCCGCAGTGTCAGAGCTAAAATGATATAACTGCATCTATTTTAGGGCAAGAATTTGCCTGTGCAGCACTAATTACAGGATCAGAGCCTTAGATAGTAAATATATTTGTTCAAAACTTCTTAGTTTGCAAAATTATTCAGGATTTTCAGACTCCACAGTCTATGCAAATAGCATATAGCACAGCATGTAGGATGGCCAGGTAGTTATATTCCCTATAACAACTGAACCACAACAGAGTATACGTTCAAAGAAAACAGAAAGCCTGGGCAGGGAAAACTGTTCCTTAGCTAACTAAAATGAAGCCCACTAATGCTTCAGATTTCACAGCTGAGGTTGAGCACAACCTTATTAAGAGCTCTACATCTTCTTATTAGCTGAATTAAAGAGGGACATGAATAGGGAAAACTGAAGGATAAAGGACTCTTAAGTTCACACGTTACCTTCATGCTAGTTGGAACATACAGTGATACATAGCCAGTTTATTGGGATTGTACTGAAATGCAGGAGTATTTACCTGGACAGTGCAACTGTGCTGGCAAATTCAGAAATTACATTTGTTCCACTGCTTTAAAAATATTTGTTTTATTGCAAGGTTCTAAGGTGTTGGCAATTCTGGGAAAAACACTGATTATATTTTTATTTGACACGCATTATTGCATATTGCCAGTTCTAGCTCATTAATTTCTGCAAGCTTTTAGAAGGCTTTACAGCTCACAATTAATATGGTTTAGTTTAAGGGAAAAAACACAAAGAGATGGCAAGAGAGAAAGAAATGATAAAAGATAGATGGCTTGCTCATAATTTCTTTGAAGCAGCAGATGTTTTAAGAGAGCCACTTGGAGTAGCAGGCTCGGTAGATGCTTGGTCACACGCCGGGCGATAGCTACAGACCTGCTGTCAGTGAGGAGCTGCTCTGGAGTCTGACAGCAGGAAGGCATCCTGACTACAAGCCCGAGGGCCTGATTGCAGGCGGGTGTTACCTGGCACAGCTCCACGTGCTTCAACAGAGCTTTGCTATTTATGCCAGCTGAGGACCTTATCCTGGCAGCAAAAGAGGTAGTAAAGCTATCAACTCTCTGAAACAAAAGTTTGTTTTCCTCTTCCAGAGACGTCTGCTTTTCACTCCTGCAAGATTTTAATAAGCGGAGAAGCTGGCTGTGTTCAGTTCTTGCACAAACACTCTACCTTTGAACTCTTCCTGTAGGCTTCTAACTTTGGAAATTCTGACTCAGTATATTGAAAACAGGAATAAGCAACCTGCAGCCTTTCATATCAAGATCTCAGGTGTATTTTAATTGAAGGAGAGCTGTTTTTCCTGAACTCATTCCAGGAAAGATAATCCCACACCACGCTTTTCCTTGGCACATGGTGGACTCTTCAAGATACAAATCCACCTGCTTTAATCGTCTCCAGCTGTTGTTTCATTGGGCCTTTCTAGATAATTAGTTACACAATCAAACTTCTACATACCGGTGTCAGAGCATCTCTTCAATCTGTGTTCCTTGGATGCAGAACTCTGTTCCCTGCCCTCCTTGACTAAAAACTAGATAGTAAAAAGCAAACTTTCATAGGCTGAAAAAAAAAATAAATTTGGAAAACAATAGCTCTTCCCCACTAAACTGTTGCAGATGGACAGATTTTTTTCTTCCTCCCCCCTATTCCCCCCCCAGTTCCATTATAAGAGTAACACACATGTACCTCCATGTGTATTAAATCACAAATAGAATGCTATAAAACTGGGGTGCCTAAAGGAAATATGTTCTCAGATAAAAAAAATCTTTATAAAAAATAACTTTGCTATGAAATGGGGAGAAGTGAAGACATTTTCTTCTCCAGTCTAATGCCAACTATAAACCTAGTAATTTCAACTTAATTCAACTGCTAAATAAGCCCTTAAGGACTTATTTAGTCAGTCCAATTTTAACTGTGAACTGCTGCAAAACACTTTCCAGAGCAGACTACAGGAAGAAAAAGTGGCAATTTCAACTGAAGCAGAAAAGGGAGAAATTGTACATATACTGTCATTTTTGCCTTATTTCTCAAATGAGTCAACCGTGCCTACCCAGCACCTTATCTGTATTCAGATACACAGTGTCAGCACTTGGTGTCCTGCACAAAAGCAGGGACAGAGCAGCCAGCCTTGGCTGAGCCTTATTTACTCCCAGCAGAGGTGATTAATCACAAAGCACATCAGTCCCTCCACTGAAAGCCAGCCAGTGCACAACGTGCTCCATCTGTATCACATTAGGTGTTTCTGAAATGCCAATGACCTGAATGCTGTTAGAAAAGGCACTTCTCTCCTTCGTGCTCCTCGGGCTGATAACAGTGCTGGAGTCCTCAGGCAGTGGCAAGCAGCATCAGGAATGGAGGAGGGATTCTCATGCTCAGCAGCAAAGACACTCTTAAAAGGAGACTGTGGTGGAGCGATGTGTTGCTGCCCCTGGGGATGGTGTGGCTTTCTTTACTGGGGGATAGGCTGCTAGTCATCAGATAGATTGCATGGCAGGGTGTGCAGAAAAGCTTGCAGTCTGGTCACATCCTTGCTCTGCCTGGAGTTAAAGCTTATTTATGAACACAGGGAGACTTATCCACAGACAGGATCTGCTAAAGGACTCGGCCCTCGTTTAACTTTGACTATGGAAAAAGTGACTTCAAATGAGGCAGGATTCAGTCAATCCTCAGAGCTCTTGCAAATCCCACTGCAGACACTATTACTCCAAAGCCCCTGCTTGTGCAGATCAACTGACCCTCCGCAGATACATTTGGCTTCCTTTAGGAGGTGGATCACATGGCAGGTGGCTCCTCTGGAATAGCATGTCTCACTCATTTCAAGTAAAGGTGGCAGAATTTAACTCTGTTTCATCATTCACTGCTGGGAGAACATCTGTGATGTTCAGCTCAGACAAGTAACAATCACGACAACATATTATCATCATTAGCATCTTCACTGTCATAGCGACTGGGCTGAGCAAACGGAATAAAGCTTCTTAAATGCTCTAAATGTAGGCACATGCTTATTGGGAATATTAACTTACTTAAAATTAAGCCAGGGTTCAAGCATTCTGCTTGATGAAGACCCCAGAGAAGCAATCATCTTAGAATGAAGCAGCAGAAGGAGAATTTGAGAGGGAACAGTAAAAAGCCACACTTTAGAGGGACTGATTCTGCAAGCTGTTTTGAGCAGGTTCAAGGGGTCTGTCGCTAGGTAGCCTGCAGCATTAAAGCTTACAGCTATAGTTTCATGATCAGTTGAGTCTGGCACAAATTTAATTTGCTGAGAAAGGGATCGTTCCCCTTGACTCCAAGCTGCTCAAGTCCTGGCACTAGGATTCATCCAGCCATATGGTCAACTGGCTCGGGGAAACGGTTTGGCTGTAGGCTCACCATTTGTGGGGGCTTCAGTTATTTTTCAGCTAGATCAGTTCCCTGATTCAGTTCATCGCATGGCTGCACAAACACTAATGCTAGTATGGAAAAGGGGCACTAATAAGGGGCTAGGCAGGGGGAGAAAAGCCAAGACTGCCCTTCTCAGTAGCAGCGCTGG
Source organism: Cygnus atratus (assembly GCF_013377495.2). Lineage (NCBI taxonomy): Eukaryota > Metazoa > Chordata > Aves > Anseriformes > Anatidae > Cygnus > Cygnus atratus. Next base: position 113,342,641 of record NC_066364.1, read on the forward strand.
CTTTTGCCAGACTACAGTGATGGTTAAACTAAGGTTTTTGAGTTTACAGAGGACCCTGAGATGCAACGGTAATGTTTTCAAAAGATTACTGAGCACCGATAGCAGTGGAAAATGTTGAAAACTGAGCATTTTAAGAAGCTGGTCCTCCAGTTATACAAAAATCTAAGGCAGACGGAAATGTTTTAAAAAGGAACCTTTTAAAAGCAGATCCTTTTAATGCCAAGCCAAAACAGAAAACAGCATTCTGCAGCTTCTTGCAATCTGAATGTGCTCAAACGCGAGAACTCACGGGCTGCTACAAATAAAAATGAAAACTAGTAGCTACAAGACGACAAACCAATCAGAACAAATGGCAAAGCACTTTAACATAATAAAGGAACGCTTTCTGTCTAAACAAACTCAGGAATTAGTTTTTAAACACAATGAGGACAGCAGATACCTGAGGATATGGCTGTAAATTTTGCAGTGTCCCATAAAAAACATATGACACTGCCTATGGCTGTTGGTGAATTATTGTTTGCTATGCATTAAATAGAAAAAAAAAACCTTCGGAAATGCTATAATTTGCTTTTTATGTCACTATAATTTATTATTACCCATCAAGAAATTTGCTTTACATTTCCTATCAGTTTTAACTCTGTCTGCTTAGTGGTTCTATTTCTTACCTATCAAATTTAAGTGTAAAAATATGCTTTTGGTATTCTCAGGCAGAAGGGGGGAAAAAAGGGTCCCAGGTCACAGCTGGAGAGGCTGTGTTGCATGCAAGTAAGTGCACATGAACATTTGCACAGGGTCCAAGCTCTCTGAGTCAACCACAGTCTCATTGTGGGGATAAAACCACTAAGGCAGCTGCTGAGCTTCCTGAGGTATCTCCAGTGGTGTAACGAGAAGCCACAAGGCGAACATATAGAGAGTATCTATATTATGAATTATAAAGAGTAATTGCCATGGGAACTTCTGCTTCCCAGATCTCCTAATAAATGAGGAAGGACACATTTGAGATGAAAAGGCCACAAAGCTTTAAGAGGGATTTTTTTTTTTATAGACTGCATGAACTGAGCTGTGGAACTTGCTGCCTTATGACATTACTAAAGGAAACACAGCTGCCAGGAGTTCATACACTTTTGAACAACTCTATTGTAGCAGCTATGATAATAGCTATGACATTACACTACCAAGAATAAATGTCTTGTTCTACCAGTTGCTGATTATCAGAGTCTCCTGTACAACGTGACATTGAAAAATGTCTTGTACTCTACTAAAAATATGATTTTACATGAAAATGGAAATATATTTCCAATTTTTGTTGTTGTTCTCTGACTCTTCTGCTAAAAGTCACTCAGGAAACAGAGGACTTAGTCATACTGACCCCAATCCACCTGCCAGGCAGGAACAACTGTGCCTATCAGTTTTAAGGGAACTACTGCCTTCTCCTGATTCAACATTTCTTGCACTTCATTTTCTCAAGGCACAGCAGAAAACAGGAAAATAATGAAATGGTAACACCTGGCTATGGTCTCTGCAGCATCCTCCCAATCTCTTTTACTGAATTTAAGATGACTAAATTGTAAGAGATACAGATCACATTACCATGACATTAATGTTTCACTGTCATCACGAATACTGATACGGGACATATTCTACATTTACAGATGATTGCTTTGGGAAATACCAGGTCTTCTCTTTACCTTTTTAGTTATGTCAGTACAAAGCTTTTAAAATGAGACCTTCCCCAGATAAACTGGAATCTCCTGCTGCAAAAGAAGGTAAGCACACATTTTGCTAGCACACTTCCACAGCAGTTTGCTGACCAGAGAAGATGGAGGAGTATCTGTCTCAACTAGTTTGGAGAGTGGTGTGCTTGCTGTAGTTGCTTGCAGACCCATTTGCAGACCCTCTTCCTCTCCTTCTCCACACCAGGCCCATTTTGCTCACAGCCTCTGTAGCTCATCTTCTCAGCATCTCATTTTGGTCCCTGTCTCCATCCTTCCTAACCACTTGTTATCTATTGCTTGTGGTGTCTCCATTGCTTGCCAGAGTCTCTTTTCTCTTTAATCTTTCTGTCTCACCTCCCTAAATGCTTGACAGTGCAGGATGGATGCAGGTGCTCAGGGCCCCAGTCTCCTCCCCAGGTCCCAGATGGGGGATGTGTAGTTTAGGCCCTCTGGCAGTGAGTTGCAAGATACTACTTCACTTGGTGGATCTTCAAGTTTTTCACTGTTCATTTCAAGTATACATATATATATATTTATAGACTCATAACATCACAAGACTCAGATGGTATTTCAAAAACATGGTGAAAATACTAATCTTGGCTATCATAATCCAGATCTTCATCCCAAAGCCTGAAGAAACCAAAGCTCTTCAGGGAAAGAAGTGATTTTTTATTTTTATTTTTTTTATCATCATCAAAAGCCCATACGTATATATAGACTTGTTATGAGGAATGACAGTCTTTTTTTATTTCTGTGAAAAAAGTATAGCCTGAAACATACTCATTGTGGATAATTTCCAGCTAAACAGTTTAGGTTTGATGGTTATTTTTTTGTGTTAAACCTTACCATCTTTGTAATTAAGCTGTATCCCTTGTGTACATATACGTCTATTCATATTCTGTAGTCATGCATCCAATATGCTGATCCTGTCTTGGAAATGTATGCCATGATTGACTTTCCAAACAACCATATTCTTAATAATTGAAAATAAAGGAAGAAAACACGGGAGAGCAATCATTTGGATACACATCAGGATAAAGCACAAACATTATCTCTGCATTTCTGGCCTCTGGCATTATCCACTATATAATTTCAACTACCCTACTCTTTCATAAATCAGCTGCTTAACAGATCTGTGGAGAATAACTGTCAGAAAATGCAAGAGAATGTAAAAGCATGATATCTGGGAAAATAAGAGAAGACTGTGTGAAATAATAGAAAATACAGAATAAAGACTTTTCAGAACAGCAACTTAAATGACCAAATCAATCTTCCTTCCCTTGGTTTTCTATTTGCCTATGAAGGAGTAAGTCATGAAGTTCACATACAAGAACAAGCTGGGTTAACATATTTTTCATCCTTTTACTTCAAACTCTTTTCAAGAAGCACACTCTAGATAACATGTAACTTTCTAGCAAACTGTATTTTCATTCTTTTCCAAAACTTTGTCAGTATTTTCTGTAAGACTCCCTCCCCTACAGGAATGACCTGTGGAGGACAGGCCATCAGGGCAGATGTCCTTATGAAGGATTCCGCCAATTGTCCTTGGGGAGAGAATGCCATCTGAAATAAATTGCAAAATAAACTCCCTTTACCGATCCAACAGGCTTCTGGAGAAAATCCATGTGATCTCATTTCCACAGAGGATTCATTATCACCCTGTGGTAATTCTGGTTCACTTGAAACTTCACTACCAGGTGTCTCTGCTACATGGCTCATGCTCTTACGAGGACGACTCACACCCAGAATTCACCATTTTCCATAACAGCAGACCAGAAGAACTCAGTCAAGATCACCATTGTCCTTGGAAACAAAACTATCTAAGAAGATAGCTTTCTCTCTTCTCTTCCTCTTCATCTTTCTGTGTGCCAAAGCAGCATTGTAGTGTGGTCCAGCACATTTTTTCCTGTGTTTTGGTGTTTTTTTTTTTTTTTTTTTTTTTTTTTTCAGTCAGCAAGACAGCCTAATGAAGGAAGGCCCACATGAAAGAAAAACCAATAGTCTAAAATAATGAGTCTGGCTCAGAAGGACAAGAAGCATTTTTAGACATCATAGTCAGTTTGCTAGCCTTTGTGTAATACTCTAAGTTGTGATATATGATTTATTAATTTGTTCTATTCATTTGCATTTCATATTACCAGACAAATTTTAAAGAACTGATAGAACACTAATTTATTTCATAAAGCATTTGTAGGAGACTTTGTTTGTGCACAAATAAAAACATTATGCTATTAAAGAATACTGTTTCTAAAAGAGAAAACACTGCGACCTCTTTAGCCCTGAGACAGTCAGACATGCACGGCTTAAACGGCTGTATTGAACCAAGTTCTTCTATTAGCCTGCACTGAACTGCATGCAGAATCACGCTAGCTGAAGGTCATTTGTAAGAGGCTTTGAAGGTTTGGTAATGCTCTGCATGTTTAATATTTTACACGCGGCGTCTAAGAGAGCCCTAAGCATGTAGCTGATGGGAAGGCTCAGTGTAAGGCTGCCCTCTGACGGCAAGCATTTCCTATAGCAAGTGCAGGGAGTAGCACAGCAGGACAGGCTGCACACACAATCCCCAAGGTAGAAGAAACGTCAGCCATGGTCTCTTAGAACCAACAGGATGTAGACATCAGCATACACAACCTTGACCTTTCAACCCGCAGAGTGTAACAACAGTTTCCAACTTGACTTCTCTGTCAAAATGACAAAAGCATCATTTCCTCGTTGTCTACATATTGCACTGGAATTTGGCTGCACTTTGTTACTGGACTCAGCAGAATTTGGCACTGGGACTGGATTCTGTATCCCTCCTTTTCTACACGGAAGTCTCGGAAATTCTGGCCTCAGTGTAGGGCTGTGATAAACATCTCAATAGTCTTGTGTCTATCATGGCTTAAAACCACTCTAGGCCACTGCAAGAGAACAGTGCAGAGCAGCGTCATGTGGTCTTACACCCTCTTATGCATCCTTTTTCCCTTCCATTCCCACCTTACTCCCAGCAGAACATATCAGGGAGGTCTAACACAGAATGACTCTGTTAGTCCTACACAAGGTAAGAAAAAACAACACAGTGCTACTGGACCAGTATAAAAGAGACTACAATTCAGAGCAAAATCTGTATCTTCATCTATATGTTACGCAATGAAGTGACCCACAGGCATGTCTGACAAAAACTATATAAATTCAAAAAACAAAAACAAAACAACAACAACAAAAACAACAGCTTTTCTCTGAGGTAGGACTTAACCCATTTTTTTGGGTGAGGGACAAAACAGTCTTCAAAACTAGTTTCAGGACACTATACCTAATGCCTGAATAAAGTGAGAACTATCATAATCATCTTCTCATACCAGTATTTAATGTACAATACCCATGTTAAAATTCTGTGCCATGCTTGGAATGCTTGCAGTTTTGAAGGTTCACACTTAGAATGAAGCTGAACAGGCAGCACCTTGCCCATTCATGAAGGTAAGTCCTTCTAAACACCTCCTTCAATGTCAGACAATCTATTCAAAGGGCAATTTATGTACTTTTCCAATTTGCTGCTGCAAATCAGAGGGGACTGGTGACTATGGGTGGTAGCTTGGTGTCAGAATTCAGGAATATTTCCACCTCTGCTGCACGTGAATGAGTGTAGAAAAAGTACAGTTGATAGCACTTGGAAATGTGATGATCTGGGTATTAATTGTACAGTAGAATGATTCCCTTTGGATTACATTACTGTACCAGTTTGCTGTTCGATGACCTTTTGTGTGCACCTGTACACAGCAGATGCACTGGTTGTAATTGAAATACATGCAAGTTAAAGAGGGTGGCTTACCTTGTGTTGTTCCGTCTAGTCCCATGAGACATTTCATTGCCCTGATGATTTGCTCTGCCACAGGTGGACACATAGATGTGGCGTACACAGCACTGTGAGAATGAGTTCGTAAAAAGTCCACAAGGTCCTTACACAAGCAAAACAAAGTATGAATGAGCTTTGAGGTGCCCAAATAGCAGATCTCCCTCTTAACTACTGCAGAGTGAGAACATGCAAAAGAAATAGGTTTCACCAGTTATTGGTTTACTTTCTTGGCTGCTACTGTTAATACACAGCCTGAAGAAATACCAGGCAGGTGCAAGTACTTTACAATTTAAGTGGGGCAATCACAGCTGAAACAAAGCTCTGGAACAGAACACTGTTTATGTGCTGAAACTTATTATAAAGGAGCCAAAATCATTTAAAGACCAACAAACAAACAGCTGCATTTAAAATACCTCTCAGTCCATCTCTGAGTGGGAATGAAGCAAAACCTACATGACAACAGCAGAGTTTCTTTGCCCCAAGACCTAACTCAGGAAAAGCAACCTTACTGGGATCTATATTTGTCTATTAGCATATACATTTCTTAGAACTGAAACTTTCCATCGGTGTGGCAGGTTCTGTCACGTTATAATCAGTATAGGCGCTTTAACATTTCCTTGTATAAGCAAGAGCACAATCTGTGGTCTCAGCAAAAGCATTGCTGTACTGTAGGCATATCTAAAGCACCAGCAACTCTCCTGAATGCAGGGGCAGGGGAGGAATTCAGAACTTGATTAGGACTATCATTGCTATGACAACTCCTATTTCGTAGTGCAAATTGCAGAGTAACTGTCACCACACTAAAAGCTAAATGCATTTTAGTGAGAAAGGGATGATGCCTGCTTGGAAATCGCCTTTGATTAAAAAAAAGAAAAAAAAAAGACAATGGTACAGATTATTACCAAAATCCAACCAACCAAACAAAAAACACCATGTATGAGTCTATGCTGTAACTCCAGTGCTAGGGAAAAAGATTTATCTAACTTCATATACATTATGCATTGCTACGTTGCAATTGTAATCCTAAAGGTTTAACCAAATAGCTGAGAAGGCATCTGTGCTCTTATTGACACAGCAAAAAATGCCACAGTGAGATTTTGGTGGCAGAAATGAAAGCAGGTGAGCAGCTGCCACCAAGGCCCAGAAGCCTGAGGCAAAGCTTAGTGATAAACACAGGTGTGAGAAGAGCGACCACTTTCATTTAAGAAAACTTCCTAGGGTTAGATAATGAGACCTTTTTTTTCACAGGTCTTGGCTTCCCCTCATTTCTAGCTATGTTAGCCATATTGTCCTTCATAAAAGTTGAATTTTCAGATACAAATTCAGAAAGCAAACAAAAGAAAGTCGATTCCTTATGTTTTATGATAGTCTGTGTTAAGATGAACCCCCCCCCCGAAGATGGTGAAAAATATACACTATGTATTTTCTTACATCCCTTTTGTCCTACTCAAGCGCTACCCTTATTATTACTATCCTGACAGCATCCATATGGACTGTCTAAAAAGGCTTCCTACTCATTTAGCAATCTACTTAAGAAATACATCCATGGAGTATGAAGAGAGTAAACAATCAACAACCACTTCATATCTCTGCTAAGCAACAAAAGTGATGACATTTCACAATGGCACTGATTATACTTTCTCTTCTCCTACACTCCTAGTTAAAACAAGCTCAGCTCTACTTTTCATTGACATCTGTTGTTGACAAGAAGATTGTTTTGTTGTTTTGTTAATGTACACAGAGCAATTGAGGACACAGATTTTACTATTGCAAAAGGCCCTCAGTAAACCCTCTTTCACCATCCTCCTAAAAAAATGCAACTATGACAATCCACAACTGTTCAGGAATTTTATTATCAGTGGATGAAACTGTGGCTTTAATCTCTCAATATTGCTCCACATGCTGTTTACAAATGTGAAATAAAGTAACAAGCAGTCTGCATGCAAATTAATGTAGTGAAGTATATTTAGCCAACCACAAAGTGTCTAAACATTTCCAAGACAAACAACAATCATCAGGGTGGCACGGAAATACCCTGCCCAAGCAAATTACATAATACGAACATGAGACAAAAATAAGAAAGTCTGACTGTTTGATGTGCATTTGGGATCCAGACAAAAGTGGTACTATCTTTAGAATTGTGCTTCTGTAAAGCAGTCTATATGAAAAGATAATAAAATATATCACACAATAAGAAGGTACTTTTCCTCCCCTTGATGTTAAATGTGTGTTTTCCTTTACCTTTTTGCCAGCTATATATCCTCCAGCTGCACCAAAGCTCTTTGTGAACGTTCCCATTAATACGTCAACATCATCAGGACTCATACCGAAGTACTCCACAACTCCTCGCCCTGTTGCTCCCACTGCACCGATGCTGTGAGCTTCATCCAAGTAGAGGTAGGCTTTGTATTTTTTCTTCAAGGAGACTATCTCTGGCAGGCGCACAATGGACCCTTCCATGCTGTGGAGGAAGAGAATTACGGATAAGCAACAAATACGGCACCACCCTCTCTCCTTAAAATACTGCCAGAAAACAGACATTAATTGCATAGCAGAATTTCCTTCATGGAAGATCTTCTGCAAAGTCACTTTATATTTACAAAGAAATATTAAAAACTTCTCACAACTGCAGGTGAATATAAAACAGTCAACCAGTTTTATAATTCCAGCAATGAAGAATAGTTAAAAAGTTCTTGTATATTTGCAAATTGCTAACAGAAAAGAGAAGGAAAGGTATAAAATAAGGGGAGATATCCATCCAAAGCAACATACTACATTTCACTACAAAAAAAAAAAAATATTGTAATGAATTATAAGGAACTGCTATAATTCACAGTCTGGTCCTTTCTTACTTCATCCACCTTCTGCTACTGTGGTGATATCTGGGGGTAACAGCTTTAGAGAAAAATTACCCCAGTGCAAAGGAATTGAGTCTAACATATATCAGATGGCCCACACGAAATGCACAGACAGTGCAATAACTCAAAGCACCCCAGTCTTTAGAGTGGAGAGAATCAGGGATTAGAAAAGGTAGCTCAAATCTACTCTTTACAATTGCTGCTCCTGATTTTTTTTTTTTTTAAAGGAAATGCAGCCTGCTGCCTAGCACTCAAAAGGAAAAACAAGTTTCCATTCTTTTTCTATTTATGTTCTTACAGCCATGCAGGATGGAAATATTCTAAACGTGTACTAATGGTGTGTAGAGAGTTCTAGAAATAAGAAAAGATGATAAATCTTTTGTACTGTTGGTAATCACATCAGTAAGTTAGAAGGCACAGAGGAGCTGTACAGCAAAATGAAAGCCCTGGGAGACATAAGAAATGCACTCTAATCCTATAAAGATGAAGTATCAATAGAATTGCTGTGAAGACTATTATGTCTTGAAAACCTTTGTGAGATGACTAAGGCTACGCTTGGATACGCTCTGCTGCACTCAGCATTCATTTCATAATGAGTTAAACATGTTCTCTTCACTAGCTCTAGTAAGCAGGTCTTTAAATGCTAAGTACTTCCTATCAAACGCCAAGTGAATGCGCCGTGTGCCAGGAAAAGCAGTGCTCTGTGGCTACTACCTAAAGCGTATTCAACTGCATGTGCTACAGGAGCTTCAGATAGGCAGGAATGTCAAGTTTGTTCCCAAATGGCAAGTGAAAAAAGAGCAGTGTCATCAGTATAATTTCTCAGCAGTTTTTTGATCCTGGACCAGTGGCTTTCACAGATTCTTTTTCTTACACTCAAGCTGCACTGTGCAGCAAGAAAGGAGCAGGAGGGGCTTTGGACACTTGGAACATTACTGACAGTTTTTGCCCTCGTTTTCATCCTTTGGTCTCCTGAGTAAGCTCGGAAACAGCCTGGTTTTGAAGGAGATATTTGTTCCCTGCCCATCGGCAAGCCTGCATGAGTTTGAAAGACCAGTGCTGGGGAGCAGCCAGGGACACAGGTTGCCTGGGCTGTCCAGGCTCAGAGAGCCTGGCTGCGTGCACCTGGATGCACATTTTTGGCCATCAGGTGACTGCTGGCAAATCTTGCCTAGCCCTAGAAGAGGCAGCTATGGGTGCGTGTATCAACACCACTGTTGCTTGCAGCAAAGGGTGGACAGGCTTGTGCTGCAAGCTCCGAGGACTGAGCTTTCCCTCCTGTCACCCTGTGCTGGGGACAGAGTCCCTCCAGCAGCCAAGTGGCACTTGACAGCTCAGGGAGAAGGAACTTGAACCACCACAGCTATTTTCCTAATGAGTACAAGGGCAGAGCCCGCAGTCCTCACATAACCCAGAGTCAAACCATTAGTCAGCTAAAAATTATACCGAGCCAGTGGCTGTGCTGGGGCATGCAGCATCCTACATGCTAGGGAGGGCAGCTTTTGACCACCTGGTCAGCTTGTAGGCTGGCTGAGTGGTCGGAGAGCAAGTGTGGGGCCAAGGAGCTCCTCTGCAGGAAACGAACAGGCATCCCACCCTGTGCCTTCCAGCAACAGCTGGGAAGACCAGCTAGACAGAGAAGGAGAACTATAGTTTTTCCACATTTACATAGGCATCACAGCACACTGGCTCATGGAGATTCAGGTGGGAGATAAAGCATTTAACTTCAAAAAGAGCAAAAATGGTAAATTAAAAATACAGAGCTTATGCAAACACTGCATATTTGCCATTTTCAGTGATGAGTTAGTGCTTTTTAAAGATGCCTGCTGACACAAATGTTGCAATAACTGACAGAGATCCTAACATGGCTTTGAAACATCCTTGGAATAAGTAAAGCCCTGCTGGCTTCAGGTACATTTTCTGTGCTGCCATTTGAATCGGCCTCCATCCTCCTGATGGCAGAGATGAAAGCTGTTTCTGTGCCTACCCAATTCTTTGATTCTTGGTCATTTGACCCTGGGAGATGGCTTGTGATATGAACATCCCTCTGTTTAGAATTGCTGCAAGATAAAACTTGCTTCGTATATCCCCTTGGGTAGCCCAAATGGAAAGTTTACTGAATCCTTCAGTAAATATTGCTGTCAACTGAGTTTAAACCAGAGAACCAGAAGTGAACTGTAATCTCTCTGTCTCAGTCTGGCTGCGTCACTTTTACAAAGCTATTGATCTGTTTCCAGATCTGCTCAAGCACACAGTGCACATCTAAAGAGTTGTATGCAGATGAACGTAAGCTGGCTTTGCCCAGGCCAGACATAAGCATTATGTGGTATTACATCCTGTCTCACAGTAAAAATTATTAGCTTGGCTGCAGGGATATACAGCTTCTAGACTGCAGCTGACCCTCACCTCCCTTGCTCAGAGAGTGGCAGAAGAGCTTGCTTAAGTATGCATTCATTTTGAATCTACTTCCAGACACGAGGAGCTAACCCAAAATTTGGGGAATCAATTAATTTTGAGGCTTGGTTCAATCCCAACAAACCTGAGATCCTTCCTGATGCAGCTGATGAATTCTAGAAGCAGGTGCGTTGAGACACAGGAGGCGTGTATTTGTGCTGGTCACCTCTCCTGGAATACAGACTTGCTATACTGGCAGTTTTTTTTCCATTTTTTTTTTTTTGAAACTTCTCAGGAAAAGAGCTTTCTACAACCTACTATGTTACAGTAATTTGAAAGTTTTTTTTTTTTTTTCCTGTCAGAAAAAGTGATTTACCAATATTCAACCTATCATCTTCATAATTGCATCACTCAACTTCCCTAAACTTGCCCTATAGTATCACTGTCCTTTCAACATTTGACAACTTGTCTGTTTACTATCAGGCTAGTTTGCATTTGGGAAAATCTCTTTCTTTCCTGACCTATTGCTCCCAAAATACATGCACTGCATTTTAATATTTACTTTAGGGATTTTTTTCTCATATAAACCTTGGACATTCATGCTACAATCTCCGTTTTGTAGTTTAGAGCAATAGTTTAGGGAAACCCTCTAACGCTGCCCTCAAATACAACCCCATACACTGAAATGATAGAAATGTTAACCTTTAATGCTGGTCCCTGGCCAAAGACATTAAATGTTACCCCATTCTTTTCTGAAGTCCTGTCATCTAATCCCAGGAAATAAAAAATAACCCTGATAAATTTCTTATGGTATTGGCACTGAATCCCCAGGAACTTCTAGTGCATATGAAAAGGCACTGGATAATATCCAATTGATCAGAGAGCTATTTTCTGAGCTGGAAGGAAATATACCCAAATTAAATTAAAAGCAGGGGAAAAAAATCTGTTTCGATAAGTTTCTGGTGCCCCATAACTCCTGCCCTTGTCCTTAGCTTATCTGACTCCTAGGTAAATATGTGTGCAAGACAGCAGAAGTCTACCACAAACCGTGTAAGAACATAGTAACTGATTAATCCTGAACTGGAAATGGTAGAAGCCAAGAAAAACATTAGCTGGATATTTAAATAATAGAAATATGATTTCGCAAGTCACTTTAATTTATGCCCTGGACACTGCCAAAACGTGTTCATGCTTTTTGTACTGAAGATTGATGGCTGGATGGTCTCTCTGTTTGGAATGAAAACGAAATATATTTGCTCCTAGGCTAGTCCAATTTAAGAACTAGCTTTCACTAGTAGTTACATTTACTTCTGATGATATTTTTTCTTTTTAAGATGCTAGAGACATTAAAAAGCAAACAATCATATACTTATCGCTATTTATTTGACATGTAGCTTGGGTGCTTCCCAAGTCAAGGGGCCAATTCTGCCTTTGGTTGTAACTGAGCAAAATCTGTGGCTTACGGTTTCAAACGCAAGTCTGATTTCCAGAAATGTTCATGTTGGCTAACAACAACCCTTTTCAAATTTTGCCAGCTGGTAACTCCAGGCATATGGGCAGAGTAAACACTTTAACATACCCCTAATGCAAACAGAAGGCAAAATTTTTTCCATATCATCGACTTCACCATACTACGATGATTGCGTCCCATTTAACAATATTTATTTAAAATAGGAAAGCTTAGCATTTCTTTTGCATCTCTGGAAAAGGCTTTTCTATAAACACTTGCCAAGCCAAACTTGCAAGTCAAGATATTTTAACTTGGAGAATGGCTCTGACCAAGTTATTTAAATTCTGTATTAGTTGTCCCCAGAGAAAAACTTCTTTAAGTCCTGGGGAGGGGAAAAAAAAAAAAAAAAAAAAAAAAAGAAAAAAACGGCATTAACTGTTTTAAGAAGAATACGTTAACAAAAGTCTGCCTCCTCTTAACCCCTCTAGATGAATGTTGATTTGGCATCTGGCAAATCTGCAAGAGAATTAACATTAGCCAATATTAGGGTTGGAAAATTTTAGTCCTTCCAAAATCAGGGGCCAAGAAAGGAAAGAACATGTGCACAAAAGAGTAAGAGCACTTCTAATATGTCTTTCTCCAGCTTTTTCTTTTGCATTTGAAATGTTACTAGCTACTTAGACTACATGGCTGGTGAATCTGTTCCCAGCCGCTCTGTAAGGACAGATCAGCTGCCTGTGTCTTGGGTTGGCAGCGATGGCATGGATATGGCATGGTGGGGTGTGGAGGCATTCTCCCTCAAGTCAGAGCAGATTTGCTTTGCAACCAAACCACAATCTTCAATTTCTGATCTGCTTAGACTAAGAAAACAGCTAACCAACCAACCTAGCTACTGCTGGGGCTTGTTCCAGTGACATTAGAGAGCTGAACTTTGTGGGTTTATTTATTTATTTACTTTATGCCCTTCACAAATATTGACATTTAGGACATGAATGGTCTTAAAACTGTTCAGCTCTTTAGGGGTGAGTGTGATATAAATGAAGTAGAAACAAAGAAGTATAATATCTGATTCCCTGTGTGCCTGATATTTCTCTAGCAATCAGAAGGAAGCGACATACTAGGGCTGAGATTCTAAAAGAAATAAAATATAATTTGATTGTCAAATCCCATTGAAAAGCGGTGACTTATGAACCGTTACGTACCACCACCAATTCCTCTCTAAAAAGTTCCTTTTTGGTGTGGTTATCTGAGGTTTACCATGTTTGTATTTCACATCCTAACAGATGGATCTGCAAACTTTTGAGAATGAAATCTTCTTTGAAAATCAATAGCAAAAACTAAAGCAATACAATGCTCTATACCAAACATACATCTGGAAATATAGCTGCAAGTATTGCAACTATCTGACAGTGGGTTTGTCCCACTGCTTAAATGGATCTATGCCTCTGTGGTCACCAATCTACTGTCTCTCTCCCTAGTGGTCAATATCCAGAGCAAAGGATTTAAAAGTGAACAAAGCTCAGCAGCTGGAGCATTTTCTGCAGGCCATGTAACTGATGGGAATATTTGTCAGTAAAATGTTGGTGGTCCACTTAATTTCTGTATGATCAAAGTCCTTAAATCTGAGCTTTCTTTTAGTAGTGCCAAGCTATGTTTATTTGCAGTTTTGCTCTGTTTATTCTGGTTGAAAGGGGACGTTCAGCCTGCTTTGGATCAGCTGACCTGTTTCAGCTCTGAGTGACAGGTGTTTAGATAAGGACTGATTTGTTCTCTTTGCAGATGGAAAATGTTAGGTAAAAAGCGCTGATGACTATGAAGTTGTGATGACATGAAATTGTATAAGAGATCTTCTGAAAAAGACTGATCTGCTAAACTGCACTACCACTTCTCAATAAAATGGTGCGACTGTCCATCTGCAGCGACTATATTTCAGTAACACATGAAAAAATCTCTCCATATAAAGTTTAAGGTTCTTTTCATAAACCATGTCATGTCCTGTGAACGACTGGTCCTGCCTCCCTTCTCTCTAGTGCTAGAGTTGCTACGCCTAAACCTATCCTTCTCCTACTCACCCTCTCTCATCATCTGCACTGCAGCCTTGCCTAGATCCCTGCTTCTTCAGCCCTTCCCTCCTCTTCAAAATCTCTAGCTCTCCCTATGCTCCTGCTGGCCAACTCCTTGCCCAACCTCTGAAGACTCCAGTGGCTCCCCCTCCGTGCTGTCCATTGGCCCCATGGCCACCTCCCAGCAACCTACTTCTGACTTGAGCAGTTGCTGGGATGAAGCCCAAGGTGGTGAGCCTGGCTGGCGCCTCTGCTCTGCTGTCCAACTCTGGTGATGGCTTGTCCCTCTGGCTGGGTGTAAGATGCACCACTAGTGAACTGGAGCAATCCAACTAGGAAGCTCGTTAATTACACTGATAATGATGTTACCTGATGATTCTCAGAGACACCTCCTTTCATTCAGATTCCTTCAGGGACTGAGGTCTAAATGAAATACCACTATGTAATTCTCTGAAAGTCAGTCTTGTTATTGTTTTTCCTGTTAGAGTCCATTATATCCAGCACTGATAACTGGAAAGGTGCTGGTATCACTTGGCCTGTGTTTAGTTTGAGGTTTTAATTTCCAACAGCTGGGTAAGAACTGGGCATGCAGAAAGAACTTAACTAGGAATGACAGTTGCCTTTTGATCTGCTAGTGCACAACACATAACTCTGGAAAACTCAGCTTTGCAAAACTCCTCACCCGCTACAGCTCCATGAATTTTATCACATCTGTGACAACATACACCAGCTGATGATCTATCTTGCTCTCACAGTACATATCCTGCTCCACAGTGATTTTACTAAATCAACATTCAGAACAACACGCAGGACCTAACTGACATGAGTAACGCCACAGGGTACTAACTGAATGAAAATTCCAGCTTTATAAGATCACTGAGGATGTTCTTGTAAACTCCATTCATTTCAGATTTCTTTCAGATACCTAAGTTGATGATCAATATATCATTCTGTCCTCAGAAATGATATAGAGTACTGATGTTTCTAAACACACATACCTGTAAATACCCTCCACGAGGATGATAATTTTTCTCCATGCTCTGCGGCTTCGAGGCTGGCCATATATTATTGCATCTCTTAGTAACTTCTCGAGACTCTGCATATCTTTATTTAAAAATAAGTAAAAGGAAAAAGGAAAATATTAACAAAGATTTTTCAAATTAAATTTTTGTTTTTCTACCAGTTACTACTTTTTCCTGCAGAAAAAGATCACATTAAAAAAGGTATTCTGAAGATAAAATTCCTTTGCTGGCAGGCAAGAACCAATAATTGATTTTATTTGCCTGATGCAATCTTGTGATAAGTAGAGTTAGAAAATGTTTTCAGTTATGCACCCCTTCTGGGAAATTTCTAAAAATTCTTGGCACACATTTTTATTTAAAGACAAAATTTAACCACTTTGCTTAAGTACTGAGACTAATTGCAGCAATTCTCTGTACGGGTTGCTGATACTCATCATATCGTAAGGCTTTTGAATAGGAATAGGGAGTATTTGGTTGCTTTCCAGCATCACCAAAGGCTCATGAATCACATGCACTGCTTCAGCAAAAGCTTGAATCAGGCTGCATGAAGCACATCAGGATAGCAGCAAGAAAAATCACGTCCTTCTCAGGAAGAAAAGCCAGCGAAAGACTGTTGATGAGAAAGGAAGAGACAAGTGGGTACAAGTATGCAGCATGGATATGCTAATTAGATGCCAAAATACTTGGAACTGGCAAGACCTTGATATAAGAAGGCCTGGAGCAATGTTAGAAATTTACCTGCTTTCTCAAGGTCTGAGTGCAGATAATCTAATAAAATGCTGAAAAGAAAGCCACTAAAGTTTTCGAAAACATAGAAGAAAAAAATCACAGGAACAAGAGTCAGATCAAAATGTGACTCTCAATGCAGAGCTGAAATCGGTGTTCTGGTGTCTGCACGTGGATGAACTCTCTTCAGAATGAATTACAATGGTACTTTTCAGAAATCGGAACTGACATTTCAAAACATTTTCAAAGAACATCTTACAGAGGCTCACACTACCCCAAGGAATGCTGGAGATCAGCTCAAAGTTTTGGTTGGGAAAATGAACGGCATTTTTTCCTGATATAACCCCACTTTTTCAGCAACACATCTTTAATGTAGTTACTGTTACCTAAAATTGTACAAAGCTAATCTTTAAAATATAATTCTCCCAGCTGAAGCAAATAAACCTTAGTTATATTAAAGTTGACCTACAGCTTGGTTTCCACCTGACTGGAACCAGGCGGTTTGCACAGTACCTGTTCATCAGGAATAACCTGTGAGCTGAGAGATGGCCAGGATATGACCTGAACCCTTACACTTTGGTACCTTGATGTTTGCTGAGGTCCTGGTCTCAGTGAAAGGTGCATTTCTCAGAAACATATGTGCCACTCTGCACCTTACAGTGTAATCTCTTGACCTAGCAAGACTTTGCTATAACTTACACAGCACAACACATAAATGATAAGCCCTTATTTCAACCGTGCAGTCACCTGCACAACTGGATGGGTTCCCAGAGGGAAATGCTTTTATGGATAACGCAATGCAGACAGCACAGTTTCCACTAGATGGCAATAAAGGAAATAAAAGTTCTTTGGTGCTTTAAAAAGGGAATTTATAACCCCACTGAGCATGTTTCGTGAAAGAGAGCTGCTCACCTTCTCTTCTGGGTAGATAATGTTCAGAAATCCTTTTCGGTTCTGAGAATTAAAGGATTCCATAGAATGACAGAAAGTTCATGGGTTACAAAAACGAGGTAAGATATTCAGTCTTGAACTCAAACTTAGGCACCTCCTTTTCTCCCCAGAATGTAATTGTCTTTGTCATCTAAATTCCTTTGGGACTTTTGAAACTCCCCTCTGAATCATGCAGGGTGCTTCAATTCAGTATTCTGTCTACTTGTCAGTCCAGATTTTGGAAAAGTCAGCTTAACAAACCTCTAAGCTGAAATCACAGCTTGAAAATTCAGTTGTTTTCACATAAGTCCACCAAAAGAAAGAGGAGAGGGTAGAGAGTTATGAAACATATATCACTTTTTTTTTTTTTTTTTTTAAGAGCTATTTGAAAAAGAACATGGATGTGAATAAGTCCTCTGTCCCAATGAGTGTAGAATGCAGGACTGCAGATGCAGAAGAACCTCTCCAAGGCAGGAGCTTGCCTGACTTTACCCACGACAGTTCTGCTGAAGTTAAGGACATGCCTGCTTGCAGGATCAGGGCTATCTCACTCTGCTTTTAATGTCTCATTCTGAAAAACACATATGGGTGACTTTCTTAAGCCTGTAACAGCCAACACATAATTTGCTTAGGTGCAAATGAATTTTTCTGAACCTTTTACTCTGTACTTGTAGTATTTCATTTGAAAAGGGGGAATTGAAAGGAGAAGAAAATCTATTGCCTTTAATCTGCCCTCCAGAAGGCAGCTTCTGTTATTCAGAAAAAGTAAATATGCTTTCTGTGCGCTTGGACTTTCCAAACAGTGGGATGTATTCAGTTTCAGGAAATAGTGCAACCCCAGATGACTTTCTTCTACCAAATTATTTGGCCATTAAATATGGTTAGACTGGGGGAGGGAGATGTTGCACAAGTCCATCTTGAATAACCAGTTATGGGGAAAATAACTGTCCTTCCTCATTTGACCATCACTAGCCCAAGCTTTTCAGTGGTAGAGGCTAATGACCGTTCACCAGGCCCAGGAGGTGGTGGTAGGAATTTCACTTGGTTAATTACTCAAAGCACAACCAAACTTATCCTTGCCTCAGTTTCCACCTTATCCCTTTGAAATATTGTTTGGATTTAGTGGATAAGGTTTCCTAAGCAGGGACTGTGGATCACTGCAGTTTTTAGAATTTAATAGAGACTTGCACAACCCTTGTTTGGGATCCTTCAGAGTTACTTCAGCAGAAATAACACCACAAACTGCCAGTGGGTCAAGGCGAGCCTGGACCTGGGCGGGCTGTGTGTCATGCTGCCTCCAGTGCAGGTGGGACTCCAGGCTCCTGCAGGGGCCCCTGCCTTCTCCCAGGCACGATGTGCCTCCTCCTCACAGGTAGACACGGTGTCTCCACCCCTCTGCCCCACATTACAGTGCTGGGGACATCATCGCCATTCCTCTGCGTGGGCTGAAAACCTCCTGCGTGATGTCAGCCGAATCCTTTTTAATTAGAATAAAAAGGCTCCCACTACCCTTATCGCATTCTCCTTTCCTTCCTATTGCACTTGCCACTTTCGTTGTCAGTTTCTCACATTTTGCACTCTTGTGCAAGTTCTTTATGCAGACACTGTGGCTACCTACCCCTTCCCAGTCTCCCACGCAACCAGCTCCCCACTGCTGCAGCTTCTGCCTCTCCTCTCTTGCTCTCCCCCCACTGATAGCTTTCCTGGTCACTGTCCTCTCGTTGGTAACCTGAATGCCTGGCTCTGATGCTGTCCCTCCTTCCAAATCCCTAGAGCAAAGAGAAACCACCACAAGGCCTTCACTGATCTAAACGTCACCTGTGGGACTGTAAAAGTGAAATTTTCAATTTTCATTCTAGTGAAAACTAGACTTTGAAAAGTCTCTGACTGCTGGCACAGCTCTGAACAGAAAGAGTGTCCTTGGAGTCATTTGCCTGAAATCATGGCTTGGATTATTTTTGTTTGGAATGGTTGGGGGTGGTATAGGGAAGTGGTAGATACTGCAGCCACAGCAACAGTCTTAGACTCCCCTCCTTAACCCCAAGAAATACACAGCTGGGTGTAAGCGAATAGCACTCACTCAGGAAAAATTCCTGCTCACACGTGGCAAGTCAGACATGGCTTTCTCAAGTCAGAGAGGGCAAATGCAGACACAGCACACTAGGAGCAGGATATACCAGTCTTCTCTCTGTGGCAGCGTCTGTATGTGTCACAGGGAAATACATGTCAAACTGGATTAGGCTGCGGTCCATCTATCTAGCGCAATAATCTTGTCTCTGATAGTGGCCAGAGACTTCAAACAGGACAAAACCTTAGTGGGTAATGTGCCTTTCATCCTGCTCTGTAATAGCTAGAACAGAGCCCTCCCTTCTGAAATTCAAGGACCAATTACACCTCCAAAGAAAAAAAAAAAAACACAAAAGGACCTGTCTCATATGAAGCCACTGCAAACTTTTTTTTTTACTAATACAGATTTTTGACCAATTTTTACTTATTAATTTATCCCTGTTGTTTCCCCTCCGCTTTATTTGTTTACTTGCTTAAAGGCATGTAACTGTATTCTCCACCCCCCCCCCCTTTTTTTTTTTAAATTTTTATCTAGAGAATATATTTGCACTGGAACATGAGAGCCTTCTGCTACCCTTTCAGTGTTAACTACAACTACAGACAGCTGTGCTTTCTCTAAGGCATCCCTGTGGTGCACACATCCAAACTCCAAAGCTTTAGTTTGACTGAGTGGACCAAGAAATGCCAGATCTGGAATAACAAATTCACCTGTTGTCCAAGCAGGAACCATTTTGTATGGAAACCTGAACAGCTCATACCTGCATGACACACACCTGTCATCCGAGCCGTGAGAACCCCCAAAAACCCTCACTGTTTTCACAACACTCCTGCAATGTCCATGAGGAGGAGGTAGGAATGTACCACCGTGATCCTCAGTTTTCAGATGTGGATTCAAGCACCAGATTTGAGGTCAGATTTTCATCTACCCAGGGTGCTCGGTTGTGCCTCGCAATTGCCTTCCTTCCTCATAGTATCACTTACTCTGATTGCATATTGAAGTGCCTTTGCAATGAAGAGAACTGGAATTTTCTTTTCCCCCGTGGCCTGATTTCTGTGAGTAGTCATGACATTCTCACAGGTTGCTCAAGCAATTGCAAATCTAACCCTGAAAATGTGACTGCAATTTAGCTGCTTGATGCTATAAGGCAAAAATGCAGTAGAACTAGAAAGAACAAACAAATCCTAAGTCTCGTACAGCATGTCCTCATACAAGCTAATATGAACAGAATTCACCTGGATGTAGTTAGTCAGGAGCACCCTCATCTGTTCACTGAATGAACAAAGATACGCTCTCACCTGATGCTAGTATAAGGCCCAGAACTGCTGCGACAGAAAACCCTTGATAAAAATCACAAACTGATTAATGGTTAGCGCTTGGTTTTGCTTTTCAAGTTTTATTGGAAAGGTTAAGAGATTTTGGCAAATATTTATCCAAGAAAAAGGTCAGAGGTTCTGAAAAAGTGCTTTAAAACATACAACATTAATAAAAGATTGTCTTAGAAATACAAAAACAACAGGCGGTAAGTCAATCTTTCCCAGGGCCAGACAACAAAAGCACCCACGAGTGTAACCCCACATAGCTGAAGGGACATCCACATGGGTCACTTGGGGAGGGTGGGAGAGGCTCTCCAGAGCACAGGTGTGGTAGGGATAACATCCTGCTGGCACACACCTAACCAAAGCCAGGCCACTACTGCTGCAGAGGTGGGGAGATGTCTTTGTCTCCTGCCCTCCTCCCACTGCACACTGGCCATTGGGCCATGCTGCTTGCAGAGTTTCACTTCAAGGATGGAAATGCAGCTCTTTTCTAGCTTCCTAAACAAATCACTGCCCAGGAAACAAGGCCTGATACAAACCTTCTTAGTCAATCTGTCTGGAAATGCAACCTATAACTCCTATCTGTTAACCCAATCAATTCCATCTTAAACCTAGTCAGATTTAAAGTTCCTGCTACTGGGTTAAAAAAGATGTTCTAAAAGTATTATTTCTACAGAAGAATGTTGGGAATAAATAGAAAGGAAAAGAAAATGGATAAAAGAGTGTTTATTTTTAAGCAACAAACATCCTAGTGATGTGGCAGGTGACCCCAAGATTGCCTCTGTACCTCAGCTCATTCCACTGGCAGCACAACCTAAGTGATATTCAGTGAGACTGGAAAAAGGCTGGCTGATGTAGAGCAGAAATTTCAGAAAGGCCTTCTTACTGCCCAAATGCCATGGAGATGGTGGAGGGGAGGTTTCAGTCTTTGCTATGACTACCTTCAGGAAACAGGAAAGCTGTGAGTCACCAACTGGCCTCACATGGCTGCGGGACTCTTCCTGAGTGTTGTGCTACCGTGCTGTCCCCACCTCCAGGGAAAGATCCTGGTGCAAATCAGGCCCAACTGCATGGACATGTAACCTAAGGATCTCAGTTGTGATCCAACTGAATAAATAATAGTAATTAAAAAAGAACTGCTACCCCCACTCCTCAGAGCAGGGGCTCCAGGGAGCAGAGTTTTGCTGCTAACATCCACAAAACCTCACAGATCCCTGGAGCAGAAATCCCTTAAAGGCCAAATACCTTGTGGCACACTGCTGTGACCCTGGCAGGGCGAAGACTAGAAATACTGCTAGTGAGAGCCCATAGGAAGTGGATGTTCAGTACTTCTGTTATAGGACTGGGGTATTCTCCTAAATTTCTCTCTCCTGGATGACCTGTAGGCATGTGCCTGTGCAGTTCTCTCAACCCAAGCCTGTAAATTCCTGTCTGTTTACAAGGAAGGGATTGTTCACCTGCAGTCAGGATGCAGGGCACATTCCTATGTCCAAATAAAAATAGATTTACAGATTCACATCTTGTTTTTGCTCTATTATTCACCTTAAGGTTTGAAAGCCTTCTCACCTACATAACAGCCTTTGAAAGATGAATGTGCAGCAATAATAGATTTAAAATAGCAGTTTTTGCTCTATTTTCTGTGAAATATTTTTTGTAATAAAACATGATTTCCTATAATTTCTTTGAAAATAATTTTACTATTATAAGGGGAAAAAAAGGAGGGGAGAGATTTACAGTGTTAGGCTTGTTAGAAAGGGAGGCTACCAGCACACACCTGTTCATGTTTTTGCACAATATTCAGGAAGCAGCTGGTTCAGAAAATATACCTTTGCTTTGCTAAATTGTTACATAATTATTCCTCCTCGTTTTGATAACCATTTATAATAACTGCAACAAACATTCACACCTCACCTTTCTCCCAGTGTCTCTTCTATACATATGCAACTAAGGAAGTCAGAGCCAAAGTAAATATGTTCGAGACAGCCTTATCAAAGGTATTACATAGCATTTCAAAAGAGGCTGATATAAGCAACAAGGAGCGTGGAAGGAGCCTGCTTACTCAAGCTGCATTCTAATAGCAGAAAGGTAACTTCAAAATCTGCTGCCTGATTTAAACTTTTTTTTTTTGTTTGCTTACTCTCTTGCACAGAAAACGTGTCTCAGGCACCAGCGGTGGTACTGCCTGGCATCCCGTCTGTTGTCTGTAGCGCAGGGCAATACTGGGTCAAGTGGCATGCGAGTGGGACTCGGCACAGCTCCAAAGCAGATGAGCCAACTCATGCCAGCGGACAACTTGGCTCCGTACTTACAAGCCAGAAAGAAAAGCACATTAAGCCCTAATCCTCTTTGGGATAGGATTCAGATTTACTCTTTTCTTCTGCGCCTTGCTGGAAAATTGTTCCAACCACTCAACAAAGGGCCCTAGCCAAGCCTTTGACACAGTAACATCCTGCAGTTAATGCCAGGAGCCAAGCTCTTTAAAGGATCATTGATTTCTTTATATGAAAAGGCACACATCAAACCCCTCTCCATGGAAAGGAGGAGGTGGAGGGTATTGACCTTTTCTATGAGAATGCAGAGGAGGATTTTAAAAAGACAAAACGCATGACTACCTGATGCTGAAAATAACGCTTATCAAAGTTCTTCAGGTGATAACTCAAGGTACAAAGTTTTCTATTCATCCACAGGGCCAATTCAGCATAAGGAACCTTATTTTCTCATCAAGCAGTATGACACAGATAATGGCTTAATTCCTGTTTGTAAGCATGACAATGACAGTACTAACATAGTTGGACATTTTGGGCATGTGTTTGCACACCAGTATATATCCTGTATATCCATGAGTGAGAATAATCATCTGGGAGCACAAGCAACACAACTCTGAGTTAACAAAACAAACAAGTACCTATTCAACTGAAAATAAAAGAACCCTCCCAACATAAGATGGTAGTTTAGGCTATGTATCCCCTTACATTCATTTGCTCTACTGACTTTTATTATACTACTCTGACACATTCATAGAGAACAATACTGTCTGCTTCATTTTGTGTGAAACTGCACACCCTACACAAAAGCAGTCTTGCCAGATTATCATTTCCACTGCTCTCTTCCCCCAACACACATCCTATTTTCCCCAAAGCAAAAGGCTCATAACTGTATTTCTGCATATAATTTTAAAAGCTACAAAACAATGTTTTTTCTTTGCTGATGATAGCAGGTGACAATTGTACCTGAAATGGATAGTATGACTTGACTTGTTCTTACAGATGTGGTCAAGGATATCTGAAGGATGTTCTGCTTCTCTTCCACGAAGTGTCAGGGGGATCCCACACACCAAGGTCCATCTGGCCCAGTATTTGTTCTCTGATGGTGGCAACCAGAGATCTATTTAGCCTGGGCGCTTTGTATGGTCATTTCCCCTTATTCTCCTCCATTAATCTCAACTGACATTTTAGGGATGTTAAAAGACACATCCCTGATGATTTTTTTTTTTTTTTTAATATCCATGTATGGATCTCTGGTTGTGATTTTTTCTAATCCCTTTTGAAGCTCCTGCCCATTTCCACAATCTTCTGTAGCAGTAACTTTTGTAAGTTTACTAGCTACTATTTAAAGAAGTACATTTTAAATCCTTTTAAAATTACCTTCAATCACTCCAATATCTTGGTTTTGGACAAGGATGATTTCTTGATGCATAACTCATGGGTATGATTAAATAAATAAATAAATGAAAGTAAGAAACTTTCTAACCATGGAAACATGGAGAGGTTCACAGTGGGCTGACAGAAAAAGCCTGAATGTGTGAAGCTTCTTCACACAAAGTGCTCTCTAAGTGCCACTTAGGATAAGAATCCAGGGCTACAAAACTGTGATGAAAAAAGATGTCACTCAAATTTCAAAGAGTATTTGCAAAATTCTTCACAGTTTCATTTTGAAAAATAAGTTAAGCTGTTAACTCAGAAATAGCATACAAGACTGACTTTGGCAGATCAGATCTCTAATCTAGAAAACAATGAGCTTTTCCAAAGCAACATTGACTGGGCTTCCACTGATGTTTGCTGAGACCCTCAAAGGGACTGTCTAAATTTTCCAGTGCTGGTTTGATGCTTTTTGGACCAGTAACTATTATTTCTAGGGTCACACATTATTCACAAAAGAACATCAGCTTTCATTTGGCATTAGCTCAAGTAAAGGCTGGTTGGTAACAGCTTCTTGGGAGAGGAAAGAAATATTGAGGGATGGATAAAGACTGAATTCCTTAAAGTGAGAATGACAGCCCAAAGTGATGTCTTCACTGCTTGCCTAGCAGCTGAGCAAAATACACTCCTTAAACTGGAATGTTCTTTGAAATGCTGTGGGAAGCAGCACAAGCCAGCTGTGCTGCATGCGGCACTAGATGGGTGAAGAAGCTGAGAATATTTGGATTTGGGTAGTGATAGATCATCCCACAAAGTGTAATGCAAACCTAAGTTTGAATGGGATAAGGTACCAAACAAACTAAGGAAGAGTTGAGAGAAGACCGGTAGAGCAACCATGCCTAGCATATCTAAATTTGTGGAAATGGAACAAGTTGGGGCTTGCTATAGGCTAATACATGAATAATTACTTTTGTAAAAATATTCTGGTACACATGATCACTAATTCTTATATGATCTTCAGGAATTGCTTCTTGCCCAAATTATGAATAGATATTAATTATAACAACACCTTGTACTATAATTACAGTGTGCTTTTCATTCCAACTGATCCTTAGGCCTTTTACAGTATATGTATAATTCATTTTTGCTCACCTCAGGGCTGAACACAACACAATAAAGAGAAGCGACCATATTAGTTATTAATAAAGGTGATCAGACCTCTTTTCTCATTCCTCACCACTCCTCTAGCTTCTTAACCTCTGTTGCAATCACTGCCTAGTGGCAGCAGTAGGGATGTAAAGGGGAATTGCAATGTGGATTAAGGGAAAAGAACAAGCTCTTGTCATCAAAGCCAGTCACAATGTCTCTGACTGTGACCACAGCAGCATTAACTAAATAAAAGTTAAAAAGCATGAGTATTTTAGAAGATAATTATGCGATTGCAAAGTTAATGTGTTGCGTTAGCGTGATTTCTATACTAAAATTATACTTCAAAGAATATTTGGATGATGCTCTTAATGTAACCATCTACATCTTTGGTATAATCCCCCCCCCGCGGAAATTCAGGGTAGCTGTTTCAAAGGAATGTTACATTAATGTAACTCTGGTTGCACTGAACCTGCTAGAAACAGAGGCAGGAAACGCAGAGTACGTTTCTGTGAGTTTGTTCATACTATTTTGCTGTAGTGACAATAACAATAAAACCTTTATAGCAACACACAGTCACTCAGCATGTCAAAAAGACAAAAAGGAGGTTAAGACTCCAGATTTCAAAAATTAAGATCCAACCTGATGTCCCAGATCATGCACAATGGCAATTATTATCTTACACTGTTATTTTCTCCCCCATCGAAAATCATTTAATCTTGAACAGTTAATTCTTGTGCCGGGATAAAAGCATTATCTGGGAACAGAAAGCAGAGCATGCATTGAAAGAAAGCACTCTTGCCTTTGAGGTGTGAACATCTCTGTCACTAAACATTTCCAACTTCAATACTCACTATTATGCTTGAAGATTCTAATAGTAGCACCTGAAAGCCTCGCACCAAGAACGAGGGAAGTGTGGTTCAACTCATCACTTAAAATGAGGCAGCCCTGTGGAGAAGGAGTACAATCAGCATCTGCATGAACTGGGAGGCTGTTGACAAGTGTGTGTGTTTCAGCATACATTTATGTCTATAATATAGCACTGCACCAATTAAACTGTAAATATTAGATGTGAATTGGAATTTCTGCCACTTTTATGAGTGAGCAAAGACCCACTGCAAAGGCAGGCAGAAAAAAAAAGTTGGATTCTCAGGAATTCCCAGGAGGTGCAAAGGGGCCAAATATTTCCTGTAACTAGAAAGTGGTGAATAACCCTAACAGAGATCCACTGCTTTATAGGAAAATCAAGTGATGTTGGTTCCTCTATCATCTGTCTAAAGTCTATGATGTGTTTCAAGAAAAATACAGCGAACCACACCAAGTCACTGCATGACACTAATGTAAGGAGGAGTGATACTGAGGCTGGACTGACATCAACACTTTGAGCTACAGAAATAAGACCAGGTCGGATTGCTGCTGCATAAATTCCACTTCCATTAAGACACAAGTGGAGCCTAGGCACCAGGCAGAATCTCTCCCTCTAGTAAATGAATATACAGTTCACCTGTAGTATATTTTTCATTAATTAACTCAGATGAAAACTTGTTTTCTTTTTGGAATATAAGAAATGCAGGATAAGTAACTTTGTATGTTATATCAACAAGAGTCAGCATTCATAGCTGAAATTCAAGCTGGAACCCTAATTTAGTTCTCCTATTGTACATCTTGTATTGTTTTGTTTCATTACCCAGTCAAAAGACAATACAACATAAGGCAAATACTTGTTTTGGAAACACAGATTATGCCTTGGATGAGAGATGTGTACACAGATCTGCCTTAATACTAGTATACAGCATCAGCAGTAAGAGTTAGGTATGTGCATCTTGACAAGAAAATAATAGCGGCTAGGCTAATTATAGGGGAAATTTAAGAATAAATCTCCCAAACACATGGCAATTACATAATACTTGCAACACATAACACTTCATAATGATATATAATATTAATATATACTAAATATAGTTATATTCTACATAATACATATAGCAATATCTTTATGCCACTTGTATCTAAATATCCCACCTCCAAAAAAGTCCTGAGTCTCCACATGAGGCCAGCTAAGTGAGGGAAAATCATTTCAGAGCTAAGTGATGGAAAGTTATTTTATGCTGTTATGTATGTCTACAATATCATAAATTTACCTCTATTAGTCCTTATCTGTTTCCTATGAAATTACTGGACAACTCTTCCAGCAACATTGCAGACTGAAGTGCAAGTCCTGGGCAGCTGAAACATCCCCCCCGCCCAATCTTTGTATATATGTATTTTAGAAGTCTATTGTGAAAGCTGGATTCTTCTTCAATAATGAGTGAAAAAGTGACTTCACCTCTTGCCTGGTGCTTTAGAAGAAATCTTGATCATACACCACACAGTGAGTTCATTCCATCTCCACCAAGAGGGAAATACTGTTTCACATTTGCCTGACCTGAAGAGGTGATACCAACTTTCCCAGCTAATGGCACAGTGTATCAGCTTGTTATGTCAGGAGTTGTGAGGGATGGGATGATGAATTTTCATGCCTTTGTGTGAGGTACTCCAAATTAAAGATGAGGTTCCTTCAACATCAAATAAGAACCCAACTTTTGTCACGTTGCCTCAACTTTGGACTTGCATTCACAGCCAGCTTTCTTTGCAGGGGATGGCCAGAGATCCATTAATCAGGAATGCTGAACACTGTTCTGTGTCTTTTCTGAAAGGTTTGTAAAAAATTATCCTAATCACCATCTTTCACCATAGGCATCTGGACAATTATTCCTGCTCAATTTCTGTGCAAGTAAGTAAAAAAAAAAAAAAGTCCCAAATAGTTCATCTAACAACACCTGAGACATGGGAGGCAACGTGCTTGCTTTTTAGGAAGAGGTAACTTGGTTAAGAGAATCTGGATAACCATAAAGTGGATCCCTAACCAGATGCTAGATGTCTGTGATAGGAACACCCAGAGCTAGAAAATATGACAAAGGAACATATTTCAAGCCACAAGGTCATCAGTATTATGACCCAGGGGTTCCTAATATCATGCTTTTTTTCCCCTCAGTCAAGGCTTTCCGCTTAACGCTTGCCCAGAATACTGCTGTTAAAACAATTAATAAACAACAGTTCCATGTGTTCCTTCAGGAAGTACTCACCTTCCCAACAAGGGCTGGAATATTCATTGAATTTGTTGCAAATCCCATGCCAAACACCATAGCATCATCTACACCAAGGAACTTGGCCACGAGTTTCTCTAGTTCTACATGCTTGTCTAAGGTACCTGCAGAAATATACAAAGAACCTTAAATCTCATTAGACTGAAAGTTTTTAATTCTAAGGACATAAAACATACAAAAGAACAGTCGAGAAGACTGTCATTAACCTATATTTTTTTTTAGTTCTAATTAAGTTTTTCCATTTATATCTGGTGCATGTGGAATAAAACAAGAAAAAGCAAGGATGCAAACAAGCTATTACTAACGCTAAAAATATTGTTACTGTTAAGGTAGGAAAGCAGTTGTTTTGGGGGAAAAAAAAAGGTTCCATTTCCCATAGCAACAACTTTTGATGTAGTTTATCCTGAAGAGTCATTTTCTGCTTCCTCTCCCTACTCCTCTCTTAGTGAGGAAAAAGCCCTCCTCCTTTTTACAGGAAGCGTAGGACAAACAACTTGAACATGCTTGAGTGCTTTTTGGATGAGAAAGCAGAAAATTACTACAATTAAATTCTTCCATTTTTTCTCATGTGCCTGTACGTATGTATACAAAATTTTTAATGATGATGTTATATGGATAGGCAAATGAAAGTTTTCTCCATCTTTTTGTACTCTGGAAGGTAGAAGCCATGCCACTCTTCATAAGTGACATCCGTTCTTCTTTCTTCCCTCTCATCAGTCAAACAAATGCCAAGGCAACAACTGGAGAGCCTTCTTTATTGCGTGTTACTTATCTAATATTACTGCCTGGAGGCTCCAAATCAAAAATGTGCTCCAACTGTCCAACAAAAGCAGTATCTTTCCCCACCAACTCACAAAGGAGGACAACAAAATACAAAGGGGAACAAACAGGGGAGCAGTGTTAAAGAGATTAAGATAACAACTAACTTTGAACAGTAATGAATCATCTCAGCTTGCCAACTCTCTAGTCTTTGGCTGGCTGTGCATTGCAGGTAGCAAGGCAAGAGGAATTCTTACAGGGTGATACACGGGAAAAAAAAAGAGTGGCCTGTGGATTCTGACAGCATTTCTCCTATGAATAAACAGGGAACAGAAGAAAATATTGAGGAAGTGAACATCTCACCTCACTTGAGATGCACAAATCAATGTCACAATAATATAGGTAAAATGAATTACAATTAATGAGAATAAGAAATCTGTGTTTACTGTGATGGCCAAAGGGCAGAAAAATGGAGGAAAGCAGAAGCTTGTCTGAGTGCCTTGACAAGAATGTCAAGTCAGGAAGATGATCTTACCTTTATCATGGAGGGAAGCTCAGTAAAAACAACAAAAACAAAATGGCAGCAGCAGTACTAACTCAGCTATTGCAGCAAAGTAGTGGTTTTGTTAATTTTTTCCTCATTAAATATCTAGAACCTCCAGTAAATGTGAGCTGACTGTGCATGAAGCTCCTCAAGGATGGCTACTTTTTGTACTTGTAGATCCCAGGATGTGCATGGATATGTGCCAGCCCTGCAAACAGCCAGTGCTTAGTAGCTGAGCTCCACAAAACAGAAAAGACAGTTTCAGAACTGAGCTGTCTGCTGGACAGGTCACAACCACGTATGTGGGAGGCTCTATGCCTTGACTTGTAAGCCCAGTAGGTCTCAGGGTATATTTCTAGTTAGCTCTGTGTTTTATTTTTTCCCTCCAACTGCACTAGTGCTCCTTGCAGATACTATTTTGTCACTGGATGGCTATGGACAGATGAAGAGAAGATGAGGTTTGAAAATAAAGTTTTGGAGCCAACCACACTGTGTTGACAGACTGAATCAAAAGTAGGTTTGTGAAAGCATGAGAAACAAGCAGTGCACGCTTTGCAAGGCAGTCATTTTAAAGCATGAGAAAATTGTCCCTGACTCTACCGGGGTAAATCTGAAACTACTGGGGTGGAGTTAAATTGCTTTTTGGGGTTGCAACATGTTTTCTGTTTTTACAAATAAGGAGTGCCTGACTCACTACAAATTATTCTGGTCAAACATCTATTAGATGAACCAGAAAGGAACAGCACACTTTTGACCCATTTTTAATGATTGCTTGATGCAGAAGAATCAGACATTCTGAAAGTGACCTATTCCTACTTATTATCTACTAACCTTAACACATTGAACATAGATGATACCATATATCACTATTGTCTACAAATCCTGGACTACAAATTGGAATCAATAGAGGTTGGTTTAGCAACACCAAAACCTGAATGACAAGGATTTGCAAAATCAGCCCTAGGTTTGAATTACTTTAATCAGAATGGCAATACTGTAGGTGGTAGGTGGGTAAGGTGAGGTGCTGGAGGAGCAATATGATAAATACCCATACTGACAGGAGCAGGTTAGTGATAGCCATATACATTGGGAAGAACAGATCTGAAAAAGCATACCAGAGTACATTTTCCCAGTTTTAGAGTAAAAGGGGTATTTATTTAATGAGTTATGCAATTATTTAATCACATCAGAAGATTTCTCCATCACAGGTCACTCCTTGGGCATCATGTAAACTGCAACAATTATATCACAACCATTTCCACTGGGGGAAAAATGAGAGAATAGATGTGCTTTATTGGAACAGGACTTGTCCACTAGCACTCCCAGCTGGTCACAGAAACAACCCCAAAAAGCACAAGCAGCACTACCAGACTGATGCAAATCTGATTTGAAGGAACTTCCCACAGGCACAAGCTGCTATGTCTCAAGCTACATAAGAAAGACAGTAATTACAGTGGTCTTCATTGAACACAACCTTATCAGTACCAACTCAGGTATCAGAACCCTGAAAATGTCTTCTATTGTGCTGGATTCAGACCAGCATCATGACCTAGTGAATGCAAATTGGTATACTAGGTATATTGTTATTAATACATGGGTACACTGTGTAAATGGATACCTTCTATACTTGTCCTATACATAAATACAGACATTAGAAATTTTTCCCCATACTCTTCTTGCTCTGATTTTTTATTTTTACATTGACTACAGCTTGGTTTGACCTGAGAAATGGGATATAACTAAATATACATCATCCTACTGTGAAAGATTTAGGGTAAAAAAGAAAAAGAGAAACCTACCTGCACCTTTAAGAGACAAATTAGTTTCTTTTGAAAGTTATTCCTCCCTCGTGAACAATTGTATGCAATAGAGGACAGCAGGTGTTTTGTTTCAAGATTATATAGATGTTATGGAAAGAAAAATCAAAGATCTTATCAAAAGTGGGGACTTTCACAATATTAGCTGCCTCCGCAGATTCCCACCCTTTTCAAAGTAAATCCCCTCCTTTTCAAATGCTGGTGACCTAGTTCCCTCCCTTAACTTGCCACCGCATTTTGGGGACAGGGAACACAAACCATACTCTGCTGGGGCAGGCTTTCATAGTCTTACCCACGCTCTTGGACTGAAAGTCACTGTCAGTCTACTGGATACAAAAAGCTTGAAAATTCACTTCCCCCAGTCCACATATTTTATTATTGAGCTTTGACACTTCCTTCAGCTTGAATATGGTGGGTAATACCACTGTTCACTCTGCCCAATAAAGTCTTTCAGGTTCTTACACACTAATGACATGTACTGGTTACACTGCGAACATTGGCAGCAGTATCTTTTAATACAATTTTTCATTTTGATTTCTGAAACCCAGGGAATAAAGGAAAATGTCTGTTTGCTTCAAGATAAACAAAAGCTAGATGAGTAAACTGATAAAAACAGGAAGCCACTGAAAGAAAAAGAACAGATTCCCATAAAAGTCAATTCCACATATGGACAGCAACTGGGAATCCTGATATGACTTGTCAATGAGAATAAGAACCATTACTCTATGAAAACGATGGTTTGTCAGAGGTACCTTTAGCTGCATGGGGAACAAAACAAGACACCTAAACATCCCTGCCACACTGGAAACTTCAGGTCACAAACTCATTCTGGTAAGGTATTTGTCAGAGATAAAAAAAAAAAAAAAAATACTGAAACACATACACATTTTTACAAAGGAAGATTAAATAAGTTATTACTGGAAGATGAAGAAAGAAGATGTAGTACGTGTATTACTTTTTCACATAACTCTACAAAACTGGATGATCCAGATGGCATCACTGTCACACAGAGCCCACTAAGAGGAGCAAAGCCTAAACTTGTTGGATGATATACAGTGATGAGAAGCAGAGGAGCACGTAGCAGTGTTATGCAAATGCCTCATTTACGACTGCGTGTGTATGAAAGAGCCCCTAAAGAAGTGGGGTTTGAGGAAGCATTTGAAATAAAGGAAAGTGTTCACATATTCTTAATTTTGCTCTCAGCTCACGGGGCTTCCATACCAAAAAGATACCACAGGTGTCACAGATCCAATAATTTACCTGTGTTACTTACTGATTCTCAGAAAAGAGGAGATTGATTTTAACAAAACTTCCAGTTTAGTTTGGATCTTTTCATTTTCTTGGATTTTGCCTACCTTTATAAAAACACAGCTGAAGTCCAACCTGTCTAGTGCCAGAGAACGGACAGCAGCACCTTAAGTGTATAAATATCTGTACATACATAGATAACACTATATATTGGAGATCTTTTAGGTTTAAAACAGACCACACAACCCTTATTTACTCCTGATGCCTTCAGTTCCACCTGCTGGAAATCAGACTGTTTGGAGCTTAATCATGCTTTACAAAGCATTCTTGTGCAGTGGTGAAATACCAGAAGCAAACCTGGCCCTTCGATTTTAAGTTGCATTAGTTATTTATGGGAGGCTAGGCAAAAAAAAGGAAAATGATGGTAGCAGATGACAAAGAAGGAAAATTCCTTGTTAACTGTTTCCTAATCTATACTCTGTCCTACCAGAAAGCTGAGATTATGAAATATACATACACACTAATTCTCATTTAATATGACTGCATTTTTTCCTTAAGTTTCTACCTGGAAACTCTGAACTATAGGAACTTTAGTTCCTTATCATTTCCTCCTAACTGAAAAATGAACCATTTATTTCTCTGTGTGTTCAATACTGAATTTAAAACAGGCCCTTGCTTTTATTAAAGCTATGAAATGGTATAAAAGAAAAAACAACTATTTATACCTTCTTGAATTTGCTACTAGAAATTCCTATTAGGCCTTAAAACCTAATGGAAGGATGTGAAGGGGATGAAACTACCTTTGTAATTTAAATGTTGGCACAGGCTTTCTGATCTGCTTTTTAGAAATTGGATAATCAAATATCAAAAATCGTCAAACAAACAAAAAGCCATACAACCACGTGCAAGGTAGGCATTTAAAGGTAAGCTCCTAACCATGCCCTCCAGAATGAATCATCCTGCAAATGTTCTGTGCAGGCTCCGTCTTGTCTTTTGGTCCAAGACTTAATCACAGGAGAAGGATTTCAAACAGGCAGTAATCCTGCTTGGCTGCTTAAATAGCACTAATGATACATTTGCTCCTGTTACTCATGTATATCATCTCCATAAGGAATCATGGTGAGTTAGATAAATAGAGCACTAGAACTACTAACCGCTCACGTGACAGCCCTGTCACAGCCCTGGCAATAAGCCTGGGAGTGGTTAAGGCACAATAATCTGCTTTATTAAAAAAAAAAGTTTTAAATTACCGATTTTATTCTCATCTGCAATCAGCAAGCGAGAAACAGCTTTAAATAACCATTTTGCAGACATTTGCATAATTTCCCCTTAATTTGAAGTTACATTCCATTGAAAAGTCTGACCATAAACATAAGAATGACAGGATGTGCTCAGACAAAAGGCTTGTGAGCCTGTCTCCAGCAGTGGCCAACTCCCACTCTAGCCATTAAAATGCATTGATTTGCAAGGAAGGAAAAGACTTTACATTCAAGCTGTCATTCTTTTCACCATATAGAGGGAATACATGCTATTTCTAACTTATTTGGATACCTATTTGTTAGTGTTTTTATTATGCTAAAAATAACACTTCTGAGAAGATTAAAACAAATAAAACAGTTTTTTGTTAGTTTGCTTGAAATTATTTCCATGAAATTAAATGTTCTGAGTACTCCAATTACTTGAGTAGGTGGTTTTTAGTTACTTAAATCCTTCAGCATTCAAAAATTATTGCCTCAGATCCAGTTTTTATTCCTGTAACAGTGGAAAACAGAACTTCCTACTTTTTCCTGTCCAAATTGATTCCCTAGTCAAATGCTAAAAATGCTAGTCAAATGAAAAATGGACTTCTTCTGCACCTGTAAGAGACTGCTGCTGGCAAAAAGCTATTTTAATTTAAATTATGCCCATGGTCAGTTTTGTCAGGTATGGTGGGTGCAGGTCTCTCTTGTATCCTCTCTTGACACCTCAGACAGTTAATGCAGCATCTTTTCCTCTGGCTTCAGTAAGTTTAACCTTCCCATTCCCAGATGCCCTCAGAATGCTCTTACCATTGCACACAAATGCTTTTATCATTTCTCCCAGCTTGTCCCTCCGACTAAGAAGGTCCTCATTCTACATCTCTACCTCCTCTGAACATTCCTAAAGAATTTCACTTATACTTAAATTTTCACCCTCAAAATCCTTCAGGGACTAATTCCATCACATATGCCATGCAGAACAAAAAAGTCTTTCACCTCTAAGCAGACCATGATGCTAGAATCTTTTGCCATCTGTAGATAGCCACTTTCACACATTCACTCAAGCTACTGCTCTAAGAAGACATGCTCCAAGTATATGTGCCCCACTTTCTTGTTGGTTTCTCAAGTCTCCTCCCTTAATTTTTTAACCTTTGTGTCCTCAGAAAGGCTGAAGAGAGACGGGTTACTAACCTTATGAACACAGCTTCCTTGGTTCCTTATACCCTACCCTTATCATAACATCTAACTTTTTAGAAATCTGAATATGTGCACATTCCCGATTCAAGTCAAATTTGTATCATGATTTGCTAGTCCACAGGTACAGTGTTAATGATTGTACAACAATAGTCATACGCACATTAGCAATAATACTAAACTAATTACACAAAATAGTGCTAAGCAACTAGTATTAGATGCACTGTGCCACATGAAAGGTCCCCTTAGCCCATTACTTTTCATCTGACAGTCATCTTGTATCAATGTCTAGTGAAGAACGAAAGCAGGAAAAGCATATACATACACACATATATACATAAAAATAGCATCCCAGCTTCTAACTAATCTCAGCAAAAGGATATCCTTAATCAGATAAGAGTTCTGGTATTTTTTGTAGCTATCAATGGTGCTGCTCTGTACATAGCTTGTGTCTCCTGGAATTCAACGAAGTGTTAAGTTTTGGCATCTAAAGCCGTATTTGCAATGAGTTTCTCAGGTCTGCAAGACTCCTGGTTGAAGAGCTGCCTCCTGTATTTAGATGGAAATCTCCTACCAACTTCATACAAAGTCCTGTAAGTCTTGTAGTGGAAGAGAATCAACAGCCAAGTCTGTCCACTCTTCCATGTCACACATCAGTTTGAAGACTTCTGTAATTCCCCCCCAGGCTCTTTCCAAGCCTAATGCCTGGCATTTCTGACAGCTGAAGACAGTTAGCTCAGTAGTTCTTTACCCAGAAGCTGTTTGAGCTTTTGTTTTTTGAGCTTTTTTTTGTTTGAGCTTTTTTTTTTGATGATACTTTTTGCCCTTTTCTGACACGTTCCAGTTCTGCTGAATGTTTTTGACCAAAATTGCGCAAAGTACTTAAGATGACAGCAAACTATGCTTTTATATAGTAGCATATGGAGATTCTATGGTTAACTTTCTGTTCACTTCCTAATTATTTCTAGCATTTGGTTTGTTTTCTGACCATCAAACAAGCAGCTAATGCTTTCACAGAACTACTACTTATAAGCCTAAGATCTTGTTCCTAAGGGACGATAGTTTGCTTGGGCTAAAAAAAAGAAAAAAATATTTTTCTTTCAGATTGCAAGTCCCACAAAAGCCTCAGGAATGTGTCTTAAATTACACTGTTATGCTAAGAAAGTGATTTATTATTATTATAATTAAAAAAGAACACAGGATTAAAAATGGTGAAAAAAGCCTAGAATCTTCTTATGGAGAGCAAATCTAGAAGGTCAGATGCTGTTTTTATCAGGTTCCTATGCTTTTGTACTTAACCAGGAATGTCTGTTCAATTGACATATGGATTATTATTTTAGAGAAAACATGAGCAGGGCTTCACAGTTCTCACTGAAGTTAATTTCTGAACTATGTTTAGACACAGTCTGAAGTTACTTTTCCGAGACAGTAACTGTTTTACATTCACTACATTTCCTTAATAAAATAGTGTTTTGTAAATATAAAAATGATATGTTAAAACTTTCATATTAACTTATTCTGAGAGCAAACTGCCTGCAACAACGTTCTGATGTGACAACATTCCACAATCTGCAGTTAGGAAAGGGGGAGTTTAGACCACAGAGGACAGTTTTATCATCATGTATTCTTTCAAACATCACTCAATCATTGTGTTTCTTTTTTTTTTTTTTTTAATTTTTTATTTTCCCCTCTCTCTGAAATCTTCTCAAAGTAGCGGAATGATCCTTCTTATAAAAAGAAACCTATCACCGCTTTGAAAGGGATCTTGGTAAAGCCCTGAGCATGCCAGACCCTTAAATGCACATAAGCAGAACAGCACATTTAAAGCTAATTAGCTTGAAATTACTAATATGTTTAAATGCTTCCTTGAATTAGGATAGTCAATTTACAGTCTACAGGCTCCTACAGCTGACTGTATTCATACTTCACACCACTTCAGTTATTTTTGTGTGGCCAAGTTAAAGTTTTGAAATGTTATCTGCCTAAGAACAAAATCATTCTGTTCTATTTTACTAAGATGAAGATGGCACGTAATTAAAGAAGAAACCTTTCAGAGAGTAAACCCTTCCCTTTCTTCTAAAAGAGTATGCATATATTATAAAACAAGCAAAGAAAAATTTAGACAGAACTTTTCAAATCTCCTTGAATATGAAGGAGAAGCAGCACACATGGGGAAAAGAAAGAGGGTATCCACACTGGTAATAAGCAGCTATTTTCCTTAACTTGTTTTATAAATTTATTGGAGATAGACAGGTTCCAGCAGAGCCAGGGCCACTGAAGTAACCATTGTGCAGAACTGCTCTGCACAGCAGCTTTTGTCTCTCCACTGACCACAGAAGCACAGGACCTCTACTAGCTGCCTGGGGAAAAATGCTATGACTGCTCCTCCATGTGACTTAAGCCAGGTCTTAACACAGTGCTTCTCTATTTTGATAAATCCTCTCATCGCATCTGCTCCCTAAAATTCACTGCAGGATTATTGAACAGTAATTCAGATAAAGTCCTAGAAATCTGCACACTGTGGCTGTTGAAACAGACTAGATGGAGATAAGCAGTAACATCTAAAAGACACATAGATGTGGTGCACAGGGACATAGTTTAGCAGTGGACTTGAAGCGTTAGGTGGATGGTTGGGCTTGATGATCTTAAAGGCCTTTTTCAACAGAAATGATTCTATGACTTAATATTTGAAGACAGTTTTTTTTTTTTTTTGTAAGAATAAGCTAAAAGTCATCGCAAGTCTTCCAAATCAAAGAATTCCAAAAGCAAAAGATAAAGAATGACAAACACCAGACATATTCTTTGAAGTACTGAAAACAACCCAAAACATTCTCAGACAAAATAGAACTCAAGGCAAAAAGACACATAGAAATGTTCCTTGAATACCTTAGATGACTAGTAGTGGTGACAACTTTCAAGCATACATGCAATTCAGGTTAAACAATATATTGCAGTCACCACATGGGTCACCTACAAAAAGAAAGTAGGGTCAATCTCTAAACCCTCCCAGTGTGTTGTCAATGACAATTTTATTACTGAAAAATCAAACCATGATGACAAGATAAGTAATGACAAGTTTTGTTTTGGTTTTTTTTTTTTTTTTTTTTGGTCTGGAAATGAGACTTAAAATAAAAGAAAGAAATGAGAGTTTGTTTTTCATGAGATTTTGGAAGGAAAAAAATTTGCTTTGAGAGATACAAAATGCAAAAAAAAAAAAAAAATCAGGTTGTTGGATAAAAAAAAGTCTATAAAGGACTTCTTCATGCTGTGAAGCCTACTGTTCTCTTTTGACAGCTCCCAAGAAAGTTAAAGCCTAAAGGAAAACCTCCTCCTGAGTTTCATGGA
Source organism: Cygnus atratus (assembly GCF_013377495.2). Lineage (NCBI taxonomy): Eukaryota > Metazoa > Chordata > Aves > Anseriformes > Anatidae > Cygnus > Cygnus atratus. The sequence goes on from NC_066364.1 coordinate 113,381,090, forward strand.
TGGAAATTGCTTTCTCTGAAATGCAGGCTGATTGCACTATTAGAAATGCATAATCATATCCACATTTAATAATGGTTCGGTAAAAGGATTTGTATAAAAATATAGGATTGAAGATAACACCACATGCAGCCTAGAAAGTGAAAACACATTTATTTCTTAAAGGACATATCAACTCAAAAAAGTGAGATGAAACCTTCCGGACTCTCTTCCTTACATGCACACTGGAAATTTTTACTTTTCTAAAAAATAGTAATATTTTTAGAGTAATATTTAAGAGTAATATTTTCTCCTTTGAAAAAAATCCTTACATGATAATTAATAAAATATCACTGTTAATAGTCAAACAAGTACTTGTTGATATGATTAAAATTCTCTAAGTTTCCAGTTCCTTCAAGATACCTGTACAAAAAATCATACAGTTACAGAAACTTTAATGGCCATCTAGCTGTTTACTCACCCATTTCTTGTCTGGTACTGCAGATTCCTGTTCCATACTTTTGTAACTCTTTGGTTACAGTTTTCAAAGCATTAGGTTCTGTTTCTGCAAAGCCGAGGTAGTTATAAGAACCCATATTGATTACATTCTTGATAGTTCTTCCTGTGAACCTATAAATCAAAGCAAATTTTAAAGAATGCTGCAACCCTCCCATGCTCACTAAACAAAAAAGAAAAAAAATCCCAAATTTTGTTCCACTGTCAGGTTCATATTTGGAATTGACAATCCTTATATCATTAACTTCCTACAAGGTTTTCCAGCCTTTCCCTTTTTTGCCAGGTGAAATAGCAATTTCATGGACCAAACCAAAAAAATCATTGTTAGTGTAGCCAACCTACAAATTGTCTATATGGTAAATTTTCATATCATTTAACTCAATAACAGTTGGGATATACTGAAATCTTCAAGTTGTAAACTGCTTAAAACTCACTGCCAGAGACTCACTATGCAAGTTAGAAGGAGCACTTATGCAATGCAAGAAATTATTATTTAAATCCTAACCAAGGGATACAACAAACTTAGTTGCAATATTCTGACTAAAGATCTATTATAAATGAAGCATAAGCTGTTTTACTTGTGCTGACATAGTCAAACAAATCTCACTTCTGATAGAGTTCAGTGCCTTCCACATTGCATTGCCAAACAATATTCAGAAGAAAGGTGACAGATTGTCAGAACTGTATTGATTTTGAAAAAAAAAAAGTGCTAATGGATATATCTAGGATTTAGGTATTATGGGCTAGATGCACCTTTCTGTGCTTTGCAGATGTATCAGGATTAATTCTTAAGGAGCTGACACCTGCAGAGTGTAAACTGACTCACCTAAATGTCCAGTTGTAATCATCTGTAACACGTTCCATGAGGTCAAACTGTGGCCCTGGGACACTGCAAATTGGACGATTCCAGTTATCACGTATTCTCATATAGAGGTTTCTGGTGTAAAAGTTCTCAAAATCTTGATAAAGTGGCACAAAATCCTGGTTTGAAAACATGCACAGGGTTATGTTGCTAGGAAAATCTCTGCTAAGGAACCCAAGTCATTCCCATTACAAAGTAAAAAACGATTCATTGGTAAACAGAGGGTTACAACAACCACATGTTCCTATGTCACAACTCCAATCAGCAAATATATTTAATTACCTTGAACTACTTTTTTTTTTTTTGTTTTAAAACAAACAAAAAACCTTCATATGGTCCACAAGTTGGCCTAATTCTCCACTCCAATATTTGGAATGTTCGAAATGAAGTCATGATACTCTCACTTGGAGAATCCAAACGTTTCAAATTGAACATTTTGCTATGTGCAGAGCAGATTGAAAACAAAGAAATATCTCACTGTATTTCATCGAATGTTGGCTTTGTTAGGTTAAAATTAGTCCAAATGGTCTGGGCATTATTGGTCTAGACTGGACACGCAAGCAGTTATGACAATGAGTTTGTCTGATGATTAGTTTCTATCTACGGATTTTAACTTGAAAATTAAACTAAAAGAAAGATACAGAATCAAAACAAAGTTTTATATGAAACAGAAATATAGCTGTGTTAGACATCGGATACAATGGACTGGTAAAATAACATGGCATGTAGTTACATATGTAGAAGACTGGAGAATTAACTGAGCATGTAAATACATGGTGGATGGTGTCAAGATTTAACTAGTAAGTCTGAAATCAAAATAGTGCATGAATGGCCAAAATAAGTGAATTGAAAAAGATATTCCAAGAGAACGCTCATATAAGGATTGCACCATTATATTTCATTTGGGAGTGCATGCATCTTTGAGAAGCCAAATCAGAAAACATTATTTTGGGAATTTTATTTGTAAGAGGAACAGTAACACTATTTACTTTTTTCCTCGATTATGCCAGGTGCTATAGTAAGTCACAGTTCAAACAGCACAGAGGAGGTGGAGCAGCAAAAAATCTAAATGAAGTTAGAATGCAATTGAACTTGCTGAGGTGCAAATTTTACATAAGACTATGCAGACTGAAAATGTTTCTAGGTCAGGACTCACAAGAATTCAGTCGCCATTGACTCTGTGCTGGGACAATGATTCCTTAGTGCTTTGTGACCAGCAGTTTGACAAACATAAGTGAGCAATCACAAAGACGTTAGTTCTGCCAATTGCTAGAAAGGACAAGGTAAGACAACCAGACAGCACAAGGAAAGATGGGGGTTGAAGAGATACAGAGAGATGATATAGTTAACAATAAGGGGTTTCTGAGTTTTCTTTTTCTGTGAATTGACCTAAGACACTGAGATTCTATTCTGCTGACAGTATTCTGACACTCTTAGAACAAGATAAAAAAATTATGATTTTTTATATATGTATATATGTACGTATTCATACAGATGTGTTTAATGATACTGCAGTGTGCCTCATTCCTCTCATCCCTAACGCAGTGCTCTTCTCTAAGATGAAAGATGTCTTACTTGTTACTTCGTTAGGTTATTCTACATAACTTGCAAGCAGGGGAAAACTCAGCTGTGGATACATACATACTTTTTTATACCTACTTTTTGTTGTTCTCTCTCTTCAGCAATGTTACGTTTTTCTAGTCCCCAGGCTCTCATAAAATCCCGCAGGTAGCCAAATATTGTGCCCACTCCAAAACCCACGAAAGTAAGAACTGCAACATACATTGGTGCCTGTTCAAAGTGCTCAATAAATGTTTTTTTGTAGAGAGTTCCATTTGATACACCATTCTTCTGAAAATACAGAACAGAAACTTGTGATTAATAACACTTCAGCTGATCAAAGTTTATACCAAAACCTTAAACCTTGAAGTAAATCTTTTCCTCTAATATACAACAAAGCAGGAGAGGCATTTAGACCTCTCACCATATCAGATAATGCAATTTGTACTTGAAGGAGAGGGCTTCTAACACTGCTGGTGCTACTGATCACTGCAAATATATTCCATTTTCTCTCCTCTCCACCAATGTCTTCAATTGCAGGCGTCTTCAGTACCACTCCCTTGTCTATTTTGAAACACTGGAAACTTATGAAAGACTGGCAACATATTATTGTTTAATTGGACAATTATTTCAAAGGTGATTAAATGCAAACCACAATACTCTGTTCTTGCAAGACCAAACTATAAAAAGGGAAGGGCAGCATTGAAAACTCACCTACACTGGGCCTGACGCTGCTTCTGGAAGGCTTGTGTAACCCGCTACAGCAGCTAACCCATAAACAGGAAATCCTGCCTAAAATAGGGCACCTTCACCATACTGTTCTTCAGATCTGAGGAAGTACCCAAAACAGCAATGATCCCAGCCTCCCACTTCTGTTCCAACTTAAAAAATGCCTTTAATTATACTTCCAATTGCCTCTTCCACACTTCTAAGGGTATTACAAAACAACAAAAAAGAAACAAAAGGCAACACACACGGACAAATGCGCACCCTTTGCTGGAATTCATCATGCTATTGTGACTGACTCCTAGAAATTTACAACCATGTGTGGACAAAATTAGTTTGTCTCTAAAATATTCTAAAACTTTGGCAGTTCTCAAGTGAAAGAAGCTCAAGTTTTCAACTGCAATCTTTTCAGACCAACCTATATTCAGAATGTTTATCAGATTGTTCTTTGAAATAGAAGTAACCCCTTATTTCCACAAAATATGACAGCATTTTCCTGTTAATTTCTAGTAATGTCCAACTTGCAAATTCAAAAAATAATAAAAATGTAATCCTTCTGTTAAAAAAGGACAATTTTTGAGCATATTCTAAAGCAAAGTCTACAACCATATGAAGAAATAGTATTAATCCATTACTGCCTGTGGGATGGATGAGCCAAAATAAAAGATTATTTATGCAATGCAGCAAGCTGAAATACAGTAATTATATTAAGAAGAACCACAAATTCACTGCACTTGCTAGACCTAGCATACTGCATTAAGCTGCCTTTATCTTCAGAAGATTTTGATTTCAATTGTAGCTTGCTGTCCAATCTTGGATTTACAGTGTTTTCCCAAAAAATGCAAGATACAGGATAGAATGTAAAGATTTTGTAGAAACCCAAAAAAGGAAAAAAAATTCCAGGGTGATGGTGAACAGAAATTCATACAGACTTTGGAAAGACTTACTACCCTCTGAGGCAGAAGAAACGCAGAGCTGTTTCTCCCCGTGTGAGTGTAGACCTTTGAAGCAATTCTGCACAGGCACCTCTACCTAAAGCTAATTATTATTTTAGGCCAACCCATTTACCATGAAAAACATTCTATGAGAGTGAGTTAAACACCTGGTCAAGTCATATTTCAGGTAAGCCACAAGAGTTGTGTGTACACTACGACACAAAAATTCCATCAAGGACTAAGCTAAGCCCCATTACCTTATGTTTGCCACCAGCTAAGAGCATACTTAAGGTCATCTATGGCAATTCCATTGACGTTGTAGTTTGGCAAGCTGTGGTGATGTGATAATGAACCTTAGTCCAGAGGAGAGAATTAGCATGATGTTTAGCAATTTTATTAATATACACTTTACAGTTATATATTTTATTTGTAAAGGAGCAGAGAAGCTTTGGCTTATATCAGAGTCCTGCATTGCAAAACTCTCTTCTGCAACAAAATGCTCTGCGTTCAGCTGCTCCTGGTTTATACAGTCAGTATGGTATATATATTTAAAGGTGTAACCACCATCACCTTCTATTCTTAATACAAACAGCTAGTAGTAAATGGCACATAAACAGGAATAAAGCACTGAACACGACGTCAAATGGTGACCCAAATTTTCTGAAACATGACAGTCTATGAACGATGAAAAACCAACAGTCTTCAAATAGCGCAAGGTCAGTACAAGGCTGGGAAAACAAATTCAGAAAAAGTGACATCTCACCTAAAAACTAAAGTGGGGAAAACAGAGGGCATTTCATCCATTCCTGGAGTCCCAGAAAATGAAATGAAATGAAAAAGGAGAGTGCAAGCATTGGAATAACCTAAGTAAGTGGATTTGCTGCTTCTGGAGAGTAGATTATTGGGGTGCTTTTGTGCAGCACTTCAAATCCAGGCACTGGGGTAAAGGTAGGACTGACTGATCATGACGTTCAACAATTTAAGTCAACCTAAATGGTCAGTGGATGAATACTGAATTGGCATTTTGCATTACGTTACTCTTACATTTTTATATGTTATCATAAAGAAAGAGGTGGAATCAGAGACAGTGAATTTTAAGCACCTGGACCGCAAAGGCCGATGTAGTTGGGTTGTTGCTGGCACCACAGTCCAATACAACATCTCTTACAAATGCCTGCAGCGATTCAGAGATCACTAGTTACACACTGGGTGTTCTGCTGAATTGTACACTTGCAACTATACTACTATCCATAAGAACATCTGTAGAAAACAGGAGCTTTCTAGTGCCCTGCCTGTACCAGTCCTAGCAGATAAGGCAAAGATTCTAGAAGCAAAAATAGGGAATGATGCTTTGTTGAGTATATTCTCCTAACTTCCAACAATTTGTGGCTTGGATATTTCATGAACCTAAGACTCTGTCATCACATTTAATTAATTGCATCATCAGGGATAACTATGAATTTGTTCACTTTTGAACCCACAAATAGTGTGGATATGAACTGTGAATTTCAATAATCGATTTCATCTTTAAAAAAATATATTTCTTTATTATATAACTGATAAATTTCACTTGATAATTTACTTTCTGACCACTGCCCTCTATTCAATTTTTCTGTTCGAGAAATTATGCTGTCATTCTCTTTACTCAAATGACTTCTGCTTCTCCACTTGTCCTTTTCAAACTGAAGAATCTTAATCTATTTAAGACTAGATTAGTCTTTCTTCTTGCATAGGAAAAAATGAATAATCTATATTGTAACGCTCAACTTTCTCTTCACTCTGCTTAGTTCAATAATACCTTTTTGTAATGCAGGGTAAGGGAATTAAAATTACACACAATACTGGAGGGCACAGTGTCAATTTACACATTGGGAAATGATGCTTTGGCTTGTTTTCTGTTGCTTTTGTCAGGATCTCTGACATTCTATCTGCCTTCTTCCAACAGTTCAGTTCCAGAAATATCCCTAGTGATTACAGTATATCCTTCCTTAGCTGCAATAAACACCTCTTTTAGAGCACACTGCTATTTTTGCATTTTAGGATCATTTTCCTCTTCCAATTCATGTATTGTTTTTTATTTAGTGACATGTAATTTTTTCTACCATTTTATCCAATGTTACTATGAGAACTTTCTGCGATTGTTGTTATCCATGATTAATCTTCCACTACCCTGAAAAATTCTGTACTGCCAACACCTATTATCACCTATTTCTCCTCACCCCTTTTTTCCCAGACTGTTGGTAAAAATTGTGAAAGCACAGCTCCAGTCCCTGGAGGACTTCATTCTCTGCAACTCCTTGGTCACCTTTTCAAAATTTGTATCTTATTTACAACCCTTCATTTCTGCGGTGAAAATGCCAATTTAAGCAGCAGCCCAGAGTTATTCAGCAGCTTTATTTTTGTATTCTTTTACAAATTTTGAGTGAATATACTTTGTGATATGCTAATCCAAGTTTTCTTGGCTTGTTTAAAAAATTCTGCCAGTATTCCAAATCAAAATAGTCACTCACTAGTCTGCAACAGAGAAAGGGTACTTTCTAGGCACAAATGCAAGGAATCCACCAATGCAAGTTATAAAGACACTCAAGACAGAGAGCCTATAGATGAAATTCAAAATTAACAGATATTTTACCACTGAGATTGACAAATCTAGGATTTCATCAGCTTCACAGAAACCAACAGCACAATCAGGATTATAATATGCAACTTTCTTGTGCTGAGTCTATTTAGTTTACTAGAACACACTGCCTTTTGCTCTCTTGCAACCGAAGGTCATACTGGCAGCTCCAGCTCATAACTCTGTGTGCAGCACAGTTATACAGAATCCATGTCAACAGATTTGGCAGCAGCTTTAAACCACAGTTGCAAAGTGGTTTCCAGTAAGATACTCACAGCAAGAGAATTCCTGGGAAAGATTTTAATGCCAATGAAGTCAACAGGAGCGATGCCAATACAGTCAATAAAAACAGCTTTAAATGCAATACACCTCATATCCCCATATTCTGCAGTTAGCAAAATGATTTTGAAACAATTTCTATCTTTTCTATCATGAAGAATATCCTCTTAACCCCCTCAGGTTTAAAATGGAGAAATTAACAACAAATCTAACAGTGCTTTTAGAATCACGTAAACTAATCTGAAAGTCTAAGCACGCTTCTGGCAACACTTTTAAAAGGAGGGGTTACAAAACATGAGATTTCCATTAGGAAGGAAAAATAAAATATATCTATGCAGTAGTGTGAATAGTACTTAAATATTTGTTTATACTACCCAGAAAGTGAGGAAGGACATTTTCATTTCATTTAGGTCCTGCAGCCTCTGGGAGAGTGCTAGTCAACATGAGCCAGAATCATGTCAAAGTGGAGAGCTAGGACTGAACAACATGGGCATAGTGTGACACTACTGAATCTGTGTGCTGGCCGTGAATAGTTTACTGGCAAAGAGGTAAACACACCAGCATAAGTTAGGAATAAACCCATGTGACTGGAGCTGTGAGGACTCAAGTGCTCATGTTTTCACACAAGTCTGTTCTGTAGAGGCAACATATGCTGTAAAGAAATCCAGAAATTGTAATCTGCTTTTTGAAACCCCTTTCAAAAAATTAAAAAAAAAAAAGTGTGCCCTGCTATGGTCACTTCCAATACAGCAGTACTAGGTACAGATAGCTATATCCTTGAAGCAAAACTACTAGGAGAATAAAAAAAAGTCTGTATTTTAATATAAATTCTCCACAACAAATAAAAACTGATCCAGAAACAGATGAAACTTTATTTTACTCTCACTCGGTTTAAGAAGAAAGTTTAATCTGTTTCTGGATCAGATGTTATCACATTGTTGCATAAAACCTATATAAAAAAAGGCAATGCAAGCTGAGTGATCCATATAAAACTTCTGTGACAGACATGAATATGAAAGGTGTAGATGTTGAAAACCATGAGCCAAATGATAGCCACATTTACTCAGTACCTGCCAGATTTCAGGAACCCACTGAAATCCTGAGCAAATTGTGACAGTGCACTGCTACAGCCAAGAACTGATGGGAGCACAGACTGATAATCACTGATGCACCATCTGGTTGCTTGCAGATGGTTTAGTTCTAAACAGACATTTCCTTCCAAACACTGGAAAAAAAAAAAATCTGGGGAAAGACTCTAAATGCAGGTGATTTTAGGTGTCCTAGGATGTGTGAGACAACCACATGGTGATGGCAGGCAAGACACAGGACCTATAGAGGCTTGTACCCTCCTGGAGCAGAAGCTGAAGATGGGATAATACAGTGACACATTTCAGCCACGAGAAGGGTATGGTCAGCCTGAATCCCACCCAGAGCTTGCCACTGGATAGTTAGAGTTTGAAGTGGCTGGTGTGCAACTCTGTACCCTAAAGAACATTGTCACGAGAAGCCTGGGTCTCAAAGAATAAAACTGTTCTATACGAGCCTACTACAACTACTGCTTTCTCCCAGAAACACCATACCTCAGCATCCATTAGAGACTGTGGGATACTTAATGATTGCATGCAGTCCTCAGGAAAAGAAAAAGGAAAACAGATTATGAAAATCAGAAGTTTCCTATAATGAATATAATATTGTCAGACTGAGATCATTTCCCAAATCTCTTCAGTTATTGGCAATGATATCCTTTACTGTAAACATGTTGTTTCTTCTCTGTTACAATACATTTCACGATTTACAGGTTCAGGTCTCTAAAAAAAATTAAAAAAAATCAAAAAATGCCTACACAATGAGTTCACAGCTTACTGAGCTATACAGACAAGCCTTAAATTAAAAATGATTGTGAAACTGATGTCTAGAAGGTGCTAAAATGAAGGCCACAGCCTCTTAAAATGTGATCAAACCACAAGAAAGTGTAATTTTCACACAAACTGTAAATAGAAACCAACCAACCAAACAAACCAACCAACCAAAAAAAAAAAAACACACTTTTGTTATTACTCCTGTGTCTGCAGAATCCTTATTTAGACTGGTTATTGATTTTCCACTGAAATTTATAAAAAAAATACGCCTGGTAGTGAAGCAATTGCTAATGACAGAGCAAAATGTCCAGGACTGTCCAAAAGACTTAGGAAAGTTAAGACACCTTCAGAGTAACTTGGGAATCCATATGCTATTGAACTTCCTATAGATTTAGAATCTAACAACTCAAAAACTGAGAAGTTTGCTCCCTGTAAGCAGTATGAGCTGCTGCTTGTTCTGCTCTGCAACTTTGTGCTTGTATGAAGCTTGAGTCCTTTCACCTTACTTTTCATATTTGCCAGTGAAATCACTTTAAAAATCAACCAACCAACCACCAACCAACTGCAATCTATATCTAATGACTAAGTGAGAACTTCCAGCTTCCTTGCACAAATTCATGACAGCATACTATGGGCAAAGAGCAAAAAAAAAAAAAAAAAAAAAAAAAAAAAAAAAAAAAAGGGAGGGGGGGGATGAGAAGATGTGGTCTTCACTTCCCAAACTTGCACCACTTTTTCAGTTAAGCACAAGTGGAACTCCAAGACATTCACCTTGTAATAAATTCTTACAGCAACAACTAATGGAGCCCTGCAAAGACAACTATAACATGAGTATTACAAAACTACTGCAGTGAATGACAGGATCATTCAAAATATACTGTTAAATAGAAAACATTGTTATAAAATTAAAAAAAATCCTTACTACACAGATTTGGGACTAAGTACTTTGCTGTGAAGAACACTTGCTCCATATTCAATTTTACAATTCCCTTGCTATCAGATATATCGCCTGTAGTAAGAACAATAATCTACATGAAGAATACATGCTACTTAACATCAGAAGAAAATCTCATAGCATATTAATACTCAATGTGACTTCAACATTTTCTCAACAAAACAAATTGGAATTTCACCTTTTATGTCGCTAGTTACCTCCCCTAGAACACTATCACAAATTAGAGCTAGTGCTGGGCACCATGGAGCATTTTAGAAACAGCTTCCTTGTACAGTATAAGGAATAAAAAGAGATAAAATAATACTTTTGAATGCAACATAGGAAGCTGGAAGACAAAGAATTCTTACTCATAAGGTTCAGGAAGAAAAGAAATTGGCAAAAGTTTGGAAACAACAGGCATAAAAGATCTAAACTAGAGCAGAGATGAACTTGGAAGGTGAACATTTCATCATCTTACTTTATAAGTTTTTATGCAGACGTCCTTATTCAAGTTGCCTCTTAGCCTGGTGCGTCGGGATATGTATTTCCATCCCTGCACACATTACAGGCACTGTATGTTCTGGCATCAATGAATGGTTATTTGCAACTACTAGATAAACTGTGTGCAGTTTTCCCAAAAATTTATCGATCCGCACATTTTCATCTGTTATGAATTTAGTCCAGTAAGTCAAATTACTGTACTATAGTACAGTATAGGTTGTACTACAGTATTTGTCAAAAGAAAAGCCACATACATATCTTTATAGGAAAGAAGTTTAGATGCATGCACACAGACTTGGGACACACGTGAAGAATTTCTTTGGAGAGTTTTCACGCCAGTGGCAAACCATGAAAGCACAATGTGATGATGGGGACAAGGAGCAGGATACAAATTTGAGAAAACACTGCTTTGAGCTGTAGGTTTCTGAAATTGCTGTATAAACAGATAAAATCCAGTACCAACTAAGACACATTAAACAGTACACAGGGAAAAAAAAAATCACATAGTACATTCTTCTAATGACTTTATATCTGTACATTACAAGCAATAGCAAGAAACATTAAAATTAAAAAGGAGTATGTAAAAGGCCTGATACAGCTATTACTCTGCTTGCCATTGTTGCTGGAGAATTCAAAGTGGACTCAATATAACTAGGAAGGGATGAGGGCAAAGATGAAGTTTAATAGTTTTAAATTACTAGAGACATAACAGTGAACTTCAGTAACCAGGGAGATACTTACACATACCAGAAGGTATTTCCTAACCTTACAGCAATTACAGAGTAGAAAGCCAGACACGTTGAATCAGACAAAAGAACGAGATGAGACGCCTAGGTTACAGGAATTCTGGCATAGTTCCTAGCGTCGAGTTGCAGCAAGCGTTTGCTATTATTTCTAAAGCTCATAGTGAACTACAAGAGTCACACTGCCTGGCCCCATCAGAATCTCTCCCTATCATTCATATCTCATGGCTTTGGCTTTAAGAATGAATGGCAGAAAACAAAAAAAACAAGGGTCAAAGGTGGTACTACTTGAAAGGGTTTCCATTTCTGTGCAACACTAGTGGTGATCTACTAACATATGAAATTTCTTCCACAAATGATTTATCATTTAGGAAGTCATTCAGTGGAGTCTCTACACATTTTTGTGACTGAAAATGTAACTGAATAGAAAGATACTTGATATTATCTAACCATACTGTTAGTGATTTTGCCCAGTGCAGGCTCTACGCTAAAAATCTATGTGAAGCAACCCACCAGCTCAGTTTCCCACATACTGACTTTGCAAAAAACACCAGAAAGTGTTTTAACTATCATCACATTGCTCTCACCACAAAATTCCCTTGTGAGGAAAACATTGCAGGTGAACAGATAGATCACAGAATCACAGAATTGTAGGGGTTTTAAAGGACCTCAAGAGATCATTGGGTCCAACCTCCAAATGCTGTGCGGTAACTTGCATGACTGGATCAGTGTTGGATCCCAGTGCTTTCCCATTATAAACTACAGTGGTTTCAAACGGGGCCAGGATTCTGTACAGGAGACAAGAAGAAACAGCTTAATAATGAGACTCATTTCCTATCAAAATGGATGTGTCCCTGGACTTCCCATGCCAAATACGCAACAAGGCTCAAACTTAATGTGTTAAAGCTTCAGAAAGTCTCAGGCCACCCTTAGCTCCCAAGATGATAGAACCAGTTTTGAAGAAGACTTCTGGAAGGCACTGAATACTGGGTCCTTTATGAAAGTATCATGAACACAATTTACAGCATTCACATTTCCTACCTCAAAGTTGTATCATTAGAATAATTTGCACATTAGTCCATTTATTTTTAATGCAATGCACAGGTTAAGTTGAAAACATGCTCTGCAAGACATTCCTGTTATCGCAAGGAGTTATCTATCATATCTCAGAAAAGTGAGGATAGAAAATCATCGCCAATTTTCTTAATGCAATCAGACAATCTTCTTAATGAAAACAGACAAATTTTACTATTTATGCCATATCTTCCAAGGTAATTAATTTTTTTTTATAATGGTATTTAAATATGAATCTCCTAGCATACCATGGACAAAGAAGAAAGAGGGAGATGAAATAACAGAATCGAAAAGTTAAGAGATTTAATGATGGGGAAAAACAGATTTTCTCAAGAACAAAAAGAGGCAACCAGGATGCGCTGCTAACTTCGTAGGGTAATTAAAAGCTCAGTAGGGAAAACAAAGCAAAACTGGTAGACAATGTCCTTTTGTGAGCTAGAATAGGATTCAAAAGGAGCATCCAAAAGGAGCTCTAGTTAAAAAAAAAAAAAAAAAAGGTTTCAAAATAACCTTTTTATTTTTATAATAAAAAAACAGAGCTTTAGGATAGAAGAATTTAAGGAAGATGAGAGACAACCATCACTAAAGGTGGCTATAGTCTCACATTATATCACGAAGTGAAAAAAGTTGAGAAAATGAATAGCTTGACACCTTAAAACACAAGAGAAACTGTCTTAAGCAACACAAAAGGAATTCATTTAAACAATAGTTAGGCAACTTGGCAGCAGTGCTCATGGCATAATTAAACTGGGATGGATCATACCAAAGCCAGCATCAGAACTGGCATACATGATCACATCAGTGTACCATTTAATATAACATGACATGAGGATAGATCGGTTGCAGTCCAAGTTATGTTGCAAGAAGCCCAGAAGAAGTTTATAGAGTAACCTGGATCCACCAACTAGTGAGATTTTATTGAAGGTCTGTCATTTTCTTTCAAAACTCCTATCTTGTTTTTAAAATAATACTAATACCTACCATAAAAAAAAAAAAAAATCAACTTGCTATATTCCACATGGATATTTAATCTGAAACAGTTTTACAGGAATGGCTTCCACCATTTCAACTATGCAAGCAAGCTGTAGCCTGTTTACTCCTTTGCATACTTTTAATATACTTCCTAAATTAAATTGTTCCAAATTACTCATTACACTTTTTTTTTTCCCCACACATCCTGTGATAGCCTCTTGATTTCTTTGCAAGAGAAGTGACTAGAATCAACTGTGCACCACAATCTGGCCTTAAGTGTCATGATTAAACAATCTGGCTTGTGCTATTGCGAAGGCACCCACACGTACATTTTTCTTCCCTGATCAGGGCTGCCCAGATGCAACACGTATAGAAAACAGGCTAATTTTTATTAGTCAACACTTGAATAAATTGTGAACAACACCAAAGGTGGATAGCAGTTGAAATTCATTGCTAACAAACTCAAATCAGTACATTTTTGAAAAAAAAAAAATCTGAACAAGGTGGTATACAATACCAGTCCCAATGTAATTATTTCTTAGAGGCTGCAAGGCCTCTATCATCAAGCATTGCTGTAAAATATCTGGGAGGAAAAATGATCTAGAAAACGATCAAACACATGAGTACCACTGCATAAAATATGGATTGAAATTGTAAGCAATACAGAAAAAACAATATAATTATAGGAAGCTTACACAAGTTCTTCATGTGTTGCTTTCAAGACTACAGCAAGAAATCCCTTCAGAAACAGAACTGCTGACTAATTAAGATATGAGTGTGATATGGTACAACTCAGTACTACAAAAATGGAAATAAACATTTCTGTAGACTATGGAGAATATTCTGTAGAATAAAATGTGTATTTCAGAGAAACATCAACCTCGTAAATGGAGGTGGATTTCCAATTTTTTATTTTTATTTTTTATTTTTTAAATAAGAGACAGAACTAGGGAAAAAACTGTGAAGTTTACATTACCACTTACTATATTTAAATCCCGCACTTCATAGCACAAGAGTAGTGAGAAGAAACATACCATAACAAATTCTACACTTGCAGCTTCTCATAAGGTACAAATACATTGGTTACATACTGAAAAGTTGAGTGAGACAGCTAAATATGAGAAGGTAAGCGATTAAAATATCTTAATAGAGGTACCTGAACAATAAATAAGATTATCACAATACTGCAAAAAGTCTAAGAGAGAAACTTGACACGATTCTGCAGAATCTTTACATCCATTTAAGGCACAAATACAGTCCGATATTTTTTACACTTGTGCCCTAATGCAGAAAAGCTGTGTATTTTCACAGATTACAATGAATTGCTTTCTTCAGCTTTTTCTTTTTGTTTTGTTTCTAAAAAACAGCAGAAACAGTAACATCCTTCTCTATTTTTATTTATTTTTTAAATATTAAGAAAAGGTGATTTCAATCTGTTATGATTGAGTAATCTCCACCTCTATACTTGTGAGGAAATCACAGGACTCCTCCAGGATCCGAGAGGTGGTACAATAAGTCCTCCAAGAGGCACTCTATTCCCACTAATTCCAATTTCTTCCTGGTATAATTTGAAAAGATGATCCATTCCTTGGTGACTGCTTAATGCCTATTTAATTGTAATGACATTCATTAACCATTATTAAATTGGCTAACTCAATCTTAGAGCTCATAGTGAAATGTATTCTACTTCAATTACTTGAAGATTAATAAAAAAAATCTAGAAATAAATTGTACATGATTATTTTCAGTACATCATGCAATAAAATTCTTTTTATAAGCTGTTCCACTAATTATGCAACACTGAAGATCAGAATGGCTTGCATTCTCTCATCTGAACCTCCCTCCTCTACATTTGCAGAAATTATTTTTAAATAAATGCTCTCCTCAGGTTTTATAGAAGTCTAGATATATACAACAAGGGAAGTCCTCATCCCAACATGTGGTACTAATTTTCATTAGCAGATACACATCTAGCCAGAGGCAAACATCTGGGAGTTGTGGTTCTTGGCTGAAGAGAGAAGGATTAGGAAGAAGAACACCAGAAATTCAAGAGACAGAAGTCAGGTGTAAGCACACTGAAAGAAAAGAGTAACAGAAGCATGTTTTGTTTGGTTCAAAGGAAGGTGCCTTTTCAAATGCATGACAAACAGCTAAAACTCATCTGAATTAGCTTTTGGAAGTGAAAAATTTAAAACTTTTCTAAGAAAACAATGGGTTATGTTATCATGTTGCCCCTCTGTTTGCAAGTACCCCTCTAAGAGCTTTTGAATTCATAGACCAATTTCAACCTGACAGAAGAACTGAGGTCTTCCAAGACATAAGCTTTTCTGAATGCTTCAGGAAAATCTGACCTTGATAATTTAAACTGATCCAGATCCACACAGAGAAGACAGCAGTAACTCATCTCTTTGGCCGTTCTTGGAGTAAATTACACATAGACATGTAACAACCCACCAGTCAGTGCCTGTATAGAATATGCCAAGCCTTGGTCAGTGCTTTCTCTTGCCTATCTGGAAAGTGAGAGACATGGTAGTCAAATTGTAATTTTCTGGAGTAGAAGTTTTTGGACATGCAAAATGAATAGTTCCATCACTCATGGGAAAACAAAAAAACAAACCCCCAAAAAAACACAAACAAAAAAAAACCACAAAAAACAGTTGTGGACACTTCACAAGCCTCTCTCTCTCTCACCTCTAACATTATTTCTTCTTCCCCTGTTGCGGTGGGTGAAATTAAAAAATAATACTGAAAACATTACTTGGAAGTAGTTTAAGTAGACATTAGGGCATCTTAACTCAAAGTTTTCATTTATACTGATCATAAGATCATAAAATGGTAGGAATCAAGGGACTTAGGAAAAGCAGGAAATGGAACAGCAGAATAACAGATTTCAGGAGAGCACAACTGTACTCAGAAATAGCATGCAACTCTATAGGAAGGGATATTAAAATGAATTGTTAAAAACAACCATCCTTCAAGAAAATGATGTTAAGGGCAAAAGGGCAAAGCACTCTAATGTTACAAAGCACTATACAGGTCTCTGCTGAAGTCCTCCATCCAGCTTTGGGCAATATGGAACGGAGATTTGAACCAACTGTAGAGACCTGGGAAGAGAAAGATAAAGACCGGAAAGAAAGTTATGAGGAAAGAATGAAATAATTTGAATTGTTTAGTCTAAAGGGAAGAGAAAGGCCTGAGGACTGGTGGTTTGAGAGTCTTAAAACATGTAACAGGTAACTGCAAGAGGAAGGGAATGAATTATGTGGTGGACAAGATACAACACTGTTAAATGACAGCCAAGGTGGCCTAAATTAGACATGAGAAAGAACTTTCTACTGATAAAAGCAGTCAAACATTAAGTTAGATCATGTTAGGTTCATCAGTTAGATATACCTTATGTTCAAAAACCTCACTGTGACATGGAATGCGGAACAGAAAAGAATGAATACTCTGAAAATAGCCAATGTATTTTCCAGAGTCAAATGCAAGCAAGCAGACAGAGATAACCGTCAAGCCATGGATGCTAGAAGAAGAAAGTGAATATACAGTTTCTGTTTAAAACTAAAATAAATTAAAATGACTCTGGCTCTTGGCAACTCTGTATTTGGAAAATTTAAATGTGTTCAGTACACTTTACAGATCAGCGAACAAAGTTATACCTAATAAAGACTGTACAGATTAATTTTGTGGGCACAAAAAACCTGTTACCTCTATGTCAAGAACACCTTCACACACACACAAAAATGTTGCTTAAAGGTGTACATAATAAGTAAAAACATCAGTCAAAGTAAAATTTCACACAGAAGATAAATAAATCTTTCCTTGAACACAATTTAGGAAATGATAGAAGCTGAACATGATCTGCAGAAATCTAAGACTTTAACAAAAGCTACTATGCTTTGATGTAGCATTCCAAAACCATCTTCCCGCATCCTGTATCTAAAGTCAGTGTCTTTTTTCCCCTTAGTTTAAAAACTTAGATTTCTAAAATGTCCCCTTAAAATTAACACCAACACTGGAACTCATGAGGAGACAAAAATCAGCTACAAACTGAGTAACTCCTTCATCTTGACTACGTTATGTAAATCACTTATGTTATGTAAATCAAGTAAATCACTTTTTAAAGAGATGTCAAGATTTTGCATAAATTGGTTATAAATCCTATAAAAGACCATATATGTTTCATATTTACAAGATTTGTAACAAAATTTGTACTGTAGTGAAAAAGCAAAATTTGTACTGCAAAAAAAAATTGCAAACCTGAATATAAGATTAAGGCCATACCCTCCTGTAGTGGCTGCGACAAATGTATTCGTGCAACGAGGCAGATAAGACAATGACAAAAAAAGCAGGTGTTTCAGCTGTAGGGGAGAGAAGTGTATCATTTGTTCTGGCTTTAGTTCATCCAGTACCTCCTGTGTCAGGGTGAACTTTCATCCTACCATCTAACAGAGAAAAATATAATTTACTTTTGATTAATGTCCACATGTGCAAAGTAGTACGATCTCAATATCATGTCCCAAGAGACAGAATTAATAAAGCTCAGTTACAGTGGGGGAAAAAAATAATTATCTGAGGCCTCACACATGACCTCCTCACAAAATCTAAGGAGATGCTCTTCTAAGTATTTGGATGTATCAGACAATGCTTTATAGTGAGTTCTGAAACAATACTAACATACTGATAACTGCTTCTCCTTTTATATTGCTTCCTGTTCCATGGGGGTAAAAAAGCTCTGTACCCCAGCCTCGTTCTCACTTAGGAAATTAATTGTCCTAAGCTAAATTAAGAATTTTTATGTGCCTGACATCTCACTTATGGACTAATGGAGTAACTTCAGTCTGTGTAAAAGATCAATAGATACAAAATCAAGAATGAAAAGAGGGACATATAGAATAACCATCATAATTCAAGAATATAGTCACACTTCTGGGGAACAATTCATACCAGATAGTATGGTTGTCTTTTTTTTTTTTTTTTTCCATGAATCAAAGCTAATCTCTTAAAGCATACCAGTTGCTGAAAGATAACATATGTAATAAAACACCATTTGCAGTACCTTTATGTTGTGTGTTCCCTCCCTCCCCATTCTGCTCAGTTGGAGGAAGGTTGAAGCTTTTAGAACAAAACTCAGGTAGAACTGCCCAACAGCAAGGACTTATAAGGCAGAATCCAGGGTCTACCAGTGGGGAAATATGCCTAGGGAACTAACCTTTTGGTGAGCTCCAAAGAAGGCACAGCTCAGTACTCACGAAACAGTTACGGGCAGGGGCACAAAACCCTACAGAAACTTCTAAAAAGGGCAAATCTTTCCTCCAGAAAAACAGAACTGCAAGCTGCAAAGGCTAAACTATGTAAGTAGCCTGAGTTACCTTTTTATATTATTGCTTGAATTATGGGAGAACCTGATGTTTCCTATTCCTCGCTTTAACCAGCAGTACTCCTTGTTGGCAGGAGATCATATGTAATGCCTTCTGTTGCCAAGCCATGCTCCTTATCTTGTATTAAGTCAGTTGAGGCAGCAGGCCATTTCTGCAGTTCTTGAAGGTGTTGCCTCTGTGACATGCAGGGGGCTCCCAACTCACAGCAAGCCTTCCAACCTCTTCCTGGTACAGGGCTTTATGTAAGCTAGATGTTGTACCTTGCTTCAGTGAGAGGTGGTGGCTTTGTAATCAGGCTTAGCTCAGTAAGAGCAGTGGCCTGTCTCAAGTCTTGCTCATGTTCACATAGAAAGAGATGGTAGTTTATATCCCTATCCAGTGCTACAGCCTAATTCCCTGTGTATAGTAAGGTTTCCAGGTTAAAGTCAAGCTAAAAGAGAAATAAATGAGAAAGTTTTTTTTTTCCTTTTTTTCTTTTTTACCACTTGCATGTAGGGAGATGTTCAGTATAGCCACATCCATTGGGTCTGTTGTGTGGAAATGATATAGAAATCATGCTTATAGGAAGTACAGTAAAAGGCATTGGCTTCCCTAAGGGATCCTGAATGGTACCAACAAAGTTATGTCCATTCTAGCATGCAGAGAGATGACAAGACTTCATTTCAAATACTCTAAAACAAAGCATGTACATAAATTCTGTCCTCAGGTAGTTTACTTTTACCAAATGCATTGCTGCTTCATTCTCACAGAATCCCTATAACCCAAAGCCTGGGGTAAGATCCAATATGCTCTGTTATTTGTTAGTTAATAGACAAGAAGCTCTTATGGAAAGAAAAAAAAAAACACTGAAAAATGGAAGAGTTTCCAAAATCGTCACTCTACCACAGACACATAGCCCTAAAGGTAGGCTGGGCTAGACCTGTCCACCATATGCCAAAATTGCTTATGAGGTCAGCTGAGTAGTATGATTGTGTCCTACACCATGCCTAGACAACTGAAAACAGTTGTGAAATACTGCAGTGGTAAGTGAAGATATACAGGAAGGTACAGAAAATAAAAATATAGTTATGTTTCAGGTTCAAATTATTACATTTGTCTTGACTGAATGAAAGTATCAAATATTTAAAGTACCCTGGCTCAGGTGCAGATTATTTGCATTAGAATAGAACACAAACTTGGAAAGGGTAAATTCATGCAAAGAATGGAAAACATTTGACATGAACGTTCTGGCACTGCCAGGAGAAAGGATCACAGACCACAGAATTTCAAAAGATTTTCAGTAGGAGTCATTCCAAAAATCTGGCCACTTAATTTGCAAAGCAGAACTGAATTATTTTGAAATTCCATCCATGTCCCTCAGTCTCTGTAGTGAACAAGAGCTAAGTGTTGCTGACTTTCTCCAGCGTTTCACACCTCAGTCAAGGAACATGGAAGGCTTGCTTTTCTACACAAAAACCTGCAACTCTATCCTCATCTCCTAAGATCCATCCCAGTACCCTCCATCATCCCCTCTCTGTGCAGCGCTCAGATCTGTTTTTGGTCGTTTAAGAAACATCCTGCAGAGGTGAACACATTTGCTCAGAAATACTATGGCTCAACTTTGGATTTGGAAACAAAATTGTAAAATTTAAGTATATTCTTGAAGAATTTATACAAAAGAGGATTGTGGTATGCTTACTAACCCAGACAAAGAGAACAGAACAAAGGTGTTGCAAACAGTTACAAAAAGGTCATCCTAGAACTCTCCTAATAGGAATATGGTAAAAAGCTGGCTGTGCCAGCCACAGCAAGCATGACTGCTTTTGTTATAACTGGTGCTCTGATAAAAATATTCAGTCAACACTGAAGTATTTCCTTTCAGAGAACTACACGTTAGTAATATGATGGCTGTCAAATGATTTATGTTTTGGTAGCCATCCCCATGAATCCTACTCAGTAATGCTACTTCTTTGCTATTTGCAAAAAGGAGAAAAAAGATCTCCTCCTCCTGTTAAGACTGCAGCTGCTCACTGACCTACATCTTCCTGTCACTGCACCATTCCTTCCCCTCGGTTCATTGCCTTCATCCTGGCTGAGATCACCTGCCACAGGCTCAACCCATCCACCTTTCACCTCCTCTTGGCTTTCCCTCTCTAGCCTCTGGCTACACTGGCATCCCAGGAGCTTGGCACACCCCTGACCTAGTTCTCACAGTGCATTTTGCTGCCTCAGGCAGCTCCACCTCACTCCATCCGAGCACTACCGCACTGCTGAACACAGCTCACTCCTCAGGACAACCGAACAAGCCGGACTCTCCAGTTCAACCAGTGCTTTATCTCACCCCCCAATTTCCACCCTGTCTGGCCACTTGTCACCTGTCCCTTGCATTGTCTAATACAGATTTTACTGAACTTGACTTGAAAGTGAGAAGTTACAGAAGTTCATGTTTTATCCTCGTGTGATTCCTTTGCCTGTAACATTGCTTCTTGAATACTTAGAAGTTGTACCAGGCAGGTATGTCTTTCTCCCAAGCACACTTTTCTCATAACAGATGTGAAAGTGGGACCTAAACCAATTTATTTAAAATTCTAACCTGTCTGGTTTATGACATACACAGCTTTATATGTAGCTGATCAGTAATCTGAATATGTGAACTGACTAATGTTAGATAAATTAGACGTCATGCAGCTCAATAATGAATTTTCCTATTCCAGAAGTGACCAGCGTGTAAAAACTACTTCTGGCAGCTTTAGGGATATCCTTCTCTTCCAATGTCTTGTGTATGTATGTCATTTGAATTTTTATTTTTTTGAGAGAGATTTAACTATATTTTCAAAATACAGAATACTTCAAAGCCCTGGCAATGTTCTTACCCATTCAGTTGTTTAAATAATGTTGTTTATGAGCTCTGCTACATCTTACATGCTGAATGATATGGGCCAAAAATCACAAATTCTTGTTCTAATTTGCAATGATCTGCCAGAATGTGTAAATGGACAAAACATGGGTGTGATTGCTTGTTTTAACCATGGCAGAATGGGGCTAACAGAGAAACAAGAAGCTAGCAGTTCTATCAAGGTAAGAAAAAAGCCTTGTCCAATGGCATAGAAAGTATTACTGGCTTATTTGCTTCTACTACAAGTTTCAGGAAATTGTGCCAGAAGATTTATCATCAGAGTTGTAACGCTGGCTATCATCATCATCTGATAGGTAAATGTTTCCTATTCCAAGAAAGTATGGTTGGCAAATACATTTGCCAAAACATGATACATGCCCATCTGCCATACCTTTGTGGAAACATTGCATTGCAAACCCTGAGTCTTGAGGAAAAATTAATATACATATTTTTTTTTCATTCAAATGGCGAAAATGGACACGTAGCACAGCCACAAATGCAACAGTGACTAAATGTAGCCTGGAAATGTTAGCCATAAGTCAGGAAGATGGAAAAGCTGGAGGGAGGGAGGATAGGAGTAAGTGGCAAACAGCAAAGTCTGCAGACAAATTACTGTCAGTCAGCCATGGTGGTTACATACTGAGAAGTGTCAGAGTGCTGAGATATTTTGCTTACCCTCCCCAACAAATCATCACCCAAAACAACAAGCAAACTAAGGAATGCTTAAACCCTATTCTGACAGTCTTCCAGACTATGTTTCTAAGGAGAAGCCTTTCTTGCATCTGGTTAAAAGTTCTCTGACAGGCTTTCCACACTATTAAGTTATTGTATGAGTAGCTCTGAAAAATCTTCTAATTATGATCCCCTAAATCTCAGGGAAGTAGTCGAAGCTCTCCAAAATGCCTAACTACCAAACTTCTGCCCAATCTTACAAAAACTACCTGTCACAGAGTGAGAGTTTTGTATCCATTACATTTCTGTCTTTATGCTGATGTCTCAAAATACATCTCCACTAGAATGCCATTGCTGAGTAGGCGCAATACGTGATCAGCAGGGGATAAACTGAAATCATGCGCCCTTTGTGATTGGGTAAGCACCAGTTAGATGACAACAATGACTTTGAATATGCTTACCTTTGGACCCAGTCTCCTCTAAAGATGAAGAACTGATGCATGACTGAATGAGAATTGAATTACTGCAAATCAGTAATTGTGATTTAGTACATTTAATTTAAACTGAAGTTCCACCTGTAGATAGACTGGTAGAGGAGAAATGTCCTGTGAGAAATGAGACCAAAGTCCACTTTTCTATCCTGGCTTAACTGCAGCAACTAGAGAAGGCGATAGCTCAACTGCTTTACACAGTATTGATGATAGGCTACTGACATTTGCAAAACGTGGAAAGGCTGATGAAAATCCCCTCTGAACGAAATGGCACTTAATAGATACCACTCCTATGTGTACCAAGTATTTTACAAGAAGAGCACAGAAAACAGAGTCCTTATCTCAGAAAGTTTACAGTCCAAAAAAAAATCCACCGAAATGCAATAAGATACATGCCACACAGACATAAGCTAGAGCAGAAGTAAACAGAGCTCTGTGAACTTGGGGAATAATGAATTCTGGGTTTCTGTGCATGTGTCACATAGACTGATTTTGCTATCAAATTAAGAAACACACCGATGGAAACTTCCTTCTTATTTGGGACATAGATCAAATCTCCTTTCTACTAGAAATGGTACAGGAGAAATGAGTTCACACAGCAGCTCCACTTTAAACAAGGAATATGCAGAGCTTTTTTTCCTGTGCCCAGCTGCCCACTTTAAGGAAAGAGTGGATGGCAATGCTTTGTCAAAACCTGCTGAAAATGGCTAACATGTTCACAAGTTATTAAGGAGTTGACAGACAGCTACTACTGCTACATACACCCTGTTTCTACAGAAAACCAGGTCAAAAATGAACCAAGATTATTAACTTTCAGCACAGTTTCATAAATAGCATTATACAAACTATGTAGTTTTTTCCCCTGTCATACAATATCCCCAAACACACGTTTTTGACACCTATAAAGCTCTCAGCAGGGAATAAAAATAAGCATGCCTACGTTTTAAGACTCTGAATAGCCTGTTGTTGAATTAAATTGTTTCCTGTAAACATTAACATTTCTGCAACATAATTAGAGGATTGCAGCACTATGTTTCTCATCAGGTACATACTGTAACAGCCCAAAAAGCCAGAGTTTCTGCTAATAATAATAAAAGAATTAAATAAAAATATATGTTTCACCTCGGCTTCATAAAAACATAGTTCTCAGCCCATGCGCATGAGAAGTTCTCAACAGGTCTCCAGTTATACTGAACATCAGATATAAAAAACTACTAATAGTACCTTTTCTAGGCCAGCTTTAGAATATTTTCCACCTATAGGTAAGTAAAGGTGGTTTTTACCTTCCTTTGCTTAATTTAATTGTGTTGTCCTAACAGCAGAGGAGTCCATGTCAACATTTTCAAATATATTGGTTAATCAATACTTTGGGTTGGGAGTGTGTGTGTGGGGAATGTAAGTTGACAGAGTTCCATTTTTGATCTGTCATTCTTGGTTATGTGGTCTTGTTCATTACTGGCAAAGAGTCTGGTGACTTTCACTCTTGCATAGTCTCTAAAGATGTATCTCTAATGAAAAAGCCATGGTAATTTCCTTCTGAAATCAAAAAGGTGATGACAGGACTTCCCTTACACAGTAAGTCAGTAAACAGAATAAATTTCTCATCAGAAGAGAAATTCAGGAAGAGCCAAGACACCAATGAAGTACAGAGAAAAGCTTGCTAGAAACAGACAGGTGAACCTGCATGCTTGGGAATACTTCATAATAAAGGAAAACAGAAGGATCTTGTAGACATCACTTTTTGCTGAAAAAACAAGTCCGCTGCTAGGTTTCCACACTGAGCACCACTGCCCAGAGGCCAAGACTTTGGGGCTTGCCAGCTCACCCATCCACGCTCACAAAACAAACAAAAAGACGGCAGCCTCATTGCAGGCCTTCTTGGTATGGTATATTTCAGGTTAAAGACTTATCTTTTTGCAGAGTTTTCATTCTTTAGCTAGTGAATGCGACACATGAGAAGGCCAATTAATTCCTTTTCAAGGAATGCAGCAACTTATACTTCTCTAGTACAAAAGGTTTAATAAAATTCAGTTTCATCTTGAGTTAAAGATGCTCAGTTCCCAAAGTGCATGTATTCTGTCTCAAGACAGAAAACTAGCTCATAATTATTTTGCCAAATCTTACTAATACACACAAGATATCCAATGCTTCACACTATGCATATCAACATACCAGTTCAATTTGTATACGTCTCAAAATTAAGTTGGATGACAGCTTTCTATCTCTTGAGAACAAATGTAGATTTTAATAACAATTAGGCTTAGCATGTATTAATAGTATAATTGTCACAGAATGAAACAAATGAACAAAACATTAACTTTTTCCTTTAAAAGTTTTAGATTGTGGCAAATGTTTGTTTTTGTTTTGGAAACTTTAATTATTCCTGCTTGCTTATGAATAGGAATCTGATACCAGACTCAAAGGTTCTGAGTTCAACTTAAAGAGACGCTGTTACAAAATGTATTTAAAGCCAAAAATGACTAACAAACAATTCCACCCATGTGGCATTCTTCATACATTATTTGATAAAGTAATTTTACATTTCTCAACCTGAGATTACACTGGGCTGTTACACACACACACCAACCAGAACCTACTTTGTAATGCTCCTGACATATTCACTTACAGATGCACCAATTCAATACTTAAAGGCTCATAAAAACCTCACTATCGGTTCTGACATAAGCTAAAGCAAGTGAAAAGCAGCCAAGGATGATAGCTCATAGGTGAGAGACAACTATGATTAGAAGAGAGGAAGAGGGGTGACGATTGCATCAAATCACTGTTTTGTTTCCTTTGTGATTAAAACAAAACAACAAAAAGCAACAAGACTTCCCCCTTGGGTATTAACACTCCCTGCTAGAACCTCCCATACAATTTCACCACCCACATATGCAAACCAAAAAGCTGTTTATATAAAACAATGATGCAAGGAAAAATGGTACAGTGACAACGCAGGAGAGTAATGCCTTATATAAAGAAGATATGACATCAACAGACATGCAGTCAAAAAGTTTTGGGTGAAATAAAATGATCCTTTTGAGCATGCCTGGTGTAAAGAGATTGACAGAAGTTCAAAAGCTCAAATAGTTGAATTTAAGTGAATACAATCTTAAAGAACTGACAAAACACACTTATTTTTCAAACATTCTCTTGGACCATGAAATGTCTTCAACAAAATCTCATTCATGTTGAATTGTGCCTGTGAACTGTTTCATTGCTTGGTGTTGGTTTCTGTGAAGCACCTGAAGCGCTAGCAGTGAGGCTGATCAGCATGTGGCCTGAGCAGGACATACGTCTGATCAGATCACAAGGATTCTTTCTGGGAGCAGCTGACAATGAGGCAAGAGCTGACAATCACTGACGGTCTTTACGTTATTTCTCAAGTTATATTCCCTGGCCTCCGTGGTTCCTGTATCAAATCACTACAGTCACTGACTCACGACTGCTGAGGACTAGGTGGAAACACCTGTGTTCTGCCCTCTCTAGGCAGTGGTTTGGGTGATCTTCACAGATCTTCCCCACAGCAGTGTGTACAACATCCTGATTGTAGCTGCCTTTGCACTTCTTGAAGGTAACATAAAGGGGCCAATCAAAGGGAGGAACATTCCCTTCAAAAGAAAAACAGTAAGTTTTGTGGAGGCACAAGGAAGAGACAGAAGCTTGAAGATGGAGACAGACTGAGTCACTCTCGCAGAGCACCCCGAGAAACTCAGGAGCGTACAAACGGCCGCTGTGATTCCAAGCGCAGGCCAACAGCTTGCAAAGATCGGCCAGGCTGAAGTCTCAGATAGCTACACATGAGTCACAGAGAGGGCTGTATGGCAGCCCTTCAGACCACATGAATCAGCAGCAGCGACAAGAAAGCAGCAACTCAAATGGAAGTTCCTGGAGGAAGCAGGGTGCAGCGTGACGTCAGCTGAAATGGCTGCAGGTCTTGGCTTCTCACCGCAGATATCCCTTTCCATATTCCTGTTGCTCAGTCAATAAATCCTCAATTCTTGGTAGCCTGAGCAGGGTGGAAATAGATTTTTATGGAAGAGGAGGAATTAACATAGCTGATGCCAAACGCTGTGCTTGGCTGAACGAGCAAAAGAAAGGATACAGCTGAATGATTTCCAAAAAGACTGAGACGATTAGAACAGACAAAGCTTTGCTGTGTTACATCTACGCTGGATGATCTCCAGAATTCAAAGAATTCAAAAAGCTTGCAGTCTCAGATCAGTTGCAGCAGGAGCATCTTCTGCCTCAGACTGAAGGCAGACACGGGTCACTCTCAAACTGGTGTTGGACCCCTTTCTAGGAGCAGGGGAGGGAGAAAGTCACCTGGCCAGAACAGGTTAGGAATTACCTTGGTGCTGAAAACATGGAAGTACATAGATGGTTTCTGCCCTGGGAATTCAGCTGCTCACCTCACAGTTTCATACCAAAGGCATCTTGCTGCTCTAGCTATTTGGCTGAATGAATGTATCCCAAAGTGTGAAACCCCCTCAGTACTCTTTGGTCTGGCACAGAAAACTGTTTATTCCTGCCTGCTCTGCTCCTTACGCTCTGTTTTTCTTCCCAACTCAACATCCATCCCACAACGACAGCTCTCTCAGACAATAGCCTCACAAAACTTCTGGCTTGGTTGCTTTCAAAAAGTGTTTTCTGTGGAAAAGTTAGCTGCCAGGAATGGCAGGAATTCTCTGGCTGAGCCAATGGTCATTGTAAGGAAATTTAATTTCCTGTTTTGCTGCTTGGTGCCACAGTCTTAGCCACAACAAATGTTAATTTTCTTCAAAAAGAAATTAAAAAATAATAATCCTTGAGAGAATTCATAATTCTGTTGGCAGCAGAAACAGACCCACGTATCGTGATAAATTAAGGGCTCTTTATAGTGCCTAGTACACCATAAAACAGGATTTGAATCACCACTGCACACTTGCAAACAGCAAGCTCTGAGAAACAACATGATGTTAACCATCATTCCGGCTAAAGTCAGGTTTTACAGAAACCTAGAACAGTCCCTAAGCAACCATTACCTTATCATTCTGCCCATTATATTCATGAACTTGCTCCTGCAATGGAATGCAGCCAGCTACATCCCTCACTGACACAGTGGGTAGAAAATGTGTATTACCTTGCTTGTTTCTGAAAGCTGGACTGCTACTTACAACTCGCAAAGGTAATTAATTCTTATGCTGGAGGGACATCAGTATGCAGGCAATGGGTCTAGCCACTTCATGGCTTTCTTTTTACTAGTTACCTCTACTGAGCAATAATAAGCTGCTGTGAAAAAACGTGGTCTTTTACCCAAGGAGAAAACATAATCCTGATCTGGGAGTTTAATACATAGTTAGTGAGAAAGGAGTTCCAGGAGAATACAGCAAAAAAGCACAGAATGCACAGCAGTGCTTTTTGGAATGAGTGTATCACAGCCGTCTAGGAGATACCAATAATACATTTTTTTTTTTTTTTTTTTTTTTTTATGCAGTATGAAAGTAACAGGGCACATAGTCACTGTTCAGAGAAGCATCAGCACGTGCTGTGGCACCTTTTGGAGTTCTGGTCTCCTGTTCACACCAGTGTCAAAGCAGAACTCAGGAGCTTGGAAGCACTCACAGGCCCTGCAGTTTAGGTGCATACACAGTAATGGTTGCAAGTGATTTCCCAGATTTTAGCCCTTCTGCGTGACGTGTTGCAGACCAAGTGTCTGCCTCAGATTTATTTTTTAAAGCTTGATTAAAGCAATAAGGATTGAGGAAGCCCAGCAAACAAACAAAACACACCCACATTTTGTTTCACTTCAACTAAAAATTGCACACTATATTTTTACTGAGCAAGTTCAATGTATTCATTCTTTGAAGGAAGGACTTGAAATTCTGCAGGAGGGTTGAGCCTTTGGCTGTTCTTCTGAAATCATTACCAAAGCTGGCTGCATCTTCACCCTCTGATAAACCTCCATTTGATCAAAAAATGTTAAAAGATGGAGACAAATTCCGCTAGCTTTGTGCATAGGACTAGTGAAACTAAATGAGATTTCCTTGTTGTTTTTTAATGCTGGCAGCCCCTGACATTTGACACTGAAGAGTGATTTTCCAGAATTTGGAAGCCTGAATGGCACATACAACTAATATATATAACTATCTTACCAGGTAATTAATTAACTGCAGGAGCCCCACTGGGCTTCTTTATCATCATCATCATCCTGTCCATCACTATAGTGTCACCAGAGAAATGCTGCAGGATCACAGACCCACTTGGACTGGATGGGTCAGCAGGTCTGTGGTCCAAACCTCCTGTTCAAAGGCAGGTCAACACCAAATTCCTGGCAGGGTGATCAGGGTTTTTCCCAGCTGGGTCTGGAAAGCCTCCATGCTGCAAGTTCCAGAGCAACCTCAGTGCTGCTATCTGCATCCTGAATTTTTCCTTTCTCCATATATGAAATCTCTCCTGTTTTAATGACCACTGCCTCTTGTTCTCCTCCTGTGCACCTCAGTAAATAGCCTAACTTACCAAGGTCCCACAGCTTCTCCTCATCATGCAGGTGCTCCAGCCCCCTGACCGTCCTTGATGGCTCTCCACTGGAATCACTCCAGCTTCGTGTATCGGTGGACCCAAAGCAGGATGCAGCATCCTAGCTTGTCATCTAAAAAGCGCCAGGTAAAAGTGGATCGATACACTGGCTATGCTCCTTTTAATATAGCCCAGGATACCGACAGTCTTCCTCCCTGCCAGGCTGCACTGCTGTCTCATATGTAGTGGGCTGT
The DNA here is from genome assembly GCF_013377495.2 of Cygnus atratus. Lineage (NCBI taxonomy): Eukaryota > Metazoa > Chordata > Aves > Anseriformes > Anatidae > Cygnus > Cygnus atratus. The sequence goes on from NC_066364.1 coordinate 113,410,815, forward strand.
CTGCCAAGACTCACAGACTCTTTCTTGGCAAAACTGCTCCCAGTCAGTCAGTCCCCAGCCTGTACTAACGTATTGCAGCTTTGCATTTGTGCTTGTTGACTTACATGATGCTTCTGCTGATGCATTCCTCCAGCCTGTCTAGATCTCTCTAAATGGCGGCCCTGTTCTTGAGCATATTGTCTGATGTTGTCTCCAAAGCTGGAGAGCAGGCATTCTGTTTCCTTTCTCCATTTTGTTGATAAAATTATTAAACAGGAAAAATCCCAGGACAGACCCCTGTGAACTCCACTTGTAACCAGCCTCCAGGCAAATCATGCACCACTAACCACTACCCTTGGAGCCCAATGATCCAGTCAGTTATTAACCCATACACTACTCTACCCACCAAGACCGTAATGTCTCAACTAGCATACAAGGACTGCATTGCTAAAGACAAGGTAGATCACACCCATCACTCTGCTCTCATTCGCAGATGTAGTCACTTCATCATAGAAGACAATCAGTCAAACATCATTTACCTTTGGCAAATCCATGCTTCCTATTCCGCATCACCACCACCTTTATGCTTTAAGAAATGATCTTTGCTAGAAGTTATCTACATCTTGAAGACAGGTGGAACATTTGCCTGTCTAAAGTTATTAGGGATCTTCTTTGATACCATCTTTGAAAGGTCACGGATAGGGTGAGATCTCACAATGACATCAGCCAGCATACTTGGATGCACCCCTTCTGGTCCTGTGCACTTATATGGTTTGAGATTTCTGAAGAGATCCATGACTCAAACTTTTTCCACTACTGGTAGTTCCTCTCCTCCTCCAATCTGGCGGTTTGAGGCAACAAAGGACAATTTATTAGTGAAAACTGAGGCAAAACCAGCATGAAGTACCTCAGCTTTACCTGTGTCTGCCATCACTAAGTCACCCACCCCATTCAGAAACTAGCCTTATTTTCCATGTAAATTCATTTACTAGTAATGTAGCAGTAAAAGCTCTTCTTGCTCCCCTTGATATCCTTTGTAAGTGTCAACTCTAGGTGGGCTTTGGCTTTCTTAACACCACCCCTACATACTTTTTTTGTAGCCCGTTCCTGCTTCCACGTCTTATTATACTGCCTGGCTGCACTGGAGGTCAATCATGAGTTACCTGGTTAACTAAGCCAGTCTCCTGATGTTTTACTTGTTTTCACGAGTACAGGGATGAACTGTTCTTGTGCTAGGAGGTTGTCCTGAAACACCCGACATCTTTCTTGAGTTCCTTTGTCCCACTGAATCATCATCTGCTTTTCTGTTTGCTAGGCCTGTCAATCCAAAGCAAATCTTTACATGCTGTTTTGGCTAGTCACTTCATCATAGAAGACAGTCAAACATCATTTACCTTTGGTAAATCCATGCTTGCTATTCCCAATCACCACCAAAAATTAATTACTTGAATTTAGAGATTTCCAGCCATTAACAGGAGAGTGACTACAGTCTTACTGGAAACTTACTTGTACTATGCAAACAATCTCCAGTCTTCTATGTAAAATCTCATGCAACATACTTTAAGCATTGCTACAAGAGTCCTTGACTGTTACATGTGCCCACACTCTAGTCACATCTCAGTTTGCTGAAGGTAGCCTTCGACATTTCCTGCTTCCAATGCATTGAGCTCATCACATAGCATGGCAAATGACAGAAACAAGGGTGTGGATCTGAGACCTGTGATTAATAGCTGAGAGTGCTGGTACAAAGCAGCAAATTTCTGGGGCCCGAAACTGAGGAGAGAAGAAGGCAGGAACTGAGGATGAGGAGATCATGTCTATGGTGCAGCTGAAGCAACAGGTAAAGTAATTGGTAGGAATGCAGACTGGAAACCAACTCTTAATACTTTCCTGCTGTCACTACAGCTATAAAACTCATATGGGGATTCCACTTTCCACTAAAACATACATAATGGAACAGGTCCAAAAGGCTTAGGTGTTGGAGATGAACCAGGCTGGGGCCAACGATGTCAGTTTTCACTTTGTTTTTATACAAAGTAACAACAACAAAAGATATTTTAGAGGAAAAAAAATGTTGTTATGATCATTACAGTTGCACAGATGAGGTTACAAACCTGGAAAAACTGTAGTCTGATCAGCCTTAAGACCTCCCTCCATTCTCTTCTCTTATTAATAAGCCTTATCACATCACCCTAATTGCAGGAATTAGCTTATTTTTTTCCCCACAGGACTCATTAACATTTATATTGAGCTTGCATCCAGAATGCCCCAGTTACACTAATTACAGCAAAAGCACATGAGGTAAACGCTATATATGTGAGAAGACACAGCACAAAGCAATTTGAGGAGGCATTTACAACATACAAGAAAATGAATCCAGTGAGAACAGCTGCATGGCATATTCTTTTCATGACCTTTTGTTTTTTTTTTTAAAACAATGTTTTCTTTAAAATCTTCATTTGGGAGTGACGCTGTAGTGCAGAAAAGAGAGGAAGAAAAGCAGGGGAGGAAAAAGCATGGAAGGGACGGAGGGTGGCTGCTGGAGTATTGAATCAATAGCAGAGTAGAAAGGTTAGGAGGAGGACCAGATGTTGGAAGACAGAAGGCAAATACAATCAGCTTCTGAATTTTAGGGCCCCAAATGCCAGAGGCCATCATGTCTTCTGGCTATCAAAAAAGCGAGACAGAGGTTACTGGGTCTGGTATCATTCCATGTTCCTTTCTTTTTCAGAAAAGAATTTGGAAGTCCTGGAAAAGGCTGTAGTCTGTTCACTGCAAGTATCTTCCAAGCTACTGCCATTATAGTGTAGAAAAGAAAAAAAAAGAATTCATGAATAGATTGATATTGTCTTGGAGGCTTTCTAAGGCATCCAATGAAATGATCCGTCAAAGAAATAAAATTGTTGAATGTTTACCATAGGAAAGAATATTGTTCCCATTGGAAAAACACCTATTGTTTTAAAATACAATGTCCCCTACAGCTGACACCCAGCCAACGGCAATACATAGCAAAAGAAACCACAGCTAGGAAAATACCTTCTCCTGCCTACTACAGTTAGATAACAAAATAGGTTAACTATTGAAATGTGCCTTACATGAAGATCAGTCCAGGTTTCAAGTTCTGGAAGAATATGAAGCATATGCCTATGTTACAAGCAGTAATTAAATGGAAGAGATGGCCCATGATCCACCTCCCAAAGCTAGGGCCTAACTGTGGCCCAGCTTCCAATGAATGCTATCAACTAGAACCAAGAGAGTCAGACTTCAAATAATCACAGAAGCTATTCAAATGAACAGTCCCTCTCCACCAAAGTAGCATATCTCTTTGCCAGAAGCAACAGCATCTCTTCTGGCAGGATGCTTCACTGCTTCTTTATTACTTAGCTACCTCCTTTCCTGCCCTCGGTATGCCACAGACTACTAGAAGTGAAGAGAGCCTCCCTTCCTGCTCCCCTGCATTTGATCATCCCGAATTACCCTCCCCAACCCGTTAAACAAAATCCTTAGTTCAGAAAATAGGAGGCTTTGCTTTATTAGAACTGTTCCTCTCTCTCTTGTCACGCACATACAAACGCAAACGTTCTTACATCATAAAGATGCAAAATACGTTGTTCCTGAGACAGTGTTTTCAAAGGCAGTGCTTCTTGTGGGCTCCTTATAAAAGAGGTTTATGGAGCTGATTTTTGCAAAGCCTGATGTTCCAGTCAGCCAATTGTGTGCAGATATTGCTACATATTCCTGGCTTAGAAGCCTTCACCATGCTGTGCCCTTAACTGCAGCGTCAGCAACATCAGCTTTCTCTCTCAAACCAGAACATCTTTATCTTCTCCTTGCAAGTAACACAGCTGTAACAAAGCTCAAGATCTCAGAATTGCCACAAGTCTCAGGTGCTAGAAGCAGTATCATCAGCCACATCCTGAACATCCTAGCACTATTTCCTCTCCTATGTAAGGTGCTTAATTATGAATCAATCTGCTGAAGAGACCATAAATATATACATGCGTGTGAGCACATGGCACAATATTAGGGAAATCAGGGCAATATGGAGAAAGGAGAAAAGAGGAGAAAAGGAGGATGACTGGAATCATGATGAACTTGTGTCTGGTTCCTGCACAAGCTTCCTTGTGCACCCAGCTGCCATTTTCCTTGCTCCTCAGATCCCAGCTGTAAAAGTGGGGAGCACACCTCAGCAAGGTGTTGTGAGTACAAGGCTGGGTGATGTTGCACACCTACAGCAGTAAGCCATATAAACAGACCAGGTAGAAAGGAACAATATCTATTCCTGCAAAATAGGATAAAGCGTAAGTACTGAACAGGGTGAGGCAGCTGGGGTGGGGAAACAGACCAGACAGGAATGGGGAGATTCCTACCGGGAATGAGATTCCTGTTTCATACAGAGCTCTTGTCTGTTATTGTTTCCTTCTTTCTCAACCTGCATTTGAAGCAGGAAGACAGGGGAAATGGCATGTAATTCATAACACAGTGCCAGACCCGGATTTACCAAATCTGCCTTTGATAACCCTCCTGAACTTTCTAAGGCTTCACTTCCTCAACTCTTCCTCAGCCAGAAAAAGTATTTACCAGTGGTTCAGTGCTTCTCTCCCCTTCTCCTCCAACCATATAGTGCTCATAGCACTTCACTAATCCAGCAGCTATCTCTACTAACACTTCCTTCATTTCTTTATCATCCCTTTCGGCCCAGCCTTTGCTACCCTTTTGCTTACCTTTAGTAATATTCTACTTCACTTCTCTGGCCATATCTTTCCGATTTAGGAGGAAATTCTAATTAATATCCTCCTGGGAGCTTACTGCTTAAAAACTGCTCATTTGTAGCAAGCTAGCAACAAACAAGTGGCAAGGCTTAGTCTGTGAAATTTGCTATTCAAACCGAAAGCAAAGATTCCAGATATCATAGTGGCAAACAGTTAATATATAAAATGATGAGGAAATATATGTAATATATTAAAGGATGCTAAATTAGGTTTCTGGAAGCAAATCCCAAGAAAGGCCTTTTCGATCATTGCACAAGCTTTTGTGCTCTCCTCATCCTACACAAGCCAGCGATCAGGAAACACCCATACCAAGGGAGACACCTAAAGCCAGACAATCATTAAGCTTGACACTGGGCGTGCCTTCATTAGAGTGCTAGGTGCATGACAGCTCCATTTAAAAAAGATTTAAGATAGCAGTTTACTTGTAAAGCAGTGGAGCCCTTGCCACACTTGTCTAAAGCTTTCAACAGGCTCCAAAGAGACACAGTCTGATGGGAGCACAGGCTCCTGAAGCAACTTCTCCATCCCCCTCTCACCATTGCACCGTGCTGTAAAGCCAGCCTTCTCCTAGTCACTACAAGAGGTTCTACTAATGGCCACACTAAGATCCAGAATTAGGACACTTTAAGACAGACAGTACGTTCCCAAGCAGAACAGGTATTGCAGACAGACAACATTTAAGACTTCATCTCTTCTGGCAAAAGAACACCTTTGGTTTTGTGGTTTGTTCTTTGGCATGCTGCACTCCAACTACTTTAAAAAATGTTCACATAAATGAGAAGTGTTGGTTTGACAGAGAACAGCTCAAGAAAATGGTAAGTAAACTGATGTGGATTTTAAGCTGTTCAAGGCTGGAAAGCAGGCATCAGTAAAGTAGGTATATCAAGCCAACCTTGCAGTAATGTAAACATCAGGAAAAGACGGCTTCTCCTGCCTACATTTTTTTGTTGTTGTTATATTTGTACAGCAATAAATCATACATTGAAAATCACCCCACACACACTTTAGGTTGATAAAACAGCTTTCCACCAGTGATTCATACATTGCAGAGTCAACTCCACCATTGGTTAAGCTTTAAAAGGAAACTACTGTCTTTCAGGGTGCATGCGTTTGCTGTGCTTGATGTGAACTAGAGCCTAGTTAGTCCACAAACAGTATGTTCGTGAGCATCCACAACTCTTATTGCAGTTTAGGATGACAGAAAACAATGCAGCAGCACATTCTGAGATTATAAAACTTAACACACAAACCAATGCCATACCACCTGTTCAACGAAGACCAAGACCTTCACAAAACTAGCTTAATAAGCAATGTTTCAACTATTTGTTTTCAATACTGAGACAATTGTGGTAAACAATTAAACCTTACCTTCATTCCTTTGGTAATTCCATTTTTCTTACAGACTCCACTTTTTAAGAGGTTATTCTGTTTCTGATGATGATGATGATGTAGATGTCCATTGCAGACAGCACTGGGATTAGCCATCTGTTTAAATTAGTCAGATTCTCAGTTCTTAAGGGTGTCTCAGGTCTTTCTACAGTAAAAAAGACAGTGGGATGAGCAGATAAACTTCTTAGTTAAGGCCTGAAAGGTATCCAACTGGTCTGTCAGGATTTTCCAGGATGAGAGGAGGAACTATCTTTTGCAATATCTAAGAAACTTAAAACTGTTTCTTTCATACACCTTCAGCCCCAGCAAACTAGAATGCGAAATACATAGCAGGAGGTGTGCTCTTAAAATCTCTGAAAAATACTGCTCATTGCTGGCTATTGTATGAACACAGCTTTTATGAGTCAACAAGACTGCTGCAGCTATCAAGAAGTGGGTGGATTCAGAGGCGGAGACATTTAAAGATATATTACCTCTTAAATACCTCCCAGGGAGGAGCATTACATTTTTTTTTCTCTCAGTTACATTCCATGTGGAGCTATGTTACTCCATTTAGAGTAGAATAATAAAATGTTTTGAAAACTTAAATAAAGTAATCTTTTAAATTACATGCTTCATTTTATGAAGAGTATACTGGCTGAAGAAAGGATTTTGCTGAGTATAACAGAACATTTTCTTTTTCATTTTTTTAAATCTTTTTATATAGGCAGTGATAGATGCAACATTAACCTCCCCCCCCCCCCCCCCCCCCAAGGAAATGGAAAGCATTCTAGTATTAAAATGAATGAAATATTTACCTATAACCAGAAAGTATATATTTGGCCCCATCCTACTGACACATGCACACAGGTGCTTACCAGAGTGAACTGTCCCTTTAAAACTCACCTTGGCTAGTAATGGGTTAAATTGCATGGTATTCCAATCAATGAGAAATGGGCTTTTATAAAGTTGATTAATTGGGCTATAAACCAGCTAGGCTTTAATCAAATGTTAAACTACTAAGCAGAATATATATGTTTGCTTTTAAGAGTAGAGTTCATAGATTATGGAAATACTTGCATATATACCTTCTTTGCTGGACAGAACACTTGTGTTTTAGATTTTAGTAGAAAAACATAATAGTATATACGTTCTTGGCCACGTGATGGAATTTCTTCTTCCCAAAATAATTAAAATTAGCGTGGAGACAGATTAAAGGAAAGCTGTATTATAATATCCATTTTGGAAAGCAGTAAGGATTAAAGGCTGGGAAAGTAAAAGTCTTTGAGTATTTTAATTAGAAAAAATAATGATTTCATCTTGCCAATAAAAAGTAAGCAATATACAGAAAATGCAGCCTACAACTGGAATATATGGAATGAAGGAGATTAAATGTTAAATGAGCCACTGTGAAAATACATAAGAAAAACACATTACATTGATTTTGAAAACTTCTTAGCCACCTACTGAATTGCTAAAATGTATTTTCTCTTTTGAAGTGATTTGCAAATTGGGATGCCTTCAATAGGTAGGGACCAAAAGTTTACAAACACAAGGGAGACCTGAAATGAACTGTATTTAAAAGAAATATATGAGTGTTTTTCCTTCTGCATTTTGATTCATTTCATAGCACTTGGTTGTTTGCAGAGACTTCCATTAAGATCTGTAGAAAAACTCCATAATACACTACATAGTAGAACAACCAAAGAAGAAATCCATCCCTAATTAGGTTTGATTTTGATATCCTTGGAAAGAAACCTTTTACCTACATATTCAAATTAATAAGGCAGTAACAGTTTTGGTCAAAAAAACAAAAACAAAACAACAACAAAAAAGAAACAACAACACAAAAAACAAAAACCAACCAACAACCTCAAAGCAACATCTCCCTATCTGACTAAAACCAACACAGCAAGAGTAAAACACTGACGTATTTTCATAGCTATGTGACTTCACAGTTACACCAGATTCAGCACCAGAACTCAGATTTCCTAGTTTTTGTTCTTTTTGGTGTTTTTCCTAGGCAAGAATGCCTTATTTCTGTATGAATCAATCTTTTGTAGGCTTCAGTAAGGTATCTGTGATCATAACTCAGTTATAAATTGTGAATATGTAGTGATAAGATCAATTGCTACTCATAATTACTGTCCAGGAGTTTGCAAGGAAAAGACTGAGATGAGGACAATGCAGAAGTAGGTGGAATGAACAGTCAAAGTAACACTTTCCTGCATATCTATCACTTATGAGACCCTGATAAATCAAACAAGGTGATGTAGGAGAATGCTCTCTGCACCTGGCAACCCATACCCACCAAGAAGCATTCTTCCGGAAATTATTATTTCTTTTTTGGCTTTCATGGCAAAACATTCCATTTGTTCAGTCATTTACTGATCATCTCGACTGCGTTGTGATAAAGGTAAAACAAGAAAACTTAACACAGTAGTGGTTCTTCCCCTCAGCAGCTTCCAGTGACTCAGCTAACACCTCTGCCAGGTACACTTCCCAAGTACCTTCCAGGGCACAAAGTAATATAATTAACATCTCATGTATGCATTACATTTTTTTCGTTCAGGTTTGTGGGTGAGGGGAATCTCTGATTAGATAACAGTTCAGATGATGCAAATTCTCTCTCTAGTCCCAGACTGTCACAGTCTATACTTGTTATCTGCTTCAAGGCCCACGAAATAACACTGCCTTTATAGGAATAAAATAATTAATATGCTATATTAACGTTAGTTTTCAATATGCCTAACACATTTAAGATCACAAACAGGCAGCACTAAAAAGAGGGTATTACATTTAAATGCAAATTTAAATAAGCAGTTTTAGAAAACCCAGAGAACATCTGTCCTTTTGGTTTTCTTTTAACCGTACTCTAAAAGCCAAAGCTCACAAAACAAACACCACTAGGGGATGAGTAAAATTCCTGCCCTGACTCCATTTGGAGCAAATGATTTATAGCATCTGCGTCTGGCCAGATAAACACAGATAATCTGTAAACAGGATGTGGTATTGCTCCTGGAGAAGAAAATGTTGAATTGTACCCTTTAGAGCCCCATCTTACTCAAAGCCATCTGTTATTCAGGCTTTTACATCCATATCTATCATGCTACCTATAAGCTGCATACAAATCAATTATTTAAATACATGAGGGCCTACCCTGCATGGGCACTGGAGGACAGACCCAATAATTGTGGGCTGTACAACACCAAAACCATAAACAGCAATACACTTTCTCTTTTTACCATTCTGGAAAATGGGAGGAAAAACTTATTACGCTGACTGTAAAAGAACTGCGTGTATTTTAACAGCAGGGGACCCCAATCCTATTAAGATCATACATGTGCTTCACTTCAGTAGCTTGGGTACTAGTCAGAAGGAACAAAGTTGATCTTTGTACACTGGCAAGAAGGTGGAGAATTCCTAAGGTTATTAGCAGACCACACACCATGTTCCAGAGAGATGTTAGTAAAGTTTATAAGATGTGGCTACAATCACAATAAATCTGTAGGAAAGCCACCAGTCATTTCCCAGGGTCTAGGTATTACTCCTTGCTTTGTCATTATTACAGTATGCCACTGGGTTTTGGCTGACCCACCTCTTGAAACGAGGATAAAAAGCCTTTGCAAAATGCTTGGAGATAAATTGCAGAGGAGCATGGTACTGAAAGTAAGATAGATACAGTTAATTAGCCAAGGTTTAAGAGCGAAGAGGAGAGAAATGACAGGGCAGGGCTCTGTCTAAGCAGTCTCAGTTCTGTAGGAAAATATTTCTGTCGTGCACTACCGTTGTTACACAGGATGGGTAAGACGGTTGACCTCTGCTGATATATTCAAGAAATGGGGACACAAATATTCAACCTTCTGATAGAGTTTTGGCTCAGACCAACCATTTGGTGTCATGAGAGCGGCCACAGGGTCCCAGCTGTAATAGCGGTACTGGATTATCTACCATTACAAAAGTACAGTGTTGCAAGAAAGTGTGAGAGTTGATCCCCAGAAAACTGTAATGTCATAATCCAGAACGATTTCCACAGGATTCCTGTTTATCCCAGAGAACAGTTAGTTATGATATAATTGTGAAATGGTCTTGCAATCTATCTGCAAGATCCTCATCATTTCAGTTCATGACAGGTGCAAATTTACATGCCACAAGAAGCAGTAAGGATCTATGCAGAGGCACCTGCTAGCTTTATGCTTATTTGTGCTTATTTGTGCAGGGCAGATACCAATGTCAAATAGGGACCAAAAAAAACTGGAACACCCAATTCAATTTGTTAAATGTCATAGTTTTTGTAATAATTAAATTAGCAGCAGAGCATGTCCCAGTGGTGGAGAACGGAGCTAAAAAGTCCTCCTGCTCTCCTGATCACTTCTCTTACAACAGAATTCCATATTATTAATTCTGAGTACCACTGAAGACTTATTCTCTGATTAGGATCCCAGTATGCTTGGTACCTGTGGAGACGTGGATATCTGAGATATGTCCAGCCTCAGACATGACCATAAAATCATCATGTAGTGATCAGTGAGGCTGAAATAAACAGACAGAGGGGAATTATAACAACAAAGCAAAATAAGCAATTGCAAGTATCAATTGTATAAGCAATTGCAAGTATCATCATCTGCTGGTCAGTCATCTTCTTGGGTGTCTTTACAGATTCATCCGTACTTCCCCAGCACTGGGTATAGGCTAAACTTCCTAAACTTTCACATGGAGGAACCCCTAACCCATGTTTGCTGCTTTAAACCTTGTCTAGCCAACACATCTGTGGGAAAGGGTAGAAATGTTACCCTATACTTGGGTGTAAAACTGCACACAACTGCCAATGGATCTGCTCAAGTGCCCTTGCACAACTGCCCCCTGAAGGATATACAAAATTTGGTCAGGAAATAATCCTAGAGCATCTTAGAACAAAGACCCATGGCATAGGCAGATGCACCCAACCAGCAGTGCAACAGAGAGGACATGGTACAACAGGCAGGGCTCTGCTACGGCAACGCTCCCACCTGGCCTTGCTCAACCTGGAGGCCAGCTGTATGCAGGCTGGGCTGGATCAGCTGCAGGGCTGCCATCTTCCCGAGTCCTGCAGAGATAATGCAGCTCCACCAGCTTTAAGAGATCCTCTCCCAAGGTATCTGAGAGGGCTGGGACATACTCTATGCATGCAATTCAGAGGGAATTGTTAATGGCAGCTTGAAAAATTATGCAGGGGCAAAAGGCAAGGGTGGGTTGCAGTAGCATTGACTACCTAAGTGGGAGGCTGCTTGGGAAGATCAACCACAGGGAAAAAATTGCATGTTTTACAGCTTAGTTGGTTTATATGAAATTCCAGAAGACAGGCTGTGAGATCTCCAGAGCAGGAAGCTCCTACAAACAAGGTAGTCCTGCATCACTTAAAAAATAAATTTCTGTGAATTCACCACAAAATGCTTATGCTCTGACAGGAAAAGCACAGCCAGCGGTGTGGGCACTGGTGCACAAAGCCATGTCCAGCTGCGAAAGCTGAGCTATCCCTGGCTGGGAGTCAGGATCTGAAGTCAGGCTGAGCCAAGCTCAAGACTGAGAGGAGATGAGGATGTTCCAGGCCTGTCCAAAAGGCCAGTGGAAGCATGACTAAGGGCTGGGAAGCCAAAAAACAAAAGGTATGTTATAAAAACTTCCCTGGCTGAAGCAAGAACAGTGGTTTAGCAGCTTTATCCTGTCAGCATATACAAATAAATGACTACTGTGTGGATGGAAGAACCTTTTTTCCTGTTTATGTAAACATCTTTATTTAACTTTTGCCCTCCATGTGCATATCAAGTCTTGACAGGTTCCTCAACATTGCTCCTGTTCTAAGGGACATGGAGGTTGCCATTCTAGGGGCAGAGGTCTGTCCACCTCACCTCAGACTGCAGCTAAATCCTTAGGGGAGTGGAGGCCTCTCTAAAGGTTAATGGATAGGGAAGTGTTACTTCATAGCTGGAAAGGTGACTCCAGGCTTCTGAGCAGCACTGGTTTTCCCTAAGAGACATTTTTAGCAATTTCACTCTCACCTGTGAGCTACTAGGGTGCAAGAACTTCTTAGGGATCATGGATACATGTACCTAAGGAAAGAAACTTGTAGTCCTTATGGAGAGATCCACAAACTTGAAGGCTGTACCAAAGACTGAATATTCAATTTCATTCCCTATGCTGCAACTGTGAATTTCATTCACGGGGTTTCTACAACCCTGCAACTTTCATTTTTCAACTCGCAAAGGAGGCTGGGAAGGAAGAGGTTTTAATTGACTTTCTTTTCTTTTTCCCCAAATAGGCCCTTGCAAATTTGTTGTTATTTAGTACAGTGTGAGCCCAGAAAGATATGTTGGTTTTTATTGCAGAGGTGGACTGTTACTAACCTGCTTTCAGGCTCATAGATCGAGAAGTGGCACAATAACATTTCTGTGGGAAGTCACATGCACACAAGTGCACGTAGAAAGGACTTCCACAAAGGAAATAGGAGATTCCTGATTTTTTTCAAGCAGTCAACATTTTCTTCCTCCTCTTTATCTGGACTAGATGATCTTTAAGGGTCTCTTCCAACTGAACTACTCTTTTATATTTTTTCCCTCCCATCTGATTCCCTGTCTCTAAAAGGAAAAAAAAATATCTGTAAACTCCCAAAACTCAGCTCTGGGCAGTCCAGAACAGGTATCACCTTTATAATTAGACACACCTCATTAATCCTCTCCAGTTCTTTGCTGGATGGCTCAAGGGAAGCTCTTGGGAAACAGCATGGAGCAGGCAGGGACTTGATCTTTTACACTATCTGAACTTCATCTGTACTGTCTTATTATCACAATCTATTATTTCTATCTTCTCTTCCTTTCAACAGATTTTTGTGGATAAGCTTTCAGTAAGACACAAAGAGCTTTTGGCCTTCATCCATCCTGCTTGCCCACAAAATCTTCAGAAAAAAAAAACACAGCGGAGTAGCCACAGAAAATTCTGAGAATTCTTACTAGATGTTCATAATAAAAAAATGTTTGCATGAGGATAAGTAAGGGAAGAGATTTCCAGTTATGATTGCAGGCTGGCAGCAAAGCAATGATACATACAAGTATTTATTGGGAATCCAAGATTTCCTTTGATGTGAGTAAAGTTACTGAACTGATCAGAGCTGGAAATCTACAGTACACAGTTATAAACCAATTCACCCATTGAAACAATGTGGAGAACTAGGCACCCTGTGTGAACACTTGTTAGACCATACAAACTGGCAGTTTCATAAGCTTTCAAAAACTTTTCTTTAAGACTATAACTCCTATGAAGACAAGGATGAATTCAGTTTAACAGCTTGATTACGCTACCCAGGTTCATGAAGGGATCAGAAGACATTTTAAAACCAAATGACCCTTCTTATCTCAGAAACTGAAGATAAGGGCCAATGAAGCTGAAGAATTTTTCAAAAACTGCTTTTGAAAGGGATGAAGTGCTAATAATTAAAATGAAGATACATTTCTAGCAATTGTGCACTTTGAGGAGAAAGGAGGAAAAGTTTTTCACACCTACACGAAAGTACTTGTTTTCAAAGGGAAGCTCAAACATTGCTGACTAGAACAGATGCTCTGTTTATGCTCTTTGCACACCCCTGGCGCAGAACATATTCTGAATTTGGCTTCCCACCAGCTCTATGTCTTATGTTTCAAATTTGTTGTAGGCTCTCCAGGTCATTTTACATATGGAACATAGTGGAGCTCCAATCACACCTCCAGGTGCTTATGTAACATTAAAAATTACCTTTAATTGAAAAGCAGAATAGACTGCAGCAGGGATTTTGCTGTTGATATCAGTGCAACCAGAACTATATACTAGTTATATGTAATAATTAAGTTCATTCAAAGCAGACATTACCTCATGGATTGCCAGACCATCACTCTGATGACCCAAGTACCCTCAGTTGCAGTGGACATACCTAAAAACCCCAAAGTAAACGTTATATATAGTATTTCTCATTTTAATATTGCATTCTGTAAAACCCACACTGCATTGAGTATTCCAGTTGCTACAGGGAGATGTGCTGAAACCTTAGTATACAGTGGGGTAAAATGGTGATACATGAGCTAATTCCAGCTGTTTTACGCACGTGAGTTATGCAGGACACTATTATATGTCCAGATGTCAGATCACCTGATTGTTGGATGGGTAGATCTTTGCTTAGGTGTACTGTTTCTCTCATTTTTTTCTTTTACCACTTAATGCGTAGCTATTAGATAAATTCAGCATATTTCTTGTTACTCTCAGATGTGATTTCTTCTTTGGTTAGGGTTAAAAATCTCATTCTTCTCTTGCATTGTAGTAATACATTATTTCCTTAAGTCGCTACATGTCAGTGGCGTTACAGCAGTGTAAATAAATTGCCAGTCATGGCCGATATATTCAATTTCTAACTACTAATGTAGTGGACTTGTGAAAAAAGAGATTAATAAATCCATAGATGATTTATTGTAGATCAGTAAAAGATGACAAACAGGCACATTATAACCAGACCTAAGTTTCATGTATTAGCATGTGCACATCATTTCGGATGTTATTCTTGAATTGATAAAGAAACCATACATTTCAAATTTTCAATTTCTATTCCAGCACCATTAATGATGAAACCTACTATTTAAGACAGATAAAATTTATAAAGTACACCCAGTTTTTCAGTTTATAATCAGCAGTGCACACCTTAAATAGCCTACGTCTGCACTAACTTGATCATTTAAATACTGAACACTAAGTTTTGCGTAGAAAAAACATCAGGCATCCAGGTAGCCAAGTGAAGCTTATGGATAATTTTGGAGGTCAATTAAGCTTGGGGTGCTACATCTGCCTGAACTGTTTCGATCTATTAAAACTTAGAATAAAGACCTCTGCTCTTTTGCTGTTATTACCATTATTTCCATAATCTCTCTCTTTTTTTTTCCAGTGTTCATAAGCTGAATAGTATATAATAATATCTTTAATATGCTCTAAAAGTTCACATATACCCACAGATTTTGAATATTTCCTTTGAGAAATGAAGCTTCTAAATTCTTTTATTTCCCTTTTTAGTAATTTTAACATAAAACTGAAATCTCAAACCACCTGTTCTCTGTATTAAAAGCCTGCCATTATCATAACCTGATCAGTGGAAATGCAGTACAGTTGTACTTTCCTCTGAAAACACCTACTTAGCTTTACTGTTTTCAGTGGTTATGTTGATTTCAAAATTATTTTACCATTGGTTGTCATGACTTACTGGATACAGCCAACATCAACGATGGAAATATCATAAAGCATGTTTAAAATAATAATGATTTTAGTCATTCTCCTTTCCAAAAGTTTCAGATGCAATTGGGTTGCATTCTTAAGCACTAATGCAAAACCCATTAGTGCTTGATAGTATCTTGTTACTGAAAGCTGGGAACCTCCTGACCAAAATTTAAGTCCCATCACCCCCAAAATCATACTTAGCAGCACAGACCTTGTTGCAACATTTTTCAAGTACTACTCTAGAATTTTCAGGAGTGAGATAATTTTTCTGAATTTCAATTTTCAAAGAATTCTGCTAACTCTTGAGTTCAGGGAGCAGCTCATATAAACTAAGATCATTTCAGATAGGCCGATGGAACTTGCCTCAAGTAATAAGAAGAAATACAATATAAGCTACTGTACTTGTGGGGAAAAAGCATTGGAAATTACTATGTAGGGTAAAGGGTAAACTTTAATATTTGGGGTATTGTTCATACACTTAGTAGCAGGCATATTAAATGGTGCTCAAGTTAGGAATCTAGACTAAATACAATGATGAAGTAGAGTCCTCTAGAAGCACAAGAATTATGAGCTTACCTTCTTCCACTCATCAGGCAAGTGGTCTTCTGGCAAATGACCTCAACACTGATACAGCAGTCAAGAGTAAAACACTTGTAAAGCAGGTGATCTGAAGTTTATCCAAATCTCACTTTCCAGTCTGAAAAAACAAATAGGTAATTTTATTCACTTTTTATTTACCAAACAATTTTACACATTTTAAAGTTTCTTTTCATTTTGCTTTTTGAAATCTCAGCATTGTAAATACTTTCATTCCTTCCAAACTGTAAGTATGCCCTTGTTAAAAACATGTTCACCAAGCCACAGAAGAAACTTCATAAAGACTCATACCAATAAATAACTCATACCAAAAATTTGTATTTGGTGGTCTATAACAATCTGTAGCACAGGCCCAAATAAAAAAAATCCTAACAAGTTTCCTTTCTTTCGGAACAAAATCTTTTTTTCCTTAGTTACAAATTGTGCCCTTCTTTATTCTCTCATTATGTACAATAAGACAAAATGAAAATGGTTGCAAGCCATAAGCACATGAAAATACCGTCTCCCTGGTTCCTTAAGCAACATTACCAGAATTTGTTCTCTGTATGTATTGAGATGTCAATCAGCTGTGAGTGCTTATAACATTAGGCAATTGCTGGAATTTCTTTTTTATATGGCACACATATCTGCTTAGGAATCTGTACGCAAACCAAAGAAATGTTGTGGCACCTGACAATTTAATATCTTTGTAAGGATTAAGACTTCATAAGTTGTACAGCTGATACAGTTCTGTCTCTATCCCACTGTACAAAAAGAAAAAAAATACCTTACTGGAATGTCATAGTCAGGCAAAATCAACAGTAATACAGAACACCTGACCAAGACAAAAAGAATATCACAGTAACCAGAATTCTACCGCAAAAATACAGCAGTAAGCACCAGGAAGTCTAGTATATCCTTCTGCTCTAGCTTCTTCCACATACAAGTATCATGCCGCTACTACATTCTTACCTAGTATTTGATCATAAAGTCAAATCTGCAATTCTTACTCCTTAAATGAAGCACTTCATGTGATTAGACACAGTGAAGTCAATAGAGTAACTCACCCAAGCCAAAGGGTGAAAGAACTTTACAAACACCAAGGTGATTGCAAAACCTCTTTCTTGGGCCACTTCTCTACTGACCTCTTTCATCAGCAACGTGATCCAGAGGCATTTAACCTCTGTAGCTGTCCGAGGCAGACTTGAGTCTCTTTTTCCGAGATCTCTTGCCAGTCAGGCTAGTCTGTTCACTGGTCTCCATAATTTGGAATAAGCCAGAGTGGTATTGTCATCATTTCCAGTTGCTGACGTAATGAAAGGAGCAGGGACAGCTCTATGCCATCCGTTCCTTCTCTGTGTCATCACCGAATCAATCCAGGTACGTTGTTCTTAGCTACAAACATCTGAAACATTAAGACAACTGATACTTGACCAGGAACACAAATCTCCTCAGTATTACTAATGAAACTCATCCAAAAGACGTAGCATTAACATATATTTAATGATGAAATTTCAGTTTCTGAGCAGGAAATTACGAAGGGATTTCACACAAAGCCTAGTTTCTGAGCAGGAAATTACAAAGGGATTTCACACAAAGCCTCGTGGTTATTGTTCATTGTTCTCGTAATGTAATTGTTCAGTGCTTCCAAAAGCGTGAGATTTATACAGGCTCAGATGAGGACTAGTAATGCTACTCAGTTTAAAAGAAAGTAGCATTGTGAAATACCCAAACTATATTTTTTGATCTAACAACAAATGGCTACATTTTGCAATTCTTACTCATTCGATGAAGCACTTCATGTGATTAGACCTATTGAAGTCAATATAACTACTTACCCAAGTAGTTGTTATGCTTCAACACCTCTATTAGCATTACTAAACTTAGTGACATGATAGAGTAAATTGTTTGCCTTCCCCATTGCCATTGAACGAATCATTTCAAGACGTGGCATAGAATTAGACTGTGTTAAACGTGACTCCATACATGGATTAACTTTAGTCTCATTTCCTGTTGTTATTGCCTGTAGTTTTGCTATTCATTATTTCAGTTCTGTCCATTCTCTCTCTTAGGGAAATACATGTTAAGAGAGAAAAAATGTCTGCGTTGCTTATCAATCATAATGGTAAAGAGCCAGTAGGTAGGTTGCCTTATGAAAACTAAGATTTTTTCCTTCAGCAGACTGATGATACTTTACTACTGTTGACAGTTATTTCAAAGACAGAAGAAATCAAATTACTGTTCATCTTACCTGCTATAAAATTTCATATGGTTTTCTAAATACAATTTCGTATATTTGCAGTTTGGCAGAAATTCTTTTGGACTTTGAGAGTTTTGCTCCATCCATGACTTTGCGACCTAGTTGCTATTTTGTTTTAACCAGGTTTAGCTGTAATTCTTTCCCAATTTTGTGCTTCTCTCAAGTCAACGAAGCTCTGAAGAGGTACCATGGGATAGATGGGAGGATAAGAGTCTGAATGAGAATTTAAAAATTCATCCTAGAAATTGGTCTCAATTTGCAGATGGGGCAATATTGCAAAATGATCCCAAAATCTTTTAAATCCACAAAGTTCTGAGAGAGATGGTTTTAGAAAATTGTTTAAGCCTTGCATTTAATTGCACTGTAACTTTATTTAAACAACAACAACAACAAAAATATGTTTCAGTTCCTTACTTGGGGTTATTTGTTTTTCAGATTTACTGCACAAGTCTGAAACACCCTGCATTTGTTACAGAAGCTTTAGGAAGCTGGACAAACCCTGATGTTCCAAAAATACTGCCATTTTTCAGGAGCTAGGACTCCAAGATTCAGCTCAAAGCTGGTACATAAACCAGAGAATAAAATCATCTGAAGGAATTCCAGAAGAGCAAGTTCTCTTTCAAGATATTAACTTCAGTTGTGGCTTTTTCATTAAATATGCTGACATTTTTACAGGAAGCAAATTTATGATTGAAGCCTTTTGCATATTGCGCAAAGACACTGAAAAAACAAAACTTCTGTCCTATGGCATTCATTCATTCATTCCTATATTCCATGTGACCTTTAATTGTCACATTATGCAAGGTAAGTTTGACAGACCTCATGAAAGAACTGGAATCAAGTGTTGTGTTTTCTAGTCACTATGGTTCTGTTGAAACAAGTCCCCGTGTCAAACAAAGAAGCACATATTATAATATCACTGGAGAAGGCTAAACAAGTAGGGCCTTAGAGCACTTTTAGCCAGGCCTCATTCCACTCACCAGCTACATGCATTCATCCCTTAGCTTGAGAAGTGACTTCTTCAGCTATCTTTAGCAGCTTGGATTTCCAAGCAACCTTTTCAGTACATGATACTGTAACCTAGGACAGGGGTCTTGTGCTGTTTTTTTTTTTTTTTTTTTTTTTTTTTTAATGTTGCTTAAATTTCAAGCTAATAAGCGATCAGCTGCAGCTTGCTCTGACACTGGTACACGTCCCTCAGTTCCAGAGTTTTCACTACAGCTAACAGACATGTAAGACAGTGTTTTACCTTTAAAAGTTTCTTTCCTCACCTGCTGTTCAATAAGCTGGCAAACAGCAGCTGACATCATGGATTTAGTGCAGCATTAACGCAGTTTTTTTGCATATCATTTACCTCTCTTCAGTGGATGAAAACATGCTAGAAATAGAACAGAGATGACTCAATATTTTCATATTGAAATTAATTTTCATTGAAAGAAAGGTGGATAAGAAGGGATGGAGCATGGATAGAGGACTGGCATTCTGGAGAATGACTTGTACTATCCTACTTCTGTGAAATAAATAGGAGAGCGGCCTTACCCTTCTTTCCTTCCCACAAAAACTGCTGTACTCCAAACCCTCTTAGCCTCTAGCAGCCAATTTAGCTCCCAAAATGTCTTGTCCTGGTAAGGCAGACAGCCAAGCCAAGCCATTGCCATTTTAGTGTCCCAGGTGCCACCTGCCCTAGCTTACTGCCTCTGTTACACGTTATTTATAGAATCATAGAATTTAAGGCAGTTCTTTAACAAATCAGTAGCAGAGTATGTGCTACTCCCTGTTGTGTAAAAATTTCCAACTTCTGATACTGTTTTTACCCCTTTTTAAAACAGTGTAAAAATGACATCCTTATCACTAGATTTCTGAGGCCTGGAGACACCACTAATCTTAAATCATTAGATCTTAGATAAGTACAATTTTATTCAGAGAGGTTGGGGTTCTCCTAGTATGTACTCTTTTATGGAGTTAGGTTTGACTAAAGGACCTCTCTGAAAAGTTCCCTGACTTAACCACAATTCCTCGACAGTGGAAAACGTAATGCTTACTGTAGCAGTACATTCAGGATTGCCCATGTCCAGAGTCTGATGTTTAAGACAAAGCCACAAACACATAAAGAGTAGTGCCATGTAAAAACAAACTCGAGGGAAAAAAATAAAAAAATCCTGTGATAACTCTGCAGGAAGGCATAACCCTCATCCTGGGATGACACATACAGAGCTCTGTTGGCTTTAGGCACTCTGTCCAGACTCAGACTTACACTTTTAAAGACTCAGACCAGGATCTATCTAGGCCTAGTTAGAGATTGCTTATATTCTCTCTAGCTGAATTCACTGTGTCTTTCTGAAACTGGACAAGAAAATTACACATCCATCCAGACGTCAAAAACAGAATATTTCAGACTAACCTTCCACATGGTTGTTAGGGCAATGCTTTAAAAAACTTTAGGAAGTAGTATAATTAAAGAGAAATACAGGATTTCATATAGTATAGAACAGCAAGCAAATCATTAATATAATTACTCTTTTACATATGTGCTCAATTGAAGTTGTTAGTAGACTTTACAAGAACTCAAACCAGCATTCACTATCATGACTTCTTAATAACACAAACCACTTTTGCACTGAGTCTTTTTTATCTAACTGTAGTCATTTCCAGAATACCAAAGCTCTTCTTGCAAATATCACAGCCTTCCCACAGTTGCATACTTATGTACCTTTACTACTTCGAGTATTTCCATTCAAATCAATACAGCTGCTCGTAACATAACTGTAAGGCTGAGAACAGCTTTTGTAAGACACAGTAAAACTCCTGACCATTCTTATAATATTTCTCTATATCTTCTATTTCAAGTCACAATCGTTAAACATAGTTATAGCTTGGGTTCTAGAGAGTCTTCTTTCTAGGTTTGTCATAGCCTCCTAAGGAATTCACAGCGTGCCTCTGCCCCTGAGCATCCCCTTCAATAAAATCCAAGTTGCTTTGCTATCTTGTAATAATATAAGAGCTAATTATTACTGAGATAACACCAATACACCAATACTGTTCATACAGAACACTAGCTGATGTAGAGACAGAAGTCAGGATGCTACCTTGTTTAAGTTTTTGTTTAGACCCCAGGGCAGACATGATGATGGTTCTGATGGGAGATACCAGGATTTGCTGAGTCATTCACCAGGACTACAAAGATTGCCTGGTCAGTTCAAAGTTGGCACTCTTAAAATGTCTCCTGTTGACTGGACTCACATCTGAGCTAGACATTTTGAGTGGATTCTCTTTCTGCACTCAGCATTGTCAACTGTCACAGTTTTATTGATAGTCTCATGATATATTTTTTCCCCCTCTTTTCCTGTAGCCCTTTCTCCTGAAGCACTGGGACTTTGTAAACCTAGCTTTATACTTTTTTTGTTTGTTTGTGACAGTATAGGAATATTTGAGTTAGAGCTTTTTGTATTTTCATGCATTCACAGCCCAAAGGCAACAACATGTTCTCTTAATGAAAACTGAGATTTTCTGATGACAAATGGCTGTGGGAACTTCACAGATAAACAACCAGTACTGTGAGATCCATGTTGAACCCGAAGCCTTGGCAATTCTGGGTGTGCAGCATTTGGCAATATTTCTTATCCTCTGAGACAGAGTTTCAGTGGTTTTTTTTCCCAATAAGATCAAGTTAATAAAATGCATTTTTCATTTACAACTGACCTTCTACACTTGCATTTTATTTTCATAGCTTAGTTGTAGATAGGAAGCAGTTCACATTATTATTTCTACTGTCCAGGAAACTAAAATCATATTTTCATAGAGTTTTTCTCTGTTTCAATATTTCTTTTGGGTCAAAACCAAAATCATTTAGAAGTTTCTTTTTTCTAAACAAACACTTATATCCATTGTAGTTACCAATTTTTGTTTATATTTTAAGTTTGGCTCTAGAGAGAGAAGATTCCATAATCGATAGCCCATTTTTACAGTGGGAGACAATTTCAAATTCATTCTCTGCCAGACTCATAACAGAGCTTCTCAACCCTTACATGCAGCAGGGACTGAAGCCACCAGGTTTGTTGTCTGTCTTTCACTCTCCCGCAGTACAGCCAAATACAATTTTATTCATGTTCCTCTGAGGGAAAGAATATAGTGAAACAGATGCAGAAGGATACAGAATTAAGTATTGTTTTGGAAAATAACTTCTGAACTTCCTGAATCTTCTGCTCCTCAGAGTTTTGTTATACTTCTCATTTTTAGCAGTTCATAGCATATTTGTTGAAATAAATATAGCACACAGTAAAATCAGTTATAAATCCACAGGATATAAGCTACAAAAATTCATTCTCTTTAACTGAAAATTATTTAGATAAAATATAGTGTTTTTGTTTTCCTTTTTTTTTTTTTTTTCCCAATGCATCCAAGTAATATATACTAAAATAGCACACCACATAGTGTAGGCTCTTTGCTGTAGTTGTCCTGGTGCTCACTCTTAATCTTCATATCCAGTAGGATTAATGACAAGCAGATCTCAGTGAGGCACAAGCATTAAACAAAGTCTGGAAAAGCACTTGGTATAGCTATTTCACTTATTCCAGTCTTCTGGCACTTGCTAAGTTATACTCCCCAAACCAGTAGAAACATGAAACGGAACATTTTCTGACACACTGTATGACATCAAGATATTAGCATAAGTGTACACTTTGTGTTTATTAGCTTTCTACAGAGAAATAATCTTTTTATTTAGTAAGATGGTACAGACATGAAGGCTCGTTTTCATCTTTATCAAAAACCTGTTATAAAACTGGAGGAATAAAAGACTTTAAAAGTGCTCAGATGAACGAGCTTGTACTGACCTCTGATGGCTTTAAATGTGTATGACAGTCCTGAAATTGTGCCTAGGAGCTCTAGTGCTCTGAAACAATAATGTTGACATGACAAGAAACAGGCTCTTTCAAGATGTAAACCAAATAATTTCTGAGGGTGTCCTGGGATAATTTTTGCTTTGCACCACCATTCTCTTTTGAAGGTGAGGTGAAAATGTGTACAAGCCAAGATAAGTGCTTGCAGAAAAAGTTATTTCCAATGGAAATCCTGTTTCTATCTTACAGCTCTTCAGAAATGTCTCCAGGTTTTATTAACAAAACAAACCAAAAAAGTTCACCTCGTTACTTCTTTATAAATGAAATAGTATTTCTGATCATAGAGCAGAAAACATTTGAAACAGGAAAAAACTACTGTCAAAAAGTTCATGGCTGACAAGTTCACAGTACACCGCCTAAAATACATGATTCCTAAGGTGTGGGGAGCACATGAACTTAAATCTTCATCAGTAGGGTAGAAAATTATTAGAAATCTTTTGAATGTGCCCACCTGGGCCACAGAGGGAAAAAAGAAAAAAACAGGGGTGGGACAGGAGAGAGAAGAGAGTTTTCAGTCCAGCAAGATTTTCTCCCAAGGGTTTGTGCCTAAGGCAAACTCTGAGAATTGTTACGTCTTTATCCAGGAGTCTTATTAGCAGCAACTCTGAGAGCCTCTTGAGTGGAAATACCATTCTTTATTATTTAAAAAATAAACAGGTAAAAACCAACCAACCAACCAAAAAAAAAACCACACCTGGGTCTTGTGAAGATAGCCTAAACAACCCTGAGAACTGTGCTCAGGGCTAATGGGCTTTGAGAATGAAAGAAACAAGTGCCTAGGTTCCCTATCTGCAGAAAGAAGCTGGCAACCCAAAAATCGACTTGAGTATCTACCAGGGATGGTAGAAAAGTAACTCTACCTACATACAGTGCAATGGCAGCCATGGAACACAATGTGAATCGTCAAAATCTCTTCTGCCTTTTTCAACAATGCACCAATGGGTTTGCAAGAAAATGAGTTGTAGTGTACAGTACCGTTCTGAAAAACTTCTGTTCGGGGGCCATCTGCTCCCTTTTCTATGTCCAGAGTAACATTTGTTGACTCAGGTGACACAGGATATAAAGTAAAAGATGAAGCTTGATTCTCTGTGCTTATCTTGAATGGCCGAGGAGTGACAGGCTTTATTCCCTCTCGGTTCACGGTGTCACAGAGTGAGGCACAGCTGAGTAAACAACAGGCCCCCATTACAGCTGCACAGGATGGGGCATAAGCAATGGACACAGGAGCAGCACTTTGTACATCAGAATTTCTGCTCACTCCTACGTGTGGTACTTTCAATAGACAGGTTCATGAAGGTGTAGTAGAGGAGGTGATCTGGCCTCCTGTCCTGTAGTACTTGTGGTGGCACCCTGAACTTGTTGGAGTGCTCAGAACTGACAATGGCATCACACACACAAAGCCACCAGAACAGCCAGACTTGAATCTTAATACGTGACCAGTGTGTCACATCCGTGCTCCATCTCAATTCTATATGCACCAAAGCTTCCTACCAGACACTGGTTCAATATTCTTCAGAAGTGATAAAAAGAACTGCATTTAGCTGAAAGTAATCTGATCTCCGAATCTCACTGAAAAAAATGTCATTTGCAGAAGGAACAACTTCAGAAAGCGGTGGAAGATGAGAGCTTTTCTCCCTCAATAAAATCAAGAGTTCACTGTGGAGATCCAGTAATAAGGCATTGGAGCCTTATAGCCTAATAGCTCGTTGCAGATTTCACTAAACTAATAATCTGGCATAATTAGGAGTCAACGTATAAACCAGGAGCCCTCACATTTTCACGTTAAATTAAATGTGGATGTTCAACATAGATTTCCTCCTGCCAGTTGGGCTTTCATAAAACACAGCACCGGGAATATTTTAAATTAAAAGAGAAAGACAAAAACTCTTGGCCTCTGTAATTGGTGTGAAAACTCCTTGGTCTTAAAGTTGAGCCCAAATCATTTATTTCCATAGAAAGACTCCCATTTATTTGGGTGGGCACTGAATCAGGCCCTTGAAGCTCAAAAGCATAGATGGAAACATTAAAGCAGCTACAGAATTTCCATCTTGTTGGATAGTCTGACTTTACACATCTTTTTCCCCCCTAAATTTTGGGAAAAAATCAATATATTGATATACTAAACAGACCAGTAATTCTGAAATGCCTTTAATAATGTGATGATATTAAACCTGAAAATATGGCATAGTATGCTGTCAAAATAAAAGAAAAGGAAATGAGAAAGTCAGAAGTAAGCCAGAAAATGCAAACAAATCAATTCATTGATTTTGGAAACTTCTACAAACATATCTGTCAACAGTATATTTGTGACAGTAATAGATCTGCAGAAAAATTACTATTTTTATGAAACTACAATTTTCCAAAAGGAAACAAAGGCAGCAGTCACAGCAGTCTTGGCACAGCAACCCTGATACCCTAGGCACTGCCAAAAGCCTTTCTTGAGTTACAGATGTTCAGTTCCTCTGCAGGGAAGGGGCAACAGGGATTTATGTCAACTTCTTGTTGATAATGCAAGGCCATTTAGAGACTGTTTCATTGTTTGATTTAAATTTGAGGAGTCTCAATTCTGCATAATCTGACTGCATATGAGGACAGGGACTCTAAAGGGTGAACATTGCAGGCAGGATCTGAATCATTCAGAAAAGCTCTTGCTAATCACTGCTAGATGGAACCTGACACCGAATAAAACACTTTTACTCAAAAGCACTTAAGCCTATAGTAGCCACTGAGAAAAAGCCACCATTGAGAAAAATCTCTCAGGAAATTTGCAACATACTCCCCACACATATTTCCATCTTCTTTGAGGCTTATTTTTTTTTATACTGCCAGAGAAATTGGGCATTACTAAAACTGAGAACCTTGCTTGTATGATCTATCAGACTTATGTAGCATGCTGAAATACTGCTGTTTGCAAATTTTGAACACAGGCAGGTGGAGTTCTATGTAAGAAAGGACAGAGTAAAGCAGACATGAAAGAACATGATCTTAGCTTACATTGCTTAGCTTTTGAGATGCGGGTCACATTACGTGCTATAAATTGAGTGAGAAGATACAGCTGGCTCAGCACAGCAGTTAGGTGAAATCTAAAATCAACAGAGGAAGTATTCATTTGCAGGTGAAGAAACATAATATCCTGAGTGACTAGAGTCACAATTCCTTTTGCCAGAGAAATGGTGAAAAGTGGTGTCTGGGTGGCACCTGCAGATCTGCTGCTGCACAGACAGCAAGTATCAGTGGCTAACAAACCTTTGAATTATAGTTCACACATAGACACGCTTCAACATCCAAAAGTGCACCCATTTCAGTTCTTACTTTAATAATAATCGCAGTTTAAAGTAGCCTGAAAATATACAGCGTAACATAAATGCATCTACATATTTTAAAATTAAATGACACACACATGTGCACACAGTCTTTTATGTTGGCTTTAACTTCTACCTTGGCATGGATTATGCCAGCTGGAAGGTGGATTAATTTTGAACACTGTAATTTAATACTAGAAATTCTAGCATATGTCTTCAATTACTGGAGCATCCTTAATACTGAGAGTGATTTATAGAACAACAAAAAAAAACAATAAATATCTTGGGTCAAATTATTGCCTATTTGAATGCCTTTTACAGCAAAGTGTCACAAATCTATCACAGAACGTACAGATCACAGTTCATTTTCTGTGATAATCACACAATTAGCAGGAAATTTGGCCAATTTATAAAAAATGTGGTTATGTTTTTGCAAGCACATGCTTAACCCGGAAACCAAAATTCAAGCGAGCAGAAGCCGAACTACCAGTTTTTTCACAGATTGATGCCACTGCAAGAGTACATCTAATCAAATCTATACACAAAACTTTTTGAAAGAAGATAAATTTTGTTTTTAGTGTTAAGTGTAGGAAGTACAACTCACTTCATACTTACATTAGATTTTCAGGTTTTTTTTTCTAATCTATATTGGAAAGTACTGGAAACTCAAACCTCCCCACCCCCCTTAGTAAACAGAAAAACCTTACAGGTAAGATGTTCTCTAGAAATACATAAGATTATTTGAGCAGAAAAAACCCATGCATTTTGTTGACCTCAAAATTATGGTCATCCTTGTGATATTATAGAGTGAATCTATATGCCAGAAAGAGTTTTATAATCCTGTAGCTCCCTTAAGGGCATCTGAAGCAACTTAACTGAAATGTGGGTCGTTGGAACATTTCAAAGACAGGGATCAGAGAAGAATGAGTACGTACCTGAATTTTTAGGAAAACGGGTGAGAGAGATGTTTCCAAGTTAGGAAAGCACAATACACCAAGATACACCAATCCATGTTAGCACCTAAAATATCCTGCTATATCTTCTTTATCAGTATAGTCAGGAAATTCTGGGTGATATGGGAATGGAAGAATAATTAAATTATTTTCCATGGACCTACAAAATATTATGCAGACTTTTTGCCAATACACAGTGAAATGAAGACACTGAGTTGCACAGGAATAGCGTCAGGAGCCTCGCCTACTGTAAATTTACATTTGACAGGGAATAGAAACAAACAAGAATCATGGGTTACTGAGTCCTATTTAAGAGTAAGAAAATCAAAAAATCTCAGGCTGCCACTCTGGGGTGGAAGAATTGTGCAGAGATATCAAATACTGTTCCTATGTTAATTACACCTGCTTCAGTGGAAAGCAGCTGACAGTGGCACAGGAAGCCCACAGCTGGATGAGTGCTTTAGAAGTAACTAAGCCTGAGCA
This sequence comes from Cygnus atratus, assembly GCF_013377495.2. Lineage (NCBI taxonomy): Eukaryota > Metazoa > Chordata > Aves > Anseriformes > Anatidae > Cygnus > Cygnus atratus. The sequence goes on from NC_066364.1 coordinate 113,438,670, forward strand.
GGTACATCTGGTAAGGAGAACAGCAGAATGCCACATACCAGTGAATCACATAGAAATACACAATTGAGTTATGAGCCAGGAAAAGGAGGAGGATTGCTTGACTATGGGAAAAGGTAAATTACTTCTAAGATAAGTACTGTACCATCAACTTTGTGATCTCCATGCTAGCATAACTTAGGAATTCTGTGGTTAAAACAATTTAATCAGTATTCAAGATGTATTACGTTTCAGCTGGGGTAATCGGCACACACATGAAGTTGCGTGAAGGAAAAAACCCACAAAACAAAACAAAAAACATCAAAACAAACAAACAAATAATGCCAGTGTACTTCACTTTTACTGTGAGATAAATTCAGCTAAGCCAACCGTAGGCAGATGAATAGTGCTGATCTCAAAGCAGTGTTTTGCCTTCACTAGGCTTTATTTCATGAAAGCTATGGTGTGTTAGTTACCCTGTTTTTTTTTTTTTTTTTAAAAAAAAAAAAAGCTATTTCAGTCATAGTGAGGACAAGCAGTCAGTTTAATTTAATGCAAGGTAAGCAGCAAGGCTGTGCCTAGATAAGAATATAACACTGGCCTTACATACCTAGCCAGAGGCAAGCACCTGAAGTGCTTGCCTGAGTCTTCCTCTTTCGCACTTGTAGTGACATAATCCACATTTGTTATCTTGCTCTAATGAACTCATCTGTCTTGAGCAATGAAGGTAAAACCTTCCTCTATTTCAGTTTTGGGGTCAAAGGCAAAGCCTGCAGAAGGTTTTAAAATGATCCAATATATTAGGAATCGCTGGAAAATTGTTCTGTCCCATTTAAAAAAGGGTTTGCTTTGCTCCCAAATTTCTGAGGGGTTTTCTTTTGCTTTCAGTACACATACCAGAGATTTTACCTCCTTCTGTTGAATCTGATTTACCTTTCCCTTCCCTTTAACACAAACCGTTACATCAGTTGCCATTTACATATCCCACTCCAGATTACTTCAGCGACTGAAATTTTTATGTAGGATACAACCTGTGCCTTCCTCTGAAGTTCCCCAGGAGCTTCTGTAAGCATCTCCAAATAGCACTAGTCAGCAATTTCAAAACCAGGTCATTTAAATTAAAGCAAAAAAAAAAAAAAAACAGGCTTTATAGATTATAATGGAAGCAAAGTCATGAAATTTATATTAAATATAACATAAAATCAGAACCAGACTAGACCATCACATTACAGTTTGCTAACTAAGCAAAAAATAAACCTTACACAGCAGAAAGGCCAGCCTTTCTTCAAAACAGCACACAATCTGCCAGGTATCTCCTCTGAAACTGTGTAACCTTTTTCTTACATTCTCCTGGGGCCCTGTGCTCAGGTGAGAAGGCCTGTCATTTGCAAGTGGAAAACACTGATTACTTCCATTCTAACTATTGCATATACTGAGCCTGGAATGCCTTTCCAACCAAATTATGAACAGAGTTTGGACTGAGACCATGAGATTTACCTCCAATATATATTGTGAATATTTCAGGGTATCAAGGGTATCAAGGACATATGGTCATATCAAAGAGTAAATTGGATTCTCTGCTAGCAGCTATAGAATTTATAATTTAAAATTCTCAAAATTTGCAACCTCTGTGTTAATGAGCTGGCCCACCCCAGCTGGTAGCCTTGTCCTTCCCAGCTGTATAAGTTCAGTATCAGCTGAACCTTCCTTCAGAACATAATACTAATTTGCTGATGAGAACACTGGATAAAGGCACCACAATCTATGTGCAGAAGCTGTCATAGTCTAAAAAAATTATCCCCAAGCTAACCAAATAGAAAAAACACCCCAAAACACAAGCAAATCAAAAAACAAACAAGAACTCAGAACGTGAGACTCATGAGTATCACATGGAATGCAATAACCAAATCCTTGTGTTTGCAAACAGTTTGAATATCTCCACCAAATCAATCACATGTATCAAATATTCACAGTGGAGCTCTGCCACAAAATATTGCAAACAAATCGTTAGTGCAGACCAAACGGTATAGCTCTCTGCTCCATTATTTAGCCTAGCCAGTTATTCAGATACCTTTCTTAAGGTTCAAACACCTTGCCCCTCTCCCCTTTAGCTTTTACAACCATTGGCTGTTACCAGTTCTGGTGATTTCACTGACCTACAAAAGAACATGTGACAGAACTTTAAAAAAACAAACAAACAAAAACACATAGAGAAAGAAACTAAATTAATTTACAGCCATCTTAAATTACATTGGCATTAACAAGTGACCTTTTACTTCTCTCTAATTTTTAATTGAAATTTAATCTCTTTGTTCTCAGAGGAACACGTAGGGTGTGATTTTCAACACTGGCTCAATTTTTTCAGCTTTAAGTATAATTGGCCTCAGCAGGGACAAGAACATAAACAAAACAGGCAAGCCAGGGAACTCTAAAAAAAAAAAAAAATCACTTTCAGATAAAATTTCAGATTAAAACAACAACAACAAAAAAAAACACACACCGATATTTCCATTGAATTCACAGAGGTTTGGGGCTTGGTCCTGAGTATCAACATGCAGCTGTAATGGCTAGCGACAACAGATATATGGGAAAGGCATGACAAAATGCCTTCCCATACACCCAGGCCACAGCAACATATCAGGAGTTCTCCTTTCTTTTGTCACCTGGAAGAGTGATAACATGCTCAAGCATTACACTGAAGACTGTGACTTGAGGTGGAACCAGTATATCCACTGTGTTGTCTGTATTTACTAAAAAAATCTAGAGACAGACAGCAGAGTGAACTTACCTCCTTTACAGGGGGAGCTAAGCATATCTAAGTGGCAGAAGAACTGAGACAGGTATAAAAATCAGTTTAAAATGACAGTCTGGCACAACATCTCAAGTAGGGGAGAAGATATACTGGCGTGGACCCTCAGCATGAATAGCTGTGGCATGCAGCTAGGCTAAGTTATCCTGGGACAACCAAAGTCCCAATTATTGACTGTGTCACTTAGTAATCAATACCTTGGAAAAGGTTTGTAATAAAAGCCAATGATGCACAAAAAATAAGGATCCACGGTGTCTATCCAAATCTTACACTAAACCCATCATTTTAAAGGGAAATATTATTGTGATCTTCACTAGTGCTTTACAATATATACTGGCAGGTGTCATACAAGTCCAGGGACATGCTAGTTTCCTGTTAAGCACTAACATGCACTTTGAGATCATCTGCACGTTTGCTCTCCCCAAGCAGAGGCTAGTGCTGAATCCATCATTTTTGATGACAGATAGCCACATAATCTTGAACCACAGGATTGTAACTTGTGAAAAGCTGCAGAACACCTCTCTATAACCAGAAACATCCTGATGATACCTTGCCTGCATCTCAGAGGTCTGCACTACTTCTAGGACCCAAATTCACATGCATACATTTCCTTTTCATGGAGTTCTGCTCAGCCTGAATTTAGACTGGCCACAAACACCATCTGCCCTTGCAGTAAGCACAGTACTTGTTCCTTTCCGAGCTACCGGCTGCCCACACTGGGACCTGGAAGCCAAGTTTGTTGCTGGGCAATCCAACAGATGGCTGTCTTGCATTTCTTTCTATTAACAGTCACATTTGCTATAGAGAAACAACTGTCACTATTCTCTAGAATCTACTTCCCATCATGGTTCTATGTAATTTTACAAGAAGAGGGAATAAGAAACTCCCCAAACCCTTCCACACCTTGTATAGGGAGGAAATTTTAACTGTGATATGACTGCTGCACTCTTTAAATATAAGAAGACTGTTACACTTTTTTTTTTTTTTAAATCAGCAAGCCTTCCCAGTTACTATGCCAGCTTTTTGTCTACTTTAATTTAAATCTTTTCTACACTCATAATTACAAGAATAAATGCAGACAGATGTACAGCACAACTAGTTAAAAGTATCTGACTTACACTATCTAGGAGGTCAGAAAAATTATCCAGCAGATCCACCTGGTCTTCAGAATCTGTAAGTCAGCAGTTATTTATACATCCTAAGTAGATGTGGTTAAAAAAAAGTGAATAATTTTTGATAAGCATTGTCGGCTCATTCACGAATTATTTATGACTTCTTATTAACTCCATATGCATATCTGCATGAGAAACATTTTTAGTCCTGAAGATATTTATGAGTTTAAATGTTTCACAAATAGTCAGTGAATAATCATCCATGCTGAAAAATAATATTGCAAGTCATTATGGGTTAGATGCTTTTGGTTTTATTCTCATTTTAACAGATTGAATTATCTAACCCTGGTTTAGAAAGAAAAAACAACTAAGGAGACAAATAAGATGCCTGAAAAATTATCCTGTACTTAAAGAAACAGTGGCAGGGAATAGCTCATTAAAAAATCTTTACAATCATTTTCTTTTTTTCAGCAAGCATTAGATGAATTTTTGAGCAATTAACACATTCATAGCACACCTGATCAGTTCAGAAACAGGACAAAAGGAAAAAAAAGATTAAACAATTCAATAGTTCATCAAGAATAATTTGAACACTTCTAGTCCATAATGGACTTAAAGATTTACAATTAATCAGCACTGTCAGTGTCAAATTCCCCATGTTCTTTAGGATTTAAAATAAATTAGACAGTATTCTGGACAACTCCATTACTGAACAGACATAAAAAACACAACCTGAAAGAGTATTTAGTTCAGATTAATTGACAGAAGAGCTAAACTTACAGATATTTACACGGATGCAAATTCAAATTTCACTGCATTCATGTTTGTAACTGGCATTCCATAGAAAACATGCACGTTAGAAATATACAAGTATTTCTGTGGTAGTTTCTTCAAAACATATCAACATTTCTTCATCACCCTCTTCCCACAGAAAACTGTGTGGAAGAATCCTAACTTCACTGTTCTAAATGTTTTAGTCAAAAGCAATAGTATATTGGATTTGAAGCACATTCTCTGAGCTTCATGGAATTTGCACTCCTTTAGGGGTGGGATTCAAAAAATAGCATTCCACTCTTAGGAAATACATTCAATGCAATATGAAATGTTGACTTTGAGAACCCAGGTGTAAAAACAACATAGGACAACATGATAGCATTTTGTCATTAATGTGCTTATAGTTTTGATGAGATTATTTGATGAAAACTGAAAAGCAGTTAGGGGTCTTAATTCCTTTTTTCAGTTATTTATTTGTACACAAGCTTACTCTTTCTTGGAAAGTAGATTGTTTGCATTAAGATCTTTTTTTTTTCTTTAATGAAAAACAGAATCAGTTTACATGCAAAAAATAGTTTCAAAGGCAGAATTCTGGGATAAAATCTAGAATCATAATTCAAATTTTTATGGCTCAGCCACTAAGAAAACAGAAACACTATCAGATGTCTAAGATATCACATCAAACTATTACCACCTCTGAAGAGTTTTCAAAATGAAATTATAGCTCAAAGTTATTCAGCTAACCATTCTAAACAACAAATACATTCAGAAAAAAATACCACTAATTCAAAACCAGAAAGCAAAAATAACATTTATCAAATAAATTTTCTGCTGTTATCACAGCACATAGTTCTTCAGTATGTAGCTGTTGGCCATACAAAATTGCTGTGAGGTGAAAGAGAATGATGATGATGAAGCAAAGCATAAAATATATATTTTTTTCTTGTCATAAAAGAAAAAAATATCTAGAGTTAAAAATATTCCTACAGAAAAAAAAAAGCGATTTTTTTCATTTGGAATCAAAATTTTTCTTACAAATAACATGACAGCCTCTTGCATTCACAAACTAACACAGTTGTAACATCTAGTAGCTACCTGGAAACTTGGCTCCACATAGAATAACCACAGCAATTTTTTGTTTGTTTTGATTATAAGCTCTAACCTGTGAGGTGTAAAGGACCAAAGATGTAGTTATAAACTGAGCCAAAGAAAATTCCATGATAGTGCTTATTTTAAATTCCATTTGAAGGATCTGTGACATATGCTTAGATGAACAGTAGGACAGTAGGAAATCAAAATGTAAGGAGTGTTACTTTCTTACATTCTTTTTTCCTTTTCTTTTTTTTTTTTTCCTAAATTAAATGCCCTTTAAATTATTGCATTCTTCCTGGGGGGTCCCAGGAATAAAGTTGCAGAGTCACTTACCTTAGAGGGTTCAGATTTTCACTGACAGCTCTGTGCAGCAGATGAACTACAGGGATCATTCACTAACTATTCATTTTCTTTTCCAATGCAAGAACTTGGGGCCCTCAAAAGAAGCTAAAGGAAGCCAGGTCCCTGCAATTAAAAAAAACAACTGTCTAAACAATTAAAAAAAAAGTGCTTTTCACACTCAAGTCATTTAAGAGATCCATTGAAGGTTACTAAACAGTCAAACACACTGGGTACAGGATATCCCTTGATATGAAAATAACTGGAGTCTAGAACAGTTCTCAGGTGTACTCTCACACATGCTATTCTACTTCTTCCCCTTCCCTGGCCAGCTGCCGCTGGGTACAGCTTTTTGTTTTTCTTTTAAAGCTACTGCTTTATTGGAAAACTAAGAGTCCTAGTCCAACCTTGTGGTAAGGAAGCTTTCTCTGGGGAGGGGTCACAATGTATCAATTTCTCTTATCTTTTTACTCACTTTTAACAGAGAATCTTCTTTGACATTGTAGAGGCCAAATGTGAACATAAAACCAGTGAAGGAGGCCAGAATCAAAAAAAAAGGAAGAAAAAGTTAATGATTTGGTGGAATGTCTTTGCCTGGAGTCTTTCACCTAAGTTTACTAAGTTGTTAAAGAGCACGAGGGAGAGGATGAAGACAAGAAACCGCAGCAGCCCACCAGGATGTCAGTCACTCCGTGGAAGTCTGCTGCTTGCAGCACGGTGGTGAAAAAGAACAGGCAGAAGACAAGGGATGTGCCAGCAATTGCAGTCAAAATCCCTCAAAGTCTCTTTGTTCCATGCATCCTGATACATCATCCTGCAGCAACATTTGGAAACAAAAAAGTGCATAATCAGCCCCTGGGTTGAATTAGTATAGCTATTTTTATAATCTTATGGTACCCTGAACAGAACTGCATTTCTTCTGAAAGTGGAAAGAAGACAATCTTGCTTTTACTGTGATGTCCATGTGTATTTTTTGAAAGCATCTACTACGCAGCCGATTTTTCATCTGCAATAGTCAATGGCCAGATATTTGTGTGGCGCTTAAAAGAAACCAATGGGCAAGTTTTTACTGGAAAAAATATCTAGCCCATATTTATATGACAGCTGAGTATATTAAAAACATTATTTTTGTGAAGTAAATTTACACAGGTAAATTGTTTCTGGTCCAGTAGCTGACACAGCTCATAGTCTAAGGGTCACTTTTATGTTTTCTGTAAGACCCTGCACATAAGGACTCACAAAACAAATACCAACACTATCTGTGCTGAGAACCAATTTCTTTTCAGATTTTCAACATCTTGCAATCCATTTTTTCCATGGTCTTGCATGCAGCAGGCTTCTTCCTGTAGTGCATGATTTTGTGGCTTACTAAGAAAATTAAAAACCCAAATGAATCAAACAAAAACAAACAAAAAAGAAGACTTTTCCTTTTTTCTCCCCGCCCCCGCCCCCCCCCCCCCCCCCCCTTTTCTTTTTTCTTCTTTCTCCCACCTAGAGACAGGATGTTGGGAATCATCCATACTGATGGGTTCCGCTGAAGCTCCATGATATCTTCAGAGAGATTCATCTGCGTCTCTGACTGATATGATTTGTAGTCTCTCATCACAAACAGGCTATCTCTCTAGATGAATGATCACAGCCAGGTCTCCTTAACATACTCCAAGGTTACCTGGGTACCTAGATGAAATTTAAAATACCTGGCAATCAAAAATAACTTCTAGCATTGGCTACAGAAGATAGCGACATTCCACAAGCCTTCCCTGTAGCTGTGTTGAAGGAGGAACACTATGGGATGTTGCCAGGACCTGGATCTTTTATGGTCAATAAAAGGAATCAATATGAATACTTATTCATTCCAGTTTTGGTGGACATTATCAATAACTCCTTCAATGCGGGCTGCATTTCATATTTATACTCACAATGGAAATATCAAACCTTTCTTAAAATCACTGTTACACTTTAATTTGCTTTTGCATCAGTTTGGCTGAATTTGGAGATTTTTCCATGCCATCTTTATTTCTTCTTTTACCTAATTCCTTCCTGCTTCAGAATATTTCAGCTGTGTTTCTGAGTTGAATCCAGTGAGACTTGCCAATCTGGAAAGCGAACAGACTAGTGCTGCATTTCTACAGACATACAGAGCATTTAATGCCACGGCAAATTCAAGAGAGTGCTCCTCACTCCCAGAGCTCTTGAATTTCTACAGTCACTTAGAGTCCAGCCCAGGCATTAGCTTACCTTTTAAGAAATTCCTCTCAGTTTTGGATGCGTGGAGAAAATATGCAGCTTCAGCAGAGCACTGTCACTGAAGCTGACTTAAAATGGTACAGGAGAGGCAATTGTGGCTTTCCATCATTTCTGTACACTTATGTCTATGCTTGTTGTAATTGTTCTGTTAATATTAGGTTGCTATGAATAGATTTTTCTCTGCTTTATCTGTCCTCACACAACTATTTCAAATTAATTGACAAACCACAAGAATCCCATTCCTGGACACCATGTGATCTTGGAAGATTCTCATGGTGGCTACACCCCAGCAGGTTCTTCAGTGAAACCTACCTGGGTGAAGATTATAAGTTTTTTTTTTCTGATTTTCTTTTTTTTTTTTTTCCCCCCTGAAATTTGGTCACATAGAGGGTCTGTGTGAATGAGATTTCTCCTAGAGACTGGTGTCACAGGAAGAAGTAGTCTCTCTCTTTCTGAAGAGGTGCATGAAGACCACACAGACCTACACCAGTTAGGTTAGATTCACAAAACCCTTACCTTTCCTTAAATAGTGGAACTACTCTGGATGTCTCCCTCCACACTCTTCTGGAGAGGAAGATTTACCCTGGAGGAACCACTAGATGACCAAAGAAAAGACTGTAAACATATCTGGAGAAAACATCCTATTTTCTAACTCGAATATGTTCGAATATATATAAAAATATCTTTAAGCAAGTCATGCCTTAAAAAATGATGTTGGTATGAAACACTCTTGCACATTGTGATGGTGTGGGGGAGAGGAGAAAAATGGTGTGGAAGCAAAAATCAAATAAACAAAAACAAAAAGGAAAGAACCTCACACACCTGACATGCAAAGAGCTTGTGGGCTGTCCCCTTGTCTGAGAATTGTCTCATAAATGTGAAGGTGAAGTGAACATTAAAACCTCACTATGTATTCTTCCACATAAGGCTACGAACAATAAGAAATTGACTGTGATTGTAAGGAGGTATATGCTTCACTTGTATGACAGATTCATTATAAACGTTAATTATTCCAAGCCTTCTAATAGAGCATGCATGTATGCAGCCGATCAGATGGGAACCTGCTCTCCTATCATTCTGTGCACCTCCACGTACACTGACAGAGGTCTAAAAATATTCGCTCATGTAATCCATGTTCTCTCAGGGCTTTTGTTCCTGCAAATGTAGCATGTCCTTATTCCCAGACCTGCTGTGATCTTATCAAGCTTAGATTGGTTCCTCTGGAAAAACAACCTTCAAACTAGTTTCAGCAACTGGGATGGTTTGGGGTTTATTAACACTGTGGTTATTAAGCCAGACAATAAAAGGATAATGAGGGATGGTAGTATGGTGTTATTAAAAGTACTTGATCCTCCCTACTTAAGACCCTGTATTTTGTTGCTTAGGTCAGAATATGAACAAAAGACAAAAATCAAAGAAAGAACAGCAACTGTCCTTTGAAAGCATTATGAACCTCTTTCTTCATCCTACTTGCCAGAAAAGTTTATAAATGAACATTGCCAGTTTATTCAGTCAGGAGGCTGACCAGAAAACACAGGTCCGTGAGTCTGAGTTGCTGGTTTATATCCAGCCTCTAATCATAGGCATCAAAAGCATCTCCACAGGAGATCTGTTTGTATTAAACAAATTTGCTGAGTTCAGAAATGGTTCTAGGAGGTAGGAATCCCATTCTCTTCATCTCAACCAGCACCCTTTAGCCCCTTTTAGAAGAGATGTGATTAAGATTAAATCTAGAGGTATTCCCAGTTAGAAGGTGAGGTACAACCCTAAAGAAGCTTATTCTCTAGATCAATATAAAATTATCAATTTCTGTGCTTTTCATGGTTGAATGTGCACTCTATTTCTTCTAGAGGCAGTAATACAGTACATATTGACTGCAGCAGAGCAGAAGTAACTGGGCCATAGCACTGTTCTTTAGCAAACATAGCAACTACCATTCATACATATTGAAAAACAAAGGACCGCTTTACATCGCAGACCTGGTCAGGGATGCAAAAGATCTAGATTGATCTCCAGGTTTGGCCTTAAAGTTCCTGGATGACTGAAAAAAAAAAGTCACATAATCCCTCTGTATCAGAGTTGTATCAGAGTATCAAAAATAGAGCGAAGTATCCTTCCCTTCCTTGACTTTGTCTTCGTCTAAATGGGGATAAAGAAGATTGATCCCCATCTCCTACCTTCCTCAGCACCACACCCGTAGGAACACACTGTGACCATGAAGTACTCTCAAATGCACTGATAAACAAGGGCACAAGCCTAAAACTAATGAGATCAACTCCATGTAAAAATGCTGCCTGAGTTCAAGATAACAGGGCAGCTGTCAGATGTTGCTCTGGGAGCCATCTTGTTTCCTACACTTGCAGAGAAACCTTCAATTTAGACATCTACAAAACTGAGCTGCAACAGCAGAAAACTTTGAACATGTGTAGTTTTCTAGGAAACTGACTCCAGTATCTCCCCTCTACGCCGCAGCACTGATGTACCCTTTGTTAAGAACAGGACATTATTCATCTCTTTCTCCGAGTGCCAATGCCTTACAAGTCAATTCTGTGGTTAATACAAGCTGACAAAAAGAGGTTTATGTGCTGTGCAACAATACCCACTGCCACTCACATGAAGAGAAAATACTTCAAGGGCAGCCTGTTCTTATATAACACAACTGCTGCTTTGCTAAACAGAACAGAGGACTTAGAGCAGTAACACCATTTCCCACCTCAAGTCCCTCAGCTAGGCTGTTAACTTCTATCTTGTGGCACATCTGAAGATTAATCAGTCTCTTAGCCTGCAATGGTCCAGCTAATTTAAACACAAACATACTCTGTGAAGAGCAGCAAGCCTGAAGGAGGTGGGAGGGGAAAGCTGGTGGGCTTTGAAGGAAGCGCAGCCTGCTAATATCTGCAAGAGCTGAACATAAAATAGATAAAAACAAATTAGAGACCTATTAGAAATAAATTAATGGCATCTGCAAATGAAATTAAATTTAAGATAAGCACGCTAAATAGCAGGGTCTCTGGTGAGCATTAATGCTTAATTTTTTATTATATTTAATGAAGGCATATATTAATCAAAAATATTTATGCAAGGTAGAGGCTTGACAGGAATACTCTGTGCAACCATTCTTAAGGGAGCTGCTTCTATTAATCAGTTATTTTAGAAGAGAACGCCTCTGCTCTATACAATGAAGGCAAGACTGTACTTCAATAAATCTTATTTAGGGCCCGTGCTTTCTAAATATCCTCTAGGGTGAGAATTGGATGGAGTAGGCTGCTTTCTACAGCACAATATAATACACTTTCCTTCATATTGTTTAGTTAGCTCATACTGAAAATAAGCCTTCATCTTATCCTCTGCCTCCCTTTCTATTGTTAACCTTTTATTGAATTGTTGAATATCCAAGCACAAAGGCAGATGATCTGATAAGTATGAACGTATTGTACAAATGAGAGGGACAAAGCTAAACACACATTCAATAGTTGTTATGAAAATATTATCGCACTTTGAGGCAGGGACAAACCAAGACCATGTGCTGTTAATGAGACTATTCAAAGTAATTTTGATGAAGTTATGATTCTATTGTCGTTCAGTACTGAGAAGGAAGTGCTTAGCATTTGAGAAAAGAATTGTTAGTCATTATGTAGCTCTCTGGGGCACTAACTCTTTCAGGATTTTCCTCTTTGTTTCTTTTATTTTTTTCCTCCCTCGTCATCTTTTCAAAATGAGCAGTGCTACAAAAATAGAGAGGATTAGAAGTTGTCCCTGGCATATTTCATTGTAAGGTTGTTGGTTTTGCCTCTCTGCATTTATTATTTTAAATTCTATACGAGGCACCTGTTGGCTGCTGAGAATAAATCAGTGGGAAGGTCATAAATAGCTTTGTGATTTATGCTTGTCTTTAAGCCTCTTGGGAACTCACTGCCTTGCTATACAGGAATAAATGCCAGAAAGACATGGTGTTCAGCACATTTTTGTCATGCGAATTGTGCAGTCTCCTCCAAAAAAAGTTAAGTCCTGTTACTAACACTGTCATAATCTAACTCAGGTTAATGATGACAGCAGCCTCAATTAATGTCATCAATTAAGTAAGCTACAGTTAAACATACCCACCAGACTTGTTGCTACCTTGCATGGAAAGAAGCAAGCACTGCAAAAGGATGCTTACAGAAATAAACAGGGAGGTGATGAATGGATGTAGCTTGTGTAGCTTTCTGAAAGCTCTGATAGAAAGGCCTGGCTGTGCAGTCCATCATGCCTGATGACTCAAGGATGCATTGTGTAAAAGCAACAGTGACAAATGTGTTAAATTGGTGAAGAGTGGAACAGAGGAACAGCCTAGGCAAAGCAACTTTAACTTAATGATTTCTTTTGATTATGCTTACTGCTCTGGTATTAACTCTGTAGCCAGCTGTGTGGGAACAACAGGAAAAGTGCTGAGAGCCACACACACACACACCATGAGGGGACTGCAACTCTGGAGTCAGGACCATTTTTTAAGAAGGGGGAATCAAACAAAATACATTTTTAATGCATAGACCTTGAGAATGCCCAGTTCCCCATGCCCTGAAAAGTGCAACAGCTGGGATTTACAATGAGATCTGTTTCTCACCTACATTGCCCATATCTTCAGCACCACAGCATACATACATACATATACACATGTAGGCACATATATACGCATGTACACACACACTACTGCGTTTGTCTGGGAACTGGAACACAAACTTCACGCTCTCCTTGGGATGGGGAGGGGGAGGAACACAACCTTCCCAAATCCAGAAGCCTTACCTGGCAGTAGGCCCTGTGAACACTCTCTGCCCCTCCCTGAGAAGCTGTACTGCTCTATAAAGAAGAAGTCAGAACTGATGAGGCCAGAGACAGACAGCAAGGGGTACTGCACTCCTGTTCCTGTCCTAAGACTTGCTTATGCATTTTGATTGAGTCTAGCTAAGTACCTAGGATTTTCCTTGCCTTTGGAATTGCTCAGATGAACAAATTCCTTTTTCCTTCTTCTGTATGTTTCAAAGGATCTTTAATTATTTTTGTTGTTTTAAAAGACACTTGCTATGGATGGTTGTGTCCACAATAATTTGAGGCCTGTAGCCACTTACATCTCCTTTTTTTTTCTTCCCATTAGTAAAAGATAAATTTACAGTTAGCTGTGTTGTTTTTGTCAGATTGGGTGTTTGATTAAATATTTTTTTTCCTCATACTATTTTTTCACCCCTCTCTGCAATTTGGAAATGCAGCCAAAATGAAAGTCGAAGCACAGCCAGAACATCATTTCTTGCACAAAGTGAAAGCATTAGAGTTGTGGGTGAGATCCATTCCATATTGGAGCTCATGGCAAAGCTTCTACGAGCCTCAGTAAAGGTAAAACTCTTCTCAGTTATTTCAATATATGAAGAAACAAACATTTTACAGTTCAATCTACCGTAATTTTAACTAAATTTAAGGAACATTCAAGTTATAAGTATAATCATCAGGCAAAAATCTTAGTTTCTCATTTTGAAGGAGGTCTTCAAATGTTTGCCAATCAGGTTCTTTTTTCCCCCATAAAGAATTCAACTTTCCCATTCTGACTTTATAAATGCTGTATGTTCTGTAGAGTAGAAATATGTATTTTGAAGTTTCAAGAGATTATTCCAGTAATAACCAATTAAGAAATCCTAAACTTTTAACATTTGCTCATCATTAACGTATAGCATGAATTGGCCTATTCCCCAGACATTTCACTCAACAATAAATTCTGATGGTACCGACATATTGAGCAGCAAAACAGAATAGACAATGGAAAAAAATGAACTATCGAGCTGTCTCTAAGTGTTAGTGGACTGGCATTATTAATGAATTTCTCAGTTCCATTGATGGGCACCGTGCTGCAATTACCATGCTGTGCCAGCTCATACGATTTGTCATCTTTCTGACAATGCCAATGGATCTGTGCAAGTTTTGCCCCCAGGTGAGAATCTGACCCAATGTTTAGACGTGACATTGCTTTGATAAACATGCACAATACAAAGAGGATGGTGCTATAACACGCAAAAGACTCATGGGGAAGGCAGAAATAGAGACAACTGTAGTCTGTCAGCACAGGTGAAAGAACAGGGGCTGAACAGAATAATAGTGATAAGTACCAGAATTTGATTTCATTAGCCATAGAAGACTGAAGCTCTTTGCTGGCCATTTTACAATTCTCTCACTTGACTTGTTTACTGATGGAAATGTTTGCCAAGGAACTTTGGAAAAATAGTGACATATGAACAATCTGTTGCGGCATATTGTAGTGGTGTTGTTTGTGCTGCTATAGTTACTAAGCTTTTAGCATTTTCATAATTTGTCTTGAAAAAGCTGGAACTTGGCATAAAGTTTTTGGGTGCCTCTATCTTCAAGTCAGATGGTTTTCATATTTTTTTTGTTTTGTTTTATATATGTAGCATTTTCTTTTCTATGGGAGGACAAGCCTAAAGAGATGCTGTGTCAAGAAGGAGGTGTGCTCAGCTGAAGAAAGAAGCAGAAGGTGGGAAAAAAAAACAAAAAAAACCACAACAAATGCATTGCATGATGAGGAGAAACAGGTGCAATCTCCTTTTGCAAGGTGAGAAGTGTTTACAGGATACTCACAGGTCTTATGTAACTGGAAAATCGATCAGGCTATTCAAGGAAGTCCTTGGGATTTTTACGTTCTTTTGGTTTCAGATCTCGTAATAATAATTTACTTCATTGTCAGTCTGAAGTATGGGACCAAATCTCTGGATTTCAGTGTACTCATTCAATAGACTCCAGAAAGATCAAATCAGCACACAAAGGGAAGTACTGCTGGCAGCTACACTTCAGTTTGCAACATGGATTGCATTAGTAAAGTGGAAGTGGTGTTTATGACATGACAAAATTTTTCAAATTTTCCTCTTGCATGAACATGGCCCTGGATTTGGCTAAAAAGACAAACAAAACCACACAAAAACCAATCAGACTTTTGCAGAAGTATTTTAACCTTGGACACACAATAGATATGAAAAAGGGCAAGGCCAAAGTGCTGGACAAACATGATAAGACAGAATGAATTTATGCTATCAACATGAAGAGAGACTGAATAAAAAAGCATGAGTCTCCTGCTTCTGTCTGAGCAAGACCATCTTATTTCTGCTGGCCTAAAACTGACTCATGAGATACATTTCCACTGCCCGATAAGTCCAGTTTGGATCCTCCTGTTCAAGTACTTGAACTGCCATATAGCTTTGCTGTGGTGGGACACAGAAACACCTACAAGAAATGTGGACTGTACAAGTACAGCAGACATTTGGTGGAAAGAAGGCTAGACGTGCCATGAGGGGAGCTTGGAAGGATTGAAAGTGGCCAACGTACTGGTATATGTTATTTCATTTGGGACTCTTTTCCCATTTTTCCCTAGGGCTCTGTGTATGGGTAATTCCTTTACTGTTAAAGGCATATGAAACACCATGTTTCTGTCAGAAGAATAAGACTGTCATTTCTTCCCCCACAAACCACAGCCTGCACAGAACATGTCCTACGTGCCTGCCATCATCCTAAATGCAGGAAAAATCTCATCTGACGTGTGTAAGATTAATGAGGCATTTAGCAAGTGGTATGGAAGTCTTCACTGCTCGAACGTCATGTCTTATCACAATTTTGCAACAATTTTCTTGACACCTTCAACTTTCCATAGGTCTTTTTGAGGGAGGGGGAGGCTGGAAGAGGAATATCACAGCACTGTTGATGAACCCGTTAGCAATAATGCTTGCTCTATGCGACTTGGGGAAGAAAATATATGGATAATTGTTTGCTTTTGACATTTTGCCTTTCATAGTAGTTTAAGAGGTGGATGCATAGAGAAGTTCATTACAGCAGCTTTTAAATCAGACAAAAGTAACTGAAAAAATATACAATGTATGCTTAACCGACAGAATTAACTCAAGATAACGTGGCTGACATTTGGTGAGATTAAACGAGATTATATGTGTATAAGCATTGTGAGGTATAACCTATCAAGGTGTATGTGGAGGGAGTAATATTCTTTATTAAATTAGGCAAAACATATATCCATATCTATATATCGATTATGATGTGATATCCATGCATGTATGAGAAATAGTTATGAACCAAAAGAACAACAGCTAACCAGATGGTGATTAGAAAGAAATTTTCCCTCTGGGGAGTTTACTCCACAATATATCTTCTAATTTACTCTTCAGGAGCTCACATGAGCCACTGTTTCATGCTGGATACTACTTATGAACCCCTAGTACTACCCTGCAATGACTTGTATATTCTGATGTTCCCCTCATCAGTCCCTGTCCTGCTGTTTCATCCCATGAAACACAAATTGCCCATAAAAAATGATAATTCTCTTATTAGTTCTAAAGGTCAAGTCAAATGATGTGGAAAATACGCAGTGGTGTGACGTATAATTTACATAATTGCCACAAAACACTGCACTAAAGCTGTGTGAAAAATCAAGCTTCACTCTGAGGAAAAGCCAATCAACCAGATTTGTAGGGAGAGAAAAGCGAGGCTACACCACTGACATGAGACTAGCAACCTGATGGTCTCAACCACATTCATTTCTGAAGTTACTCTCCTCTTTTCCCCACCTCTTTCCCCCAACTATACACACAGAGAATGAAAAAGGGAAAAAGAGAGGTATTTCCCACCAGTCTTACCAAATGATTTGTTTCTAGTCCTGGAATGAAACTGTTGATGTTTTTATATAATTGCAACTACCTTTGACGGAGGGGGCAGACATGAAGATGACATTGCTGGGCCTACCTGGTCTCCTAGATGGTGTCGTATGTTGGAGCTCGCAAGCTGGGGGCCCACCAGTCCCTACTGAGGGAGTCCTCCTCCTGAGGGGGGAGCTCCCTTTGCAGAAGCTGCTTCAAATACACAGGGTGCGATAACACTGACCCCAGTGGAGGACTCAGAAAGCAGCAGCTGACGTTTTTGTACAGGGAGAAACTCAGTTTGTAGCTTAACAACTATTTCCTAAGAGCTCTCACAGAAAACAGACTCTGGATAAATGTAGTTTGAATCCATTAAAGAGAAAGCAAAACCATAAACACCACACAAAGTAAAAGCTGAGCTATTTAAAAGTAAACATGTGATTTGTTCTAGTGCCCTGTTGCTGCCTGCTTAAAGTAATTAACAAGATGTCTGGGTTTGGCTCATGACTTTAGATGCATTTTATACAGGAATTAGATAAGTCACAGAAGTGGTAGCTTGACACCTGCTCATTTTTCTTAAACTTTAGGGTGTATCCCTCTCCTCTGTCTGCCTAGCATACCAGTCATTATACCAGCCTTTCTGCTTGGTGCATCTGACAGCTGACAATTATGCTTATTTCTGAGATGAAGACATCAAGTTTTCCCTAGTTGTGTCAATGAAGTATTAACTCTGACTATATCATTGGCTACTATAACTCAGTTTATTAGCGTGCCCTATTATATTCTTATAAGTTAATTTATGTGTATTGCATTAACTATGCATACATCTACTTAGGCTTTTTATTTTTTATATATTACAAAGCCAGTGCTTCTTTGATTAAGACCTACCTTATCTTAAAATAATTAAGCTGACAATAGCTGTCCACACGCTAGAAAAATGGGGTAGGATATTGAGAAAAAAAAGGTGTTTTATTACATTGTGTCTCCAGTTTGGATTTATTACCTAGTTCATCTTGTATCATGTATATTTATCATCTAGTTTTTTAATAGAACTTTTTAATCAGCAGAAGTGAGAGAGATCGCTCATTCGTTTGACATACCCCAAATTAATAAAAATGTAATGAATGAGAAAATCCAAATGGTCTTTCACACCAGAAATTTCACTGTTTCTGAAATGCAAAGCTCTGTTATGAAACAGAAGAGGTGAAATTCTCTTAGCTATCAACAGGGGTTCATATAATTCAGTGCATATATTAAAGGAATCCCCACAAGGTATCTATTCAAGGTCAAGCTATTTTACATTTCCATAATATTAAAAAGAGGAAAAAAGTAATACTACGACACATTGAAAGAAGGTACCAGGTAATTAGACAAGGAACATTTGTGATCCAGGTATTCAAAAAGCTTAAAAGTAATTTGAGAAGTGAGCAATACTGGATACTGGTCACTTTTTTTTTTTTTTTTTAATATGAACAGGATAACAACAGCCACTGAAATACAGAAGAGCTGTAATATGGTAGTGTCATGATAAAAGTCACTTTGCACGTGACTGTCAGGGACACCACAGATGGAAAAAAATCAGTCAATACTGGTCAATGACTAGAAAATCCTTATTATTTGTAAATGCTGCCAGACATGCATACATATAATTATCACGTGTACTTCCTTTTCTCTAAGCTTCTAGACATATCAACAGGTATGCAATATGATTAAATCTATTTATGCTTAGGAAAGAAACAGCAAAGTAGTGCATAGTCAAATACCTAATTTTTATTACCCCATTCCTCCTCGAGCCCGACTGCTTTTTCCCCACCTACTTACTATGTCTGGTCTCTGCCAGGAGATTTGAAGGGTGAAGGCTGACACTTATGATGTTTGTACAATACCCAACAGGCCTGTAGATGTTAGAATAATAATAATATAAAAAAATCCCAGTCTGAAGGGACATCTCAAGCAAGGGAAATATTCTGAGTCATGAAATGGATCTCTAGTCATATTTGGGCAAACTTTCCTGACAACAAGTACAGCTTGATACAGTCCTGGTGGGCCCATGCTGGGAATGAGCGCCCTCATTCATGTGCGCTTTCCTGACTTTCCTTGACTGACACCTCTCACATTGATACAGTGCTTGTGTCATGCTGAAACTGTCCTATTAACATGTCATTTGGGACCAGCTATTATTTTGCATAGCACAGACTGGAGTTAAACATGTCCCTTTTATTGAATTTGAGAAAAATAGTATTTATAATAATTATTATTCACTCTTTATTAACAGTAGGCTTCTCAGACCTTCTAAGGCTGACTTATAGACATATCCACAGACGGCAGGTGCAAATTAGGCATGCTTTTTTATACCTGTTATAAAGCCGAAGTGGCATAAAGTGGCCTTAGCATGAGTATTGATGACAGTATGCTTCATTAATTGCAAAAATTATTGCATCTGATGCTGTTCCAGCCCAGCCGAGGAGTAGGAGGTGTACATGAGGGGCTTCCTTGGGGCTGGCCCTTGGGCCAGAGCTGCTTCCAAGAATTGGCAAGACTGATCCTGCCACCTTGGTGCCAAGCCATGGCTAAGTGTTACCTTATCAATGAACTGCTCCATCATTCCATAACCTGATTTCTTCTGCTCTCACAATGGTGACAAAGATCAAATGAAGACTGATCGTAAGGTAGAACATTTACCCTTAGTGTCTACTGTGATAATGAATGAAAATATACTTAGCATTTCTTATTCCAATTGACTAGTTTCCTTTTCTGATATACCCTGTTTATTATCCTAGACAGCAGGATTTCAAGGGCAGACACTGTCCTTGTGCTGCATGCCAAACAATATGGCTCTAATCCTTATTGGGGATTATGAAACACTACAGCAGAAATAGAAATGACACACAGTGCTGGACAGTAGGAGAAAAGATTGGGAACTGTGAGCTTCAACTTGAAATTTGTGAATGTAACAGATCCACTCCAGTTTCGCAGCAATAACGGGTAGCTAAGGGGTCAGGCTGGGAGTTCTCACTCACAGCCCCGCACTGCAGATAGCTGTGAGAGACCCATTGAAAGCCTTAAAAATCTGACTTGCTTCTGGTCACTTGCTTCTCTGCATTTCAGAGACAGTGTAGAATGTTATAAGCTGGCCAGGGAAGAAGCACTTAAAACAAGTAAAAGTAAAAGTTAATGCTTAAGACAGCTGGAAACAGTTTAATTTCTACCAAATCTCAAGATCTGACAAGATTTATTTCTCATTTGTGTCTTGTTCACTATGGGAGAATTCAAGTGCTGTAATCTCTGTCTATCACATAATAGCTCCAGACTGGATTTAGATGAGCGAAAGGGACATTTCTGAGACATGTCAGATGATAAAACACACTGCAAGGAGAAGACAGACTTATGCTACAAAATGGGAAGATTATGCATACACCAGCTAATACATCATTATTGCCATCCGATCACAGCAAGATTTTACCTGAAAGGCTAGTATTGAGCAAAGTAGAAAAAAAGTAAAAATAAAAATTGTAGGTTTCTTTTACAACAGTTTGCTCAAAGGCTAAGGATCAGATTGCCACGCTGAAGTAGCTGCCACTGGATGATCATAATGAATACTGGTGTTTTTCTCTCCCTAAAGTTATAGATCAGCTGAACTGCAGTTCTGCTTGCCCCACAACAGACTCATTTAGGAGCTCTCCCCCCCCATACCCAGTCCCACCTTTCTGCACAACCGTAAGCAACCAAAACAAGACATGAGAAGAGCTCCTCAGTTCCTCAGCCACAAGCTGTTCTGGTGGGAATGACTGGGATTTCTGCATAGCCATTCACCCTCCTGCAAAGCACTGACAAAAACCTTCTGAATTCCCTACTCAGCCATACATGCATATCATCATTTGGAGGATGTGGGAATGGTGCTGGCATTACTGGAACAAGTTTCAATGGTGCAACTGCAGTGATTTGTCTACCTAAGGTTTGTCCTGACAGTAGCTGCTGAGACATCAGAGTTAGGACAAGAAAAACAGAATTATGGATCATTCTGACAGCCAGTATGTCAGCAAATTATTACTTAACCTACAATTACACGTGGCCCTCTCCCAGCAAATGAGTAAGGCTCAAAACAGATCACAACAGAATGTATTCCAGTGCATGAAGAGCCAACATCCTGACCCTCCACCCTCCTGCAAA
This sequence comes from Cygnus atratus, assembly GCF_013377495.2. Taxonomy (NCBI): domain Eukaryota; kingdom Metazoa; phylum Chordata; class Aves; order Anseriformes; family Anatidae; genus Cygnus; species Cygnus atratus. The sequence goes on from NC_066364.1 coordinate 113,459,864, forward strand.
ACACACCTGCTGGCAACTTTACTGATGCTTGAACAAACTGATAGCAAGTAGGAGGAGGATTTTCAGACCTGGCATAAACCACAGCTCTTCTCACAGCCTTTAACTGCTTCTTTAGAAGGTGTCAAGGTAACAAGTCCTGAAGTGAACTCCGTGAGATGTTTATTTTCTGAGAGCAACATTGCTTTTTGTTGTTGTTGGCTTTTTAAAAAACAAACAACAACAAAAAAAAACAGCTAAAACTCTTGGTAGTTAGGAAATATTACCTATATTATTATTATTTTTTTTTCCCGTTTTTATTCTAAAGGGAAACAAACACAAAGAAACCCCAAATAATCCAGTGAAGGTAAGTGGAACCCTCTGAAGAACATCCACAGACATATTTTGAGAACTGCTGTCTAGATTTCTGTAAGAAGCTTGGAAGCTTTTCTCCCAAATAAGTTCTGCTTAAACCAAGGTAGAACTGAGCAGGGAATGCACATCAAATAACACCATGTTGATTTGGTGGGGTTTTATCATGTAAGGTTATGGTGGAAGATGTCATAGGCCTTCTGTCACTATGTTTTATAAGCAAGCTGCAGCAGGACTTCCGTCAGCAGAAGTTAAATGTACCAATTGAGGGCAGTATATCATCTCCACAAGAGCTTGCTTATGAACGGAGCATTCGTTTGTTCTGTAAAAATTTTGCAGGCAACTAACTTTTCTTTCTCATCAGATTTTTTTTTTTTGAGCAGATTTTTCCAGCCAGTTACAGAATGAATGTTATGACACACAAAAAATCCAGTCTGCTCTTGTCTGTTCAGAACAGAATATCGCTCTCTGGCTTCATCTTTCAGTGCTCACCAAGCAGAGTAACAAATTACTGCTGCAGGAGGTCTGAAGCAATTTATGCAATATTTTGCTCAGGAAAGCTTACTGTTATTTCTCAGCAGTCATAATAGGAAAATATACACTGAATACCTTATTGCTTTTTAGCATTCACGGAGTTTACAACAAACATGTTAGGAGTTGCCAAATGAAGTAGCCAGATGGAGGCAAGGCTGCCACAGCTCCATGTTCCCAGGTCTAGTAGCAGTGAGGCTGAGCATATATCCGTAATAGGTGCACACAGAAACACAGCCATACAATAAATCTATACACAGACACATGGCCAGCTACATGGCTCAATGCAGCCGACAATGCTAAGTATGCACAAATGAACAACACCAACAGCCTCATCTTCCCTCTCTGGCTCAGCTGGATAAAAGCCTGTTAGTGGAAAATACACACACAAACGTATATATACACATGCAAACACAGATGCCCTAAGTAACTGGCCTTAGATGTTCAGCCTGTCCAACAGCTTGCCCTCAATCCTTGCTCTCCCCACCTGCAGGCACCTCAGGACAAGCAGACCACAACAAGTGCTGGTCCACAAGCCCTCTTGCACACACGCTAGGTATCCCTGCGGCAACTGGCCTTACACACTTGGTCTATGCAGAAACTGGCCCCGGGTCCTCTCATCTCCAGTTGCCTTACCCAGAGACACGCACATCCTAATGGGTCCTGCAGCCAGCTCCCACAGACCTTATCATCTCCCTGTAGCTCTAGAAGAGAGACGTGAACTCAGGGCTGCCTTGATACCTGGCTCCCAGGCCCCTTGTCTTCTCACTGGCCAGTCCAGCTCGATGCCCACGAGCCATCGCACGCTGACGTACTCACCCCCACTCACACCTTTTGCTGGCACCACAGGAGCACCACAGAGCCCCGTGACCCATGGTGCAGGCACCGAGACCCCCATACACACACGTGCACCCAGCACAGAGTCCCTCAGTCACAGGATTAAGGCATCCTGCAGCTACTCAGGGGTATAGTGAATTAAGAGCTGTACCATACTTCAGAAACACAAATACACACAGTGCTCAACAAGACGTTCGCTGGCAAATAATTTAATCTGCAAGATATACAAAACATTTCTGCTCTGCATTCTGATTTTGCTGGAATAGACTAGTGCTTTCAGGCTGATGTAAGCATTATACAGAAATACAAAAGGACTCTGATATCAGCATATTTTCATACTTCACATATGATAGCAGTAGAAAAAGCAGCAATTTGGCACATTCTAACTTTTGTGAGGTACAGAACATACCTAATGTATAAGAAAACAAAAACATACACAAATACTACTGAAATTCAAAGGTCTTTAGATCATTTGAAGCTGACACATTTGATGAAGTGGCAAGGCTGAGATAGTACTATTATGACAGTTTTGTGGCTGATGGTAACAGAAAAAGTTAATTTCAAACTCAGATCATGTAGTCCTCATGCAGATTATTCCTTTCCATCCACTTTCTGATGATATACTGTAGATGAACAACCTGCCATAAAAATGGCTCACTTAAGACATGAGGCACCAGCTGAAAAATTATAGAGCAATAACTTTGCAGTCTAGATGCCAGAGGAGCTTGGTACTGGTGCTGTAACAAAACCAACAGAAACCTTCTCTGATGACCCCAAAAGGGAAGTCGCTTTCTGTAACACTGAAGTGAAGGAAATCTTTACCAGGTGAATAGCTCAGAAAGAAGAAAAAAACCAAACCAAAACAAAAAAACACCACCAAAAATAAAGAAAAAATAAATCCAAACCACACACATAACCCTAGAAATCCATGTACTTTCTAGCTCTGCAGCAGAAGGGTCCTGTCATTTAGGAAGTCCTGTCATTTAGGAAGGTCCTGCACAGACCAGACAGCTGCACTATGGGCCATCACAGGACAAGATTTCACGGAACAGCAGGTGTCCTCCTTTCCTATTTCCACAGTTTTTACAAGACATTTGGCAGTCTGCAAACACCCTTATGGGAATCCCTCATTTCTAGGGGTTCCTGAGTCAGTCCTCGTTAGTATTTTCAGTTGGGATCTGATGCAACGTTTTGAAACAAATCTCCAAATTGTCCTTACCTGCTTTACTTTGGTTCATGACACAGGGTTGTCTCAGAGAGCATGAACTGGATCCCTTTTGAATGTACTAGACTGGAAGATTATCTCCATGAATGTGTACAACACGCTTCAGCTGCTAATGGCAATGGCCAGTTGACAGGACCATATTAACACTATTAAAAAATAGCTCGACTCTAACACAATATCCGTTTTGAGGGATCTCACTCAGCACCCGCTGCTATGCTCCCTGCATCCAGCTCTCCTTGGCTGCCTTGCTGCTTGGTACAGACTTAGTATAGCCACTGGCTGCTTTGTTAAGGGAAATAAATGGACAACAGAACAGGACCGTGTGTGCAAGGCTCCATTATTCCTTTGCATTTCCAGGCATAGACAAAATGGTAAAATGAATAAACCACACATATCCCAGCGCTGCTGGGCAGCAAATACTCACAGGTCTAGAACAGCACTGCTAAAGCACATGCACCAAGGAACTGAGGTCTGTTCACAGCGGTGTGTGCTTCCTAGTTGTGCTCTGATTTAATACGCAATGCAGCAAGCACTGCGCATGGACTGCAGAACTCTTTGTTATTTCTGACCTTGGGCTACTGGAAAGTTAGAAGAAAAACACAGGCACTGCCAACCTAGGCAAGCGAGAGTGACTCAGTTCTACTGCTTTTCAAACATGGGCACTACCATCCCACTGAAAGCAAAAGAGAACATCACAAAAGTAGACGGTGTCTGTTCTAGTCAAGGGTGACTCCAAAAAAGAAGTGACATCTAGGACGGAGAAAGAAAACAAAGCATTTTCTGAAAGTAACCATGTGTAAAATAAAGATTACATAACAGCACAATGAAAGTCGGAGTCAGAGAGCTAGCCTACAGTAGAAACTGAACATAACTCTCTCAGCAGAACCCATGTGAGGATTTACGCATGAACAACACGTCTTCAAAGTTCGAAAGAGATGCTAGATACACTAGGCTACATCTGGTGGAGGTTGAGGCAATGAGCCATGTGAATCCATGCCCTGAGAGCCAGTCCATGACAGATCTTAGCAGAGAGCTCGTGAGAAAAAGTAGCAGCTCCAAAGCAGAGCAAAGCAGCAACAAGGAACAGCAACGAAAGGAAGAGGTAAGAGTTAAGACCTTCTTAGATGTGCAACAGTGTTGACACAAGAAAGAGATGCAAATAAAAATGTAACACCAAAATGGTGTTTTTAAAGGTCTGACCAGGTACTCTTGACATCAAAGTAAATCAGTGATGATTCACCCTGCTTAAGAGTATAGATGTGGACCCTAAACTCAGTATTAAAAATACATTAGCATTGTTCTGGTACTCTTGCCTAGCCCATGTCTGAGAGCACGCTCAGCAAAGGGACAGAGTTTACACTAGATAGCAAAGGGAAAAACCATAAAGGTGGTAGACAGGCAGCATTATGAAAGGCAGAAAGGATGTAAGCATCTTTTTCCTTCTTGTAGGAAAGGGTCTTTCTTCAGGTCCAGCCGAACAGCTGGCTGTTCCCAACGCGAGGTAAGGATTTACCATCCAGCCCATGGAGAGCATGGTCAGCATTACTCAGCTAGGCTGAGCTGTAATTCACAATGTAATTTAGGCATCTGTTGAAATGCTCTTTTGCACTGCAAGCAAGCAACTCAAGTGGGGGATTCATGACACTTGGAATGTCGTTCTGTGTTAGCACATACTGTAACCTCTGATAAGATCTGACTGTAATTGACTTGGCTCTCAGGGGAGACATCCAAAGTCATTCATATGCACAGAAATGACTGGCTTGATTTCCACAACTATAAAGTGCCCAGTGCTCTAAACATCCAAGGGGTTAAGTGTTAAAACAGGCTGAACCAAAATTTTAAAGAAAACAGATGAAAATTTGCATTCAGCTCAAGATCTCAAAAGTTTGAGGTAGCTTAGTACAGTTATAATTTGCACCCATATCTTCTTTGAAGACAAGAGATGAATCATTTGCAAAATTAGTTGCAGATGGAGGCTCAGGTCTTGGGAGGCTTCAAAGATTTTAGGCTGTTTGGAAGGGTTTCAGTTTGCATCCACAGCCAGTTCTAAATGAAGGATGAACCAAACTAGCTAGTATATGTTGAGATAGACTGTGAGGATCTCCTTTGTCTGTTCCCTGGAGGAAAATTCTGGCATAATAAAAGCTTTCTAAAAAGAAAAAATGTATCTTTTCATATATTTTACCCACATGGTAAAAATCTCTTTACTGTTATCCTGTATTGCTGTTGTGTGCCTGCTATAATTGAACAGCCTAATGCAAAAAGAAATATTATACAATCTGAACACAGACATAATGGGTATTGAAAAAACCCTGGCAACAGCCAGGAGTTAAACAAACAAACAAAAATTATCTTGCCTAGGCATAGCATTTCTATTAAAGGAAGCAAATAGATGAAATGCCTTTGTGTTGGAGAGCAGAGCATTTCTGTGTATATTCATATATATATTCAATTCCAGCCAGCTGCACATTTTTTGTTACAAAAACTGCTGTGATTTTAGAGCATGAACACCTCCCTCTGCTTTATGACGCCTCCTGGACAGAAAACCTTTACTACCCAAAAATATCATGAAGGTGTGGGAAAGAAATGGAGTGAAGCAAAATGGGAAGTGGATTGCTGGTGACTGGCACAATCATGCAAACATAGCTTTGTAAGAACAGATTTAAGATTTTTCAGGCTAAAGCTCCAGATTGCAGATGGAAATCAGGACCACATGGCAAAGTGTTTAGAAGGGCAACTAGGGGGTTTAGATGTAGAGCCATCAAAGGCAATGAGACAGGATTAGTGGTGCTTGTAGATCTGGTAGTTTTTTGTTTTCAAATCTGATCATACCAAGCAGTATTAAGGAAACTATGTATTTTTTGTCTTCCCTTCTACTTATTTAGGCAGAACACGAACTATGCTATTTTTTTAATGACACTTCTGAGGACAAGGTGATGAGGTACAAGCTGTAAATCATGCAAGTAATTAAAAACCAACAACAGACAAATCATGCTGGAAAACAGAAAGGGGAAAAAAGTGAGCATTGCTCAGAAGTTACAAACTAACCAGGCACCACAGAGATGAAAGATGTTATGGCCCAAAGCTGTATCTTCCAACTATTTCAGAAAGAATACATAGCAGTAGATCTGGAATAATATAACTGCTGCTAAGATCTCCCCACCTATTATTATTTCTCCAACCTCTGGCAAACAAGTATTAGTATGTTTTACTTTGACCACATCTGTGTAATGTCAGGTTCCTCCTAAATCTTGCATTTTTTCATACACTAATTTCCCCCCAAGGCCACAAGAAACATATCCTTCAGTGGCTTTACAAGCACGACATCCTTTAACGATGCATTGGAATGAAAGAGATTTAATTGTGTGTGGTTACAGTATCAGTTCTAAACATGTCAGAGCTCTAGGCACTTAGCTATATGACTCTTTCGGAATATTCAAATATGCCCTTTTCAAAATATACTGGAGAAAAATGCTAATTAAAAACATTTTTCTTCAGGCAGTAAAATATTCCAATATTTCTTAATTGGCATGTAGATTTCTCACAACAGTCTACCTGACAGAACAAGTTTTGGGAACAAAAGATTTTCTTTTTCCCCCATGGTTCAGCGTTTCCTCTGTTATTTTTTTTATTATGTTGTTAAATTTATTTCTGAAAGAAAAGACAGAGGATGGTATGGAAACTAGCTAATCAAACCCCATACCTATCCATCAAGAAATGCATATTTTTTACCTATGTCTTTCCATTAAAAGACTTTCCAGCTGAAGCTGGGCCACTGCATCCAGCACAAGCCGCGTGGAATCAAGCCCCATAGCTGGATCAGCTAATGAGAATTGAAAAGCCAAACTAACAAGGGTTCTGCTAAATTAGAAAGTTCATTCATACAAGTCATGTTTGTTTAAATTCCTGAACACACAAAAGGCTTTGTAATAGTGTCACAACCAAAAGAAAGCTGTAAAAGAGCGGATGCATAACTGAGAGAGGTATTCAAGCAACAGCAAATACAGTTAATAAACAGTAAACATGAGGTGAGTTGCGATTGAATGCCAATGCAGGTTCAGAGGGAGTGACCTTTTAATAGTGCCAGGATGAGTATCTGTGTACATTATTATTATTTTTTTTTTAAACCAGTTCAACTGAAAGGGAAACAAGCTACTGGTATGCAAACAAGAGCTGGAGTAATTCCGAATCTCGCTGTGACACCAACGTGCAGTTCTGCCTCCCGCTGGGGGACTGTCCAGCCCAGTGAGCGTCCTTCCCCTTTCTGAAGGGCAGAGTTTTCACTCACATCACAAGCATCCCTGATTTATTCTACACCAGAATGCCCACTAACAGAACTATTAACATAAATAAATACTTGATAAAGCTCTGCTACAAGCACCTGAGGACTCTGGTCCATGCAGTGGTCCCTGTAGAGCAAAAATTTCATGGTCCAAGGCAGGAAAGAAATCAAGACTTAAGGACACTTCCTGCTGATGGCATTTACAAGAAAACAACTCTAGTTGAAGATGATTTATTCTGATCAACACTTTCATAATTACAGCTGCTGTGAAATCACCTCAGAACAGACAGCCCCTTAAGAAGGACCCAAGCCACATGGTCATTTCCTGCTTAGTTGGGCTTTTATTTGGCACTGAGTATCTGCAAATCTGTGCTTTTTTAATACAACAAAATGAAAGCCTTATGCTTCGTGCCTTATGAAGATCAGCATGGTAGTTGACTGCATCTCACAAAGACCAGGAATGCAGACTTTGGAAGTGCTGGCTGGGTGACTGGAACAGCAAAGACTGTTACTAGCTGTAGTCTTGAGTCCTATTGGGCTGTTATGTATGTTTTTCTCTTTCTAGCAAGGGCCTGGGATTATTCCCTGCTCAGCATGTAGGATTTTTGTTGGACTGGATGATCTTGGAAGTCTTTTCCAACCTTAATGATTCTATTCTATGACACTAGATGGGAAAACTGAGCAGCACTGTAGTCCGGGTATGAAAAATAGTCAAGTCCTATCTAGTGCAACAGGATAAGCAATTTGATATCATTATAGTATCACAGAATGGATGGAGGTGACTAAGGTTACCTTAAATCAGGTGAGCTGGAAGTAATGCTACAGGAATAACAGTCAGAGTGAAGAGCAGCTGATGGTGATTAGCTATTAAGTACAATGCATGTTCATGGGTTTTGGTGCTCAGTTAAATCCAAGTTCCTTTTGGAAAACCAAAAAGGGGAAACCAAAATGGGAAAATGCCATGGAACTGGTAATTCTGTTCAGGCTCTCATTATGCATTCTCTATCATGGCATCTGAGGGTTGATCTTCTTGTTTGATCTGGTCTGGTTTTGCTTTTGCCATCCACATCTTTGTCACCTTACCAAAAAGCTATTGCTAATCTTATTTAGGGCCACATAGGCATAAGACAGTAAGGAATACCTTTGCCTTTTAGATGTATTTCAAGTATGAGACTTGTTGAACAAATATCACAACTTGCCTTTGGTACAGAGACTTTTAGAGGCTTCTGGGAAACACAAAGTACGTGTCAAAACAGTCAGTATGAGGTTACCTTTAAGACTGCCTCACTTAAGTCTAAGCCATCACAAAGAAGCAGCCAGAAGTGTATTCCAGTCAGTAATCCACTTCTCTCTGTGGTCAGGTAAGATGTGGATTTATCACCTTTCTTGATATTAGTCAGAGCCTGACAAATTGATACTTGAGGACAGAAGAAGCAAGTCCACTGGCAGAAGGAATGAAGATTGATTAATCCATGAAGGATGTGTGAAGGGAAGATTGTTCACCAAAATAGACTAGGAAAGTCTACCAGAAGCACCTATACATTGGTATTTGTGTCACTGAACATTTGAATCTGTGCTGGTGTCTGTCTAGGTTTCAACTTTGTGCATTGACTATTTGAACATTGAGCAGTCTCTGGGTCCCACGTGAAGAACTAGGAATAAAGTAAAGGCAAATAAAAGTCACTCCCTGAGTAGTAGTAGTTCAATGGGATGGGAGTCATTTGTATTGCCATAGCAGCCTTCTTGCTTAAGCAAAGGCACACCGTGAATGTAATCTGAGTCTCAAGAAAGGCAGCCACCTGTTTGTGACATCTCTGACCCAAGAAACCTTGCTATGGATTCCAAAGATGCAGTGAGACAGGGCAAAGGCAGGGCTGAGGGGGAGGACCAAATTGAATTTGTTTCCTTTCTCCCTGCCCACCCGTAGTCTGCTCAGTGCTCTCCATGAAACAAACTGTTTTCTCCTTTCCTCCACAGAAGCAGATGATACAGTGGAGGAAGTGTCAGGAATAACAAGCAGTACTGCAGGGTAAGTAGTAAAGCCCTACAGAATATATAATCCTTTATGAAGAACTCTTTTAGAAATACCATAAAAATATCAGTTTGCTTATTGGACTGAGGTGCACACAGATCACATAAGCTTCCTATCAGTCAGAAACAGTCAGTATCGATGGACTTTAATTTGATCTGAGTCTTGGTGAAAAAAGATTACCTTTCATTCAGGGCACAAACATATCTATGTACAGAATATATTTTTGCCGTTTAAGTGTTAATGTTAATATGATTTCACACCCGAGTAAATAGGACAGTAGATTGATTTCTACACATGCTTTTAAAGGACCTTTTGAAGAAGACAGTTTTAGTCCATTCATTGAATAATAAAGTAAAGCGTAGCAGAGGAAAAAAAAAAAGTACAATGAGCTTGATTTTAGAGTTAATCCTTTCAAGTTCCATAAATCTTTAGTGACCGTCAAAGCTTATATAAGACTTGCCCATACCTGAGCAGCAAAGATTAAGGTATAAGATCAATAATTGTAATATAAATATGTTTCTTTTTTGATAGCTAATAAGATCTGGAAAGATTTGAGAGTGTCTGCAAAAAGCAAATAAACTCCAGAGATACAATCTGTTCAAGTAAGAGGTTGGTTAAATGTATTAGTGTTTGGTGGAAGGCACTGGAACATTTCCAGTATGTTACTCCACAACTTGTGGAAAAAATGAAAAATATTCAAGAAGCTGATATTGGTATTTTCCATGTCCATATGCATATTCCCAGGAAAACCACATAGGGCCTGACTGACTCACTTGACTCATGGGGTTGCAGCAATTTAGACCCAAACCAGATCAGATCCTCAGCAAGCAAAGAGCTTCTTTTAGAATTCTGCTATGTTTAGCCCCAAATGTTCCGGAAGCAACATCATCGTCTGCCAGCAGAGGCATCCAAATTTTTGTTGGTATCTTCAAATAAAAAATCCAGGTGGATGGAATCAAACCAACGCAATGTATCGTGCAGAAGGTGGCGAGTTTGCATATCCAGGACCATGAGGGCATCCCCTATCTCCAGCAGCAACATTTAGAGCCCACCACACACCTCTAGAGCATGCGACAGCCTTACCAGGCTGTAAAAAACTTGGTGTGCTCAACTTGAGCAAAGCCTTCCAAGAGTACAATTCAGTACTTAAAGAGGTGCCAAGATTTTGGGCTCTGATGCTGGAAGAAAAGTAGAGTCTGTTAAAATTAAGAACTTACTAACGAGCACCATAAAGAGCTCAATGGAAACACAAAGTTTGGGCCATGGCAGCAATGAAACACATAAAATTACAGTATACCAGATGGATAAGCATTAGCAAATTAATGACCACATCATAGTCTGGGTGCATAACAATATCTATAAGCTTCAGTGACATTGCCTGGCAAACAATACCACCAGAACCATGGGGAAGAAGGGTGAATTAAACAAGAGCTTGAAAAGGGACAGGTCACCATGCCATGTCTTGGGACTGTCCAATTTTATCTTTAACAATAAAACCAGGAAAACTGCAGAATGCAATTAGACAACTGCTTAAGCCAAAAGATTCTAAAGCAATTGCAATCTAATTAAAAAAAAAAAAAGAAAAAGCACATTGTTACTTTAAAAATAAATTGTTCCACGTTAACAAAGTTATGTTTTTAAGGTAAACATATTAATTTATCCTTTATCTTGTCTAGCAAGAAATCTGACATTAAGTAACCTGACATGCATGAGGCAGTCTGTACTTTTGTGGGTGGCAAATCTGTTCACTGACAAACTTCTAGAAAATCTGTCACCCAGCAGGCTCTGGAAGTCCCAACAAGCAGCAGGACAATCTGCTACAGACCTGCTTGGGCCTTAGCTTTAGGTGGATAATGCACATGGCCATATTGCAGGGGGTTGTTCTTTCTTGGCAAGCAGTAGCAAAACATCTTTGGCAAGTGGCAAGAAAGCAGGGAAGAAAATAAGAGGTCACAGGGAGCACCATCAAAATGGACTTATTGGCAAATGCCTGTTGCAAGACATAACTACAGAGAGCCAAGAGCTTCAGAAACACCTAGGTTCACCAGCTGTCTTCCCAATCATCATAAACTGTCCATTTCCATGTATACAATTCTGTAACAGAACATGCAAAGTTTATTTTTGATATATTGAGGATTCGTTTGTAATGTTCCTTCAAAACCTGAGGCAAGGAGCCAGAATGAAAGAAACCTGGGAAGCCAAATGATATGGACCTTAACAGCTTTGCTCAATCAGGTCAAGCTTCCAGTCCTATGTTCAGTAACTTTTTCTGTGATTCTGGACCTAACAAGTGGATAACCAGTCACAAGTAGCCAGCCAAGCCTGACTTTCACCCAAAACACAAATAAAAATAAATCTCTCTCTTCCTACTCAATAAGAGCACACAGACGACCACCAAAAAAAAACAGATAACTCAATTGGTTCCTGACCACTCAAGATATTGTTCCTGTGTACACAAGATTTTTAAGTCTCAGGTAATGCACAGCCACATTTCACCTGCTTTACCACACACCTAACATGCCCAAACACTGAGGCAATGACTGTGCTTCACTTCATTCCTTTTCTAGGGCTGTTAAAAGACCAAGAATTGAGGCAGCAGTTTAGAAATGATTGGCTATCGAGACTCTGTGGAATAACGTTACATTCCCTAAAAAAAATAATTTGGTTACATGTTACTTAAAAGATAAAACAGATAAAGGAAAAAAATATTTATTCTAAATTAAAAAAAAAAAAAAGCAAATAAACAACAAATTCCTGCATCACTGAAGAAATTAAACCAGCATCTCCTATTTGTCTTCACTGATTCTGAGGCCAGGATAAATTATCCGATTGCCTAACCTGTATTAGAAACCTCAGAAATATCTCAGTTGCCCCTGTATGATTACTGATGTGAGATGGAAAAAAAGGGAAATTCTACAACATATTTGTAGAAAAACAGGTCTGTTTTGGCTTAATAATAATAATAAGAAACTGGCTTAGTTTTCCTGTCAAAACAACCTATTTTTTAGACCAATTGATTCTGACTAGAAAATACTTAAACTTTTGTCTGGGATACACGTTGGACCAAACTATAGAAAACAACGCTGTTGATAAATACGGCAGCACTAAAAATATCTTAAATTGAAAAAATACATTTATGAGTTTACACAAAAAGTAGACAATGCATTGAAGTCCTTATAGTCCAAGGAACAATGAAAAGGCAGCATTATGACAAGAAGAAAGAAAAAAATACATGTATCCTAAGTTGTCTATACAGTTTTGATTTAGTACTGGAGGTTAATCCATCCTAGGTTACTGTTGAACAGTAGCGACACTATTAATCATTCTTTGACTGGAAGTGATGACAAGAGCTCTGCTGCTGTGTGGGAAACGTGAATTTTTCTTCGTCAAAAGTTACAAAGATTTGTAATGTGGCTTCATTCCAAACTGGAGAGGAAAGTACAAAAACTATATCAAAATTATCTGAAGGGAACATTGAAACAAGTTGTTTCAGTTCTCTAGACATTTAGGCTATTATAACTTTTTTTCTTTTGCTATACATAAAAGTCTCAGTTGAAACAAAGTTAAGACACAAAAATCCCAAATTGAAGTGGCATTATCAACAATAACATTATATGTATTTCATTATACATATCTAAATATTTCATCTGGATAAGTACAAATACAGGAAAAATCAGCATTTTCAAAAGCGTTTTCTACTTTCTTTCTTCTTTCTGTAAAAAACCTTACAAAATATTAAAATGCATTTTGCTCTGGAGAGAATTTCAATAGAACAACTCCCTCAGCGTTTCACCAGTCAGCTGTATTTTTGAGAACTGTGAGCAAATTATAGCTAAAGCACCCAAGGCTTCATAGAGGATAGATGCACCTACTGCTTAAGAATCTGCAATCTATTCTGCCTTGAAAGTCTCACACAAATCACCTTTTTTCACTGCATCAAGACATAGCCAGAGTCCCTTCCCGTTCCTACCACTGCCAACGTGCAACAAAGCCCGTGAAGCAGTAGAGAACAGACTGAGTTAATGGCAAATTTCTCTTCGATCTATACTGCTGGGGCCCATTCTTCATTTACACAGGAGCTGCGCTGCAGCTGCAGCACAGAAGGCAGGAGCAGAGGCCTTTCTCGTGCATGGGGCACCTACCTGTGTGAAGCACTGTTTGCCTTCATTTGCTCTTTCATTATTTCAAGCTCAAACATGATAAGGTTTCCCTCTCACCCTTCTCCCCCAAGAGACTTATTCCTTCATCAGATATTTATTTAAAAAAAACTCTACTAATTTCCATGTGCATTGATGTTTGGTGCAGGGAAAGTGGATTCTTTTTATAGATTTATTTAATTCACAGATGCTACTTTAATTGGTCTCTCGTGCAACTGTCTCTCACTGGGAAACTGTATGGCTCTAGGGAATTGACAGTGACTTTCAGCTTTTCCAGGTCAGTGATTATTCAGATGTAACCAGAGCCACTGGTGACTGAGAATTAATGTGGAAAAAACTGTTTGATGGCCTGTGTGAAATAAAGTAATGATTTCAGTCCAGCTGCAGTTTGATAGATTACCAGGAAAACCAATTGGTGCTGTTATGGACCTTTTTGGAAAAGGGGCCAGAAAATTAGCGTCTGCAAATTATCTTTCACATTAGGGCTGAAGGCAGGCATCAGCCATGCAAGCATGAAGCCTCTAATATCACTACACCTTTTTCATGGTTAATTATGGAGATTTCACATTTTTTTCCAAATTCCGTCAGTTTGATATTCTGGGGACTGTTTGCCATGCTCTGCTTTAGACTAAGAAGGCTAATCTCTTTAAGCTTCATCTATTACCCAGGGGAGGGAGGGAAGGAAGAAAAGAAGGAAGGAAAGCAGGAGGGAAGGAGGGAGATTCTTGTCCTGAATTATTCTTTACAGAGCCTGACTTAGAGAATTTAGAGCATCTCCCTGCACCAACTGTAGAGACTGCTTTGGCAGCATAACCTTTACACGGCTAAAATCTGATTTTGTAACCTCCTCCCTCGTGCCCCCACAAAGACACTGCAAGTATTGGGACAGATTGTCAATAAATACATCACACCACTGAACTCAGACAGAAGCCCGTTGGCACAGGAGTTAGAACTCCATCCCTCAAATTTTAGATCCCACAAGTCCTAACTGGACATTTTGCCTAGGATTGCTGGCAAAAATAAACATTTTTTCACTTCACACTCATGTTACGATTAGCTTAGCATGTGTTTGTTTTTTAAACTCCCATTCCTCACAAAAGACTTCTTCAAGGACTGGCTTTTAAAACAGCAACACCATTAAAAGACAACGCTCAGGCCTTTTGTCTCTTTTTTTCCCCACCACAGGGAGAAGTTACAAAGCAAATCTGTGTCTGTAGAAAAATACTGTTCTCATAGCTAACAAGATTCTGCAGTCTTCAGTGAATAGATGCACTGATTCAGCTAAAATTAGGGTGTAAAACCAGGATGAACAGTACATGCATATGTTCTTCAAATTTCTATATGATTTCTTCCATTCCCTCGTTAACTGCTACTGAGAAAAACTAACCAGCAAGGAACTCAGTTTCCTCATACCTACTTTGCCTGGCTCTCAAATGTGTACCAATACAGGGATATTTAGGTTATTTTTCTTGTGAAGTTTGTAATGAACTGCCGCTGGTAACAAACTAATGAGGTTGTCAAAAGCTACAACAAAACAGTTCTGCAATTTACATGACCAGGATAACATCTATTGAAAATATATTAAAAGATGCACTAAATTAAATTCAGCTTTTTTTCAGCATTATATATGATGAAGAAAGGGTAAGAACACCTTTGCTTAATGTCATGCAAGAGAAAAAGCAGAATAGAAATGAAAAATTTCCCAGGGGAAAGAAAAGATGCAGAAAGAAACCTAGTGGCCCATTTTGTCCATGGCAACGGAAGTAGGAAGCAATATACAGCTAATGGCCAGTTATTGAGTATTTTCCTGGTTTTAAGACATTTTTTTTTTTCCCCTTCCTTGTCATAACTTATTCTAGTGCTTTTTTCCAGGAAAGAAAAGCATTCTGTGTCTACAAGATGTCTTCTCTGCTTCACAAACTATGGAGTCCTGAGTTTAAGCAGTTCAAATTCATTTACAGTTTATGGCACCCATGAGTAGTTCGTAATTCAGATCCACTGAAGAGAAATAAAAACTAAACTTCTGATACTTCACCTGAGGGCAGGGGATGCAGGACTACTGTCTGTGCAATAGCATCAGTTGATTTTCTGCCTTTTTTCCTCCTGCTATTCAATGGTAAATTTGCAGCAAGCTTTATTAACTTTTGAAAGTGTTGACTATTGAAAACAGCTGTTGGAAATCCATGCCAGTCCCCAGTCCCATAGAAGAATTTAAATAGGTAAACTGCTGTGCAGCAATCCACAAATTAGTAGGTGTAATGCATTATCTTCTATTATAGCTGTCAGTTCTGGAGGGTCTTGGTTCGTTGCCAAAAACAAGTGAGGCTGTACAGGGGAGTGCACACCACAGAGCCTTCTGATAGCATGGCTCTGAAAACACAGACAACTGCTACTGCAAGGCTTAGCCTTTCCTGAGCACAGGAAAAAACAAACAAAAAAATCGGCAACAACAACAAAATAAGCAGCAGAAGAGCAGTTGCTCTATCAAGGGGTTGTTCTAATTACCAGGAACAAAGCAGGATAACCAGGATGCAATCAGATCTCAACTGGTGAAAATTAGCATGAATCAGGTCATGGTACAGTTATTCAAGCAAACAGAGAACCTAGGCTAATTTTGTTAACGTAGGGAGCAATATATATGCCTTGCGACTCTGCCATGGAAGATATTTCATAAAATATTTGTGTGTCAGGTGTATTCTCACCTCACAACCTTCAATGTCCACACAACCTGAAGCGTAGAAGGAAGGACCTCTGGTCAAACCTGTGCCAATTCTAGCTTGCTGAACCTGTCTACTTGCACCTGGGGAAATGAGATGTAAAGCATACAGGTGATGGACAGCACAGATTTATCCACAGCTTACCTAGGGATCTTCAGGGTAGCATACGGCAAAATACTCTGAGAGCAAAGGGATCAGGTCAACAGAAATCCAGTTCTGAAAACAGGCTGGAAGCAGCCCAAGGAATGGACAGCAGGGCTGCAGCAGCGCTTGGCCCAGACACCTCAGTGGTGTGATTTGCAAGTGGAGAGGGTTTGTCTTGGGACTGAGGGGGACATTCCTGTCCCCTCCCTTCTCTCCAAGCTCTTTGCTGCTCCTAAGCAGCTGCTGCAGCTCATAGCTGTCTTGTCAAGGTAAAGAGCAGTGCTTTACTCTCTCTCAATACACCAGATGATGACGCAAAGCAGTTCAGCAGTTGCCGCCTGAGTAACTGAATTATCCCTGCAAGGCAGGCAGCTAAGGGGTAGAAGCCCTAACAGTCACCAAAACATCAAAAATTCCTGCTTGCAAACAGGATACACTAGATACACTGACTGCAATTGGTGGGGGGCAAGAAGCACACAACACCAAACACCATAGACCTACAAGCTGAAGACATAGGGGAATGAGTAGTTCTTGACTCCAATACCCAGCTGTGCCTTGAAGCTAGGTTAGGAGCTGAGAATTCAGCTCAGGCCCCCAAAGGCTCAGGGGTTTTTTCAGCACCAGGCTGCAGACAGAACTAGCTCTGAGGCAAAGCAGCCAGCACTGTTGCTGGGGCTGCTTAGCTACGTGACCCTGAAAAGCAGCTCAGGTCATCCAGCATGCAGCTAGGAAGAGGAAGGGGTCTTGGGGATCTATTGCTACCTCTTACACAGTGATAATCTTCCCAGCAATTAATGCTCACTCATACAAACATAGTATCATAGTTAATCATCACAGAGAGGCAGACAGTGAGAAGGATAACTAGTTTCTAGCTGCAAGGTTTCACTGTGCTGCAGCCAACCACAAATGTCGTAGAATGAATGCTGTTCTCAAGGAAGACAGAACTACCTAGGGAAGAATAGGGCCATGTTCCCCCCCACTGAAATAATTCCATAGGAATTGGGGAATCCTGGAAAATTTTAAATACTAGGCAGTTCCCTGACTTGCTTCTCTGTGGTCCCTGTAAAGTGTCCACCTTCTGGCTGGAAGAAGCACTACTCTGAATTTCTTAGGCAGTAGAAAGCACAGGGAAGACAAAATACAAGATAAAGAAATAAAGAGTTTATTTAAAAGTCCATAAGGCTAAAGGAGTGAGGTGGTATCTGTTGTTTTTCACGGCATATATGTGCACAAAGTCAAATTCTGAAGCAAAGTGCGTGCTAATGGGTGCATCAGCCTGTGCGTACATAAAACTTTGGACACTCAGGACTGCCTCGTACAGATATGCTATTTGCCTCATTTAGAGCACCAAGATGCACAGCATATGTCACTGTGACCTGTTAAGATCTGTTGCAAGGGATTTGCTTTACTGTATATGACTTTAGGGACTTAGCCAAACACTCTTGTGGCACAGAGGCCTCAAAGCAGGAGAGAACAATCTGAATTCAGAATCAGAAAAATTTCATTGCTATCAGGCTATTCAGATACTTCTTTATATATATATATATATTTTAAGCCATGAAATACTAAACTATGTTTAAGAACCTGTTTGTGCTGTATCCTACTGCCACCAGCCCTATGTTCTTTCCAAGAAGAGGGAAAAAGGCTGTTGCTGAACTTTCTTGGCCTTTACTGCAGGGAAGAGAGCACCACAATTATGGCAGAAAGTTTCAAGAGACAGCTAGAAAAGTTCAGTGCCTGACAGCGGTGTGTCCCAGAAGCAGCCACTCTCTAACCCACATTTTGAGGTAATGACTGCTTGCAGGAACAAGCTAGTTCTTACTCTGATTTTAAACACTACTGCTAATCATTTTGTATCTTGACACTAAGAGGCCATTTTGGTGAATTAGTTTTCTGTGCTTCTTTAGGTTTCTTGTCTTTTTTGCAAGGTTTGGAAGTAGTCATTCTAGAAATAAGGAATGCCTTAAAAAAATCCAAAAACAACTGCAGTGAGGTAAGGCAACTCAGTTTTAGCTCTTGTTTTAAAAACTTGTTACAAATGTTGGGGAAAATTTGATTCAACTTTACTGCATTCAGTTGTGCTAGTGCTCAAACTCAACCTCATCATCTAAGGACCCTTTGTACTAGGAGAGAGGTGAGAACTTTCAGAGGGGAATTTATCCTAGATTGGGACAGGATGCATCATTCTCAGGAAATGTTTACCTCTGTGCATAAATCAATTTAAGCTAGCTCCTGGCTTTAGGATTGCTATAACTAGGTAAAGTGAATATGACACCATTTTCATACTTCTCAAATAGACCGTGCTTTGCTGGAAAATTAGCAACCACAGACCGCCTGAAGCAGCGAGACAACTTCAGATCATGGTTACAACTTCTGGTCATCTCAAGTCAGACTACGTTGTGGGAAATTTCTCAAGTGTCAGAAAATTAACTTTAAATAAATATTCAGTGAGTTATAAAATCTAGTGGGTAGAGATTTAAAAACTCGTAAAACATGCTTATAAAACATTTGTTATTTTTCATGGTTTGTCCAATCCTCTAAATTAGAAGAAATTTTGAATGGCTGTGCATATAAGCTCCACTTGATTATCCTTGCTTCTTTTCATTCAAGTGAAGTATTACTCAAAGCAGGAACATTTTCACCATAGATAAAACAACTTGGGGTAACAACACTATCCAAAATAGAGTTTACAGTTAATTCCTTAGGAAAATACTCCTGCAAGGGAAGTTAAGGAACAGCACAGATGAAGTTTGCACTCATTCTAGGGACAGATGTTCCGTGTAGTAGCAAGGATCCTGGGAGGCTGTTGTTAGCAGGCATTTTTGCTATTTTGGGAGAAAGCAAGGAGTACTTTCCTTGTAGATGCTTTGGAAACGTGCCTGACAGACACAAGACGACCAACTGAAGTCCCAGCAGAGAGAAAAATTAAATGTGAACAGATGGACTAATTCAGTATTTTCAAGTAGTGAAATCAAAATGTGAAAGAAACCTGGCCAGCCACAGATGACAAGGCCTGTCTCAGTTCAATCTTCAAGCAATAATAGCTCTTGATTTTTTTTTCCCTCCATCAAATTAATCTTCTTGAGGAGGATGGCATTTCAGTGGGCTTGAAGCACTCAAATAACCTTCCCTCTCCAGGGGCTTCAGTTTCAAATAAAAATTCAGTGTAACAATCACTAGACTTGTTGCTCTCAGTCTATTAAAGAAAATCCAAGCAACCCGCACAGTTTGTTATTTACGCATGCCAATATTATCTGTTTGGAAAAGGTCAAGGTAGAAGAAAAAGTTTTCATAGGTTAGCCTTGAAGTGCCCTGCCAGAGGTACACAGATACTGGAACAACTCTCTTCAACATTGCCAGCTTCTAGCATAATTTGATGATCCACTACTTTTCTGAATGCTGCATTTGGATAAACTATTAACAACATTTAAATGAAAACAAAATAAAGGAGCAAGAATACCCACCAAGCTCAATCTCACTTGCTGAAGTCCCCCACCACACAAACCTCATTTATTTGTAATGTACCAGTAGCATGGTGACCACGCAAAGTGTTCTGTCATGGCACTAGGCAACTTAGTAGGCTCTGTAGGCAATTTATTATTATTATTATTATTATTATTATTTAAACAGGAATATATATTTTTTAAAGTGGAAAGAGAAAATTTCTGGGGAATCTGAAGCACCTTGCAATTTGTATGAGAGGAGTAAAAATGTCAAAAAAGTCAGGTGCTTTCACTATTTTGACTTGCAATGTTTTGAAACTTACCATTTAAAATCTCAGTAGCTTTTTTTGAGAGAACAAATGGTTTTAGTCATCCTCAAATAGGTAGCAATCTTCCAGCTAATTTTGTGGTTCTCAAAAATACAAAGCACTGATTTTTTAGACAGACTTTTTTTCACACCTTTCAACACCATTAGTAAACTAAAACTAACCGTTATTTCCACAAAAAGTTTTTTGAGAAAAGTCAAATGTGCAATGCAGAAAAAGGAAGAACATGAAGTAGAGACAGCAACATTTTAATCTAAGTTTAGTTATGGGTTCTGCCACAAGTTTATCTGACTTCCATGAGGCATCTTGAGGCTTACTGCCTTCAGTAGGCTAAATGAATTGTTAATGGCACATCATTATATTTCATCCAAACTTTATTTTGCCCATTCTGTTCATATGGTTCCTGTTGCCATTACTGAGCATTTACACAAGCCTAAAAAGGAAAAGGATCCATATTTGTTTACCCATAATGTAGTTGTTCATTGTTTGTTTATCTTTCTAATGATACATGTGGTTCTTTAGTTTGGATTGTCTATATAGCTAAAACTGTCTCTGCACAGATTCCTTCCCCCACAACTATTGTAATGTTAACCCCCAGCTGCTAGAGTAGTACAGACGTCCCCAAATTAACAGAGGGCAGGCTGAGGACAGCTCACAATATCTCTAGATAGAAAATAGTTAAAGAAAACTTTTCTATATATGTTGGCTTGCAAAGACCAGTATCAAAGGTAATTAAGGATCCCATTTACTTTCTTCCACTAGCCTTCTATAAACACAGAGCTAGAGTGTGGAAATTTGTAACTAACCAAGAACAGAAACCTATGACAAATGACCGACTTAGGACACTAACCCGAGTTCTAGGTTCCCTCACTCAAGAGCACATACACGCAAGTTCATCACCTTTAACAAAAGGAAAATGAACTAGTTTTATAGTTAAAGGGAGTTGAGTACATGTTAAACTTCTCTGCTGAGAGTCTTGTTGCCCTGCTTAGTATGTATATGTAGATAAATTTCACCAAAATGTCATATTCTTTCAGTAATTTTGCCCAATTCACTAAGGATTGATGCCAAACTTCAAATAAAATTAGTATATTGTTATATCTGAAAAAAATCTAGGAACTACTGGCAACACTACAGGCATAACTAAACTGTTGAGTATAAAATAAACATAAAATAAAAAATGTGAGGTAGAACAGCAATAAAATAGAAGATGCTCATAGTAGCCAAGATTTATCCATCCTACTAAATTCAAGTTATACAACAGAACTAGAATAATACTGTAACAGTAATGTAACTGCCTTGATTATGAAGTGCATCCCAATCTAGCAATTGCACTGTAATTCTTGCCAGTGAAGTTTAGATTGAATTCCTGATGAAGAGACCCAGTAGCTGAGGACTAAAATGAAGTATTATAAAAGGGGAAAATGCAACAGCAATAACACATTTGGTCTCTGACCAAAGAGCTCTGTAGGATCACACTGCATCTCTACCCAGCTGAAGTCATTGATTTCCTATAGAGTTGCCATTTTAGTCACATAAGTAAAACCGCAGTCAACTATCATTCACAAGTTTCCAGCACCTTAACAATATAGGAGAAAGTAAATAGCACCACAAGTAAACAAAAATTATTATACATCTGTTATTTAATATATTTTACATTTAGATCTATTTTCAGGCAGCTGATATAAAAGAAAACAAAGCACAAGCATACACTGTTTAGATGAACAGTCTTCACAGATTCCTGTTGTAAACTGTCCTAAGTTACTAGAGCCTGTGTTATGGCACTTTGCCTGCGGGGGCAAGCTCCTTCCTCAGATATTCCTTATGACAGAGAAGGATTCACTAGAGCATGGAGGCAATTTTTCTCCAGAGAAGCTCCACATGGGCTCTAGGGTCCCTTCAGTCAGACTCTCAGCACTCAGCAGTAACACAGACTTTCTGAGTTTTGGTTCTTCCTAAACCACAGAGGGAATGAACCCTGCAGAAAACCCTCCAGAAAACTCTGGCTTTGCTTCTTTCCCTGCCAAAATACTGTTTCTTCAATCCTTGATCGACACACCACAATTATCTCTTTTTGCCCAGCAACTGCCCTTAGCTGATTTACTATTATTATTATTATTTTTTTTTTTAAGAAACATGGCTGAGCTGAAAAAATGTACAGAGGAAAATGAACCAACTCCCTTCTAGTATTAATCTTTAGAGAAGAGAGACACCAAATGAGATGGGTTGGCTAAAATAAATTTTGACTTAGCTTTCACAAACAGTAGCATATGTGCTTTCAGTAACCTTTCAGTTCTATTGATTCAGGTCTGCTTATCTTTGTTCTCTCTCTTTTATGACTCTCATAAGAAAACTGCTTCTACTGACAGGAGTTCTATTTACCCTTAATAAAAATTAGTAATTAGAGAGGGAAAATGGGAAGAAGTATGCCCTCCCTTTGTTGGAGTTCTTCATTATGTTTGCTTATGTTAATTTTGATTATGTAGCAACAAGTGTAGTTGCAAGATAAATTTGCTTTACAAGCAAGCTAGTAAATACAGTTATAAACCTCTGTCTTAAGGGGAGAACTACATTTTTCTTCATGTGGAGTGGTCTCAGATGTTTTGTTCAGACAGATGGCCTTCACTTTCACTGAACTTCACTTCCGCAAAAAGACATCATTTAAGACAGCATATAAATCAGTAAATTTAATGGAAAGGTGGTACATTTCTTTTGCAGTCATCCACGTGTTTCTTTAGAAGCACAGAGAAAAAAATGTAGGAAAATCACGTCTATACAGATATTACTCTTCAAATGAACGGAAGAGGAAACAGTTGCCTATTTTCTGACACTATTCATAACTTTAGTTTTCTGTCCCATACATTATGAATTAAAAGACCTCCTGGTGACTAAGAAAGAGACAGGAGATAAAGTCTCCTGTGTAAGTGCACAGAGATAACTTACACCAGAACTATCATTAACTTATAATTAGGTAACTGAGAGATTGAAAGACTGTAATGCAAGTGATGATGTAAAATAATGTTTGTTGTCAGGTTGTATAGCTCAGAAAAGAGACAGTGGGGTGAAACCCAAAGGCCATCTACTTTCATATGAAGGATATTTAGCTACGATAAAGGAGAGCCATTTTATAACACTGGATCAGACTGTGAAAGTGTCCAGAATCTGTTCACTGTTTCCATGCTACAGTGATTACACAGTTAATTATTGATTTTGAACAGTTTGTCGGTATTGGTGAGATAAGCTTACCTGACAAAATGTTTTGGATTTGATGAGCAGGTGAGTAGAATTTTGTAATGAGAGATGATTTGATTCATTCAAAAAGCAATTAATGTTTCAGTTGTAATGCAAGGGAAGGAGAGAAGAAATGTGGCTTACCTAACACAGAGGAAAAACCCTGACAGTGATAAGCAAAACTAAAATTTTAAAAATTAGATTTAATTAGATATTAGTCCTAAATGGAACACTTTATTACAATTCTAAGCTTCTCACTTGGTTAAAGAAAAGCTTAAGAAAAGCCAGTTCAGCTAAAAGAAAAAAGAAGCATTAGTTTGAGAACAAAAAATAAAGCATTAACTCTTTAGACTTTTCCCATATGTTTTTTAATTTTTTTTTCCTTCCCTAAAATGAACAGGCCAGGGAAATAACAATTGCATTCACCAAAAGCATTACTGTCACCAGATTAGCTGCTAAGAAATTCTGAGTCAAAAAACCTCATCATTAATTTGCTTTGTTCTACTCATTCACACCTTTCACTGGGCTGCACAGAAATTCCTGCTGGTTGGAAGATGCCAGCTACATTCCCTCAGATATTTACACTTCCATTAAGAACATATTATACCAGCATCATTACAGATACGTTTTCAACTGTACTACTAGCAAAGGTGTTAGAGACAAATCAGTAGAGCTATAAAACCCAAGAGAGATAAAATTGGAAAGCTCACAAATAGTAGATTACAATCAGTAAAAGCACAATCAAACATCACTATGCTCCTGATTTCAAACAGCCCTGTTCTAGCAATACTCATTACTCACTATTCATCACTGGTTCTCTTCTTTCAAAGAAGATTTTAGGGACTGAAATTCTCACACCGGTATTTATAACATCATTTAGAAATACTATGCAGAACAGTTCCTTTATGTTGGGTCCTGAGCACCATAAGGCCCAAATCCATTTAGATGAAGCATTTCTTCCTACCAGTTATTCTGTTTATACATCACTGAAGATAACAAGAAAAATGTTTTCAGAACACCATTGGTTTTCATCACTGGATCTGTCAAATCCTGATATCCTGAATCAGGATAATTAATTTTCAGTACTGCTTCCAAAGTACACTTCACCTTAACACTTGCGTGAAACAAAGGTAAAAACTATCCATAAGAGAGCTTTGGCTTGGAGTCATGAGGAGCACCCAGCTTCAGGAGGAAACCTCATAATTCAAGATGTGTGTTTAATAACGCTGTACAAAGCACAGGCAGACTTTAGCACCTAAAAATGGATTCATAAGTCAGCACACTCGAGGAAGAAGTTGCAGGTACCTGCTTAAGCCATCTAATAAACAGACAAAGTTTAAATTCAGTGACACTGTCCACCCCACACCCAATCCCGATAAACCTACATACAACCTGAAGTAGCTGACACCCAGTCCAACATACCCCCTTTTTGCACTTAACTGTTTCAGACAGCCAATTCCTCTTTTTTTTTTTTTTTAGCAGCATTGATTGTGCTGAACTCAGGTTTTTAAGACCAATGCAGTGTTTACTCCAGCTCCTTCCATCTCCACACCTGAAGGTGACTCAGATCACCTTGTTATTAGCTTAAGTGGGACATTCCCTTGCGTACCAAAAAAAAATCAGCTTGAATCTTCAGCTGCATAATTTATTGATTCAGGCCTCCCACTCTGTGATTGCCAAATTGACTGACTGGTCTTATATTAAACACAAGATGGGGGTTGTCCTTTGACTTTGTTTATTTATTTGTAAAGGAGATAGCAACAGCCTTTGCCCCCTATATATAGGGATCAGTGCTATCAGGACCCCACAATTCCAGTGAATTCCACCCTAACTTTACTGGGGCAGAGGGACATCTAACTTTGTGACTATCCAACTAGTTTCAATGCAAGATGTTTAACCTGGCCATATTGCCTAGGGATTTTTACAAGCCTAAAATGAGCAGGAAATCCAGTTTTTAACTAAATTAAACTATCATGACCAATACACTTTTTTTGATCCCCTTCATCCTTAAAAATAAACAAGCAAGCAAACAATAAACAAATCACAGACATCTTGAGATCTTATTTTGGGCTTGCAGCTTGTGCTAGATTTGAAATTACCTTGTAGAAAATTAGCCTGATGGATAATACCAATTAATCCTTCTCAGCAGAGAAAGTACTTTTATTATATTATTATGAAAAATGAACCGTATCCTTTGGAAGAAGTAAGGACCTGAATACCATCCAGCTGTTGATCACTCACAAGCATTAAGGAACGGCAGGAGCTACTCCTCCCTGTGCTTAAACACTGTCCATTAGATGTTTTTCCCCAATGTGCGCTTTCATTTTGGATTGTCTGATCCAGAGCAGTATGACAGAATGAGCATGAGAGATCTAGTGATTGATGTGAACTAGCTGGTCAGGGACCAAGCTACAGTTCTTAAACCATCATCAGCTCCCGTAGCATTGTGGAAAAGAGTTGAGGAGCTAGACTCCTGGCAAACAAGAAACCCTCAATGTTTCAAATTGTTCTTTCAGATGGGTGTTATAACCAGTTACACCCTAGAAGATGAAAGGCTGTGTGACAGTAGATCTTTGATTAAAATTAGGGATCGTTATCTAATTAGGATTGTCCAGTTGCACCTCAGATTTCTATGAAACAATTCAGAAGTGATCCCAGAATTCACTGAGACTCCTCTGAGCCAAGGTACAGTTTATGCATCATGCAATGTGAGAGGGAATCTATGATTCACCAGAAAATTGGGACTGGGCTTTGCTGAACAGAATATTTAATTTTACCAGAATTATGCTGGGTTCATGGGTTCTATAGAAAGGAAATTCAGATGGCAAACAAGGTAAGATGAAGAAACAGGCCTGTAAACAATCTTTGCCCTTTGAACAACAAAAATCTACCGGAGTGAACAACCACCTCACAACATATAGCTTATAACTTCAACTTCTGTGTGTTATCATATTCATTGACTTCAGCAAAGTTTTCAGCACATAAACAAGATGAGCTGGGATCAAAGGTCTTACAAAATGTATATGTAGAAATATTCCCTGCTGTTTCTCTTTCAGCTATCCAGTTTGCAGAACAGGATACTCCTTTGGGTCAATATAGTTGGAGGAGGTGTCCCTGTATGCAGAAATTACCATCTAGATAGGGCTGAGGGTGTAGATTGGCTGCAGAGGGGGAAAACAGAGGCCTTAGAGAGGATAAATTTTAAAATCTTATTTACAGCTGAAGCCTGAATAACCTTTCGACCCTACCTTCCCAATGGTAGGCACTGGCTTAAATGCAATCTTGAATCAGGAACTGATGGAGCAAATGACTCATTTAACACAAGGGAATCTATGGTAGAGTCAAAATTGAAAACTATGTACATAAATTTTTGGACTGTGAATCAGTGACAAATTCCTCCTTTCTGTAGTAGTGAACAGGGAAATGCTTGATGTTTATCTGATTTAACACAAGCCATAATAAATACTGTATCTAAAACAGAACTTTTAAATAGTGGTTGGGGAAGAGAAGGTGTAGAAAAAGGCTGGGAGGGAGAAGAATTAGGGATGACATTTTATGTCTTTTAAAAGTCTGACCTTTTGGAAATATCACTGTGTACATTTTAAATATTAATAAAGGCACTAGCTGTTAGAAGGCACAGGGCTGTTGTTGGGGGGTGACCTTTTATTGAAGTAAAAGAAAATTGACAGTTTTATTAGCCATAGAATACTGCAAACAAGCTACAGGAAAAAAAGCAAGCAAAAAGCTGTCACTCTAATTAGCTACATTCTGTAAATTAATCTGAGGATGTGGCTGTGTCTAAATATTGCTGCAGGTCCCTCTGTATCTCAGCCCAGACTTTCCAAACAGCTTCAGAGTGAGAAAAAAAACAACATTTCCCATTTCAGTTCTTTAAAGAGATGATGTTCCCAGAGAAAAGAACCAGAACACTGGGACAAAATTGATGGGATCTTCGTGACTCAATGGTCATCATTTCTGTGTGCCACCACAGGCATCCCTCTCACCAGCTCTAGACTAGAACCCATTTAAAACATCATCTACAGGACTAGAACAAGGACCAGACAGCTACTACCTCAGATCTATTTTTGCCTCTACAGATTAATTAACATATTAAAAGATCCTTGCTGAAATGACCCAGACTTATTCAGACTAGAACTTTGGTACTACACAACTAGGAAAGAAATAATCCTTCTATTGGCTCATCCCAAACCTTTTGCTCTTTGTTAGAACCAAGACAGCTGAGTTAACTTCTTGTATTCATTTTTGCTGCTGATAATCCCAAGGGTTCATCTATGATCCAAGGCCAGCTGATACAGCGCTGCTGTATAACCTTGACTCAAACTTCTGAGAAAATTAATAAATTGTGAGAACGAGCTGTGACAAATAAATGAAGCAGAGCCATATAGGATAAGAAAGGTAAAATTGTAGGCAAATGTAAGTGTTGAAGCAGGAGACTTAGTAGTTCAAGGATTTGAGAGAGAAAAAATCCAACAACATAAAAATGTATAAAATGTTTATTTTTCCCCTGCAGGAAAAACAAACAAACTACAAAAAGGGACTTGGAAGTTGACAACACATCCTCAAGGATCTCTGTTCCGAAGAGGAATAGAGGTCATTTACTCCCCCACCTGACTGATGACTACCTAGCTATTTCTTTTTGTCTATCACCTCTACAACCTCCAGCATTGGTTCCAGACAAGGGTAACAAGTTTATGAGGAGTTTATTCAGATTCTACTGCTCCTAGTAGGAATGAGGGAGCAGAGAGGGGGAAAAAAAATAGGAGAAAAAGACAGCCTTTACTTGTCCTTCAGATATCCTTTACTGACAATGTGTTACATAACATTTTCATTTCACCACCACTTCCTCAGTATGATAAAATCTTTCATGTATTTCAGCTCTATTCAGTGCTTTTTCATTAGTTATGTTATAGTTCACGCCACAGAAAGAGTTGGGTTTACAAACTCTATCTAGTATTGGAGTTATAAAGGGCAAAAGCTGCCCTCCTTTATGTCACAGTCTGCATAAATGGGGCATTTCAGTGTTTAGAATTTAAAGTAGATGTGCACCTCATAAAGCCAGCAGAGCCTGTTCTCCAACACTGCCCTACTGCCAAGGCAAGAGTGGTGAGTATTCAGGAATGGTGAGCAGCACTGGATTGACTCTAGAGGGAAACATGTCAGTCTTCATCTCTTTTGTACTCCTGAACAGCCAAGAACCAGCACACACCCAGTGAACAGCTTTGCACACATAAGCAATGAGTGGTGGTTAAACTACGTATCCTGGGTTTTACTACTACTCAAACACACTGCAGACATGCATGCGGAAGGAGAACCTAGAACCTCAGAGCAAAACACTTTAAAGAAGTTGTATAATTTATTTTCTGATCTCAGTTTTTCTTTTGGAATTGCATCCTTTGGCTGGATAGAACATCAGGCTGTGCTTGTTCAGAAAAGCAGACAGGAAGGGAAAGTTCAGCCTTAAACAAATATTTATTCAGTATGCCACAGTTTAATCAGTTTGTTCACAGAGAGACATTAATGTGAGATTAAGTACAAGCTAAAAATATGACGAGGAAGTCATGGATAAATCAAGTGGGAAGGAAAAGACAGTGAAATAGTTGCAAGCAGATTTATAAATGTTACCAGGAAAAATAATCCAGGTCAGCTGTATCCATTTTATTATTTTTTAAAGCAAAGTACTTTAGACAAAGCATGTAGAAACACTGCAAAAAGCACACACGTATCCTCTTACTAGTTAGATCTACTTAAATGTACCCATTTTCTCCTTCCTCTTTTGCCTCTGTATTGACAGAGTTCAGGATATCTTGAGGGCATTGATATACTCCAACAGGATGCAATGGCCACATGGAAGCTGAGGACACAACTAGTCCATCTCAAGGAAAGGAGTCCTGGCCTTCACCACCAAAATGCTGAATGATGCAGAAGGTCACACATCCTTTTGGGATAGAAGCTTAAACTGAAAGTGGAATTAATGATTGTGACGCCTCCTGACGTCAAAGGAAGCAGTCCTCTTCAAACTCTGTAGATTTTACAGGAGACACGCGTTCCACTAATATTCACACTAGATATAATACAGAATCTGAGGGTTGCAAAACTTATTTTTGGGGCAATGGGGGAGATCTAGCATAGCACGTAGAAAAATATTTTTATTATTAAAAAAGGATAATTGCCAGCTAGAAGTTAGCGATTTCAACACAATGACATACTAAAGTTCTGTTGAATGAAATCTTTGTCCTCTCAATGCAGAATGGTGAATGTTCAGAAAGTTATCAGATTTGCAAAGCTGCAGCATGAATGACAGAGTTATTTAGGGATGTAAGGAAAACCAAAAGACCAAAGAGGAAACTGCTACAGTACATTTTGTGATAACAGGAATGAAAACATTCACAAAACCAAGTTGCTTTAACAAGTTCCCTTGATTAACTTATGTGACCTCAAAAAGAAAGATGTGTCATCCTCAGAGGTCCTGAAGACACTGAGTAGGCTGGGTAGCATCCCTTTGCAGAAGGCATTAAGTTTATTTCACACAGAACAGCTGAGTACAGTCATTCCAACATAATTCACACAGTCTATCAGTAACTAAGACTGATTACTTTCAGCAACGTACAGAGAAATTTTCTCCCAGTCTATATTTTTACATTTAAGTGACAATAGCAATGCACAAACTAATGCTCCTTGATACTGTGCTTTCCCTTGTTATCAGGGAAATGACTTAGTTTTAGGCTTTCCTGTTGGGGAGATGCAGGAGATGACCAGAAGGTAGAAGTTTACTTTAATGGGCAAATTTCTCTTCTTTGCTTTCAAGAAATATTTCAAATCTCCCCTTATCCATGGCTTTTGTGGCTGCTTTTAAGTTGAAAAGCAGCTTCCTGCTGAACTGCAGCCTGAGGAAACTCCTCAGTACCTATGAAAAGTGAAGTTACACTCTAGGGAAATGGCTAGAGATTTCAGCTTTTTGTCCAGAGATCTGAAGATATGAATCATCTAACAGATATGAAACATTCAACAGATACTTTGCTGGAGTAAGAAAGCATTATATCCAGCCTATGATAAAGCGTCTTTTTAATGGACTTGTGCCTAGAAAACCACTTCCTGTGAATCTGTTCATGCCTATGCTGAGAGCCTGCACTAGTCCTGTACACCACTAAACTCTTGGGATTGCTTAACAATGACAAAAAGCAAAAAAAGTCACTTCTGGGATGCTCAGCAGCTAGTATAAGTCAGAATGGAAGTTTCAGTGGAAGTCTGAAAATACATCATCCATCAATACTCTACCTGGTATACCTGAGGAGTATGATAGGAAATTATCCACATGCCTAATGGCATGCAACAAAAAGAGCACAATTATCTAATAAAATAAGCATGATATTTTGCAAAAGTAGTAGCACAGCTAAGGGTGAAGGAGGAGGAGAGCTATTTGGATGGGGAAAATCCCTCCCCCCCCCCCCCCCATCAGGTTATGAGGTGTTGTTCATAGTAGAAAAACTAAGCCTATTTTCTTTAAAATACATCAATAGCTTCTTCATGTTTCTGTGTCAACTAAGTATCAAAGTTTAAGACATCTGTTGAGACCAGATGAATTAGCCATATTCTTCCTTTGAACTGCAAGGAAGTTAAATGATACAAAACAATTGTCACATCAGAAGGAGAGAAGTCATCCAGATAATCAGAAGTAGACAGCGTGGAAAAGAAAGGGAAGGATATCTATTTATTAGTTTTTAAGGAATTGCATGGATAGTTAATATTTACAGAATATGCTACATCTGGAGGGATCTGAAGGTGTTTGGCATGGTCTGGAGATACCAGAAATATCCAGGCCAACAGTTTGAAGTCACTGCTGACATTTTAATCAACAGTCTGCTCTGTCTTAGCACATACATTTCCTGAGGGTGTTTCCTACCTCTACCAGAACATGGCACACACAGCTTGTGCTTGTACCAGAGATGAGTGGGGAAAAGACTTTTTAAGCATGTGGTAGGCTGGGTTGGCTGCATGACAAATAAACTGTATGTTATCAGCTAAAGGCAAGGATGAAGAAGAAACAGAGTGAAGATGCTCAGGTCTGTTGGCTCAAAAAGTTATGGGCAGCTGTTACCAGTCAAAGGCTTCCCCCTCTGATTTTACACAATTCTGTGTAAATAATTCTCTGTTAATAAGAACCTTAAGACCCACATGCTTTCAGTATAATGCCTTTCATCGTAATTAAAATTCTCAGTACTGGCCCAAAACAATGTTAACAGTTTCTCCTCTCCTAAAAGAGGCATCTCAACTGTGGTTAACTGGTTCTGCAACACCCAGCAGAAGAGCTGCCACACAGCTCATTTTTCTCATTAGACTAGATTCCCTTCATTTTCTATAGTCATTTTATGGAGCATCACTGCATACAAACATTATTACTTAAATCTCAGTTTGCTTCAATTTAGCAGAATAAAGATGGTCTGGTGACATGAGCTGCAGATTTTCCATATGATTGAGGCATTGGGTCTGCAGCCTTCATTTATCTTCATTTTTCTTTAAGGTAACAATGCCATACTTCAGCTGGGACTGTAATTCTTCAAGGCTCTTTTTATATGCCATAGCAAACAGGCTGAACTGTCCTCCTAAGGTAGGGGTCTCTCCCCCGACAATACTGGGAACCAAGTTTGGTATCTTTACGTTAAAAGAGAAGCTGAAAATTTGCCTCCAAGGAGATAATAGTACTTTCCTATTTTTTTTAGGATATTACTTTAAAGTTTTGTGATCTCTAAGACACTGTAATCTTAACAGGAACAATGATGCTGGTGAAACAAGCCTTATAAATACCATTCAGCATCATCTAAATCTACATGAAATGTGCATAGCTGTGGGCTTAATCACAGATTGAAAGCTGTTAGACAAATACACCAATTTTTTCTATGAAGTGATTTAAATCTCTGTGTAAATAGAATTCACATTTAAATATTTTTGCAACCAATCTCTTAAGGTGTCTTGAAAGCTTCAGATATCACAATTCTGGGCTTGTTTGCTTGAAGTAGATAGCTCATCTGGACAGAGTGTAAAAAGGGAGTTAGGAAAATAATCAGAGGCCTAGAAAACATGAGATACAGAACTGGATTTGATGAATCTCAAGAGGGGAGAAAAAAAAAAAGGAGTACACAGCAATATTCTTCATGTGTTTAAAGAACACCTACCAAAAGGAGGAGACCAGACTGGTGGATGAGAGAAGGAAGAAGCTTGAGTCGTAGCAGAAAATATTCAAAGGAGATTTTCAAAAGATTTCCAGTGTTAAGGGCAGTAAACCCCATTAATTCCTTAGATGTCACTTTCCTTTCCGAAGTTCAAGATACACATTCCTCCTATCAACTCATTCAGAAACACATTCTTCCTCTTTCTTCCACTATTCATAAACTATAGGAGTACATCGATCCTTTGGTATGTTATTTTTTACTGAAAGCACCTGTATTAGTGTAACAGATACAATCACAAGGACAGTTAAAAAAAAAAAAACATGCAAACCTTCATGTCCAGTAACTATTTTGAAAAAATTTTTCACAGAGAGCAAGAGGCAATTTCTAAACAAGATTCAATAAGCAGTGTACTATACATGGAAGTCTTTTCAAAGGTAACTTGGAGGTTCTCATCATTTTCCTTAATTAAGGTAAAGATTAGATAAGATGCAAAAACAAACCAACCAACAACCAACTCTCTTAGGTCTATCTCAAGTATTCAAAGGCTAGTTGACAGCATTTTCTGCATATCATCCCTCTTTAGGAGCCTAAGATATTGCTTGTAGTTTATGTTTTCTATACACCTGCTTGCGCCATGCTCAAGTGCTTGCAGAGAGCAGCACACAAAACACAAGTACCTATACAACCACATCCAGTTGTTCTGATATCCAGCTGAGCACATGGAAGTGCTACACAAGTGTGCAGAAGTAGGTACCCAAGACTATAGATACAAGAGGACATGGAAATGAACTTCAGCTTTTGAAAGGTGGAACTACTGGCTTATCAATGCACAACTCGCACAAGGAATTCTCCCCTACGTCAGGTTGTCAGATTTTTCTTTACCACCACATCCACAGAGTGCCTCCAAAAGGAAGAAATGTCAGCAAGCGCTTACACTGGTCTGTTCCGACATCGTATGATGGTGCAAATTCAAGCAGAAATTCAAACAAAATTAATCTGTTTGCTGAAAATAATCAAAGAAATTGTGAACAGGAAAAACCAGACGCTGACACAGGGTCACGGCTTTTCAAGGCTAGCTTTCTGTCCACAGCTATTTGATTACTTCCCCCCTCATCCCCCCAAAAAAAAGAACATGGAAAGGAACTGATTAAAAACAAGCTGCAAGTTTACAGACAGTTATCTGTATGAAGGTATAACAGGAGGAAAACTTTTTCCCTGCTAGATATGAAGGCTGGAGGGCAGTATTCAGCAATCCTATCCAGTCATAAAGGCACAAAACTTCAAACCACCTAACATCTGTGTAAAATGGTCACCTAATGAATTCAGAACTATCTAGAGGCTTTGTGTATAGACCTGAAATCAGCTGTTATGAGAAAAGGAATAGTATTTCACTTTAACATAAATAAAGCATAGATCTGGGTTTCTGCTGAATTCTTTGTTCACACTCCTGTGCAATGATTGTTCCCAAGTACTTTTCTATTTCCCCTGGAGGTGCAAAAAAGTAGCTTAGCTAAGCCTAATAACACAGCTTATTTTATAAAAGGATTGTCTCTCCCTCTCTCAGCTGGAGTACTTTATCTCTGGTCTACAAGGAATGAGAGGAGCAGCACTTTAGGGAAATTCTGAGGACAGGTCTGCAACTGCACAGAACCTACAGAGTGCTGATATACTGACTAAAACCCAGGCATAGGGGATGGATGTTTGGCCCTGAGTTCAATACCAGCCTTAGCAGTTTGCTAATGTGCAGCCAGATGGTATATTCCAGACAGCTGCAGATGAGTGGGCGCAGAACAGATTGAAACCTGGGTTAGTGCGGAGCTGATCTCATGTAAACAACACCTTCTGAAAGGTAGGGGAAAACTCGTTCAGATTGGGCTTTTGTAGCCATCAGGGTCACAAAACAGCCCACAAGGGGTATTAAATGACAGAACACATCTGCCACTGTTTAATACATGGACACTTCCTCTCCCCCCAGAGCCCTACATCCCTCTTTAAAGAGCAACAAGAATACCTCTGCAGACTTTTTGGCCTCTTTGGCCAGGAAATATTATACATGTGATCTGCATCTAATTACTGTATGTCCATAAGGCTCCAATTTTAGTTGTACCACCATGAACAGGTAATATAATAATTAACACTTTTGCCAAACCAGATTTCTGGTTTATTTACACAAGCGCTACAGTTCTAAAAAATCTCAATGCCTGCTCTCTGTCAGAGTGCTGTATTTGGAAATCACGAGTGGGAGTTTAAAATAGGTTCAGCACACAGCTCACACTGTTCCCATCCCTGACATCCATATGTGGTTTGGACAATCTGGAGCTTTCTGTGAAAGGCCCCGCTCTGTGTATTTTGCAAAATGGAGTTCTATATTTGCTGCTATTAGGCTCTGCGAGTTGCAGCATTTTAAGATGTCACTAACTTGATAAACAATGAGGTTTATTAAACTGTCTGGTGGCTAAATAGACACATACAGGATCAAATGTTTGCCACACAAGCAATCAAACAAATTGATGAACATCAAGAAAGTGATTATAGAACTATAGCTGTTCTATTATTAACCAGCAATCTCCAGATCTTCCCCCAATTAATGTCTAGAAAGGAGATGTGAGCTAGTGGAAACCTAATTACTGGCATAACACTTTGTTGATTAGAAGCATGGTAACAGTCATTGCTTCTACTTCATTTACACAAGGCCCATAATAATAAGCCAAAAGATGTCAGTCAGCCACTGCTTTCCTGCCAGAAGTTTCTGCTGTAGCAATAGCTTCTCGTGCAAATGCACTCCTCTACCCACGTCACTCAGCTCAGTAATTGCCTTGCCACTCACATAAAGAAAACAATTTCCGGCTCTGATGGGATTTTGTTGGCAATGTGAAACTGCTACTGCAGTCGCAGCAGCTAGGTGTTAGATGGGTTACTTCGGTGGATCATAACATGAAACTAATCTTTAAGGAAGCAGGTGGAAAAAAGAGAGACTTACAGGTTGGTAGGTGCTAGGGAAATGGTGCTGTCCAAGTGATTAACACAACGAAAGTGTAAGGTGATGTGAAACTGAGACAAGAAGAAGAAAGCGGAAGCAAACAGAATGAAGTTGCTATTCTAACATCAAGATCATCTCCCAGTTCAGCACATCTGCCAGAAACTCCTCTAAAATCATACACACTTATTTTACATGCCACAGGCAGCTGACCAGCAGTCTACAATTTCAGCTTGCAGGCTTTGTATTTGGGCCTCCCTGTGAGCCGTACGCTTAGCACACCACCCCTTCTTCATCCTCAGGCTGAAGCTGTGGATGCAAGGAGTTTTCCTTTCAGTGTGTGACACGCAGCATTTTTCTCACTTCACAACCTCTTTCTCAGAATTGAGAACAGCCAGTATGAGACATTTAATTCTGTTTCTTATCTCAGGTGAATCCAGAGTCCTGTGTCAGGTTTTGGTGTGACACCTGAGGGCCCCTCTCAAGCTCCCCGTGTACTCACGCTTCTCTGCATAACCTCAACATGACTTAGTAGAAGGAAATGTGTTAGGAAAGGGACCACTAGTTCTAGGATGGCAAACAGCTAACCTTGTCTGCTTCCCGCCTGCAGCAATAGAAACCATATTTTATTATCCCCCCTCCCCTATCCTTACATCCCAGGTGGATTCATATCAAACTTTCCATGGACAGGCAGAAGAAAGGTATTTCTCTCTCATGATAATGAAAAACTTAATCAGAAATACAGTTTCTGTGTAGCAATGTGAGCACAGGGCAAATTGAAAGACTCCTTTTTCATGGGTTATAGAAAAGTGCATAGAGAATGTGATCCCATTTCAAGGCTTTTGGATTGAGGGCCGTAGCAGAGAGGGGATTGAGACAAAAAATAAATGAAAAGGAAAATAGTAACCATCCCACAGTATCGGAAACTGTAGTCTGACAGCTTGAGTCTTACTTGCAGGCATAATGGACGGTTCGAAACAGCCAAGCTGCCCATGAATAACAGAGCAGCTATATTTCTATGTTTGCAAAAGGGCCGATACATGGGCAAAATATGTTAATTCACACAAATTATTATAATTTACATATTTTGCTACTCGAAAAATAAAGGTCTAAATTATTAGAGTCCAGAATTTGAGGATGCCAGAGACAGTGACACCAAGGAGCTGTCAGAGTTACAGAAGGTTTAACTGCCAGGCACCCACATTCTAACAGTGAATTTGTTATAACATCCGACAGGA
Organism: Cygnus atratus; assembly: GCF_013377495.2. Lineage (NCBI taxonomy): Eukaryota > Metazoa > Chordata > Aves > Anseriformes > Anatidae > Cygnus > Cygnus atratus. The sequence continues at coordinate 113,496,540 of NC_066364.1, forward strand.
AAAAAAAGCACTAAACAATACAATATATTTCAGTTGCTTCCAATAAAGTTTTGAGTTCATTTCATATCTATTGCTTTAATGTTCAGTACTGCTATCCCAAGATTTTTTGACAGCACTGAAATTAACTGTCTTCAATATGCTTTCTATTCTATTTCTGAGCCTACTCCTGAGAGACGTGAATTACGAAGGTCTTAAATGCACCAAGCTTCTCATCTTTTCATAGCATCATCTATATCTTAACCAAGGCACACACCTTTAGCAAGTAAAAGAATCTTAAGTTATTGGCAAAGAAACAAAAACTTTCATTTTAGCTCAAGTTGTTCTACTTCAATTGCAGCGTATTTCATTGTAATACCATTAAGATACTTTCAAACTGCTCTTGCATTTCAGAGGTAAAGAGGTCTGTTTGCTTCTGAGTGACACTAAATCTGATTTTTTGAGTGATTACAATCCTTTTTCATACAGAACAATTTGGATGCACACAAACTACAGATACAGGGAAATCTCTTAGCGCCAGCTGAAGCCCACTGGTTACTTCTGTCCCAAAGAAAGCATGGTAGATATTCTTACCTTCAGAAAAGCCATGAGAACTCACAACCTTCAGACGTTTCCAAAAGCAGTCAGGCTTTAAGCTCTTGCTAATTCTAAAAGAACAAAAAGAAGCAATGTTTAGTTTTTTTTTGTTTGTTTTTTTTCCCCCAAACAGCACCAAATAAACTTTAAAGAGATAAAACCATGAAAGTGATACTATTATATTTTTGATCTGGGAGAGACGGGGGGAGGGGATGGGGGTGGGAAATTACTCCTTGGCAGGTAGCCTGGTTTTGTATTGATTACTTCATGTTCTTCACATATGGTGAAAGGTTAATGCTGACTACACACTAAATAAAAAGGGAGATAGACAAAGGATATATCCAAAAGAGCCCATGCTTAGTGTTATTGTAAGTAAGATCACTAGCAGTACCCCATAGGTGATTTGTATCGCGTTTCTGGTAGGGCATATTAATTTAGTATAGCACTTATCAGAAGCGAAAAACAAGCCAAAATATAACAAACTTAAAACACAACCTAGGCAAAAGCATTTTACAGAATACAAGGAATTGTTGAGGCAGAATTTAAAGTATAATCACGAATTTAGGAGAGTTTCCTACACGCACTTCTTTCTTCAAAGTTTTCAATAACTCTCTTACACCCTATTCTCTTTCTCCCTAATTTTTTCCAGCTTTGTATTCTTTTCCTCGCATTTATTTTTTCCTTCCAATAAAAAAATACTTTCCTGTTTCCTTGTTTGGTGGGAAAAAAGGAAGTAAACATTTCTGTAGAATCACTATGCAGACAAATAAGAGGCTGCTACATATTTTAAAGAGAAAATGGCACTTTTAGAACATGGCAAAACAAAACCAAGTGGACACATCCCTTCTGATAAAAGTAGAAGAGGTTTCCAGGCATATTTTTCAAGGTGAAGGGATTTGTCTAGTACCTGTTTGTTTTGAATGAGCTTGCAGAAAATTACTGAACAGCCACACCTAATAAGCAACAATAGCATGAGGTTCTGTACAACCTATCTCATACCACTTCTGATTTCACTTCACGCACTCTTTACTGTATTTATACCTTCGAAATGCACAAAACAGAGCAAGTTCTACTCAATTAAATAACATATCTGGAACAAATCTGTGGAACGCACACCCAAACCCTTTGTGCTTCTATCTGAAAAAAGCAAACTGTGGAGTCAGCTTAAGAAGAAAATGACAACATTTTGATTTGTAGCACAGAAAGACATCAACAAATAAAACCAACAAAGATTACCTCAGGGACTCTAGCCCACACCTCCCTAACAGCTTCACCTTTGCCTCCTCTTCCAAACTCAGTTAATTTCTCCTCCTTGCTCTTTCCTGTTTTTGAGGTCCCTATCTGCTAACCACCTGTGTCTCCAGAGCAGCTTGGCTAATTTGGCTCTGATAGCTATTAGTCGCCAGGCAACACCCAGCACTAGCTTTTGCATGTCTCTCTATTTACTCATTTATCCCTTTCCTTTTTTTTTTTTTTTTTTTAGGAAGATCAGAAAGTCAGTATGCTACAGACACGAACAGAAGGAAGCACCTCAAATAAGAGTAGAGAGCACATCTCTCACACTTAATTTTTATCACATTTATGAATATTCATAAGAGGAACAGAGCCAAGAAGGAGAGCAGTACTTTGGAGAGAAGAAACAAATGCAGCTGCTGATTAGCTTTGTAAAGGCACACATGAAAATTGTCGCAGCTTTAGTGGATTGGAAAAAACTGTTTCATGTATCCCAAAAGCCATTCTTAAAGCATTGTAATAAAAACCCTGGGATATCTCTGTTTGGCAGAACAAACCCTAAAATGACTAACATGTTGCAAAACGCCTTCCATGGTCACTGTAAAAGTGTCATGAGGACAAAAGACAAAAGTGTTGCGCAAGTAGACCTGTGGGACTAGAAAAACAAACGAACAAATCTAAATGCAATTCAGCTGACCTTCTAACAAGAACTGGAAAGGCTCAGCACTCCAGTGACTCTCTCCACAAAGCAGAGCTGTCATACTTCATGTTAAAGATACCTCATTATTGCTTATGTAATGTGTAACAGCTACACCAAGACTGCAGGAGGGCAAGAGACCCTAAATAAGTAAAGAAAAAAAGGGGTCCTTGAGAGAGGGCTTTGAAGCTTTGTTTGCATTCAATAGAATCAAGGAACCCCTTGAGTATGAAGGTTAATGGAAACCCCAGGATGATAGTCTACTCAGAAAGCCAGTGCTATGGAGGGGGAGTTCTGCTGAATTGGCCCCTTGACTTTGATAGCTGAGAAAAAAACACATAAGTGACAGCTCAAACAAGAGGTTGTTGTTAGAGTCACTGTAGGTTTCTTAAATCTTTGGGCTTGTGTTCTTTTCTGCATGTGTAACTGCTTCCAAGCTTGTAATCAAGAGCTTAATTCTTTGTTGCTATACAATCAATTTGCTTTCTTAAGTTTGCTTTTATATTTGAACTTGCCTGGTGTTGCATGACCTGGTAGTAGCTCCAGCAAGCTGAGATATGTTGTTTCTCCAGAAGACAGCAATATCCTGTAAAATAAGATCCCACAAAGAACCTGTAGAATATCCCATCGAGAAGACTGAGTGCTAGGAAGACTGGTATTATCAAGATACAAAACATGGGGGGGGGGGAGGGGGGAGGGGGTGCATTTTCTGACATGTTATTCGGTGACCTGCAAGCAAAGGATGAGACAATTTGCAGCGTGAGGGATTATCAGATCTTGACGTAAACAGAACCTAGAATCAGCCATTTGTAACCTTAATAAGAAAATATGACTTCAATCTAGCAACCTGAACAGGATTTCAAAGAATATTTGCATACTACCTAATCTCTGCCTCTTAAGGCTGTATTGGCAGAGTGCTTTATGTGTTGGTTTAAAGACCTGCATGATTATTAGCAGCTGTACCTGATTATGTGCCAATTAACACTGGAGCTCCCACAGGGTTAATATGAAGGTTTTCCTTTCTTCTACTGTTCATTTTTATCTGACTTTGAGAAAAATCTATTAATCACCCTATGCATGTTCTCTCTGTGCTAATACAGTCATTTATTATAGTTATTAAGCTGCTATAAATCCCAGGGGACTTTGATAGATCTTACAATTTTAGATAGGGGATTTATAAGAAACATTTGGCAAATCATTTGTAGAAACTAAATGTCCTGTCTCCAAACCATATGCCCTTGGAAGTACCAGGCTTACCAATTTTGTCCCATTTTCCAGTGCACTACTCAGAATATCCATCTGTTTTGCTGGTTTCCTGTAACGGTGCCCATCCTGATGGACACCAATAACCACAGAGGAACATAAAGGTACAGATTGGGAACCAAACCCAGAGACCAGAGGGAGGTCTTTAAAGGTGGATCAGCTCAGGAGGCCTGGGACTGTCCCCAGGTCACACAGGGTGACCATAGTTGAGGTGCCCATCAATGAAGATGGTTCTGTATGCTGGTAGTCCTACGTAGGACTTTGGCAAGGAAATTTGAAATTATTATTCCTAGCTTCTCAGCTGCCATACAATTCCTTTGGTTCCTTATTACTTTATTTTATGTCCTTAAGTTGTGCATTGTGACAGAAGCTGCACCCCTTGGGAGGGCAGGACAACCTGGCATGAGAACCACGTAGCCACTGTGGAGATTCACTCCAGTAATACATTCAAGCAACACCTCCTCCACACCCTAGCAGGTCTGTGCTCCTGACTGTGCTTAGAGCAAAACAAAACAAAACCTTTTGGCTGTGATTTTCAAAAGCTCCTTAAAATACTTTTGATCATGAGTTGTCATAGCTTAGGTCAGGTCTGCTGCTTTTGAAAACTCTCCTTCTTGGTCTTAATATAATTTGTGTATTAGTGTATAAATATTGTGGGAATTAATGCTCTCTTTCTCAGTGACTGCATGATACAAAGAGAAATATCACCTAAAATAGCCACTGATTTAAAAGTATAAACTATTTATTCTCAGCCATCTGGCCTGTGATATGAACTTCTCTGTATCTGACAGGATTTCATAGCTTTCTCCATTTCCTCACTAAGTTTGGGTGACTTTGATGGCCTCTCTTTGCAAAGCTCTTTTACCTGGGCAGCAATCAGTTGCTCACATAAGCCATCAGTCTCCTGCAATATGACCTTATACTACAGATAGTGTAATTTAACATTCTTACTGATTACAGCACTGTTCTATGGAATAGGATGGAAAGTTTTGCTGGCCTTTGAGGCCAATTTGCTACAGTGAGGTAATTTTCATTTTTTTGCCACATTTATAACTTATCACTGATGTGATGATCCCTGAGTCATCAAAAATGCAAAGTCATTGAGAAATTAAGTGAGCAAAGGGGACAGCTGTGGGGTTTTTTTTTGTTGTTTTCTTTTGATATTTTATTATTATTTTTTTAATATTCCTTGTGTTACCTGAGTTCTGAAACCTGGCTCAGCCTTGATTAGTTTCAGGCTGTCATTTCTTCTTGAGCCATCTGTCTGAGCCTAGCAAGACAGGACTGAGGAAAGGAAGTTGCTGGCCTTCCCTTCCACACAGTGGAATTGTGAACATGGGCAACTGCAAATCACCTGAGTCAAACTTTTGGTACTGCTGTAGTCATCAGAAGGTTCCTTGTTGCTTTTGGCAGAGCAACAATTTCTCTCTGGGCCAAGCAATTCCAACTGCCACTGTCTGCAAATACCTGCAAAAAGGCAGAGTACAGGATATATACATCAGGATGTAATATGCAGCCTGCAGGAGGGTCCCTAGATGAAGCAGCTTTGAAACATTTCCTTCATTATTTTGCAGTTTTATGTTCTTGCTTGCTATATCTGTGTAAGCATCACTAAAGCTTCAATAGGAGTAATATATAGAATAGTATAATTAAAAAGAGAATGGACGAAATTAATTCCATATATAATAATTTTTTCTGACTGCTGTCTCACTCTGTTTACATTAAGAACTTAAGGCTTTTGGTTGCCATCACAAGGCAGAAGGAAAATACCTTACATAAAACATGTCTGGCCATTTTGTAAGAAAATTAAAGTTATGGGATTTGGTTTCACTATTAATATAAAGCTCCCCTTCAACTCTTGAAGCATAAATGAGCTTATTTTGTCATCTCCTGAAGATCAGCCATATTGTCTGCAGCACACGTACAGAATGTATTTTCTGTTAATCCCTTGGCTATTAATCTGTCTCGTGGCTGAAGCCACATTTCAGAATCCAAGCACAGAAACACAAGGGTTGAACCTAATACAGTCATAAGATGTTTTTCCTTGTTTCTAAATATGGCATTAGCCAGCAAAATGTAGAAAACAGCCAGACTACACAATTAAAAAATGATAGCCTCTTTCTCTACAAATGAATATATTAGTGTTGTTAATAATCACCTGATATTAATGCAAAGCTGTGCTGTCACCTGCCACAAACAATGACTGTGTATAACTCCATCAGCTATTACATTACAAGGATGCCTGAAGCCTTATGCTGACTGTAAGGAAGCAAGCATTTGATTTAATGCATTTAACTGAGTATAATATATATATAAATCACACCTTTAATTTAATATATGCATGTTCTTCACTGTAGCAATTACCCACACGTCCACAAAGAACAGTCTGGGCTTCAGGGTATCAGATGGTTTATTCAGGATTATTCTTATGGATGATAGCACTTCATGGTCTCCAAAACAGGCTTGTTCATTACATTGCTTTCTGCTAACAGAATTTCTGCAAGATGCCCCTTTCAACTGTTTTGTGTGTGTGTCTCTGAACCATGAAAAATACCAGTAAACTGCCACAAGACTGATTTCAGCATCACAGGTAAAGCAAATGTGCAAAAAGGGTATTTTGTTCTGACACAGTCCTTTAATCAAGGAAAACATTTGCTCAGTCATAAATGAATGAATGGGAACTGAGGGGAAAAAATACCCATTCAGAATTATTAACCTGATTTTCAGCTTGATTTCTAACACAAAGTGAAAATAAATAGTCATCACCTCATATAAATCCGTGGACTCAGTTACTCTCACTTAAGTAGGGCTACAGAAGTTTATATTAGCTGAAAATTATGCCAGTTATATTTATCTGAATCTGTAGCCTTCCAGAAATCTGTTCCAGATTTCTGAATAAGAAAGCACTGATATGCTGAGGGCATCCAAATGCTCCAGTTGGATCGTCCACAGCAATTAGCAAAAAAAACCTTTATCAGAATAGACCAAATCCTATTCTCAGCTCACTGTGTTGATAACATGAGATGTCTGAAATTTTGAGCTACAGTGCAAAGTTTAGAAACTTAAGATTCTAATGGCATGTTTTTTTTTTTTTCTCTCCCTGATTTAAGGCTCAAAACCTTAGGAAGTAAGATGTGTGACTCCTTACTCCGTCATTGTCATGTAAGTTCTATATTTCTTCAGCTAGCCTACCAGGCCAGCTGGTTTCCAGGGGCTGTACCTATACCACTGGTTTATCTTTATTGTGCAATATATTGAGAAGATAAGGGAATGGGTCACAACTGCATCAGAAACATTTGTTAAGCATATTTGCAACCAGTCTTGTTACCAGTGGCTTTTTCCTGTGCAGCTGTACAGAACTCATAAAAGTGTTCTTAAATATTGACCCATTTTATTTGTTTAGTTATCCTATTGGCTATTTTTATTCTAAAATAATCAATAATGTTTTTACCTGGCAAAGCACTTCCACAAACATTTTCTAAGCAGCCAACAGAAGAACAGTGTTGAAAGGTTTGCTTTCTCCATTACAGCTGTAACTAATGATTTGTTTATTCAGAAAAATGTAGAAAGGTTTGGTGTTATCTAGCAAGTAACGTTGTAAAAGATTGGTCTTTTTAAAATTGTGTCTGAAAGTTGAAATGGCTCGTTCCACTCAAATACACTTACATTGGAAAAGAGATTCTTGAAAGTTTTGATATTGTGATATTTTGTTTGAGTGACAGAACCTAAGAATTAGTGTTTTTATAGTACTAACTGGCAAAGCACCTTAACCTGCACAGAGGAACTGCAACAATTCAGTGATGCACAGATCACTGACAACATAAATGAGCATAAAAAGTTTCACCGTGATTCTGCAGATGGAAATTTTCATTTGAAAAATATTACTTCATTTCAGGTCAAAGCACTTTTTTATTAATTGTTTTTTTTTTTTTTTTTTTTTAAACAGTCGTCATGTTTTAGTGTAGATTTATTTTCAAATGCAATCATCTTCTATACTAAAAGAACTTCCTTTTGAAAAAGGAGTTCTAGTATATGAATTTGTTTCTCATGTTTAAATTACTTTAGTTTATTGGTTTATAAGGTAAACTGATTTGACTGTCTCCGATATGTATTCACCCTGTTTTAATGAACCTAATGGGACAAAGTGCAACGTTTTGTTGCGTTACTAGAGATTAAAAAAGAAATCTGTCCATTGCTTTACCTGGCAAGAGTCTATTTCCAGACAACGCTGTATTCTGCAGAAGTACATGCTTCACATCCTAGTATTTATTTACATTTCATGAAGGATTGTGACCAGAGAGGACATTGTCCGTATTACTTCGTCCTTACTGACGCGAGAGGGGTTATTCAGACAGCTCTTTGAACTTTTCTGCTGATAGAATATCCTGCTAATAAAAATGACACAGTTAAACTCTATACTTAAGAAATCCAGGAAGATTTTATTGAGCATCTCAGCACTATAAACACACAGGGAAGGCAGAACAGAGGGAACAGCAGCAATTGCTCCCAAATCTGCCACACTAAACACCTCAATTAAAGAAGATGCTGTCACCTGGAATTTCTTTGTCATGAGGTGCTAGGAAAGACTGTAGCACACAAAGTTGGCAGAACCTACTGCTTTGATGGGTCAGGATATGACCCAAAATGATCGGTGAATGCTCCAGAGAGGACAAGGCTACCTGAGGGAAGGCGGTGGCCGCCATGTCCTGTCAAGCTGGCAGACCCCTTGTGGCGAGGCATCCTCGTACCACCCAAAATGGCGGCTCCCTCCTTCCCTCCCTCAGCCATCCCCATTTGCACACATCATCTCTGTTACCCCAAGGCTCATGGCAGGGAACGTAACACCTCAGAGGGTAGGTGAAATACAGCCCCAGGCAGCATGGGGGAGAAGCCATGGCACCTGTGAGGGGTTGCCGCTCTGAGGAAAGACAGCCAGCTCACTGCTCAGCGCTGAGGGGGCTGCAGCTCCACAGCATCATCTGTAGCATTTATCTTAATCCCTTCCTAACCATTCCTCAATTTTATCCCTTTATGTTCAACTCCAGCCCTCAGGCCATTTTGAAGAGTTGGGCAGCAGCCCAGTGCCTGTGGCGATGGCTGAGCGGGAAAAGCTGTGTGGTGCCAGGTGCCCGGAAATGGGGCAGGGGGGCCGGGAGCTCTTGGCACAGGCCAGCCGGTACGGGGCACCTGACAAACTGGTTTCATGCACAGTCTTGAATCAGGGGCTTGTAAAGTTAAGTCAACACAATAAAAACAAGCAAACACACAAATACAAACTGTATTCCTAGCAGTTCTGTCTTTGTTTCAGTTAGACTGCATGTGAATCCTCTTGTAGGTGTTCCAGTTCAGAAGGAAAGGTGGTATTGTTTTACCTCATTTCACTCTGCTTCAGCTCCTGAGTTACAGCCATTTGAATTCAGAATTCAAGTCTGTATGAAAAATTATAATTTCACCTACTTTATAAGCCAGTAAAGTTTCCTGTGTGCCCCATGCAGACAAATATTTGAATGTCAGGTAGTAGGTTTTTTGTTTGTTTTTTAAAATTTAAATACCATCTCAACATTTCATTTTCATCCGTCTTGGAATGTCTTTGCCTATTACTCTTTTATTAGCTTTCCTGCACTGATTTTGAGCCATCCACAGCAGCACGCTAAGCGCTCCAAAATGAATTTACCTTTTCCCACTGTAGTATTGCTGTTACCAGCAACAGCCTCATCATTTACTCTGCACTAAAAGACAGGAGAGGTTCAGCCCCTGGGTAAGCTTTCTGGCTCCTCACTCTAATAACTAGTGCCACTAACACAATAAAATTTTATATCATTTTTATTGGATCCCTCCTAGAGACTTATAGGAGGAGCGCTGGCTTGCAGAGCAGATGTGTGAAGCTGCAGACAGAATTGCATCTGTTTCCTTTTGCCACAAATTGTTCTGTGTTGTCCCCTGTCGACTAGGAAATTTAACATACTGTCACTGTACATCGCATTTGTAATAAAATCATTGTAGAACATAAACACGTTACCCCTTTCTACTTTTTTTTTTTTTTAAATAATAAACTGAGCTTTTTTCATCTATGTCTCCCTCCTTCTCATCCCCCAAAATAGATTTTTCTTCTGGCCCTGATATTCCCTGGAGCTAGGCCAGCTCCAGAAGTTTGATGCTGCCTTTCACAACAGTCCTGAGAGTGAAAAGGAGTACAGGGGAAGTGGAGAAATGTATGTAAGAATCTGCCACTTCCCACTAAATCAAAAAATATTTGGCACTATATTTCTTGATGTATTTTTTTTAAACCCAAAAACTGTTGCCTTCTAACAGAAGAGAAATAAGCCACAGTCCAGATCCAGGTAAGGAATTAAAAAGAAAAGCTCTTTTTCCCAGCTGCAGAAAGTTGCCAGCAGCTTTTAATTTACAAGCCAGGGTGAAACCCTGCTTTTGCTGCAGTCACAGGTGCTCTGCATCCTTGTACTGCTCTGGGTCACTGTGGCCGCTCTAGTTTTTGGCTTGCTGGATAAACTAGCTCCCGGTTGCTGATGAACACAGAAGACAAAGGAGTCCAATACCACATTGACAAGCAAAGATGAGCTTATTTTGTTCATTTTCCAGACTGAGGGAAGACAAAGGAGATGCATTTGTGCAGATCCTCGAAGGAAATACTGTGGTGTCTTGAACACCTGTGACACATGGACCCTAATCCAAGAGGAGACATCTCAGTGCTGTGCTAGGAGAGGCATTTGGCTCCTGCGTCCATCCCAAGAGCTTCAAGATAGCTTGGGGCTGTGGCTACACTTTGCTCACAACAAAACTGTCACCTTCCACCATTTTCACAGTGAGGCACTGACGAGCCACTGAAATATTTGGGTATGGTGCCAAGTTGGGAACGCAGCCGACACACACAGCAGTGAGGGGAAGCCAAGGGGATCATGAGTGAAAGTCACATCCATAATAAAAGTGACAGGAGTGTCACAAGCCCTTTAAGGGGCTCTGTCTCATTTGCATTTTCTTATGCTACTCAGAAAACTTAATGAAGTTTAGCTTCTGTCATTAAGATAAACCAGCTCTGGGGTGGTACTGTCAGCCATACTAATTAAGTCAGCCTCCAAGTGCTTAAAGCTTGTCTACACTTGAAAATTCAGTTTGAGGTAGTGCATAAATTGAAAATGCAATTGTTATTCTAACTAAATCTGTAAATCAATATATTTATTTTAGAATAAGAGTGCCTTTGAGCTTGGATCAAATGGAAACAGATGGAGCAGTTGCTTCTTTCTCCTCTCCCAAAATAAAAGATCTCTGCATGGGAAACAATTCAGGGGTGCCCATTGCTAAGCATCCTTATGCACAGACAAGTCTTCAGACAGCTGCAGGACAGCAGCCTTCCTTTCTGTATGCTTCCCTTTGCACAGTGCTTTGCCAGCTGAGCTGAAGCTGCAAGCAACAGCTGATACATTTCTAGACAGTGCTAAACTAAATTGATATAGATTACAGTGATTAAATTTTTAAGGACCTGTAGTGTTTCTGCAAGGCTTCTGTTAGAGTACAAAGCCCAAATAAGAAAACTTAAAGCTGGAGTAAAACACTTCTAAGAAATATAAAGTACTTTTTAAATATTTCATAAGCAAGCAAGTTTAGAATAGAGCTAGAAGACCGTGAACATGTGGTATCATCTTTATGTGCATTGTAGGAGTAGTTATCAACCAGTTTAAAAACAGCTAGAAAATACTAGGGAATATAAAAAATTTCTGTCACCATAAAGAATAGTTTTGCAGTTAGATTCCAAGAACCCACAATATCCAAGTCCTTTGGAAATGTTAGAGTACCTAAAAAGCACAAAAAGTTCTGCATCTTCCTTCCTTTCATATCCTGCTCTCCCAGCTGCATGTTTCAGACAATGCTTTTGTGATGTTTGCTAGCAGAATAGAAATAGCAGCTAAAATCATCATTGCTGGGGAAACATGTCTAAGACAAGGGCTAGAGAAGACATGGAGCAGAGTGATGTAACATACACAACTTGACTGTAATTTGGATGATGTGCACAGGGCCAAAAGATGCTATTTGAAAGGGAAAACTGTTCCCACTCAAAGGAAAGTGAGTGGGGAAAAATAAATGGCATTTCAGGTGCTTTTGTCCAATTTATTCTTTAGAGGCTTCACGGAGCATATCTCTGGGTTGACTCTTTGGTTTCTGGCATCTCCAGCCGGGAAAGCCAGTGAGAGTGGGAGTTTTATTTGGGATCTTAAATGAAGAATTAATACCTGTGTGAGAGAAGGGAACATAGCACTTACCTTATCCATTATTAGCACAGATTTTGGAGAATGCTGTGGGAAGATGGTAAATAGAGTCACCTCTAACAAGAAACGTTCTTCATTCAAAAAGATGATTGGCAGTCCTTGCAGGGCTGTCTGACCATGTCTTTAAATAGGGAAACAAAACCAAAAAAACAGCATTTTTCCTCTTATGTGTGGTAGAGGAAAGTATGGCTGCAGCACAAATGAAATTGACTTTCCTTGCTGTTGAATACAAAACAGTTTAATCATCATCTAATCTCCACCAAATCGCAACCTGATTTCCTAATTGGCCACCTCCTACTTCTGGAGGGAGTCCTCTGGCATTTGTTAGAGGTCTGCAGTGGGTTCCTCCCAAGCAGTCGGCTGATGTTTCAAATGCTGCCACCATCCTACTACACAGATGGAAACTTCTGCTCTAGAGAGGACTCTAGTAACACAGAGCTTCTCTCCACTCAGTTATTATGGGGAAAGTGTTCCCCAAGAAATAAAAGGAAATACACATTATTAGTTAGAAAATGCAGCTGCAAAAGGTTCCCAAAATTATTTGGTGCAGAGGAGGAACACCACATACTATTACCCAGAGGCAAATATCCAACAGGACTCCTACACATGCAAGTATGTGTTTACACATGTACAAATGCATGCAAACACATACACACAAAACAGGACTGCACAGCTGCCTTCAAACCAAACCTGAAGGAAAATTCAGCATGCAATTGGCAGTGGTCATCCAGCTGAGATGAGGTGTTCCTCCTGCTGATATCCAACCTCTTGCTTGAAAATGAACCACTTGGCAGTGGCAATGCGCCACAGCTGGAAGCCACAAACAAGTCAAAGCAAATAAACAATCCCAAAATTAGGTTTAAAGCAGAGAACAAAAAATACAAATGTCATTTGAAAGCCTACTAAAATTGGCTGGTATCTACGAGAGTGCTTGGTAGTTCAGCACTTCTCTGTAGCACTTCAGAAACAGAGAAACAGAAAAACAGTCTTAGATGAAGAAATAAATAATGGACACTTTCAACACATAATTTGCATTTGAATCAACTAGGCTGGCTAAATTAATTCATCCATTATGAAAGGGGAATTTTACTGTCTATATTTTCAGGCTCCCTACTGTGCTAAGTTAAATGGACAGTGAAGCAGGGACCACTGGCTTCATAGAAATTGCCACTAAATTAGTTTCCTCCCAATTATCATCTAGTTTCACACTCATGATCCGGAAGTCTAATGTTAATGGAAGGAACTGTCTCAGGGCCTTGTCTTTCCTGTTCGCACTAGTGAGGGAGTACAGCTACAATAGTACTTCGATATAAGGCAAAGGCAGAACTCACCCAAAGCTTTGGTCTGAAATATTTTTCCAGGCCACCCTCCCCAAAAGGGTTAAATCACGTAGCTAAGGTTATTTTGTATTAAATATCAGTTTAAAAGACTGGGAAGGTTGAGGGGTGATTCCTTGACATATTATTTCAATTGCACCCTTGAGACAATTTCAAGCAATCTTAAAATAGATGGTTGATAACATATGACAATAGATTATTAATTACATAGCTTATAGCATCAGGAGCTATCTGGAGGAAGACAAACTTGCTTGGAGATTTATGGAGTAGTGGATATGCTTTATTGTTCTTAAAGCGTTAAAGTTGCATTTTCAATGGCAAACAGGTTAAATTTTCATTAATTGTACCATCATGATTTTTCACTTCCTTGAATCTTGTACAAATTTTCAGTCACATTTAATGGACATCTTACAGCTTAAGTCTGGAGATTTTTGCCAGGTAACTTTTTTTGGCTTTCAATAGTGGTGCAAATGTTTATTATTCAGAGGGTGTATGATGTAGGGGAAGTAACTAAGATAACCTGCAAGACAGATCCATCTCTATGCTTTTATTAAGTACCAATCCCTTGAGCTTTATGCAGTCCTGTGACTCAATAAGGTTTGGAAAGAATATTTGAACTTATTCGTATAGCTCAGGAGCAAAGGTTCAAAGAGGAGAGGAAGAACCCTCTTTGTCCAAACACAAAGAATAGGGAAGCACCCCAACGTGTTAGTGTTTCTCCAGGCCACAAAGGAATGGCAATTTCTCTTACATGAGTTACAAATGGAGCTTGTGCAACAAGACTACAGCACTTCCCCCTTCCAGCCTTCCCCACAAGTGCTTCCATCACTGTAGCCTCACGGCAGCTCAGAAATGCCACAAGCATTTGAAGAACGGGAAAAAGGAGAAGTATTGTTATCTCTCCTTTGCAAACAAAGGGCGGCAGAGGAGGGAACCAATCTCACAATTCAAAGCCATGATCAGGGTCACATCCCCCTGCCCACACTGCTTAAGGAAAGTGACACTACAGCAAATGCAATGTTTGTCCCAGGCTTCCCAAGGGACAAGCCATGCTACAGACTAAGGGATGGGATCAGAGAGCGCGACACTTCAATGGGAGCACTGTTCACCAGGAAAACCTATTTAACTTACTGACACTATCCACCGGTGTCTGGAGAAAATGTTGGGAAATAAGAATAAACAAGTGATGGACAGCTGCCTGGCAGCGCTGCCATTTGCCAGTAAAGCTTTTAACACTTCTAGAGTCACAGAGAGGCTTGTACCAGGTATCTCAATTCACATTGCAGGGTTGGGACAGGATGGATTTTGGCAGGAAAACATTACCCCATAACAGCTATGTTAGAGCAAAAGTCATGCATGTAGCTCATGCTGCTCTGAGCTCTGTGCCCCACGCCCCAGACTATCTCCATCCTCATCCCCAAAGGAAACACAAACCATTACAGCACTTTCTTTCCCTTCTTTCATAATGGAGAAGATGGGTGGTCCTCGTGGTGCTGGAATATCAGTCCATTAGCTCATAAAGCTCACTCTACACAGACCATAACAGCAGAGTAGGGAGGAAGGTGGAAAAGAGAGGGCAATATCTCAGTGCCACAGTCCTTGTAGCGGGGCTGTGGAGCTGGTCTGGAGAGCTCTGTCACCAAGAGCAAACAATTCTGCTTCCCTTAGACTGCCGTGACAAAAACAAGTTGCATGAATCAATGCCTGCGAAAGCCACCCAAACAGCTTCCATTGCCCTTCCTCCCTGCCCATCGATTTCCCCCAGGCAGAAAGCAAACCATGTTGCAGCAGAAAACCACAGTTAAAGAAAACCCAAAGGAGCTGTCTCCTTCCCCGTCTTCTTGTGACACTGAGAAGGTGGCACTAGGCTTTGTGACAGCCTGCTGCCAGTGTCACTTCAATACCAAACAGGATATTAAGTGTATTTTATTTATCATTAAACGTCAGAAGCAAGATGTGTTGTCACATCCTTCAAGATCTACATCCATTTACAGAAACCGCCAAGGTTTCTTCCCTTACTCTTAGTTCCAGAGGAAACTAAAATATTTACCTCTCAGAGTGAATTCAAACAGCATAACAGGACTGGACTTAAAATACTGATTTTCTTACTATTGGAAGGTTACAGCACAAAGCATCCACAGCATGCAGGGCAAGGGTGGACTGACACCATCTAAAGCAGCTAATGCCTTGGAAATTTATGGGATAACTTTTAAAACTATTCACTAAAGGATGAGCATAGAAATTACTTAGGTAAATACAATTAAGCTACCTGAAATGACTGGCGAGCAATTGACTCTCACAATAACTATCCTTAAACCAAGTGTGAACTCTGACTGCACTTGGGTGGAAAACAACCAGAGCAGACTGCCACTAAGGGGAGTGGTAGCTTTCCAGCCAGGGCCTAACAGCGAGGAAAGGGAAGATTAGAAACACCATAGCTACAAGTCTGCATGTTTTAATTTTTTGTGAGCTGATACAAATCAGAGAGCGCTTTCAGGAAGCATTCAGAAGTACTGGGCAATTCAATATCAAAGATAAGGAAGAATAAAACTATCTCACAAATCACTGTTCTGAGGATAGGCATTCTCCAAGATTCATGAAGCCATATGAATTTTCAAAAAAGATCCAACAGACAATATATTAAATATTATTTATGGATTCCTTTAGCCTTCAAAATAAGGGAAAAAATGCTGCATTTCCTAAGCTACTGTGGATAAGGTAGTTTCCTTCCATATCAGAAACATTTAGCTTTGAACAGAAGGTTAATTCTGTATCTCTGAAAGGTCATTTATTCAGGATGAGTGACAGGTGCCACGAACTCACTCAGTGTCACTTGCATGTCAGTTCAGCTCGACTGAACACAAAGCAAATCAATTCACCCCAGTCAAGTATAATTACCTGCCGGAGCAGGGCACATCACTTTGCATTTGTTATTATTATCATCAATGCTGCAGAAGCACCGAGTCCAATGGCAGTTTGATTAGTGTGAGGTTGCACAGAGCTCCTCCTCCTCCAGCACTTCCTTCTCCATGAGTTTACAACATGATCAGTACAATATAATAATTGCAATTGCAAAAATTGCTAGGTCCAATGCTAGATTAGTACTACTAGATTAGTTGTAGTTGGAGGGGGAAAAAAAGGCTCGAGAGGATGTTTGCAGGAGCTGGAAGCCTGGATGTGCTCACAGAACTTGGGAGCCTTTGCTCCTGTCTCTTTTTACTGCCTTGGAAGTGGTAAATACCTGGAGCCAGGCCATCGATTTCAAAGACAAATTTTGCCAAGTCACTTCAGAATTCTGGCAAGTTTAAGCCTTTTGTGACAAACCTCTGATATATTTCTCTCTCTAAATTCTCAGAGGCTTTGGGGGGCTGGGGGTGAACAGATGCACAAGTCTCTCAAATTTAACTGGGTTAGGATGCAAAATTCACTTAACCTTGGGAAAATACAGAACAAGTTTTAGTAGAAAATTACATATCCTTCCCAATCAACTGATGTGTTATGCTAGGTGTTAATTAATGTTTTTCTAGATCTTACACCCCCCACCCCCACTTTTTCTTATCATGTAGTTTATGGAGGACTGGGATACTGGATGTTTTAACATAGATGTTTTTTAATCTGCTTGATAAAAATGTGAATGACCAATACTCAGTCAATCCAACACATATACGTATATGTTTACAGATCACTGAGTCAAAACAAAAAGTGTAGAGATTATAAGAGGACTGACTGCAAACCACCAAACGCTTTAGACAGATTAGGCTAACATTTTCAACAGATATACCATAACCAGTCACAGTGTTAGGAAGGTTGGAAGGAACTGATCATTACAGGAAAATTGAGAGCATCCCTGTACAGTTAAAGCGCTTACTAGACTGCAACATGTTTGGGTGGTTACATAGTAGTAGTGTTTTCAGTTTTATTTTTTGTTTATGATGATAGAAGCGTTTCCGGTTTAATAAAATGAAAAAATAAAAAGAAAATCAATTAAAAATAGAGGTAAATCACAAAACCAGAAACTTTATGCTCCACAGTTAACAAATTAAGAAGTCTGACCTCATTGGACTCATTGCTAAACCACTCAACAGGCAAACTTGACAGCGTGTTAGACTATTGTGTCCCTGATGCCTTTATAGAGCTTCAGAAACTACTGGGATTCCCAAGAAGTTCTCTACTGTTCTCTACACTCTCTGCATGTTTTTCAGCATAAGATATGGTTAAAGAACAAAGAACTAATTCTGTGCAATGCAGAACACAATTTGTCTTGTTTTGTAAGGCTCCTGCTGAAGTCCTGGCTCTCAAGGTAGTGTAGCCAAAATCAATTCACGCCTCTATTCATCGTGCCTCAGGGATGAATGGATGCAGTCTGTGTCACATCCATAAGAGCTACTTCCATTATTCTGTGATCCCCCCAAAACAAGTATAGTTCAACTGATTTTCTCTATGCCTCTGAGAAGGTTGCAAGGGACAAAGCTGGGCAAAATGAAGGAGAGCAGCACTCTCCCTGTAGGATTCAGAAAATACTAGGAAAGGGGAGAAGCTGGAGTTTAATAGAGGATGCTCTTATGCAGGGGTCCCTGGAGGCTGGAGACTGCAGAGATCTGTCTTCCTAGAACTCTGGCAACAGTAATACCAAAGCAAAGTGCTCTGACTTTTGCAGTCTCTGCCCACTTATGAAAAAGGTGATTTCCCATACTTTTAATCATAGGTAATGCAATGCATAATGACCACAGGTTACAGTAGAGGACATTTTGCAGGGGTAACCTTGACATCTGACTGATGTAATCAAGACATCTTTCAGTTTCATTACCTGGCTTGGACCAGGAATAAAAGAAAAACAAAACACACGAAGACCCTGTTCTATTTCATTCTTTTCATATGAAACTGGACTTTTTCAGTAACCAATTCCTTATCTTGCTCTGTTAGAAGCTCCTGAACTACAAATAGCTCTTGCCTGGCCCAGGATCCTTCTATTTTTATCTTCTTTATTTGACACAATGAACATTTTCTTTCTGTAATATAATTTACTATCAGAAATAATAGATTCACCAGAAAATTTCAAGCTATGGGAAAATGTTGGTTTCGGTTATTTTTATTTTTCCATCAAGAGAATCTAAATGAAAAATACCCCTTTCAAGTCCACGTTTTGAAATGAAACATTTTAAATTTAATACTACTCTTTGGGGAAAAATAAACAAAGAAACAAAAACATCTTTCTCTACTGAATCATTTTGTTTCACTGTTTAAATCTCAACATTTTACTATGTATGGGACAAAAAACCATTACTCTTTGTATTTCTAAGAAGAGAGCCTGTCACCACAATATGAATGTATACACATGGACCTAACTGACTGCACATATCCAGGCTGCATGTTCTCAAATATTCTGCTTGTTCAGTCACAATATAAAAACAGAAAAGAAAGTCATTTCCTTCCTCAATCTTTTTATGTAAGATGTTACAAAATTTCTAAAGCTTTTTGGATAAAGCATTTCATACATACAGTGAGCAAAGGAAGGTAGAAATACAGTTGACCCAGGAATGTAGAGACTGAATAATAAAAAAAAAAAAAAAAAGCATGAAC
The DNA here is from genome assembly GCF_013377495.2 of Cygnus atratus. NCBI lineage: Eukaryota > Metazoa > Chordata > Aves > Anseriformes > Anatidae > Cygnus > Cygnus atratus. Next base: position 113,515,505 of record NC_066364.1, read on the forward strand.
TTCGAGAACAGTTTTTGCAATAGTTTCTTATAGCTATTCAGTGCCACAACCTGCAAGGCTTAATGCATTTTACCTGCAAAGGTAGGTGGACTTAGCTCATCGACTATGGATTTATTCTAGTATTTTCAAGCTTTGTGACCAATGCAGGAAACCATAATATTCCTCTGGACACAATGCTGGGTTTTCTTTTCCTTCATTTCTGAAGGTATAATTCAATCAGGAGTGAAGTGCTTTAGAAATTAATTGGTAGGGAAAAGGGGGCTCATCAGGCACGTAGGCTGATATCCCTCTGACATTTTATTCATATCTCCCTTGATCTCCCTTCGTGAAATCAGCACCCTTCACACTCTCGAATTAAATTAGACTTAGTGCTCTCCTAGTCTGACATCAGAGAGATCACAAATGCTCCAAGGCAGGGGGTGGCCCTCTTGTGCTGAGGAAGCGAGCCTAACAAAATGTATGCAGGGTGCACTGGGTGTCAGATGCCAAAACTCAGCCTCCTCATTTTCTATGTTAGTTTTCAGACTTCCTAATCTACAGCTTTGCAACTTTTTTTTTTTTTTTTTTTGCTGACAGAAACTCCAGCTTAGGGTTGTGTTCAAAACAGATGATATAACATTCAACTGGTCTTAACAAAAAACTTTTTTGGATGACACTTGAATGAAAACAAAGGTTTCTTAGCTGTTTTTAAGGACTCCTTTCTCCAGATTATTCCAGCAGCAGTAGGGCTCTCGTTATTTCTATACCACCCACCTGGATTTTAAGACAGAGTTAAACCATTCACAACCTTTAAAAGAGAAGACTAAATGATAGCATCAGCTCTCCCGTGAAAGAACGGTAATAGGAAGTCAGAGGCCTTGCCTCTCTCCCCTGTTGGGATGGCATCATCACAGGGACCTCTGCCTACAGATTTCCCCAAACCGCTTGGACGCTTCATACAAATAACACACAACAAGACAAGAGCTAAGTTCACAATTACCTACGTATTTTACATTGAGTCATAATTAGCCGCAATATATATACACTTCACTTTAAAATAGCTATGAATAGATAGAGTAAATGCCAGGGACTGCCATCTGCTCCGTAAGCCATAATTAACTGCCTGATTACGACATACATATATATTTATCTAATTAGTTTTAATAGTGCTGCTTTTGCTGGCACCACACCAAAAGTAAGGTGAAGAAGTGAGTCCCACCCCTTTATAGAGAGAGGCTGGGGATGCAGACAGCTCTCACAGGGACTTGCTCCAGAGGCCGGTCAGGATTTGGTAAGAGTGCAGATGAACACCCCAAACAGGGCATTGCAAAACCAGAGGGTTTTGTAAGACAAAGCTCAGGGCATGGCTAAGCCAGCCCCCACAGCCTCTCCCTGTGTGTGGCATGAAGCACATCTCATCTTGGATCTCAGACAAACCCTGTGGTACAGGGGTAATGACCGCACTAAGAGGTCAGGACAACAAATATTTAGACAAACATAGCTGTGTCCCACCAGGCACACACTGTAACCAAATGCTGCTTCTTAAAACAATTCAGGATTACTGATTCTTTGAGCCCACAGAATTCTATTGTCAGCATAAATCCAGAAGGACTTTCTAGGGAGATTAGGATACTTATCTATTTTGTTCAAAAATAAATAAATATCTGAATATGTGTTTCTTCCCCAGTTGTCTCTGCAGTATAACCAGCGTTGCAGTCGCTATTAATTTAAGGGTGAGTATCATTAATGCTTTGCCATAGGACACATTGTCATAAATTCCACATTTTGATTGCAACTCAGACACTTCCTGCAAGATAAATACATTTAGGACCACATTTTAAAAGTCTTTCAGATGCCAAAGGGTACATTTGATATTGATTTTGAGGGAAGCCAGGCATCCAAACGCATCAAAACCTGGTCGTTCAGCCCAGCCACACTGAACCACTCAGTCAATTTCCAAGGGCTAGTGAGTTTCTACTTTAGATTACGAAGCACTGTAATTACGGTAAGCATGGGACATATACCTCTCTATGCATGGAAAGCCAAAGGAGTAGAGGAGATGGCCCATATCTCCATCAATCCTTACACACTTGGTGATTTCACAGAATCAGATGCTATCCATCAGATTCTCTCCTGCGTACCAGCGGTATCTATTATTTACACCTCCTCTGGCTGGTTCATAGGTCTGAATTTTAAAGCCCGGCTCCTCTGTGGATTCAGTGAGGTTCATCCACGAGGAGCTTTGTGTTATCTTTACAAAAAAAATTTACAAAAATCCCCACCTCCCTCTCACTGCCACCCCCCCCAAAAAAAAAAAACAACAAAAAAAAACAGAACATGAAAATACAGCAGAGACATGGGGGATGCCCAGACCTTCAATGGTCTCACAGTACTGGCCTGTGTCACACACCTTAATAGCCAGGTCCTGCCGCCCGCTCCCACACCAGTTACACAGGAGAGCAGTCCGTCAGCCCAGGCAATGATTTGGCAAATCCATCATCAAAGCCTGGTAAATGAAATGCGACAGACACTTCCTCACTCAATGCCCACAGCGGGGCCAGATGACAGCAGTGACACCAATGCAACTACCTTGCAGCAGAGCAGGTACAGTAATTTAGTGACACATATGCCTGTCTCCATTCCTTCTTCCCCCATCCCCAGGGAGCACCAGCTGCTGATGCCATTTCTTCCAGCCTGCAGGCTACAAATACCTGAGAAGTCCCTTTATTTCAGCAGATGGGCTGAAATCCCTTGACCCCCAAAGAGCCTGCGTAGCAGCATCCTTTCCTGCTGCTGAAGGTGGAAAAACACAGTTCCCTTGCTTTTCTGGGGAACTGACAGGCCCTTGCTAGTCCAAATGAAATATTATTGCTCAGGTATTGTAATTAGGTGGTGTAAAAAGCTGGCGATATTGCAAATGCCAAGTGGGAGGAGATGGAGATCAGTTTTTTGTTTGTTTGTTTTAAGGAGATGTGGGAACATAATTTTTCAAATGGGACCAATAAAATTATATAGTCCTCTTCAGAGCCTGTATCTGGAATGCTGCTCAGAGCCTCTCTCAGAGCCATAACAAGACAACTACTAGAATAACAGAATAGAAACTTCCAACATTTCAGTAAATAACGTAGGACGGGCTTAACTCTTACAGCTTCTGCAGAACCCACCAGCAAGCCAAGTGAGACATTTTATCCCATAAGATTAAGACACATCATGAGATTAAGACACACCGCAAGCTAAAACATTTAATTAAAGAAGAGCCACGTCATCACCCTGGGCCTGAGTCTCTGCTGGGAGACACACAGAGCCCTGTTCCTCTGACCACAAGCCTGCTGTTTCCCATTCCTGTCTTCATTCACAAAATGAGGACCCCATTCTGTAAGACCATTAGCTGAGCAGCTTTACTGCTCTAATAGCTTTGCATCTGTGAGTCCTTCTATCTGACTCCTGATGGCCTCTGTCCAGAAAAGTACTTAAATATGTCCCTCTGTAGCCAAGGGAACATGGGAACAAGGGAACTCTTTTTGACTCCAGGGGAACTTCTCGCATGCTGGAATTCACAAGTGTGCTGCTGAATCAGGGCCTCTTACTTATTTGTCCAATTAAGAGCATTGTCCTTGTTAATTATAAGCAAAACAAGGCAGGTATTGTGTGCCATTTGTTGGAACAATTTTAAATGCTCTGTGATAATTATTACCAATTTCTTAATATATATATACATATATATATATATATTATTAAAACTGTCCTCCATTTTAGGAAACATCTTCTGAACCCACACCAGAGGTTTCTGTTCAACAGTGTCATGGATATTGGGGTCCCACCCCTTACTTGGTCTAGGATGTTCAAGCAACAAGACCACTCCTCATGACCATCTCGGGTAATAAAGCTGAGGCAAATAGCTCAGATGGAAAAAGGAGGAACACTCTCCCTCTGTTAATTTATATTTTATTGCAGATTTCAATTATGCCAGCCACTGATGCATGCAGAATTCACATGCTCCTCGCTGGACCTTCAGAAGCAGAGCTGAGGCAGCGTATTCCTGTGATCCCAAGAGCCGAGCTTTCACAGACCTGTGACAGACACTCGGGCTTCCTCTGCATGCCCTAGTGCTGAGCTGCTTCACTTTACCCCCTACTCATTTTGCTCAGTTCCTCCCAACTGCTCATTTTGCCACACGACCGCAAACCACCACCTGCCTCGTGAAGCCACACTGCATTCAGTGAGGCCAGAAATTTCTCAGCATGCTGACACACTCTAAGACATTGCTATTTGCTTCTTTTGAGGCAGCTCTGAACATACATTTCCTGCGGGAAAACAAGCAAGCATCCATCAAAAATGCCCAGCCTTTTTGGCATTGATGCCTAGCCTGAGACTTGATATTTTTACTGCAATCCAACTTCATTTCCACTTCGTGAAAAATTCCATTCTATTTGGAAAAGCCCACACAATTGCTGTCCTTTTCCATCCCCTGCTTTGTTTTTCTGAAATCATCAGTTGAGACGGATGTATCTCATTAGAGAAAGAAATAAAAAAGGAAAGAGACAGATGTCAACACCAAGTTTTTTCCCCTGCCACTGTTGCTCCCTCAGAGCAGTGGTACCCACCCTGCTAGCAGCATCAGGTGCTGCCACTCCAGACGTGGCACACTACTTCAGTTTGGGTGGTAGCCTGGATGTTGGGTCACAATATTTTCCAGGGCAGGTGACTATTTTTTCACAGTATAAAGGCTTATGCATCTGAATGGTACAGAAAGAGTCTACAAGGGAGACACCCTTTGCAAGAAAAAAGAAAAAGCCACCCCCAGGCAAGGGCACAGCTGGAAGTTCAGCTTCTATTTGTGGTTTGGCACCTGGCTTGCTTCAACTTTAAGCCATCCCCCTCCTTAAAGTGGCACTGCTGCTTCTTTCTTTGTGAAGTGCTTTGAGACCGCACTAGAACACAGCTAGGTGTTAGAGGTCACCGCACAGCACACTGCCTCCGTGAAAGACCTGAGGCTTCCTTTTAGACACATAGCACACTCAAAATGTGGGTGGTGAACTAAATCCAGGATAGCTCTGTACAATGCCAACCTCTACAACACGGTCAGTTTGGGGCTTTTTCTGTTGCTATAGTTTGAGGTACAGCTTCTTACAGTAAGGATGGGTTTTGGCCAGCTTTGTTTGCATGTGATCAGTGCAAAACAGTGGGCATTTTAAAGACGAGGAAGGAGATAGGGGAAGAAAAAAAAGTCAGAGCCCTGTAAGATTTGAATGTTAAAAATAAAAGAGCTCATATATGGCTTGAAACTTTAGGTCTCTAATTCCATGCACGTGCCCTCTGAGCTCCCTGCATGCTGGTCCTGGGAGGAGGAGATCCCTCAACAGCCTCCTTATGGGTACCCAAGCTGGATTTCCAAACCTCCCTGCTTTGCTGGGCAGCTGGGCTGGAGGTACATGATCACACAGGGCTAGGTACTACATCAAACAAGCCTTTAATACCCGTACACTTGTGGTTTTGTACATTACAGTAGCAGCCAGAGATGGTAGGAGCACCGACATTTGGGTGACCTGAGTAATGACAAGCTAACAATGCATGAATTATGGCAGACTCAGGGCTGTGCCACGCTCCAGAAGAGCACACTGTGAAGACAGAAGCGTGCACCTTTTTTTCCTTGGTTCACTGAAGGCACAGAATTGCCTCACAGAGCAAATATCATCCAGATCCCCCTCTGCTGACCAGCCCTGCAATGACTTTCAATTGGCTTTTTGTCACCTCCTTGATTTGGCAGCCAGCTTCTTGACAGCGGGCAATGAGTGCCTAAGTGCTCTCAGAGAGCTCTCCTAGCAAGGGTCTTGCCTTACTCAAAAATTGGATGACAGCATGACGCCTACACCTGTCAGCATCCCTGACACCAGCCACTTTTCTCATTGATCTAATGCTTCTTCAGCAAGATATAACCAGGGACCAAGCAGCTCTGATCTACGTGCAGGGGACAATGCAATAGTGCTTAGTAAAAAGCACTTAACTCTTCTTATGAGTTTCTCTGGAACTGTGGAATAAGCATGGTGCAATATTTTGAATTAGCATTAACCTTTTCTGTGTTATAGATAAAGTTGTGAACCTTGCATCATCATCCCTTACTTCAAGGGCTGAGTTGCATCTGAAGAGCCAGAGCTGTCACAGCCATGCTGGCAGCTGCTGAGCATCCCAGTCTCCTGGAGAAGCACACTAGAGGGCCTGTGAACACCCTCACTGGAGGTATCAGGTGTCCCAAGGACTTCTGCCAGAAAAAATAACATTGCAGGGACTAAGAGCAGGAATGAGACTAAGATGTGTTGCCCTTCCTCCACAGGAAAAAACAACTCTAATATGCACGAGGGAAAGGCCGTGGGGGCACAGCAGCCTTGGTGCTATTAAAGCTCAGCTCTACATGAATTTCTTTTAGACCTTCATGAAGTGGCTTGAGGCTCAGTAGGAGGAAGGGAAAATTGGATCTGATGACTGGGGCACAGGGGCTGGTGGCAAGCCATCGCCCTACTGCTGAGCAATTCTATCAGTACCACTGCTGCGGTAAAATTGGTAGCATCGCAGCAAGAGTTAGCTGGAGTTCGTGTCTACAGCAAGTGAAAAAAGATTTCCCCCAAGAAGACTGGGCCCAGTGCAAAGGGAGAACACATTCTGCAGAATTGCAGCTCTTAGCTTTTCTTCCCTCTTCAATTGGCCTCCCCCTGTTCTGCTCCGAGCATATGCCACCATGCTCAGCTGTTATTAAATCTGTAAAGCTTTTAGGAACACATTCAATATGGGAAGTGGAGCATAATGATGGAGGCACATCAACCTTATCATGAAATTGAGGGGAAAAAACCCTCAACAAGTGTTCAAATAGGATTGTGTGAAAATACTCCAGACAAACGTGTTGGGCAAAATGCTCAGTGTAACCAGATTCACAAATATCAAGCCAAGAGTTAGTTTACTGAAATGTCCGATTTTGTATTTTTTGTTATCCCATTAAATGAAAAGAAAAAAGGCCAGGGAGCCTCAGCAATAGGTAAGTGAAAGCCTGGAAGAAGTCAGCTTCCTTCACAGAGCCAATAAGCCAGTTACCTTCATTCTTCAGAAGAAAGTCGTGACAATTTTTGAAGGACAGAGCATGCTGCAGATACAGCCTTCCTGTTTACATCAGGGAGTGGACCAAGGTCTTTGGTCCCCCTGATTTTTTTTTCCCCTACATAACAATGGAAACTAAGGGTTTTTACTGCAACAGGCTTCTTTTATGGGTTTCACCTGCAGACAACTGAAGGACTTTAGCAATTCAGTCAAAAAGCTCTGACAAAAGGCTCTTTGTAATTTGGTACAAGCTTAATACACAACGCAATCATTTCATAAGTGAAGTTATCGCAGCTATCCCACCAAAAATATGACACCCACCTCTCAGACAATCTAGATTTGATGTTTATGTTTGGCCCATCACAGCTTGCTTATCCTGAATTCTGGTTTTCTTACCAAAACTGCTAAGAGCTCCCCAGACACAGCTGGCAGAAGGACAAGTAACAACCCCCTCTTCAACCACAAAGAGTTTTGCTCATCTGGAAACATCAGGTCAGGGCTTTTAATACCAGTATTTGAATGGCATTAAAGGCCAAGGTCTTTCTCAAACATCTTCTCTAGGTCAGGAGCAACAGGATTCCTACCCTTCCTGCTTGGAGAGGGTGTCTGTCATGTGGCAGGCTGTGCATTTCAAAAGCCAGGGACCCTTTTGTTCTCAGATAATGAAAATCACTTCTTTAGACAAGTTATTATTAAAACAAATCCTCCATAGGATTTAAACAGGACAGGAGACAATTTCAGGAAAAGCCCAGCTTTCATGTTGGGTGTAGAAAAGGCACAGCATGTAAGAGATGACATCTGAAGGTTTTTTTTTTTTTTTTTTAATCTCCGCATCAAATCTATGAGCTGAGGGACTGCATTTTAGAAAATAATTGTTTGACAAAGGGTTACACCTCAGGAAACTCAGCAGTGCTAGTCACAAAGATTTTGGTTTTTTTTTCCTTTCTCCCCAGAGTGGCCCAGGATTTCATGCAGAGATCCTGTTGCTTCACACAAAGAAGGGCACATTGGTTAAAACACAGCAAAATCCCCTAACAACACCCAAATGTCTAGCCTTTGAAACAGTATGGGGGAGAGATTCCTTGTTCCTGTCAGTCAGTTGTCCTCACAGACTCAGCCCCTTGCCAGCAGATGACAGCTAATCCACTCACATCACTTGGGGTCCCATCACCATTTCCACCCTGACTGAGTAAAAAGCTAGAATAAAATGAAGACAAAGTGTTTTTTGCCTCTGCAAAAATTCAGCATTTTCACTTATTTTGCCTCGCCTCGCTGTGAAACAAGTCCACATCTTAGAATTTTGTAACACCATCACGATCCCAAAGCTGCAGGTTAAATGAAGGTCAGTGACCTGGGCAATCACAAGGTGCAACTTGTAGGAGATGTGTCTGCTCCACGCTGCATTCATAAACACACAACCTGCTTTTCCTCTACCAAAGACAAATATCATTTCACGTTTCTTCTCACCCACCAAAATAACTGCATTCTCTCCACCTCGGGGCAACGACAGACAACCTCCCTCCCCAGCACCTCCCTAAGGTGGCAATACCACACCTTGGGGTCTGCAGTACAGCCCCAAATGCCCCTCTCCAGTATGAGAGCCTTACTACCAGTTTATGACAGACCAATCTCTCCCCAGGACAGCACAGACCTTTGAAAGAGCTCAGCGTGAACCATGTATCTGGCACAGAAAATGCCATGTCAAGCGTGCAAGGTTATAAACAGCTCTGAGGCCCAAGGTAGAGGCAGGGAACTCCCACAGGAGTAAGGCAATACCAGGTTTAGCTACTTATTATGCAGAAGAAAAAGCACGGGAAGGAAATTCACTTTTGACCAAAGTCTGTCATTTCAAAAAGCACCAAACTGAATTTTAAAAGCACTATTACGAGAAAGGTTTTGATATATATACATATATATATATATATATGTATATGTACAGATTCAAGTAGATTTAGCAGTAGGGGCAATTTTAATTTTACCTAGGCCAGCTTGCTCACTCTTGCTAGAAAATGCAGATCAAAAGAATAATTCATAAGCTTTAACAAGGATATGGGTTTGCAAGGTCCCTCCTACTCACGTGGGCACGCAGCAGCGGGGAAGGAGCAATGCGAGCTGTGGCCACAGCCTGGCTTGAGGCTGCAGACATGTGTGGGGCTCACGGAACCTGTGCTGCCAGGGGAAGGGCAGCCCCTGCTCCCCACAAGGGTAAGCATCAATATTTCCAAACAGCTCCCCATCTAATTTTTACTTATGCAAGAGGAGAGCTGTCCCATAACACAAATCATCAAGCAATTAACATGCAACGCTTTAGCGAGACTCTCCTTTGCTTGTTGTTGAACCATCTTCAGTGCCATTAATGAGAGCTAATTAAATCAATCAAGTCACCATCATACCTCCAACATCCCTGAAGTTACTGAACTCAATTCAGATGGGGAGTGCTTTCCCAGGCACTGCAAATATCAGGACGCACATTTATCATGTTGTCCTTCTCGCATACACCTGCTCTCAGTGCTGTGCCTTTCATTTATCATCTGTTGTCACCACTCGCATCCCTGATGCATCCAGGTGTCAATTAATTCTTCCCTCACTTTCCTGCATGGCTCAAGCACATTGTACTGAATAATCTGCCTTAATGCCTATTCAAAGCTCTCCTCACAGGAAAGCAACGATGATCAGCCACATCCTCTAAATCAGGTAGCTGTGAGCGTATCCTCTTTGCTTCTGTGTCACGAGTTATTAAAACCTCAAACCACCTCCATGAATTCAGACATTTTTCAGGGGAAAAGACAGAGGTTTTGACTCCCTTCTCCCCACTCCTAGGGGGATTTGCAATGCAATTATAAAACAACCAACAAAATACACCGAGCAAAGGAAAACTTGTCTTCAAATTATTTCAAGGAAGACCCTCCAAGTAGATAATTGCCATGGCCCACAGACCTCCAAAATGCTCTTTAGTCTGATTTGAATGCTCATCAGCTGTCTCTCAATACTTGCAGTGGCATTTCTGGTACACCGCCAGCTCATGAACCTACTGCTCTGTTACTGTGAGCACGCAGAGGGATAACAATCTTTTCCTAAATAGGATCATCTTCTTGCATTATAACATTTGGTCTCTCTGTTTATGTTTCTGCTCTGCCTCGCTAACTCTGCTTTTTATTTACAAATCAGCTACATTAATGTGCTTTAATTTCAAAACTGGTTGTTTATTTTAGAGACAAATCAGTTGGCAAAAGAAAAGCCACCCTAATGGAAAGCAGCACCAGCATGACACACATTTTTATGTATATATATAAAAATTCAATAGTAAACTTAAAAGAACCGTGAAGGCTTATTTTAGTTTTTACTTCACAAACATACCTGGTGGCATTTTCCATGCTTTACTTATACAAATACCAACTCGCAGCTCGGAGGGAACAGCACTACTTTCTTATGCACCCCTTGCCCATGCATTCCCTGCTCTGCCACTGCAGGCTGGCATTTATCCCCTTGTGCAGAAAGCTTCCAGAACCTCATCTGAAGACTACCAAAGGCATACTAGGAATAATTCGGCCGTTATTATAGTGGCATGCAAGTCTTAAAGAAAAGGTGGAAATATATATATTTTTGCCAGACACTCATTCTCCATCCTCAAAGTTATGGGGGGGGTGCCAGTGAGGGACACAGGGAGCACACAGCAGCCAGGCCATGGGCAGTGCCACGTCTCATGGAAAGCCTCTGGTCCCAAACCTCCCCCCTTGGTGAATTTGCTAAGCTCTAACGCAGCTTTCCCTTACTTCATCATGCCCTGATACATACTGTAGCAATTTTAAGAATAAACACAACTGGCCTCATGGTTCCCTCACACTTCAAAGAGGATCAATGAACTTCTTTCCTCAGAGGAAAACCTCTGTTAAAATTTGTGTTTTAATCCATTTAATATCATATATTTGACTAAATTCATGCGACTAAAAGCATTCTGTCAGTTAAAAGCATTTCATCAGGCATACACACGACTCTGGTGACAAAGTGATTTTTGTCAACAAAATTCTGCCTGGCAGACATACAAAAGCTTGCTTAGCAGAGAGTGGATACACAGCACAGGCAGGAATTAGATACTGCAGATTAAGCGGTTATAAAAAGACACGGAGGAGAGAGAAGTTATCTGCTTGGTGCCAGACCGGGGGAAGCAGTTTACATGAAAAAAGAGAAGGAACTTACACGTCAGCATCAGCTTCCTATGGGCCTTTAAAGTTCGCATAAATCAAGCCATCAGCACAGAGCCACGGTCACATCACACGTGCAGTTCGTTTCCTACTCTGCTTTTGGCTGCGGCGCTTTTGATCCTGCCATCAGTCGATCTGTTTAATGTGTTAATTGCAAACTCCTCTGGTCTCCATCCAATGTTTCTTCTGTTTATTGGTGCCTGGCATGAGAAAAATGCAAATAGGGTGACCGAGTTATTTTGCCTTACACATATCGTCGAGCCTTCATCCCGCCTGCTTGGAGAAGCCACCAATGTCTGGACCTCAGGACTGTTACATTGCTCCGAAGGTGTTGGGCCCTAGGCGAGATGGACAAACCACACAGCTGCATTGCAACAGTGCAAAAGCCCAGCAGTTCTTGCTCCTGGCTTTCTCCATCCAACATCAGCAGGTTAAACCCTGCCCACACACCCAATGCATTTAAAGGATGCACCGAAGGCACCCCATTCCCAGCGCACTGCGTGGGCTCAGCAAGGTGACCGCAGCACAACCACAACGGGACTCCTGCAAGTGGCAGTGAAAATAAAACCCCACAACTTTCTGTGCTGGGATTTGCAAAGTGAAGTGGTTTGTTTACTCTTTTGATTAACTTTAACAAGGTGTTTTGGGCCTAAATCAAACTGTAAGACTGGAGAAGGCATCGATATAACTTCAGGGTACCTGAGTGATGCTGCCACTGGGGGGGGAGGTCAGGTTTTGTGCCAAAATTAGTATTTATCCTCATCTAGCAGAAACCCTATTTATTATAATATCTGCCTGGCTTCCCGCACAGCAGTTCTCACCAACTGATAAATGGTCAGGTTTCAGGCATAAAAGACAAATTGAAAGGAGGCGAGGAGCAAAAAAAATCACAGGCTGAAGGCCTGTGGCCATTGCAGAGGTCAGGGACAGGGTGGGGAGCTGGGTACTGTATGAAGTGATTCATCAGAGGAAAAAAGAAAATGCAGAGAAAGGCTTCAGCTGCTCAGCGCTAGGGAAGCTGGGCTGCAAGGGGCAGCAGATGTGGGAGCAGGGAAGGGAGCACACAAAGACAAACCCACAGAGGAGAAAACTTAGCAGAGGACAGGGCTACGACACATCATCTGTCCTCAGGAGATGCTGGCAGAGAGGGGAGGAAGGAAATCTCTGAGCAGCTTTATTTGTCTGGTGGGACTCTGACTTCCAAACCGTGCTGGAGCCAAAGCAAAGCAACTTGCTCTGAGCCTGCAGGGCAGCACCAGAACTTTTGCCTTTCCTGCTCCCAGAGGAAAGAGCAGCCAGGGAAAGGCTCCTCATGCACCAAGCAGCAAGAAAGTCTCCGTTCAGTAGGTAGGAAGCCTCATTTATGATGTGAAAGGGAATCAAGGTTCGTACAGGAATTAGGAGCTGGGCTCTGCTGCCTCCTTGTGCAGTTTCCCTGCTGCAAGGTGGACTGTGTCCCCCAGCACTTGTCATTTTCTTATATGGCTTACAGGGCTGTGCAGCAGATCCTAGACTCTCTAACATCTCTTCCAGCAGACACTCTCTCCAGTTACCGCGTTAGGTTCTTCCTTGCTAATGATCATTTTGAAGCCTTTGAGCTGTACTTACAGCACGCAACTTGCACGGGGAGCTGAAGTGCTCTGTTCAGAGATGCTAAACCAGAGAGGCGTTTTAAGGAGTACATCTGGCAGCAGGGTTTGCATAGCCAGGTGATTATTGTCCAGGAGAGAAATTGAATTAATTTCACCCCCCTCGCTTCATCATAGCACTTGAGCTGAAGCAGTAATAGAGAAAAATCTTGTAAACTAACCACTAGCCAGCAGAGTCATTTGTCTGCTATTGATCTGCAGTGTGATTTAACGGGCTGGAAAAGCAGGTATGGGAGGGTACAGCCCAGGGACATGCTGTGTCCCTGTGCCCAGCAGCCCTATTTGCCAGTGATGAAGCCTTATGCAAGGAGCAGAGCGCTTTGCCTTGCTGCCATTTCTGCCCTGAATAAGGATTAAGAGTCTGTTGTGCATGGCAACATCCAAATGACCTTACTGAAATGCATGACAAATAATTGTTGTCAAATTAAACCAAAGTGTCAATTAAAAAAAAAAGATTCAGAGCAGCAGCACTCATCAGGCTGCTGCTCAGAAAGGTTTCAGCAGAGTTTCTCTCTCCTGGCAGCCCTGGTGCCTGGGGAGGGATGTGGCTCTCCAAGAGCCAATGCTGCTGGCAGGAGAGGGAAGTCCTTTTCTGGGACCTGTGGGACAGGGAGGAAAGGTGTTTTTTTTTTTTTTTTTTTTTATTATTCAGTTCTGCACTCAGCTGCCAAACCCTAAAGTCTGCAGATTTAGCATCAGCCTGCCACAAAATGGGAAGAGGCTTAGCATCCACCAGGAAATTCTTGCAGGCTCTCACACCCACGTTTGCCTTAGAAAACAAGTTTGCCCTTACTGTACCTGCAAATATTTGCATCCTCTACACCAGTGAGAGCTGAAGCCACACTGCAAAATACCTTGAAATTTATGACTGATGTCATTAACAAATCACAAAATTAGAATGCAAGACTCTCCCCATCTCCCAGCCAGTTCTGCCAGCCACAAGCCCAGCTCCGCCCAAACCACGCAGAAGCCATGAGAAGGAGCCACACACCAAGCCGTAAATCCCAGCTGCCCTCTCTCCTGCTTAATACCAAGTGACACAGATGCCCCCAAGCATCTGTACAGCTGCTTTGTTGATCACATACATAAATAAAAAACAATCTCATCTGAGTCCCTTAAACAGCAGAAGTGAGTGCCGGGGTCCCAGCTAGGCTAGCAGGAGTGACTCAGTGATTTTTGATGGAAGCTATTACCAGATACAATTAAGACGCCATTTCAGTTTAAAGATGAATTGGCTGTGCTGCAGCAAATTGCGAGTGCTTACTGCTTGCACGCTGCAGCAGGTAATCAGGGGATGGGGCTGCGATTGTGGCGCCTCATGTTCTGCTCCTGTCAGAGCAGAGAACGTGAGATTCAATTTAACAATTTGCCACGCGGCTCATTCCTGCTGGGTGGGAAAGCAGAGCTTGCTGGCAAGGCTCCCTTTGAGTTTCACTCCTGTTTAAATCCATTACAGGCAGAAGTGGCAATTCTTTAACCTTTGCACTGAGGCTGAAAAGAAAAGTAGAAACCAAGGCGCATCGCTGAGAGTGTTTTGAGAACATCTCTCAGGCTTCATCCAGAGCAGGTGAATATCGGTGGAAAGTCATCCTTGTTTTGATGCCTTCTGGGTCGTTGTGAGCTTCAGAGAAACCAGAGGGCAGCAGAGCCAGTATGTTAGGACAGCAAACACTGGTGTGTGCAAAGGAGAGGAAGATTCTGTATGCTGGGAATTGCTATCCCTCTGTGGGACTGCCAAGCTGGAGACACTGGGTGGTCTCCAAGCCAACTGCCCTTCCCTGCTAAAGGAGGGAAGGCTGAAGCAAGGAAGAAGCTACGTACAGATTTAGCTTCTCATCAGTCTGCCCATCCTGCTGCAAGGAAGGGAGCACTGGGACACTCACGAGGCAGGTCTTGAGGTGCTGGTTTGCCTGTGGTGAGGAAACACGTGTGAACTCCATGCTGAGGTCTGTTTATTACACTGGCTTTGTTTCCTTGGGTGTTTAAGGCAAGTGCTCTGCTAGGGAATTAATCTTGTTACGGTGAATCACTAGAAATATAGTAATTTTAATGGGCATTTCACTGTCAACAGTTGCACATCTGTTGAGCGCTAAATTAGAAACCAAGAAAAGAGAACATATTTCAGTTTTATATCAGCAAGAGAAAGGCCTGTGAAGTACTAAATGCAATGCACACTGCGCCCCACTTCTGCCATTGCTTCCTGGGTCTTCCTGTGCTCTCTTCCAGCTAGCTGTCTGGAGGGGCCTAAGGGGCTGGCATTTAAAGGACTCCAAAAGATGTTAGTGCCAGGGATTTCCTGGACTAGGCACTGAGCTTTCCTCTCTTCATTCACCCCTGTTTGGGACCCATCCTTGCGTGCAGCCACTGCCTCTAAGTTCATAGCTGGGACTCAGCTCCTCCAGCACATCCAACTCTATGGACACAACACCACCACTCCGCACACATCTCCCTGCTCTATTGTTGTTAATGACTCAATCAATCAAATCACTTGAATTTATTCAAAAGCCCAAGTTTCTCAATCTGATTGCTTCCTTAGGCTAGAAGTATGTCCTGACATGTTTTAGGAGCTCAGAGCCTACCAGAAGAACCTGTTGCTTTTCAGGATGAAGACACCTGCACCACCTTTTTGGTCAAATGGAGGACGAGGCAAGTTTTTCTCTGGTTGCCAGTCTGATTTGGCTCAGGTAATGAGGACACAACCTGTCATAGGCAGGTCTCCCCTCTTTCATCAGATTTCCTTTATGAGTGGTTGTCTCTCTCCTCCCCCTGCGACCATGCAGCAACCAAAAAAACATCAAAAAGCACAGGGGAATGTTTAGTGGTTGGTAACTGGAGAGGCTTCAACAGAAACCTTAGAGACAATTAAAAAAAAAAAAAAGGAAAGAGACTTCTTTGCTTCTGGTCATATCTTTGGAGAAGACATTTTTTTGCCTGCAAGCATGACACAGAACTCAGCATCAGCTTGATACTGCACATGACTCCTCATCAGCTCTGGAAAAGCCCCCAAGAGAGTTTCTAGGCAGCCAGCAGCAAGATTTGATGGGGCTTTATGCACGCATGACTCAAAGAGGAGAAAAGCTCATCTCGTTAGATGAGAATTCAGTGTTTTGGACAGAGGCAGGCTGTCAGTGCCAAGAGCTGCGTGCGCTGGCAAAGCAAGAAACAGAAGCACAAACAAATGCTTCATAATTTGTACTTCAGCAGTGCTGGAGACTTGGGGAACAGGAGGGAAAAGAAAAACATTTCATAAGTGGAATAACCTGCACATTCGTGAATGCTCCTCTCCAAAACCCACTGCTACCTGCCAGCCTTGCTTTATTAAGGAGCTTGCCCTTGCTCGAACGGCTTGCAGGAGACTTAGCACTGGCTAAGATACAATGTCCATCACAGGAATACATTTTGAGGCAAGATGATGCCTTTTTGTTAATTGCGTCATGAGGTTCAGCTTGTTGGTTCCTTGTTAATGCCCTCCACTGGAGTGGCACAGCAGGCTTTGGAACAGGACTGAATTTAATAGGAAGTTATTTTGTCCCCTCTCAGCTGGAAGTGACTCATATTATTCTTTCAGACAAGAAGACTCACAGGTTTCCAGTTAAAGGAATGGAGACTGAACAGTAAAGCAGTGTTTGGATCTGTCCCAGTGCACTTACTGAACGTAAAGCTTTTTGGCTGCTCAGAAGGGAATTTCAGGTATGCTAAGTTTAACGCGAAGGCTGCACCTTGAGGTGAATCCATGGCTCCTGCAGCACAAGCCCTGAGCACAAGGGTCACAGCAGGAGCTGTTGCGGGAGCTACTTAGCAACTAGACAAGCAAAGGAAGGCACGTACTTGGTTTGTAATCCCTGCCCACTCCCTCACATCAGGACCTGTTCCCTGGCTGCACCTTGGGATCTATGAGCTTAGGTCAGCATGGAGGAAGGCGACAGATGTAGCAATTCACAGACTCTCCATCAGGCTGCCCCAGGCAGCTAATACATGCACTGATTACAAGAAACAGAGGTACACGTGTCCCAAGAGGTGCTCATCTTTGATGGCCCAGGTCAGCTGGAGATAGACACCACAAATATCTTTCCCTTCTGACACAAGTGGGTCATGCCAGCAGCTCTGCTGTCAGCTGGACAGGGAAATCAGGCAGAGAGAGGTCAAGTACTCACCTTGACAACGTCTGCATGAATGCATGCCCATCTATGGGCTCTGCCAGGAAGGTACCATGCTCTTCCCTCCCAGCAAAACCCTGCAAATACCCCAACCCCTCACCTGGGACCACTTTAGCCTCCTGATGAGGTGGATTGGGGAGCCCTGGGGCCATCCCCACCTCTCCCGAGCCTTTGGCCAGCTGTTGGGTGGGTTGGGACCCCCCACCTCATCAGTAGGTGGGAGCAGACACTTGGGCAGACTTGAAAGGTCACACTGCTGATCAGCCATCATTGCTGAAACCATTGAGTGACCTCCCTGAGGACACGTCCACCAGTGCTGCTCCTTCAAGACATGTGGAGGCTTGGGGGCTCCCCCAGAGCTGAGCCCTCAAAAGGCTTTTGAGATGTACTAAAAGTGAAATTTGTACCCTGGTTGTAGCTGATGAAAAGCACTCCCTGGGTCAAGCTGCTGGAGTTTCTGATGCCATGGAGGTGGCAGAAGAGCCCTGTCTAAGTGCCTTTCACTGCTTGTATCTGTTTGGGGCAGGGACAGAGTTATAGAGGAAGTGTTATCTACAAATGGCTGTATTTGGAAACAAATGCATATGTTACCGCACTAAATTAACTCAGCTAAGGACATGGAAATTAGATCATTTAAAAGCAGAAAGCTCTCCCATATTGTTTCAGCAGAATCATCTTTTTTTTATACAGCCAGGCAAGGGGCTCGTTCTGGGGGAAAACAAACACGTCTTTTATGATTATGGCCATTCAAAGCTGTTTCTTACACTCTAAATTGTCTAACATGAAGGATCAATGCTGTCCTCAGATGATGATTTAATTAAAAACTCCTCCTTTCTTCAAGTTGAGATCTGCAAAAATGTTCTGAATGGCTGATGGATGACTTGCCATTACCTTGCCATCTTTCTTTTTAATATTTTTTTTTCCCCAGGATTTTAATTGCTGCCATTTGAGCATTATTGATTAACTGTAATTGCTCCTTTCCCCATAGTTATCTCCAGCTATGTGGCCTGTGCAAGGGATTAAAGTGAAATGCTTCAGAACTGCAATGTTTTTTTCTTGTCTGTTAATGAAAATGCAGATAGCTTGAGTACGTGCGTGTGTGTGTGTACATCTCTTATGCCTGGACCCTTCATAGGCTTGAACTTGAAAGTGGATCAGCCTGTGATTTTTTTTTCCCTTAAAGAAAGCACACCAAAAGCACTGAAAACTCCTTTTATAGTCCAGTTTCTCTTCAAGAGAAACTCAAACAATGAAATCCTTACAGCACAGGAAACTCCTGAGTTCACAGAGGAATAAACACTCCCCTTGCCTTCGGTAGTCCCCAGGGTGGACCCTTTTCCTTTGCCTTGCCCTCATTCCAGCAGTCCTGTGGCTTTTCTGGGTTGCAAATGGTCAGCTTGCCTTCCCATGCCTGTTCCTTTGTGTTTCTGGTGCATTTAAGAGTTTACGTGTTTCAAAATGTGCTGTTACGCAGGCAGTGTCAACTGCAATGGGACAAAGCCACTCCTCGCTGCAAGTTTAAGGCTTTGTGTTAACTATAGTCTGAGGATCATGATCTCAGCCTACAGTATTGTTGGAAGGCAGCAAATGATGGTGGGTCTGACAAATCTGGTGCACCTAAGTACAGAGATAAACCAAAAAAACACAAACCCTGCATCATTAATATCAGAGCAGTTGTTTTAGGAGGATGATCATCAGTTAAGTGGGAGTTCATTACCAGAATCTCTCTGTCTAGAAATAAGTTTCAGATACTGAGCAGCTGCCCAAAAGACCTAAATAACAAAAGTTAGTGGTATAGAAAAATAGTGGTATAAATTTGATAAATTATTCCCTTTAATGTTTTTGCCCATGGGTGCCTGTACTCTGGTGCTGCCCTGCATCACGGCAGGGAAACCAGCACCATACCCAGCTCTGCTCTAGCCCAGCCTCTGCCAACAGCTACCACTGTGCTATGGGAAATCCTGCTTAGCCACAGCCCATGAGAACACCCTGCAGCCCAGGAGAACTGGAGACAAAACATCTCAGTGGTCAGAGGATGCAGGAGCTTTAGCAGAACCCCTGCACCTGATGATGGGCTCACCAGTCCAGCAAAAGTTTCCTTGGTATGACCAGGCAGGCAGACCTGCAAAGGACACTGCTGGAAATGGAAATTAAAATGCAGCAGTTGGCAGGGAGACATATGAAGGGAATTATGGCTTTCTGATCTGGTTTGAGAAGACAGCTCAGGTAGGCAGCTAATTGGGAGCCTAGGGAAACAGCTTCCCAAGCTGCATGCAGCAAGCAGCTCAAGGAGAGGGGAGCTATAGGTTTTCTGCATGAACAAGCTGACTGTTAGATTGAGTATGGTATTGATGGTAAATACATTTTATCACCAAATTATAGAAAAATAAATACAGCAGAGGAAAATAAAATCAAAGTTTTGTCAAGCCTTCTGTGACTTTTTGACTTGTCTAGGGATTTTTTTTCCCCATTATGCAGGGAAAGACAGCACAGGTGGGAATGCTTTCACTTAAATAAATGTTGCTAGGATGAAGCAGCTCCATGTCCTATGTCTTGTTCAAATTAAATACTGACAGCTATTTAGTAGAAATGATGGTCAGGACATCTACTTCCACTTTTTTTAAATATGCATGAAAACAACTCTTGCAGTTCTCTATTTTGAAGAAAAGGCATTTCTTCTGTATAAAAAAAAAAGCAAAAAACATAGTTTCATCATTAAATTACTAGGGTGACCTTTGTTATTAAATCTCTGCTCTTCAGAGAACAGCAGAGTTTCTTTAGGCGCATGCTGGGAACTTATGCAGCCTTCAGCTTTCAGTTCTTTAGTCTCACAAAGTAACACCAACCCCAAAAGAAGGAAAAAAATATATACATATCATGAAAGTAAACGAGGTTCTTTGGGTACAGAAGATAACCTACAGAGTTGGACCATCCAGTGGCACATGGACATCCAATGTGAGCCATGAACACATTTAAGGACTTGGGGAACTTAAAGAATTAAGAGGGGGGAGATCTCACTTCTTTTGACAATAAAACAACATTTGGAAAGTTGTAGCAAAGCAAAACTTGGCATAGAAATTGAGGGGTGAAGAATTATTTGAAAGGAAGCAGTAAAGGATTTCAGAGATTAATTCCGTCTTGAAGGTTTACCACAGAAATTATTTCTGGGATAAGAGGAAGCTTCTTGCAGTGCTTTGGGAAATCCCAGTTTTTCTTGTCGTCATCAAAATATGTTTCCTTTTTTTTTTTTGTGATTTGATGAGATTAGCAGTAGAAATTTTTCAAAAGCATTTTATATATCTTAATAAAAGAACATTTCCATTAAACTCAAAACATTGGCCTAAACCCTTCTCTTTTGTAAGGAAATTGTGATTTTACTTTTGGCTTTAGTCAAACGGGAGTTGGGCTGATGGTGAAGTGCCTAGACAGAGCACAGGCATATTACGAGCATACATTTATGGACAGTAGAGAAGAGAAAATTCACTCTTACAAATGCCATTAGGGACTAGAGCTGATCCCACAAGCAGGAACAAGATGGGGCTTGATCACATTATCTCAATGTGCCCCAATTAGGGGCCAAGAGTGATACAGAGTACTTACACTGGAAAGCTGACTATATTAGGCAGGCATCTATGTCTAATGTGTGTATTTAGATGGTGTGAATACTCAACCGAGAGTGAAACCTGTCCCTGGTGTAACACAGTTAAGGCAAGGGTACGCATTTGATCGCGAGAATAAGCAATTTGGAGGCATTTTCACTGCTACTTGAAATAATACTCCAAACTCCTCATGCAGTGAATTGTTTCCCCAATATCGTGGAATAAAAGCTTCTTTTTTATGAAGGGAGAGGAGGCGGACGGCAGCCGCTAGGTGGGATGACAGCCTTACGGGCTGTGTGGCTGGGAGATAACCGCATCACACCGCCTGCACGCAGCCTTTGGCCAGCGTCGCTTGGAAGGGATTGGCAAGTAAACCACCACGCTACTTATTAAACCTGCCACAGCCGTGGTCACAGAGCAGATTTAGGAAACGACAAAATCTCTTTAAATATTCATAAATGCTCTCTGTAATTGCTCTGCTCACATTCAAGTGTTT
The DNA here is from genome assembly GCF_013377495.2 of Cygnus atratus. Taxonomy (NCBI): domain Eukaryota; kingdom Metazoa; phylum Chordata; class Aves; order Anseriformes; family Anatidae; genus Cygnus; species Cygnus atratus. The sequence continues at coordinate 113,536,673 of NC_066364.1, forward strand.
TTATAACTTGACTATTGCATGGTTCCATAATTGCACTTGCCACGTTTGCGAACGACCTAACAGGCTTGTTTCAGAGCTCTGGCAGGAGCTGTAATACTGTAGTAAAGCAAATGGGGAAAAAATGTTGAAATCAAAGGGTCTGGATTAATTTGCATCAGAAGGAATTTGACCTGAAGATTTCTGTGCTGTGTTTTATGACATAAAAAAAAAGTGATAGTTCCAGTTTAATATTTACAAGACATCTTTCATGCATCTTTTAACAGCGTTGTTTATAAAAAATGTATTAACAGTTCTGTTTTGCTTCAGGCAGGGCCATCCTTTACAGGATAGGCAGCTTGATTTGGATCTTAATGATGATAATGCTCCACCTGTGTTCATAAATTAATGCGTCTGGTAGACGAGCTCCTGGGGAATATGCGAGAATGGGAGCTTGGCCTTTGCACATGAATATTCTTGAGGAGAAAGCTCTTGCTCTATTTTACAGTTCCAAGCATCTCTGAAAGCTCCCAAGCAGCAGTTGACTTCTCTCTTGCTCTAAGTAGGAACATAGGAAAAAAAAAAAGACTTAATAATCCTCATCACCACCCACAGAAATTTGTTTATAGGTGTGGCTTTTGTCTCTCTAGTTTCTCCATTTGGAATTGTTGCATTTCTGTTGTTTATGTTTATTTTCATAGGGGCATATCTCTTAAAAGAAGGCAGGGATTTAGTCATCCCAAACCCACCTCCATCCCAAATGATCAGTCACCATCATGTCTCTCCCAGAAGCCAGTATGGCACTGCAAACATTTATAGGTTTCTCTAAAAAGTCCCTCTGGCCAATACAGGGAGACTTGGACATGACAGAAAGTGATTTCCACAAGTTAACAATTTAGGAATAATTTGGGCATGTGTATGTAATATGTACATATATGTATATACTCTATTTCCAAAATGGAGAAGATGCTCATTTCACACGAGGGAGGAGGCTGAAAATGCCTCCTATATGAGTTAAGGATCAGAAATTGTTAATCCTTAAGAAAAAGCAGAACTGAAATATTAACAAACACCAGGCAAATCTCAAGCAAGAGCAGAAATACCAAGACTAGCAGTCACCCAATGTTTTGTTCCATAAAAGCAGTCTGATGATGTAGGGTTTCTTAAGAAGTTAGGCTGCTGTAAATAGACCAATCTTAACTTAAAGAAATTAGTACGGGAAAATATTTTTGTGTCTCATAGCACTGATTTCTCTTCCAACGAGAGCCTCACTTGCCTGTGAAACCATAATAAAGAAGATTATGGAGCAACATAGAAAGAGTTTTCTAGATGATCAAATTTACCTTCCAGTCTGTGGAAGAAAGAATTCGATTTTGTAGCATTTTCAAAATAATTTAGCATTACAAAACTAAATCAGAATGATTATGATATATAAAGTAATAAAGATGAGAGACACACACTACTGATCCTGAATTGCCAGTGTCCTAGCTAGAAAACAACCATATATTAAGAGTTTTCAGCCTAAACAGCCATGACAAGCAAAAGTGCAACAGGAAGGAATCATCATAAGATTTCGGAAGCTGCTACTGGTCCTGGCTGCCAAAATTTCTTACTTTTAACAATTAGGCATTGTAAGGCAGTTTGTACTTTGGAAAGTACCAACTCTGTGTCCCTTATGCCATAAGTCAGGATCTGCTAAAAATAGCAATCAGCAAGGAAAATAGATGAAACTTTTTTATTTTATGGTGCCGCTTTTACAAATAAGGCATAACTGTACATACACTCCACACCGTGCTTTAGAAAGTCCTTTGCCCCCTTAAATTTCTAGCAGAGTCTGGCTCCAGAGTCATGTGGACTTATAAATAATAAAAGCTGAAGTTGTTGCTGAGCAATGGAAATGACTCATCCTCTCCGTGTCTTTTCCCAGTGTCTCCTCCTCAGGACTTCTGTTCCTCCATCCACGGTGCACCTCATTTTCCTAAGAGAGCGCTCAAGGTGCTCAGGACAAAAGCTCAGGATTTCTTTTGTCTCAGGAAATCTAAGCACAAGTGTGGCAGCAGGACCCCTTGACAAGCTGAGAAGGGACTTGTCCCAGGTCTCGGAGGAAGTCAGCTTCTGCTGTGCAGCCTTGGCCCTCAATTTTGGCACTGTGCTTCCACTGCAAGGGCATCTGTTCCTCTGCGGTCACCAAAAGAGATGTCAGTCATGCAGCCAAAGGACAGAGGAGGACTATGGGGATGAAAGCCCTCTAGAGTGACATGGTTTCATGCTGTTTCTTTAATTTTTTTGTCTGGCAAGTGAAATATATTTCACCAGAAGGTGGGAAAGGACTTGGAACAAAATTGATCTTGGCTGAGCAAACATTTGACAATGTTCTGTGGGAAACAACCATCTGTCTTGGGAGATATCAACTCCAGGAGATATTGATGGCACTAAAAATATCCGCCTTAATCCACAGTCCCAAAGCATTTAGTTCTCAGGCATAGAAAGCCTCAATTCTTCAGGAGTAAACCTTTGTATTTATTTTTATTTTTGGAGTGCTGACTTCCCAGGTGTGCAGTGAAAGGCTTTAGTTTGTTCAAGATGCAGCCATGCATGTTTTGGCACCTGGGCTGAGTGGAAACTATAGAGGAGGTGTAGAGAGATAATTAATATGGATTAAATGGGGAAAAGGGCTTTGTGCTCTGCTTCACAAGTACAGACCGTACACAGAGATGGATGTCTCTATCTCCGAAGAGCTTCCTGGAGCAGGTTGGCAGGCTGGTTTCTTCTGAGATGCATGAGAGGAAAAGGGGAAAAAACCTTTGAAAGAAACTTTAAAAACACAACACAAATTCAAAATAGATCTTTATTTCTCAGTGGAAGAGGTTGACGTATATTTGGAAACTGAGAAGCAGCCCCCATCCCACAAATCATTAAGATTTAGACCATTGCACCTTCCATGTGTGGTTAAAATCAAGAATGTCCAAAGTTTTTCTAGGGAGATGGAAAGATGGGGAAGCTTAAATTCATTGCTAGACGTTCTGTGCTAAAGGTGGCAGATCCACTTTCATACCTGTGATTTGTTGGCCTCCTGCCTTCCAGGCAGGTACCCCTCTGTGGGCTTTGGAAATAAGTTGTAAATAGTTTTTACCACTAACTGGAACCTTGCTATGAGTTCCTCTTCAGAAAAGGCAGGCTCTTGGCCATCAGAGGGATATCAGGGACCAGAGAACTAGAGGCAAAAGCCTTAACCTGTTAAGCCTTACCTGCTCCATGGTCTCTTGCTCTCTCCATCTGCAGCTAGCACAAATTCCCTGCCAGAGCTATGCTAACATCCCCATCTTCCCCAAAACAGCTTCGGCTGCAGTCACAAGAAGATACTTCCCTAGGAACAATTTACATTTGCCTCTTTTGAGCCCTGCCCCACCACTCTTCCACTTGCTGTCATGATCGTTAGATTTACTCTCATTTTCCTGTTGTTTTCCCTTTTCAGGCAAGGTTTTTGTTTGAGATTGCCTTATGGTGGTTGCCCAGGAGAGCCAACAACAAGAGCCATACACTTGTGCTGAGAGCGAGCATAAATGATGCTTCCTGGGGCTGCCCTCCAAGAAACCCCAGAGCTGGATGCACCTTCTGCATTTAGTCTCCGCTAAAGACAACTTCTTTTCCATTGCCAGAGTGAAAATCCCATGGTAGCCCACGCTGCTTACCTTGCAGAAGTATGACTAGCAAAGCCAAATGTACCTGATCAAAATGCAGGGACATGAAAAAGGGCAGGTTTATCAGAGAGTAACTTTACAGCACGGTGAAGGTGGCTAACATAAGCTAGATTGACAAATAACAACAAAAATAATAATAATAAATGTGGAAGGTCTATAGCCAAGCCTTCCTCAAAAGCTGACTCAGATGATATAAAAGAATAAGAAATAATATTAAAAATAATGAGATAACTGAAGAGACAGATAAAAGAAATACAGTGACTACTTCATCCAGATGATCTCAGGTGGATAAAGTAAAGGGGTTGACCTAGCAGCACAAGGTGCTTTACAGGACAGGTTTTACAGAAAAGGATAATTTTTTATTCTGCTGTAGTTGAGGAAGAAAACATGAAAAAAGCTTTAGAAAACAAGAGTTCTGTAGTCCTGGAGTAGTAAATACTATGTGTGTGGGGAGGTGAAGGGCACAGAGGTTTATTGGGCAACTGTGGCAGACCAGAGCATTTGGGGGAGCCACAAAGTTATTGGATTAGTTAGAAAAAAAGTCAAAACACCTGAAAGAGAAGGGCAAGCAGGAGAAGGCATTTCTCCCTACACATACAGGGAGAGAAGGAGCCAAGACAGAAGGCTGATAGGATGCATACTACTTTAATGTTTTTTTTTTTTTTTTTTAAATTTGGGTTCGTTTGCATGACAGCTCTGAAATAGGATAAAGTACAGAGAAGGGCAATGCTGCATAATGTGAACGAGAAAAGGGAACTGTTCAGCTTTTTCATTTAAATGCATGAAAATCTCTGTGAGGTCTGCGTGCATGCGTGGGGGAGGGCAGGAATTAAAATTAAAAAAATGTGCTGAAGTAAATGGTGACTCTGGTGAGAGGACAGGCTCAGTCAGAAGGCTCAGAAGCACTGCTGAAATTACAGACCGTGCTAGCAGTCCCAGTCTGCCTTTCAGGAAGCTGTGCGCGCATTGGTTCAATAAATACATTAGCAAAACAGAATTTAACACCACAAAACCCTTGGTAGCACTTCAGAAACATACCTCTGTGGTCACGGGGACTTGTCTGTTGGGACAGGATGGATGTCACTGATGTGGTGTGGATCTGCTCAGCCAGTGGGAGCTCCTGAATGCAGCAAAGCAGGTGGCCACAGAGCTGGACATGCCAAAATGCCCCTGCAAGAGTCATTGTGTAGACCATGTTGATCCCTGCTTTCCTGACGTGGCCTTACAGGGACAGAAAAAAGAGACTGAGGCCACGAGATATCCGTGGAGGGGACAGACACCCAGAGCGAAGGGACTTGCAGGTTTGGCACTGGGAGCAAAGATCACGTCTTGCTCCCTGCTCAGCAGTGGCACGGGATCTTGACCTGTCACACACCGCCAGGTATGCCTGCCACCCGCTTCTGGGGGCCTTCCTCTGTGCTTCATTAAGCAGGGGCCGTCTGTGTGCTAGGGCGACCTTTGAGGGCGATGAGCAAGAAAAAAGCACTTGAGAGGCACGGAATTGCTGCTCAAGGCCAGAAGACATGGGTGGTGCCTTACCAATGGAAGGCCTTGCTGGCTTTGTATTGTCCTTGCCAGATGTCCAAACCCAGGCAGGCACAGCACCCTTTTAGCATCTGAGGGAAGGTCGTACCTCACACATTACGGGCTGGCCTGAAACCTGAAGAAATAAAAATTGGGCCACGATGAATAACAACTGATGACTCCAGATCAAGCCTCTTACCCTCAGACCTCCAAAACCCCAACCCAGATGAGGCCAATTAATGTAAAAATAAAATGCATGTGGTCAATAATAATACATGCATTTCAGCTGTCCTGTGCAAGTCAAAGGATTTCTGCCACATCAAATATCTGTGCACTCTGCGTTCAATAATGATTTATTTATGTATGGCTACCATGCACACTGAAACACATAGCTTCCTAATTAACTCATAGCCACCTGGAATAGTAATTAGCACAATCTGGAGCAAATCCATAAGACTGGTCATGGGATGTACATGCTTGTATCACTGAAAATAGTCAGCCTGAGTGAGTTTAACCAGTAAATGAGAAAATATGTGTCTCAAGTTGTGTGTCAAGAGGCTACCCGGTGCTAATTACAGGTCTGAAAATCATGCTCTAGTTGTGCAGGGAAGTGTGGGCTTTAGGTCCTTGGACTTCTAATCTGCTCAGCAGCAGTGCAAGGATATGGCTTTCAATATTGAATCAAAGTGTTGGAGCCAGAGAAAGTGCTGGAAGTTTTTACCCATGGAAGCATTACTGCCCTGTGCTGGCCCTCAAGGCAAAGTTCTCCTGGACTTTGTGATGGAGAACTGCAGATCTGCATAGGACCATCACACAACAACCAGGGCAAATAGTTAAATTGGGGCAGAAGACTTCATACCTGGTGTGCATGTGCAGGAAGGCAGCTAAGTTGATACAAAGCTTTCTGCTACTGCAGCTGCTTTGTTTGAGGCTCCTGGTATTTCGATACATACACCTTGCTATTATGCTACCACAAAGCCTTATAATGACTGGGCATTGCTTATGCAACTCCATGCAGCAGCGTTTGCTGCTGATTGGTAAATTTAGTCCTGCTGGAAATGTGGAGGCAGGCTATGAAGGCTGAACTGTTTTCCTATCAGTGTTTAAGTTCCTTTGTGCCTAACTGAAGGGCTTTGCCTAAAATCAGTGACAGCCTACCCCCTCCCATGCCTATTCGTCATAAATGTGTGAAAACAGAACCCAGCATAGTTAGTAATTATCTCTTCATTATGCCAATGTGCTTCTGAAAGCATAATCATGATCAAAAGACACATGCGATTCTCCTCTTACCATTTTGTTTGCAAGTTTCAGCTTTTTTTCTTCTGTTAATAAGTATTTTTTTGAAAAAAAAAAAAAAGAAAAAGAAACAACAAAAAGAGCTTTAGAAGCTTGTGTCTGTCCTTGCATTAGTGACAAAATCTCCCCTCACCTGAGGACTCAGACTCTGCAGCAGTGAATTGCAGCAGAAATAACAGGCACGACAATACTATCAAGAAGGACACATCAGAAGTACCTAAAGCTCCAGGAGACTCTGAAAGATAATTTGATGCCCACTGCAGGTGGCTCCAAATTTGCACTTCATCAAGGGTGAATTTTGATTGAGATTAGTTAACCAGCAATTTCCTTTCTCAATGGCTTTTAACCATTTCTTGTTTCCAGTGCAGTCTCGGAAGCTCTTTGATACACGCTCAAACATTTTGGAGAGGCAGCAGGAGTCAGTCCAAAGTTTTAGTTCAAGCTCTGTGTGTGTCCTTCAGCTGGAAATCGTAAAGCATCCCTGGAGATATCTAGCTGACCCTGAGCTGGAAGGCAGAAAACAAGAGGGCACCTTTCCTGCTCCCTGCAGAGGATGCCGACAAGAGCCACTCTTGATTCATGGTTTACATCCAATGTAAACAAACCCCTTCTTACTGATCTTATGCTAGGTTTGATATACCTGTGCCTGCATAGCCTTCATATTCATTCCTATCTTCCCTCTGCTCCCTGTCTTTTAGGGCTGACTGCCTGTGATAGTCTCTCTCCTTTCACTGCCTATCCAGAAGTGTTCCCATTCTTCCTCACAATTGTGCTGACAGTCGTCTGTCCTATCATCACCAGATATCCAGCCATTACGTGATTTTTTGGAAAATACATACAACTTTAAAAGTTTATCCTGAAAAGAAACTTGCTTTGGATATTGCACAGAAGGTTTAGGAATCTAGGAGCTCCCAGTTTAGGAACTGCTTTACATTATACACTACCTTTTTGTCCGAACTGATCAGAAAATGCCCATCTGAGCTAGTTATTCCATAACCAGTGTGTACTGACAGATCTTGAAAGAAGAAGGGTGCTCATAATTTGTGTCCAGCTTGCTTACTAAGGCAGCACTGGATTTAAGAACAGGCCCAGATTAACTTGTGCATTAGGTCATTTTACAAGGCAGCGATGCCAGTGGCTGACTGTCACCATCGAGGGACAGAGCTGTGACTTCTGTGTGAAGATGTTGCAGTGGAGGTGAGAGCATCCCTGTGCCAGTGCCTGGAGGACCAGTGTGGAGCAAAGATGCACAGCCAGAGTAGCTTAACACCGACTTTATTAAAGCTCCTCATTCCTCTGGCAAATTGATTTGGCTTTCGGGACAATTAAACTAGTTGTGCCTCCATCCAGTCTGCTTAGTGGTGTAAAATTCCAATGTAAAATGAATCTCATCTGAAAGAGCAGCATTTGTAATGGATAGTGCAGCTCTTTTTAACGAGATCCTCTTATCTCCTTTGACAAGTTAATAGTGAGCAACTGCAATAGTTAGCAATGCGGACAACACGTAGCTACTGACATCTGAGCCAGCAGAAGGAGATGGGCTTTACACATCAGAGCTGAAGTTTCAGGCTCCAGAAAACTGGTCATCCCCTTCCTACACAGGGACAAGCAGCACCACTTTTGTACGTAGCACAGAGCTTGTCCTTGCCAGCTACCCACACCCACACCACTGCCAGGCCAGGCACGCGGGGCAGTGCGAACCTGCTCAGCCCCTACCCTGCTGAATCACTCAGCTGCAGTGTGTCAGCCAGAAAATTTCCCCCTTGGACAGTCACATACCTCTGCAGGTAAGCATGAAATCAAGCCTAAAGCTCTTGCACAGCTGCTCCTCTGGCACAAACATTCCCAGTGTGGTCAGCAATTCCTGCAGATCAGTCTGAGAACACCAACACTGCCCAGACATCTCCAAACCTCTCTGTGTACCACTCCAAGCACTTACACTTATTTCTTCCACCTTGCCTTTTCCCCCTGAAATCCAGAAGAATGCATCTTCATTAAAAATAAAAAATAAATAATTATAGATATCTATCAAACCACTCCCTTAAGGAGAAACCTAATGAAAACCAGCCACACCACTGCACATGCATTTTCCCCAGAAGGGAGGATGCAAAAGCAAACAAAACAAGGCAGATGTTAGCCCTGGTGCTGAGAGTGCTGCTGGAAGGTGCCTGGGTGCTATATCAATGAGAGCCCAGAAGCCTGTAGTGCAGAAGCCAAATACTTCACGATGAGCTTTTCATGGCACGCTGTTTTGAAATACCTCAAGGTGATGTGGCACGGACATAATTTAGGCAAGACTAGATTTTCCAAAGCAAGACAGCATGATAAAACATTACCCTTCATGATATACAGCTGAAATTATACTACCTGAAAAGGCAATCGCTCATCTGAAACACTGAGTATCAAAATCATTTGATTTTTTTTTCCATCAGAACGTGGAGAAGGTGAAGCACATTAAAGCAAAATTTCTTCAGATTGAAATACTGGCTGTCTTGCAAATACAGAATGCTGGAAATCACAAGCTGTCTTCATTTCTCCAATCATTTTGAGTTAACTAAGTAACTACCTATGCTTGTTTGTAAACTGCAGTGACAGCGTTGTGGTTAAACTCTCAGATGTATTTAAAAGATGCCCTAACTGACTAAAAAAGGAAAAATAACAACAACAAAAAAAAGCTCACAGTTTGTGCGTGTTACATTATATCATCATTTAACTGTAGGATGTTGGAGTTTGCTTTATCAGGATTTGACAGCATCTACTTGACTAAGCAGTAGCTCAAACACACAAAAAATAAAATATAATAAAAACACAGAAAATGTCATGCCTGCGAACTTCAAAGCGGCACAAGGCTCAACGAGTTTAACAGTTTTTACTGCAAAAGGAACTGCTTACCCATTGATTCATCTTCTGTTCAGCCAGGATCATGCTGTCGGTACTGCTCAGAGTACTAAAGCATTTCTCTCTGCACAGTTTAAAAAAAGATATAATAAAAAAAACGTCAAGGCCTCTGCTTAAGGCTACAGAGGTACCTTGTGGTCTTTAGAGAAGAGCTTGTTAAAAATGCATCGTCCCAGTGCAAGAGCAATAGCCTGCCTGCAATGAAAAGGTTTGCAGAAGCACGGGGCAGCTGAACGAGAGGAGAAAGGCAGTGCTATGGAAAGCAGCGACTGATGCAACTTGGTGCTTCATGGCTGGTGGCAGTGATTCAAGAACACTGCCACAACCAATGTATGGCTGATCCTTCATCCCAGATGGGGCCTTTTTTTTTCGCAAGGAGAGGAATACCCTGGGAGGTGGGCAGTGGCTCATGGTGCCTTTTGCAGTGCCCTAGGAGAGAAATAGAAAAGTATCTCCCCAGCAAACACAGGGACACAGCTATCCTGTGGTGGGAATGTCCTGAAACCCTGCTGGGAACAGCAGGGGACACGACTGGAGCACGTGTCTGCAGGGGCTTGCAGAGCTTGCAGAAACCAGCCCCATCTACTGACATGGGCTGGGGGAAAATGATCCCAAAGCAGAAAGACCATATAACTCCCAAATCTCCCCCATTACAGCAACCTTCCTACCTTAGTGTCATTGCACAATAGACACACTTCAGTGCCACCAGCCAGTGATTTTAGAATAAAACAAAACTACCAAACTAACTAAAAAACAAAACATAATGAAACAAAGTGCCAAAGCCCAAGACATTTAGAAACAATGAGATCCTCAAATTATTAAAATTTGCTCATTTATGCATCTTCTCCTCTTGGAACCCTTAGGGTTTGCATCTTTGCAGGAAGGCAAAGCAACTTTTTTCTTCCTCCTTTTTCTTTCCTTTACTGAGGAAAGTGTGGCTACTTTCCAAGTTGTATATGACATAAGATATTCTGGACATCAGCAGTCAGGCATTCTGCAGCAGCATTCAGGTTCCTTCTTTGTGTTGAACTTAGGAAGTCAGGGACTCAAGCATCATATAATTTTACGTGAGCTCAGTGGGCGTAGGATAATAAAACAGTTAGTTTAATAAAACAGTTTTTCCCTTTTAAGCAAAGACATTTCTACAAGATTTTTTGAAAAAAACTCACCAAGTATACCTGACAGAATAGCTGAGTCTTCCTTCCTTGCCCCTGCCCCCTTGAAGGAATTATTTCTTTTTTTTTTGGTTGTTGTTGTTGTCACCTCTGTGAGGATGTTTGTGTTGTTTCTTTCCATATATTTCAGGTAGCCCAGCAGCATGTGTACTATAGTAGATTAATACATAGATGACACGAAGGCTGATGTTTCCACCTATTTGGGGGGATATAGGGACACATATCACTATATAATTCAGTGGGAATATCTCTTTAATATAGGAGATGCTAAAATAAGCTTTCTGTACCTGTTCTCCACTTTTGATTCCAAACATACTTCAAGCAGTAAGTTGGCACAGTAAGGACAGATATGTTTGCAGGTGTGTAAAAATATACACATCAGCCTCTCAGTCCTGAATGCATGAACGTAGCTGACAGACTGAGCAGCTCAGTGGGATGGAGAGGATTAACACATCAGGAGCAAAACGCAGAAAAACAGTGTTATTTCGCCTACTTTTCTACCCATTCTGCCTTCCAGAGTACCGAGTGTATTGCACCAAGTGTCACACGCCATCATGTTTCAGACGTGCTAGCTGATAATTTAGATAAAGACCAAGAGGCCCAAGGACAGGCGGGAGCATTATCAGCCCTAACTCTGAGGATGACAGGTTGTTACCACAATTTCCTAAGAGGCTGCAGTTGTGAACTCTTCTTCTTTTGCTGCTTTCACCCCCTACTCTGCAACCTTCAGAAACCAGAGTTTAAGTCTCTTTTAAGTTGATTTGCTACAAAGAAACTGAAAGAAAGCCTTGGGGGGAAGATATTGGCTTTAGCTATTTGATCCAGCTTTTCACATTGCTATTCTGTGCCCGGTTCTGAGAAAAAGAAATCCCTTTATCCTATGATTCCCTACCTAATCAAAACTAGGCTATTTTATCCAAATAGCCAAGCCGCGCTGCTTAACTCCTACATTGATTTTAGCCCCTGGAGAGTGAGATCTGAAAGATCTTCCTTGAAGGACTAGTTGGAAAGGAGAGCAATTTTGCCGCTGCTGCTGTGAAGCCATGCCTTTGTCCCAGAATATTACTCTTCCCGTCAAGAAAACAAGCAGCGTGACGAGGGACCATAGGCAGCAGCTCCCCTCTGCCCCACACTTTCACCAGGGCCATGTGTTTCACCTGCACAGGGAAAGCATCAAGGGAGGGCCTCAGAGCTGCTGCCGGGGTGGGGAAGTGTGGCTCCTATTAGGGCAGGTCTAATATTAGTGACGTGGATGGAACATCGGACAGTGGATGGACACCGTTTGCCACACCTCCCATGAAAAAAAGTCTGCAACATTTCAAGGTTCTGCCACCTGTGTGGCAGATATTGCCAAAGGTGGAGAGGTGAAGAGGGAGGGATATCAGTAGGAAAACAGCATTAAAGTGGGATTTTTTTTTTTTTTTTTTTTTTTTTTTTTTTTTTTTTTTACAAAATGACACAGGGCTCCAGCACAGCCCAACATCCCCTTAGTATCTCAGTTTTCCTGGAAATCTGCGGCAGGAGCATGGAGACATGGGGATCTGTCCCATTTTCCAATTTTCCTTTAAAACACAACCTATCGGGTAGGCAGGAAACACCAGAACACCCTGCATCTCTTCCAGGGACACAGTTCCATTACACAGAGAAAACAATTACTAAATCGAAAGCTACAGCTTGTTTTTCTGTTACAGGTGCCAATGCCACAGCAGAGTCTTGCAGTTAGGGAAGCTGATTTTGGAATACAAATGAAAAGCACTTTCTGCAGATGTCTTACAAGTAATAAGCTGTGGGGTATGCAGTCCCTTTGGCTCCCAAAATCACGCAGATGAAATGAAGCCATCACTACATGGTTGGGTCCCCAGCAGCAGCAGAGAGAAAAAAAAAAAAGCTAATTTCAAAATAATTGTGACTACAAGATGAAGATGTTCCCTTCAGTCTGAAATTGATTTTGAAGATTCACTGTGCAAATGAATTACAGTGCCTGCATTTTGTTTCTTTGCTTTCTAAACTCACTCCCCCCACAACATTCCCTTGCATGCTGCTCCATCTTTGCCCCAAAAATCCTGTACACTGCAGAAAAGTTATCCAGCCTCCTTTGACCCACCTCAAGCTCTAAAGTTATTCTTAACCTCATTCCTGCAATCTCAGACAATTGTAACATCACATATAGCTGGATCAACTCTCTCAGCACTGGTCCTGCTAAAGCCAATGTGCACTTCTAAGAGCAAACTCTCGCCAGACCACTGGTCTCCATGAATTCCAGATTAAGGTCGGGCTGATACCTTATCCTAGGCCCTGTCTTCACTCTTATAACTCCCCAAACCTGTAAAATAAAATGTATCATTGCCAATCCCCAGTGCAGTTAAAAAGGCTCTCCACTAAGCAGGGCTTACCTGCTTCTGCTTTCCTCTCCATCTCCGCTTAAATCCTACCCTGACCTTTGCTTTAATGCTTTAAGGATAACTGCAATGTGCTCATGCAGGCAAGCTGTCTAACTCCTTCTGAACACTGCCTTACGCCGTCTTATCTTTATGTGCTGACAACAAATGAAGCAGAAATAATGGCTTTTTTTTTTTTTGTTTTCTTTTTTGTAGCAGAGCATCCCAGAAGACCTTGCGTAAGGTCTGTTGCCCATGCTGCCCAAGGAGATGCTGAGGCATTGCCATTCTCTTTTGCTGTTACTTATGCTTCAGAAAAGGAAGGCAGGACCCTGAGCTTTTCTCTAAACAGGGATGCAAAGATAAATCTACTGCTTTGAGAAACAGAACTGGTGCTACAGAAAGCCGCCACTGGATTATGATTTGCTTTGGAGCTTTGCTGGCCAAGCCTTTCATAAAGGCATTGACACTTAGGTTTCTTTTTTGGTTTGGGTGGTTTTTGTTGTTTTGTTTGTTTCGTTTGGTTGGTTGGTTTTGGTTTAATGCTGGACAGTACTGGTTCGTACTGTCTGTCTCCCATTCTCTCATCTGAAGGTTTATTTAGAGGAATCATCCTCTTGCATTGCAGTAGCTGTTACTGCTGCAGCCTGTGTGGTGACTCCAGCAGCCAGAAGACACCTAGGAGATGAAGGTGTGTTTTCTCAGTGCAAGCAAATCACTCCAATATCTCATCTCCAGCCAGCCTAAGCCAGGATGATGCATTCGGGATCCACCACCATAGGCAGGGGTTGCTCTCAGCCCATCCCCATGCACCAACGGATCAGGAAGCAGCAGGTTTGGGAGCAGCATCCCTTGTGACTTTTACAACAGAAGCAATATTTAACTGAAAGAAACAAGAAGAGGCCAGACAAATGGTGGTGGTCCCTTGCCTTCCTCCATTCTCACTCAGCACGAGAAGGAACCAAAGTCACTGGATGCAAATTCTGCAGAGAGCCCCGGCAAGCATCTGGCAGCTGTTCAAGTCTGGATCACCCCAGCCTCAGAGCAGGTCATATCCACTCACTTTCAGTTTTTTTCAACAGTGGTAACAATATCTTCCTCAAACACCAGGCTAAAAATATCTTTTAATATCCACCCACCTGCACCTGTATTCTTTTCCTTCTCAATAAAATCTTTATTTTTTTTCCTTAAACAAAAGTGGATGCGTAGACAAAAGAAAAGGAAAACAATGGGGGAAACCAAAGCATTATGGATGTTGATTACAACATCCATAGTTAATGATGTCTTAGTTAATGAGCCCATGGCATACCTTATTTTCGTTTTGGCATCTTATTGTACAGCAGAATCTTCTTTCTGTAAAACACATTTCCGAAGTTCGCCCTACACACCGACATGCCTCTGCTGGAAGGCGCTTTGTACTTGAGAAGCCAAGTGCCCACTGGGGTTGCTGTGAAAACAGGCTTTCTGTTGGACAGGAAAATAAATTGCTGTAAGAATACTGAGCGATTACTCAGGGAAGTAACAACGCTAAAACACATCTCTTCAAACAGCATGGCAAATTTTAGAAATCCTCACCCTCTAGAGCATTTCTGATAGGTTTCTGTGGGCTGTGGTCCCCCACCCCAACGCAGCTTGGTATCTCTGTTCATGATTTGGGGTGGGGGGAAGAACACTTCAAATGACTACTAGTGATACATCACACATGGTGTACGACATGCACACAGTGACACAGAAATTAGGATGAAAATAAATAACAATGAGACCCAGTCAATTAAATCCAGTGAAAGGCAGCTGCTAGCTGCGTGAAATTCATAGTTAAAGGGAGCTGCTCTCAATTTCCAGACAGGTAGCAGTGAAGAGACCCTCCTGCTTCTCTCATCTGCAGCTTCTTCTCATCAAACATGGGGCTACTGGAAAGGTCAAGAGACTCAGCACCGCATGGCTGCTGCTGTGCTTACCTTCTATCCCATGGCCTAGAGGCACCAAAATCAAACCTGAACTTAAGAGCATCCAGCTGGGAGAACGGGATCAAGTGAAGAGACCGGTGGGTGGCAGATAAAAGAGAAGAAAGCCTGGGAAAAGATGAGAGACTCTGTGTAGCTCCATCAGAAAGTCAGAGGGGCTGAGCAGACTAAAGCAAAGAGTGCTATCAGACTAGGGGGCTGTTTAGTGGCTTTCAGGATCAAAGCCAAGCAGAATTTTGTCCAGTATACTTTTAATTAAACTTTTCTACCATTGCGAAAATACCTCCATTGATTTCATTACCTTGTTCCTGGCTGTCACAAGTCAGTGCTGGCTGATTTGTCTTTTCAAAGTCCGTCTCACCGTTACAGCACACAGCTTATTCTGTACAACCCCAGCCTGTTCGCAGACTGACACGTAAGGGCAAGCTCCTGACCTCCATGAACCGACAGACATATACTCACTGAAGCTGCATGAAAAGATGTTCTTGTTTTCCTGCAGGCTGTTAGCTCTCACTATAGGACAAAAGATTCCTCAGCTTCTTAAAAAACAAACAAACAGATGCTTTTCAGATATTGTTGTCATAAACGTTAAACATTAAAGCAGAAAATAATTTAATAAATGAAAATTTCACCACCTAGTTACCTTATTACAGTTGTGGCTCAGCACCATAGTCACTAAAGTATTTATCACTGTTACATAATTTTCAGGCTGCTTCTCCCAATTTCATAGATGACAAAACAGAAAACTGAATAGATTACGTGGCTGCATAAATTGCTGTACACCAGAGGTTCTACAGAAAGCCTGCCATTGATTTAGACATCAGATATCATCCATGTGTATATATGTATGTACGTATATATATATATAAATCTATATACATGCTTTCCCTTTATCTAGATTTTCATATTTAAAAAGAAGCCATAAGAATGAAGCACCTCCATGTGACCTTTTCTATAGGCAACTTCTGTATAAATGGAAAAGTTACACTTCTTCACAACCACGCCTGTGCAATCCCCACTAGGGTTAAAACCATATCAAGAATTCCCTCACATCCTTGACCATCATCTAGAAGAATTAATTCAAAAGCCTGCTCACAGGCATCGGGGGGAAGCATGTTCATCTTTCTATTCACAGACTTTTTCACTATTTCCCTTGCAACAGTTGCTCTGAGCACAAAGGACAGCTACAAATCAATGCTCCATTTATTACCTATTTCTGGGATCAAAAATGCCAAATTTAGACCTGTCAAATTCAGGAAGAGTGCATGCACACAGGCCAGACAGTCTGTGTACATCTGAAGGGAATACACAGCCACGTCCAGACTTGCAGAACTAGCAGAGAGCACGACTGCAACCCTGAACCAGATGTGCTAGGCACAGCTGACAAGAGGTAGGCAGAATATCCAAACCCTGTAACTCTTACTTTGCAGGAAGGGCAAGGAGTAAAAGAACATGCTGATAGTAAGGAATACTTATATGACTTACCAGGGAAATCTATCTAAGCATAAGGATAGTTGTCAGACTCCCTGGGGAGGCTCTAAAATCAGGCTTTTACTGTAGGCTGAAAATCAAGCCACAGTTGTCTTCTTGATAGCAGTCCTCATATTTTAGTATTAACTCCTTATATAAGGGGGCAGGAAAATACATATCGCAGGGCTCTGTGCTCTCCCTGGCAAATATTTCTTAGCCATGTCCTGTTTTATTCTGAAGTCATCTTTTTGTATTAGGCTGCCCTCAGTACGCTTAACACAGTTCTGCATGGCTGCTGCTGACTTCTGCTTCAGGAGCTCAGGCTCAGCAGCATCACTGAGAACAGAAAACCACTGGAAGCACCCAAACCTCAAATCCTCTGTGCCTGCATCCCTACAGACCTGTCTGTGCTGGGCTCTTCCATCGGCTAGCCTGCAGCACAAGACCACTGCAGGCTTACTAAAGGCTGATTTTCAACAGAATTTCATTTGGACCAATTTAAATTTCTCTCTTTTCTCTTTCTCCTGCATGGTTTGAGCTTCCTACCCCACTCTCTATGTATGTTCCTCTCTGGATCTTTGAGATCTGCAGCTACAAGGACAAAACATCCAAAATACTTCCCTGCGAGTCTTTCCCTAGTCTTAAATGTTAATGCTTTGTACAACCCTGCCATGCGCTGGGGGACCCTTTACATTATTTAAGGGCTGTCAGTCAGGTGTGAACCTCTCCACTGATTTCCCATTCACTTCTCCTCTCCTGGATGTGTCAGGAGGCTGCAGCCCATGACTCGCACTGAGGAATAACAATTCCATTTGTTTGAGTCTGGCCTGGCGCTGTTCACTTCTGCAGCCCATATAATTCTCCTTACTCCGCTTTGTGTGACATTAATGACAAAATAAATAATTCAGCATGGCTTTCACCCAAATGTAGCCCTGTCAGAGACTAAGATACGATCTTTGCTAGCTTATTTAACGTAACAAGCAGTTGAATTGTTCTTTTAAAGGTTGAAACTCTCATTTTACTGGAATTTGGTGGCAGAGCTCCCCTGAGACCTGATGGTAACTAAGAGGTACAAACTCCTGCTCCTGCCACCCTGGCTTCCCATGTAGCTATTTCATTTGTGTGCCCACCCAGCAGGTCTGCATCTTCCTACCTTGCAAATTGAACAAAACAGGCTGGCTTTTTAGGAACCTGCACGTAGCTCAAAGGAACATGAGCCAGACAGGACAAGCTGAAGAGCACTAGTGATGTCTGCACCACGTAATTATGAGAAGAGAACACTTACTTCAATAACAAGTCCTGGCAGTGAGGCTTCATGAATGAAACCACTCCTGATTGGGGGTCTCAGGGCAGCGGGTGTTGAATCCAGCCTCTCCGAGCATTTGAGGCATGCTGCTTGTCTACATGTCTAACAAGATTGCTATTAAAACAAACAAACAAACAAAATACTTTTTTTTTTTTTTGACAATAATGACAACATTTCCAATAACTCCACCAAAACCAGGATATGCCCTTCACTATCCACTCCCCCCACCAGGTAGTTTTCCTTCATTTCTCATACTCTTGATCCTACTTGCCCTGTGCTCATTAATGTTTTCCCTGAGCTGCCGTGCTAAAATTGGTGTTAATAGCTGTATAATTTCTGCATAAAGGAACACTCCTACCAGGAGAATTCTTGCAGCTTTCTATGCTGCTTCCCCTTACCCAGAAGCTTATCAGCTCCAAAATGATCTGAGGGTTGCATTTGGATCAAGACCCTTATTTTCTCATGACTTTATATTCGCCTCCTGTTCTTTTTTCCCCCCCCCAAGCACACCACTTAATCTGTCTGTAAGCAACACATTCAGAGGTGGCAAATACATCATGCCAAATTATTCTCTCCTGGAGCAGGGTCAATTTGGTATTCATATTGGCTTTTCATTTATCCTGGGTCTACAAAGTGATTTTACTTTCTTTCAGCTTCAATTTACCTAAACTATTGGTATCCGATTTTTGATTCTGCAGAATTGAACTGTGCCTAGACTGCTATCCAGGGTGCTTTTCCTCATGTCTGCAGAGTCTGTTTTTCCTATTGTGCAATTGCTGTTTGGGAAGATCATAGTGTGCGTTAGATAGCTGATCAAATAAAGCCTAATTAATTCACATAGAGAGAGAAATCATTAAGGATTGTGATTTCAAAATCCATGAATGGCCCATTTCCTTCAAAATAAGATAATAATGAATAGATGATACACTTTAAAGTGTAATCTAAGGAAAATTGCTAATTGTTTCACTGGAACTGGAAACTGTGCACATGGAAAGGGATGCATTTACCCCCAAAGCAGCTGTGATTAAGGGGAATCGAAGAGACAGGAAAAGGTATCCATTTGGGTTATTTGTCTCCAATCCTGGCCAAGAAGACCATATTACCCCAACCAGAAGCTCTTTCACAGCCCAGGTCCCTTAGCAGCCCGCAGTTTCCTTGGGAGCTCCTTCCCAGACTCACTCCAGTCATGCTTTAATGTCTTTCTTGTTCTCCCTTTATGAAACCTAATCCTAAAAATAATCATAGTTCAGCCATGACTATACGGTAACTCCCATACCATCTTTGCAAGGGACAAACATAGCCTGGTTTAAAGTCCTGATTAGCTAAACAACTGGATTAATCAAAAACATATTGACTTATTAAGCCAATAACTAGCGTTTAACAAGAAAACCCTTACTTTTGAATGACATTAAGTCTGCCCACTCAATAGAGATTTTAGCTTTGACAGTGTCACTGGCGCAGCTGACCGTGAGCAGGTAGAGAGCCCCAGAAAGTTTTCCCTAAAATACTCAGCCTTATTGGTTGAAATAACTGCCTTCAAGGCTGGACTTCCTCCTGTTTTTTTGAAGTAAAAATATTTTACACTAATATGAAATATTAGAAAATATTCTACACTAAATTTTATTCCTATCATAAAGAAGCTCAACTTACAGTTCTTTCAGTACAAATAGCAAGTGCATGTTCCCAGCACGGCAGCCCTGCTATCATGTGTGAGGTGGCTCCCAGGGTAGAGTTACTCCAGATTAAAATGAATTTTCATTTGTACCAGAGGCCGGATTGCACTTTTCCATGGCTGCACCCCAAAGCAAGCAGTCGCATCCACTGGGATCCCTTTGAAGAGATGCTGTGCTTCCAGTGGACTGACTGCAAGCAGCAATGCAGCCGGTCCCTGCGACTCCGCAAACCGCAGCCTACACCCCACCAACCTGAGCTCGGGCTCATTTATCACCAGTCAGGGAGCTGATGACTTCCATTTGCACCTCAGTGCCCATCCCTGCTGACAAGTGGGCCGTGGAAAAGAGGTAGGGAAAGGTGGAGCTCGCTGCAGGCAGTGACTTCTTGGAACAATAACAATTTTGCTCTTGAATTCTGGAACATGCTGTGCCTTAAGCATGACATCAAGAAGTGTTGTGTTGCTTTGTCCCCAGCTCTTCCACCCACCTAGGGTCTCACCACCCCACTTTTTCTCCTCCTGCCTTAGTTTCCCCTTGTCTGTCAGCTTTGGGGCTGAGGAGGAGTGGAGGTGACTCTTTGGGGGTCCTTGTGCCAGCTTGATCAGAAGGGTGAAGGTGAGTCTGTGGTCTCGTGCAGGGGTCTGGCTCCTTTGGGAAGACACTAAACCCAGCACCACAAGGCCAGCTGATGATTTAACACACACTCACACTGCTCCTGTCCCACAGCACCTCACCCACTGATGTATTCAGACACCCCGCATGGCTTTGCCAGGATATCAGCCCAAATAGTGCACCGACACTGCCACTGCAAGGACAGCAAAAAGGGAT
The DNA here is from genome assembly GCF_013377495.2 of Cygnus atratus. Taxonomy (NCBI): domain Eukaryota; kingdom Metazoa; phylum Chordata; class Aves; order Anseriformes; family Anatidae; genus Cygnus; species Cygnus atratus. The sequence goes on from NC_066364.1 coordinate 113,556,862, forward strand.
CGGTGCAACCATCCCTGCTCTGCGTGCAAAAGAACATTTATAACTTGAGTGTTTTGCTCAGGGAGCTGGAGCCTAGTTTAGTCTCCTGTTTCCTGCTTGCTTTCCTCTCCCCAAACAAACACCAGCTTTCCATCATTAATGCTCAGAGCCTCGCACTTCGAGTTTCCTGAACTTGTGTTTCCCTTCCCTGTAGATGCACCCTCTCCTCGGAGGAGGAGTTACCTAAGGTGAGGGAAGGTGTACACAGCCTGACCATCCACAGGACCTTGCTCAGCCCAGGTGAAGGATGTCCCCAAAACAGCCTGCACCTCTCTGATGTAGCCCTTGACCACTGTCCCTCCAAGCCTGCTCCGTGCCCTGTCTTTGCTACAGCCTCAGGGAACACCATCTCTGCCTGACCCTAAAAGATGAGGTAGTTGGGCTTCTCCCAGCTTGTGCAAAAGAGGAGCACAGCTCGTTTTTTGTGTACTGGAGTAAAAGCCTGCCTTGCCTTCAACCAGCGATACATACCACGCAGCAGCACAGTGGATGAAAGACAAGAGCGTTACCTCACCAGTGCAGGCACATCATTGCAGCTAGCACTAATAGGAAATGTATCTTCTTCAGAGGTGCTCTTTTGGAAACACTTTGCACAGTTAAGTAGAGGTAGGTGAACCTCAGGACCCTGTTTTATTCACAAAGAAATGCAGAGGTGATTGACTGAAACCACTGACTATTGCTGGCATCAGAACGGGAAAAAAGATCAAAGTGTTTTGAATTTGCATTTCAAATTATAACTCAAGCCTAAGTAAAAGGTATTTAAAAGTCCTCAGTGCTACTAACAACAACAAAAGAAGGTCAAACCTAGAATGAAATTATTTTTACTTTCATTAGAAAACAAATAATTCAATTTCTCACCCAGAACTGAGGGCAGAGACCCAGAGTGTGCCCTGCCATTGGCACATGGGAGATTGGGTGGGTAATTCCATTAGCACTGTGGGAGTCCCTCCACATTAATTATTATTATTATTTTTTTGTATTAATGAGGAAACGAGGCATCAACAATGCAAAAACTTTTGGAACCTTTTTTTTGTCCCTACTTCTGGATTTCAAAGAAGGACATCGCAGTTTTCCCATCTCTTCCAGAGCATGACTTGTGTGTTACTAAATCTTCACGTACACTCAGCCCTGGAAGCAGGGAAACGTGAACTGCTGCAAGAAGCAAGAAACAGAAGTGCTATTCCCTTAGCATTCATGAACTTGGATGCCCTTAAAAGCTGTGTATTAAATAACAGTGTAAAGGGATGGGAAAATAAAGAGTTAACCATTCAAGAGCAAGTGGCTGTTCTCCATGCAGGCACTTGACTCTGTAACATCCTCACCAAGTAACTGTGCGGCGCTCTCAGTGTTGCAGCCATTGTTTCATCTCCTTATCGGTGCTGCACACTGCCGGGGGCTCTGCAGCTCTTCCCCGAGAGGGCTCCCTCCAGGATGTTCAGACACACGCAGAGCCCCAGGAAAATGAAAGCGCTCCCAGCCGCTGCCCGGCTTCCTGCACGCCATCTCTGCAGACCTGCGCAGCGTGGAGCAAAGGAACAGGTTTTTGCTTTTAAGCTGGAAAAGTAGCATGGCTGCTGGAAAAAAAAAAAAAAAAAAAAAAGATCAAACCTGCCTGCTGCTCTTGTGGTGGTTTTTTGAGAAAAGCTCAGTCTCTAGGTTCACCAGGCCTAAAGATAGGACAGATCAGATAAATTGCTTTATAAGTTTTCTAACAGTTGCTGCTGCATAATCAGGCTTGTTCACAAGTGAAAACACACAGCACTTCAACTAGGTTTTATTTAGAAAGTGAGTGAGCCCATCTCTCTCCAGCACCTAAAAGGGGGAAATAATAACTACCTGGGGTCAGACATCTACCTTTCCAAAATTTCAGTGTGGCGAGGCCACAAGGACCACTACCTGCAGGATGGGACCTCGGGGGGCTGCAGCTGGGGACCTGTCCAAACGCCTTCTCAGCCAGAAGGCAGCCCCAAATTGCAAAAGCTGCATGTCTGTTTTGTAACTAATTTTGGCTCTTGGTGGCTTTTCTTTCTGGCTTACCAATAGTCCTTTCTCTGACTGTCCCAATTTCAAATGAACTCCTGGCTGGGCCTGAGCCCTTCAGTATCCCATCAAGCCATGATGCATCTGGACATCTGGATCAGAGAGATGGGCATCTACATTATTGATGTGCCAGTGCTTTTCTGCTGGGCCGGTGTTTTTAAACATTGATGCTCTTCCAGTGTGAGATACGAGAACAATGAGCAAAAGCAAAGTTCTCTCCCCACCAGACCCTAAACCCTTTCATGCTAGTTAGACATCAGACCATGTCCCAACACGCCACAACTCCTTCCATGCTGTGCTAAGATCACTGAACTAAGCCAAGCTATTGGGAGAAAAATTCATGAGCATTTTTCTACTTGGCTGGGTTTGGAGGGTGGACACACAGGATGCATTATTTTTGCCTTCCCAGTGCAGCTGGGAAGCTGCTTGGGAAGCAAAGCTTTGCTATTGGCTTAACCTTTGCAACAGTCCCAGAAGATACAACTGAAGCTTTCGCAGTCCATTCTTCCTGCTCCCAGGCAGGCCCTTCCCCACACAGACCAACAAAAGTCATTGTGCAGCAATTACACGGCTCCTTCACACGGGCACACACAAATACATACATCTATGCTGGCCCCAGCCTGGTTGGAAACCCAACCCAGGTAGGTCTGGTTTGAGCAGCTTGGTGTCCCTCGGCAAACACCCAGAGCTCAGCAACAGCAGAGGCAGCTGCAGCAGCACGCACCGCCTGAGAGCCTGCTCTCCTGCTGCACTTATCCCACCCCGGCTTTGCAAACCGTTTTGCAGCTCAGGGATTTAATTGTGAGTCTCCTGATATTGGGCGGTGATTTTAATGAAAACTCCCACTCCTGGGGGATATGGGAATCTCAGCCTTCATTTAAAACCAATAAAGTCCTCTAATTGCAGAGGCAACCTGAGAACACCCAGTGAGAAAGTCCTAAAGGATGTTACTCTGAAGGTAAATAAGAAGATCCTCTGCTTTCCCCACCCAGTTTTTATTTAAGAAATTGCTCTCAGGATTTCCGAACAGATTCAATGGCACTGGAGTCATATGAGTAAAGGCTTCATTTTAGAGATATTGATATTAATGCAGTGGAATGGGCTGGCAGGGAGAGCAGATAACTGTAGCTTTGAACATAAGTAATGACTTATTTTTATAATAATGATAATAAGATTAAAGCATTTTCACTGTAGCTTGAAAGAGGCAACACATTCATTGTTAGCTGCTCATAGAAATAGGTCGACACAAGGCAGTTTAATGGCTGGGCAGAGTTACCAGTTGCATCTCTAACATTTATATCACCAGGGCATGAATTCAGCAGCAGTCAGGGAGTTCAAAGCAGCTCCAGAGCCTCTGGGATAGAAAAAAAACACTGCTGAAGTTTGAAAGAAAACTGGAGCAGTGTGAGTTATGGCAAGGTGAGCTCCAAAAGTAAATACCACAGCCTTTCCTAAATCTTGGAACCTAGGAGCCAATAAGGAGTAAAGTCTGCACTATTTATGATTTAATGGGAAGGAGTACGCCTGTTTTCACAAAACCAGCTGCTTTGCAGATGGGTGTAGGACTGGCCAGAGTCTCATGCCGATTTTCTTCCAACCATTTTCTGGTCATTAAATTCAGATTGAAAAAGCATTTTTCAGTATGTTTACACACCTACACAGTTAATTGGAAGTAAGAGTGTGTCTGTTTATGGCCAGAAGTGCTACTCCTGTTTGGAAGAAACAGGTTATTGTGCAAAATTCATGTAATTGCTTTCCATAGCCCAGAGCAAATCAGGAATAATTTCTTATAGCAGAGGAGCAGATTTATACTGAAGTGTCCCTTGAAATCTCTCATTCAAAGGCTGATGGCTCTAATGACTGCCTTCAAATTGCTATCAGTAAAAGTTCACACACACAAAAAAACGCAATTTGGCAAACAGCTGTACATTCACAGCCTTCGGTGACTAATCTAGTCTGGACACTAATTTTGCTTTGTGTAGATGGGTAACATACACAGGTTGAGCTTAACAGGGCCATTAGTACGAGTAGGTACTAATTTTTTGTTGTTTGCTCAGACCCTATGCCTGTGCAGTGAGAGACCCTGCCTGCCATCAGCTGGTGCCAGGCCAACCCTATCCCTACCCAGTGATGTACAAGTGGAAAAGCAAGTTGAATTTTTCCCCTTTCCCTGTGGTCAAGACACCCCGGGAGCCTGAAACCAAGCAACCCCATGGAGAAGCACAAACCTCAGGTTTCTGCTGAGCCTGGTCCATGCCCAGACGGCTGCACTGAGCCAAAACAGGGACCAGCTCCCAATGCCTGCGAGCATCTCCTTTTCCTGGGGCAACTCACATTTGTACTGATCCCTTCCCATCAGATCCAGAGCCAGGGTGGTGGTAGTAGCAGCAAACCACTCACTATTTTATTCCTCCTTCGCCTGAGGATGAGACTTTCCAATTCACAGTGAGGGACAGCCCCTGATGAAATTGAATCAAATGCGCATGTTTACGAGATATTTGGACCAACAAATTATTTTTCCAGTCAGACTAAGATACATCGGTGATGATGATGATAACTCAGGTTTTTGGAGCTGAATGGCTGTGGAAGCCTTTTTGCCATTACGCTCAGTGAACATCAATAGGTTTAGCTAAGTGCAGGCGAAGATGGATGGCAGCACTTTCTACATCTTCTGCTGCCACCAGAGAGCTCTATGTAACATGGGCTGGCAGCTCTGCCCCAAAAGGGGAGGGAAGAAGATGCAGTACATTGTTATGTTCTGCACTATATTGAATTTATCTTTGCTTTTCCCATTAAAAACAGGTTGCAAAAGATACTGCTGCAAGTTAACATGAAATTAGTTCCCTACTAAAATAAGAGATCTCCCTGAAATATTGAGGTGTCTAAACAGCTAAAATATCTTTCCAGAGTAGGCAGTAACACTACCATTAAAAGAGAATTCCGAATAACATCACTTAAGAACAAACAAAAAACCCACCACTATTTTAGAATCAAAACCCATTACAAGCAATACAAGCCTTGACTTTGAGCCTGTTCCTCAGCCTGCTGTTCCTAGGATGGGAACCCCAAAATTCCTCTGACACTCTTAAAGAGCAGCCCAGTAGCTTACGGCTGCTCTCCTGCAGCCTGCACCACCCAGAGATCTGTATAGCTTCCATTATACCTGCCTGGTTTTGGTGTCTGAACTTCTTTTTGCATCTTCAAAATTGTGACAGCATGGCAGCTATCCTTAGCAAAAGCAACTAAACAGCTAAGGAGAGCTCAGGTACTGTATGTCAAACTCCTGTCTACCACCTGGTGCCTTTGCCTTCCTATTTCTGGGAGCATGGCCACTCTGCCTCTTTCCCCAGCTCTCTCTGTTTATTATTTCTTATCCAGTGGGGCATCAGAAAGAAGTGATGAAGGAAACAGAAAGGGAACCTGAGCAAAGGCACAGCAAAGACCACACCAGCACTTTGGGCCCACGCAATGTCCTGCATGGAGGGAGCTGAGGGAAGACGAAGAAGAGAGGGAGAGAAGAAAACCTGGAAAACAGCATACGGCAGAATAACTGACTGGGGAAAAAAAAATAGCAGCTAGATTTGCTGGGTGAGAAAATAAAAGAGCAGACTGAAAATTAGCCCCCAAAAGAGCAGGTCCAGGAGGGACTTGTTGGAAGCATGAGAAAAGTAAGTATTGGTAGGGAAACAGGGTAGGCAAAGCAGAATCTGCAACAGGGTAAACATCGGCAGCAAAAGAGCACAGATGATTCTCCCTATTAAAAAATGACACTTTTTTTTTCCTCTCCGAAGGAAAGTAGCAAAGACTGTTGACAAAAGCGATTTCAACTGAGAGCAATGCTCACTGAAATCACTGGGAGCTTTTGCATCCTCTTAACTGGACACTGTACCAGAACCTCAGCCCCTTAGCAAATAAGCATAGGAGGAAGCAGGTGTGCAAACAGCCACAGGATGCTCTTATGTCATTCTCACTAATACAAAAATAATCCACAAAGTGGAATTTAAGATGCATTGCTCATGCCTAGTAATCACCATGGTTATTTACTCACGTGAAGAAAACTGGGCCAAGCCTGTGCTGTAGTTAGGAGATGAGGAGCTGAATCCATGCCTGCACAAACACTAAGACTTACAGAAAAAATCCAGGTACAGCTCCCTGGCACTGTGGTGCTGGGAGGAAACATTTTGCTCTTGTTTTCTCTCCAGTAAACGTCTGTACAAAACAGGTGTCTGATAGATGAGCTCCTCGGCAGCTGCTGACAGGAGGGCCAGGAACAACTGAAAAAATGCAAGAGTTTGAGCAGGTGAAGGTACCAGCACTGTGCTGTATGGTGAAGGCAGGAAATATGCAGGAAGCACTTTTATTATTCACTAACTACCAGATTGTGAAACAACCCTGCTTCTGTTTACTTGTAAGCAGAACCTTTCAGATGAGTTACATTCCTCAGTTACCTTCTCTCTAAGGTGACCATGAGTTTCTCATCCCATCATGGCGCCTTACCTGCTTCAAGGAAGGCCCAAGATGGACAAAGTGATGTGCTAAACAAAGTTTGTTCAAAGGAAGAAACGGGATCAATCTTCTCACAGCCTTAGTACAAAGTCCCTTTATCCACCTGTCTCTGGGGCATTCACCTGTGCTCTGGCACCATTTAGCCACTTAAACTGGGTTCCCAGTGGGCCCAAAGCAACCAACCAGAAGGACTAGTCACCTCTGAGCTTTTTCCTGGACTGTGACCTCGAGCAGCCTGGAGGGACCCATCCAGCAACGCTGCCACCATCACCTGCTCACCCTATCGCAGCGCCATGTGCTCCTCTACCTGCTCAAAAAAAAAAAAAAAAAACTTATCTAAAGAAAAAAACAACTCCCCCAGCAACAAAGAGAGATGCTGAACTCTGATCTCCAGCTGAGTGCTTTCTGTTATCATTGTTAGTCTTATTTATTAAAAAATAAAGAGAACCTTGTCTTCCATGAGACTTCACAAATGACAAATGATTTTGCAATGACACAATAAAAGAAATCCCCAAGTGCTTCCAGTGCCAGAGAGATTAATAGACTCCTCCATGGTCTGTGGGACTTTAGCCCTCATTAAGGTCAAGCCAAATTATCTTACAAATAATTTAGCTATGACCCTCAGCTCCTTGTTTCTGAACTGCCAGATTATGCAGCCATTAATCAGCTCCAGGTTTGGCCTTTGCTTTTGACATTCAGAAGGTAAACTTCCTCCATGACAGTTCTCCTATTGGGTTTCTCAGATACATTCATATTAAAAATAAAATAAGAAAATCTCATTCCATACTAAGGACTGACGATTCTTCATGTTTCATGAAGGATTGAATGCACCTTTTAATAAATTTCTTTGTAATGCACCAATTTCATTTTGCCAACTCCCAAGGAAGCAAATTTCTGTTTGATGGGCTAGAGGACACGAGGGATTATTTATCATCGTACGTCTGGGTCTGTAGTTAGTTGCAGAACCATAAATTTGGAAGACAGCACAGTAACTGATCTTCAGTTAATTTCCTGGAAAGCCTGACAACTTTGTTCTAGGTGATCCGTGGCAGAGATATAATAACAACAAAAAAAACCCTGAGATAGCCAAACCCACTTTAATAGTTTCCATAAAGATTATTTTGATCAGAGCTCTGCAGGACTTCTTTCACTTATATAATACCACTCCCTCCATATAAATGATAGCAACAATATGCTTTTATGTCCTGATCAGATTTTGGGGGGATAAGACCCCTATAGCTGTATTTAGCTCTTAGAAGCATGTCTTTAATAAGAACCACCTGTATATCCGAGGGCTGAATTTCACTCAGCAAGGATGTTCAGTGAGGTTTAATTTTGACAAATGATCAAAGGCCATGGCCTTATCGCTCAGTGCCTGCTTCAGCTCCCAGCGGATGGCAGGTATACTCTTGAAATAAAGCTCTGACTTTCCATTACTGCCATAAAGAAAGCTGCAGAACCACCCTTTCTTCATTTGTCTTAATTATAAATATATTTCCTAGCTCATGAAAAATAGAAAACTCCCTACCATAAGTGATTAATGAACTTGCAGATTCTCCTGCAGATATATTCAATGGCCTTGCAAGGTCTTTTCTGCCAAAAGTTCTGCTTTGAATAACTTTTTTGTATTATATCTACAGTAGCTAGCAATTAGGGACAGCTTTTGTTGCTTTGATTACTTTCCCATCAAAATGGCACCAAAACATGGAATAAGCCTGCAGAGCACCAGCTCCCAGGCTTGTTGTAGTGCTTCATAAGGGCACAATTTTTGGGCAGCTGATGAGAAAGCCCTTGTTGTAAATGCCTGAAATACTGAAATATGGTGGATCAGCTGGGCTCTGTCTATTGAACTGTATTTTCCCCATCCACACACAAACAGTAAAAGGAAAAGAGCACACTAAAGGATCTAAACTAAAGGATCTACACTAAGGCATACATGCAAATCCCTTCCTACTGAATGTTTATGAAACATGGAATAAGTAGTAATTACAGCTTTCCCTATTATAGCCCCAGAAAGCTCTATTAACCACCTACCCTTCTTTGCTTACTATTATTTCTCACAAATGAGTTGAGCTATTGGGTGAATCAAACCCAGTATCTTGGCAAACGTGACTATTCTTCATGTAATAAAATATGCTCTGCAAAAAGCACTCATTTGCAAACATGGGTTAAGTTAATGCATACAGTGAGCTCAGCATGTAGGAGTGCAGGTTTTTAAGAAGCCAGGCTGTCCTGCACATTTGTGCATGAGTTACGACAAACCAGGCAGCGTGTGGCAGGGCATCTTTCACTGCTAAGCAGGTCAGTGAAGGTCTTCGATTTCATTTGCTGCCACCTGTACTACCAAATCTTGTGATTTTTTACATTAAACTTAAAGTACATGACACAGAGAAAAAAAGAGGGGTCAAGTATTTTCTAAAGGAACAACTTTCTGCAGGATATATGGAAAAATATTTTATAGATAGTTCATGTAATAAAGTGTGTTTTTTTTTTTTTAATGTAAAGTTAAAAAAGTGTATTTCAATTTTTCATTTCTTAACAAACATTTATTGTTCTGTTTGACTTAAAGGTCTCACTTGCATTTTGACTTCCTGATATTAATCCCAGTTGTTTCCACTTCCTTTTCATGGTAAATTTTCAGAATAATAAGTGAATCATTATCATTTGGTTCTTGCCCCATCCCAGTTAGTCTTTTTCTTGTTAGTTCCAGCTCTAGCCTCATGAGACCCTTATTGTTTTCTAAAAATACATCTTACCCTACTCATTGTAGGGAAAACGTAAGGCTAAAAAACAAAGAGCTAAAAACAAAAGACAAAGAACAACAACAAGAAAAACAGGAGTGAATAGAGAAGAGTCTTTTTTAAGCCTTACTATTTCTGGGGATGCAGTGCTATACTCCCATTTTCTTGTTTTATTGTTGAACCTGGTGTACCATGTTGACTACTCTCATTCAATCTTGCATCACTTTGGAGCTCAGCAGCTGCAATAACTGCTCAACTGAAGAGCTCTCCAGCTATGCATGTATGTTACGTATCTGTATTTATCTATATGCACCTTGCATTACCTGTGTAGAAGGCAGAAGTAGACTTTCAAGAGCTCAGCAGGCAGCGTGAGGGACGTATTTCCAGGAGGTCCACTTCTGTTAGAGAAATTCCATAAACAACTGATTTTCTCTTAACACTCAGAACCCTTACTGGGACTTTCGTGGCCAGACCATCAAAGTTGTTCAGCACCCAAAACAGCCAGCTCGCCTGGAAGCCCTGCTGCTAATTTTAATGGCTAAATGAGAGCTGACCTCAATCACGTGAGTGAGTTCTTCGGAAAAATCTGGCCACAAAGCTTTTTAAACTGACTGCTCTTCAGGCAAGCAGTAAATATCTTCTGACGTTGTCCTCCTACTTTGGAGCCCTAACATATGCAGCCTGCTTATTTATAGAATGCACGAGCTTCATATACATTGGGCCAAGTCCCACAGGATGAAATCTCATTCAGTTCTGAAGTGTGGCCAACCATTTCCCCCAGCTGCCAAGTGCTAAGGCAGCAAAACACTTGCTGCACAGGGGAGGACAACAGGACCAGCCAAACCCAAACGCAAGAAGTTTTCTGGGAACAGTAACAACTAACAAAAGCAAGAGAAGGAGGGATGAAGCTTATCAGCAGAGTTTGCACACTTTTTGCCCACCCTGTAGGATGAAGAACAGAGGGAAGATCCCAGTGCATCAGCAACAGAAGCCATCCTACCCAATGTCCAAAATATAGGATATTTAATGTTGGAAACAGAGCCCCTAGGTCCTACAGTTTTATTTAGACAAAGTTCCACTTGTGCTCAAAAAAGAAACAAACAAACAAAAAAACAGCCAAGCAAAATTGTGACACCACACACCACAAGTCAACTTCACCCAAACTGGTTTAGTGGAATTAACAAATCAGGAGAAACCAGAGTTAATGCCATTCCCTTTAAATATTAGTAAGACAAAATGTTTCTTCCTTTGGGGACATGTTTCTGGTATTTTATGTGCAAGAACATAAATTTGTATAGAGAAAAAATGAATGTGAAAAATCAACCTCCACATAAGGATGGACACACTACTTTTTGCAGATGTAAAAAATTGATCTGAAATGTTTAAATCCAAAGAACAGTAGCCGACATCACAAAAGCCTCCCTCCTCATCCGATGCAGGCAGGAAAGCAAATTCCCTTCTTCTAAGGCCACAGTGTGTTGTGGTGGGCACTGAGCTCTGAGGCAGCCCAATCATCACATAAATAAGCTTTAATTGGCATTCCCAAATGCTTTGAAATCATATTGCCTGCTGCTGGCACTCCAAAAGATATGCCTCTGGAGACATAAAAGAAAAAAAAATAATAATCAAAGATCAGTTGCAATTAGATGCAACAAAACCATACCCGACTGGTATGTGTCAGAGTAAAAATAGCATCAGCCAAAATGGCAAATGCTTCTTGGTTTGTCAGGAGCTGGATGCATAGCACCAAGCTATGAGCGATTATTACAGCCTCTGATCAGCGAAGCAGACAATCATTTCCCTTGTTATCTTGCAGCCTGCCCATGTGAACAGCATCAAACAACTATTAAAAGACACCCCGCTCTCCCCCAAAGGGAACACCAGTGGCGAATATCTGAAAACCTCCTCGTTAACAAGGTAACCTTTGAGACTAGTGAGAAGACAAGGGAGCATTTACCAGCGGCTGTATTGATAATTATGGGAAAAGAAAATCGTAGCTCATTGTCTATCCCAGTGGGGTGAAAAAGAAATAAATAAGGCAGGAACATTTTGTGCCGTGCCTATGGTGCCCATCCACTGCATCTCCCATCCACAGACAAGTGCTGCCAAAAAAGCAATTAGACATGGAGCTGCTTCCCTGGGGCTGTTCAATACCACAGTGACATAAATTTGGAAGTTACCACCAAAGCTTTTTGCTTAGTAATAGGAGGCTCCGTGGCACACAGCCCTTAGGGACCCTAAAACATCCTGCTGAAAGTGCCCTGAGAGGGCACCCACACAGGTGGGCAGCAGTATTGTGTGCTGGGGCTGAAGCACTCAAAATCAGTGATTTTTGTTCCCTGAGGCCCTTTGGAAATGCAGGGATGGAGGTGCAATATTAAGCAGAATATTTAAAGGTAACTTGGTTCACTCTTCCCAATATTTCTCCCTCCTGTGTCACCCAAGAAGCTTTAAATACCAGCGATGCTCCAGCATACAGCCACTCAGCCTTGACAGGGGCAACGTGGAGGATGGATCAAACCCTGTCCCCTTCCACAGCCCGACTCCTTTTTGTCTGCAGCCTCACTGCAAGGGAGGAGGAAGGCTACACCTGAGCCTGCACCAGGCTCCACAAGGCTTGCCGTCCTACTCAGGCACAGCCTTCACATCAAACTACCGGTTATCTTCTCAATTAATTGCAGGTATCAATGTGGTTGGCAGGACAGCCTTGCTACCAAGGGATAATTTAATATGACTAAACCGTAATCAAAGCGTTAATAGCCTCAGAATTTAATCTGCGCACAAGTAGGATTTATAAAGGAGAAAGAATGACCAAGACTAGGATGAATAATGTTAGTTGTAATATTACAGCTAGTTGTAATAGTATAATTAGTTGTGATATCAAGAATTAAAAATTACACTGCTTTGAGTTCCAGGACGCGTGCCAAAGAGGAGCTGTTAGTCACAGAGATGAGGAGCAGTTACACAGCCCATTATCTCATAAACCGCAGGGCCCAGGAATGAATCCTACACACCACCGGAAAATTTGAGACTCATCATTTTACAGCAATACAGAACATTTCATTTTAGCCCTTAAACCAGACCCTTTCTGACTATCAGCATGCTGTGCTTTCTAGTTTCCACCCCGAACCCAGCTTGCAGGTGGCTACCTTCAGCATCCCTCCTGGCTGAGCTCCCCTTGTTCTTCGGGCATGGCCCCAAAAGGTGTCTCCTGGACATCAGAGCCAGCTCAGCCCTGGCATCCCACCCCACTCCCTTCCTCCACCCTACCACAGCCCTGCGTGCAGCCTCTTACATGGAAGGAAAAACAAATAAATGAAAAACAACAGCCAACAACCCCAAAACACCACAAAACCCGGCCTTTTTCTGTTTGTCCCTTGCTAAGGAAGGATAGAGGGTGCTGGGTTGGTTGCCTCCTCCGAAACGGGCTGTTTCCTCACGGGGTTAAGCAGCCCCTGCTGCTCCCCTTCAAGGCCAAGCAGTTCAGCCAGGTTACACGCCAAGTGTGGAAGACATCAGTAAAAAGCAGCATTCAGTGCTGTAATATGTAATGAAGAAGCTATACAAAACCTGAAGTCTTTCCTCAGTCACATCACTTTTTTTTTTTTTTTTTTAAACTATTTCATTGTTACTCACTCAATGAGGCACTGAAGCTATTGCTTGATAGGTGAGTTTGGAAAAAAATATTTTAAATGACTTACATTGAAAAAACAAACCAAACCAAACAAACAAAAAATGCAGTCTCCTAATTTTAGGCAGCAATGAAGAAGTTAAATGATTTTTCAGGTTGTGCTTATCCTTCCCTCCTTTGTTTCCTCCTGCATACTTTCTTTTCTTCCTCTTCTCTCAATGCCAAAAAGAAAAAAGTGCACTTGTAAAGGAGGAAAACTGGGCAAGAAAAGATAACTCCCTTTAGGGAAAACAGACAGGAAGAAGTGAATAAAAAGAGTTGTGATTTTTTTGCTGAAGGCAGCAGCACACCGCCCCGCTGCCCTTCCCCAGGCACCACTCCCATCACCCTGTGGCAGCGATGCTGCAGGCTTGCAAAGACTCGGTGGTTTATGTAACGCGAAAGGCTCTGCTCATACATGGGGGAAGCTCTCCCCACACATTCACTGGAGCCCTGGCACAGAGGCAATTAAACACTCCAGGCTGCACATGCTCACACAATTTCCTTTTGTGACTGTCACTAAATAAACGCTGTGCTGAGCCAATAAATCTTACAATGGCCTTATTTTGCTGGCAATGACGCCTCCGGCAAGGCCTGCATGGCCCAGAAAGGGAAAAGGTTAACTTTTTCTGAAATTCCCTAATCCCGCTTATCTGCTCCTTCTCCCTAAACATCTGCCAACTCCAGACACCTGTTATAAATATCAGTTTGCATTGCTGTGGTTCCTGGAGTCTATCAACAAACCGAGCAATTAGTATTGTCAGCAGATCATTCATTAACTCAACTATTCAGCTTTGGCTAACCTAAGAATAATCATGTATCTAATTCCTATCTAGCTGGATCAAATCAATCAAAAGAAGAAAAAGAAAAAAGAGATAGTAGGTAAATATCACAGATCAATAGGTAATAAATGAAAACCTTAATCAGAATCTTATCTGAATGCTAACAACTCACAGTAAAGTGAGGGAGATTGTTTCTTTCCCATCAGGTCCTTCTGGTCATCATTGTGCTTTCTCCCCAGCTCAACCCTGGAGTAACTTATGTACACAGTGAAAGGGTCAGAGCAAGGGCTTGGTGCCCTGTGAATTAGGTGCTGCAGCTACTGACTTTACTGGCAAGGAAGCAGTTTCACTGCTGGTTGCTCTTAATAGCAGTCACAGCTGTTATACAGGGAGCAGGAGCTGGTTCCTTGCCGTGTGTCATCAGCAGAGATAAATAACCTCTGCACAACTTTGCTGTGCAAACTAGAGAGTAATTAAAGGGAACTGGCCATTAAGTTGATGAGCTGATATCCACTCGTACCCTTGGAGATTCACATCCCAAGCTGTATTCAAATGCTTCTATGGCTTTTAACAAGAATGTGGATAAAGAAACCAGAAGTGCTATAGCTAGTTTTCAGCTATGCTCAGATACGTCACTTTTAACAACATCGAGGACAAACAGATACATCAAGAAGTTATTCTCTATTGAGGCCAAGAATGAAAAAGAGAGAGGGTAAAAAAAAAAAAAAAAAAAAAGTCTTACCAACAGCAATACAAGTAATCTTGACGTGATCCTTTGAGTGTGGTTTGTTGGCAGTAGAGCTCATGGGCTCAGACTACAGGAGCTCTGCAAACACCACCAGCTTCAGACCCTCCCAAGGAATTTGAAACACCAAAACTACCTCCCCAAGACATGTCAGCCTAGCACCACTGTCCTGCTCATGCTCACAAGCATCAAGTTAACATATCCGCATCAAGGAGGAGACCGCAGTGCAGGAGTAGGCAGGAAAAGGAAGAACTTTAGGAAATCCTGCTGATTTACTTGCTGCCTTGCCCTACCCCACTTTATGCTATCTTCTGCTACTTCCTTCCATCCGGCTGTTCCCTCACTTGAGTGCTCTTGCCCCCACCTGAATTCTTTTCTGCATTAGCTCCTTCCTACATGGGTAGGAAGAGGTAATAGCATCTTCCACACATCTGCTGTCCCACAGCCCAGATCTCAGTTTCAGGTGAGGCTGAAGACCTAATGAAGCAGAGAAGAGCAGCTACACTCCTGACGTGAAAGGCACGGCAAGCTTTCATCTTCTGAAAGGTTAAAAATAAACAGTTTAGCTTTCAGCAAAGTGGTCTGATTAGAGGCAAAGAAAACTATGTTGATTTCCATGGAAATGGAATATTTTGTTGCTACTACTTGATCTTGTTCAAATGTATTAAGAACAAGAAAGAGTGTAATTTCAGTATCTGGAGAGCACTAGTATATTTAAAAATTTTAAATTAAATTGATTCCTTTTAAAAGAAGGCTGGCTGATTTTACTTTCTTAATTGGTTCATTATCGCTGCAAATGGAGCATGCTCTTGTAAGAGTTTAGTAGGATAGCACAGAAATGTAGAAACAGCTGCAGCCCTACAGCAGCGAAGATACCCTCATAGACAATATCTGTACAGCCGGATCAGGGACTGTAGATCTGATCCTCTACGTCATTTTGTCTCTAAAAGCAGTGAAGGACCATTCTTAAAATCATAAACCTTAGTAATCTTAAACCAATTACAAAATTCATACTAGTTTCTAAAGAAGAAGGATCAGGCCCTAAATTTCATTCACTTCTGTTAATGTGTAGGAATACTTTGTAGGAATAAGGATCATCTACGCATGCTCTGAAAGCAAAATAACTCAATTAGTTTGGGTTCTCATCTCATTACCGTGGTACGTATCTCCATAGGGAGGCTTTTTTCAGATGCACAGTGTCCTATTTCAGTTTAACCTAGATAGTAACAAAATAATCACTCAAAATGGGGCACCATTGTCATGACCTTCATGGCAATAAATACTAAATACAGGTGTGAACAAAATGCTGCTTAGTTGGTGCAGCTGTTATCTTTATAGACATGCCCTGGGGTAAGATCATCTCCAGCATTTCTACACTTAACAATGGGGTGCTGGCACAGCAAATGAAACAAATTTTCTAGCAAACAAATGTTAAAAAAAAATCCAGTATTTTTTCTTAGTTAAAATAATGCATTGTGATGACAACAACAACAACAAAAAAATCTGTTTCTTCCTCTATTTCCTCAAAGTGAAATTTCAACAATCAAAAAACTCTTTAGGTTCCTGTTTTGACACTGTAACTTTTTTTTTTTTTTTTTGGTCAGAGGATTTATCTCACTGTAATTTCAGGTGACAGAGCAATTCGGATTTCTAACCAAAAGGCTGCTGTACTTTTAATCTGTATATTATATTCTCCTACATGGCAGTAACTAACATGCTCTTATTCCAGTAGAAATGACCCAGGAAAGAGGAGCCAGGAGAGATTTGCCCACAAACCGCAGACAACCTCAGCCTGATTTAGGACAGCTTTCTACTTCATTAGATATTGATCAGTATAAATAATCATTGATACACTGGCTCAAGGGGCCTTTTTTTTCCTTTTAATATAATGGCCTCATGAAACTGATCTGGCTGCCTCCTTTCCATTACACTGAAGACCCTGTTCAGCTAAGGTTTTCACTATACTGTTAATATGAAAGACTGTCCATTAAGATATTTAGATGTAGATCCACGAAGAGATGTAGTCACTGAGATTCATAGCTTCAGGTGCCTGCTCCTTACAGAGTTCATAGGCCCAAGTCAGGTGTCACAGTTCCTTCCTTGAATGCGCTGAGAAAAACCACAAAAGACAGCTGTTATCACAGCTACTCAGTAAGAAACACTGATGAGGAGAGGGGGACACAAGCCCCCTTCCTGAAAGTAATTAGTAATTGGCTAATGAGAAATCACAGAGAGCCTACTAACCAAGAAGTGTGGTGAATACAGCAGTCACCAAGGGGATGGGTGAACTGTTTGCAAATAACTTGGGTAATGGGGTATGTACCCAATTATGGCCATTACAGAATTCTTCCTTTTTTTTTTTCTTTATGTTTCTCTTCTGTGTACAGACGCCTTTTATTTCCTGATGATTTTCTACTCTCAAATCAGCTAATGTTACGCCTTCATAAGATGGGTCAGCTAAAAGCTCCTCCGTGTTGGCTGCTCACAGCCACACAGGTTCTTGATGCAAACTTAATTGCATTAAGGACTGGATTTAAGAGCAGCAGATCAATACTCAGGGGAGTTGTTAGGGTGAAATATGGAGACCTCATCCACAGATGAAAGGAAGAGCACAACATAATGACAGAAAAGTAACCTATCAGCTATATTTTCATTCACTGTGTTCTGTCTGGCAAAAAAAAAAAAAAAAAAAAGTATTCGTGTACTCATTTCACTTCTTCAGCAAATTTTCTTTTAACAATATCTGACCTTATTAAGGGAACTATTTTTTGGACACCCAGTGGTTTTTACTCCGTATGTGTCCTGTTTCTGGCCTAATACATTTCTGCATCAGTGCTTGCAGGAAGATCACCTGAGGAGAGCAGAGCAGAGCCTGCCAGCCCCTCACTCTGCCCAAGCAAGGCATTAGGCACGCATCAACAACTTTTATGTACAGTCCTTCTTTCCATATTATTTTTCCCTTTATATCACCTATACAGATCATGCTGCATTTTACCTGGTTATTTTGGCGTTTGGTGTCCCTTGCAATATGTTTCATGCAGCTTAGCTGAATGTGATGATTGTTCCTGGGCAGTTTTTGTTGCTGTAGTTGGACGTCTTCATTTCAGGGTTTCTACCAAGCTAAAAGGCATTGTCATGTGGATGGTGATAGGCCTGAGCCTCACTGCAATTTTAAACAGATTGGAAAATCATAAGACATTTATGTATAACTTCCAGTGTATATAGATAGACTTATTGATAGATTAGCCAGCACAAGTCTGTTTAGATTTTTTTTTTTTTTTAAAGCTAAAACCCTTTAAAAATAATCCTATGCTTGATTCTGCTGAAGTAACAATAATTGATTTGGACCATCCTGAAATGCATTCAAGCTCAACACAGGTCATGGCCTGATGAATAGGTGAGCCCTCACTGCGCAGAGAAATGCAGCCTGCTAGGGAGCCTGCAAAAGCCACGACCTGCCAGGTAGGAGGCTAATTTCCAACAACCTGATTCAGCAATAAAGCAATAAATACAAAATCCTCCTCAGACCTTTCAGCCACAAGCACTCCAGAGACACCCAGAATGGGTTATCTCCCTTCAGTATGGGCACTCTTTCTATTTTCAGACATCTCACATCCCGCCGTTTTGGCCAAATCAGTCTTTGGTTTTGACAACAGACAGCTACCTGTAGCACAGAAATACTTAAACAGCAGGCCAGACTGGCTTTTCCTGTCTTTTCTTCTAGTGTTGGGAAGGAAGGGAAAAAGGGGCCTCTCTCAGCTAGCAAAGAAAGCCCATCCCTGCAAAAATAGTTGCTTTCATCCTATTTTCTCAAAAGCATGCGTGAATGTGGCTTCCTAGTTCCTACCATGCTCCTACAAAGGAAAGCTACCGATAAGTAGTATTTAGGTCAGCAGGACCACTTTTATAAGCCATAAATAAAATCCAACAGACCTCAAACATTTATTGGTAGCTTGCAGACCATAACCTTAAGCACCCTAGAGATCCCAGTGCCAAACTGCTGCATTCGGTTTGGGTGGCGGCAGCGGCTCCTTGCCAAGCTGTCATGGTGGGCTCTGCCATCTGACACAAGGCGGTGCGCTGTGCTGGCATGTCCAACAGCAAACAGCATGGGCAGAAATTGTTCACAAACCCCAGCTTCTGTCACATAAACCTGTCAACAGTAGAAGTGAACGACAGCACCACATTGCCGCTGCATTCCCTGTGTGCAGGACTCCTAGCCTGCTGCATGTCAGGCCACCTTGTGTCGTACATCCCTGTGCTTTCAGCTCCTTAGACACAGGCATTTTACTTCGTCAACTGTATTATTACCTCTCCCTTTTAATCCCTTGGTTGTCTCACTGCAACACTCATGAAGAAATTGTCCTTCTCAGTTCTTTTCAGTCAGGGCAAGGTCTTCCCCTTCCTGCACACAATCACATTTTCAAAAAAGAAATAAGGCAAGCTTCTGCGTGAAAGACAAAATAATCTCCGTGTGTAGGAAATAATTCTCATGAACAAAAGATTGAGAAACTGGTCACACTCCCTTAAAAGATGAGGAAACATTTGTCCTTCGGTTAACAGAGGGGGACAGGTTTGTTTCAGGAGAATGACAAGTCCACCACCTTACACACACTTAAGTTCCGGAGTAAATGTCACTCAGAAGAGTGCAGCTTGCTCACATGCACTTTGCACAGACACCACGTGCTAGCATTGCCCCCATTTGAAGTAAGACCAAGCCACGATGTGTAGATCCTTCCTACCCATGTTATGCTTTGCTTCGTGCACAGTGACGTTGAGGTCTGGGTGCCTCTTGGTGCAGGCTGGTGGGCAGTTTAAAGAGAACAGCAGTTGCTGTTTAAATGAGAAAATTTTAAAAATTATGTAATTTCTCCTGTTTGTACAATTCTCACTTTTTAGATGAGAAAGAAGAATGAAATCTGATGAATTCCCATCTGCCAAGAAGAGGAGCTGTGTCTCTCAGCTGATGCGGCTCTATTGCAGTGCCAAAACTGGGCTGCGGTGCTTGCGTGAGCCTTCACCCCTGCTCTTCCCTGCTGGTTTTATGAAGATTACCTGGCTGATGGCAGCAGTGCACTGGGAAGCAGCAGGGCTCTGGGTGCAGGCAGGGGGACTGCTGTGCCCTCTGTCATTGCAGCAACAGCCCCCAGTTGTCCTGCAGCTTGTTCAGCGTGACGTGGAGGGATGGGGGTCGGGGAGGGCTGTCAGCGTGATGCCCGCGACGTCTCACAGTAGAGCTCTCCTGCGTCCACCTGAGACAGGATCAGAAGAGGGATTTGTGGCTGCCAGGGTTCATTAGAAGCCAGCACCGCAGTGACAAGCAGCCTGACTGAGCTACAGGTGAGACAAGGGTGTTTATTTAGCCATTGGCACCTTCACAGCACTCAGCCTGTGGAGAAAGGACTAGCGTGTGTTCAGTACCACTACAGAGGTGCACAGGATAGAGGGAGATTTCTTCCTCTGAAGATATCTGGAAATTTTACAAAACCTCCCTGCTTTACACTGCCTGCAATACCCATGAGATGCAGGGAGATCAGGTAACAGACACTGGGGGATGGAAAGACAGGGAGATAGCAGCTGATGCCCTGGTGCCAGACACACCAGGCAGAGGGTAAAAAAAAGAAAAAAAAGAAAAAAACAGCCCCAAAAAACACACATGGAAAAGGGACGGTTCAGTCCTCCTTATGTTGAAACGTGGCAGCAGGGCCAGAAACGATGAGCCTGTTGGGGGACCAAGCACGGAGCTCTCCAAGGGATCTTCCCAGGTATTCTGCATCCCCCAAAGGAAAATGGAGCTCGGAGAGGCTTTTAGGCACTGCTGATAGCTGAGTGGGGCTGGTGGTAAGCAAGGGGGGGACTGTGGGGGACACACGATGGCAGAAACATGCTGAAATACTGGCTCTGCTGCCTGTAATTGCATAAGAGGCTTCTCAAAAGGATGGGGAGAAATTTCCTGGGAAATTGGCTGTCTGAGGTTACGGAGATAATAAGTATTTTCAGAAATCAGCACCACTGCCAGAAAATAAAGTGGAAAACCTCCCCCACAGAAACAAGAGAAGGCAGAGTCAGAAATGCTGGAGTAGGGAGAAAATGCAGAGCGATGAGAAAGCCTGGTAAGTGCTGGGGGAAGGCTCCCTTCATCAACCCACCTGCTGCAGGGAACGTGAAAATTAAGTTGGCTCTTGGAAGAGAGGAATCCCACCCAAAGATCTTTTTTTTTTTTTTGAGGAAGGGGATTGTCTTGGCTTGGTTCCCTACAGCTTTTAAATGTGCAAGGGAATTTAATTAAGCGTTGCCACTTTGCTAATGGCTGTGGCTATTCTCAGAGGCTCTCGAGACTTTCCAAACTCTGCAGGGTTGGTCTGGAGATGCGATTCCTTAATTAACAGCTAGGTAAGGCAACCAGTGGGGTCTGGGACTCGGTGCCCTGGACAAACAGCAGCTCCGTCAGCTTATGAAACACTGACACAGTTCTGCTGAGGTGCAGCCAGCTGAGGGATTTATTTTGCCTGTTCTGTTCCTGCAAACTCACCTGGGGTTTTCCACGGGGTACAAGCACAGCAGCTGCTTGCTCTGTGACACAAGCCACCCTGCGGTGCTGCTGTGTGCTCTGCTCTGGAGGGACCACATTTCACAGGCTGTCCCTTATCTCCCCCTAAAAGTGGGATGTTATCTCCCCCTAAAAGAGGGACGTAATGCTCAGCCAGCTCACAGGTTAACAGCTTTCTGTTCCTCTGATGGAAAGAGCTGCTGTAGGATTCATTAATCAATCTGTTTTGGAGCAGAATGTGGGCTTATGATCTGTTCAGACTCCAAAACAGGCTGATAACTGGGACACACTGGTCTATTCCTGGGACTTGCAAGTGTACAACTCGGTACACAAAACATCTCATTTTTTGCAGGTTTGACTTTAAACTGGATAAGGCTGACAGAGTAAGTGCTCAGAGCTTCCGGGCCTTGTTAACAGTCCAGCCTTGAAATTACATAAAGGGGAAATGAAAAACAATTAACCCCTTTTTAGACACATTGCAAGCATTTCAATTTTTCTACTCAGAAGTTCAGCCAAGTGAGCAATGAAAAGTGACTATGGCTCCAAGCTGAGCAAAGAAATAAGACATTCCTACAACAAGATGCAGGCCTTTAATACGGCCTTACTAGTGGGTATATCCTTTGTATTTCTGACCAGCTGGGCTGTTCTTGCTGAACACCCCTCTGCTCCTTCTGCCCCCACAGTTATCCAACAACTTGAAGCAGATATTTGGAATTGAAATTTCTGCCTGCCCAAGAGACTTGTTACAAGATTAATAAGAAAGTATGAAGAGTGTGAGACAGCTACAGGTATTGCTACAAGCCCTACCAATAACAACAACAGATTCAGACCAGTGTGTCATGTTTTGCCTACTTATCTATATTAATAGCTTAGATCTATTCTGGAATTTGGCAGGAGGGCTTAAGTTGCATTAACATCTTTTTTCTTGACTCATCATTTCAAAACAAAAACAAACAAAACAACAACAACAAAAAATCCCACAACCACGAATTCTTTCTAGATATACGCTAATTCTAATTCCAAAAGGAGCAAATTGCAGAAACTACAATTGTAGAAAAAAATAAAAAAGAAGCTATTATGGAGACCTGAAGCAAACAATACCTGTGTTATGTCCTCCCCTCCAAATGGCTTATGCCTGAATAGCTTTCTGCACTTTTTGTTTTGTTTTTCTACTGAATTTGATTTGAGCAACTGATTGATTTTTCTCATGGCATGACGTGATGAAATCTGAACTGACGTTACATTTCACTGATGTACAACGCCCTTGAGCCAATATCAATTTTGTCTATAATGGCTTTGCAAGGGCAGAGGTCAGTTAGGGGACTTTCCCCTGAGCTCTGTCACAACCCCCTGCATTTTCATGACAGTCTTATAACTAAACCAGACATTCACATTTCAAGCAATGAGCCAGGTTCTGAAGGGTTTCTCCTGTTGCATGAAAAACAATTTTCACTTGAATGATATTTCAATCAAAACTGATCACGGATGACCCGATCCAGTCCTTGACTATGAGTAGAGTTGGATATAAAATTTGTTGAGTGTGCACTGGTTGTTTTTCAGAGCTTGGAAACATACTATAGTCTGTAGATGTGCAATTCGTACCATGTGTCTGCGCTCATCCAGCCATTTTCCCTATCTTCATCTTCATTTGGGATTGAGTTTCCCCATGAACCCAACCTACTTAAGGGCTCTTTCAGCACAATAACCTGCCACATGGGCACTGTGCTGGGGGAGGACCATATCACATGTCATATATCTCATCTGGCTGCCCTTCCTGGTAACCTTGTTTCAGCATTTTCTGGGGTAACACTGGTTGATGTGGAGCATTAAGGTCACAGTCTTTCTTCCCTTCTGGCCTCCTCTCTTTGGGGCAAGAAAAGGCTATAATTTGGGACTTCTCAGGAGAGAAGATGCTGCTGTAGCAAGCCCCCCAGGCCTTGAGATGGGGGCTGTGCTTCCCAGTCCCACCCAGGAGGAAAGCCCACCCCAAGGGCACTTTTGGCACTTTGATGTTCCCTCAGAACTGGGCAATGTTGTCAGCCCTTTGGCAACTGCAAGCAACTTCCCTGGAAGGATGTCAGCCCAGGACCAAAAATCACAGTAAATTTCCATACACTGTCAGGATGAATTTCATTTGTCAGGGACTGCAGCAACGTGAATTTGAACTCACTTGACTGATGGACTAGGTAGAAAAAGCTATTATTTTACATGTACAGGACAGACTAGTCAGTGAAAATCTCTAATTACTATTATTATTATGTTTTACTGAGTCTATTTGGGCTCCCACGCTTCCCTGTAGCTTTAGCTAAGCCCACCCATATTCTATTATCTGAGGTGGTTTTCCCACACAACATCTGACAGGTCACCCCTAATAATGCACCAAGTTATCGGCTTGACAGGCACCCCCTTTTACTTCTCTTTTTATATGTTTATTTTTTGGCTCAGAGTTTGATGCAAAGCAAGCCGAAGCCTCTCTTGCTTCTGACTCTGACAAAGCAGAAATCATCCTTGGGAGGCAGGGCTCAGAAATGGTATTAAATCAGGGCGGGGGGAAATGCAGATGAGCTCTTTAGCTAGGCTGTCAACAGTGCCACCAGCCCCCAGTAAATCTTCCCCCCTTTCTTTGCTACTGACAGTTCCTTCCCACTATTTGTCTATATTTATGCCTGGTTAAATGAGTAGATACGTAAAGTACATCTAGCCCACAGCCAGATCAGAGCCTCAGGCTCACAGGCAGTTGCACATGCACAATACTGCATTTCTTACCTACAGCGATCCACGGCAGCCCCGGCTGAGCTGGCCTTGGGGTGTTTTTGCACTGGGGCAGGTTAGGGAGTCATTGCCTAATGCTTTTTGCCCAAGAACCACAAGGCTAAAACCTCCAGCGATTTACCACCACGTTTTCCAGCAGATCCAGAAGATGTTGTTGATATAGTAAGATACTATGAGACAGCGTAAGTGAGCAGCAGGTCCAGCAGTCACCCTTTGCTTGGCCAAAACTCTTTGCATAATTCATCCCCAAGAAGATGAAGCATAGCACACGCAGCCTGCAATTCCTATGGCCTTCCCAGAGAGGATGCTCAGAGATACTGCTATGAGGACAACTGGGGTGAAAACACTTGTCCTCCCCTCTACCTCCAAGATTAAGAAATTAAAAAATAAATCAAAATAAATAATAATAATAAAATAAAAATTAAGTCCTCAAGTGTAGGAAATAAAAATCCACAGACAACAAACCCTGCATTTTCCTGGTTTTCCCCTCCACATCTCGAATCACTCAGCTCTAAAATGTCATGGAAACAACTCTTTTTCATGGCCATACTTGCCATGTAAGACTTTTGAAGCTGTAGTGTTATCTTAAAAAGAAGAATGGAGCAGTAGGACTGACCTTGACCCTAGATTTAAGCCATCCTAAATTTAAATGCCAGTTCTCTAGGAGACCTGAAATGCTTTGCTCAGGATCTGAGAAGTAAAAAAAAAAAAAAAAAAGTAACTTTCTACTTCTCTGGCAAACTGTGAGGATTAAGATGCTAGGGATTATTGAGTTTTTCAGTTCTTCAGTAATGCCTTTCTTCATCAGAAAGATCTGGCAAGATTAGGTGACTAATTTACTTGCTGATGTGAGAAATGTTCAAGTTCAAAGGATTTTTCTTGTCCTTACCTGAACTTTCACTAAAGAGGAATTTTTCAACTGAGAAATGACTGCTTCAAAACCAAGTTATGGGTCTCCAGGGAAGGGCATTTAGGGTTTTAATTCTCAACAGTCACATCTAGTTCCTCTGTGAAAGATGCCATGACACCGGAAGAAGGAAATTGGTTACTTAGATTGAAAACAAGCTGAACATTTGTCATAAAGAACAGCTTAAGAAGGTGGGGAAAAAAGCCAACATGTTATAATGTAGAAATGAACCCAGCAGCTAAGAAAAGGGAAGAAAAAAAATAAAATCACAGGTCCATGGGATTCATTTCTCTGATAGATTTTCTTTCCATCCACTGCAATTAATTTGGTCAGATGGTTTGCATCAGGCTTATTTCTCTTGATCCCCTAGAGTCTTAAAGTTATAAGGCTGGGTAACGGTCTTCAGCCCCAGAGAGGCTTTTAAATAGTTATGAGAGCCTTCCCCGGGAAATCAGAGTGGTTTTCATCACTAGCTTGACTGGATCAAATCTGCAGAGATGGCTTACAATCCGAGACCTGGAACCTCTCAGGGTTTCTTGACAGTCTCTTCCAAAGTCTGGCATTGTTCAGCTTGAGAAACCTTGCTTTATGGGATTTCCCGTAGAAAGCCTAATTGCAGGTAGTATCTTGAAAGCCACAGAGGATCTCTGATGCCAAGAAATATTCTTTGCTCCCACATCACATTCCAGAACCCACACCGACTGCGAAACTAATGACCCTTTCTGCATAACAACTTCTCCAGAGGTGAAGTAATTAGTCATACTCTCCAATATTGGAAGTGCAAGAAATTTGATAAGAAATTGAATATAGAAATATTGCTCCAAAGAATTTCCTTGTATTGTTTCAGAGCGCGAACCCATTTCTGAGTGTTTCTCAGCTTCTCACCCCGTGCCTAATGGATGAACCTCCCACAGACACCAACGGGCAAGTGATGATTACTTCATCGTGGGGCTGAGTGCCCAACAGGGCACAGAAGGACATGGTGGAGGCGGTCACTTTCTGTGTTCACCCACATTATTGCTGCTCTACTCTTCTCCAGCATTGTTTGCTGGATCTTCTTCAAGCATATTCCTGAACAGGACCTGAAATTAGTTTTGCACAGAGCAGGTAAAACTTCTGGAAACACTGCAGCGATGTCAGGGGGCCAGCACTCATTTTCAAAACAGGTTTACTCCTACACCCACGGGGTTAATTAGGTGCCAAACACCCATTTCTTGCAACCCACAGGCAAAGATTTCAGTGGCAGAGGCTGCAAGCACAATGTGAGCTCCGAGCTCTCATGAGGCTCCTGGGGGATGACAGATGTGGGCTAACGATGCCGGTGCAATGCTCCATAGAAGCACGGTGTTGCAGCTCGGTGGATGAACTGCTCTCATAAGAAACCCGGGGCCATTTTGCATCATTCCTCCCTGAACACGACTTTCATCGAAGCCCAAATGCTCACTCTGCTAAGATGAATCGCACTCCCATTCCTACTCCATTGTTGCCAGAGCTCATTTCCTCTATTGTTTTTCTGTAAATTAGGGCAATTCATTCAGAAATGAAATGCAGCCCTATACAAAGGCCTTGGCAAGCCTAAATGCTGTTCAAGGGAGCACAGAGAATGCTAGTTCTCCTAAAAAGAGTGAATTTCACAGTAACTTCTTTTGGCCAAGTTTCATAATTAATTTTGTAGTGAGTTCATTAGAAACAATCTCTGGGCTTTAGTCCACCTTAAATATATTAAAAAATACTCAAAACTAACTATTTTCCTCCTTTTCCTTGCTTATTTTTCTTCTAATTGTTAATAATTTTAATTAACACCAGAATTTCTCAACAGCATGCCATCTCCTCCTTTTTCATTATAGGTGTTAATTGCAGATTCAAATAAAAAGTGAAGGAGAAATTGAGGTAAACATCAAAAGCAGCACAACGCTGCTGGATGTGCAGAAGAACAACTACTCCCACAGTTATCTTATTAGGGCTTTGGTTGATGTATAACAAAGTTTTAAAACTACTTTTTTTTTATAGCCTCCTACCTCCTATATCCCAGAACCACTGTGCCATCCTTCCCTGCAGTCCCCAAAAGCTCAGGAGCCCCTTAGGTAGATCCCAGGCAATGGGAGGCACTGGTGCCCTGGCCCTCCCTGCCCCACCATCACAGCTCCAGATGCATCAAACATCCCCCTGAAGCCTTACACACTGTTTGCTTCGTATGGGACCTGCCCAGCCATGAGGATGTGGGAAGGAACTTTCTTTTCCCTGCCAGTGAGCATGGGAAGGATGCCTAGGGGCTCAGGACACTCGCTCACATTGACAGTAGTCATTACTTGCCAGCTGACAATGAAATATAGGCTTTATCTTTCTATATTAAGGGTATAGTTTTAGATTAAAAACAAGACAGACATCTGCTAGATCAAAACACATCCCTTACCTGCCCAGCACTGATCCATGAAGTATATAAATATTCATAAGAGCTTTGTCCATACTAATTCTGGATGACATTGTCATCTCCATTTTATAGCTTCCATATGTGCTGCTCCTGCCCTAAGTCACACTGTCCTTTCTACTCATGACACATAAAGAATTAAGAATTATTTATTCTTACCTGTAGGTCAGACTTTCTCTCATTAACATCTAGTTACACCTTCATCCATAGCCTCAGTCATTTCTATTCCTCTTGGAAATCCTTCTGGTTTTCATTCTGCATCCGTTTCCCCCCTGCATCCTGCTGAAAAACAAACACGCCTAAGTCCTGACCTGAGAAACACCAAGTACTTCCAAACCATGCTGAGCCATTTGCCAGCACAAGGACGAAAGGACAGTACAAGCTGTCACTTCTCCAAGGCCACTCTCACCATTCCTACAGGGCTCCTTGGAAAAACCCATCCTCAGTGCTGAGGCTTAGGGCATCTCCAAAGCTCAGACATCCTTTAGCGCCTGGCATTTCCATTTGTGCTAGAGAAAGGTTCCTGCACGGCCATATTTCAGACATAGACTACAGGGCAATGATGTGTCTCCCTAGGCCCCTCTCTACCACTGAATTTCCCCTAAAAAAAAATCATTGCTTCCTATTTTCCAGGTTAAGTTTCTTAATAATTTGTATATATTCTCTGGTCTGTTTTTTTTTTGTTGTTGTTGTTTAATTTTTTTTTCCCCAATACATCCTGGTTTGTGTTATCCAACAGCAACATCGACTAGTTTTAGCAAGTATTTGGCCTTATTAATGATGGTTTAATTTATTTATTTTTTTTTTTAAAAATAGACTACTACTCCTCTCCTGTCCCCAGTCCAGTCCGACCCTCCCTTCCCTGAGAGAACCTGCGCAATAATGTGCTGGGCAATCCCTCAGGAAAGGTTCACTTGATTTAACTACAGTATTTCACAAGCCTTTCCAATTTAAGCCCTCAAAAAGAGCCTCTGGAGAAACACTGCTGCTTGCAGCCTCAATGCTTCATTTTTCTGAAGAAGTCCTTGTCCGCCCATTAGATGCTCACTTCATATCGGTTTGGTCCCCAGTGTTGCCTTCACAGCCCATATGCTCTCCTTTCCCTCTGCATCTCATGTAAAGCCACAGATCACTTTTGCCCCCCCAGTTCCTTTACCATCTCCTTCGACCAGTAAACAGAGAGCATAAAATAAAGCTTTCGGAGGCCTTTGCATGGTCTGTACTGGACCGTGAGTTTGGGGCACAGCCTGGCAGCTCTGCTGAGCACTCTACCTGCCGATGAAATCCCCCATTTTGCTCACCACTTGTTTTACTCTGCTTTCTGACTACTCCAGCTTTCTATTTTGTTCTTTCCACTATTTTCCTGCCACTATTCCTCAATTCCCAGCACTTGCTTTCTGCTTTCAGCTGTTGAGTCCTCCCCTGTGAAATGTTGCTCTCCTCTCATGGATTTTCTTCTTCTTTAGGGTTTATTTTATTTTAATTAGCATTTTTCCAAAAGGAGATAAGACCTCTTCTGCTTTAATTACTGCTCCAGTTAGCATCCTCCAGCCTTCTTCCCACCCCTTTCATTTTCACCGCTTCCTCCCAGTGGAGCTGGCCCACTCACTTCTATAACTCCCTAAAATTTACTTTCTTAAATGTAGTGCTATGGGCATAATTCATCCCTAACTCAAATTTGTTTCCTACTGGGATAATCACACAATCTTCCCTAGATTTTTTTTTTTTGAATCAGTTCTTATTTTTTCCTGCCTGCTAATTCTATCCATAAAGATACATATTGGGGCAAGAAAGCAGAAGATAAGTCATACTTCAAAACTGCATTTCCCTCTCTTCCCTCTCTCCCCCTATCCAGAACAAACTACTGTTCATATAATTTAGAAGGACTGAGATTTCTAAGCAAAATGAAATATATATATATATATATATATATATATATACATAAAATTATATATATCATATATATATAAAAATATAGATAGCCATAAAGCAATATCCAAAGACAGGTCATAAGCTGATGTAAATCAGGATAGATCTATTGTCCTCAAAGTAAATGCATCAGTTTCTAGAAAAAAAATAATTAAAAAAAAATCACTGGAGTTTTGCAGACACAACACAGCTGAGAACCAGGACTAGTTAAATCTGCTGTTGTTTTTTGTTTTCCTTTCTCTAAAAATTATGAGCTAACTGGCTTATCACATTATTTTTTTGAGACATTAATAGTGTGGAGTTTAATTTAGAAGCAAAGCTAATGCACAGGAAAACCAAGCAGCACAGATGACAAAATTATCACACCTACCCTGGTACTGGCAAGCAGAATAAGGGCTGAGTGCTTGCACATGTGGCTTACTTGCATTAGTGTGAAAACAAGCACTTTGGAAAAAGTATTTTATTATTCAAATTGGATTCTTTTTCATGTCAACTCATGACATGACATCCATTTTTGTGAGTTTTTGCTGTCAGAAGAGAAACTTGCTTACGTGTCTCTTTGATGTGGTTTTACTTTTCAGATTATCACAGGACAAACAATGACAAAAAACATCCATACAAATGTGTTGCCTTCATATGTGCTTACTTCAGAGTGAGGGAGAAGAGAGAAAACCAACCCAAACAGACAGAAAACAGATAGAGCATGACTATTTGTAACGTATACAAAGAGTTTCCTGCAACAGAGACATATCCCTGGGCTTCTCGCTGCTCCTATAAAACAAATAAGAAATATACAAAGTACCTCATAAAGCAGCTTGTTAGATTTTATTGCCAGAAATCCATTATCCTTCATATTATCATGCAAATCCTCTTACTGCATTGTCTGAAAACAACATTCCAAAAAATATATATATAAAAGAGACAAATTCTTTCTTTTGTGCATGTCACTTGCACATTAACAGTAATAAGAGTTTCTGTGCACCTGCCGAGTTGAGAATGGACTGCCCACCCGCCTCCCCTACTCAGGGGGGTAAGTTGTGAATTGCTACATATATATATATATTTTTTTTTCCCTGAGAGATCAAAGCAGAAAGGCAGGATAAAGGGGAAAGGAAGAGAAAAATAATGAAAAAAATATTAAAAAGCATACCCACACACATAAACACCCACACACCAAGAATCAGGACACTTCCGTGCAATAAAGATGCAGAATTAAGCATCTTTTTTGCTCTTTGATAGCCTGCTAGATTAGTGAGGCAAAGCCCCCTTTCCTATGCTCCATGGCTTTGCCCATAGCTGGGCAGCATGACAGGATTGCAGCTAGTGAGGGGAATATGCTGGAAACAGAGAAAACTGCATAAAACTGCACTTGTTCTTTATTTCACAGAAAATGTAATTACCTTGTGTATGCAGCTTCCTGATCAGAAATTTCAAATCTTTTCCTCCAATTCTAACTTTTGTAAAACATTTTTTTTTCCTTTTTCCGAATTCTGTATTTAAATCACAATCAGCACCAAATAGCTGCCGAGATAAAGGCTATTTTGTGGTGTTTTCTCCCAATTTCTGTCCAGAAGTAGTCATAACTTCCTTTCTTTTTAAGAGCAAACTAAAAGATTGGCTGCCATAAGTAAACCCCATCACTTCAATATTACATAAAACAGCAATACTGTTTTTATTATTATTATTATTATTTATTACCACATTTCTATGTTTTAGGGTTTTCTTACGCTCTGCCACCGTGCAAGAGACCCAAAAGAATAAGGGCAAATTTCAGTCTAAAGAAAGACGCTTTTAGTTTGACTTAATTTCATTGTTCAGGATGATGGAAAGAATGAATGCTATAGCACCAAGCCTTCTATACCATAAAATCAGCTATGCAGGGAGGTTGGCTTCCAGGAGCACAGCTTGTGGTGCTAAGTGCCAACATCAATTACAAGGGAACAAAGATTTCATGAACCTACAAACACCGTGGGACATATCCCATTAGCTGCACTGACAGGCTGTTCTCAAAATGGTTTGCCCAGAGCAAGACGTGGATGGGTCCCCCTGCTACTACACTATTTAGCACCTCGCAGTGTCTCTAGCACATACAGCTTCACCTCAGTGCTACAGGCCAGGGAAGGAATATTTTTCCCATTTCACAAAGATGAAAAGGAGGTGCACCACCTCCGTGAAAACCACACAAGCAATCTAGTCACCAAACCCAGTGACTCCTGTGCTTTTCCAAACTCTGGCCTCCACCATCAGAAGAGAAATCTGTCTGGAGACGGAGCTCGACTCTGGGTGGGGAAATCACACAACCACTCTTACCCCTCCTCCTCCTCCTCCTGACACCAGTCCCAGTGATGTCTCCACGTGAGCAGGAAATCAGCTTTTAAATTAACTTTGCTGAATAAACAGAAGGAAAAGAGAAAGAAAAACCAACCCTTGCTGCCCTCCTTGAGTGCCTCCGGAGCCTGGGACCATGCAGGGAGGCTCAGCTGCCAAGTGCATCACAGGGTCAAGCCATGTTTTGAATTCATCCTTTGAATGGTGCTGGAAAGATAAAAGACGAAGTTATAATGTCACAGGAGATATAAGACAAAGTCAAATGGTGCATAAACAAATCCGATGCTGTGTTTGACCTATGGGGGAGGAGGAAGAGCTGGGTGTACTGCGTGCTGTGCATCTTCTAGGAGACAAATGAAAAGGTGATTGGAAACTTATTCATACACTTCATAAGCTTCTGCCATTCACTAAATGGTACGTAATAAACCTTATTGGATTCCATATTTTGTGGGAAATGACTCTTTCATAGCTTTGTCCCTTTAATGGGTACTCATTTAGGAAAGCACTATATCGGTTTTATTGCATCAAAAGGAATAAAAGATTTTAAATGAATCTTAATGCTCTCTCAAAGTGCTGGAGTCAGGGACTTCAAGCTAAATTCACAGCTAGAAGCAGAATCTTTCACAAGCTTTTGAATGTACAGAAGAAAAACTTCAGGAATAGAAGTATTTTATTTTAACAATCCTTAAGTCTCCTGTCTTCTCTTATTCACGCTGGTAAGCTCTTTCACCTCTCATCGGTTTTCCTTGTCTTCAAGTTTCTCTTAAACCTCCGTAGCCTCGTCCTCCTTCCCCCCCCGACTCCTCTTCCAGCCAATGTACCCATTCCTGCAAAGAACAGGCAGTTTTCTTCCCGTCCTATTTCACAGGTGTCTGCCGGGAGAGCACCGCTTGTATATTTTCACGTGTTTTTCCCCCACAGGCTTTTTATCAACACATCTGGGAATCATAAAATAACAGTCTCATTTTCTAGCGTTATTGTTCCTGAATAGTGGGAAATACTACAGAAGCGTGAAAAACCTCTTGCTCCCCTGCTTTTTGAGGCTCCCAAATAAGCAAGTTAAACTGACAAGTTTGTGAACATTTCCCACTGACCTAAAGACATGGCATTTATTTGCATATTTGTTCCACATGATCTCATTTTACATACGTACATTTTTCACACGTAGCTACTTCCCACACATTCACACTTGCCATGCCCAGCATCCTGGCAAAGGCCAGTTATCCAGCACAGATGCATCTGCTCCAGGTGGTGCCCATTCCTCTTTAGCAATCTTGCTCTCCCTTTCTAACACTCTTTGGCAATCTTGCTCTCCCTTTCTAACCTGATGTCATCCTCAACCCATTCCCCCTTCCTTCTGAAAGCTTTCCTGCAGGAAATTCAGTCATTCATGATGACAGCTCCAGCTTCCCCACATGCATGCACCTAACCTCTGGGAGCAGATCACAGGGGATGAATCAGCATCCAAGATGCGCAGTCCAGGATAACTCACAGTTGAGGAAAGTAAAGTCTTTCCATTAATTTCCATTTGTCAGGCCTGCAGCCTAATCTGCAAATATGTCCAGTACCACTGTCTGGAGTCAGTATCAGAGGTGAACGTGTCTAATTCATTGTAGGACTAGGATTAAT
This sequence comes from Cygnus atratus, assembly GCF_013377495.2. Classification (NCBI taxonomy): domain Eukaryota; kingdom Metazoa; phylum Chordata; class Aves; order Anseriformes; family Anatidae; genus Cygnus; species Cygnus atratus. The sequence continues at coordinate 113,589,928 of NC_066364.1, forward strand.
TGTTGCAAAATCGTTAAGCATGCACAGTGCCCCTGGGATTTAATCATACAAAATAGCATTTTTCCTCTTCCAGATATAGGTATACAATCAGGAGAAATTCAGTTAGCAAGGTATAGGAAGTTGCCATCCTTTAGATGAGCCATAGCTGCTAACTGAGCCATTCTCCAAGTCCGCTCCATTTGTAGGATAAAACATCTTTGCTCAACCCTCTGCAAAATGCAACACATCCACCACACACCCCTCTGCTTCACAGCCCAGCAGTCCTGAGCAGCTCACACGGGCAGCTAGCAGTCAGCCTCCAGCTAGGGAACCAAGCTGCCCAGTTCTCTTCCCATTCACATCTTCTAATTCCAATTCAGTAATGAACTTCCCTTTCAATGACTTGAGGAATGATTTGCTTTGTCTTGCATATCTCAGTATCTAAAGAAGTTTTGACAAGGACTATACCTAGATTTTCTGATATAAACATATAATAAATCTAATGTTGTCAAGCACAGAGGCATTTTTATTTTATTTTGAAAGAGAATTTAATCTAACTTCCCAGGGGATTCTTCTCTTGTGTCATAACAAAGTCTGGCTTGTAATGGATTTCCCATTTTTCTTTCTAACTCGAATAATGACAAAATTGCTGCACAGAGCAGCAGCGTTCTGTAATATGTCACAAAATGCAAGCGGGAAGTGACAGTTGTCTCTGAATGGCTGGGCTCAGCCCAAGCCCCTGTTTCTAGCGGCACAGGTACTTGGCTGCTTAATGTCTCCCCACAATCAGCCCCCAGCCAGACTCGGAGCACAGGGAAAATCCTCATGGAATAGGAAAGAAATCAGACAATGGAGGCGGGCAGCGGGGGGAGAAATAATAAAAATAAAGAAATCGATAAGTAGCACTTAAGGACCGAGCTTTCAATTAATGTAATGTTGATACAAAGCAGCTGAGAATCTCATTCATACATATCTATCTCTACATGTCATCCTAAATTTAATATTAAAAAAAAAGTTATTTATGTCAAGCAATAGTATTTAATGGAATCCGTGTATCCTTTGGGGAAAAATACCTCTATTATATTCCATTATAAACCCTTATGTATCAAAGGATTAAGAGCCACTTCTCTCTTCAATGGCATAATTTTCTGCAACCAGTACTAGAATCCTTCCAGTGCTGTAGAGCATCCTCAGAAAAGTAATGTTTTCTTCTGTAGCTGGGATGACTGGGTATATTTTGCTAGCTCAAAAACTGTGCTGGACCTTCCTGGCAGAAAGACAAGCTGGTGCTCACTGTACAAAGTTGTATTTGTCACTGAAAAATAAAATTTCCACTGTGTTTTGCATTGTAGACCTCAGGGAATGAGCTCAGAGCTTGGTAACTAGTGGGTGAGCAACCTCACACTTAGGGTACCCTGTGTTCTGTAACATTTACTGTAGTGAGAAGTCGTCATGGGAACCTGGAGGCAATAGTCCTGCTCACATTTCCCCATGCGGTTACACAAACCCTAACTCACTGTCAGCTGCCCCCCTCAACAGCACAGACCTTATATTTAAGAGGCCATGCCCTATCAAGCCTGGTCAAGACCTGAGGTCCCTTACACAGCACTGGCAGATGCTGCTGTCTATTCTCCCTGCTTAACATTAATGATTCCTGCCGGGTCTCCTCTGTAACCGATCCCAAAGCACTCTGAGAGAAGGTTGGGGTCATTCTTTCCACTCAACAGGTGAAGAGACGGAGCCACAGACAGGTGGCTTGCCCCATGCCCTGCCACGTGCTGATGGCTGATGCCAAACTCCCTCCATCACCCAGACATCTGCCCCCCCAAACCATAGCAGTGACAGGGCCTTTCTCCAATTAAACTTCCTGCTTCAAAACCCAGCACATCCCACAAATCCAGTCCTATTTCTCCCCTAACCCAGCTGTGGCTTACACCACGCAGCTCCCTGCCTTCTCCCTCCTCCCCGCCTGGTTCAGTCCAACCAGCTGGGAGCCCAGGGTGCCCCAGGGTGTCTGTGGCTTTGTCCTCTGGCAGGACAGAGGCTCCTGTTGGGTGTCCACCAAGAGGTGGACGGTGCCAAGGCTCATCGGCCTTGCAGCTGGCCTGCTCTCAATGCTAATGTGGGGAGGTGGGGAGAGGGAGTTGTGTAATTGTTCTGAAAGCCTGCCAAGCAGCTCGTTTACAGAGCTAAATGGTCTGTGGTGCAATTAACAGAGGGAAAACTGTATGGCTTTTTGTTACTTGTGACACAAGGTGGCTTGTTTCCTCGTTCTGATGATGCAGGAGGAAAGGGACCACATGGACGGGGTGACCACTGAGTGCACCCGGACCTCTGCCCTGTTCTGCATCTCCTGACACCTGCAGCTCTGTTCCAGGAGCACGTGTGCTGCTTGAAAAGATGTACAATGCCTGGGCAGATAACTCATGGGGATCCAGAATGTAAATGAGGATCTAGGAGTTGCAAAGCTGGTCACTGCTAGACCAAACTTCAACACACCTTGGTGTCAGAGTCCTGATTTAAGAGTTCAGCCCCCCTCTACCATACTTTGCACCATCCCTCCCACTTCAAGCAGCACAAAGCCATTGATAACAAGAGCCTGGGGACAGATTTAGATACTTTCAGCATCTCCTTGTGTAATGTTTGCAACAGATTTTTGTTCTGTATCAAGGAGTGCTGAGTCCTTTTGAAAACCCAGCTATCAAACTGATTTCTCCTTTCCAGCTGCTACAAAATCTGACATAAAAACTAAGAGGGAACTTGCCATGGCCCTCAGTGACAGCTGGGTCACACTCAGAGCTCACCCACACCCATCCCTCTGCTGCAGAGACAAGCTATTGGGAGGAGGAGGAGACGGCTGTGTTACTGAAAGGGCATCCTGCCACTGTTTGTGGTCACAGTGATGTGAGTGGGGCAGTTTCTCCTCGTGTAAACTCACATTCACTATGCCACAGCAAATTCTTTCCTTTTTCCTGCTTGCCGCTGGAAGATGCTGCCGCAAGTGGTTTCCCAGCCACCCTCCTCCCATCGCTCCCACCCCCACTCACCACTTTCTCTTTTCATTTTTTTGAGAGGCTGGAATATTGCAGGATAAAGAGACTGCAGCTGTGTTGGGGAAAAGAAACCAGTCACGCCTCAGCAATTTATGGACAATTTCCCATTAATAAGAGATAATGGAGTGCAGTTCAATGGATTTGCAATTGTACACTTGCTCTTTGAGGATATGGAGGGGGATCTGACAGCAGTTTGTTCCTCTCAGAAATGGCATTACCATGATTTTGTATATCCCATTGTAAGGAGGGAGGTTTGGACAGTTTAAAATGGTTTAACAGCCTATTAGAAAAACGCAGGTGTATCAAGTTATTGAAATGACCCCAAATACTGTTCCTGCAAGGGAAACATCTGATATAAATTACCCATGGGGTCACAGATCCCACCTGCATGCACTCAGTGGGCCAGTGCAAGAACAAAGGTCTGCTGGTCTTTGTATTTCTGACTCAATTGAGTTCTGCTTGCACATGAGGCGGGGGAAAAACCATGGTAGGGAATGATCCAGGAGACATTTAGGAGATCGTGCATTTGCATATAAATTTTGTGGTGGGTTGGCATGCTTGACATCCATACGTTGCACACAAGCTTTCAGGGAAGGCTAACCTGATCACAGGCTCTCCCTGCCCCATTGTAATAGTCTGGGGTTATTCTGCCACTTTGTGCTGCAAACACATGCAGGAACAACACAGCCTGGTTACTGCAAGGAGGTAGAGTTCTCAGGGGTGTGAGGCATGGGTATGCACAGCCACAAAATGGTAAGCTTATACAGGATTTTCTCCTGAACCTTGTCTCTAGGTGCGTGATTCACCCCTACAGAACCAGGACTCAGTGCCAGATAAATCTCCTCACCTATGTAGGTGGTTGTTCCTCTTCAGAGTCCCTCTAGATATGGATACACTGTCCTGGTCTGTACACAGTTGCACTGGCTAATGGTGCAGACAGTTCCTCCCAATTTCCACTTGTCCTCCAGTATGACTGACTCCCTTGTAACACCTTATGACCAAGGGCACACAGAAGCGCACCTTCTCCAGCACTCATTTCTACACACCCCCTCTGATACATCTACTGCTCAAATTCAACTTTTCCATCATTAAGACTAAGGACAAGCAGGAAATTTCCAGATCAAATTCACCTCTCCAGATCCTCTCTCATTCTGTAGCATTGTACTATTTCGGATATAATGTAGCTAGAATCCCCAGTGAAGATGTATCATCTGTTATGTTACAAGTGGGTGATTATATTTGATGTTTTATTCTCGTCTTTCACTGTACTAACATTTTGTTTGCTGCTGCTACATGACTACAAAAAGCATTTCAAGCATTTCTTCACAGTCACAGTACCAAAGTGGAAGACCTTTTTTTACACCCTACATACTGATAAAGCACTTATTTATGAAGAAAAGTCTGAAATCCAAATACAGAGGATGCTACTATCCAAATAAACGAGTCCCTGTTTCCTACCCACACCAAACTAATTGCATTGACAAATACCAGCTCTACCAGCACTATTTCAATGAATTTTAGAAATCTGTTCCAAGTCACAAGCTTCTGTATGGAATCTAAATTCACCAAAATTTAAAGGTCAAAGTTTTTGCCAAATTCGAGTCTATTACTATTTACTTGCTTAAAATATTTTTAAAAAAGAAAAAGAAACCATGGGTACACAGCTATTGAGGAACTGCATGAGATCCCTGCAGGACTTCCTTGAAAAATAAACCAGAAATAACCAAAGCAGCCCCTTCTCAGATGCAGGTACAAGTGGGGTTGCATGAACTGAGCATATGTTCATGCAAACGCTTAATTTGAAATTTCCTCTTAAAGCTCAGGACAGATTCCCTTCACAACTTCCCAGACATGATTCAGGTTCACAGCACAGCCTGAAATTAGTCACATTTGACGTGATTTCCAGTTTTAGTGCAGGTCTCTCACAGTTACAGGCTGCATCCAAAGGATGCAGTTTTGGGGCTATACCACTCATCTCCTGTGACATATTATCCTTAAAAACTAAAACCACAGCACTTTCTTGCACAGAAACATTACTTGCCATGAGGAAAGTTAATGGCCATGAGTACGTCCCTTTGCTCATGGCTGGCAAGCTCTCCTCATTCTCACTCCTGCCTCCTGAGAACAATGCAGTCAATGTCCAGCCACTCAGTGGGAGACAGATCCAACCTTCAGAAGTTTATGTTTTATAAGACTGTATTTTATATAAGATAGACAAATAAAGGACAACAACATTACTTATTTTTCATGAGCTACATAGAGGAGGTCAGTGACCTACCCCAAGGCTTCTCGATCACCTTGGAGAACCAAACCCTGTGCCAGCCCTTCTCCCAGCCACCCACTAGACCATCCTCTCCCCATGGGGAAGGGGAATTTAAGAGCACCTTGGAATGATAGGGCTCCCCAGTGCAGCTGCAACAGTCCATCTCCTTGCAGATCTAAAAATACTAACGTGCACCAAAACACAAAACTAAGCCCAGACAGGTTCAAGTTTACTGGAGAGAGAAAAAAAAAAAAAAAAAAAAGTGTTTTAGATTTCAGAACATATCATTTGCTTTAAAAATAACCAGAAATTCAGGAGGTACCTTTATAGATTTTTAAATAGCTCAGCTGAAAACCAACTCTCTTAATGAAAAACAATAGCAAATTACTTGGTTATTAATCTCATGCACAGAGGCAATTATTTCCCAACTGAGACTTTTATTTAAAAAAATAATCATATAGATTATTTTGGAAAGATGACAAGTCTGCTTCTTGGCCTCCCTTTCTCTTGCTGTGTCTTAATTTGCATAAACATGACATTAAAAACTGAAAGAATTGCTTTAAAAAACAATTACTCCATCAGCAAAACCTGACAGTGCAGAATTCAACCGCACCACAGAGATCATCCTGGTAAGAAGAAAAAAAGATATTTTTTCCCTTTTCCTGACATTAAAACACCTCTCACTTATAACAGGACTGCAGTTCAAATTTATGTTTCAGAACCCTTTAATAATTGAACATGTGTAAATATCATTATTTTTAGATGCACTGCAGCAGAGAGCAAAGGAAAAAAATCCCACACTGAGCACCTTGACGGGGCTGTTCAACCCAAGGGGGGAAGGGTTATACAAGATCTCACCATGTTGAGACGAAAAAAAAAACGTAGACACCTTCCTATTATCATGCTGCGCTTGTCTCTCGAAGCTTTTGTTCCATTAGAAACTTGTTAATTGCTGCCTTAGTAACAAAGGAACAACATGCTGTGGTGGGACTATTAGGAGTCTACGTGCCTTGTTCACCCTTAGAAAGGCAGAGGGGTTTAATTGGCTACGTATTCTTAGAAGATGCAATAAAGTGGGATAATCAATGGTGTTAGCATCTAATAATGGAGATTCTTCACAACGTGGAAGAAAAAGCCCAAACCCTCATTAATAAAAAGCTATTTTTTGCATGACCACAGAAAAAACTTGGATGACTGGATGTAGAATTTATGAAGTGCACAGCCAAGAAAACCTGCTCTCTAGGAATTTTAGAAGGCCATCATCACTTCATCGGTCTGATGAGTCTATTCTTCCAGTTCACCGGAAAAGAGATCTGCAGCCTCAAATGCAAAACAGCAATTTATAAGTTAGTTTACCCAGAACACACATTGCTCAATTGTATCAGCTCGCTAATAAATAATTCCCTTAGTACAGAAATGCAAAGGCTAAAATACTTCTTCAGCCCCCCTTGGCAAAATTGAAGCTTCCTGTAAATCTCTCCTGTATTACCTAATGCAATATTTTCATGCTAATCCTCCTGAACTGCTATTTATTTTTCCCTCAGATTTTTCATGAGAAACAACACACAACATACTCAAACAGTTTCAGATTTAAGTACTAATTTAAAGTGGGTGCAATTTTATGAAAAAAAAAGTCAAATGGTCACTTAGTACGCCTGGTTTGCATGAGGTCTGAAGTTTCCAGAGCTTTCTCCAAGCACATTTGACTTAAGATACCCATATCAACTCCAAGCACTACATTGAGGTTAATTTCCTGGAGCTGGATTTCAGCAGAGCTCTGTTTCCAAATGGGCTGTTTAATAAGTTTTTAGGTACTCTCCCTCAGAAAGCCGTCAGTCTGTTGGTGTCACTGCCAGTTTAGGAGAATTCAGCCCTAATTCAACTGCCCATACTGAAATAGAACGTCTTGGGGAAAAATAGAGTAGGACCATAATGCTGTACACAATTCTCAAATCTACTAAGCCTGTATTGCAAAACAACTGGGCCACCTAAAAATATCCAACCACTGCACTTGGTGCATGACACTACGGCCTATGGTTCCTCTCGTCCCATTTCTAAATGACATTTTAGTATTTAGAGTTGGGTGGGCAGCATCTCACAGTTTGTCTTGCAAACAGCAAGAAGTTACCTTCTCATCTTCACTAATTTATTGTCTCATGATATTTGTAAAGCAAAAGGATCTCCCCAAAGCAACACAGTGAGAATTATTTGTTTCACTGCCACTGATTTTTAAAAAAACATTTTGGTTTAATACTTTAAAAGGAGCTAGTAGCCTTTTCAGCAAGAGATACAGCAGAAGGTCGAGCTCATGGCCTTTTCCCCCTCCTCGCAGCAAGCATCCTCAAACAGAGAGCTGTCAGATGGACCCAAAACAAACGCTCATCTTAAACAAACACCCTTCGTTTATTAACAACTGGATTATTTTCGTTTGTGTAGACTCACCTGTGTTTGGCATGAGGCAGAAAGGGCTAAGGGTGACCACAAGGACCATCCATTTCTTTTCCCATAACACAGCCCCTTTGTGCAAAGCAAATGCCAGCTCTAGCATCAGTTGTGATCACAGCTTGTTTGCACACCTCCTCCATCCCTCCCAGGCCCTTTGGGGTTCAACAGCAAAATGCAATATAGGCAGCTTTAACTGTAGATATCTAGAGGCTCCAGCAGGACCAAAGGTATTTTCCTATAAAAAGGAGTCCAGATCTCTGGCAGCTCGGCTGGCTGTGGATTTATGTTGCGGCGCTCAGGCCTGGCACCTCCCGTGCATCACTAAATGGAAGGAACATTTTCTGTTTGTGTCCTCACATTAATTCAAGTCAGTAATGAAGTTGGGAGCATCACAAGGTTTTAACAGTATATGGGATTAGACCAGGCTTAGATAACTGAATAAATGAACTGACTTAATTAGCTCTCCTGAAACAAATTATTATACAGCACTCATTTCCAATTCTTATATGAACCCCAAAGAGTTCTAGAAATGCATTAATCCCTTGAATAATAAATCTTTATATTTTTGCATACCTACTGCAATTATGATGGATAATGAGATTTTAATTAATCAGACCCAGATTTTTTAATGCTGTTGAAGAATGCAGATACATTAGGGACCTATTTATTTGGTAAATCCTAGAGAGGGAAAAAAGGAGGAAAAAAGCAAGAAGAAAAACAACAACATTCAGTGTTAAACTAGCCTACATCTAACAGTCTTCTTAACAGCATCCATCCTGCAAACATCCTTATCCTGAACATGAACTCTGTAAATTGTCAAATGCTGGTCAAAGTATTAACTCCAGTACCTCTCTAAAGACAAAATACAGTTATTAAATATTATGCCACCTGAAATACACTCTGTTTCATGCAAATAAGATCTTTTCTACTGGAATTTGTATGCTCTATATGGAAAGATTATTTTCTTGCTCATGTTCTAAGCTTCCAGGTCCTTATGAGTGACAGCCACTTGTTATCTTTATTATTAACACGGCAAAGCAGCTGTAAATCCAATCATTAAACCTTTCACTCATATTTTCCGTTTTTTCAAACCCTTCTGAGGAGATAGCTAAAGATCTCTCATGCAAAGGTAGCGGCATTGCAGTTGTCATTAATTATAAATCAGTTTCTAATATGACTGAGAGAGCAAAGATTGCAGGGGGTCTCGTTAACATGAGATTAAAATTCCCTTGAAGTGTAATTATTTTGCAAGAGAGTCTTGGGCTGGATTTATGACTATGTATTGCATCTCTGCACATACCATATTGACAAAGGATATTTTGTTGGTCACAAGGAAAGAACATCACTGATGAGCACTATTTCCCGTGGAAGGAAAAACTGAAGAATGGACTTCAAATTCTACATCCAGGTTTCCAACACATTGCCTTTTTTCTGAGCAGCTGTTTCGCTGGAGATGGCTGAGAAACTCTGGAGAACACCCTGGCAGTGCAAGGTCAACTCTTGTGTGCATTTGGAACAGAGAAAAGAAGTAGTGCTTCTAGTTTAAATAACATTTAATTTTAAGTTTAAATGTGAAATGTTGTGGTTTAATTTGTTTTACATTCTGCAGTGAACCTCCCTGGATTTGACACAGTCAATAGGTTTCGTTTGTTGTCCCCCCCTTGCCCACTCTGAAGCATTTCCTCTGGAAAACCACTTTCCTCAGAAAAATAAGGTCAAAAGAAATTTTTTTTTATTAAATCTAGCAATTGGCAGTAGCATATTCAAGTGCCTTTTCCCTCTGGTTGTATTGTTAACCACTGCACTAAAATAAAATGCAATCCTTTCTGAGCCACAAAGAAGGGACAGAGGTCACAGACACCTCCACGGCTATGGCAGAGTTGCATGAGTCTGATCTTAAAGTCTGAATTTGCAGCAGCACCTAGGTGTGGAGGTCCCCGTGGCTCGAGGGGTTGGGAAACAGGATACTTTCAGCCTGGAGGGGATTTTCCAATCTGTATCTTCGGGCTCTTGCGTAGCTTTAAAAATCTGGGTGCCTTGCAGAACACAGCAAGATGTGTTCTTGGCATTTCTCTGGGGAGAGCTCACGTTAAAGAACATTTTTTTTTGTTGCTGTGGCACAGAACCGCTCACAAATGAGAGCCAGCTCCTAGCTGCACTGAGCAGTACCTGGTTTGAAAAGCGAGCACCCAGCCTGGAATTGCTGTCGGCCTTCCCTGGCTGATCCTCAGTATTGCTTCTGTTTGGCACCTACCCCACCCCATGCCAGAAAACCCGTTTCAACAGCAGGCCAAAGCAACAGGGATACTCAGAGGATGCTAAATGCCATCTGACCCAGGGAAACTGAGGACATGGTAATCAAATCCTACTGGGAAATTTTGTTCTGCGTTTGCAGAAGCAGAAATCTTAAGAAAAATAGGACCTACCCGAGACAAAGTGTGGTTTTGCCCAGGTCTCTATGGGAAGAAACTTGCCATTTATTATTAGCATCAGTGCTACTGCAACTCATCTTGTTAATTCAAAGCTTCACTCACAAGCTGCTTTCATATGTTACACTCAGCTCCTTGAGTCCTGAAATGCTTTTTTGTGCAGTTCCCCCCACCCCCCAAGCTTGGTTGCCCTACCCCCAAAAATCTAAATTTGCTTTCATGTGCTAGGAAAACAAACAAAGAAAAAAAAACATCAATGCGTGAATTTGCTACTTCTGAACATCTTGTCCTCTTAATTTGTACTGAGCCAGTTTGTTCAGTACAGAAACACCCATAGGAGCAAGGCAAATTTAGCTGTAAGGCAGGGTTGGGGCAAGAAGGGTACCAGCAGAGCCAGAGAGGGTGAGCAAAACCCTCTGGCTGTGTTTGTTCTCCTCCCAATGCCCCCACAGCAGGTTTCATCAGGACCCTGCCCTCCTCCTGCATCCTTGCTTCTGATGACCACAGATATGAGGATTGGAAATGCCACATCCACAAACGGCCTCTAAGTTATTCTGTCTTCCTCCTGGGGCACAGCTCCTTTACTCACCTTGTTCCCAACCCTTTCCAACCCTAATGAAAAATTAACTGGAAGCAGAGAGCAGATATCTTTGTATATCTGGGCCTAAAGACTACAAGGGGAAGCCTCAGCAAGCTGCTTTATGCAACATACAGGCAATTTGGAGAAAATCAGTAGCAGCAAATCCACAAGTTAAGCCAGGCAACTTTTTGAACTTCTTGCCCGTTCAATTTGAAACACTTTGTTTGGAATAAATAGCAAGGTTTCCTCTTTTGGAGTGAAAAGGGCAACTGTAAATCAGAGTTTGTCATTTCAGAATATCAAGTCTTAACATTTCATTTGGTATTGTAATGAGCTGATGGCCTTTGAAAAGGAGAGAGGAAATGGCCAGCTTCATCGTTACGGCATTTATTTTACCTAACAACTTCCTCAGCTGAGATGAAGACTGAAAGGGACAGATGAGTCATTAGCCCCAGCGAACCAAGTCTCCTTGCATTTATGGAACAGAAAGAGGCCTGTGAACCATGATAAGTGGCTATCTTCGGCCAGCAATTTTACACCATCTACAGAGAGAAAGAGGGTCAGAATCTGCACTGGTAAAAGGGATCCCACACTATTTGATGATCAGCACCATAACATGGGGTGTTTAATCTGCTTTCTTGGAGTAAGAGCCTGCCTGTCTTTTGGTGTGTGTGGAAAGCTCTCCACACTGGTAACAGCAAATAAACGTTAATTTGGCATCAGTGACACAAATGCACTGACCTTCACCCCAACTGCACGAGCCAACACCTGCCTACCACCACCTGTTGACATGATCTTAAATCACCCTTGGGAGATCTGGATGGAGCCTGAAATGCAGGAGTTCCTGCCTCCCGTGGAAGCCCGACATGGCACAGGTCCCTCTGGGAAGCCTCAGCAGCAGCCCCAGCAAGGGATGGGTGTCGGGGCTCAGTGCAAGTGCAGCCCTGCAGCTGGGGCTACCTGCAGGAGGGTTTGCCCTATGCTTTACAGGACAGCCAGGGGCTGTCAAAGGGAGAATGCTTGCAAACAAATGAAAAATGACTTTTGATAGCATGGCTGATGCTGTCCGAACAGAACAACCCCCAAAAAGGCCTAGCAAGAAATCCTGCACTCTGTTAGCGTAATTACAGCCTATTGAATCAGTGCAAACACCAGGCATATACTGTAAAAACATTTCTGAACCTGTCTGAAGCTACACGTCATCTCAGTATATGCTCACAAATCTGCTTTCTGTAGGCACCATCAGCCCTCTCCCAGTGCACTGAATGGCACCGGGCTCAGAGCTGATGCCTTTATACTTCAATTATTTTACACTTCAGTTATCTCCAGCACCTGTGTGAACAGCACAACTCCACATCGCAGTGTCTCCACAACCAGCCCTTGCTGCAGCCATTTCTGCAGGGACTGCAGCAGTGCCTCCACGCAGGAAGTTTGGTATGTGGACTATAAGGTTTTATTCCCAAGATCCATGAACGTATTCTATTTGGATATTAGCAAAATAATATTTATCCAGAGACCTCAGTTACCGCTTAGGGACAGCTTGTACATAACCATTCACACGGGGCCACTCTCCCTGCAAACCAACTCCTCGGTCAAGCTCTCTTTCTCCTTGTAAGAGATGCCTTGATGTCTCCCAGCCTCACCAGCCCCCTGCAGATGAAGAAGGTTAACATACCAGCTAAAAGCATTCGCTCATCCATCACATGAGACCTGCTCCAGGAGCTTTTGTACCAACTCGTGGCCTGTGACAAGTCGTGTCCCCTCAAAACCCTTTTGAGGGAGGCCCTTTCCCAACCAGAAGCAAGCAGCTAATGATGCTCTGCTGTGGGGTGGAACATGGCTGATACCGAATGAGCCCATGTGTAGGACTTCTGGTCTACAGCAGATTGATGCCATGATATTTTTTAATTTTATCTATATAGAGAAATAAACATATGCATGCAGTGTGTTTATTTCACTCTATCAAACATAATTTGAACAAACATGACATAATTTTTACTGTGCAACAGAATGTCTCTGTGCTAAGTATTATAAGTTTCAATGCTTTGTAATTGCATTTCTATAGGCACAAGAAGTATTTGACTGCACAGTGAATGCATTTCATTAAATAGTATAAATTTACACTCTGTTGTAAATGAATGTTCATTTCACATTGTAATTTTTTTACTGCAGAATGTTGCCATTTTAGTATTCACTGTAATCGTTCCACTGTGTTGCAAGCAAATGTCATTTACATGATATGTAAAAACTCAGAGAATTCAATTTAAGGGATCTCAGTCTGAGGTATAAATACATGCAAGCCACGTAACACAAATAAACTTACTCCAGATGGTTGCTTATGGTAGATAAAATCAAATTTCGCCATCCTAAGAAATTAAATTCCCAGTTCAAATCCAAGCAATTCAGTACAGTTTCAGCTGACCAAAATGGCCAGAAAATTAGCACCAATCTAAACATAATAAATATAATGAAGTTTTTGCTACTAATAAGGGAGCAAACATTGTGCTTTCTAAATGCTTTAACAGCTTTTCCATCTGAATGTTTTTGAAAACCGACAGAGAGTCCCTCAGCTATCTGTCCCAGAAAATACTGTACACGTAACTATCTAGAAAGAGAACTATTGATACAATAAATCATCAGATTCCAAAAGCAACTGTGCTTTATTTGCTCCTCTACCATTACGGCTGCCTGGAGTACTTACAGTACGGCCCAAGAGTATTAACAAACAGTCAAGCTGTTTCTTCTCCGTTGATAGCCACCTTATTGCATTCAGCAGCTAGCAAATTAAACCTTCAAAATAATTCTCATGTGCACTGACTGTAAAGTGAATTTAAATTAAAGTAATACATTACAAGGAAAGCAAGTACCTAGCCAGAGTTCTCGGCAGCTTCTTTCTTCTTCCAAAGCCATCTTCAGTGCACACAAATAGAGCTGCACAGTTCACACCTGCCAACATGCAGCTGCACATGCCGTATGGTGCAGGACACACCTTATCCCAGCACTCTCGCACATATGTATTTGCAAACACCTCCTGCCACTGGGAGACTGATGAATCCAGGCAAGTGCTGCTAAAGCCAAACAAGAAATGCCTCGCTGCCCAGTTCTCCTCTGTCAGGCGCACACATCCTCCCCAGGGGAGGGTCAGAGCACTAGGCAAACTTTTAAAATGGAATTATTCACACTGGCCACCCTAAGCAGATGAAGGCCCATGGCTGTCCCCATACAGGTTGATACGAAGCCAAAGAAATGAAGTTACCCAATGTCACAGAATGAACCTGTATCAGGCCAAAGACTTGAAGAGAAACCTTGTGTAGTCCCACTAGTATCCTGCTACTTGTATTTATCTGTCCATAGCTCCCAAGCTTAAAGTTTGGGCCCAGGAGCACTCTGTGAGGCTGCCTCGTGCTTTTCACCTGCTTGCTGCAGTGCAGAGCTAGAAGTAACATGGAGGTGGTTTCAATTGCTCTGTTTTCCTGAGGTGGCGCCAACAAGATGGAGCTGAACTGATCTGAAGTGTTCTGATATAGCTACAGCCTTGAACATGGCTTATCTGCTCCGTGATTGCTGGAGAGACCCAAGCCTCAGAAAGTCTGTGCACCCTGACGGGGATGAGCTGGATTACATTTCCAAGAGGCACGCTCAGCAGTGGCTTTGATGAGTCAGCTTAGATGAGAATTAGAGAAGCCACTCATTAACAATTTATTTATTAAATGATAAATAATAAATTATTTGAAATCCTTTTCCTTTTGTTTCTGTTCACATAGCTCAGTTACAGCATCTTCTGCACTTATTGCTTTCAGGTTGTGCTTGAGAACAGTCCTAAAAACTCTCTTATTCTAGGTCAAACTCAAGATAAAGTTACCTACCTGCGAGTAACCCCCTGCAAGCGTCTCGGCAGGCTGATCACAGTGGAGATAGCACTGTAAGTCAGGCACTAGGCATAGCCTCATTGAGAAATGGATATTAGCACATTTAAATAGGCAGAAAACCCGACTGCATCAGTGCTGAGGAACCCAGCTGGCGCTTGGTACAGACATAGAGCACAATAGGAGAGAAAGCCAGCAGCAAAATGAGAGGAGTCATTGTTGTGGAAGGTGTTGGTCTTCCACAGGACTACAGAAATACCAAAGCAGACATCTCCTTGAGTGGTTGCCCAGCCCTTTGCAGAGCAGTAGGGCGACCACCAGTAGGGCTGCTTTATGGTAGAGATACAACGAGGCTCTCCAAGGCAGCCCCAGAGCCATAAAGCAGTTCACTGGGGAAAGATAAACAACCTGTGTGTCCTGAGACCCTCCATGTCAGACCAGGCAGCTGCCTGCTGTGTCTCCAGATGGAGACTCCTCAGTGGAACTTGTGCTGGCTGGAGACACTCAGCTAGGAAAAGCTTGGGACCACAAGGGTGTTGTGCTTAGTGCTACAGCTCTCCCCCTGCAGTAAAGGCCAGCTACTCCAAAACTTCATCACCACTGCATTTTTCCCACTTTGTGTGTCTCGCCTCCTCCTCGTTTATAGCCCAGCCTGAGCACGGCTCCAATTAGCAGCTCTTTTGGCTTCAGAGAGGTGCAAGGTCGCTAACAAGCTTTCTGCAGTAACCTCAGAAACTTCAGAGGATCTGAATTTAGCACTGCAAACCTTAACAAAACCAAGTCTGGTTTAATTTATTTTTAATGTCCCCTCAATGTCAAATAAGGGATAACCTCATCCCAGCCAGCTCACAAGACCTCAAGACTCTCTCATACCGGGCCGTAAGCCATGTAAGCTCTCCTTGCCCTTATGC
Organism: Cygnus atratus; assembly: GCF_013377495.2. Classification (NCBI taxonomy): domain Eukaryota; kingdom Metazoa; phylum Chordata; class Aves; order Anseriformes; family Anatidae; genus Cygnus; species Cygnus atratus. The sequence goes on from NC_066364.1 coordinate 113,605,454, forward strand.
ACTAAAGCACAAGGGGCATCAGCTCATTTTATTACTTTATGCAGCAGGGATTTGGTTATCAAAATCTGCTCTATACATGCTTGAGAAATGGCTGGTAACTGCTGATGTTAGCACCTATCTCCTTCTGGATTATTCCTCAGCACTGCAAGGCTGTCCATGCTGTTTTTTGCGGGGGGACAGGACTGGATTTGCTGGCATTACATTTCCTGAGATAGCCTTCCAGGTTGGAAGCCTCCAACCACACGCCCTTGGTGGCCTGTCACTTACCCACGGGTCCAGCATCAGAGCAGTTTAGGTACCATTTATAGAAAGAGACCAATATTGCTGGGTGGGACCCATGCTATCTGCACCGCAGGTCACTGAGTACTCTGTGTTTGCTGATAATTAAATTCACTGTTGGAAGCTCCTTGCATCTCCATGTGATGCATATCTGCAGAGATGGATGTTGCCCCTAATTGCATTTTATAACAAGGTTATAAAAACCATACTGTTACGTCCAGATCCGCCAGGGCCCTGACAACACTACGTAATCATAGGTGGCATTAGTAGCCCACCACATTGTACCACAGTTGGGTATTAAGAGGAAGTCTCAGCCTCCCTCTTTCAGTATGGTGTTTTTTTTTGTGTGTGTTTTGTTAAGAGCTGTATTTGCAGAGGAAAGTTGAGGAACATTAAAGTAAAACTCAAAGTAAAGTTTGGGCCTGCTAAATGATGGAGTAATTTTAGGGCACAACATAGTCTGTATGAGCAATATTATTGACTGCCAGCTTACATGATTTCTCTAATAGCACATTACCCTTTTATTATTTGACCTAACACTGAAGTAAACCAAATAAATGAATACATACCAATGCCTTGGGCTTTGCTGGTGATGGCTAATTGCATTACTTAGCAAGGAGCTGCTTTTTGAGCATTTGCTATATACAACACAACCTGTTAACTTCCCCCACCAAGAAAGAACTGCTGCACAGCTTGATACTGGAGAAAATTGGGCAAGAGAGACAAAGTTGAAACTGTACAAAACCATCCCAGATATCACCGTTTTCATTCTCAGCCATGAAAAAATGAACTAGGGAAGAAAGTAAGTTAAGTCTGTCCAAAACATGCCTCCTGGCACCAATACTGTTGATATTTCTATATAAAAACCACATCCCTTACGAGCCCAACTCCAGCAGAAGCCTTTCCAAGGTGCAAGTGCCTGTGCTACTGGGCAAGAGATTAAAATCAAGTCTCAGAAGAGAATTCATCCAGACCAAGAAGAAGAAAAGTGTTATTAATTTTCATATTACCAATAGGTGCATTTGGCTGCTACTTCTATTTTTGCAGTCTCACCAGTCCCGCAATGCAGAGTTTATCCATGTGGGTTTTGAAACACAAACCAAAAGTCTGAGTTTGCTTTATGTAGGGTTAGGTGCTACTAGATCATCAATTATTATTGTATTTTTTATCCGTGGTAATTGCCTAAAATAGGTCAGGGGAATTGTTCCTCAGAAGTGGTTGTTGCTCACTGCTGAAAACAGAGCAGCTGCTCAGATGGAGACACCTCCACTGCAGAAGGGAGAAGCACCACTCTTAACGAACCCTGCAAACCAAACCCACGTGGCACAGGCACGCCCAAGTCCAATAGCAATTAATTATTATCCAATTAATCAGTTAACCACATTCTGATACGCATTTGGCCTAGAAAATGCTCGCTAGTCCTACATATGCAACATGTTTACATTAACATTTCAGAAAGCCTAGCAGCTTCCAAGTTCTTTCATGTTTGCATACAGCATAGATCTCTAGGAAAATCTGATCAGGAAGCATAATGTAACTAAATTATTGTAAACTGTTTTCGTACATGTCTCTGTTTTAAAAATAAGCAACTACAACCATTTTACATACAACATGATTGTTGCTATCTAACTGTATTATTCTTAACTCAGCAGTTGATGAGGAAAGTGGATTTTTACCAAACATTTTAAGCAAAAAAAATAAAGGATGGGGAATAGTCCTGTCCCAAATAGCTTTCTATTTGGGCATTCCCTTACCCAAGACCAGGGTAGTAAAGTCTTTTAGCCCTTTCCAACACCCAGATTTCAGCAGAACTGAAGCCATCAGCAGCACATCTATACTAGAAAGTGCCACTGAGCAAAGCTTGCCTTCTGCACTAATCCACACCATGTTACATTGAGTTTTTTGATTATTATAATAACTTGCTTACAGACAGAAGATTACATTATCCTACGTGTTTTTGCATCTCTCCCAGTCCTTTACATTTCCACCAGTCTTATATTTCCACCAGGAATCCAGGTAGGACTTCAATGCTTTTGTTTGTCTAAAGCATATTTCCAGAGAAGGCATTCAGTCTCAATCTGATGGCAAGACCAAGACAAAAAGGGGAACTTTCACATAACTCACTGAATGCTTGTTTCAAATGCATGGCAGGAACTTGTTAAATAATTTCTCTGATGGCAAAAAGAAAACCTGAGGGAATCAAGGCATTATTTGTTGCCGTACCATGCCTGGAACATCTGAGATTTGCCCATAACGGAAGAGGAGACAGTGGGGAGCTGCAGATGCTCCCCGCAGCATCTCTTTGCAGGTACAAAAGCAGTCCCTTCTGGCAGCTCCTGACACGACAGCTGTGTCACAGAGGCCTCGATAGCACTGAAGCGTTAAGATCACAGCTCATCGCACTGGTGGCCGCCAGTCACAGATGAGGGGGGAAAACAACCAGCTACACGCTCACTTTCTTAGGAGACGTAAAAACACCAAGTGTTTGACTACACCAGCAGCTTAACACCATCTCTTAGACCGCCACTAGTGTCTTATCATAATATAAAAGATAATATCTGCTTGTAACTCAGGAGCACTAGAAAGTTAATGGCAGTGCTGCTGTCAGTGACCTGTCATCCTGGCTGACGTGATGGGCACTGTGCACATGTGAAGGTAGAGCATCTCTACTTCAAAAGCCTCTCCGACTCAAAAAGCACCATTTTGCTGAGGACGCATTACGCTCAATTTCACACGTTCTTACATTTTCTTACTGGCAGTATCAAAAAAAAAAAAGTGAGAAAGATTTAAGCATGTACGTTCTGTAAAGAATCATGAGAATGACATTACAGAGCTGCAGAAAGCTCAACAGTTCAGCATCACAGAGACTGGTGGGAACATGTTTGCTGAGCTGGTTGCTGATTCTTATTTGCAATTCAAGGAGCCTGTGATTGATCAGACCATTGTTTCTTCTCCTCTGACTAACATAATTTCCACCCTCGGGGAAATACCATAGAACAATTAGTGAATAATGCACTTAAGGTATAAACCTGTGACATTTTGGTGGATATTTTAACTGATGCTAGCATTTCATTTAATGATATAAAATAAAGAGTTGTACAGCCTGATTTCCCTTGCGTGATTCCAATCAGTGGCAATTGCAGTCTGAGTCTCAGGTTGAAGATTATATTTGCAAATCAGATTTTGGGGGTGGGGAGGAAATAAATCTGTTAGTCCATGGTTTGATCAAAAGTTTGAAAGAAAGTCTTATAATGAAAGGGTAAAATCTTGGCTGCAAAGTCAACAGGAGCCTCATCCAAAATTTCTCAGAGCTCTTTTAATAGCATAAATGTTTCAAGCTAGTACATCTGGGTCTCTGAAACAGTGAAAGCAGTATTTCAAATATTCTCAAAGCCAGCTACTTGGATGGGCTTGAATTGGTGACAATAATTGTGAAGATTAGCTTCTCAGGCCAAATAGAAACAAGCCAGGGCCACGCAGGCAGGCTTAGTTCTCTCCCAGGAAACACGTGACCGAAGCAGGATGCCAGGGCTCCAAAGAGGAAAAGCTGGAGGGCATAGCAGCTCACGTTATGAGTGGCAGAAAATTAACAATTTTGATTCTGCAGCTACTCAAAGCCACATATTACTGACTACATAAAGGCAAACAATAGGAGAGTAGTAGAAATCAATGCAAAACTAGAAAATATCCTGCATGTTTGGGGCACTGAATAATCAACATTTGTTCCTCAATTTATAACCACTGAATCAAAACTTCATTTAGGCCACAGGAAGGACCACAAGGGATGCACCAGCCAGCATCCAGCAGAGCAGCACCTACCAGACCCTTCCCATCAACAGGATTCTCCAACAGATCATTTAAGGCAGGCCAAGAAAAAGCAAGATGCCAGCTGTTTGCCTTTATTTTTTTCCTCTTTTCATTTATAAAACAACTTTTTTGTTAAGACAAACTAACCAAATTCAGATACGATGCTGCCTCTTGCCCCAGCCACTTTAATCAATCTGATAACCAAGCCAGATTGTATGCCAGTGCTCCCAACAATTAACTTGCAAGGAATCCTGCGATGAACCTTAATCTCTTTTCACACTGATTTTATTATACTCCCAGATCTTTACACTTGTTCATATACAATTTGAAAATAAAACACTGCCAGCCTAACAGACAAACCAACGACCTAAATGTTCCAGAAAATGAGATAATATATGCCTTAGCTGTCCTGTAAGGCTTGCAGAAGCAGGAAGAGGTATCACCAAATAATTTGAACCCAATTATTCCCCAGAAGCACACGTTTCCCTAACCTTAGGAAATTCTCAGTGTAGCTAGTAAGGAAAAATACATCTCCCTGTTAGCTAACCACTGAAGGAGAAAGCGGGATGCTCAGGAAAAAGAAAACACTGAAAAAAAAAGATTAATATACCGGAAGATTTATATGAAAAGAAGGGGCAGAAATTTTCTTCCTTGCCAAGCAGTACCCCAGGCCAGAGGGTTACAGATCCATCCTGTGCTAACAGCCCTTGCTTCCTTCCTGCTTTGATCACAACCACCTGTATTTTTTTTTTTATTGATTTCTAAATACTGGCTTTGAAGTTGTCTGTTATGGGAACAAAATAAAAGGAAGCGTTACAAAACATCTCTTGATTAGCCATTTGGCCTGACCAGCGGAGCTTTTTTTTTTTTTTTTTTTTAAAGTTTTGCCAGGAAAGCCAGGCAGGCCCTCAAGGATAGGATGCTCATGGTCTTAACTGGATCTGATCAAATCATTGTCTTCCTTTTGGGAGGATGCAGTCCTGCTGCTGAAATGGTGCTTTGATAATACCTTGTGTAAAACTGGCAGTAGCAACCATTTAATGTCACATTTCTGCTTTTACTGAGTGGCTCTTATTACTTTATATGCATTAAAAATGCATGGCTGCTTATAAATCTTTGATTACACTATGCACTAGACCTCGTTACATTTTTCACCTCCATTCCAGGGTCAAATCTACACAACGCATAGATGCCGTACTGGGCACAGGGCACTTTTGCAGATTTGACCACGGGCATTCAACAGAGAAGAGCAGCTGGTCCTGAGAATGGTAATGAACACAGGAAGGCAGAATTTATCCTTTTCAGAAAGTAATAACATCGAAATTGTGAGAAGCAACCTCAGTGTTTCAGGGTGGTGTGTCTGGAGGCTGAGATGCCCTGTTTTTCTTCTCATTGTCCCTCCTCACCTCTCACTGCTGTGAGAAGCAGCATGATAGGAATACCTTACTGAATGAGCTGTTAGGATCTGATTTTTTTTTTTTTCGGTAACAGCTCCAGGCAAATTATAAAAAAAAATAAAAAATGAAATAAAGTAAAATGGACACGCCTGTCAGTATAACCCAGTTTCCTAAAAAGGTGAACCTACTTAGTAGTTGGAAGGAATCATTTATAAAAGATGCATAACTGCTATCGAGTACCTCCATTGATCCAGCTACAGATGCTCTTGAGCAAAAGTCACCAATCTATCACCCTATTTGCAAACTTTTTCCATCCTTCCTACCCTCCAGCTCCCCTCATCATATTTTCTCCTGCTACATCCCCACTTTCATGTAGCAATCACAGTCTCTGCTGCTCCTCTCACCACCCAGTCCTCAGCAATTGAACAGTACCATCACAACACCTCCCAACAAGGCCAGGCAGCCTACATTAAACTTGCTGCAGAGACAAGAAGCCCTCTGAGGAACCCCCTCGTCCCTAGGAAACGAAAGGGGCAAATCATTCCAAGGTCTGTAAAGCTGCAGAGACATCCTAAAAAACATAATTTACTAAACTGAGAGAATGAGGTACTTGGTGAGGGGAACACTAACAAGAAGAAAAAAATAAATAAACATCAGCATGCAAGGCAAAGATTTCAGAGGTGTGCATCACCCTGCCTGAAAGAAATGACACTGCAGCTCTCACCACACCACCTGTTGTCTTGAGACTTACCAAATCAAAGGAGTTGTGCTGTCTTCTGGTTTAAAGCTGATTTTGGAAGAAGAATGTATTTCTCTGCCCACACTTATTTTCTTTTTTTCCCCAGCAGAGGTAGTTTGGCTGGATTTCAAGAGCCTGAAATCAGAAGACATAAAAAAACTGTAACTTAAAAGGCACGGGGTGGGGGGAGTGAAAAAATCCCTCTTCCACCTCTCAGGTGGTGAAGTGAGATTTACACCTGGCCCAATTTCCCCTTAGCCTGCAGCAGCTCCTGGTAGTGCTGCCTGCTCCTCACTTAACCCTTGAGGTGTCGGCTCCTTCCAAGGCCTGCCTGGTGCCTTGGAGCCAGCATTGCCATGTGCAGCCTGGTTGCTGACTGCTTCACCTCCCTAGCATGCACACTGCTGCCTTTCATGCTTTGAAATAGTCTCCTTGGGCTTAGGTATTGTGCAGATTACAGGCTTTACCTTTTCCAAGCCAGTATCAGGACAGCTGCTCTTTGGAGTTGCCTGTTCCATGTACCAGGAGATTATGAGGAAAATGTGTTATTTCCATGAGAGATGACACAGTCGTTTTCTCCATTTACTCTTACCGACTTTTTTCCCTGAAGTTGTGCATTATACAACTCCTCTCCGTTTCATTTTTTTACAGCTATGTTTTAATGTCCTTTAGAAAATGCATGTATTATTTAGCATACTGCAGAGAGAGGATAGGCCAGGTGTGAATCATTCCATATTGCAGGCAAACATGTTCTTTTTTCTGTATAATTATTAAACCTGCTTCCACAGAGAGCTTTTCTCTACAGGTAGGCAACAACACTGGGTTACTTGATGCCACCTGGTAAATATTCAAAGATACTACACCAGGATTTCCTCTGAAAGGCTGAATACTTAGAAATAGGGGACTAAGCAAGGTTTGGGGAAAACAATCTTAAGCAAAGCTTGGCTTCATCAGCAGAAGATGAGAATTTCTCAACAATTAGAACTGAATATTGAAAAAAGGAAAATCTTTGCTTCCCATTCCAATACTGTCTGAGGAATATCACTTATCAAAGGGAAAAGCATAGTTTTACCAGTAGTGTTAATATGTTTTAAAGTGACAAGTACTTTTTTTTTCAGACCTGGTTAAACATAGCAGACTTCAAAACTATTTGAAAGGTGGGTAACATTATGCAACGTTACCTTGCAGGCACAGTATCATCCCATCTGTCTCAAGTTCACCCTAGTGATTGCACTTTTTCAGCAGATCACTGAAGGTTTTTGCCTTAAAAATCCCCTTTGTCATGCTTTCCTTTCATTTTCTCCCCAGTTACCTTTTTAAATGGAGTTAAACTGGAGCCTAAAATCTTTGATTTGAGGGTTGTCTACATGAGAGTACTTGCGAGAAATCAATTCAAATTAATTAAGGGTGTAAATTCAAGGCAGAGGACTCAGCCTGCAGGAGTCCACATTATGGCTACCCATTCACATTTACAGCAGCCTGAAGGCAATTAAATAGTTTGTTTCCACAGCAGACAATGTAGGCTGTGTGTGTTGGGTGCACCCAATGTGTCTGAGTGCATTAGCTGTCAAACTTCCATGTAACCTGCAATAGTGTGTTGGCTCAGGACAACCTCGCTGTGATGACACAAAAAACCCCAAGTACTGGCTTGTTCACCTCAATGCAGGCAAGCACTTCAAATACTTCTATGCCTAAATCAAACCAAATGCAGCATTATATTTAGATTAGACCTCTTCTGCACATCTGCTCCAAGACACTCCATCACCAGAGATAATCATAAAAAACTTCTTCCAAACATTTCCCCTTTTTGCCTTCTCTGCAGAGGCTCATCCCTGCCTACTGTAGCCGCTCTTGGGAGGCAGCCCTGTTACAAACGTCCCAACCACCATGTCTTTACCTGGGGAACTTGGCTTTCAGCTTCTGGTCACAAGACTGCTTCTCTCTTAGTGCTAATTAATACAGCCAAAATAAGCAGACTGCTCATGGGATGCCTATGCTGCTGCCTGGGAGCACAGCTAACATGCTGCTCCTGAAGCACATCTTTCAGAGGATCAAGTCTGAAGTTATCTCTGTCAGCATGTCCCACCTAAATTCTGCAGGAAACAAAGACAGGTAGCGAGGAGCCTTGCTGCTGGGAAAGCCTGAAAACCATTTGCATAGATTCTTTTATGTTAATATTGAAATCGATGCTTTTCTGAGGCACCTACATTGTTAGCATGATGGGAAACACAAGGGTTTGAAAGGTGTGGTAAGCATCTCCTTTCAGGCACCTTAACATGTTACTGCTGCTTCTTTCCACAGCAGCTGAAAACTTTGTTGTACAAGAGAGGACTCTCCGTGCTTACACAATCTGGCAAAGCAGTTATAGGTTTAAATCACAAATGTGAAACAGTATAAGTCAATACAGTAACCTGTAATAAGTTAGTGCTGTAATAGGAAACATCAAAAGTGCCAAAAACCTTTCATGGATGAGTTCGGAAAAAGAGTTGTTGTGGTTTTAAAAAATCAACAGTCCAAAAATTAGAAGAGAGGTTAACATGATCCCTTTTATTTATCTATTTATGTACCAACATAAGCATATGGGCTCAGACACAGATGAGAAGTTCTGAACTTTTTTGCATACAGGTGAATGAATTCAGGCTGAAAAAGGAGCACAGATCTCACACTAGCCAGTCCCAAAATAGTAAAGTCCCTTTTCTACATTTAGCACTGTGTGGAAGAGTTTATGTGTTCATCGAGGAGCTCCCTGGCTACCTTAAGTTTTCCAAGAGCTGTATCTCTTTATTTCTACACTTAAAAGGACGTAGGAGTTCTGAATATTACTAAGATATTATCTCCATTTTTGCTTGCATTGCTTTCAGTAAGGCTGGCTCCAATAAATAGCACATAAATCTTAACTGTCTGTAATCTGTAATAGAAAGACATTTTTGAAAAAGGATTTCTTGGCAGACTATTATCCATTTTGTACCACTTTTTCTTGCGTTGTTCTGTCCTCTTTTCTTCTATGAGAAGAAAACAGATTTTTCCTGTTCACTTTTTTTTTTCCCCGATTGTATTCTTGTTGGTGATATACAAGAGCACTGATACAACGTAGTTTTTCATTTTGGCAGCTTTTTTTTAAAATGGATTCCATAGCATGATCTGACCGGTGACAAACGACCCAGCACTTCCACTTGGAATACTAAAGCTGAATTATCTGGCTTCCTGGGGTCTGATGGAGATGCAGTGAAAATTAAAAAAAAATTACTGCACAAGAGCAGTGGTGACTGATGTAGGGTCTGCATGCTGAGCTTTTGACCTCAACCGTTTCTACAGTAACTGTGCAATGTATTGTGCTTTCTATTCTCAGACTCACATTGGAAGCCAATTAAATTAAGAGGCTATTCATTTCATTATATTTGTCTCCAGGTCACTCAAACAGAAATGCAAACGATTCTGTTCAGAGTTTCCTGCATCAAAGAAATTGATATCATAGAGCTAATTTGTGATAACAATATAAACCAATATGCAATCTGCAGTGATTTAAAAGATACGTGCATAGGATGTACACTGAACCTACAAAACACCCATTAGTGAGATCATGAAATTAAATCTTCTAAAGGGCACTTGTTTCAAGCCCTCAAGGTAGCACTTTATTTTGGTTTAATCAGCTAGCTAACCATTGCAACTCATGCTTTTCAAGAACCAGATTCATCAATATTAGGATTCATGGATTTGTAATATTGAGCGGTTACAGTCTCAGGAAAGCCCGGTGAAAATAAAAGCTGTACAAAGGTGGTCCGTAAGCACTTTGCTGCTTTAAACAGGGCAAAGCAGGAGTGGAAAAAAGGAGAAAATATTTCTTATAAAAATCAAAGAAGGAGTTGTCTGAGGACTGATCCACCAATTTGAACAATAAAGAAGCACATTCTCAAATGTGCTGTTCTCTTAAGAACTGGTCTTGGTTTCTAGCTCAGTGAGAAATTAATGTTTTTGTCAAATGACAGGAAAGTAATGGGCATGCAGCATTATTCTACTGCCTCTATTTTTATTTTAAATTAAGCTTCTGGTATAGTTCCCCATGTCAGTTAGAGCAATAGCAATTTCTGATCTGGTGAAATGACCTTCACCTTGAAGGGAAGGGAGAGGACTTCCACACCATCCTGCAGGATACAAAATAACAGCCTGCAACATGCCATTTGTAGATCATTTTGTGCAGGCTAGTAGCCACAAATTGAAACTTGCCTATCATCAATGGCAGATCAAATTTTAGAGCTTTTATAATGGTCATGGTACTGAAAGCTTGTTGATAGAGTAGATGTGGGTTTATAATGGAGGCAGCAGCCTTCATTACAGTTTATCTAGACATGGCTGGCAGGATATAATAAACTAAACGAGGTTGAAACGACAAAAATGTCTCCAGGCTTATGAAAACCTGGAACACTATTTCTAGGAAAACCTGGCAGTTTAGACAAAATTGACAAACACTTAACTCCCTTTTCAGATAGATGAAATCATTCCGGGCCAGAAACATTCATCTGCAGTGCTGAAACTCACGATCTTTCCACCAGGTGTGAGCTGGGAGATAGTTCTCTAGTGGGGGAAAATGAACTTGCTTCCCTCTGATACGGCTAAATTTGTTTGGTTTTCTTCTCTCTATGCCTCACATTAAAATTTCAGTCAGCTGTTGAAATATTCAAGACAAAAAAAGTTAAAGTGAAAAAATTAAATTAAGGATAGGTTTCTTACAGTAGTTTGGAAATAGAAGCAAAAATGCAAATTTCATGAAGGTTACATGAGCATCTCTACTCAACTTTTACTATAACAACTAGAAAACAGTAAAATTAATTTAGGCAACTAAATTCATTCATTTTTAAATCAGGCAACTGGAAGAGAGGCTCTCTTCTATAGTGCATTATTTGCCTGAGGAGTTTATGCCGAAAAGTAGCAATTGGGTCAGCAGCAGAGCAGGCCTCCAAAACAAGTGTGAAAAAAAAAAAAAGCGTCACAAAACAAAACACCTAGAGGGGTTTTTGTTTGTATACACACATGAGTACATATTTAATATAACAGGTAGAATAGCAGAAAGCAAGCTCTGAACAACGAGGGCCAGAAAATCTGTGCAGGCACATTTTTCTATAAATTGCCTACTGTGAAATTTCTTAAACCATCTTTGATGTAGCTGGAATTGGCTCTGCTAAAAGAGAGGATACTGAATTAAAAAATCCATAGGTCTATCTGATATGGAACATCTAGTGTTTCTGTATTCTTAGTTGACTAATTTCCTTGCTTTGGGATGAAAACTTAAGTTTTCCTTACTATTGTGATTCCTTTGCAGAATATTAACCTTGAATTTGATGCAACAGTAATGGCAGCAAAACTTTTCCCTCCTACCCCGGTTTTTCTATTTAGACAATGAGGTCTCCAAGAATAAAGCTTTGTCTTTGATCATTTATTCTTGTTTGGTTCTCTGAGTATAACAACCAGCTTCTAATAAAAACTCCAAGAGCTTTTCAAAGCTTTCATGTTTCTGGATAACATTTTCCAAACTAAGCTTTTTCCTGAATGTGAAACAGAAAGAGTCCATCCTGGATTTTTCATTTAATTTTTCTTAAATGATTGTCTTAAATGAAAAACTCTCTTAAATCTATCTATCTATCTATATATATACACACACACTTTTTTTTTTTTTGTAAGAAAGAAGGTATTTTCAGGGGTTAGACAAAACTGGAGGTAGAAACTCTAATCATTGCTGCAGCGTAACTGAGGCCAAGGATTTAGAAGAGGGACTGGATTTTACAGAAGCAACAACATTCAGAGTTATATTCTCTAATGATAAAAAGTGTAATGAAAGGGAAAAAAAATATTTTTTCACTTAAGGTCTTAAGACGGCAATGAGTTCAGGACAAGACCTGATTAGGACATATTACCTGATTTATTTTTCTTTTTATAAAGTATTCTGAACAATCACTTAAGGCACGTTGGACTGTCCACTGGTATGAGAAGATATAAAGCCTGAAAGTGTATTCCTGTGAAAGTAACAGAAAATACACACTTTTAAATGAAGAAAAATATTTGCCCATCCTGAAGACTGTGGGTATTGGCAGAATATGTGCCTGGCATCTGCTACCCCTGTTATGTTATTTTGCTCTTCCATTTTTGTTAGAACAGAAAACTAAGTGCTTTTTGATTGAGACTTTAATGAAGAAAAGAAAAAAAATAGATTCAATTTTCTCTGCAAATTTTAACACTTTAAATGAGGCTATTTCCACAAAGAAAAAGCATTATAAAGAAAGCAATTTTTTTGTGAAGAATAAATCAGTGGGAGCTTTTCTTGACATGCTCCAGTAGGGTGGTTAACATGGCCCAGCTGTGAAGGAACATTTAATACACAAGACTACCAGCCTGGAGTAACCCCACTTGCAATCCCAATAGCACAGTGGTCCCAGTACCAGTAGTCTCACTCCACCAACCTATTCCCATTGCACTTCAGGCCTTGATAATGTGGGCATAGCCAAGGTGAATATTGAGTTTCCACAACAGAGGCAGACAGGAGAGAGAGATGAAGACAGGAGAACCCAACCCAAAGAATTTAATACAATCAACAGGGCAAACCTGTGCTTCTCCCCAATTCCCTCAGCCCCCAGTTCTTCTTTCATTGCTGCTGAAAGGCTTGAAATTTACAGTATAATAGGGGCTTGTATCATTATTATTCATTATAATCTTAGGATATTTACAGCAACACTGACTAATTTCCACTGCAACAAAACCAAACCCAGAAGAGGAGACCAACAGCAAGGAGCACACCTTCTCTGGGGTTATCAGTGCCACCAAAAATGGGGTGGAGACCTGTTCTTCCCCACGTGCCTGAAAGATGCTCTGCTTTCTTTATACATTCATCTTAAATGCAACTGCCAACACCAGGAACCCAGACTGTGGGAGGTGAGGCAGCAATGCAGGGGATGCAGTGTGCTTGGGTAGGAGAGAATGCAGCTTCCTCAAAGACCACCAGGATAGAAGCACAAACAAGTTACAACATGGTAAACCTAATTTCTGAAGGGCAACTGCTCCTGTGGATGCTTCCCCCTACCACAATAAGCAAGAAAAATCCTTTTATTCACCAAAGCACACTACTTCTTGTCTTTTAGGTGCTGCTGATTCACATACAACATAGACGAGATGGTGCTGATAGAGGAAAGCTGTTTCTCGCTCGGAGCAGATTCAGCAGGCTATGCAGTCCACAGTACCAGTTTTCAGTGACACATCTTCGGTAAAACAGCTCTCAGAACAAACCTGCTTGCAAGGAAGATTAAATAAAAATTAAAAAAAAAAAATAAAGTCAGACATCTTCAGGAAAGGCTTACCAAACTAAAAGTCCCTGAGACTGAAAACAGAAGCTTATAACATGAGGTCCTTTACTTACAGTTCCAGTGCTTTCCTAGGAAAGTTATGTAGATAAAAGGAACATCAGTGTAGAAGAAAATAATTTTGTTAGTTCATTTATATAATTACTGAAGGTTTAAGCCACAAGGATCAGATGTGTCCTGGCTTGAAATGTCAAATATGAAATTCTTGGGTATTCAGAGTTTAGGAATTGGGCCAAAAAAGTTTCAGAATTGAAGGGTATTTTGGCTGATCCTTTAGCTTCAAGTCTCTCAAGTAAACCTAAGTGAATTAAATATAATTTTTCATGACCGATTAGAGTATACATTTGACCATCAGCTGCGTCTCACAGTCTGCTACCTACCAGCTGGAACATTTATGAGACTTTTTATAACTTAGTTACAGCTACCTTGTGGAACAACTTAATCATATAAAATCTTATAATACAGATGCACAAGCTAAACAATACCAGCTGCTGGCTTGTGCTCTTGTCAAGCTGCTTTACCCCTGTGCTTCTCCCCATGCCATCCAGGACATTCCCACTGCAGGGGGTCTGGCTTTGGAGGATGCTATCTGCAAGGGCAAGCAGACTTCTTTGTCTGACATCCAAGATGCACAGTCCCTGAAGTTTCCAGCAGAAATGCAGGGCTTCCTGTCACATATGGGCTTATGAGGTGCACTGAGGAAGCCTCCTCTGAGCAAAAAGTGTCTGAAAATGAAGAGGTTGTGTACATGTGGTTAATGCTGAGAGGACAGTACCCACCTATCCAGCTGCTTGAAGTGATTCTCTTCCTCAAATAAGAATCCTCAAGGCTCTGGCACAGGTTTGCCCTCTCTAGCCAAGGAGCAGAGCACGCCTTGTCTAAATAAAGCATTTGGAGTTTTCGGGGTAAAAATGGCTTAATGCCAGCATTATCACTGGCTCTAAAGCAAAACAACAGAAGATGAAGGAGCATTGCAAACAGGTAAAGTGACACAGCTCATCAACATGCAGAACTCTGTGCTACGCAGCACACTTGCAAGTGCCTCACATTTGAGTGGTACAATTTATCTTTATAACCTTTTCTTGCTAGACGGTATTTCATTCCTTTCTTTGTCTGACCTCCAGCTTCTCTGCCAGAGGTGGTACAAAAAATACAGAGCAGGCAGAGGAAGGAGAGCAGAGGGAGACAGAGCTATGAAATTATACTGCAGACTTTGTGACTAATCGCCGAGCAGCATCGCCTCAGAATTAACATAATCTTTGAGAGGTTCCCATATGTTTGAGGCTGACTGGGTGCACGTATGCTAATCAGCTTCATGTTATAACCAGGATATTAGAACATAACTGTGCTAAGCGAATGGAGGAGGAGATCAACAAAAATATTCATCAGTGAGATGAAAACAGAGTTCTGTAGGGGAGATTCGGATTCCTATCAGCATCTGGTATAGCTTGGGGATGGAAAGAGCCCTCACAGCAGGACCACTGAGGGCACTGTGTTGATGGGACCTCTCCTTCATGCCCAAGGAGAGAAGTACCCAACCCATCTCTTTTCTATTTCTCACCTACAACAAAAACCACTGCCACAGAAAGTTACTTACACTGCAAAATTGATGTCCCTTTCCCATGACTGGTGAGAGGTTTTGCTTCTTGTGAGCTCCTGGAACAAACTACACAAGTAGCCCCATGGAGCAGTGAGGTTCTGAGTAGTTCAGCTTTTCTGCACAGCTACAGCAGGTCAATGTGCTTCGGTCCTGGTGGGCTTTGGTGCCAAGAGGCTGGCATCAGTCTTGTCCTCCTCCAGGCCTGAGGACTTCCATTTCACGGGGTCCCTCCAGATGGGGTGCACGCACATAGCATGCTGCCTGGGCTCTGTCAGCAGCAGCAGCCACACGCAGCCTCCCTCAGACGTTCATACCCTACTTGACAAACAGTGCTGCTGATGATAATTTAAGCTTCATCTTTCTTCCTGCTCTCTACTTAGTCCATTTCTTTGGTGCATCCTGGAGGTCTCTGCACAGGAAATATCAGGTGTGGAAATAACTAATGAGATATTCATTAAGACTAGATTGTGATGGAGATGGCAAGCCAAATCACCCCCAAACTTCTGTTTCTTTGCGTCCAGTTTTAAGGATCATTTTATTTATAGCTAGAAAAATTACCTGCAGCACTACTGCTGGGAAACTAAAGCCTACAGTAACGTTTAGCTTCCATTCCAGCTGCTCTACATTGAGCATGCCCCTTGGAAATCCAGACAGCAGATACACTGTCTTTGTATAAGACGTGCAACAGATAATTAGAATGAGGTATACGAGCATTGACCTGCTTGATTTTATTTTTTGGCATTCTCTTCCCAGCCCAACATACATTTATGAAGCATGAAATACGTTCACCCTTCCTGACTCACTTCTATTCTTTTTCAAACCTGACAGAGCACTTGAGGTTGGTAAGTGAACTGTGCTAGGCTGGGTCATGGTTTCAACTGAAGAAAAAAGAAATGCAAAAAAAAAAAAACCAAAAAAACCACAACAATGCTGCAGTGGATTAATATGATTTTGGTTTCATAGCTGACAATCATTTCTCATCATTGTTTCAAGCATGAAAGATTTAGCAATGGCTGCATGAAACTTCAGTGCCACAAACTTTTGATGCTTCATCAAGCAGCTTTGCTTTTGTCTGTTGTACGCACTGCAGCCACAAGTCTCTACCTCGTGATCCTAGGTGGCAAATACAAAGATAATTAAAAAGCTGAGGTTCAGAGAGTTATTAACAGTACCTTTGCATTTCAGCAACATATGAACAAGCAATTGTGTTCTTCACAAAAAGTCCAATTTTCTTATTCTAACGTGCTCCTCATTTTTCTCTATCTTGACTTGATCTCTTTGCCTGGGCATATTCACCTCAAATTCCAAGTAATCAAACTGTCAGGAATGTCACCCACTAAGTGAAAGCACTGAAACAAACAAAAAGAGCATTAGCAATCTGCTTGTGAGCTGCAAACACATACACAGAAGCTGAGCAGAGTTTTCTGAAAAGCCAGTCGTGCTACTTGGAGGGGGAACTTCACAGGAGAAAGCTACTTGGTAATACAAAATTACTTCCCCCCTCCCCAAGGAGGGGATAAATTGTGGATACTAATTTAAATTAAACAGGTAAAATGCAAATGACCTAGTGCAATAAAAGATGCAAAGCTTCTGAAGTTGCTACTTCAAAATCCACATTTTGTCCAGTAAAGACTTTCACCTAAACAATGTGTTTTCATAGCATTTATTTTATTTTGCCTTGCAGTTTTACTTCATCAGCAGCATCTGCAGATCACTGTGTTCTGTATTTTGCTACAACACCAGCTTCATGGGTGATGTGCTGTAGTCAGACACTCAGAGCAGTCGTTCTCCTAACTCCCATTGCAGATTTGGGGATGTATGTGTCTGAGACTTTTGCCTCATGACTAAGAGTGTTTTTTATCATTCAGATGGGTTTTAGCTGTAAGATGGGGATAATAAAACTTCTCTAAGCAATTATCTTCTCAAGGTTACACAAGGAGGGGAGGTTAAAGAACATCCGTGTCTTCCTCAGAGCCTTGGAAGTTAATACTAAAGATTGTTACTAAGATCTTTAATTGCAATAATGATGCTTAGGCTCCATTGCAAGTATTTTCAGGAAAACTGCTGCTTTTTAAATAATCTCTAATACAGTCTAGAAGGAGTACATCACTTTAATGAAGGGATAGGAGGCGGGTAAGAGGGAGAGTAATAATAAGTTAATGAAATAGGCTTGGTTGTCTGCACAAGATTTGCAGATGAGTATTGCATACCCATCACCATGTGCAGGCAAACAGGTACTCAGCTCCCCTAAAGCTGGGTTCATGCAAGACAAATATATGATAGGACTGGGTAATTCACTCTAAATGCCTCAGATTTCACTGCTCTCAAAACTTGAGGTGACCTCTCCAGAGGCTAGAGAGAGAGACATGAAAGATCAAATCAAACAAACTTTCTCTATCTCATACCTTCAGAAATCAATGAGACTACACATGCACCATTTCTGTGATTTCCTTTCCGTATGCTAGTAGTCTCACTTCTTCCTCAGTATTTAATTATCAAATACCCAAATGAACTCCTCAGGATAAAGCTACAATCCAAAATCTATTCACAGAAAAGAGCTATTAAAGAACATTTGATACACACGCAAACCCATTTGCAGATAGTTCTCAATCAGCAAAATTCATTGACTAAATTATACATGGTTAATTATTCGCCCATCTCTCACCACTCAACTCCCCTTTTTCCCCTTGACAAATTCCTAAAACGATCAAAATGCTGATCACAGCCCAAGAGTTATACAGCTTCTTCCCTTTGCATCTCCCTTCCAGTTTCTTCCCTCTGGTCCTTTAGTAAGCAAACCCTTCTAGTTCAGCAATTTGGCAAAAAGAGTGAAATTTTTGTTTGCAATTATATAACTGCTGCAAGGCATTCCAGTCAGCAGGAATGCCATCCAGGAGATTCACGGCTGTAAAAATGCATAAACAGCCGCTGTTCCCTACTGTAGGACTTTCACTGGCTGTGCAGTCCGTAGATTTGAACACTTTGATTTATTGGAGGGAGAAGCAGTGAGAAAACACTGTCAGGCTCCTGGAGCAGCTGAGGTATTAGGCTGCTCCCTTCACGTACATCATGCTCATGAAAAGCGCAGGAGCCTGGTCGGCTATAAATTAGGAGATCCTGGAGGTGTGGGGTGGGAGGAGGAATCACGAGTGTCAACTTAGCTTGTGATTAGCTTTAAATCCTGAGAAACATTAAACAAATTCTGCCTGCTTCATGACTTACCCCTTCCTTTTCCCACTGCTCCTTTATTTATAACTTCCCTGCAGAAGTGCGGACCCACTCTCCCACTGCTCCTGGCTTGCAGCCACTTGGGCCAGCAGGATCTGCCTGCCTTGCTGAGCTCTGTTTGCCACATCTCCTTTTGAAATCGCTTATTAAGGTCCTAGGCCTGATGAATTTTTAATTCTGCTGGGAAGGCCTTACTCACAGAAGGTGCTACTTCAGCTAACTCTGTGGCCCTGTGCCACTCTTTTCTTCCCCTCACAGCTCCTGCAATCTCACTTCTTGAGGGATCTCTTCTAGCCAAGAGAAACAAGCTCTCTTTTCCCACCCAATTTGCACAGTGCCTGGTTTATACTATTAATATAACAGCTCTCTAACTCTTGCAGGGTAAACTGCAGCCACAAAATTCATACACATTTCTAACCCTGAAGTAGCCACCAGTTAGGGTCAGTTTGCATTAGATCCCATAATCCAAGGCTTTGCCAACCAGCCCCATTACTTACTTCATACCTGATACCCTATTTCTGGAATATTAAGATTCTGCAGGACGTTATGTATCCTCTTCATCTCTATTCCTGTGTTCAGTTGGTATTCCTCTGCATTGACTCACTGCAACCAGCTTTGCTCACATCCTGCACACAAGCACAGAGTCACTGAAATCCCTGCTTTCTTCTCCTCAACCTCGCAGGCTTTGCAGCCAGGTGTGATGGATTTCCTTGAAGCTTGCCAGAACACAGGGGTGAACCCAGCTGCTCCTCTTGCAGCTAGTTGCACTGAAAGCTGCTGCTACCAGAGAAGCCACACCAAAGTCAGAGTTTAGAAGCAGGATGCTCTGCTACACCAGCTGCTTACATAAGCTTATAAAGCAAAGCAGACTTGAAGGGAAAAAAAAAAAAGTATCCGTAAAACATCTTTTTACCTCATTTCCTTTTGACTTGACTTAGAGGCTTCTACAGCAAACATTATGAACATATAATCTTGGTTCTTTTCAACTACAGAAGCATGGAAATACAAATATTATTACAGCAGCTTTTTTTTTTTTTTTTCCTCTGACTACAAGTCTGTACTCTCAAATATCTCCAGTCATGCCTTTAGTTCTTCACACGAGGAATCTTTTCAACAGAGAACACAGGACTACACCTCCTCGTTGTAGAGCTGCCCTTTTAAGGGGTATCACAGGGCTCATTCCTGAGCTGATGGGGGGGAAAGAGGGCGGGTGAGCCTGTGATTTTGGGAGATGTGAATGAGTGCAGTCCTTGACTAGTCCTTTTGCAGCTAACTGTCTGTAAGGCAGCCCTTCCCCACATGGTAAAGAGGCTCATTTACTCTTCTGTTCTCACATCTCATTCCTAATGCTTTCGGTGTATCCTAAGCACACAAGCAACCACCTTCTGTCCTTGGACAGCAGCCCAGCTCTCCTTGACTTCATCAGCGTTTGCGTGGACTGTCTGAGGAAAGACTTCAGCTCAGGATGGTATTTACACTACACGCTAGTCATTAAAAGAGCCACCAGCTCCTGTTTCATGAGCAAAGATATAAATTCCAGGTCATTACATAAACTGACTTCACCATGCATTTGTTGAGGCCATTAACTCAGCTGCAGCCCTCAGCTCACCCTCCAGAGGAGGAACAGGGACAACAACATCTTAAACAGCAGCGCCCAGCTCTCCTCTCCAGCCGAGGAGCTGCTGCAAAGCAGGACCAGCTTAGCACATCTCATTGCCTGGTCTCCAGTGGGAACTTGACCTAAATTCTGCGGTACGCTGGGAAAACCAACCTGAGATCTTGCAGCTGATTCAGCTACCGTGAAAAGGCGAGGGCCTTCTTGTGACTTAGCCCATGCTACTGGTCAGAGCAATTTCCAGGACTCTCTCAGATGTTGTGCTTCTTTTTTCCATCTGCAAAAGAGGGATGATGTATCTCCCTCACACGCAGGTGATAATGAGATGAAAGATGCTCAAAGATTAAGTATAGCCCATGAAGAATATCACAAGTTTAATTTGGTATAACCGGGAGCAACTTTAAAATTTCAAAGGCAATTCAATTCACTGTTTTTAGCACTGTTTTGAAATGTTAACATCTACTGCAGTTCAGTTTGCAAATCCACAGCTGTTGAGCAGAAGTCATTAGGGGAAGGGGGGAGAAGCTGGAGTTTTTATAGGAAATGATCAGGAGTGAATTAATTCATGTTGGCTATGAATTTTGCGTCAGTAGATTTCAGTGCAAATCCAAGTGCAGTAAACAGTTTATATTCCCCCTCTGGTTATTGTTTTGAGCTATCTTCAGATGCATGCTGACCTCCCCGGATTGCTTGATAGGCTACTCACACTGCAGAGGTTTTCTTTGCAGCTGATGCCCCAAGGCTGGTGTCTCTGGGCTAAAAGCTGACACTGTGCATAGCTCATGTAACGCAGCTCAGTGGAGCTGTGCTGATTGATAGCTGAGGGTCTGATTTGTAGCTAAAGAGTGGAAAAATTGGTTTCAGAAGAACAGTTCTGGGATGAAGGTGGAGTCTGACATGAATCCCATGGCAGTTTCAGACAACAGCTTTTAAAATTTTCTGTGCACGGAAACAGCCTGAAAGAGGCACCTGCTTCCATCACCTGACTGGTCACAACTCATCACCCACCCACTTGTGCCAGCAAGCCCATCGTGGGGCAATCCTATGCATGAAATCAGCAAAATATTCCAAGCTGAAAGTAAAAGAAATTAAACCTAGGTCATTTACCTAATCCAGTTACAGCAAAGCTCCAGAAACACGTTCGTTAGCACAGCTAAAGGAGCAGTAAGTAGTACCAGGGGAGATGGAGCAGGCAAACGTCCCTAAAACTCTGGAGACTGCCTCTGGAAAAAAATAAAATAAAATGGATTGTTAATAGTCTCTCTCTCTCTCTCTATATATATATATTTTTTTTTTTTTCCCCAGAAATTCTTTGTGCCATTTCCAGCCTTCTTTGTATTGCCAGTCGCCAGCTTGCCGAAGACTTCTTGCCAGTGCTTCCAACAACGCACAGACACACAAGTAGTTAACAACTCCAACTTGGATTTGACACTTTTCCTTAAGATTAAATGGGCTACTCACAGAGACAGACAACTCGCTAACTTCAAAGCTTCCTGTCTTAGCTAAAAAGAAACAAATTGCTTCCCCAGTGAATCCTCTCAAGGGAGCAACTCAGGATAAACCTGTGCTATTTGCATTAATTCATCTTTAAACATAAACCCGAATAGATTCTGTTTCTTTAATATATTTTCCCATTATTTAAATGGACTTGTTTTAAAAGACAGTAACGTGTTTGCTTTGGGGATTTTTTGCATTTCTATTTACCTTTTGGCTGGCAGTTCATTGTTATGGGCAGAACTGCTGGAACTAAAGCAGTTGAGGCTTACAAAGATTTTAGAAAGGATTTACATACGAGGCCACTCTCGTGCTGATTTTCAGCAGTGCTCCTTCTCTCAGTCTGGGGACAGTAAGGGGATCTTTTGGTCACAGAGCCTGCCTGCGGGCTGGGCTGCCCAAGGAGAGTGGGGCTTTGTGGCAATTGTCCTGATACCTGCTGCCAAAACCAAGCAGTTTTGATCAGCAGATATAAAGGCGCTTTGCAGAGGCACTCAGTTTAGTCCTCCAGTTTTTGCAGTGGGTGAAACACACGGAGGAGTAAAGGGAAACAACAACATTTGAAGGCCAGTGGAAAATGGACTGATTTTTCTTGTTTGCTCACAACAAATGCTATAGATTGCAAGGTGCTCACTCGCTCAGTCCTCTCCAGTTGTGTTGAAGCCCTTTAAGACCTTTATTAAGGGTATTCCTGGATAACCCACTCTTGTTTTAGGATTTCCAGTTGTCTATCCCTCCCTCTGCTGCTGGCAGACCTCTACATCAGAGCAGGGATAGATGGGATCAGTGGGGCTCTCCATGCCCAGTCTGCTTCTTTCAGTTTAATCTGGCAATGAAAGCGGCCTTCAGTAAAATGCCATCAGTGGCAGGGCAACTCAATTCTGGATGCAAAACTGTAAGTATGTGCAAACCTCTAAAACTGTGTGAGCTCAGAAACCCATAAAAAAAAATCGGAACCAAATAGAAATAACCCCACAGACTTTCTGAACTTTGTCTGCTAGCATCTCTTCAGGCCCAAGAACTTCCTGGCTTCAGGCACTCTCTCATGGGATGGCTGTCCTGAGAAAACAGGGCTGTTGCGCTGTTTTCGTCGCTGACCTAGCCCACAGCAGCAGTACTCAGAGGCACACAGTGTCAGCGATGGCAACTCGTTGCCTGAATAGCTGCATCACTCCTAGTCTTTTTTTTTTTCTCTTCCAATTAGCTGCAAGAAATTAGCTATCTCACAGAAATCAGCCTCACGTTGCACTGTTTGGGAGCAGTATTTGTGCAAAAGAGTCTCTTAAGGCAGATGTGAGGCTCTGTATTTTTGAACGAAGTTCACAAGTGAATATTGTGAAGTGCTCTGGGGGGGAATCAGCACCTTGATCAGTAAGGAAATGCTTTTGAGTTCTTTACTGGCTTTCATGTTTAGCCACTCCAATTTCTATCATGTGTGACTGTTTCCTATATTAGCAGGAGAAGAGTGATTTGTGGGCAGTGAATGTGAAACAGGACATCAATTTAACAGGGCCGTTGGAGGTTAGCACAAAATGACAGAACAGCGGGAAGCAGTTGAAAGCTTCCCCCTCAGCAATCAAAGCCCTGCAATTTTGAGTCTTTTCCTCCAATCAAGTAGTGTATTGATGAGAAACCAGTTCTGATAATGACCTTTGGAAGACCTCATTCTGGCCTTCTGGAGCAATTCATTTCTCTAACTACGGTGTCCTAACAGGAGCTCAGCAAAAGTGCATCATCTACACAATCACTCGAGCAGCATGACAAATGGCAGAAACCAAGGGTAGGAGATTTCTTTTCCCTTAACTTGGCTGACTTTTTTTTTTTTTTTCCCTTTGAAGTCCCTGGATCTTGGCCTACTTGAATATTGCTTTTCCTGTGCACATCTTCCTCTCTCCTACGTGTCTGTCCCAGCTCACTGAAATTATGGATAGAGTATCCTTACTAATTCGTCAGTCCTACTATAACCTAATGTGCCAGTTCCTTCCTGTGTTGCATAGCTCCAAATTTCATTTGTGAGGCTGCTCCTGGATCAAGTCACACTCACCACAGTTCAATTAATTTCACTTTTTTTTGTGTGTGTGGTGCTGACGAGAAACTCTATTTTTTTTTCTTGCAAAGGCAGACACAGAGTGCTGAATGCCAGCTTCCCTAAGTGAGAAACAGTCGGTGCTTGCTCTCAGCCCTGCTGGTGCTGGGTGTCATATTTTATTACGTGAAAATCCACCTCCAACCAGTGACCACAAGCTGCATTACTGAAAATTGTTAGGCAGGAATCAGAACCATGCAGTCGTTTCAGCTGATTTTACTTACCATGGCCCTCCTCTACAAGTCTGGTTTTCAGTTTTAAGCCTCTGCCATTTCCCAGTGCCCCTGAGCTTATGGTACCTGTGATCACTGTCACTACCAAAGACAATACTGCAAATGAGAGGTGGGGCTGGCATCTTTCTGGGCAGTCAGCTCCGATCCTGGCCACAAGGCTGGAGTGGTTTAGTGCATATCATAAGCGTTTGTGCTACCACCCCAACTCTGCAAATGAGCACATTCTAGCTCTTGGACAAATGGCCAGGAGAGCTGGAGCAACGTTTGAGCTTCATGTCTGGCTCTGTTGGAGCTGGGAGGAACCCCAAATTTTAGGTATGTCATGCTGCATTACAGTGATTTTTAAAGCTCCTAATACTAGCTCCGAAATGCCATGAGACGCTGACCCAGTACAAACTCACTGTTAGCTCATATTTGCTCACAACATCAGCAGGCTTTATGCTGGTTCTGGGCTCATCCATCCCCCTGCAGCTAGCAGCAAGGTGACAAAGAGATCCCAGAGCTCACAACAGCCATCCTGCATGTCCCAGCTAACCCAAAAGAAAGTCACACTGAGAGCATGCCTGGTTCACACGAAACTCGTGCGAGTGTTTGATAAGAGCACAGCACCCTGCTACTGCCATTCTCGGGAACACAGTGTGGGTGTAGGGAAAGCTTCCTCTCCCAAATATGTCTGGGGCCTCCTACTCTCTGTCAGCTCTCTGCCATCTTATTATGAGCCAACAGCCTCTGTGCATAGAGGGGTGAAGGAGCGTGTTTGATATGCCAGTTACAGCTTGTATTTGAGAATTATTTTCCTCGCAGGGTCAGCCAGCCTGCTCATACCCTGGCACTGAGGAAAAACAGCTTCTGTAACATATATTGTAAGGAAGCTACTATATGAAGCATGGAGGAAAAAGGGAAAAATATGTATGGTCTTTTTTCTAAGGGAGCAAAACAATTTCTTCCTTTGTAGTGTCTAGGAAGGTCTCAAGCGTAAGCAGCTTTTGGGAATGATTTAAGTAGTTGACATGACTGTATTCCTACCTGATGGCTGTTGATTTGGCTCCTGTGATGCCTGAACAGTTCTCCCAAAGCCAGTTTACTCTCTATTGTCTGTGCCTGATGAGGGCTTTTATTTCTGATTAGATACATTTCCTCCTTATTCCAGATCTTTGAGCTTCATTTCTCTCCCTCAGCACCATCAGCACTTAGGGAGGAGGGATGCAGATGTGGGTACCACTACTGGCATGCCCTGCTAGGTAAGAACAGAAGTATGAACATGTCACACCTTAGCTCAACAATGCAAGCAGAGGGCAATAGCCTTACATCTGCAAGTGCTTTAATAGTGTGCTAGCCCCATACTCTTGCAGTTTAGTATCTCTAAGCTAAATACTAAATACTTTTTTTTATTCACATACACACACACACACAAATGTGCTACAGAAACAAGCCAAACATGTCAGGTCCCAGCTCTGTATGAGTTTATTTTATTGCATGACATCTTCCTAAGAATAAGGCATTAGAGAAGAAAGGAGATGTCCCCATGTTTGCTTTTAAGGTAGATATGAGTCCTGTCTCCCAGCCCCCCGAGCCCACTGGGGCTGCTGACTTTGTAAAGACAGAAGCATACATTAGCTGTGTCAGAATCACAATCCTCATGGCTTACCAAAATAAACAAACATAAATAAATAAATGGTGAATTTATGTTCCTTCTACTTTTTAAGAACCAACAATTGGCTGGAGAATGTGAGGCTGAAATGCATGCATTTATATACACACAGGGAGTAGTTGCCTTGCCCTCTCCTGCCACCCTGGGGGGTCAGCATTCAGCACACCTAGAAGAGCACGCAAGCAGCTCACTGAGCACTGGGCTGTCCCACCCTCTCAGCCAGTCCTTTCCAAAAGGTGCTCCCAGACCCCTCAGTCTCAGCACACAAGCACTGCGTGGGCTTGGTGCACGCAGAAATGTGTGACACAGAGCAGGAGCAGGCAGCCCAGAGCAGAGGAGAGCTGGAGACCCCCTCAGAATAATAATAAAATGCAACGTGGGAGTCACAGTAGTGAAAAGTCACAGTCACATACTGTTCAGCAGCCGAGCTGGAACATTCTGTCACTGGAACATTAAGACATGGGATCCCATTTCTTCAGCTCATTGAATCAACTCACCTGAAACAGCCCTGCATCTGGGAGCTCCCACTGGTGCCTTCGTGCAGCAGTGTCCCATTGATGTTCATGCCTACATGGCTGCTGAATTGTTGGATGCGATGTTCAGCAGGTGGTGGCCATCAACATGAGGCAAAACCTGGTGTTTCTTTCCTCCAGGGAAATGTAAACTCTTCCTCCCTACTTACCCGCAGCATAATCTCTGAAGAAATCCCGCCATGCAAACCCTTGTTTGCTGTTGGACTGAAAACAGGCTGGTCTTGAAGCACTGCTGCTCCCCAAGCAGCACTTAACACGGCTGTGAGGCTTTAAAATGAGATCTAGAAAATTGCATTTGCCAATATGTGTTCAAACGTTAAGCCCAAGTGGACAGGGACGGAGGACTCCCAAAGGAGAACTACATTATCTTTGTCTATAGAAAACAATTAGAAATTTAATTATAAAATGCTACAACTAAGGGCTTAATATAAATGCATTTCTGATGCTATCCACAAACCCAGCAGACTTCAGGAATCTCTTTCAAAATAAGTGCCTACAAGCAAAATATGTTTTTGTTTTTCCTTCATTCTGAAGAGACTGTGGGCAATTTACATGCACTTTCTTATCTAAAAATACTTTGGCCATCTATGTATCTTACGTGCTATGAATTTCAAATGCAGATTGCAAAAATCTACATCAAACCTCAAACAGGTTTACTGTTCTGCCTATAGACTCATGACTGAAGATAAAGCATTTCATATTAGTATGAAGGCTTTGGCAGGGACACATAAAATCTCCTTATGAGCAGGACTTTTGATAAGATTTGATAGAAATGTTTCTACCTATATTTTAGATAATCAGATTACAGTGTGATTTCAAAATTAATTTCCCTTTCTTGTGTAGTTCTTTGGGAACAATCACACAAATTGAACACTGCAAATGAAAATCCTGGGTTCATTGAGGTCACTAGGGCAATGCCTACTGATCTCAGTTGGGCCAGGGTCCCACTTTGTGGGGAAGTCTTAAGGAGAAAAAAAAAAATCAGACTTGTGGAAATAGAGCAGCATGCCAAAAAGTCTTTTTTGTAATTTTATTTTGAACACAGTCACACTGCCATGTTTGAGAAAACAGCTCCTTTCATTGCCTTCAGGAAATCAGCAGGTATTTGTGCTCCCACTGATTGCTTGAAGGCACGGTAGAACAGGCTGGCTTAAAACCTGCTGCTTTTCAGGGGCCAACTACTGCTGAGATGGGCTGAAGTCCCTATCCCACTCCTGTGCCAGGAGCTGGCTCTGTGGCCTTGGCTTCCACTGAGTGCTGAGCAAGGGAGGTCCAACAAGACCCTCCTGCTTACAGCAGGACCAACTGGCTTCCCTAAGGAGGTACAGGCTCAGTGTGGGCCATGGACAAGGTCTCTTGACTCTCAGAGGCCAAGAAATCCTGGGGTCCTGTACCTGAGAGGTGAGCACTAACAGGGAGCCTGGTGTAGGTGGGACCTTGTCTGCCTGAGAGGTGGCGGCTGTCAGCTCCTCAGGAATTTCCAACTAAAAGGGAACAGAGAGCCCCACTTAGCAAGATTTTATCTGTGACAAAGCTTGAATTCAGCTTTTGGAGTCATCTTCCTCCCAAATCCTGAAAGACCCCGTCAGTTTTTCCTGCCACTTTAAAATCCTTTCCTTCTGGTGTGAATACACGCTCGCTTCTTTGCATCAGTGAACACAGAGCAAGAGACTGCCACGCTAATGCCAATTTCCAAAGCAAGTGTCCTAGCGCTTCCTTCTGTTAGGTTTCAGCCAGAAATGGAGAATGTCCCTTTGGATAAGATAGGTGCTGCTCACAGCCTCAGTTTCTCTGATAAATAAATAAAGTGGACAACCTGAATAAATAATGACCTATCTCCTGTAACATAACTAGCTGGACTGCTGCAGATGTGGTCCTGCACCAAACCACACCGGTATCTACCACACATTTAAGAGTTTGCATTATTAGTAAAGAACTGCATGATCAGTTCCTGTTTGAAGCCTCTTCCAAATTAATGAGAAGCACTGGACACAAAAGGGAATTTGGATCACGTATACAGCAGTGTAGTATTAAATACAGCAGCAAGAATTTTAGGAAAACTTACCGAAAGAGACAAGCTTGATGCCCGTAAACATGCTTTAATCAGGATTTTAGATGAAGCCTGAAGTTACTGTTTTTATTTGGGAAGAATTCCTCAATTAAATTTCCATGTCTCCATATAGCGCTGTGGAGTATTTTTTTTTATAATTAGCTGATAATATATGAGAGGTTCTGGACATGGACATCAAGGAAGTGGGGCTTCAGCTTCACTGATAATAAAAGTTTAAATGAAGACTCAAATCTGCTGGAAGAAAATTGTTAAGAAAACAATCAGAATTCTGACTAACGTGACATAATTAACTTTTCAGCAGAGAACAGCCCCTTTGCACGAACCATGTCCTTTATTCTTACAGATCAGAGACTGAAAACCACGGCCTTCCCTGTGCCAACTGTCTCTTAGAATAAACTCCAGACCCTCCCCCTTCATCTCCACATACTTAATAATATTAATAGAGCATTAAAATATTAATGCTAGCAGACAAGGTCTTTCATAAAGCACATAAATGAATTCATTCACTCTAGCTCATTAGCTTAATCGTCAACCTTTTCACAATGTAACTGATTAACATTTTCATTGTTCTTCCTTGTTTTTCCTTAGACTTTTACTTCTTTGGGGATCAAAAGATCTCTGAATACATAAGCTCAACAAATATCTGTGCCCAACTGTACAATAGAAATCACTACAAGATAGCTAAGTAAAGGCTTTCACAGCTCATACTTCAAAGGTACTGCAGGAAACAACCATTTAAGAACCATTTTTATTTGTATGTTTAACGCGATTATACACATTCATGAGTCCAACAAGATCTGCACTGTGACATTAAAGATACAGTACAATAACATTCAACATGAGGTACTTCATATTTATATATCTGTCCTTTATAAATAATGCTGTAAGCCTGCTAAGGTCAAACACTGCTTCAGCACAAATGAGTGCTGTGATCTGAAGTTAGCTGTATTTAATTACAAAAAAAAAAAGAGAAACAAAAACTAAACAACAAAACAGTTCAGTGCAATATGGATGTAGAAATTAAAATGCTTACTTAAATACTATTTTAGATATGCAGAAAGTATATTACATTATACTCTCTATCACAGATTCCCATCACCAGGAAAATCAAACGTACAATTAGCAGAGGTGGCTGGGTACAGCTTAAGACAACCTAGGAAATTCTCTGCATTAACATTATGCTTACATGCCAGGTTGATGTTCTGCAAGCATCAGCCGTATCAATGTGTTCAAGCTCGGATACTACTGCTAAACTGACCAAATTCACACCTGGACACCTATTTAAGTGCCCTGATGTCTAAGGTGACTGGAAGTAGTCACCTTCTCATATGGCAGTACCTGTCAGCATCAAGCAGGGCTCAGAGTCAAGCTGCATTGTAGGCATCAAAAGGTGTTCTGTGGTCCTTTTATTTATTCATCCACATAAACGGAAACAAAACAAAAAAACTTTACATGCAGCAGCTCCTAAAACCTGGAAAGGACTCAGAGGAATTAAGCTATAGGTAGCTTTGATCCTACTTTGTCAAAAAGATTTAACAAAACCAGCAAATAAAAATAATAGCTCATTTTCTACATATTACAGCTATACAGTATTCTGATCTCCTATCTGTTCCAGCCACTGTAGCGGATAGCTTACCTTTAGTTGCAGATAAACAAAAAACAAGTGAGAACCAGAGTTTAGCTCTACCAGTGCAGTACTGATTTGTCCCACCAGCTGAGGCACCTGCTTTTTCCCCTGAACAACTCAGAATGCAGCTTGCTTCTGCAAGCAACTTGTCAGTCTGATAATCACTCGGAATGATTACATCTATGTCAACCTCTTGCTGTAAGAAAACTTAATCAGCTGATTAGTGTCTTGCTCTGCTTCCAAATGTATTTAAGTAAACGGAACTGCTGCTCAAAACGTTGTCTACAAGTAGATGACTGTTACTTCTCAACAATCTTAGATTCTTTTCTGCAGTCTCTTCAACTCTTCCTCCAGTCCATGCAA
The DNA here is from genome assembly GCF_013377495.2 of Cygnus atratus. Taxonomy (NCBI): domain Eukaryota; kingdom Metazoa; phylum Chordata; class Aves; order Anseriformes; family Anatidae; genus Cygnus; species Cygnus atratus. The sequence goes on from NC_066364.1 coordinate 113,635,523, forward strand.
CTGTATTCTTGTTTAATTTAGGCTGCACATCTAAATATAATTAACTAGGGATTTTTTTTAAATCTCTCTGGGAGTTTTCCATGGAGCATTCTGCTTAGATTTCACTAACAGTCTGGATTATGTACATCTGTTACAAAAAAAAAAAAGCCAAAACGTTTTCTATGTATTTTGAGGGTATTTACATTTCAGAAAGAATGTTGCTTACACATACACACACACATATATGTATGTATGTATATAAAACATTAAACACTAAGATGGGTAAAAAGCATAGAACTTGTAAGCAGTTCTTCATCTGCCTCTTCATCAAGGCTCTCCTTTATTACCTAGAGGGAAGAGCTGAGCTTTGGCCATAATGTATTTGATGTCTATACTCCTGTTTTCCTTACCTTGGATGGTGTTTTGGACACTGCAAAGATGTATTGGCACTTTATGACGGCCAAAGGCCAGGGTTTCAACTGTCAAGAAACACCTAAAAGTAATAGTATCAAACTGGTAAGAGATCATATGGGAAAACATTTTTATTATAAAACTGACAAGAGAATATAGGGTTATGCTACATTAATGTGTTGATATAATATAACATTAACCTTGAGACTGTCCAGAGAATCATTTGGTCCTCTCATTTTCTTAAAACGTACACAACAAAAAGAACCCACTTCAGAGATGAAATAAGAATGACATACATTACAATAGGTAGTGTCCCTTTGAGATGCAACTGTCACAATGCAAGGGTGAAAGATTTTCTCATGTTTAAATAGTACCTGTATCTCTTATTTACACTGATTTCCTTCCCTGATAGAGTTGTGATCCCTAATGCTTTTCCAGAAATGATGCAGACATATGACAGGAAGCTTGAGAAAGAATTCAGATAAGGGAAAGGTTCCACACTGCATAATCCCCTGATTGATGTTTGACTATAGGCAGTTGCAAGAGGTCCATCATTAGCACATTAGAGAAGACTTTCTCCTCCTGACTTTTATCTGATGATATAGGCTAACTGTAATATGATCACAGTTGGGAATCTTCTTGTCTTTGTCTAAATTCCACTGATAATGTATGGTTATAAAAAGAAGAAAGCTCATATTACAGGAAAAAAAAGTCCAAGTCAGGATTGGTACATTCTTTTGTTCCTCTACAATCTGTCTCTGTAACATTTAGGAGGAAGAAATAAGAACAAAACCAAAACCAAACAGAACGGTCCTGCATTGAATTCTAGATATTAACCCCCATTTATTCAGCATGGGTTCAAAGAAAATCTACTTAAATAGCAAATCAACTTCAATGTAGCAAAATTAGGTCATGGGAGTAGAGGCTTAAACCTGCATATACAATTTGAACATGTTCAAGTACTTCCTTGCCCTGTAGGTGGGTTTCCTAGAAGATGAACGCTGAGGGTAAGCTGCCAAGCCCAGACCCCTCCTCACTGTAAACATGTCCATGCACTGCGGTCAGCATGCTGAGTGGCTTCCTGAAAGCTGCTCACTGTCTCCTCTTCCCCTGCAGCCATCCCAACAGCCGGCCACAGGAGAATCTCACAGGATAAAGGTATAAACCTATATTTTTTTTGGTTTACAACTGAAGCACTTCTTTCAGCTCCCATGATCAAAAGCAGCTCAGCTTATTGGAATCTCGTAAGTTTGAAGAGCAGACAGAAGAGAACTATAAAAAAAGGCTTTTCATTTTCTACCCCTATCTCCCCTAATAATTACAAGCAGAGAGGAGGAAACAGAGAAAGAAAACTGATCAATAAAGACAGTGTTTAGTGGAAGGAGTCCTAGAATCCATGAGATACAAGAGGGGGGCATCCTCTGGTGATTCACAGGTGCATCAAAGCAAGGATCAGCATCACCAGCAAACAGGCACCTCTCTCATAAAGCCTTTAACATTTGTGTGTTCCCAAAAAGCTTCCAGTTTAAAGTTGAATATTACATTTAAACTTTATCACCAACAATGCTACAAGTATAGCAAGCCGGTAACTTGCCCACAGCGTTTGTGACATATTACCTGTACTGATCATGTATCTGCAGACAGAAAGCTAAGCATCAGTAGGTCTGAACCAGGCAGGTTCTTCATAGGAAAATGCTGTCTCCACACACTTCCATTCAAGCATAAAATATCAGTTCGGGAATCTGCCCCCCCTGTACCCCAGTGCCATTTGTACTGTCCGAAGAGCACTGAAACTGAACAGTCACTTTCCCACACTGAACTTCTGTCATTCCTTCCTGTCCAAAGTAGCTGAGTTCGTTACCATCCAGAATCACGCTAGCTGTGTAGAAGGTGTCAGGCTCAATCTGCACTGGATATTCAAACCACACAGGAAAAGTGTTACTAGAACCATCTGAGAAATATTTACTCAAGTTCTGGCCTAGGATAACTCCTTGCCGTTTGAGTTCAATCTTGGCACTGTACTCTGCCGATCCACAGCTGGAGCCGTACAGCCCAAAGCCAGCAATGAACACTCTTTTATCAACAGCAAACTGGATGCTGTCACACCGGCCCCTGTAACGCCACTGGTTGCTGCGGTAAGCACAGGACTGGAAGCGGTGGCACCGCTGAGGAACGAGCCCTTTCCGGGGCTTGCTGACAAACTGCAACTCTGGCTTTTTGGCAGCTGTGTACCAAAGGAAGATATCATTGGTCTCGTTGAGGGTCAGAATCCCAGACTGAGCAGCGCCATTCGCAAAGTCGTCGAGTGCCATGGTGGGGATGCGAATCAAGTACAGAGCCTTCCCCAGGACTTTGCGCTTATTCTCTATGGTAGCCGTCAGCTCTTGTCGCTGACACTCCACTTCGGCCCAGTTCAGAGCCGCTTCGAAAACGACAATTTCTTTGGCATTCAGAGTCTCCCTTCGGAGAATGCTTTCAAGCGTCTGAAAATCAATGTCACAGAAGCCCTCAGACTTCAAAGCTAGCTCGGCTTGGGCATCAATCACTTCCCAACAGCGCTGGGTCAGGTCAGGTTCCTCGAACAGGCAGCTCTGGGAAAGCAGCACGCAGGCGTTCTTTGCGCTTAGACTTGTTTCTAGAAAGTTAACGCAGGCACGGGCAAGATGAGGGACAATGTACTTCTTGGCAGCATAAAGAGTGGCCAGTACAGTATCTGCAGCCAAATCAATTTCATCGCAATAGATGTATCTGAAAGGAAACACAAGCATGTAATGCTGCTGCTTAATGCACAAGGATCATTTGTCAGTAACACCTGAAAGTTACAAACAACGAATATTTAAATTGTTCCAAGTTAAAACTAAGCACTGCTTTTGGGGAACATTGATTAAATTCATAAGGAAAGTACCAGCTAAATTCACCACTCATGTAAGATGATGGGAGATAACATGCTTAAATCTAAGGTGAATAAAATTTCACATTTGGGGCACATGCTGTAAGACAATGGTTATGTTTCCAAAGCACGGTCCCCTCTCCAGCTCTGTTTTCCTTCCGTAGGTACTTTGGCTAGTGACAGACTAACCTCCCCAAGAGGGAGCTCGTCAAGTACTGCCTTACTTGGCTAAGGCAATAGTCTGGAACAGGTGCTACAAACAGTACTCGGACTGGATGTCCCAAGATGGAGAACGATGATGATTCATTGAGGTATATATAAATACAAGAGCGAGAACAAGTTTATTGGTAATAACCAGCTGGTCTCTCAGAAGAGAAATGCTATCAAAGCATATCAGGTGCTACCCATCTTTGTAATTACTAGCATTTTAACAAGGCAATGAAACACACAGGAAAAGCAAAAGGCACAGAAAACTAATTTTCAGGTTTATTAATGCTTACAACATCCTAGCTCCACTAACACAGCATTTTGTTTCAGTCTCAGTGCATAAGGAGAAAAAAAAGCTTTTTACTGCCATGATAGTGTCATGAAAGAGACGAAGGTGAAATTCTATTTATGTGACTAAACTGCTGGGATTCATTGCTTGGAGAAATGAAGCATTGTACAGTTTGTTCTTTTTAATATCTCATGCTTCAGGGACCCATTTGCAGCTAGTGAATGCAATGTGTTAAAACCATGTCAAATGCAATTTTACTCTTCACGGGGATAAGCAATTCTTGATGGTTATGGTTGATAAAAACATCTTCCTCCAGTGAAGCTGGAGTTGTATGCAACCCTGTACTAATTAATATGTTTTAGCTAGCAGGTTTCCCAACACAATGCATTTTTGGTACTACAGAACGTGCTTATCAAGGGGAACTAGTACCTACATAGTAGGTTGTTTGTAGTTGCAGATAGCTTTATTTGGATGGTTTGCAGGTTTATGGTGATATCTTCCAAGCCACACCAAGAAAATGTGCTCAGAGTAGACTGACCAAACAATGTAATAAATTTTAAGAGGCTACAGAGAACAGAATACTCATACAGACATCTCCCTCCCCCCTTTTTTTAAAACACACCTTTGTTACTTGGTTTCAACTGGGCTATTTGCAACAACAAGGGCTTAGGCCTTAACGTCCTTAACTGTCCCAACAAGCTTTCAGTTTGTTTGGTTTTATGATTCTCCTCTTTGCTCTCCAACACTTTTCTCCCTTCTATTACTTCTCATTGCCTGCTAGTACAGCAGAGAATGATGACATCTGTTTTAAATTGAAATAGTACAGAAGTTGCTAGTTTAATATTCATGAAAGCGAGGAACTAATATCACTGATTTACAACAGACACAGCGCAGATCAGCTGTCAGCAATATTCCACACTTTGCACTCTGCCAATGTACCTCGATTCTGGTTGACAATTACTGATATCCTTATTACTCATTATTCAATTACTCATCCTATTCTTAAACAGAGGATTCTGCTAGACCATAGGGTTGATGGTTTAGTAACACATTCATTCTAGGTTAAAGTGAGACTGCAGTTCTAACTTCAACAGTCAATATTAAGGTAAGACATATGCATTAAAGACACCAACTCGGTGTGTCAGCAGGATTATGAATTTTAACAACCTCTTAACCCTATTTTTAAAACAATAGAGAACAGCAAAATCAATTTTAATTGGAGAATAATTACTATCTACCAGTCAATATTTCCTATGTTATATCTTGCATCTTGCAATACCTTGTCCGATGTTCACTGTAAGTAAACACACTATATAGTAAAACACGAAAAATATTTAAGAATTCACTGTCTAAGGAAAAAAAATAATATATATTCTTACAAAGATTATAATGGGTCCCTCCTGGCTATGGGAAGGAGCATATGAAGGAGAAGACTGCTTTGGGATGGACAAAAAGTCTTTTCTTTCTTTAGCATCAGTATCGTGAGCTTTATACCATCCGCTTCTCACAAAAATTGCAGGCAACACTCGTGGGAAAGATTTCCTGGGGGGTGAGGAGCGAAGGGGGCCAAGACTCCCCCAAGCTCCGCCCAGTGCAGCACATGCTCAGGATAGTGCAAGGAGGGGAATGCTGCACTGCTGAGCAACATCCCTTCCCCATCCCTGCACCATCACGGCTGCAGGCAGCCCCGGCATTCGCAGACACTGGAGCACTCTGCAGGCTCAGACACACTGCATCAGTTAGCGCTAGGAAGGTTAGCTCAACATCCACAAAGACCACAAAAAGTTTGTGTGGTCTTCTGCTTTTTTAAGTAAAAGCTTACAGGGTGATGAATTTCGTGGTTCTGGCCATGCTCTCCAAGATATTTCCTGAAATTACCATGGGCTAAATAATTTGCCAAGACTTAGGTTATCAGTATTGATATTCTCTTTTCTAGGTTTGCTCTCTGAACATATTTTTTCATGACAATGATAAATTCAAAAAGCATTCAGTTTTTAGATGGCAAATCACATTTAGTCACAGCGATATAGATTTGCTGTTCAAAAAGAAAGTAGGACAGGACTCTGAGTATCTTGCATTTGTGCCTTGTAAAATTCTGCATGAAAGTAAAGCCCAAGTCTGAGCTCTGCAGAAAACACCTGCAAAAACAGAAAGGCCCAAAGCAGGGATCTACAACGCACCTACCGATATAATGCCCTAACTTTGTCCTACATTCCAGGTCTATGCAAAAGCTGTGACTTCAGCTTCTCCTTGCAGTTATTTGCACGGAATGTTTCTGATGTTCAGAATAACCTATAAAAACCGGTACGCGACAAACTCTGTATGCAACTTTGACTGCTCCTCTACAGTGCCACGGAAACACAGAAGAAAAAAAAAGGAATTCTTTCTGTAATCACATGCTAGCCAAAACAATCTATGGAATATAATAAATGGTTCGCTAGTGATTATACCATTACATGCAATAAACCCCACAGCACGTTAAAAGGATTACCATTGGATACTAACGTATAGTCTAAAGCTGTTACTAAAGCTGAAGGGAAAAATGCCTCAGAGGCACAGCAGTTCTGCAATTGGGAATTTCTCTTGAAAAATCAGAGTTTATAGATACATTCAAGGACAGCTCAGCAGGGAAACTGCTTCATTGTGTTCACTTGGAAACGATAGCATTTCTTATGCAGTTTGCAAGAAGAAATCAAAGACCTAGATAAATAATGATCATGTAAACTGACTTCTCACCCCCCACACACAGTTGGAGTAAAAACCACCCTATTCTTGTAAACAGCATTTTTAGCACTTTCCAGATGCATATATATAATAGATGAGGGGAAATTTAATTTTCAGTGCAATTTAATTTTCAGTAATTTATGGTCATTTTTCTAAGACAAGACAGACATGTAGCACATTTAAAAAAGAGCTGGAACTATGTTGATATACAAACATAGCAATTCTGATTTTTGTTTTTCTTTTTAACTTTTCACTTTGCAAGCAAAGTATAACAGTGCTGTTGTGTTGTTGTTTGTTTTTTTTTTTTTTTTTTGCTACAGCTGACAATTCCTTTTAGTAACTCCATTCCTTTGTGTAATATGTGGTGACAAATCAAATCAATAGGCATTACAGTATACAATGTGCCCAAAGATCCCCTGTCAAAGTCATTATTTATAACTGCCTACATTAGCCTAATATATGCGTGCCTGGAAGTAGAGGGGGAGACCAACATGAGGTAAAAGTTTGAAATACTTGAAACACAAAAAAAAGAATATTTTAAGCAATTGCTTTCGTTCTGTTTACACACAACTCTTAATACATTGCTAATGTCACAGTTCAAGTATGTGTACATCATAAACAAAAATATATCCAGCAGATGAATGATGCTTACTTCAGCATTGCAAGAAAAGCAGCAGGCTCAACATCTGGTATACGGATTTCATCTTTGTCCTCAGCAAGCTCTCCGTAAAACATCGCGTGGAATACCGAGCTCCCAACAGCCAGGACATACTGTTGAGAAAGGGAAATCTTATTTCATGCTTTAAGCCGAAAGCTCTGCCAACAAAAACAATGTGGGAGAGCCATTCTGAAGATACCAGGCTTCACTGACAGGCAATAGACACACTTCAATGAGAAATGGAGTCGAAGTTAAAAACAGAATTACACATTTTCCCCTTAGTTTTACTCTCATGGGCATATATGCATTAGCTACTGGAAAAAGCTCATATCCACTACAGAAGTTAACTATTTCTAGACAGTCTCAAGAGTAATATTAATCAACAGCATGAGCAGTATTCCTAACTTTACAATGACTGCCTCAGATACCACAAAAAAAACAAGGGACAGCATTCCACTGCACGTAGCCTTTTAAAATACAGAACTAAGCCTGCCTCAGAAGAGCTGAGTCTCCCTTGCTACGTCCTGGCATAACCGTGGGAGCTCTCCTGCTATCCCCCGCACAAAAACTGATAATGCAGCTGTTGCTTACTTTGTGTCCTGGCAGCCGCTGGGTCCCACCTGGTGGCCCGACCACAAAATGAACATCTGCCATCAAGTCATTGTTGAACATCACTGCATTTCTACAAACATAGGCAGCGTGTTAATTTATGGTGCCTCGTAACTCCGCACTTGCCCCGGACTGAAGAAATCAAATTTCTTAACATGTTAAAGTTACACGATAATAGACTGAGAAACAGGTCGAACAGTTTTAAGCTACTTTACACATCAGTGCACAAGTGTACTGGGAAAAAGCAAAGCTGGGGAGGGGGGAGCAATAAAAAAAAACAAACTTACAAAAACTTTTCAAAAGGTGGCAATCAGTCAAGAGCATGTATCACTGAAAACCCCCACTAAGGTCTACAAGCAAATCTTTATGGGTATGCTGCAGCTTGCAGCAACATTTTTATTTACACAAACAGCTGCACTGTCTGGAAAAGAGCTATCAAAATAATTTCCATTAGCCAAATACATTTTTCACACACCATGGAAAAAAAAAAAAGATAGAACAGTGTTTTACTCAGCTAATAAATAACTAAAAGTACACATTTTGTGACTTCTCACCACTCCATCCAAAACACAAAAATGAAGTGTCCTGAACTTACCTCTCTCTGATGGTTGGATAAAGTCCTTGCCAGTTTGGTGCAGGAATAGTGTTGTTGTTATTGAGATTTTGCTGGTGGTACTGCTGGACAGCAGTTGTATTAGTGTTGGCTGGTTTCTTTCGGGGAAAAATATCAGCAGCCATCTTCTTCTTCTTTTTGGTCTTCAAGGTAATGATTTCATAGCAAACTGGAGGCAATTTGCTGCTACTACTGCTGCTGCTGCTATTTCCCTTCTTAGAGCTCTTCTTGGACCTGTTCTTGACTGTCTCTGGAAGCATCAAGAAGAAGGTGAGACATTTCATGTTCTTTCCTTTCTCATCTACCATGAGTATACTTATCTGTACTGCTAGATAGCCTCACTAGCTCAGAACGTTAAAAAATGCACATGTAAGCTGTTAAACACAGGGCAGCAGAGCTGACAGTTTGTTTCTCTTCCAGCAAGGCAAGGTGACCTTTCCAGCATACCGACTAAGAAACTGCCTTTAAGTTTGATCCAGTACTCGAATTGTTAAACACATCCCCATCCTTCCAGCCAGTTTTATTTCTTTCCAGGTCTCCTGACCGCGAACCGCCCGAAAGCGCTGCGCCCTGCCGGGAGGGTAGGGCAGCAGCTTCCCGCCGGAGGCTCCGCGGCGTGCTGTCGCACCGCTCGCCCGCTCAGCGAGCTCAACTCGTGCGATGGAGGGACCCGAAGAGAGTCGGTGTTGCAGCCCTGCAGATGGAGTCAGCCGGCGCTCGGAGCCAATGGCTGGAGTCACCGCCAGCGATTGGAGCCAGCCGCACAGTGACACCTATTGTAACGTGCGCGGTGCCAACATGAAAGCGACAGCAGTGGCGCTCCGCAGTTGAGACGCAGCGCTAAGGAAGGAAGGGACCGCCACGCACGGCTGCATAACTGCACGGCTGGCCAGGGGCAGGACAGGCAGCTTCTGCCCTCCTAGGTGCTGCCTGGATTTTCACGGGGGAAGCAATGAAAAGTTGAAATCAGGTAGAGAGACGTATTTGAGCCTCAGTGTTTCTGTGGGAGCTCTTCCCACATGCAATTGCTATTAGCATGGCTCCCTATGCCCCTGGTATTCCCACAACCCCTCCTGTAACAGTTGTGCAGAAAGAGCTCGCTATAAATATCCGAGCCAAATTAAAGCAAATCAGCTAGCAGCGGAAAAGACGGCGATGCGGTTAAACAATCCCTTTCAGCGGAGTTTATATTCCAGTGTAACATGAATAGAGATGAGGTCACAGCTTCAGCTTTAACTCCTTATGTTTCTCGATAATGTAACGGCCTTTGACAGGGGTCTCAAATCACTAAGCAGCGTTAATTAGGCCAGCTTACACCAGACGTGGCTGCACCACATCAGAAGAAAACTTCTAGATGTGCAATCAGATTAAAGCAAATCAGAGTGAATATACTTAATCAATGTTTCAAAGCATTAAATGAAAGGCTGAACAATTTAGCGAGTCTCAGGCAGAAATTGTTCCTTGAGATGCAAACGCATCCTGATTTTATTAACACTTTCTGAAATAAACAGGATATAAGCTATGCCAACCAAACCATTTAAATAAGAAAGAAGACTAATTTTCAGTCATTAGCTTACTTAGAACTTAAATATAGAACAGATTTCCTTAATAGTAGGTCAAGTGTATAAAAATGGGAAAATATTGCCACTTAAAAAAAGGCAGAGAAGAAATATTCAGTATTAGGTGTCAACATTTCACACCTTAAAATACTGGCTGGGTTGATAATTCAAACGTCATCCCAATGATTTTCAAGTTTTAAAGAAAAAATCCTCTTTCCTCTTAATGCAAGCCTAGCCATATGTAGCTTTAACTAATTTTGCTGGACAAGAGTACAACATCAAAAGAAAAAAAAGAGCAAAAGTTGGTGGAGAATCAGTTGACCTTGCTGAAACCCCTGACAGTCTGCCACTGACTTACACTGAGGCACAGAAGTTACTCAGGCTGTTTATTGAAAATCCCATTGGGATTGCTTGAATCGCAGCTACGGCTCCATAACATGTAATCTCAGAACGTCTTTAAACCCAAGGACTGTAAAAACCTCAAGTGCAGATATTTCAAAGATTATCAGGTCTCCTGAAGAGATGCTCCACGTTAAGCACTAACTAAAACCATTGGCAGCGGCCATCCCAAGGCTTGGCTGCAGTGGTTTGATAAGATATTATTTCCAGACACACGTCTTTCTCCTCTGTCTGAAGCTCACAGGGAAAGATGCTTGTCCATGCTCAGCTGCTGCATTTCACAGCCCAGCATCTCAATGCAAAGCCACCTTCGCTGGTAATGTAAAAGGAGATGGCGGGTTATGGCTGCTGTGGCTGAAAAAACTGGGAGACATTCCTAAACAGATTAAGAGACAGGTGAAGCAATTTCCAAAGAAATATTTCCTAGCAAGCTTTCTTCCCCCCTTTCTTATTCTCCCTCATTTTTCTTTTTGATCTGTGACAGATTCATTTGGGTCAGAAACTAACAATCTTAGCCGCATTAAATTGTGGAAGTAAAAGAAGGGGTAAAAGGGAAAGAAACTCATCCCACAGATGGGATGTTTATAATTGCTCACAGTGGAGGATTTACAATGTGAACACAGCAAGTATTCTCAGCATAAAATGTGACCTTGTTGGGTTTGTGTAAGTTTTTTTTTCCCCGCCTTACGTAAACTTCCGTCCCTTCTAGTTACAGTAATAACCTGTTTGCCATTGCACTAGGAAAAAAGTAAAAACCTTAGAGATACTGAATAGCCATGCATTCATCAGAAAATCTAGTGAAATTCAGCACTGCCATTGGCAGTAGGAGAAAGGTAACAGAGGTTAGGAGATTCATATGGGAGATTTGGTTTTAATTCCACAAATCCATTTCGCTTACTAACAAATGCAAAAAAAATCAAGGTCCTCGTACACTTTTGCAAACTACTTTGCCAAAGAGTCCAAAGATTATACACATAATAAAAAAGGTCACTGGGAGGCTGCAGAAGGGAAAGGGAATGACAGACAGACTCACTGGCTACCTCAGTTTGGGAAAGACTAGTGGTAAACGTGAACCAGGAGTCAGGCATACCTTTGACTTCTATAAAACACAACACACATACTTATAGCATGTTGTGCTCTCACGGGGAAGGAAGAGAGGAAGAAGCTGCAGCTGAAGTATGTTCTGCCTGAACCCAAAAGTCAGACAGACCCCTAGTAGACAAGACAACATCTGTGTAAAAGGATAAAAATCCACCCCAGTAGGTAAAAAGCCCAACTGGCAGCTCTGTCAGTTCTTAAGTCCCCCATCAAAACCTGGTCTGCTGGAAATGGAAAATGTTGATGACTCCACAACTTTTTCATAGGAACTGCTGAGTTCTGTTATGACCCTTTTACAAGCTTTATACCACCTTCTACTGAACTTTATTAGCTCAGAACAAAGTGACATATACCAATTATTAGACCCATGTGAAGTGGGGAAAAAACGCGCAAAGAACTGGTGCTACTTGTACTCACTATTTTTTACTGTTTTGGCAACAACTTCCACATATTTTCCCATAAAAAAGTTTTCTTCTTTTATTATACACATACTGTTAATGACTTTACAAATCAATGTTAGCAATCAGTAAAAGCAAGCTATGAGCTTCTCCCTGTTGAAAGGCTAGTCATAGTCTCAAGTTCCAATCAGTCTGTTTCTGGTGAGAGGATCAAGGAAACTGATCTTCTCTTACCCAAAGATCTATCCATTTCCAGAAACTTGTTATGATGTTTTCCTTATTTTCTTCAGTAATTCACATTTTTCTTTATTAACAGAACTTCATAAATATAACTTCGAAAAAAAGGAAATTCATTCTTCAGACATATTAATATTTATAAGTAATCAAACCGGAAATATTAACTTCAAGGGTGTAGGCAATTCCATCCTTAAGTCTTAACACAAGTCTAACGAAAATCCTTCATGCCAGATGTGAGGAGTTTAGCAAAAAACTATATTCTGAGGCTGAATCACAGAATCATTAGGGTTGGAAAAGACCTCAAAGATCATCTGGTCCAACCATCACCCTACTACCAATGTAACCCACTAAATCATGTCCCAAAGCACCAAGTCCAACCATGCATCAAGTTTAACCCTTCTTTCAAATTGGGAACAAGTTATGAACCCTTGGAAATCAGCTCCTGGATAAAAATTCTTAAAAACAAACAAACAAAAAAACTGAAGCATTAATTTTTAAGTTTAAATCCAAATGCATATAACATACCTGCAATCCCAGTTTCAATTATCCTCTAAGATCTCTAAGTAATATGCTTTGAAACCATTGTGAGGACTGGCACAGGAATCATATTGCCCAACTTTTGGTGCAATATATATATTATGTAATAATTGTGTGTATATATATATACACACACACACGCGATTATACCTTTCTAAAGGTAATTTACACTCAAGAAATCATTGAATTTCCAGGGTTGATGGGGGTACTCTTCCTCGCATTACATCAGTCTCTCCTTATGCAACAGCAAGCATACCAAAATTTTCTGTTTTTTCTTCTAATAGGTTGTACTTTTCCTGTATCACATATTTACAGCTCTGCTCTTCATGTAGTAATAGGAACTAGACAAATCCCTAAAAAACAAGATTTCATCAAAATTCCCAATGGTCTGTCGCAACCAGATCCTGAACTGAGGAATGAATTCCAAGTAGGCATTGAGAAAATGCGTATATTTTTTTTTTGTAAAGTTGCCAAGTCTTTCCCTGGGCTGTTATTATGCCTACGCATTATTAAAATTCTTTGTTTAAATTCTGGATTCCCCAATGAAGCACGTTTCAGACGGTACATCTCTATTAACCAAAATAAATACACAGTGTTAATGTTTAACAAATCTACCTGTCCACTGCTACTTCTCATTTAATTTGACTTTTTACACACTATTTTTTAATCAGTGTTTAATTCTAAGATCAAATAAACAATAAAACCAAGAAAACCAACCCACACAACTGAAGAGCCTAATTCTGTTTACCTATTTATGAATTATTTAGTCACTTGGAAGAACCCTTCCCCATCACCATTCAAACCCTCCTGTTGGTAAAAATGCTCACTTGGAAAGGAGACTGATAGCTCTGCTCTTGACTTCGTCAAGTAAAAAACACATTACAATTGACAAAGTTTTCCAACCTCCTTGCTCTCTCCCAAGTTACTGTTTGGCAGCACTGAAGCTAACCAGGAGTGGTAACTGTTTCTGACTGTTGCATGGAAAAGCTGGCCCTCAAGTCTTCCTCAGTAAGGTTCGCTAGGGTGAAAATGAGACAAGAGCAGGAACAAAGATAAAATTATGAAGACTTTCAGAGAATAAGCTAAAATAAGGGAAAAAAAAAAGGAGAGAGTGTTTCTTTCTCTGAAAAGCCAAGAACAGAATAGCATCAGAATAGAAAAGCATCTGGAACCAATGCTAGAAGCTAAATTGTGTTTTGCTATAGCTGGTATGCTATACTAGCAACATGCTTGTTGGCAAATATTCCTCCCAACTCTGCCTAGTGCTTATTATGGGATTTAAAGAATGAGGACTTAAACCCTTTGCATAATTCTATCCACAAATATAGCTTTTACATTTTTTTCCCTAACCGCCCTCAAATGCTTTAAAGGAAACAAAAGCAGAAAGACCTGAGCAGCCCAATCATCAGGTGAATACAAACTTTTATAAATCAGAAGTTTAAAGAATAAAATTGTCTTTTATTCTCCCATTATTCTGTTATTTGCTAGCATATAGGCTATATTTCTACACATCACTTCTTACTGGTCTCCCTATCAAGACAACCTTAATCTTTCTAATGTCCTTTTTGTATCTGCAATTATTTTCATTACCCCTTTTTGATTTTTACAGCAATAGCCTTTTTGAGGCAAAGCAACCAAACCAAAACACTGTATTTAAGAATAAGAAAAAAAATTTACCCCTTTATTTACTTCCTGATGCAATCCACTTTCTGTGTGAATTTTAGTTGGCTCACCATAAACCTGTTCCAAAACCAAGTGCAACACTTTCTACTGTCATTTTTTTCTTGTTTAGCTGCCCAAAGTTTGCAATTTAACTGCAGTGAGAGGTTCAATAACTTAGTATTTACACCCAAAACACACTAATATAACAGAAAAAAGACTTCTTTACACTTTTGAGTTTTGCTTTTAAATTTAAAAGGTTTTGTTTCCAGCTGGATAAAAATGTAGCTAGCATATTAAAGTGAGAAAGGAAAAAAATGTTTAAGTTTCCCCAGAATTTTCATTATCAATTCAATACTGTGTATGCAACACAAATGACATTCTATATAAACCATAACTGTATAAAGACTTATGTTTAAACAACCTACAGTGAACAACATATTTGATCCTGTTAGTGAATTATCATAGAAACATTCCCTTTTGTGCATATGAAAAGAAATTATGTGAAATGCTTCATCACAACACGAAATAAATGATCTTACCAGCCTGCTGAGACACATTTCCTAGCGTCATAGTTTAGGAACTGCAAGTAGAAAATATCCCAGAGTAGAATTTGCCATTTATTTTATGAACATTCATTTGCTGCTTGATAGTTCAACGTAAAAACAGGAATTATAAATAAATGTGTGAGATGAGAAAACCTTCAACATAAAAATGAAAAATTCTATCCGAGATTACAGGACATAAACTGTTCTTCTAATAATTTAAAAGCAACAAATTACACATTTCTTCCCCATCACTACTGCCTAAGCTTGCCCATTTCATTGCATGTTTTTTTCCTCATGACAAATTGTGGGGTCAAAAAATAAGTTCTTTCTTAGTGGCTGCCTCTTTTGTGTGTGTATGTTTCTAAACATATGGCAAACCTGAAAGCATTCAGCCCTTTCCTAAGACAGAGGTCAACTTTAATTCTATTCTGCCTCTTATCAAAACTGACTTACAAAGGCAAGATCAGATAGCTCAGGAAATTGGTAATGAGATACAGTGGTTTTCATCTCTAGGTCACTAATTCTAAATTGACCGAGGTCAACAGTAATCAAAAGTCATTAGCATTTAATGATCATTCAGTGCCCTGTGAGAAAGAAGCTAGTGATCTTAGTGCACTTTAGAGAAACCACCACTACAATTAGTACACATGCTGGCTATTTCAACAGGGAGATTGGGATCGGATGTCTAGAGACAGGACTTCCCTTCCTATCTCACAGACAGATCTCCCTTATGTAGACAAACCTTAATACTAATTTTAACTTTGTTCAGAAACTACTTTTTTTAAAAACTGAACAGTTAAGTTAATACAGGATCTACAAAGGGCAGGTAGAAAGATGACTGCTCCTGTTCCCTTACATCAGTGGTTCCCAGATGTTTTTGTTCTCCTACACACAGGTCAGTAAGTCTGCAAAATGATAGACAACTCGTCAGTGAGTCCTCACTTTTGAAAGCTGATGGCACTAGAGGAGTATCCACCCCATGAACAACCACAGGAGGAACGTGATCCAATTGAATGTGTTAGCGCAGAATTCAAGGACTACATTTTCACATGCAGATCACCTGTTTTCATGTGAAACCACACTGTGGAAGTACCCTGTGGGACATAAGAGGGAGGAGGATATTGCTAAGACCCACACAGTAACTGTTCTGCAGCCTGCAACCTTCAGTCTCCTGAGATCGCCATGCTCTGAAGTGCTTCAAGTTCACAGTTGAGCGAGGTTAAGAAAAACAGAGGAGACTTGAAAGGTTAGGTGTTGTAACAAACACCATGAGGGTCTGCCATCATGAAACTACATCAATCCGTTGGACTCTAAGCTTCACCAGACATGAAATAGCTGGCTTAGAAACCCCAAGCAGATCAGTAACTGGGCACACTAGTAGAAGAGCACACCTGGAACCATCCAAAAGTAGTATTTTGAATGAGTCAAAAATGGGGAAAAATTGGTATAGCTTCTTGTTTCCAATGCATTTTAACTAACAAAAGAGAAGGACCATCCCAGTTATTGGGAGAGGAACAGATTAGTCCCTTATCAAAGCAAGTATCTGATAAGAAATGCATTCTCAAACACGGTGGCTCTCATTTCTCAAAAGTGGGTCTCAAAACCCAAGAATAAACACTATTGGATTTTTTTTTTAAATTGTTTAATAACCCCAATTTTCAGGTATTAGGGACCGATCACTGCTAACTTGAGCTGTGTCCAAATATTTCAAGGAACAGAACCAAACACTGCATCCATCAGACTGCACTGCACTGAACTAACCTTCTTTGGCCACACGTCAGCAGCTGTGGATCTTGTTACTTGCCCTTAGCTTTGCTTCCAGACTTGCCCAGCACGTGCAGGTTCTGTTTGGATTTATAATGGTGATTCCACAGGGGAATAAAAACATTGACAAAGTTTTATCAGATCAACTGTTCTACAAAATCAGATATACTTTCCTCTGCTGCAAGTACTTCAGCCACACTTGCCTATTAATTCAGTCATGCTTTAGCATTTTTATTAATTTCTCCTCCTCTTTACAAGTAAATGGCAGCTACTTTGCAGTAATAAAGTTTTGAAAGGTGGACATGTATATACCCAAATTCTGGTTTCAGGTTATATTTTTAAGCATCAAGACATATTTGTGTAGCAATGTTAGGGCATCCTAAGTGCTTACTCTCCTTCATGATAATGCTGTCTTACTAACCCTGTGACATCTCAGAATTGTAGAACAGGAAAAAAAAATGAAGAAAGAGGAAGTAATCAAACATAAGAGCATGAAGGTATTTTAAGGGATTGTATTATGCACATGTACGTAAGTTTTACGTATTATAAAACTTCCGTAGTATGAAAGCCTTTACTTTTTCTTCGTATATATGCAGCTGTATCACCTTGGTCTGACAGTCAAAACAGCACTAAGAAATCAAATGCACCCAGGTGTACTTTGTACACCTTTATATGTGCATTACACTACCCTAACGTCACGTGGCATTCATGTGAGCTACGTGCCTCAACAGAAACCAAGCAAGCTGTCTAACAGGGCAGGGATTTCTTTCACCCGAGTTAAACTGTATGCTGAGGACTCTAAAGTAAGGCAAAACACTCCAGCAAAGGAGCAGCGTACATGTTTCCGCTGTAAATAACAAGCAGCTTGCCTCAGCTCCTCCCCAGCTGTAAAGAGTATGGCTTGTGCTACGTAAGCAAGGTGACACACTGAAAGCAGCGTGTGGCACATTAGGGATTAGATTTTAAAGGGATTTTGTTCCATCAACTCTTATAAGCCTACATATAAAATCCCACAGCTACCAGGTGCAAGCAAACGTGCTACCTGACTGAAGAGTTACTTTCTTCTCATGCTCTCAGAAAATCCTTGCAACCAAGCAAGCTTTGAGCAAAATAGGAGGCAGCAAAGCTATAATTCTAGAAAATGTCATTTTCTGAAGTAAAATGACTCCTTTAAGTTCTTCAGATCGTGAAGAGAAATTGCAGCTAGGGTGGACGCAAAGTGTAACCTGGCACATGAATATCCATCCTGTCACAGGCATATGTTATCAGCAAGTCATTCAGAAGTGTACTCAAGTGGTACATGATCCTCTGGTAGACTGAAATATTTATTCAGGATGCCAGGTAACATGATGCAGGTAACAGGGTTGGACAAGAAGGTTTCACAAGGTGCCTTCCAAACCTGTTTTCTGTGATTTTACACCCTGTGTACCCAGGATGGCCAGCAGATGTTCACAGATCACCCGTCTGCCCATCAGTGTTTTAAATAGCAAGCATTTCACAGACGTTGCCCTCACTTGGTCTTTTTACTCCAGCATGCTTAGTTAGCAAACTCAGATGGGCTGGTAGGATCACAAAAGAGATGAGCCAGGCCAGAAAAGCAGAAAGTGCACAAATACAAATGAAGTGACCTTTTACCTAAGCTTTCCCCCAGCTTTCTGACATGCATACATATAAGGCACTTCAGAATTAAGGCACAGGACCGGAATTCAACTTTACAGAATAAATCAGAACCGAATAAAACCTGCACTGCACAAAGCTTCTAATCTTTTCCTTACAAGATTGCCATCTCTTATTTCCATATTTTGCCTTATCCAGCAGCTCCTTGAAAGGAAAACCGTTGCTTAGTTATGTAGTGCCTCAAAAAATGGGGCTTGCCTGCCAGCTCAGGTATCTAAATACTTCTGTAAAACAAATCAACAGCCTGAAAAGTTTTCAGCTAGTAGAGAGAATATCACAGTAGAACTACCTTAAGTGACCCAACAATGCTAATGCTGGCATGAATGACGTCTTGCTGCATAACTAGTTGTTTGCACAACTTCACAAAAGAGATGAAGACCTAAATTTCTTCTGACAGCATAACGCACAGCCTATCAGCAGCAGACCTCTGCTTTAACCAAACCTACCCTAGCCCTAAAGTTATCAACATAACACCCATTTAGCAACTTTAGAAAAAAAAAAAAACTATCACACAGTCTAAGTAGCAAGAATACATGCTATAACAAAAAAAAAAAAAAAAAAAAAACTACTGCAAGTTGTATCCCTTTCCTCAGCCTTACAAGGCAAGCTAGAGGAATTCCGGATGGCTTCTGAAAGGTGTTTCCTCCAGGGCAGAGCTGAGGATCACTGGAGGGGAAATATGAGGAAAGTTACGGTGTATTATGTTGCAGCATACTTACTGTGAGGGATTTAAAAAAGAAAAAAAAAGAAGTACTGCACTCTACTTTTGATTTTGGCAATCCTACAGAACTTACTGCAAATGAATAAGGTCCTAAGATATTTAATTTGCGAAGTTAAATAGCCTAATTACGCCAAGATACAACACATTATGACATACTGCACTTCCTTTCTGCAGGAAACGATGAGACCAGAATAAAAATACCAAAATAAAAACTATTTTAAGCCTGATTCAAGCATGGAACAGTTACAGTTGACTCCAATACAATGCTGTACACGTACAGCCCAACACCACCTTCCTCTGCAAACGCTAAACAAAAAGTGTTGGACAGAGATTAAACCCTGGAAATAAAGTGTTGCAAAGACCAGTACCAGCACAGAAAACTGACACCAGAACCTTTCAGACATAACACAGGTAGCCTTTGTTGTTTTAAGCGGGCATGCTTGTAATCCTGTTAGTTACACTGAAATATCCTAACTTCAAACTTTTCCCCCCTTCAGGGGAGCACAACCCTCAATCCCCGATTTCTAAACACCTCACCTTTGAGGAAACAATCCAGGCAGACGAGTTTACAAACTCCACCTGAAATTTACCACCACTGGACTCTCTCAGACCAAAAACTTGCAGAAACACCAGGCGCTGGGCTTTGGGGGAACACATGGACACTGGGCCAACAGGGAAAGGGGAAGGGAAAGAGCATTTTGGTCAAACTGGGCACTGCCACCAACCTCTCCTCTGCAAGTTTTATTTAATGGAGAGTTAAGCGAGTTTTGCTTAAAAAATCATAAAAAATCACTATTTCAAGCAGAAGAAAAAAGGAAAATGAAGGAGAGAAAGCAACTTTTGGGTTCACCCCACTGTGAAGCGTTTCCCCAGAAGCAGCTGAGAGCCCCCCCCGTTCACCCCCACCCCCCTCCCACACACACCCTGGGGCCCAAAACCAACCCCAAACCCCCAGAGAGCTACACAGGGACCCCTGCGGCGCTCCCGGTGCCACACCACAAGGGTCTCCCCGCTTCGAGCCCCCCAAGTTTCACCCCCCACACCCGGCGACGCTCAGGTGCGGCCGCTCCGCTCCTACCCCTCCCGGGGCCCTGCGGCCCCTGCCCTACCCCCGGGGCCCGGCCCGGCCCCCTGAGCGCCGCCGCCCCCCGGCACCGCCCGGTACCGGCCGTGACCCCCCCGCCCCGGCCCCTCCACCCCGACCGACCTGAGGCGCTCCCGGCGCGGCCCCTCGCAGCGCCACGCGCGGCCCCGCCTCGGGAACGCGCCCGCCCGCCCCGCGCGCACGCGCACGCCGCACCCCCCCCCCCCCCCCCTTTCCCTCACAACTCCATGGCGGGCTGAGGGGGAAGGCAGGGCGAGGTAGGCGCCTCTGGCGGCTTTAACTTGACAAAAGTAGCAAGTGAACACACAAAATTGACAGAAATAGTAAAATTTAAAAAAAAAAAAAAAACAAAAAAAAACAAAACACACGTGAAAGTACCCCGCTGCGGGGTTAGGGAGTCTCAAAAACGCTGGTTTTACCATAGGGCACCAGCCCCACCTCAGAGATGAATAGACGTGAGGGGCCGGAGGGCTGCAACCCTCCGTGGGTGCCCTGACATGGCAGCCTAGCATGGCCTTGGGCCCAAACCACCGCCAAGCCCCCGAGCCCCTTCAGAAACACGTAGCCGCATTGTCAGGGTCAGCAGCCAGGCTTATCCAGGATTTCATAAATACAGGGCTCCTCATAACGCTGCTCTACCAGGCCACAAGGGAAATTAAGATGTATTGCTGGCGTTTAGTTTTAAAAGCCTAACAAAAGGCTTTATTTTGAGCTTTAGTGTTGTTTCCCCCACCCCAATGAAACAATTATTTCTGGAATCAGCGTTGTGCTCCAGCTTTGGTCCCTCATGTACATTCATTTACCTACATTATAGATGTTATTTCAACAGATACCTTCGCAAAGTGAAATTAGGCGTATCTGTGGATAATCAGTGCTTCGCTTTCCCTGTTTTAATATTGTAGCTATTAAAATAGATAAGAAGCTACCCAGCAGCAGTAGCAACCATATATGTATACACTTTATAGCTCTTATGGTTTTTACCAATAGAGTACATGCTTTAAATTATAGCGTGCAAACAATGATTTAATTGGGACTTGGGAAGCTAATGAAAATATTCATTGTCTAAACTGAATTTAAACAGCAGGGTTAGGCCTAGATAACCACTGATTTTCCATCCTGTTTTCAGAGGGAAGGGAAGAGTCCCTTTTGCAGCTCAGGTAATTGAGTCAGGCAAGTGGCAGAGAGAAGCCCTGTTCTCCAGTTCAGAGAAAGGCTTTGTTTCGCAACCTGAATTTGTGATCCCATAGTGGAAGTGTGCTCTGGCCATGGAGTCATTCATTACACTCACCTGATTCACATGTCCTCTTTTAAAAACACAGAGGACACTACAGACTAGGGCTAAACTCACTCTTGCCTTGGTGCCCTAGAAATAGCGAAGGCCTACTAGAGCTTGGTCATGGCTTGGTGGTAAACAAAGGGGGTACAACACGCACTGGCAGCATGCAGGCCTGCCAGCTGGTGAAGTGCAACTGTTTGATTGCTTTTGGATGCTTCCCATTTTCAGGTTATATGTTGTACGGATCATATTCCCAGTTTCAGTTCCCCAGGACAGTCTGAAGGTTACTCGGTGTTCACAGATGGCTTTCAGATGGAGAAAGTCACTGAGTAGTCCCTAAATGAAGTGCTCCTTCCAGTAACACTAGTTTTACTTTTGGGGCCCTCACAGCTCTTGGGGGTTTCTAGCCCTGGTGGGGCTGGGTGTTGATGTCCCCATCTCCTCATGTTGAAGATGTTGCACCCATAGCCCAAGAGCAGCTGCAGTGAAGGTTTTTGGGCTGCTCCGTTATAGCTTTGGGGTCTTGTCTGCTCTCATCCAGGTTTCCAGGCAAGCTCCAGTGCTGCCAAGAAAGGTAAAGCTGTGCATGGGAGAGCTGAAGTATTTTCATCAGTGTTTACAAAGCCATTTAACTGGGATGGGTTCTGCTACATAGTGGTGGTAGGAAAATGGAACCAAATATTTGTGTTGAGTCACATTCAGACTTGTCTGTTCTCTCATGTCACAGGCATATTTTCCAGGTATTAAGCAGCACTTTCCAAAGACACTAAATTGAAGAGGCATTTTGAAATGTTCATTTTCCAGTTCAGCTTGCATGCTGGGGAGGTTTTCCCAAGTGCTGCAGAGTATAATTACAATTTCTCCAAAAGCATCATCCCACCAGGTGCTTTGCTAGTGCTGACCATTCCCCCACCCTATGTCTCCCCTCTTAAAGCTGCCCTGAGTCTCTCCACACAGCTTCCTGGAAAGGTTATCATCTTATATTTAATAGGGGGAGAAAAGAGAGCACAAGAGATTTACCGCAAGTGGAAGCCATTACTAGAGCAGTTATCAAATGAAAGAACAATATAATAATGTCTAGCCATAAAGATATGAAGAACTGCCTGTCAGAGGCAGACACCTGACTTGTAAAATTAACTTCTGCAGCTGCTGCTAGCTCTTTTTGGCAGTCAGGACAAGGCCCTTGCAGCACAGGGTGAAACCCCCAGGGGTTTTGCAGATATTCAGGCTAGAAATTGGGCGCCCAAGCCAGGAGCAGTTGGAGGGAGACGCACTAGCAGCTTTCCTAGAGCCAAGGATGTGAACAAAACCGAGCCAGCGGAGCTCATCCCCATCCTGCCATCCCCAGTGCAGTGCCATGTCCCCTGCATTTATTTAGGCATCAGATGCCTCCAAAATCTACTCTGTGTTATCTACAGCAGCTCATTGAGGCTGGTGACCCTGAGTTTTGGGTTAATTATTAACTCACTAAGAGCAGAGGGTGTTGAATTTTGTCTGCCCTTTAACCCATAAGGTCAGGACACGCAGGCTATGGAGCTACAGCCAGAAGACCATGATTTCCAGTCTAGCATGCAGGCACATACAGTTTTCCTCATCTCTCCCAGTTCTGCCCTCCACCAAAGATTTGGGGCAGGAACTCCTTTAGGATTAAGCAAATTGCTATCAGCCTTTCCAAAAGGAAAATACATGGACTAGTAGATATGGGTGTCCATTGCAGAGCAGGTATTCATTTGTCATCACCTGCTAAGATAATAACAGAGAGGTAAATGCACAGAAATACCAGAACCCTCAGCGTGAGTTATGGCCTTAATCCAGAGGAAGATGACTTGCACTCAGGCTGCTTTAATATCTTGTAATTTCAGCTTGCTCAAGAGCTGTATGGGATAAAGGGTAGCCTCCATGGAGCAGCCATACCTTGTTTTAGAATTGTTATTTGCAAGCCTGGAAAAAAGCAGCAGCTTGTTTTCTCCCCTTCGTCAGCTTCCCCTGCAACCACACCAACTGCTGCCACCACTCTCAAACTATGTCACACCAAATTTAGCAGCTGGGCAGGTGACCAGGATGTCCCTGACTGATAAATGTTCATCAGGCACTGGCTATGCAGGCTCTGCATGCCTTCTGCCACAGCACACACATCGTTTGCTTGCAAGATATCTAATGGGGAGCATCAAACACTGCCTTACGCTGTCCCACCCATGGCACAGGTCTCATAATTCCTGCTTTTGCCCATAAGGAGCAGGTTGGTCCAGCACCCCACACACCTGTAGGATCAGCTGGGGGTTCAGCTGCCACCCTGCTGAAAAGGGACCACATAAAGGCTTAGAAAAGAGGCTGCTGAAACTTTCTCCTCCCTTGGACATTGTGGAAAGAAAAGATTTTTACAAGCAACCTGAAGAGTTTTTGACTCCTTTCTGACAGCCAACATCTCCAGCACACAGACATCACACCTCAGCCCTTTCCCCACTAAAATCACTTACTTTTAGCGGCACAGTCACTTCTCACACCTCCTTTCCTCTCAGCCAGCTGTGTCGTCTGTCACCAAGTTACACCAGAAACCACCTCCAAGTCTCCCTTTCAAGGGCTCAACTTCCTTCTGCGGCCTTTTATAGCTCCAGCACCCCATCATTAGGCCCCAGGTGCAACAGTCCCAGGTGCCTTTAACCCTTCCTCATCTGTCTCAGGAGGGCAATCATATTTCTTTCTGACCAGAGTGGTGGTCATATGTGTTTGGTTTTTTTTCCTAACAGGGTTGTCCATCAAAAAAGGCAAAGATGCAAAATGAGGTTTTCCAGATAAAGGTAGTAGTGATGAGATGTGGCTGTGGCAGGCAGGTGGTTTTGGGGCTGTGCAGGGATGGGAAGTGCTTGTTAAGATGAGGAAATAAATTGTCCTTCTTCAGCTGTACCAAGCACTTGTGCTTTTGTGAAAAATCACTCCACTGGCACGTTTTTGTCCTGGGATATGGCTATGAGTGCAATGTTGCTGAGGGCAAAGCCACGCCCAGGGTGTGCGAGCCCCCATCCCAGTAAGCTGTACTGGTGGGGATGAGTGCTCCCTATCCAGGACTCCTGGCTTTGTACGGGGGTGATGCATAGGACTGGTGGTGTCCTTCTGGCAGCATGTGCTCGCTGCATCCGCCAGGATGAAGTTAGTAAAAAGTATCTGGCAAAACTAATAAGCCCAACTGATGACTCCAAAAAGTCTACTCCAGTGCTTGAATAGTCAACCCTTCTGAAATGTGAAGGTGTTTGTGCCTGCCTCAAAGTCCACAGAGAGGCTCTTATTAGCTGGGATGGACTCCGAAGAGAGGTGCTTGCAGGACGTGACGGAGGAGTTACACAGGCTCCCCTGGTTTCTGGACAGGCAGCCCGCCCCGAGCAGAAGGAAGCAGAGAGGCTTACCTCAGCTTTAAGCTGTGATGGCGAAATAAGGTGGTGCTTTAATAGAAAATTAGAAAGGAAAATGGTTATTGAATTTTACTACAAAGCCCCAAGGCAGAACGAGGAGTAGGATGTAAAAATGTTCAAGGAAATTAAGCTGGCAATAAGGAAGGGCAGAGTGTTAATACCAGCAGCCTTAATTATCCTAACTTACAATGGGTGCACCCTGTAATAATTTTCAAGTATCGTTCAAGTGATCACAACAGATTTGACCCACCGCTTCTTAAATAAACTGCTGTAATTAGTAATACGCATGCATTATCAGGAGGTGCCAGGAACAACATCTTGAGCCTGTTATTGTGGAACAAAAACCGTGGGTACCAGTCGTGCTCTTAATAATGTTGTGTGTGTAGGGTAGGGATGAAGCAGGAGCTAGGGGGTAGGCAAGAGGATGCAGAAGTCTACGCGTCACAACAGGGAGAGGGCATGTATGAATCTTCACATCCTTCACATTGACTGAAGAGGTCAAATTCACCTCGTTTCTGCTCCAGAGACATCAGCTTCTTCTTCCCCAGTTAACCCACTGCGTGTTTTTGACTACAGCATACAAACAGGGTGGATAATCAAACCTCAGCTCCATGGGGAGAGCTGGTCGCAGCGATCTTCACCAGCTTTGCCTCCTGCCGAATAAGTCTGCGTCTTTAATCCTGTCCTCTTGGTGCCTGGATGAAGAGCACAGGCTCCCTCTGCTCCTTGTGTCTGCACAGCAGAGGGCACGGATTAGCCCTGAGTAAGGCATCTTGAGAGACATGACCATCTGGCTGTCATTAGTTTGATTTGATTTGATGGAATTGGACGAATGTAACAATTAGTATAGCAAAACCTCCTAATTAAATAAAAAAAGATGATGATGATTGAGGATGGATGGTTTTTTAATTTTGTGCATGAACGAAAGAACATGTTAATTAAAATCCCGGGTTTATTTATTTTCCTTTTGTAGCAAGCTGCTCCAAGGTCCGTGAACCTGGCTGCCAGCTCACGTCTTTGTCCTGCAGCCCTCCAATTCCTGCACACTGCATTTGCCACCCTCTCCTCTCCTCTACCCCTGCCCATCTGCTCCCTGGCAGCTCGCGGCTGCTCCCTGGGCTGTCAGTGCTTGTCCACAGCCTGGGGACAAGCGGGGACAGAGCCGAGGGAAGAACCTGCCCCTGGGGTGGATTTCAGGGGTATCGAAGTGCCCATGTTTCAGCTCCACCTGCTATGGAAGTCAGAGGCATTCAGCCTTTGTGGTGTTAAGGATGTGCAGGAGGGGGTCCTGAAGTGGGACCTGCTATTCTGTCTCCCTTTATAAAATAGGTTAAAAAGAGAACTAAAACCGGTACAGAAGTGACAGATGGAGAAAGACATCTATTACTTCTGAAGTTCCTCATGTAATAACGTGAAATCCTTGCATAAGAGAGCAGAAAGCTGGTAAGCTGCATGTTAGTCCATGCACAGCCCTGCTCTTTTTCTACGAGCTAGTCCTAGAAAGAGCAGTCTGGTTTTCTAAGTTTTGCAGCTTCAGCCTCTAGCTCTGCGCACCAAATTTTCTGCCCTGGCCAATTAAAATGGCATTTCTATTATGCCTTACAAACTCACAGCTCAAAGTCTTTGAGAGTACACAGGGCCTGAGAACAGAACATTCGTAAGAAAAACAGTGTGAGAAGTGTAATGTGTTTTTTTGGAAAACAAACTACAAATCTTCAAAGTAATCTGGGTCATCAGGCAGCCTTGTGATGAGACAGCAGGATCCTGCCAACCCCTTCTTAGGCAACGAAGATGGTGAAGGGCCTAGAGGGGAAGACGTATGAGGAGCGGCTGAGGTCACTGGGCCTGTTCAGCCTGGAGAAGGGGAGGCTGAGAGGAGACCTCATTGCAGTCTACAGCTTCCTCACGAGGGGGAGCGGAGGGGCAGGTGACCTATTCTCTGTTATCACCAGTGACGGGACCCGTGGGAACGGTGTGAAGCTGAGGCAGGGGAAGTTGAGGCTGGACATCAGGAAGAGGTTCTTCACCGAGAGGGTGGTTGCACACTGGAACAGGCTCCCCAGTGAAGTAATCTCTGCACCAAGCCTGTCTGCATTTAAGAAGAGATTGGACTGTGCACTTAGTCCCATGGTCTAAACTTTTGGGCAGACCTGTGCGGTGCCAGGAGTTGGACTTGATGATCCTTACGGGTCCCTTCCAACTCGGAATATTCTATGATTCTATGATTCTTGACTGGCAGAGCTTCTGATACCCCAAAAGCATTGCAGAAAATTAAACAAAATTATTAATAATTAAAAGTCCACTTACTGAAGAGGGTTAAAGACCCTAAAAACGAAACTAAGCATTTTATGGTGTTTTTTTTTTTTCTTTCTCTAGTCTGTGTTGGTTCAGCCAGTGAACCAGAAAACCCATTATTCATATCACTGAAATGAGTTGTATCAGCATTCGAGAATTAAATGCAATTAAATATGTGTATGCAGCCTAACAGCAAGGTGATTTTATGCAAGTTGTCTTGATACGTGTTAAGAGTTGCTGTTGGTGAGCTTGTCACCGAGTTACATTATTTCCCCTGAGAGCAAAACAAATCAACATTTCCCCACTTGGCGTTTCTGAAGACAACGTTTCAGTAACAGCTGAACAGCAGGGTCTGAAAGTGAACTTGATTATAGACAGAAAGGATATTAAAGCTGAGGAAAAATCCAAAGACTAAGGGAGCTCAAGGGGAGGAGGAGAAGGAAGAAATTATTATTTTTTTGTATTACTTGGGTTTTAATGCTACGGTATAGACTTTCTTACGCAGGTCACAGATTTAACACAAGTGCACCACAGCTCTCCCAAATTACCCTCCCTGAAGTAATTTAATAAAAACAGACTGTAAGATGATGAAGAAATTATATGAAAAAAAAAAAAAAGTGAAATGGGTTTCAAGAATAAGGGGAGCGACCTCTAAACATGTGAGATCTCCTTTTCTGGAGGAAAATCACAAGAAAAATGTTACTTCACACTCTTGGGCTGGGATACCTGGTGATATAGGGAAAACTAAGACATTATACTGCTGCTTTTCTTTGATTATGCACACTACTGTGAGAGGTCAACATCTTAAGATTTTTGCACAATGCTCTGGGAGCTCTTTCGCTGTTTCTTTCCTCTGTCAAGTTGCAGCTTTCCTCTCCCAACAGCTGCCAGCTCCGCTAACTGAAGGACGAGTTCTCAGCAGCGAAAGGTGCTTTTTGCTTTGGAAGAAAATAAAGGAAAGCATCGTAATCATACTCATCACCTGCAGGAAGATACACCGCAGTTTCTGTTTGGTTTTCAAGGATACAAAGAAATGCCTAGTTTGCTCATCTGGGTTTAGGGGAAAGCATTGAGCTGGTTTTCTGCAGAGGAATGGGAAACCGTAAAGGTCCCCACGGGCTTTGGCTGGCCTGATTGTCAGAGGGAACTTTCCTCCTGGGTCAGGACAGTAGCATATCACTGCCTGCTCCCCATGAGCAGGATTTTACAGGATGGTAAATGCTGGAGGTGAACCAAGAGGTATTTGGACAATGCCCTCACTTGTATGCTTTAACTCCTGGTTAGCCCTGAAGAGGTCAGGCAGTCGGACTCGATGATCTCTGCAGGTCTTTTTCCAAGTGAACAATCCTGTCCCGTGCTAAAAAAGCAATACAACCCAGCTGGCACAAGTGTGCCAGCTCCATCACTTTTCACCTGCAGAGATTTTGGCTGAAGTTTTTCTACAGCTGAACTACAGCCGGTAAAACCAACATCGATTTTCTATTCTCCGAGTTCAAAATGGATTTCTTTTCTTCCTGCAGGCAGGTGGAGAAACATCACCACCAGAACAGTTTCTCTTTGCATGAAAGCAGGCTGATCGACCTGCAGCAGCCTGCACAATGCTGTAAACGCTTCCACAGAAACAAGCATTCCTTTTATTTTCTTGTTTGGTTTTTATTATTTTTTAAATTATTATTTCTAAATAGAGCTTTATGGTAGAAGAGAGACAAATCAGAAAACACAGAATGATGGACAACTAATGTCCTCAACAGGTGTATATATATATATATATATATATATAAAAATACTAGTTTGGGAGCTGTCTCAAATCAGGTGGCCCTTGTTGCCACACGTGCAGCAGTGGCACACGTGGGTGGGTGTCTTGCATCCTCCCTGTTTCTGCTTACAGCCAGGTCACCTCCCGATGAGCCCAGCGCAGATTTTGAGGCATTGCTGCTTAGTCTACAATGAGACACAAATTGGAAACACTGATCTGGGAAAAAAAAAAAAAAAAAAAGATAAAAAAATGGATGTGTGTCAAAAATGCCAGAGGAAAATACGAACAAAAGGGGTGGGTGCCAGTCAACATGGCTTCAGGTGTTACATCCTCATAGCTGTAGTTGGGTTAAAAATAAGAAAAAGACTGCTGTACTGTAGCAACCATCCCTATCTTGTTAACACAATGCTGACTATTTATAAGAACGAAATTAAGTATTTGCTATAGGCAAGTGTGTTGAAAGGAGGAGTGAAACTAAAAGCAAAAAAAAAACTTTGATTGTTTCCTCATAGATAGAAATGCCATCAATTTGTATCTTGGACATAGCCTGGCACTGATGGGAAATGGTTCGTCAAAGGTGTTGGGACTGTGGGGGACAGGCTGCACCTCAAGCTCGCTTCCCTGCTCTGTGTGCTTGATATAGGTGTTCCCCACCTGGGAGCACACCGAGAGCGAGTTACATGCCTCTCCTTATTTCCGTCTAAAGTATTTTCAATATTTTAAAGGTTAAAGATGACCGAGTTCCAGGACAATAGCAAGAAATATCCAGACGATGCATCAGCATCTCCAGACTTATGTTTTCAGATAATATTATAAATCATCCTGTTTAATTAAAGACCTCCCCCTCGAGCTCCCAGCATGAGGCTATTTGTAGATGGTGGGGGAAGGACAAGCTCCTCTAGCAATCTTGTATATATCTCTTATGCTTTCCTCAGGATTTTCCCACAAGAATTCATCCTACCGCATATTGAAGTAGCCTATTTTTGATCTCTTCTAGTAGCGGGGTCTTATTAATTTATTGCAAAGAGGATAACAAATGACTGTTATGAATACAGGCAGATAACACCTGCTGTATAGGAATCATGCCTGCAGTCACCAGCTTCAGGCTGAAACCTAGAACCACAGAATGGTTTGGGTTGGAAGGGACCTTAAAGGCCATCTAATTCCGCCCCCTGCCATGGGCAGGGACACCTCCCACCAGACCAGGTTGCCCAAAGCCCCATCCAGCCTGGCCTTGAACACCTCCAGGGGTGGGACATCCATATCTCAGCCCCTCATCAGCTTCTGCAGCACTGAAACACAAGGAGAAAATTGTGTTGGGTTGAGAGTCGGAGTGGTGGGAGGCAGCATGCACCTGCCTACAGTAACACTTAAAGCAGGGTATTAGTGCTGGGAAGGCTCAAGTCACAGAAGACCCACCCAGATCTCCAGTGGCCATGTCAGGAGGCTGTGGTTCACCTCGGGGTGGCCCCAGGTCCCTCAACTGGCCAAGCCCTCGCTCTCCTCCTCGGCATGGCTTTGCCTTCCCAGGCTGGGCTCAGCTGGTCTTCACAAGCAGCTGAACCAGCACGGAAACCGAGGTGGAAGATGCTGGAAGATGGTAGGAGCAGGGCAGAAAGCTGAGCAGAAGGAAGCACTGCTGTCTTGCTTACCATGGATGATAGCTCCAGCCCTCTGGGGCTTGACTTCCTTCCTGGTCAGCATGGTTTGCAGGTTTGGTATGAATTCGGTTAGAAAAGTCTGTTAACACAATGAGTAAAAGTCACTGCTCTCCCTCATGCGGAGGTCTCCCACCACATTACTGATGGGGTCTTTCTCTTTAATTAGCCAGAGCTGAAAGGGGCAAAGCCCTGCCTTGTTCAGCTGCCAGCACGGAAAGAGGCTCTAGGCGTACATCTCCAGGGAAGAATAGCTGCATCATTAGGATAAACTCAAAATTGAATCTTATTCATGTAATCAAAACATCTTTGATGACTCACTTCCCATCCTTGCTGTACAGTAGTCAGGATATAAATAGCCATGTTTCAGATATAAAAAACTTGCAAACCATCCTCCTAGTAGTCTTCATAACGACAGGACAACTCCGGAAGGGCTAATGGCTGCTGTTGTAGGATATAAAGGGAATATCAATCATAGTTCGTTTGTCATCGGGTATCTGGGATGGACACATATTTTACAGAGCAGGATTGACTGACTTGTCAGGATGCACAGGGATCAGCTACCTAGAGGGATCCTTTCATCCATGAGTGAGATATTTAGGGTGAGGAGAGAGGATAACCACGTAGTGACGTGTGAAGTCACCCGGGGACAAGTAGCAGTAGAAATGGAGCTGGAGCTTTCCTTGGCCAGATACTGATTAGAAGGAATGAAGAAAAATAAATGCGTAGTGAAAAGTGTTTCTAAAATGGTGATGTGAACTGCATAATCTCACTAAATGCATTGGCTGAAAAAAACCTGATTTGCTCCAAGCATGTGATAATGGAAAAGTACCAGCAGCCTCAAATGGAGGTCAGGTGAGTTCTGGTTCAGGCAAAGATTGACTCCACTGCAGCTGCGAGTCTTTCATGGAGCATTTCCCATTAAAGATGGCAAATGCAGTGCTAAGCAGACACGTCTGCTTCTGAGATGAACCCAGGTGTACCCCAAATACGCCTGCAACCATTACCTTGTCCTGTTGGCCAAGTTCATCATTAAATTTCTTGCTGCTAGGGGACTTTTGGGTAAGCTGAAATGTAGCATCAGGATGCTGTTGCTTCTCTGTGTATTGTATGGAGAAACACAGGCTGTGCTGATGCTCTGGGCTACGTGTGGTTTTCCTTCGCCATGTTAACATGGACATCCTCTTGTCCCCTGCCAGCTGGTTCCCTTCTGACACCTCTCAGGTACTGCTCAGGGCCAGGACACCGCACATGTCTGTGGGCACCGAGCAATCGCTTGCAACGTGCCCAGCAAGCATTCATCAGCAAAAAGATTAATGCAAAGGAGGAATTTGCAGAGAGATTAGTGAACCGATTCGGACGCAAGACAAGGCAACTTCGGTCCCTCTTCAAGGAATACGTTTGTACATCAGCTAACAACTCTGCTACAGTTTCATACGTCATTAGGCTAATGCTCTGTTTAAATAGAGTTATCAATCATTTTGTGATTGCTTAAACCCCTTTGTGCCTGGCAACAAATAGATGGGAAACGAAAGCATTAGTAGGTTGTTTGAGGATTATAAAACAGTACTGCTAAAGCTCTCACTGCTTTTGCCAAAGGTGAAAAAGCACAGAGGAACAATTGGTAGTGCCAAAACAAGCCTCCAAAAGTGCTGTGACTTAAATAGAAACAGCTAATTGAGTTGCCTTGGATATGTTCTGACAGGCTTGAAACTTATCATATATTTGGGCCATTTTTTCAGCTTTCCACCCCGTAAGTGTTGAAACTTGTGTTTCTTCACCTAAAAAAAAAAAAAAAAAAAAAAAAAGGAAAGAAAAAAAGAAAGCTGACATTCTAAAAAAAAAAAACAAACTGTAATTCAAGCAGCTTGTGCTTTAAGAAAGATGCTAACTACCACTAGACTCCTTATTTCTGAATTAAAAACACTATTCTTTCTCAGAAGTTAGTAAATGTCTAAAGATTAAAATTCAGTTTCACATTTTACTGTTGGATGTCTTCTTTGTTTTAGTAACCACTTGCAGGCAGACCCTGTAGTAGTGCCCTGCCTAATTCTCTGTTGAAGTTTTAGACTTAGAGCGTTAATAAAATTTTTCCATCCACCATTATATTGCTAAGTTTAACATCCTGATTTTGGTCATGGGTTTTTCAGGGAAACCACACTTTGTGCATCACATCCTGCTTGAAACAGATTTTTTACTTTTCCCAGGAAGCATTTAAAAATGATGTTTATTAGTTCTGTCAACGGCAGCTGTTGAAGTGTTATAACTGTTCTTGTTCTTCATTTCCACAGCTGTAGCTCCTCGAGGAGAACAATGAAGGGTCAAAGGCAATGGCAGCCCATTTTCCTGCATCAAGGTCTAAGCATTTCCCTAGCCCTCCTCAACTACAATACAAGAGCACAACCATGAGTGGTGCAGAGCAGGTGGAGAGACATCAGTTCTTCACTTTCTCTTCCTATACAAGCATGAGGTGCCTCTGAATGACACTAGTAAGAGCCTAAAAAGAAAAAAAAAATGTGGTTCTTCAAACAAGAGGGAGAAGATCCGGGGCTTCCAAGCACCTGGAAATCCCAAGGAGGTTAACGAACTGGGAAAGCACTTCAGGCTATGAACCCCTTGACTGAAATAGGCTTGTAGAGATTCTGGGAGAAGCATCATGAATGATTGTCCTGTTCCTACTCTTGCCTGAATGCTGTGTTGCTAGAAGGGACTAATGCATAGGTCGATCCTTCCCACTCAGCTCAAGCTCTTTTGCAGCACTCATGCTCATGAAAATATTTTTCCCATTAAGCAAGACAAGAGCATGGATGATTTTCACAGCAGAGATTAGGTTGTGCTCTCAAGCAGGGGTTTCATCGTTGCATTGCTTCAGATTTAGGCACCCAGATCTTGGAGTGCAACCCAGCAGCCTGTACCAAAGGGAAAAGTTGGACACCTCAGGATGTGATCCATGAAAACAGAATACATTAAGGAGGATGTTAATAGTATTAGAACGTTGAGGGACAGTAATGAGAATTCTGTAAAAATCAGAAAAATCCTTCTGGAGTGAACAGCTGGTGAACAGCAAGAGTGGCCATTGCTTGCTCCAACTGGAGCCAGATTCTGGGTTTGAAGGAATGCAATACCTGACTCACACCTGTGCATGCCCTGGGCTGTGTCAAATCAAGAAAGGAGGTGTCTGTGGGGTCAGTGGACTCCAGAACCACAATTCTGGACACCTGTAGATCTAAATTCGGACCAACCTTCCAACGTGGGGAAGGTTACGGCAGCTCAGCTCCCTGCCACAGCCTTCAGAGAGCAGTCTTGCAGAGCATGCAGCCATTCCCTTCACACTGAGAGGACAAAAGAGCAAACTGAAACGCTCCGCAAGGTGATGCAGGCAGCACACGTCTTCTGACAGCAGATGGCTACTGTATGCTCTAAAGACAAAACAGCTCCCTAAACCTTCCTTTAGAGGTTATAAAAATGCCAAAAGAAGAAAAAAGAAGAGACTATTGCACCGTTATTCATAATATTTTTATGTCTCAGTTTTCTATATATGAATTTTTCATATTTTTTTTTCTTTAATAAGTACCAGTGCAGCAGAGAGTATCTTGAAAGAGAGAGACTCTAAGGAGCAATGTAACGTTGTGGAGAGAAATAAGCTAACGAGTGATTTCTCCTCCTAAAAGAAGCAGCTGCTCTCCAAGGAGCAAGCTGGCTCTGGCGGGACGCAGCAGGATTGCTGTTGTGGGAGCTGGTGTGAAGCAGCACGGGGGGAGCATACACAAGAGGTGCCCCCAGACCCCAGAAAAAGGTTGTGGCAAAGCAGAACACTTGGGTTGGCTGCGGATCAGTTTGCCCCATCAGCCTCTACCTGATATAATCCAGCATAAACTTCTGCTATCAACATCACTCACCTTTTTCACCCCCCTTCCAGAGCAAGCTCTGCTTCCCTCTGATCTGAGGCTGCAGCCAACAGCAAAGTAAGCCCGGCAATCTGGAAAGCGAGCTTGTTTTCAAATAGTGGGGGCTGGGAACAACTTCATTTTTTCTGGTTTGGGATTGAAGCCAACAACCATAATTCTTCCTTCATCACAAATTAGACAAGTAACCATGACTAAGCCAATTTAGTTGGAGAATAGTGAAAAAAGATTAGTCACAAATCAACATTTCTACTCAACGCTACTTCAGGGCAGAGTTACGGTGGCTTGGGTGCTTATTTTTGCATTTGTCTTAACATCTTTGTGTTTCTC
This sequence comes from Cygnus atratus, assembly GCF_013377495.2. Taxonomy (NCBI): domain Eukaryota; kingdom Metazoa; phylum Chordata; class Aves; order Anseriformes; family Anatidae; genus Cygnus; species Cygnus atratus. The sequence goes on from NC_066364.1 coordinate 113,670,232, forward strand.
TCTAAAATGTTGGAAACTTAAATTTAGGTTTCAATTTAAAATCTGCAGTGTGCATTTTCTTGGGGCTGGAAGGTCCCAGCAGTGTGCTTTACACACAAGCTCAACCCTAACTCCATCTTCGTGTAACTTTCTAGAATGACAGCTGAATAGATTGCATTAAAAATACATGCTCAGACTGTGCGCTGCACACCATCGCATCCTAACAGAGGATCCTTAACTTTTAATGCAAATACACATGAGATCAAGTTGATACATTTCCCCATTCGTATCAGTTTGTAGGGGAACACAGAGCTAGAATTGCCTTTTCAGCACTCAGCAGATGTGTGAGCATTTACGGGACCACGTGGGACATGGGCTGCTTTCACCTGCCACAGAGCTGCTGCTCACTCTTGTCATCTGAAGTGACAAACAGCTGCCACGTTGGCGGTGACTTCCCTCCCTCCGCGCCAAGCTCAGTCCTGCTCCCAACCAGCTCCTGGAGGATGCCTTGAGAACCGAGGGAGCGATCCCTTCGAGTAGCACCAGTGGTGAGCTGGGGCTGGTGCTGAAGCAGATGTGATCCATGGCCCTTTTTCTTGGGGACTCTTAAATACAATTAGTTAAAAGCCTTTCTAATAACATCATCCTCCTGGTAGGGTACTGTAGTGCAGCCTTTCTGGAAGTTCAAGGTAAAGCCTCTTGAAGGGGCTCTTGATAGCACAGGGCACAGAGACTGGCACTTGGGTTACAAACTTGTGCAATGACAGCGCTGACCTGATCCGAGGCTTTCTGATCCTCTGAAATTACAGCACTGCTTGTGAGCTTAATAGAACAGGGTTAAGACAAAAAATCTGAGTGTCACAAAGATGCTGCAGCAGCTCCAAACACAGCTAGAGGAATCCAGCATAATAGGGATACACACACACCTTGTTTTGTGCACAGAAAACCTCGGAATCAGCACAACTGCTTTAGCAGAGCCAAAGACAAACCAAAGAGGAAAATGCAAAAGAAAATCTCTTCTAGTTTGCACCATAAAATGTCTAAAACAATTAGTCATGCTACAAAAGGCATATAAAAATATTAAAAAAATACTATGCCCTCCAAGCATTACAGAAAAAATAGAGAAATTCACTGCCTAATGAGGCCATTGCTGGAGAGACCTTACAACAGACAAAACCAATTGCTTCATGCTCATTTTACCAAATTTGGAAGAGAAAGTCTTACTCTTTCAACTATTAAAAGTCTAAAATTAGCTACGTGCCTAGCCTTTGACACTGTCCACGTTAGACTTTGTTTTGTCCAACAGCAAGGTTACACAAGGAAAGACACCCCAAAGAGAGACACTTAAAAACGCCTGCAAATCAGTCACATCCAAATATTTTATAAAAACACACGAGGAGCAGCTCAGTAATTGGGTGAACAAAAAGCTAACAGGCAGAGTAAGCAGCACAGGGGACACCTGTGGCATTGCAGAAAGAACTGACCCCCTTGGAGGGCTCAGTGCCCGCACAGGGCTGCAAACAGCATTTCACCTGCTGAAGCCCAAGGCTCTTTGAGCTGCTGGCAGTGCTTGCCTAAGCCTGTACAGGATTTCCCAGTTCCTTGCTCCCCACTTTGACTGTTTTTTTTTTTCTTTTTGTTTCCCTCTGGAGGCCAGCAGCCACACACAATGGGCAGATTTTTCAATTAAGCCATATTTCCCCCCCACTTTTAGTCCAGAGTCCAGATGCCAATTGTTTGCTGCCTTGTTCCTGCCTTCCCCTTCCTGCCTACAGCTTAACCCCTTTTTTCTCCTCTCTGCTGTCAGGGGTGTCACTTGGTCAGATCCAGCCCTGATGCTGACGGCCGATACAGGATCACAGCATGGTTTGTTCATGGTCTATCCAAGTCAGGCGTGAGTGGCATTAAACATACACGGATCTTACATCTATGAATTTAGCAACAGCTAGTCAAACATCAACCCGACATTTATCTTCCCTTTGGAGCCCTCTTAATAGCATATTTATAGATAAAGTGAAGACATCTTGCTTTTCTTTATTAAAAACACAAATCACCAGCAGCCACCTTAGGCGGGCCTCTCTTGGGGTTTATTCAAACAAGGCCAACAAAGACATTGCGACGATTTTTCTTCTAAATCCCTCATTGACTCATCCCGTACTGCGGAGCCAAGGCTGGGTTCCGGCCCACAGCTGCCATCCCCAAATGCTTGCCGAGAGCACCCTGCGGGGAGCAAGCACCAATGCTCTCCCTGGATCAGGGATTATCTTGGGCACAGGCTCGGGCTCAGCTCCATGGCAGTGTCGCTGCTGGAGGTATTAAGCCCTTCGTATATCAGGCTGATCCTGGCTGTCATGTAGCCACTGTGCTGCTGTCAGCGTGCTCCGTCACAGCTTACCCTGACACGGTGATCAAGTGCTTGGGGCTCCACCTCGTGCATTCAGCATCGAGCTACGCCAGCAGATGAAACCCTCTCCCCACCGTGTGCTGTGCCTGCGTGTTGCTCCACATCGGTGTTATCAGGGAAGGGACAACACACGGATGGTTTTTGGTGCCATAAAATCACAGTGGGATCTCAGTGAAGAGCACCTGGATCACATCACCTGCGGCTATCCACAGTCACACCAACAGGGTGACGTTAGCAGGGAAAGGGCAACAAAAAGTGGGGTTTCAGAAGGAAACCCTGTAAGAACCAAGGCTGGAGGACATGAGGATAAACCTGTAAGTACACCCCAAAATGCACATTTTTAAGTAGGACAACAGATCCAACCTGGAATGAGGGACTTGCTGTTTCCAGACTGGTACCAAAACCCATCAGTGTGATGGAGTAGCCAAAAGCTGCCTGTGGAGACTGGCCCCCCCTTCCAGCCTTGGAGAGAGCCCCCTCTGACACCAGCCACCACTTCTCCTGTACAACATAGGGCTGAGCTGCAAGCATCTGCCTTTTTTGTTCTAAAGTGAAATAAGGCAATATCAATTTTTTTTAAAAAAAAGGGAAAGATGAACATAAATAACCAAATAAAAGATCAGGCTACAAAAAGAGAGAAAGAACGCGTTGTAGAGCATCAGTAGCTTGGGGAGAAGACAGAGGAACAAAGTTACCATGACTCGAGGGGATTAATGCCCAACAACTACATTCCAAGAAGATAGAAGTGAAGACTTGGTGATTTGTTTTATCCAGATTCATCCTTCCCCACAAAAGCAAGAGGCAGAGCCAGCAGAACGAGTCTCTGAAGAGCCATTCTCCAAAAGCCATCAGCACCTGGTGTCCCAGCCAGAGCCAGAACAGCTCCATCCCCGGCCAAAGCCATCCCCGGGGCTTTCTGAAGGGCTGGGATGTAGGAGGAGGCCTTGCAGGGGAACAGTTTCGAATGCCAAAGGATTTAAAAATACATAAGGGTGTGCAACCTGACGGGACTGGGAAGGAATTAAAGGAGGAGGCATCTCCGAGGCAGAAGATTTGCCAACAAAGTCAGAGAAACCTTAAGGCTGGGGCTTTAAGGACAGTAACCCAGCTCTAAAGGAGACACTGAAGAATGACGAGGGAAAAGCAACAGGCAGCGACGTGCCATCTCTCCCATTTGGTACGGCTCTGTGCATCTGTCACCCACGCTTAGGAAGCCTCTGCAGCTCTGTCCCTGCCTGCCTCAGCTGCCCTGGGGCATCCTGAGATGCCACATCCAAGCTCCTGGAGAGCTGCAGTGGCCGGGGACATTTGGAAAGAAGGGGACACGACCTGCCCCAGGTGAGGGGGGTCCTCAGAGAGGCCCCAATAGTACCTGTACCGTGCCCAACAGGCAGGATCTGCCCAGGACCACAGCACCTTCCTCAGGTCAAAACCACCCTTTATTTTTCATGAATGATGCAGGGTGTTTTGGCATAGAGAAACTGGGTTCAGGTCAGCACTGTGCCCCAAAACCAAAGTGGGGGGGCACGTACAGGCAGGTCCTTCCTTCAGACGCAGCTCCCACACCACGCTAAGTGCTGCACATGCACATGCATTTGGCAAGGGTGATTAAACCAAGTGAAAGAACATTTCATGGCTTTCTTCAGCTGATCATTTAGTAACTAGTGTCATAAACCTCCTCCCCAGGAGGAGCTTCATTTATGCCCGTGCACACAAAGGAGAAGGCATTAACCCAGCGCTAGGAGCAGCAGGGCATGGGCTGGGCTGCCCTTGCTGCCTGGCAAAAAGCTTTCTGGAGCAGTGCAGAACCCCTGGACACAGCTATCAGTGCGCAGGAAATAAACTGGAAAAACAACACTTTTCAATGGAAAACCCCAAATTTGCAGAGTGCTGCTGAAGTTGCGATGAGAGCCAAACACAGGAATTAGTAATTTTTCAAGATCAAATTTGCAAAGTTTCAAGGACAGTCTCCCCTTTTCAAGCTGAGAAAGTGGTAGCTTTCTCCTTAATGTTGCACTTTTTAAAGTTGTATTTTGCATAGTAAAAGCACAACTCCAGCAGCATAAGAACAAGGCCCAGGCAGGTAAGAACTGCCCCTGGCTTTGCTTTCCATGCAGGTTTGAGGCTGACTTTGGCTGACCTGCTTAGCATTTGGGCTCCTGCTGGGTTCCAGGTGTTACACAGCAGCAGTGATTAATTACAGCATGTTACAACCAGGATCGAAGTAGTTTGTGTTCAATTTGTTTGTGAGCTTCATTTATCCAGCATGATCAACCCATGTAATCCGCAGACTTGGGTTCTGTCAGCAAAATGGTTCATAAAAGTAGTGGGGGATACACTTCCCAGGGACACTGATGGGACGTCACTGGCAGCTGAACTGGTACCAGGGTATTACCAAGCCACTCTAAATGTATATCATTACTTCTTCAAGTGATAAAAAAGAAAAAAAAAAAAGGGGTGAAAGAGGAGGACATAATAACCTTCTATCTTGAATGGCCAAAGTATGTTGGAAATAGGCTAACATATGTAGTCTTTCTGAAGGCTCTACATCCAAGCATGGATTTGGAATCAATTTAATGCACAGTGCTTTATGCAATTATACCTGCAGATGCCAAAGTGAGAATTTAAATTAGCATTAACGTGATAGCTTTTGCTAAAGGCAGACAAACGCAAATGGGTAGTGGGCAGACTTTCCTGCAAAGCTCTGCCGATCCCCATCAGTTCCTGAGGCACTGCTTCAAATATAAACCCTGGTGATCTCTCTAGCAACTAGACCCTCTCCAGCAAGAGCCTCTGCACCCAAATGGATTCAAAACCAAGACCCTCATCTCTGCATAAATCACATCTCTGCTGCACAGAGCATCACCATTCGGTCAGTAGGATTCGTGCTCAAACATGAACACCCTACAGGTTCATAAGGATAATCCCTACCCAGGAATTCTTACAAATCCATATATATTAGCCTGGGAACATAGAAAATATGTACAAACTAATAAAAAAATGGATTGAATTAAGAGAAGCGTGTGAAAATTCACCACTAGCCACTGATGAAGGTGTTTTGCTTCTGAGAACTGTCAGACTCACAGCAGAGGCATTTCGCCATTGCTCCGTGCCCAGGTTGAGTCTCAGACATGTTGAGCTTACAGCATATGGCTTGTTCCTGCAATCCCTGCACCCAGAAAACACGCTAACCTCTGTTCTTCTGTCCAGAACCTCTAAATAATACCACAACTACGTCTCTCCTTCCAGTTTCAATTTACAGCACACTTTTTAGGATTTATGAGAGGAAGTTCTACCTCCTCAGTAGGGCAAGAGAGACCCTAAAGTCTCCTTACATGCAGCTATAGGAGAATGAGTGAAAGATAAGATCCACAGCTGGTGCACCAGCATTTTTCACCCTCCACATCAAGCCCCCCTAAAGCTTCAGAGTCAACCAGAGTAGGAGCAATAGCATTTCCATCCATCTGACCAGAGACCTGACTTATCTACACAGCTCAGCTTTCCCTCCACTGCTTTGCATTCAGCTCCCCTATAGAAACAAATCCTTTTTATGAATTCTTACCCACAGCAATGAAAAGTATAGCAGGAGAGAAACTGAGGATCCTGAAGGCAGAGAAAGCCTCACACTGTTATACTTCAGCTGAGACATATCAAACCTCCCCTTCAAGTTCAGGGGGGTTCATAAATGAAATTTCAATGCCATATGGCTTATTCTTTTACTGGGAAGTACATGCCTGAAAAGCAACTCCTGGAAGCTTCAACCAGTTTAAAAAGGCAGACAAGCTTGCTTTCTCATTTACAATCACTTACAAGAAAATACTTTAAGTTGCCCTAGGTCTCTGGCCACCAGCTCTCCCAAGTAAGAAGCCACGAACCGCAGCCTAACCTTTGCTACCTAAATATGAGGTCTCCGGCCTCAGTAGGTGTCCCAGACCTCCGGCTGCCAACGCAACTTGCCCTCTGGAGCTGGGCAAGGAGCTTGGTCTGACAGGCTTTTGATACCAGAGCGTTGCTGTTTGCTCCTGTTCCTGTTGTTCTCCAGCTCTAGCCAAAAGCAACCAGCACCCAACAAGCTGTAGCTGCAGCCATAGAAGGGGCTGACTCCTTCAGAGGCAAGCAGTCAGCTGGCACAGAAAGGATAGCTGCACACTGAGCTCGCAGTTAAAGAACTTCTCACACTGATCACGAGCTTTATATTTCACCCTGTTTTGCTGAATTTGATGCCTAGAGATATCTCACAAAACACCACAAGCGCAGGAACTAATAAAGCATCTCTGCCACACTTCGTCTGCAGCTAACTAGGTCAGGCAATTCCGTGCTGTATTGCACTGTGACAACCCTAAACCAGATGCTTCCACTGAAACCGTGGAAGAGGTAAAGATGCCTTTCACCCTGCATTTCTGCAGGAATGGTTGGAGGGCAGCACTCCTTCCTTGCGGGTCTTTTTCTAAGCAGAGATGTCCAGTGCTTGAAATCCAGCTGCATCTCAGCTCCCATCCACACTTGCAGCTAACAGTGTTTCTATTTTGTTCAGAGGCACCTGGTGCTCCTCTTTATTACAAAACAGAAATTAGGTAGCCTAGACTTAAACACAGACCTGTCAAAGAGGTGGTGATGGTTTTGCTACCTTCTGATGCAAGTCACAAAAAATAATTCAGCTTATCAGCCAGGACTCCAAAAAAACATGGTCAAAACAGAATGTCTGTCAATTACAGACAATAATTTAGGATTTTACAATGATTTTAGTAATGGAGATTTTACAGTATAAGAAAGTTTTAGAGGTTCAGGAACTCAGAAGGTCTAATAAACTCATTCGGGCTCATAAAAGACTCATTTGTAACTAGAAAGTGGAAAACCTTGAGCTGAAACACATGGGATTCAAGGAAGCCAGAAGAGAAGAGCGATTTTCGGGAGATGATGTTGCCAATGCTCCCCCTGAGCCAGCACAGGAGCTGCTCCCCTCTGCAGGGACAGCTGGCCAGTGTGGTGGTGCTGTAACATCACTGAGCACAATTAAACCCCAGAGTGCTTTGCCCTGCAATTATAAAAACAAGCACCCAGAGTGCTGACTGCTGGTCTCCGCGTGCTCTTTGGATCCCCTTCGTTACTGTCTGCTACACACCGCTGAGAGCCGAGGCAGGCAGAAGCCTATTTCCATGCAGCAGGTCAAATTGCCCGGATGGCAGCACTCAGGGCTTCGCTCCTCGCTTCTACGTACAAAGGGCAGCTTCTGAGCACGGGATAAATTCCACCAGGGTGGTGTCTAGCTCCTCCAGACTGATATTGCACAGATATTTCTCACTACAGGAAAACATTTTTGCCTTCTTTTCTGCAATGAAGACCTGAGGGCATTTTGCAAGGTGAGGGGAGGAAGTGTTTCAAGGCGGATTTCAGAAGCCCACGAGCCTCGCACGACCTTTGTCTCCTGTTTGCTGCAATAAGTTATCCAATCTGTCACAGGAGCTCGAGGCTACAGTGCGGCCCTGTCTCGGCCCCAGCACCTAATGAAAAGAGACCTTGAGAATCATCACTTCTGAGCATTTGGCACAGAAGAGCTCAAAAGCCATTGGGGGAAAAAAAAAAAAAAAAACACAAAAAAGCCAAAACACACACACCAAAAGGCAGAGGGGACGATGTGCACAAGAAGTGCTCCCTGCAAGCAGGGGCTGAGCTCCCACTCCAGCTCCTCCTTCAGAAATGCCCAAAGGTAAAGACACATTTCTATACTGTACTCATTTGCAGAGCAGAAAATGTGCTCCTGACCTGACCGTATTTACCCAGGACATCCTATTGAGTTTTGCTTTTGTTTTTCTTAAATCCAAACACAAAATACTGAAAATAAGATGGATAATTAAAATGTTGACATAGCATTACATTACATTTAGCATCTCTAAAGGCTGTGTGTAATTTTCTGCATTTCATAGCTGCTCCATCTAACCCTTTCTGCCTCTTGCAGAGCATTTACTCTCTTTTCTGGCCCCAGCTTTCTAAATTAAGCTTTTTATTGATTCAGGACTCAGTGATGCTCATCTGGAGTGAGCGAACAAAGGCAGAGAAATCAACCAGCAGCTATTAGTAAAACACTTGCAGTGGATTTGGATTAAAAATAATTGCTGCTGCAGTTACCTGGTCTGTCCCAATGCAGGACCTGATCACCCCTGCATATTTCACACTGCCTTCCCCCGCAGCTCTTTATGACATCTGTGATCAAAATCCCTATGGTTATTGCAAGACACAGTGCCACGTGAATTTGCAGCAACACAATTTTAGGCACCTTTTGGACCAAGCACACCCTGCAGTGGCACCTCAGCCAGGGCTGCAGGCCGATGGCACCCAGCACGGCCAGCCCCGGGGTAGCTGCTGCGACCACCACACCTGTAGGTGCATTGCCCAAAAGGCAGCTCCTGAGTAAGCTTCATTTCTCTACTTGATGATCCCTTCATTTCTATACTCGATGGTCCAGCATTTTGCATGCATAGCCAGGATACTCCTGTCCTTCAGAGCATGCAAAGCAGAGATGGGTTTTGTATCCTCAGCCAAAGAGCTGTTTTCCTTCTGCTCTGCTCCCAGGCTCCACACAACTGTGAGTGTTTCAGTGCAGTACCACTGCCTGGGTGCAGAGGTGTCCGAATCCCATCTCTGGCCTATTAACATCCCCCTTCTCAAACTGCCTGCACAGAGCCAAAACAAGATGTGTAGATAAGTATACATACATATAAATATATTTATAAAATCAGGTCTGGCAAAGCCAGCAGACTTGCACATAACTTGGATCCTGCTTCACGGAGGCATTTGTCCCGCCTGGCTTGGAGAAGGAGACAATTTGAAGGGGAGGAGAGGGCACTCGACTGCCAGCACCAGGGTCCCCCAGCAACACAGCCATCACAGCTGTAAAACACACACCTCACAGGCACAGCCCCACGAGGGACCTCAGCAACTGGCCTGCTGCAAGGACACAGCAGTGAGAGCTGGATTTGGGAAAAGGTGAAAAGTTATGCTTAGCATGACAAGGGGACAGTTATCTCCTCTTCCTTCAGAAGGGCCCTACAATGGTCACTGCACAGCAAAGAGCACCCACAAGATGTGCCGACAATTTTGACTGTCTGCATGAAACTGTTTCAAGCATCAGATGAAGATTTTTCCTTTAATTGCAAGTTTAAATGAATACTATTTATCAGCTTTCTTCCACCACCGCACTGCTTTCAGCCACAGTACCTCCCAAGGAATTACAGCAGTGCAAATATTTGCTGGATTTAACTAGTCTTCACATCATTATTTAATTTCTTTGCAGAAGAAAAATGATTATTAGGATTGCAGATAGTGCCTGAAATTAAGCCTTTACAGGAGCACTTCAACATCTTACCAAAAAATCAAGGTCTCCTGGACTTGGCTTTGTCTCAATGATAGAGACATTTCTGTCTGTTAGCAAAAGGCTGGCTTGCTAAAGCTGGGGAAAGCTTTTTTTTTTTTTTTAATTTTCCCTCCTTTCCCTGTGCAGCAGCTTCTATCTCCAAGTAGGATAAGGAAGCAAGGAGCAACAGCAGTGGGATCTTTTGCACACATGGGCCTCGTTTTGCATTTCAGCCCGGCACCTCTTTCCCCACGCAGCCCTTGCTTGCAAACAGTTGCATTCGGGGAAAAAAATCACCAGGAGACCTTGAATTACCAAGCCATGAACATCAGAATTAGGAGGCGATCATTAGCAATAGCTGCGTGCCCTGAAAGCCTCTCATTTAATGGAGTGGTAAGAGATTATTTATACTGTAACGTTAAGAGCCCTGATATCCCAGTGCCTCATGAGCTTAAGAAGTGCCCTGTAATTCCCGTTACCTTGCTGTAGCTGCATGTCAAACCTGCATGGACTCTGCTAGCATCAAAAATGAATCGCTTCTAGCTGCTGGAAGCTGATTTTTCCTGCCCAGATTTATGTATCTGGGTAATGGGGTGTAATAGGAAGGTGAGTAGGATCCTCACATCAGCTTAGATGGAAGGATTAGCACTTTAAAAGAGTAGATTAAATCTTTGTGAGACCCCCCCCCCCCAAAAAAAAACAAAACAAACAAACAAACAAAAAAAACCTCTTGCCACAAGAACTGCTGTGTCTGGAAGTGACCTGCCGCACCTAAATGACTTCCCTTAAGATGTATAAACCCAAAGCGTCTTAATTTATGGAAGTAAAACCCATTAAAAAGAAAGGGTACATGACGCAGTAGATCATCTCTGCAAAACCGCAGGCCTTGTGCTTAATTAGGCGCTCAGGACATGAAGCCATGCTCAGGACACACTTTGGTGCCTCTCAGAAATACAGCACCAATTTCTGTGGCTGGGCATCGCCCAAAAGAGCGCGCGCCAGAGCATCACCGCCCGCTGCCTTCCCTTCCCGACCGCCAGCACACGGAATCCTGCCTCACTTGATGCCACATATAACAATTTATTTCTTAAACGTGTCAAGAATTTCATTAACTTTGATGTTTAGGGGATTATTTTTTTTAACCCCCGTCTAAAGCCAAGAAGGACTTCTGGAGAAGATAATTACTCATACAGGAAGATGAAGAGGCCAAAGTGGACCACTGATCCTCTTGTTTGATCTCTTGCTGTCTCTGCCAAGGTCTGAGCAGCATGCAGTAAATAAAGGCTAATTTTGAACTCCTAACCCTAAGAAAGCAAGGCTTCAACAAGGGGTTGCTTTTTTTTCCTGGTGCAGATGCCCCACTGACCCAAGTCAATACCAGACAAGCAGCCTCTACACCATTGGGCCACTCCATTGGCTTTGTCCCCATGGTAGTTTCCCCACTAACTCTGTACATAAAGACCTTTTTCCTAGATTTCTTTCCACCCCCCTCACCCTCCCACCTTCACACCACACCTCACCTTCATGCCTCTCAGGGCTGCCCCTTGTTTTTAGTATTGTCTTCTTGGCCCCATTCGTGTTCCATGCTAGGATTTTTATTTTACTTTTTTTTTTTTTTTTTTTTGCCATTCAATGCCCCTCCCCATCCATCCAACTCTTGCTTGCTGGCAGCATTGCTCCCCTTGCTGGGTAATGACTGCCAATAAGGAAGCTCTGAAGCCACCACAGAAATAAGTCCCCTGCTCTCATTTCCCAGCGTTGAGCCCAGAAGTACACTGCAGCAAATACAAGCATCAAGTGAACTTCAGAGATTTTCTGCTTTCTGGGCTAGAGCATGTCCAGTAAGATAAGCTGCAGACAAAAAAAAAAAAAAAAAAGAAATCTTTAAAGCAAAACAGGGCAGACATTGCAGACCAATGGGCTAAACATCAGCACTTAATGAACAATGGGAAGATTTTAGCGTGCAAGACACAGATGGCTCAGAAGTCCTTGTAGTAACAGCTCCTCTTTATTAATATAGAGGTATAAACTTTTTTTCTTTTGATTAAAATACCTGTAGATTACTTCATGCTGAAAAACGAAGTACAGAAAACTTGTCCTCCTCTTCAGTAAGTTATTTGCTAAGTCATATCTGATGGCCAACCCCAGGCTCGGATAGATTGCTCCAGCCGTGACCTTGGAGCACACTTGCCTTAGGAATAGTGGATAACTCAGTGATTCTTTGTGCTGTCTCAGCTCAAGGCTTCTCTCAAGCAAAGAGTTCAGCACTACGAAATTTGCATCCCAATAAAATAGCCCTATGAGATAAATAAGGCCCATTTGCTTTTGGCTGGAAGCACCATATTCATTAATCTCAGCACCTCAGGATGAACTGGGTCTGGCTCACCATGGAGGAAAGGTCACTGCTTTGTCAGCTCTGCTCCTCAGCCTCTCATTAAATTTCCATTGAGATGCCGCATAATGTGCTTGTTAAGAAGCAAAGATTTTTAGGATTAGCTTAACATTTGCCAGACCAAACAAGCTAAGAGCAACTAAAAGGAACTTGGCAGGATGTCCAGGGCTCAAGAAATGGAACCAATGTGCACCCCAAGAGCAAGATGCTGCCAGTTTGTTTCAGTTAAGCATCTAGCATGGGCTGACAAGTTTGGGGTTTGTTTGTTTTGGCCCAGGGGTACTGGCTGTTATCTTAGGGTTGGGTGAAGGAAGATGTACTTGGGCATTTGACCTGGCTGGAGCACATCTGCCTCATTAGATACCTTCTCAGGGGGTTCTAGATCTCCTTCCTTGTGACTCCTGGCCTAGAAACTCAGCTACAAACACTGAGACCAGAAAAGGGAAAACGGTCTTAAAAGACAACATTGGGAAAGATATGCTCTTATAATCAACTGAAGCACACGCATGAGATATCCCAGCAACGGATTGCTGGAAAGCGACTGGCCAGGGAAGGATATCAGCAGGCTGGCAGCTGCCTTCTTTCTGGATGGTTTCCCGTTTTGCAGCCAAGTGTCAGCTCATCTCAGAGAAAAATTATTTATGGCCTCTGCTGCTACATACTTCTGCGAGCCGGAGATGGAACCACCAGTTTTGTGCCGTCCCAAGTGTGCCCTAAGCAAGAGCATGCCACTTTGGGGAGTGCTAGGCTTTTTAATCAGTTAAAGCCTACCTGTCCCCTGCAAGTTGGGAAGTCTTAGGGCTGGATGTAAGGGCAGCCTGGGGACTCCAGCAGTAGGGCAAGGACAAAACCACCCCAGGACTTTGGAAACCCTAAGGGGCTGCTGCTGTTCCCCTTCACAAATCCTCTAGCCCCATGGTTTTCACAGAGCTGATTGCATCAATCACTCCACAAGAGGGTTCTGGCCAAAAATACCATTACAACATCCTCAGGCAACTTGAGCAGCACACACCTCAGGCAGTGCTCCTTTTCTATAGCAGGTCAGGTCTGTGAGGAGCAGCTCCAAGTTGGTATGGCAGGAACACATCCCACCTGCCTATGTGTCTATACAACAAGCACCGAGCATCTCAAGCCAGTACAGGTATACCACTGATATTTTTAGCTCTCTACCTCATACAAAATGAGGCTTCAACAAGAGATGCTCCAGAAACAGCCATTTGAAGACTGAATAAAAATTATCAGCCAAAACCCCTACTTCATTACACGCATTTTCCTTCCTCCCCAGAGGAAGCATCACATGCAAGAGGTACAAGTCGCTGCCAGCAGTGGAGACAGACAGTAGATATCTGAGATGATTACATTTCTCTTGTCACCTGATGTTCAGCAGAGACAAAAAAATCATTTCATGATGAAAATCCTTTGTCAAAGCCTCTCCCTTGCTGAGAGAGCGCTGTAGCCCAATCTGCTTAGCACAGCACATACCTAACAGTGACCACAGGAGACAGCATTTGATGCAAGCTGCAGTCCCCAGGCAGAGCAGTGCATTCAAGGAGTTGTTCCAATTAGGTCATCCCTGGTTAAAATTTTTTATTTATTTATTTTTGATAAAATAGATGAAGTTGGTCCTTCAGAAATTCAGCCTTCCCACCATCTCCATCCCATTGCACTGTCACCAGTAGCACAAAATTACAAAGAAAACCACGACTTAAGGAGGGAGCTGGAGAACAATTTGAGCTGGCTTTACCAGTTACTACTGCTGTACCTGTCTGATCACCCCCAAGCCTCCTGGTCTCTGTTATCTGCTCCATTGTGCTCTGCACCTGCTGCAGATTCTCCCCTTTTCAGGGTAATTTGGCATTCACAAGACACTAACTTCAGAAATTTGCTGCTGCTTCTGGCAGGTAGGAACACGCTTTGCTTTGCAGCTGTTTGCTGTGCATCTGTTAAAGCCTTCAGAAGCTGTGGGGGCAGGAGAAGCATAACAAAATGTATTTCCAGTCTTTCTATCATTACTGCAGTGGGCCAAATCTACAGCAGGTGCAAATAAGCATGAGATTTCTTCACCTTGTTGCAACACCTGCCCTGAGTTTTAGTTACTCAGTTCAGCCAAAAGACTCATAAACATGTTATTTTAGCTTCCCCATGCAAGTTCTCCACATTCAAATAATCCAACAGATATTTTGCTGGGCAGACATTTTATCCTGATGACTATTTGAGAGTGCTTCCAGCTTCTCCATTGCTTTCTGTGCTCGGCCAGAGCTAGCCTTCATTTCCACCCGGGGCAACTAACCTGTATGAACCTCTTTATTTCCAGGTATATCAGTGCAAAGATGGAGGAGCACTCCATGCCCATATCCATACCTTTCTCCTTTTCTTCACAACCACCCTCCTGAGATGCTATTAGGGGCTCAAAACAGTCATAGGGATGGTTTATCAGGGCTTCTGTTACACGGAAGGAGGTGGTGAGGGGTAAAATAGCTAGAGCTGGCACTGCACATTTATTTTACAGAAGTAGGGGTAAAGGCAATGTACTGGTGGATGAGGAGAAGGGAAGCAAGCGCTTACCTCACAAATTACTGTACTCCACAGCCTTTCCTTTCCTTTCCTACATCACACCTCTCCAGGTGGCACAGAAGAAGAAAAAAAGGAAGGTGGCAATGAAACAGGCAAGCACTTCCTTATCTCTGAGCCTGAGGACCTGTTGGGAAGCTCACCTCCAGGGCTGAGGGCGATGCTCTCCCAGGTCCACACTGCCAGTGGGCTTCATGGTAAGGGCCAGGGAGCCCAACCTCTCCCATAGCTTTAGCTAATGCAGGCCATCACCTTGCACTTTACCACCCTCCCAGAGACAGGGCTAGAGTCCTTAGCTCTAGGGCTGTATTCAGAAACCACATAAAATTGCAAAGAGTAGCTAGAAATCATGGGTAAAGCAATGAGTTTCTCCACAACTTTTTTTTTTTTTTTTTTTTTTTTGAAAATAAGCAGTACAGAAGAAACAGACCATATCACTCCCATACCATGTAACTGGGCTCCTGGGAAAGCATTTATATCCTCTCTCCACACACTCATCATTAGCATCACCTGGACCAGCCAAATTCCCCACCCAGAGGCAGGTGAGGGCTGTGCTTTGCCCAGCAACAACATGAACCCAGCTGGTATCATTTACACAAGAGATATGTCCGGATCTCCATGGAGAAAGAGTTTTAGCAGTGGAAAACAGCATCTGCAAAATGACTGTTTTATGTTTAAACTAAGGCTGATGGTGCTGGGAGGAAGGTGACTCAGATGCCTCATACCGTTCCTCCTCAGAGCCCGTGTTTGCGTCATCCTGCGTCAACCATCAAACCAGCTCTGCTTTACTACTGCGGAAACCGGCTTGTCGTGTCCTTGTCTCCTGCCTGATGGCTTCTTGTGTAGGCGGCAGCAGAAAGGCTATTGCACAACATTGCAGGGCCTGTCTGATGGGAGCGCTGCATTGGGATGATTTCATTTGTGTTTGAACTGGTATTTATTACAGTGGCAAAATGGGCACTTTATCCCTCTGGTTTAGCCTGAGTGGCTTTTTTTCAGCTCACGTACCAAAATGATTGAAGAAAACAGCTCTGAGGCACTTCTAAAATAAGAAGAGTCTGTCAGCAACTTCATGGCGACTTTACATTCATGCCTTATGTTTCCCATGTCAAATCCTTAAAGCAACTTTGGGCTCACTTGGGCTTCCTGCATTTCCCACTGTCCCTCAGAAACATACTGTGAAGGTATAATTGACCCAACAAACACTGAGAAGTCTCAATCCCAGTTGCTGCATCATCCTTCCGGTATATTTTCTCCAAATGAAATTCAAGGAGAAAGGGCTTTAGGAAATGGTTTGCACTCCCTCCTTCCCCAAAGCCCCAATCTGCTTTAATTATGAATGTACTCAAAACAAGACTTGGAAGCAGCTCTCAAGAGCCACATTTCAGAAGGGTCATAACCGGTCTGATGATAACATACCACTTTCAGTCAGGCCACTGGGACTTAGGAAGATAGCTGAAATGTGTTGAGATACAATTCTAGCAGTGGAAGATAAAACACTGTTAGACGTGTCTGCTCTCAGAACCAGCTTTGCCTTGATCCATATGGTCTGCAGAGGGGGTTCTGCCGCTCTCTTTACTGTGCTCTGCTCAGGATCAATGCAAACCCAGTGTATTTAAACTCCCATAAGACAAAGTGCAGCTGATGGACACCAAGTGCAGTCTTCCCAAAGCAGCCAACAATGCACCTGCTGCCAGGTAACACTTCAGGCAGGAGACAACAGTGTACTCAGTGGGTTTCCATGTCCTCTCTGTGCTAATGTGCAGGCAACGATATGCACAGTACGGCTCAATTTCAGTGGTAAATCCTGCAGTGAGGATGTGGTGAAGCTTTCGTCCTTGTCCTGACACCTGATCTGGCAGTGATGAGCCATGGGCCTGTGGTGGTTTTACTCAGCTGGGCGGCTGAGCTCCACCACAACTGCTCTCTCACTCCCCCTCCTCAATGGGAAAGAGGGAGAAAATATGATGAAAAGAGCTCAAGGGTTGAGATAAGGACAGGGAGATCACTCAACAATTATCATCATGGGCAAAACAGACTCAGCATAATGAGATTAATGTAATTTATTACCTATTACTAACAAGCTAGAGCAGTGAGAAACTAAAAAAGCACATTAGAAACACCTTCCCCCCCCCCCCCCTCCCCCCCATCCACCTTCTTCTATGTTCTCCCCCTGTGCGGCTCAGAGGAACTGGGAATGGGGGCTGCAGTCAGTCCCTGATGCTTCATCTCTGCTGCTCCTTCACGGTCACTCTGTGCCCCTGCTCCACGTGGGGTCCCTCCCACGGGATGCCATCCTTCCCGAACTGAGCCTGTGGGGGCTGCCCACAGGCAGCAGCTCTTCAAGAACTGCTCCCACATGGGTCCGTACCACGGGGTCCATCCGTCAGGAGCAAACTGCTCCAGCACGGGTCCCCATGGGCAGCAGCTCCCCCTAGACCCTCAGCTCCTGCGTGGGCTCCTTTCCACGGGCTGCAGCTCTGGCCCGGGGCCTGCTCCTGCGGGGGCTCTCCATGGGCCGCAGCCTCCTCCAGGCCACATCCACCTGCTCCACCGGGGGCTCCTCCACGGGCTGCAGCGTGGAGATCTGCTCCATGTGGGACCCATGGGCTGCAGGGGGACAGCCTGCACCACCAGGGGCCTCTCCACAGGCCGCAGGGGAATTGCTGCTGCATGCCTGGAGCACCTCCTGTCCTCCTGCTGCACTCACCTTGGGGGCTGCAGGGATGTTTCTCACTCCTCCCTCCAAGCTGCTGTTGTGCAGCAGATTTTTTTTCCCTTTCTTAAATCTGCTCTCCCAGAGGCACAAACATCAATTATTGGCTCAGCTCTGGGCAGCAGCAGGCCCCTTTGGAGCTGTCTGAAACTGGCCCTTATCTAACATGGGGCGGGTTCTGGACTCTTCCCACAGAGGACACCCCTGCAGCCCCCTGCTACCAAAACCTTGCCACATAAACCCAATCCAGGGCTTCGGCAAGCTGATGCTGCGTTTGCCATCATGTCACCACCTGTGGCTCAGAGCCAGCCTAGGCAGCACCAAGGGCAAGGCCAGTGCGGCGTTGCTGCACTCAGAGGCCTGATCACACAGCGCTCTATACACTGCAGGAAGCTGCTGCTACAAGTCAGCGCTACAGAGGCCTGGGGAACAGCTTCATGCTGACAGGTACCCAGGTTTAACCCTGGCTCTGTAGTAGGATTAGCACACAGGCATAGAAACCCTTTTTTTTTTTTTTTTCCTAGCACTCATCAGACAGCTTCAGTCAAAACCAGAGCCACCACCCTCACACAGTCTCACTTTGTACCACCTCCTGTGGTGACTAAATACAAAAAGTTAACAAAAATAAATTGCTCCTTGTCTCTCTCCAGTCCATCTGCCCCACAAAGGACAGAGGAAGAGCCCTCTGGCCTCAGAGTAGAAGTCTGGGGGTAGGTTTGGGCCCCCCAAAAAAATCATCCTTTCGTGAGTCTGAAATGGGAACTATCACACCAACCACTATAAACTGAAGTAGGCCACTGCAGGAATGGCATTAATTGCAGCAAATACATCTTTAACCCTGTTCTTCTAGGTGTAGAACACAGAGTGACCCTCTTAGGTTATTTTAGGGACATTTCCTCCATGTGGACCAACTACAAACCTCTGTTTCCCTGGCTGCAATGCTGGTGCTGTGTGAAACACAGCCCAGCAGATGGAGAAGCTTTTAAAGAGGATCTGACAGGCAGGAAAGCAGGACAAACTTAAATAAAACAAACAAAAAAAAATTATTTTCTTGCAGGAAACAAGACTAAAAAATGTCTATTTTTCTAACATTTCTATTAAACGCTACCATACTGATGAGAACAAAGGCCATCCTGCCCTGCCCTGAATGCTGGGGCTCAGGGAAAGAGCTATTAAGTTGGGTATTTTTTTTGTTTTGTTTTTTTAACTTCAAAGGATATGGGTAGACCAAAAAGTTTTTCTTGTGTTGATTCCTACTGTACGTAGAAAGTCCTATAGCTAAATTATCAACAGATTAGCCCAACACCTTCTGAGCAACATATGGGCATTTCCTTGCAAATTGCATCATTAGTTAATCCGCCCTCAAAATTAAAGGACTTAATAATCAGTGATCTTTTCTCCAGCTCTGCAGAACAGATCTCTTGCCCTCTTTGTGCCACTACTTTTCTGTCTACAGAGAGGATAATTTTCCTTTGTTTTTCTCAGAAAATAGGAAGTTAACTTCAGGAAAACTATACATTTTTCTGATGGAAGGTAACACATCTGAACAAAATATTTGTGACCATTAAATGGGTTAAACTTGAAGACCTACATGCATTTTTTTTTTTCTTCATACAAAGGACAATGAATCCTCAGCTCCATTTCCTTTTTTAAGTTTATTAATATGTTTTGGAAGTGCATTGAGCGTGATGGGAGTTGTCATTCCAATATTGCTCAGTAGTGCCAAGCTAATACCAGTAAATTAAAACCTCTTTTATGAGTACAGGGGCAGGGGAGGGATCTGCCAGTGAGTTATCTCCCATCCACTTTGTAGGACAGATTGCAGATAGAAAAAGGCAGCCTGCCAGGAAGGACAGCTCTTGCTCTTTCAAACCACAGGCGACCTGTCACCAATGTTTCTTTTTCTCCATTTGCTCTAAACTTTGTACCAGCTTCTTGGCCTCGATAGGAGACTCTGAGGCCCTGATTGGGACTGATGTTGGTCAGAAAATTGGGGACCCGAGGAATATTCAATCAAAATGACACAATCACTGAAAAGCCCAAATAACTCGACTGTTGGCATTTGGCCCTGAGAAATGTGTATGAATACGGGGATTTGCAGCAAATAATTTGCCTCAGGTCTGTGTAGGCCACCTGAAGCATCCTGACTTCTTCCCTCATGGAGCACCACGGCTGGGACAGGTGTCTGCTTTGGAGGGGCTGATGCCACTGCAACATCAACTGCTTTTGGCAGCCTGTGCTGTGCTGCTCCCAAAGCAGTGACACGTTTCCATCCATCGCCGCTCAAAAGTTAAAAGCTTGTCATAACATGTCAGGTGGCAAGGCTGCACCGCGTGTCTGATGAGACAACTTCCAGTCCACTGCAGACAGCCTGCTCTGGATGCTGAAGGGATGGAGAGTCGGCATCTGAACCACTGAAAAAGGCTTCATCTGCTTATGGCGGAATCTCTCCCCCTCTGATTGCCAAGGGTGACAGCTGGAAATTTGGAGAAATCTTTATTTTTTTTTTAAATGTAACCATTTCTCCTGTTGGAAACTTAAGACATTTCTGTAAGCTTCAAAGTTGAGCAAACAGAACAACAACAACAAAAATCTGACAAATGCTAGCAATAGGCCATAACATGGTGGCAATGGCATATCCCACACCCAAAATAATGTGTCCTCAAAACCAGATGCTTTAATATTCATGAAAGGTTGAGGCTGGCATCAAATTATTAGTTCGCCCTGGTTACAAAGAATAATGTTATTTTCAAATTCTAGCCCCTGGGGGCTCTCACAGGATGGCCAGTTACATAAAGGAGAGGAACATAGCTGGTTATGAACATTTCAGAAAAAGATAAAGGAAGTCCCAACAGAACTGAAGCTGATGCACCCTTAGCTATAGCGCCTTTGCTGATATTTTCCTCTTCACAGCCTTTCCAGGACAGTGCTCAGGTCCTGAGGGAGATGTTGGTGCCCACTAAACCTGAGAAGAAGGGGAGCCCTGCCCAAGGCTCTCTTCTGTATGATGCTTCGCCTGTGATCTGGGGTGACACAGTGCTTTCAGTTGTTCTCTGAAAAACAAACAAAACAACACAACAAGCCAAGAGGTAAATTAAGAAAATACTATAGTATTAAATGCATTGCAGATCAAGAATTGCTTCAATAGCACAGCCCAAACATGTCCTCACTAGATTATCCCAATTTCATATCCTTTAGGCAACTTGTCTACATACCAGCACTGGCAAGGAAAAATCCTGTCAGATGCATTTTTTTCTGTCTTTATCCTCTGAGTGTCCAACTCTCTTCTTGCTAAATCTCTACAGTCTGGAGCTCAAATTACCATTTCTGACCAGTGCAGAAACAAATGATGAAATATTCATGATTTGTTCGTACTTCTCATCTTACAGAAGCAACAGCCAAGCACTAAATTTGCATGATCTAACCAAAGACTACATTTCAAGAGAAAAGTACTTTATACAGTGATATTCACAAACTTTTATATATCGAGGTAAAAACAGCAAGTTTCTGCCCTTGCTTGTGCAGAGTCACACATTGTTTAAAGAGCATCCCACTAAATTTTCAGAAGATGTGTAAATGTATCATCTGGGCCACAGGAAATAAAGCAGGGTTAAAACACTGAACAAAACTGCACTGAAGTTAACAAGCCTAAGGTTCATAAACCCTGCAATAGAAGCTTGCAGAAATCTTTCAAGGCTCATCCAATAAAGCCCTGTGGCACTTTGTTCTTCCCCCCAAATCTCCATCTGTCTGAGCCAGCATCAGCAGGAAATTTTGCATGGAAGCTTGCCAGATAAAATAGCTACTTCAGCTGGCTTTCAACTACCATTAGTTTTAGAGTGTTCTTTGAGGAATATGTTAAAATCTCTGCAATTTTTAAACTATGTCCTACCCAAGTTAGAGATGGGTCACATCTTGTCTCAATGTACTTAGTACATCTTACAAAAAAGATCATTCATGTATGCTTTAATTTTACATATGCAATTATTTTCCATCTGCATACTGCCCTGTTCACCTCCTGCTACACTGAAAGCTGAAAACGCTCCTGCTTCGTGGGGATGTTCAAAAGTTAATTTAAGTCAGTTTAATTAAATACATTTCACTCCCCTCGGAATTGCCCCAAACTTTCTAAATACAGCTGCCTTACAAGTGGACTTGGCCCTCTACCCTCGGTATAGGTTAGACTTCAATACCCATGTTCACTCGCTGACACAAAGAGAAGTTTGCCACAAGGAGCTGGTGTGACAATTGACTTCTAGCAGCTACTCATACCTTATTTTGCAAATAACTTCTTTGAAATGTATTTCTTCCCCCAGCACAGCACAGATGACATAACGTGCCCTTGAATGCTTCCAAAAGAAGTTCACTGAAATTTGGCACCTTGTAGATTTGTTTTTGTGAGGACAGAGAAATTATTAGTAGCGATATTATAACTTTTTTTTGCAAGCTCTTCTTTCCTTGAAAAGGCAGAAACAAACACAGACAGTCTCCCTGTGAGCAGCATCTCAGGGAGACTATGTTCCCTTGAGACACAGCATCTCTCTGCTTCTGCTGGGAGCCCAGCAGTAGCTCTTCCAGCTTGGCCTCCGCCATCTCGCTTGCAACCAGTACCCCAGCTCCCAGAACATACACCACTCTTTAGCAGGCTAAGATGCTCTGAAATTAAACACTATTTACCAGATAGTCTTGGGATCAAACCCCATTTTGCACGTCATTAACGACCTTCAGAACAACGAGACCTCTTTAAACAAGATCTGGCTGTGTGGGTCAAGGTGCATTTTTGTTGTTTCAAGGAGATTTTGGCAGGTTCCTCTGGAGTGTCGCAGTCGTTCAGGTGAATTTACAAGGACTATGCCCTATTCCTGAAGCAGAAAACCTGGGGAGCCCTGGACCTTCTTGGAGGAGCTGTTGGCCAAGTTACTCTTCCACAGGCTGTCCCCTCTCTGCAGCCTTATTCACAGCCT
This sequence comes from Cygnus atratus, assembly GCF_013377495.2. Lineage (NCBI taxonomy): Eukaryota > Metazoa > Chordata > Aves > Anseriformes > Anatidae > Cygnus > Cygnus atratus. The sequence goes on from NC_066364.1 coordinate 113,692,609, forward strand.
GCACAGGGGACGCGGTGGCTGGGTCATGGTAACAGCTGAGCAGGTCCTGGCTCCCCAAGGCCATGCCGATGCTGCCCTTGGTAGGACAGGTAGCTGTCATGTAGGGCTGCATATAAATGATTGATTTTTCACTCCTTTTTAAAACTCACTTAAGCGTTTTGTCTTGATGAGGACACACAACATTACAGGGACTTTGCAGAGAAATGCAAGAAAACAAGGTCTGTCATTTCTAGGGTTTAGCAAACTGGAAAGCATCTCCTTAAATTAGTAGAACAATCATTTTCACAGCAATGAATTTTAATTGATGCTCTTTATCTATTAATACAGGGGAAATTTTTCTTTTTATATTTTTCCTAGTTGGGATATGTCATTTTTGATCTACATTTTCATAATTATTGGACTATCATTTCAAACAAAAAGTGCCAAGCAGGGTATTTATGCAAAGCGGTTCTGCCTCAGGCGTTAATGAAGCACGATACTACGCAGCAGGCACAGTTGTGTTGGGTGTAATGATACAAATTGGATGTAAGTAATACAATTATTTGTGGTGTAACACAAGTGCTGCACAAATAGTGTTCCTGACAGTAAATACTGTTGTTAGGATAGGAAGGTGCCGCTAATGCCACTAAGCATTACAATCAATTCTCGATAACATCATGTGAACCAAGCTAATAAATTGGGAATTATATGCCTCCTGCACATTCCTGCCTATGTGAGACAGGACTTGCTTGCTAATAGAGCAACAAATAATCCCGCTAGAAAATCAGTCAAGGAAGCTGCAAGTTAACAAACCAAAAAAATCCCCAAACGCAGCACTTCGCATGGAGGAGAACAACTACAAATGCAAGGAGGACACAGAGGGTATGTAGAAAAAACACTTTCTGCAAAAACAGCTGTGAAGCTGAGCCTCTGTCTCAGCCCCAAGACTGAGAGCAAGCAACAAACCCCCCAAACCCAAGACGCAGCACCCTGCTGAATGCTCAGCAGTGTGAAAGGCAGAGCAGCTATCACGTGCAATGCAGGGGCACTTGGTTTGCTGCTCACCGTACGCCTGTGCCCACTGAAACGTCCTGCGGGAGGGAAGGGCAGGCTGCCTCTGCTTCACTGGAAAGCAGACCTCCACCCCCTAACACGAGATGGTTCAGCAGGTCTGGAAAAGACTGTGAAACATGAGTCACCGGACTGGAAAAACAGAGTGCAAATTATTTGGAGAAGTTGCTCAAGCTTCCAAATAAGCTGCTGGCGCTCTCTGCAAAGGGAGTGTTAGCAGCTCTCCTGTGATAGACTCAGAGGAGAGATGAAGGCTAATATAAGCCTCGCCATTTGCTACAGGAGAAATTGGAGAAATCACTCAAACGAGGCAGGGATTAAACTGGGACTGAGCTCAAGGAAATTTAGATTACAATGATGGAGAGGAGGAGAAGATTAAAACTCAGGGCTGAGTGAGTAATGCACAACAAATGTATTCAAATGAATCTCCTCCATCGAGGCACTTCCAGAGCTCCCATCACCTTGCAATCTTTAATGCACTTGCTCTGCTGGAAGGAAGGCAGTGCTGCTATTTCTCTCTCTCGTTTGGGGAATGGAAACACAGGGAGGTTAAGTATCTTGCTCAAGGTGACCCAAAAAGTCTGCTCCAGAACAGAAGAATGAAGCCAAAACCGTCAGGTCTCAGCACAGCCAGGGGACCATCACTTCTCCTGTGAACAGCGTGTAACTTTGGGGGAGGCATTCACTCCTTGGGCTTGTCCTCCAGCTTGTAGTCAAGGACTGCAGATCCCTGGCCTGGGACACACTGCCAAAAATCCCATAGCCAGTGCCAGCACCTTCCGCAAGCTCTTCTCTGCTCAGCCATTCACTTCTGCAGAAGGCAGCAAGAGTTTCTTTGGGAGCACCAAGAGGAGCAGAGCAAGGGTGACGCACTCTGGCTGGCGTGTTTGCCACTCCTTTAATGACCACAGTGGTAGAGCCACCCGCACTACTGTGGGAAGGGAAGAGACCTGGGGCACCTGCCTGATGACTGGATTTGCAATTACATTGCCTCCATTTGGATCCCACACAGATGTGTGGATCTCACCACTGCAGAATTGGATCCTCACCTGTCAGGGTCTCTGGTTGAAATAAGCTGCTGGAGATTCTCTTCCTTGTGCCTTCTGAGCTTGAGCAGGCAACAATTTGTGACCTAGCTGCTGGGACTATTTGGTTTTAATGTACGTGAATTTGCCCAGACCTGCTGGAAGTTCACTTCATGCTCAGCATCTGCCCCCAGCCCTGTGGCCTCACTGAGTGCAGTACCAGTGCCTATTTTTTATTTTTTTTTCTGTTTAACAAAGAGAGATTTGGCTGGCCTTGGGTGCTTTTGCAGACTTTGCTATGTCTGCAGGATGCACATGAATGTGGAGAGCCTCCAGCAGAGCAGCCCATGCTGCAGACTGTGGGCATGCCTCACACCCAGCCCAGGCTGGGGAATAGCCTGCATGACCAAAGCAATGCCCATGGCATGAAAATCTTGGCTCTGCATGCAGACCTGGGAATAGTACTGTCTCCAAGACTGGGGGCAATTTTTACCCGCATCTATATTTTGCCTAGGCTTTCATTACACCTTTCCAGCTGCCAAAGCACATTTTCTGTTGGCACCTCATTTGCAAGATGTTTTTCTTTCATTTTTCTCTGTCCTTCACACAGCCCATTTGCTGCTCTCTCTGCTCCCAGAGATGACACCTCCCAGTTGTTTTCTCTAGGCTGCAATGGGTTAGCTGCAAGGCAGCTCGCTTTCACACCTGCCACGAAAATCTCCACCGAACATTTCCACAAAACTTCAGTGACCGCTCTCGAGTCCCACCAACTTCTGCAGGGCAGCTGCAGCGCTGAACCTGGCCAGCAATAAATAAATAAATAAATAAATTATGGGACCCAATCCCAAATTCTGTTACAGCCTGGAGAACTATTTCAGCAAGCGGTGGATGAGGTCTCATCCCTTCATAAATGGAGCTGCCTGGTGGCTTGCTCATCTGCATCCCCAGCCCCAACCTGGTGCTGTAGCATCCTTCCCTCCCTCCCTCCATCGCCTTGGGCTCCCCAACAGGGGCCTGCGTCCCACCGCAGCCAGCGTGTGTGTCCAAGTGAATGTGTTGGTAAATAATTTATGTGGGTATGATTTACATGCTTAATTAGCTTTGCTTTTAATTGCAGCATTCACAAGGCAGAATATTTTACCACAAAGTGCTGTGCCTGGAGCCTGTTTGATTAACTACAGAAAGAAAAGCATTTAGTAGCATAAAACTGAACCACCACAAAGTCAATACATATTAAAGGATTTGAAGGGCTTTTTTTTTTTTTTTTTTTCAGCTAAACACATTTTATGAACAGCAGGGAAGACAAAATTCTGAATTCAGCGCTAGATACCATTTTTTTTTTCCTTGCTGCTCTGCTGCAAACCAATCTCAGGGTCTTGCAATCTGTTTTTTTTTTTTTTTTTTTTTCCCCTCTCTCCACTGGAGGATAAATAAGTGATGTAAAGCCTGGACATCATCTCAGTCTATCTTATTTCCCTTGCATCAAGCTTTGGGAAAGGGCAGCCAACATCCAACATTTAACCCCTTTGGCCATGACCCTGGCCACACGTTAGCACGTGATCCCTGCAGTCCTGGGGGCTGGTTCTGCGCAGGGAAATTAAGGTAAATCCTGTGCTGTTTGTATTAGCTGCCTCAAAGATATATTGCATCACAAAGTTAACAAAGCCTGCGCGGTATTTTAGGAAGAAACCCGGAGTAACCGCATGTACGAGCACCATCTATTGGCTGCACTATTGCTTACAGGGTGCAAAATGCATCCCATTTCTCCACAGCATGGTACAAGGGACAGTCCTGGCCTCCAGGAGTTCGTTTGGGACAAGCAGCCAGGCAGGGGCCAGTGGGGATCACCAGCGGGGAGCCCCGGGTCACCCAGGCTCTGAAGGGAAGTTTGGTGGCTCTCTACCTGGGGTTGTGGTCCTGATGCCCTCTAGAGCAGCCTGCCTGCTGCTACAATTAAGGATGCTCCATTACTCTCTTTTCCTACAGGGATAATCTATTTTGGCCTTGGCAGCCCGAGATAATTAACTCCAAACAAGGTTTTGGGAGCATTCGGGGTGTTTGGCCACTGCTCCTGCTCTATCGTTATAAGAACAAAGAGCTACAAATCCACAGCAATTTAGAGTCTGACTTTCCAATTAAGGATTTGATGTGTTTTTATGCCTTTGAAGTGACAATATTTGTCAGGCCATTTGTTCAGTACATTGTCTGCATGTGCAGTTACACAGGAGTTGGTTTAATTAAGGTTAATTGGTGCATAATTAGAGCTGCTGCCAACACAAAAGAATGGCTGCAGACCAGGGAGAGAGTCGATTTCTATCCAGCTCCAAAGGACAAATAGCATCTAGTGGAGATTACAGCTGAGTGCTAAAAACCTAAACTGCTTCATATATTAGCACTGCTTTTTGTAAAACAACATGTCTAGCTGCTTGGCAGTGCTCTCCCCAAGGCAGATAGTCCTGTCCCAGTAAACGAAGCGTTTTTAATGGTGGAAGGTGTCTGTGCTACTAAATTGTTGCAGTTGGATACTGCCCTTTGCCAGTACAGGGGAACTGCACGGGATGGGATGTAGAGAAGCAAAATGGAAGCAAAAAGGGAGGAAAAGTGGTCTCTCAAGAAGCAGCTGTGACTTCTGGCACAGTAAACTCACCTGTAATTGCTGGTGTGGCACGATCCTGGAGGGAGGCTCCAGCCCCAGCTGTGAGGCGATGCCACCAGCGCTTGCAGGACAGCCCCAGCGCGGTTCTGGTGTCAGTGCCTGGTCTCTGCGAGCGTTGAGCAGGATGATCACCACAGAGCACCTCCCGTTGCTGATAACCCAAGAAGACCAAAGAGTTTCCACAAGGAAGAGTCTCCAACCCCACCCCGTAAAAACACCACCAGCCTTCCCATTCCCACTGCACGCAAACTCCTCTCTATGACCACGGTGAAAGGAGAAGCAGCAATCCTGGCAGGAATCAGCATCACCAGCCCCTTCACTGTCCTCACACGTTCCCAAAAACAACAGGGTGGTCAGCAGGGCGATATTGGAGAGAAACTCCCAGATCCTGGCACAGATCCCCCACGGGCCACCCTGCCAGCAGCAGCTCTCGAGACGTGCAGCTGCGTCGGGTGCTACTAGAAGCAACTCAGGCTCTTGGTACTATTTTTGAGGAAAGCCAGTTTGGCTAAAAGGTTAGAAATGTCAGAACAACTTGCAAAGCCCACGTGGCTGAAGTTCCTCGCCAGGCAGGATTTCTTTCTTGCCCTCATTGGGAAGTCTGCCTCTTCTCCACCTCAGCCACACCGACGCTGGTCGAGCCAGCCTGGCACAGCCCCAGGGAGGTCCACCACAGCTTTGACGAAGAAACACATAATTCTGTAAGTTCAGCCCTGCAGGTTGGAGCCTGCTGGCCTAAACCTCTCCCCACTTTGTTCCTGGCGCTGCCAGCAAGGGCACGGTGAGGGCACAAAACCGGGTGTTACATACTCACAGTTAAATACTCGCTTAGGCCAAGCCATGACCACAGAGCACCTGCAGCTCCCTGCTGCCTACAATGGGGTCCCGTTCTCCTTAATTTAGCTGTATGGGAAGTAGATGACCAGTCCAGCATCCCTCTGTGGACCCTGGGAGAGACCAGGGTCACCCAAAGGCAATTCCTCCTTCTGGAGGTGACCACCTCATCCCCCACACAAAACTACTCATCATTCTTCCACCTGAACCCCCTCACATATATCAAGTCCAAGAAAAAACTAAAGGCAAAGCCATTTTCAGAGCAGCCCAAAGGAGCTGTCAGCACTAAATCTTAAAGAATAATAAATTATGAATTAAGAAAGAGTGAGGAGGGAGGGGAAAGGATTGCACGTCTAAGAGAGCCTCACATGATACAGGTGCTTTCAGGTTGCTAAGCTGCAGGGAACAATTCAGGAACAGCTTCCAAGGGGCACAGCGATGAAATCAGTGTTACAGGAATGAAAGGGCTCAGTACACACATGAACAGGAAAAGCTGCTTCACTATAGGTAACAGTGAAAATGTAAATAAGTAAATATTCCTTCCCCGTTGCACAAACACAGAAGCCCAGCCTCTGATGACACAGAGGATTTGGGATTTCCACAGCACTGATGTCAGAAACTACTTAGTGCCTTGGCAAGTGAGGGATGAGCTGGTCTCTCTAGGTAGAACTGGGGAATCTCAGGAAGGGCAATTTCTGGGGAAAAGCTCTATGTTAAGACAGAAAAGGTGAAATTAGCTGCTTCTGAAGAGTTTCCTATGCAGGAGCCAGTTGACCACGTGGCATAAATCAGCACAGCTCCACTGATGAATGGGCTGGTGCCAGGCAGAGTTTGAACCCAAAAGGAACAAAAGTCCCTTCCAGCCATAACTTGGGGCAACAAAAAGCTTTCCGCTTCTTTCAAGGACAACATGGCTCACATGATGTGGGATCCTAACGGCAAGGTTGCCAGCCATTTCTCTATTATTATGATTAATTTCAGAATCCAATGGACAACAGCTGTGTAGATCACCAGTGGATGCTGAATGGGCACACAGAGAGGCATCAGCATTGCCAGAAGAAAATAGCACTGACCTGTCATATGAAGAGCTTCTTGTCTGCAGATCTCGAGGAGGGGGAATGTGGCACGAGGATAGTCTTGACCGGCAGACACGATGTGCTCTGGGAAGCTGGAGGTGGCATGGAGGGGCCTGGCAGGTCCCCAAGGGGATAGAAAGCTTTTGCTCACTCTCAGGTCAAAAATTTAAGATGAGGTTTCCCTCCATCCCTCAAGGCCAGCCTGCCTCTGCAATGACCCTAGTGGTTCTTCAATGCAGTCACAGATTATCATCATTGATGGGAATCTGCTGCCTCTAAATTCAAGAGGGCTGTCACGCAGGAGTAGGACATGCATGTGGACTGCCCCTTGTCCCCTTGCTTCACATCTGCTGGATGGCTTCTCCCCTTCCCAGCACAGCTGCTAAATGGAGCATCAAAATCACGCTGCGTTCAGTGAGCTAGCGGGTATCCGGTGTTTCCCTCTCTGTGTTGCAATTGTATTAGACGTGTTTTTTCAAATGATGTTTTGCATTGATTCATTTTCTGGGTGAGCAGTGCTATCAGTTCAGTCTGCTGACTGAACTTCATGTCAAGCATGTTTTTTAGCAAAGATTTTTGTTCATACACTCAGGTACACAACTGAACAAGTAATCCCTGGCTGACTGCAGAGTCTGTTGATGCCGTGTCTTCTTTAAATATTGCTGGCTTATTGGTCATCCTGCTTATTGATTGCAGTCAGTAATATACTCCTGGAGAATTTCTAAATATAACTCCACAGAAGACTGCGCGCCTCTAATTGTCTTCTTACACAGCCTCGCACCAAGCTCTTACTAATAACATCCTGAATATCTTCTCCAGAATAAGTCAGACGAGCCTGATTTGAGGTATGGAAATGGCTCATTATACATTTATTATTTGTTGGTTACAGTAGCCTTGCTGAGCTATCAGTCCAGGTGGTTACACAAGTGATTCTGCCCATTAGGTGCTGTTACTCCGTTAACACAATGAACTTTGTTTTCTCATTAATAAGTGTGTTAAAAACAGAATGCAGAGTATATGAAAAGGTTATTATGTCTTTCATAATGAAATGCATGTTAGGCCATAACTCAGACACCAGCTAAAAATCACAAGCCTATTAAAAAGAAATTGTGCTTCAGCCCATTCAGTCGAGGTAGCGTATGTGGGAGATGGCAAGCAAGAAGGGAGCAGGAAAAAAATAAATTGGAAGGGGATTATTTAGACACAGCCACGTAGATTGGCACTGCCACTTGCCAAACAGAAGAAAATACTTTAAGTAGAAGGGCCAAAATACAAAACCAGAAAAAATTAAACAACCGATTTCCACCAAGACCCATGACTATAAGTGTAGTAGTAATTCTTTCTAACATAGAAGATCTCAGTATTTGAGAGCAATGGTCCCAGAGTACTGCCAGGTGTGGTGCTGTAGCACTGCCCTGGCTCACGATGCTTTCACAGCCTTGCTTTGCCCTCTTTGGCTTTTCCAAGGTGGGGCTGAACCTCAGGGCAAAAGGCATTTCCACTCACGTCCTAATGATGTCCTCTGCCACCTGCAGCAGATGCAAGTCTGAGCGATGCTCTCAGCCTGTATAACTCCTCTGGAAGTGTCCAGACCAAGCCAGGACCAACTCCGCCGATGGCTGATGCAAAAAGAGGCAGCCATCCCCTTTACATCTCAGAGGACGGGGTTGTTTTCAAGACATGGCAGACGGCAGGTTGTTTTTTTTTTTATCTTACCACGAAGGAGAAGTAAGCGTGATGCAGCAATTTTCACTGGATTGCACTATAACACACACAGCCAGGGCTTTCTCCTGCACACCTGGATTTCTTGTTTGGGAATGCTGCTTGTTGCTTGGTTACGGGATGCTGCCACAGCTGAAAAGCGCTGCTTGCAGCGCTGAGGAGAAGGAATTGCTTCTTGGGGAGAGGATTATCTGCCAGGGACATTGCTGGTACAAAGCAGGCAACGATGTGGGAAGGATGGAGTGACATCAAGGGAAGACAGTACTGGTATTTTTCTGTTCTAGATTTGATTAAAACAAACAAAAAAATCATCTTGAACCCTGTGAATGTCACCCTAACAACAACAAAGAAAAAAAAAAGCAATAAACAGCAACCCCAAACCCACCCAGAAGCTGAATGTATTTCCGACATGGCCTCTGCTGGAGAACCAAAGTCCCTGTCCCTGGCCATAATAGTCCATTACCATTAATGTTGCCACACCAGCTTTGTACCTGCAAGCAAATTTACTCCGTGAAATTTGCACTTGTCTCCATATTAATGAAGTAATTGTTTTCTGGAATTATTTTTGTTGCTAATTACTTTAGCAGCTTTATGCGCTCCTGGCTTGCTTCAGTAAGCATTTAAGGAGATGCCTTTTAATGGAACATTATGTAATACGGAGAATTAAACAAACAACTCTGAGTAATGAGAGACGTTTTACCTTCAGTTTTGAACCAAGTTACATCAGGTGGCTAGAGGAAATCTCACTTTACTGGAAAGAAAAGGAGGTCAGTTATCACATGGACAGTGCCACCCCCTGCCAGAAGCACCCAGGTCACGCACCACGCTTGGGACACCTGAGGTACACTACACGCAGGGGCTGGGGAAAGCCGTGACGGGCAGCCAGGTGCAGGGGCAATGTGTGTGCACACCCCTGTGGCTAGGAAGTGGGTCTGTGTTTGAAAACCTCTGCTCAAACACAAGTTTCATCCCCTGTCCGCTCTCACCTGAAGACCAGGCTGCTCCTCCCTGCATTTCTCGGTACAGACAAAATGGACAACTACAGAGACTGAACTTCTTCAGGCTTCCATTGAAGCCAAACCCAGTAATGCCGTTGCAGTCCTTGTCTTGCAAATGCTCTATACGTAGCAAATGCACATGCCCAGATCTGCTCAATAGTCGCTTTGTTTCCCCAGCTCACACAGCATCTTTATTTAACTCATCCAAGGATGTGCAAAAATTCATTTGCATAAAGCTCAAGCTGTACAAGACTCTCCGTTCTCACACACCACCAAAAACTTGGGCTTTATTTTCCATATTTATTCCCTTGGCTATATACTGGCTGAGTCACGTACCGATGAGCATCCAACCTATATTTGTTACCGTGCATCTGTGCAGACAGAAAAGCGCAACCGCAGCCCTTTCTGCACACATGGCTCTGCTTCCACGAGCTGGTTCAAAAGAGGCTGAGGTCCTTAACACACAGAAACCTACAGAGGAAATGGCCACACGCCTCCACCTTTGGATCCGGAGCAGCAGCCTGGCCACCCAAATTGCCAAGGCGTGAAGGTCTCCAGGCCACGAACCTTTTGTTCCCTCCACCCCAAGCCTCAGCCCCCATTTAACTGCCTGGTGCCAGAACTGACTTCAGCTTTGCTCTGGCTCTTAGGGGCATGCCTTCACACATCATTTAACCTCTGCCTGGCCGTGTCTCCCCAGGGGAGGAGAACATCACTCTCAGCCACAGGCAAGATGGACCGGATACCGGGTCCATGCATATAGAAAGGCGCAGCTAATTGACTTCTGGGCACAGATGCCCTTCTCTATGCAGATAGCCAGATGCACGAGAGCCTTTTGATTGATCTTAAACCACAGGGGGATGTGCTGCTGGGTAACATCTCTGCTTCTGAATATCATCAGGCATTTTACATACAAGACAGCACCAAGCAGAGCCCAGGTGATGCCAACAAATGGGCTCCCACTGCCTTCAGCACAGCTGGGACAAGCCTGCAGTGACCCCAAGGGGAAGATGATTGACTGAAATACCATATACCACTGACTGACTGGTGACTGCAGGGGAGAGTCGGTGACAGGTTTTATTAGTGCTTAATTAAGACAGATAGAAGGCTACTTCCCTTGGTTAATTTGCTCCCCTGAACTTGCTCGCACTCTCTATTTCAAAGTGAGCGAGACTTAGAAATGCAAAGCCAGTGTGTCAAGCATCACAGCCAGCCTCGCTCGCCCAGAGAAGTTAGCATAATCCTCGCTGAGCCTGGAGACTGCCTCTCCAAGGGATTCTGTCCTTACAGGAAGATAAGGCAGCTGATGCATTGCCAGAGCACACTTATTAGAGAGAATAAAGTTGAGAGGAGCAGCTCTGCCTGGCCAGCTGCCCAAACCACTCCCGAGCAGGCAGGTCATACAGGCAGGCTTCAGCTGAACAGCACCAGGACTTACGCTGCTGCTCATGGCTGCTTTGCCCTCTTATTTCCGAGAGGGTGCAGGGAAGGTGGCTGTTTTCTGCGCCTATGCTGCAATGCAAAGCGAGACAGGACATCTCTTAATGGTCAAGGTCAGCAAAAAGGCCTCCTCACTTCCAAAATTGTGCATCCTTCTTGCCATTGCCCACAGAAATTCCTGTGCATCTGGTGCTTTTGTGATGAGACACTGCTTGCTGTTGTAGAGTGGCTCAGTTTCTATTTCTGTTATAATCTCTGAGAATTGGAGAAAAAAAATGGAAAAAAGTGCAATAGCCTTGAGACGGCTAACATCTTGCCAGCATTGGCTGGGTGACTTGAGGGGCTGACCTTTACAATTCTGGGATTTTCTCCTTGTGCTCTGGCTGCCCAGAAGCTGTCTGGCACCAGCTCCGGCTTAGAGCAGAGCATGGACTGGTGGAGCTCCAAACCTGGCAGAAACCTCCCAGCAATGCTGTAATGAATTTTACAGAACCAACAGTACAGATTTCCATATATCATCCATACGTGCAATTTAAAAGACAAAAGATAAAGCAGAGACATCTGAGGGGAAGCTCAGTCAGTGGCAGGGAGCGTGCATGCACCCGCAGCACAGGCAGCATCATTTCCACCACCAAGGCCACCCCAGAACAAAGGCAGTCACGCAGGGAGGCGAGCCCTCCTTCCAGAAACATCAGGCAGCACTGGATATCGAGTCCTAAGAAAATACTGCCTTCCCATGCTCCACATGCAGCGAATGAAGCAGGGGGAGGATAGTTTGCCACAGCTTCTTTCCAAGGATTATGTAAGAAAGGGACAATAATAAAGATGTCTGAAGAGGGAACATTTGTTCCCATGCTGCAAACAACAACATCCAAACTCACAAGGCCAGGTGTGGCCACACCATCCGATGAGTCAGCCACTGGTCACATTAAGAATGTACTTCACACCTTCCCTGAGAGAAATTATAATTTTTTCTCTTACGAGGAAAACAAACAAATGGAAACACAACTGAAAAATAAGACAGAAATTACTGCTGAATCTGAAGATACTGCTAGCCCCAGTACGTTTTCCTAGTCCCTCACCTAGCACCTGACTTGCCTGCGTGAATGAAACACTATGTGGACGTGTCAGGGGAAAGGAAGCTGTTAATCGGGGTGATTATACCCGGGCAGTGCACCTGCATCAATGCCAGATCTGTTCTCGTTACTGCCAGCTCGCTAGGTGGGTGTCAAGAAGTTTAAACAAGGTCAAGACACCAGGTCAGTTCCGGTGTCTGATGAAGATGCCTATGTGCTATAGCTGATGTGCTGTACATCTGGGGAGATATATATAAATATATATATCTCCTTCAGAGCAGTCTGGTAGGAACATGACTGTTGAAGACCAGAGGATCAGCAAGCAGTGCAACTTCTTGTACTCCTCCTCACCCTAGAGCACTTTTTTTTTCTGATGGAAATCTTTTCTTAGGCAAGTAAGTGGACTTTTAGTCATTTCCCATGACCGCAGATCCAGATTCTCCCCGGTAAATCAAGTACCTCCACCATGACTTACCGCCTGCTTGAACACAAACATTGTGCGTGTCCCTCAGTCGGGCTGACCATCCCGAGACAGCCTTTGTCTCATGGACCAGAACACCAGGTCATCAGCCCAGATACAGCTGATGACAAATTGCTGAGGGGCAATCTTCTCAATAGTCTTTCCCTGATAATATCCCATGCTTTCCTCTTAAATCTGCAGAGCATTTTGTAGGCAGAAGTTAGATTTCAAAACACCCCTCATGCAATCAAGTATTATTAACCCGGCTTCCAAAGCCCTCCTTGCTGTCAGCTTAGCAATTTTCCCCCAACATTTTTCCACATATCCGATCACAACAGTTATGCCTCATTAGAGAGTCTCTAAACATCCATTGCAAAACCAGCTACAACACTGAGAAAATGCACTTGATTCCCTTACTTTCTTCGAGGAGGGTGTGTCATCCATTACCATGTTACAGGTAAAAGCTTTCTCTAACACGGCTGTTGTGCAGTTTGAAGACAGAGGTTTTATTTTCATTCGAGATCAGCAATCTCATGAGATTTCCATAGTGCAACTGAGGATTATACTAAAGTAGAGGTAGAAAGAAACATTTCTGCTATTTGAACGGAGGTATGTTTTACTCATGCATTTAGGGTTGAAAAAACAATGCTCAGTTGTAGAGAGCTCTTATTTTCCAACAGGTTTTGCATCCTGTTAAAACAGCTCAAAGACTTCGATGTGAATTTCCAACTGGTGCCTGTCCACTCCAAAAGGCTTTTTGTGTGAATGCGTACAAACAATTATTCTATTTCAATCTTTTTGCCCTGCCTTGCTCCAAAACGTCCCGTTCACGCTGTACCATCGGGCAGCAGCACTTTCCCCCTCCATCCTAACAGCAGGAACGGTGTTATATTCCTTTCCCACACCCGCTGTCTGCCTCACACAGCCAGGCAGGGTCTGCATGGTACCTAACAGCAGGACACCTTGTTCCTCTTTTCCCTCAGGCATTATAATACTTAGCCCGATTAACATTTTTTGCGTGATTAGCACGCTATAAAAAGGAGGACGGTTGCTATCGTAGCCTGCATGTGGGTACAAATAAATCTGTCTATTTAGTAGATCCAAACACAGCCACAGGAAAACAAACCCTATTCAGAGAGTCTTCTTTCTTTTTCTCTACCTGTTTACTGAGAGGTGCTCAAATGCAACAGAACAGGAATACTGATCCTTTTGCCTCCCTCCTACACTTTCAGTTATTGTTCTCCTACAGTTGCCTAATTAACAGCTTCTGGTTATGCATTTAAAAAACAACAGGTGCTGCTGTTAATTATGGATATTACATTGCCAGGATAAAATAAGAATCTTAAAAATAATAATAAGAAGAGAGAGTTCTGTTAAAAATCAGCTTTACTTGCTTTAGTCATTGCAGCGCTGTGCAAGCATGGTGGTTTATATCCAAAAGTGCTGGATTTTGTCAACACCCTTGAAAGGAATTAGACTGAAAATACTTTGCAAGTTCACATAATGGCATTCAGCCTTTGAGTCTGAAGTAGTGGTCAAAAATAAAAGGAAAATACAGCCACAGCTCAGCAACACCATTGCACAAGCCAAGCTCTTCAGCTGGGGAGCTGCAGTTCAGAACTCAAGTGTGCGTAATTTTACAGCCATGCACAGTCACCATATGGAAGTTCTGAGGGATACCCCAAGCCCAGATACTGGCTTCAGGGACAACAGACCTGGGAAGAGCTCCAGAGGCTGACCCTTCAGCAAGTGCCCCTGTGGGATCATGCACCAGTTGGCTCAGCACCCCTCCTGCACGTGTCCCCACTTTGGACACTGTGGATGTGCTCTAGGGATACCTCTGCAGCTGGTGGGACAGAAGCCACGCAGATGTGTCCCTCACTGCTTTGAGGATCACTCACGGAGAGCAGAGCTGAGATGGCCAAAGTGGGCACTTGCGTGGTGCAAAGGGCTCAGCCCTTAGACCCACAGTTCAACGCTTGCCCCAGATTTCACACAATGCTCTCCCTTGGCCACTTGGCCAAGCCAGCTGCTCACGGCTGTGTAAAAACCAGTGGCGCAGCACAAGTCTGCTCTCAGGTTCCTCAAGCCAGGGATCACTGCTCCCATTTTTCTTCCCTGCCATCAGCAAATACCATTTTATAAAAATAACAATCCACCCCTAAGTCAGAAGAATAACATCTCCTTGAATCACCGTAATTAAAATGTAAATATCCATACATTGCAGCTCCACTGTGTACATCACATGAGTAGCCCTTGCTGGTGTTACCTGGTGAATACCATGCAAACGTGCCAGGATTTTGGAAAAACAATGTCAGTCATATTTGAAGTTGCCAAATATTTCTTGATGCATTTCTATCTCTTCATAATACCAGTGTGCACAACAGCCACAAGCAGGTAACTATTATTTTGCAACCATGTGAAGTTTACTGCTTACTCGTGTGGAATGAAACAGCAGTTGCTGCGTTCATTTCCTCCATACAACACATTTAAATCAGAATTTTATAGGTTCTGCACCATTATGTCCTCCCAGGGCTGGCAACATCTGGAACCCAAAAAAATGTCAAATCAGCATTCCATTGCCCCAGACCCCCAGCTGGCTGATGGTATCAGCACTCCTCAGAGGGTCTTTAAGATGGGGAGCTTTGCAACTATAAATAGTCCCAAGTAGTGATTCCCCTCCAAATCCACAGTCTGGGATGCACAATTCACCCCTAAGCGATGTATAAAAAGCTCCTGTAATTTATTTATCTATCTTAAGTTGGAGTTCAAATTAAATATTCTGTTTTGGAGGGAGGGGAGCTAAACTAAAACAGAGTTAATTGTGTTTAAAAGTACATTTCACTTGAACTGAAGTGGAATTTTTCATTTTGAAAGTGCTGAAATTAAACGCGCTGCCAGGTTTTGTTCTTTCCCCAAGCAAAGCAAACGTGCACAAATCCACCCGAAAGATTCGGTGATTCAGTTGCCCCGAAATTACAGTTTTGAAGCAGGACAAGATGAGGCCCCAGCTCCAGGTGCCTCCCTGTCAGTAAGGCAGCGGTGACAGCAGGCAGAGCAGCACGTGCCAGGGATTCACTCGGCACCACCTCAGAGCACGCGGGCCAGACAGTGACTGCTGAATTTCATCCTCATGGTCCTCCCACCAGCACTCCCAGAGCACTACAGCCACTGCCCCACTTCCAACCTGAGCCAAAAGGTTGGCCAGAGCCCAAGTCTGTTTCTCTGGTAACCAGAGACATCTGAACCCGTGGTTCCCATGCTCAGCTGATTACACAGCTGCTTGCTCCTGGGAGGCGATTTGCTGCTGGCTGGTGTCATTACAGCTAGTTAGGAGATTTGTCTATCCCAACATGGGTCTTCAGGGCTCCAGACATTAGTAGTTTGGGATCATTTGCTATGAATAGTTGTGGTTTGGAGTCCTACACACTGTCGTCATTTGGGTTATGACTTTTGTCAGCACGCAGCCATTACTCAGCTCTGATGAACCGATGTAAGAAAAAGATCATCTCCATAAAGCTGATAAGAAATCAGAGCCTTTCATGTTCAAAGACTACTGACATCTTGCTCCGGGCATGGATAAATAGGCTGACAGTGCAACATAAAGTTATGTGCCTTAACCAAACTCTCTTTATAGGGAGAAATACAATTCACAAAGAGGAATACATAGCAGATTGCTCCAAGGAACCATAAAACTAGATGGTTGGCAAACGCTTATCTGAACAGCTTTTCCTCACACTGTTTCCATTACTCTCTCTGGTTAGAGAAGAAATACCACAAGACAACACGTTCTCTGGGAAAGCCTGAAGGACCGAACCCATATGTCAGTAGCAATCATACAGATATGGGGCTGGCTGCCATTCTGTGAATGTGGACACTTTTCCAAAGTTGTTGGTTTGGTTGCTGTTTAACTTCTTGAAATGGGGGGGGGGGGGGGGGGGGGGCAGGGGGGAAGGTGGTAACTCACTTATTCCATTAATGAGGCAACCATAGCAAAAGCTGAGATACTGTTACTTAAGATGTTAAATTTTGAAATTAAAATTCATGCAAATTGTGTTAATTGTTAAAGAAAAACAAAAAGCATATTTTTTCACTGAAATTCATTGCCACTTCTTAATGCTATTTCTGTCTGGCAGAGGGAGAAGCAGCACAGGAAAGCAGAGCTGTGCTCACACCATTATTGTTCATTTTTTTGTTCTCACATGTATAAGGCAGAATATAACCCGATGCACTCGAACCTTAGCAAAGATCTGATTAAGGGAATACATCACGTCCTTCCCTTTTCTTCGCATGTTGCGTTTTGAAACCCAAATGATGGATTATAAATTCACGCTAGGGTTACTGAACTATTCCCAAGTGCCTAGGAAGATTGGGTGAATACATTTTATGCCTCCTCCAACAGCATGTTCTCTAACTAACAGCTACCGCTGATAGTTGTCACCAACATTGCGAGCAATGGACTCAAGTTCACCTCCACGAGCCGGAGCAAGCTGCCTTGCATCCTTCCCGTGCTGCTCTGGGGACAGCAGGGCCCAGTGCCTCTAGGTGCAGTTCCTCCTTCTGCTAATTGCGACTCCGAATTTTTTGTCAAGCGTTCACACCTCATTTGTTATTGAGCAAAGTAGGTTGAAAAATTTAGACTAGGAAATAGTCTTTTCAGTGGGTTCGGGGATTTTTCAAAAGCACTGTTTGTGGGTTTTCCTCCCCACACTTTTTCCTTTTCTGCTCCTATTCTTATGTGGAAGAAAGTGGCCGAGAGGTGGTGGGAGGGGTGAGAGTAAGAGGCTCGAAGCCTACTCCTCCAGTGATTTACAGCTAGACATTTTTAGTAAGACTGAAAACAAACAAAAGTTAAATATAACTCCTTCTGGAACAAACATACATTTCCAAAAGTTTGGCTGACAAAACCCAGCAAGTCATTTCTCACCTAAAATCTTCAAATCCCTCACTTTCATTCCAATTAGAGAACTGCTGTAGAAATTCAAGGTTGCCTGATATGAGGTTTTTTTTTTTTTTTTTGACATTGCTTGTTGTTGTTACAGAGTATAAAGTGCAGAAGACCTGGGACTGAGACTTCCTTTTCCCCCCTTAATAACTGTATTATGTTGTCATTCAGCCTCACAGCAGGGATGCAAAACTCTCCTTTGAATTACTGGCATGTCAGTAGCTCAGTTACCACATGCTGCTTTCCGAAGGAAAAACACCCTCCAAAAACCATCAAAGTGTACGTTTCCTTTGATGTGGACAACATTTCCAGACCTTATTTCAGTGACAGATTAAGTCATTTGAGCAATGAACTCTGGCACGAGTATTAATACCTCGGTTCTTGTTTTCTATATGCTTGCTCACTTTCTTCACCACTCATTTTGTCAACATTATCAAAACGCCTTGATGCATTAGAAAGCATCTTAGCCACCCAGTACTGCTTCTTCTGACTTCCTCCCTAACGAGTTCCTTTCAAAATGTGTTATGAGAGAAGCATGGCCAAGTTTTGCTCTGACTGGGAAGCAGCCTGGGGAGGGGACAGCTAGGAGATGGGGAGTCACAGGGCAACATGCACCCAGAGTGCACTCATCCGTCACCAGACCGAAGACACGCTTGTAAGTCACAGTCATTTAAAATAAGCTCCTGAAAAAGTTAAATCCCTGCCTTTCAGTGTCCTGGGGAGAGCTGTACCTCCCACAGCAAAATAGCAGCATGCTGTCTTTGCCAAGGAAAAGCAAGCAGGATGTCTCTCCTGAGCAGACTGCACAGAAACCTGTCCATCTTTCCAAACACTGCGATGACACCAGGATGCACACAGACTGCAAGAATGGCTTCACTGTTTCTTGTATCATTCATTCTCTAGGGAGTTGTTTTTAAAAATATTTTGCTTTTGAAGCATCTGCATAGCTTAGATGCAGACAAGCTGCTGACCACAAGAGCATACACACACATTTTGCCTGCTAACCATCTCACTCTGTGCTTGCCCCAGATTCGCAAGATGTGCGGCTCCAGAGATCAGCGTGGGGTGAGCAGTTCAAACAAATCCCCAGTTTCCAAGCTGAATTCAAGCAAACTGCTAAGTTTCACCTTCCATATCAAAAGCATACATAATTATGAAGATGAAAGCATGCCTGACCCAGGTGTACTCAAGAAGGCTGGCGAACTTTGAGATGATTCCACTTTGCTTAGATCTGCTTACGAGTTACTTGTTTGAGGGCTTTTTTTTTTTCTTTTAAATGAACATTAAAGAGTAGCGACTGGATGCAGTTGCTCTTGCAAACAATGATGTATCAGCATTTCCTGAAGAACTATGTATAGTGCTATTACTGCCACTCAGTACTACAATTTAGAAAATAAGGGATGTGCCATTCAAAAAAGTAAAATCACCTTGGCCACCCACCACGTAACACCATTCATCTACTAAAGTTAGTAGTAGCTTCTTCCTATGGAAGTTTTTATTATTATTATTATTATTATTATTTTTAAACAGGAGACAAAAATACTTGGAAACATTTTCCCATGAAACTTGCTTTGAAGCCCCAGACCTGAGTTTTGAGTTTGTTGCAAACCTCAAACTACACTGGGGTCCAAATTGCCATCTCAAATGGTGCTGCAAATACTTCTTGCAGCCTGATGCTGAGCACAAATCCTGTTTCACAAGACCTGGTACAGCCTCATCTCCTTTAACTACAGGACAGTCTTCCCTCCTATAAAAGGTGCCTGAGCAGAGGAGAAACAGACCCAGATGAACCCAAAGGGATGGGAATAACCTTGATGCAGCCACTGAGAGGTTTTCTGGACACATTGCTTCACTACTTCACTTCTCCTAATGGCAAAGCAAGTTGAGCAAGCCTGAGCCTGAGCTCCTTCTGCGAAGCACTGCATTAGAGCCCTAACTTCAAGGTTATGGGCACAGAAAGCAACTCCGCTGGACTTTCTGTATGCTCCAAGCTATAAAGTAAATATTTTGCTAACATGAGACTCAAGTAGTTCTCTTTACATCAAATATATATTTCTTCTGAAGAAAGTAGTTTGTAAAACACTCTGGCTGCAAGGGAAAAGACAGATATGCAAGTCCACATCCCCCTTCCTGCTGCCCTGGTCCACTCTGCCTCTTACTAGGCTTGGTCAAGTCTTCTGCTCCCAGAGGGATTACAGTTCAGAAGGGAAATGGCACAACAGGTTCAGCCTAATTTAGTGCTCTTTGGGTTTTACCATTTGTTTACCATGCAAGCATCACCGATAAACATTTTAATTATGGTTATTACCGTATTACACGTGGGGTGCAACATCCCTCAGAGTAAGGGCACCCTAAATGCATCTGCAGGTCTTGGAGAGAGCTACCTAAGCCCCTCACTGGGAAAGGGGCACAAGCCAGAGAACACAGTGCTAGGCCCAGAATTAAGCAGTCTGATTCTATCGTGCCCAGAGGAAAACATACCTCTGAGCACTGGGCTGCAACATATGGCAGACGCTGAGCTGTGACAGCAGCAAGGTGCCTGGGAGAAGAGACGTGACAAACCTGACATCTGTAAGCAGTGCTGAAGCCGTGCCGGGGTCAGACAGCAGATCCTGCGTGCTTCAGCTGTTAAACAACCCAAGCTGCAGCATCCCCCTTCCCTTACAGCACCACCTAGTTCACCAGCAAATCCCCCAGCAAAAGGAGAGGAGCGGTCTGTGCTAACAGCCCCATGAACGTGTTAGGAAGGAACAGGGTTCCTTTCCCCTCCCTGCATCTATAGGCTTGGGACCACACTGAACACCCAAAACAACAAAATAACATTTTTTATCTTTCATTTACTGGCCAAAGTACAGCCTGGCAAGGAGCAGAGCCACAGGGAAAACACCTTTCTGCAAAACCTCAAGAGCCAATGCTTGCGGCCCCATCTTGGAGGTACCAGCCTCAGCCATCTCCAAGCCCAGCAAGCCAGACACCCAGCCAGCTGTGACCAGAGCTGCTGCAGAGCTTTCCCAGCAGGCTTCTTAATTAAAAAAATATAATAATAAAAAAATAAAAAAAGAAAAAAATAAAAGAAAAACAAAACAACAATAACAACAACAAAGGACCAATTCAGCAAAGGCAGAACATCACAGAGAAAATACTTACTGCATACAGAAAGCAGCGAGTACATGCAGGTGGTGCTAGCTCCACTCTCACCATGCTGCTGAAGCCCTGTATGAGCTCAGGAGGCTGATGCTGTGATACAGCCTCCTTGGGTGATTTGGCAGCTGGGTTAATCTCTGTGCCTCGGTTTCCCCACCTGTGAAAAAGAGGTAAGATTGCTCCCGTAAGGGCTGCAAAGGAGCAAGTAGGAAAGGAGAGAAGGCACCCAGCTGCAATAACAGAAATGACCCAGAAATATTCAGGAAAAAATTCCTGCTGTCCCTGCCCTGCAAGGGGGAACAGGAGCCTGTTTTTGGTTTGTTTGTTTTTTGGAATTCAGTGGATTTATTTCCTTTTGGAGTGGAAGGGGATCATTGCTGTTCTGGGGAACAAGATGCCCTTTAGCTATGGTGTGCCAATGCCTATCCTGAACAGACAGCCTGGTGGGCTGGGTGCATCTCCTGCTGCAAGTCACAGGATCACAAGTGCTGTGGGGCTTCCAGTGGAGAGCAATCAGCCTGCCATGCTATATACCCTTCAAGGAACAGACAGCACTGCAAACTGCATGTCAGCTGTGTCTCTGAGCCAGGCCTGTGCTGACTTCTCCATGACACAACATCCCCCAAACCCATCTGGAGGGGTTTTCCTACAGTGCCACTGCAATCTGTTGCAATGCTGCTGAGGCTGCACAGAGCCTGGGCCCGCAAACTCAAATTTCTCTCTCTTAAAATGTGAAAGAAAATGGCCTAGAAATGCCTTCTGTAAGTGGACTGGGCATATTAATGCATTCGGAATATTGGGAACAAAAGTGGCTAAAATTAAAGGTCTGTCAGCTTTTTATCACAAAGAATATAGTTAGGCTGTATTGCTCAGCTGCCAATAGCTGCAGGCTGGAACTTGGCAACGTGATCTCAGACAAAAAGTGCGTTTTCTGAACCTTTTTTCAGTGCCCATTTTTGTATTATGAATACACAAAAAGAAGAAGAAGAAGAAAAAAAAGCCACACCAAACACAGCAAATCTGCTGTTGGAGATGGTTTTTTCCACCCTTGTGTAAGTGAGAAGAGCCGACAGCCTGTATTTAGAGGTGAACTGCCTCAGTGCTGCGGGCCTGCAGCTGACCCTTCAATGATTTTAACATAGCTCTAGCAGTGTGAAAACAGAGCTATGGGCTAAGTCTGTCCTGTCAAAGGAAAAGAGCAATGAATTCCTCTTCAACGTAATACATACATGCAGTGGCTAGATATGACATATTTTTTTTTCTCTCTGATTTCACAGCGCCGTCTTTGTTAAACTGACAAGCTGTTACATGGAAATAAACACACACAGCTCTGCTGTCTGGCTGGCCGGGCCACCAAACCCAGCAGAGGGATTCTCAGCTGCGCTGGTACCTGCAAAAATCTGACATGCAAAATGGTGGGTGGGAAACGAGTGTGAAGGACAGGCTTATGTCAGAAAGCATGGAGGCAAATCACATCCCTGACTTTGTTGGTACTCTTTCCCCAGTCTGTCTCTGTCCTCTAGTGCAAAATCTCCTCTCAGAACTGCATTTGGGCTCGGCCATATATAGCTCCTTGCTTTCTGTGTCATATATTTCTATATTTCCTACTTGCTGGCAGAAGGCATTTTATGATGTTGTTTCTCCCATGCAGCCAGAGAAGCAGGGTTCCCAGGAACAGAGAAAAAAGCATTTGGTGGTAGCTTAGCACAATGTTTCAAAGCAATCAATTTTTCTAACAGATCACAAAGACTCCAGCACAAAGTTCAGATCATGGACTTCAAGCTGGGCTGCAAATAGTTGAAATTCAGTAAAGGGAAAAATTTTCCTCCAGGATGTGAGCAGGAATAAATACCTCCGTGTATCCAGGCTGGTGAGAGATCTGCAGACAAGTTCTTCATGCTCAAACCTATAAACAAATAAATAAATAAATAAAGTCACAGGAATTAGAGCATTTATCAGATCTATTTTTTGCTTTCTCCTGACAATTTCTTTGATGTTCTTCCAGGAGGTGTGGTGGGCCTTTCTGTCCAAAATCTACCAGAAACTGAAATCACCTTCAGGAGCCCTGCCTGCCATCTGGACCCTGTTCCTTGGCAGCAGATTCAGGGCTGGGAGGGATTTTCCCAAGGAAGTTCATTTTGATGTTAAACACCTGACCTGAAGCTGGTGACTCTCCCGAGAGCTGCGACCAGAAGAGACACAACAGAAGGGACCTGGGAGGTGCCTCAGTAGCCCTTAGGAAACTCTCCTGCACAGCCTCGGGGACACAGGGACTGGCAGTCAGGAATGGACACAAGGGTTTTGTGCATCCAGTTCCCTGTTTCTGACAGCAGCCAACTTCAGACGACGGAAGACATTTCCTAAGAAAGTGCTAACACACCCTTTAACAGTTTACCCTACTCCCAACTGTAGAAGCCTGGGGCAATCTAACAGTCCTTGCTATTTTGTATTTTTCCTTTAAATATTATAAAGCTGTACTGAAGATGAATAGAACCTTTCAGGCTGATACTGGATTCACAGGAAAATGTTGATTGACTTTAATATTGGTACCCATCATCTAGTTCAAGGTGCATAATAAAGATGTAAGGGCTCAAGCTCATTTGGTTCTGGCAGTCTGTGCTTTAGATAGCTGGAAAAAATTCTAATTACTCTTTGTTCACATAAACTGAAATTTGAGCCTCAGCTCAAAGGGAAACAAATCTCAGAGCCTCAGTATGAGGTAGGAAGCACATTCGTCCGATCCACAAAAAACACCTTCTTGGGA